>NW_023425344.1:216164046-217465921 GCF_014108415.1 Molossus molossus | reverse complement strand
CTGGATCACTGATCAATTCACCAAGGAAGAAATACTTAGCCCTTCCTCATTCTTCTATCCTAGTGTAATTTCCATAACTGAATTTCTATGATTCTCACATATACCATGGAAACATTTCTTATGGCCCTGGCTGGTTTGGCTCAGCAGTTGGAGCATCGGCCTGGGGACCAGAGAGCCCTGGGTTTGGTTCCCGCTTGGGGCATGTACCAAACCAAACAAAACAAAACAAAAAAACATTTCTTATGTATTTTCCTTAATAAAGGATAACATTTAAACTGCATTAGCATGAAATTTGGCTAGTCAGGAACTGCTTGTCATGTTAATATACCACTCTTTTCTTGAAGACCAGGGGCCTCCCTTTCACCGGGTAAAGGTAGCTCAGAGGGGGCGCAAGCTCCTGTACGTACAAAGCAAGTTTAAGATCCTCAAAACAACCAGTAGGAGAACACGAAAAGACGAAATAAGAATCCAAACCATTGTAGTGAGGCTCTTTCTTGGATACGTCATTCATCTTTCAGTAGCAGATTTTTGATTTTAAGAACCATAAAAAGAAAAAAGTGTGCATTAAATCTTCTGAAATCACCATTTTCAGTTACTCTGTTTAAAGGTTGTTAGTGCCCTTTTACAAAGAAATAGAAAAATGTGAACAATTTTAATGGACCAAATGGTCATTCTGTGGGCTGATTCTTTTAACCTCAAAATGCTTTACTCGGTGCTCTTCTGGGCTCTGAGTTAATTGCAGGGTTTGTGAAAGTAACCAGACATTGGCTGTGAAAGTGGAACTAAGTACCTCTGTATATGGGATAGAAACTCTCTCCCTCATTTCACAGGCAATAGGCTTCTAAGCTCACTGTTCACAGCACAGTAAAAGATGGGAAACCCAGGCAGTGATGATACCAGACAGGAGAACTATGATGGATGTACTAGCTCCTTGTTACAATGAAAGCAAATAAAGTGTGTTTTTTCAAATGATGTGTGGGTCCTTGAAAACTATGCCTTGATTAATCTATATGCCTGACCCCCTTCCACAGCTTCCCACCACTGTAAGTTCTAACACTTGGATATCAGCTGAAATTTTAGAAATCACTCGAGGACGCACATATTAAATAGACACAATGTGAAGTAATCTCTTTTTTGTGTAAATGACTATACTTAAGGTTAGTTGATAATGTAGTAGGGTCCCAAAGAACTTATGACCTCTTGTAGATACTTCAGGATTTGTTTATAGTTTGGCACTAAGATTTCTTCTTGTGTCTAGAAAAATCCACAGAGTTCTAGAGCACCCAGGACTGAGTTCTAGATCATCTTAGACTGGGTTCTAGACTACCCCAGAACATTTCTTTTGGTGAAACTGAAATTCAATCTGTAGTCATTGGTGAGGTTGCTAAATAGAATGTTTGGCTGTTCTGCACTACTCTTTAGAAGCTTTTAATATGTTAACTGGTCGGAAGTGAATGAAGCATAAAAGTCAGTCAGGATGATTTGTAATCAACTACATACTAAATCCTAGTAAGACTAGCTTGCCTGTTACAATGGCAGTGTGAGTATTCAGTGATCTATGGTAACCACAGGGACCAAAATGTTTCCTGTAATGCCAAAACGTGTGTCAACCTAAGAACACATTCTTTTCCTAATAAAAAGAGGCAAACCCATCAGAGTCGTGATCAAAAAGATTATTTAGTCTAGACTCTACATCCTGCTAGACTGCACCTAACCACATTGACAAGATCCTCATTCCTGCCAAGAACATTACAAAAGCTACTGTGCACTGGCTATGGATTAAAATACAAATTGTATGTGATTGACTTGAAGTGAATTCATGAGAAGCTGCCCATTAAAACTGGGGAAGGAATAGATCATGCATTTAATGAGAGTTGGAGTAATCTGGATGTTATTTATATCTGAGGATGACAAGGATGAAATTCCTTTGGTCCTCGAATATATTAAGACCCATTATTTGGAGGATGACAATGAGGACTTCTTCATCTTTGCTAAACTTGAGTGAGAGGAAATGGCTTTGATCTGCAGCCTGAGAGACTCCGTTTACCTAAAAGGGAGGGTAGTATGGAGAGTTATTAGGAGGGTAAAAGAATGAAATGAATAAAGTAAAACCACTGCAAAGTTTGTGCCTAATAATGACCCTTAAGATTGAACAGTTAGCCCTGGCCGGTTTGGCTCAGTAGTTAGAGCGTCAGGCCCATGGACCAGAGAGTCCTGGGTTTGGTTCCCGTTAAGGGCATGTACCTTGGTTACAGTTTGTCCCTGGCCCTGGTTGGGTCGTGCGTGTGGCAACCAGTCGATGTGTCTCTCTCACATCGATGTTTCTCTCTCTCTCCCTCCCTCTCACCCTCTAGCTCTATCTGAAGATAAATGCAAAATATATATATATATATATATATATATATATATATATATATATATATAACAGTCAGCCCACCCCATGTGGCTCAGTTGGTTGGATATCGTCCCCTGCACTGAGGTTACCAGTTGGATTCCTAGTCAGGGCACATGGGGTTGTGGGCTTGAATCCTGGTAGGGGGTTTGCAGGAGGCAGCTGATTGATGTTTCTCTCTCTCTCTCTCCCTCTCCCTTCCTCTCTCTAAAATCAATAAAAACATTAAAAAAAAAGATTGAACATTCACTGTCTCCTTTTAAAAGTTTGGTTAAAACCTGTTTATTATTGAAAAAAATTCTTAAGGCTCTTATTTACCATCTTGAACTATTGCAAGTGTCATGTGATATTAATTTTAGTTGAGGAAAGAAGCATTCAGGGCTCATAGTGCAAGCTAATCTAATAGGAGCAGAAGGGGGGAGAGCGTAGCCATTTTTCTCCTAACAACTCTTACTTTGACAAGTATAAAGTGCCCCATTATTCATATATATGAACTTGTTCACTGAATTCTCCCAAGCATACCAGCTGAAGATTAGTACACCTAGCAAACAAATGGTTGCAATTTATAAACATTATTCATAATTCTTAAGAGGTTTATTTCTGATCAAGGATATTATTGACTTACTGTTTTTCCTCTTAATTAATCACATTTTTTGAAAAAAGAGTTATATAGTACATACTTTAAGGATTTAAATTTTTCTTTTTTTGCCTGTAGTATATGGCATCTGAAAAACAGATATAAAACAAAAGTATTTAATATAATTGGGAAAACAACTTTTGTCTAGTTAAATCACTCAGAATTCATAAGTTTGAGATTTAACTGAAGACAAAACCTTTTGGAATTTTCTCCCTAGAAAAATAAATTGTTTTATATGTTTTAAACAAAGCCCATACAATATTTCTGAATGTGTGTTCATAATACTTAGGATGTATTCTTTTGAGATTTGGGAGGGTCAAATTCAACATAGAAAATTTTCTGACACTTCACACAGGGTGCTAACTTCAGTGTAGTGCAGTGGTTAGACTGTGAGATGCTTGGATGTCATTAATTAGTTAATTCAATTATTCAATCATCATTTATTTATTAGATATTTCTGGGTGTTGCATTGTAGGCTCATTCCCAGCCATGGGGACATAAGAGTAAATGAGACAGAAAGAACCTTGCTTTCACAAAGTGTACATTCTCAGGAAAGGCACGCAATGGACAATTAAATAAACAAGATAATAACAACAGAGGAAGTAAGCAGATTTTGAAAGGGAGCCCAATTTAATCAGGGTGGTCTGGCCTCACCGAGGAGGTCATTTGAACTAGGTAAATGTGAATATCAATTCTGCCACTTAGCCATGTGATGTTGGACAAGTTACTTCTCTGAGTTTCAGTTTTCTTGTCTATGAAATGAAGATACTTATTTCCTGGAGATAATTCACAGCTCAAGAAAGATAGCAACGGTAACACAGGGCTTGACACATATTAAATAATTAGCTAATTACTAGTTTTATCAATAAACTGTAAATATTACTGCAAAAGGATCAGGAAGCCGTTTTGTTCGTTAGGGTGCATTCTGCTTCGGCCGCTGAGTTCACTGTTTCTCTCTTGTTAGAAGTGGAATCAGATTCGAAGTCCTGATTTACTTATTTGTTTTAAAATAGCTGGAGAGACTCCAAAGGAAGGCTTGGTCCCCACTAGCAAGAATGCTTTTTGTCAATTGGTTGTTCAGATAAGGGTGCCCGGATCCCAGTTACGAAATTTCTGCCTTTTCCATAATTTACACGATGTCTCTTCCAGGGACCAGATTCTAGTCCAAGTTGAAACTTTTTGGACTCTGAGAAATTGAATTTTAGGCGACTTTCCATTTTTGTTTTTTTTTCTCTTTTTCCCCAAATGTTAGGTCAAAGCATGAAGAAGAACAGAAGAATTTGCAGAAGGGAAACAGATGTTTCTGTTCATTTCATAATAGTAGAGCTGGATGGATATGGAAGAACAGTAACAGTGTCCAAGACAGAGACACACCAAACCACCCCAAGGATTTCAGGCTCTTTCCTGTTTTCTTAAGACTCCTTTGCTTCAGAGAGTAGGTGTTCTCTGATTTCCCTCAGCGACCCCTCCGGAGGTCTGACAGTCATGCTGACTGTTGTTTTACGGACAACAGGCTCAGCCAACAGCCATTCATGCTGGTGCGGCTTTGCTAATCAGGACGCAGGCTTGTCTCCCAGCAGCTGGTGCACCCACGTTAGCCTGTTATCTCCTCACTGCTGTGGTTTCGAGTTCCCACTGTCTCTGTTCTGAGACTGAGGCTCTCTCCCAGCCTCGCACCCGCCTCCCCCCGGTGCTTTCTGGTTCTCAGCCTCGTATGTTCTCTTTCTTGCTGGGTCCCTCGCCCCAGCCATGGGAACAGATCTTTCTGGCAGCTCTCTGGTTCCTCACTGAGGAATTCGCTAGCTGCTCTGAGCGGCTCTGAAAACCTCTTCTAGTTTTATACAGGTTCTACTGTTACAAACTACCGAGTCAAGAAATTATATATATACACATACACACACATAATTAATATATATTAATTATATATAATTAACGTTCTTTTAAATTGTTTTTTAACTGATTGATAGTTGACTACAGAATGGTTCCTCTGTACTTAATTCGTAGGCACCTGTACAGCATAAAGAAGACTTTTCTGAACTTGCTAAATTACATTAGATCAAGCTAGATGAAGTTAGGATCTCCAAATGGTTTTGAACTATAAGATGGGAGTTTCATAGGTTTCATCTAATCTGAAATGCCTAAAATGCTTGTAGAAATTTATATTTACAGGTTTTTCTTAGTGAGCCTGGTATAGCAGCCCTGGCATGGACCAAAGCTGCATTTTTAACCAGCAGGTTTGATGACCGGGCAAACTTCAGAAATACAGGCGTGTCATTTGCAGTTGGGTAAACAGCTAACTAAATACGGTGCTTAGGGCAGCTTATGTTGTTTATGTGGGTCTACTGTGTTTAGTGTAAAGTCCGTTCAAGTCTGTTTGCTCTTTCGTGGGGCCTATAGCTCACCTGTCTTACAATTATGTGTGGCCGAGGGTCTAACTTCTCTCCAAAGGAAAGAACAGAACTGTGAACAAACTGATACCCGGTGCTGGTGGACGTGGCCCACGCACCCCTCCTCGCCTCCCTCCTCGCCTTCCCTCCTCATGTTCTTCCATCTTCCTGTCTAGATTCGGAGAGCGACAAAGTCCTAGGCGACAGCAGAGTCACAAGAAGGAAAAAGCCAATCCATGAATGACCGCATGGAACGAACCATCTCACAGTGTGAACACTTGCTCAGGTCTGGCACTAGAGCAGGAAATAGAATTATTCATCTATTTATTTATTTATCCTCACCCGAGGACATTTTTGCATTTATCTTTAGATGGAGCGGGAGGGAGAGAGGGAGGAAGAGAGAGAGAGAGAGACATCGATGTGAGAGACACATCGACTGGTTGCCACCCAACGACTCCAACTGGGGCGGCGACAAACTGCAACCGAGGTACGTGCCCTTAGCGAGAACTGAACCCGGGTCTCTCTGATCTGTGGGCCGTCGCTCTAACTGCTGAGCCAAACCGGCCAGGGCAGGAAATAGAATTTTAACAGTTTAAATCACTACATTTTTGCATCTGTTTATTACAGCATCCGATCCTATCTGATATACTGCCATCATTTAAAAAACCTAAAACAAGTGTTGGCTTAGCCAGTAAGGGGTAGGTGGTAAAAAAACAGAACAGGCTGGAAAGATGGAGATCTCTATTACACTGTGGCAAGATGTTTCGCTAAACTGCTGTCTGTGAAACCTGGGAGGTAAACCTGTTCCTAAAGAGTCTATAGCACTCAAAAAGAAGAAAAGAGCTGGATTTGTCGTTTTTAAAGCAGATTGATAGAACACATATTAATGATCTTATAAAGTTGGAAAATTGATTATTTTTAAAGATATTTATTTATTGATTTCAGAGAGAATGAGAGGGAAAAGAGCGAGAGAGACAGAGAAAGAGAAACATCGATCTGCTGTTGCACCCACTCATGCACTCGTTGGTTGACCCTTGTGTGTGTCCTGCCCAGGGACCAAACCCACATCCTTGGCATTGGGATGACGCTCCAACCAACTGAACTACCTGGCCAGGGCAAATTGATTATTTTTGGATTCCACACATACGAGATACGATTAAAAAAGGAGTTGAGCAAGAATGTTCCTTTCTCCCTTTTAACAAGAAAACCATCTCTCTGTCAAGCAAGCATTGCCCGTCTGTCTGCGCCCACTGCTTCATGTAGCCTGCAGGCAGCCCTCGTTAACCTGAGAGCAAAAGGCGCTGGCTACGGAAGCAGACAAACACAGCATGTTTAAGAACTAAGTCTAGGAAAGACGAACGTCAGTCTTGGATATGGTTTCGGACACACAGGACTTACCAGAAGCCCGGTAAGTTTTGGAGAGAGTTGTACTTCCAAAGAAACTTCAATCTTGGACTAAATATGCTATGACTTTTAAAAAACCACTTGAACCCCCAAACGGCAAAAGTAAGAAACAGGCTCTGAGGTTGTGCAGCCCCCAAGGAAGACATACCTTCTAAGGTCCAATTCAGATGTGTGTCCTTAGAGGACAGTGGATGAGGAAGGAAACCCCCCGAGAGCCTACCAGGGAAAGTCAAGAATAATGGATAAAGGAATTCCTCTCAGAGAACAGCATTAGGATCTGCTCAAAAACCTTCCCGACTGCCAGGGCAGGGGTCTTCCTAGTGTCTGCCTCCAGGAGTTTGTTACTGCGATGTGTCTCCTACCCGTCCCTTTTCTGAAAGGGGGTTATCCCATCCCCATTCTATCATTGTCCACGGGGTGACTGTGTACATAGGACAGATAATTAGTCTTCTACTGGACCATGAGGAGCCACATCTCCATCAGATGGAAAGGACAATGTGCTCGCCACCTGCCGATGCTGGACTTGGACCTGCTTTGGTGACAGAATGGGACCTGGGCAGTTCCTCTTGGGAAACGGGTGAGTTTGCTGTACATGTTGGGAGGGTGTGCAAGGATATTTGGTGGCTGGAGAGTCTGATGCAGGTGGAGATGACCAGTTTCCATCAAAATCCTCTCTTCCCTCTTTGACAGTGTAGGTGGGCTTTATTTCCCAGCCTTACTTAGAGTGCGATGTGGCCTTGTCACTAAGTGATTCCCTGTGGAATGTGACTAGAAATGACATCTGTCACTTTCTAGACCTGGTCCATAAAACTTACCATTCAAGTGTCTCTATGTTCTCATTAGTCTGGTTGGATGCAGACAGCTGTGAGATCCTAGGGAATGGCAAGGGTCACACACTGGAAGGAGCCCAAGTCCCTAAATGACCACATGGAGGAAAGTATCCCCACTAACTTGAACACCTGCCCAGGGCAAGGAACACTTTGCCATGGTGTTAATCCCTTACATGTTTGGGTCAATTTGTTATAGCAGGTTAGTGTTCCTTAGCTAACACTGGCTTTAAAAAAATGTTTTTATTTTTTATTTTTAGAGAGAGAGGAATGGAGAGAGAGAAAAACATCGATCAGTTGCCTCCTGCACGCCCCCTACTGGGGATCAAGCTTGCAACCCGGGCATGTGCTCTGACCTGAATGGAACCAGGACCTCTCAGTCCATGGGACGACTCTCAATCCACTGAGCCACACCGGCCGGGGAACACTGGCTTTTTGATGAATGTTATTAGCTTAAACTGATACTCTGCTTAATTGTTTGTTTGCTATTTCATGGCCTTCACTTCTTCCATTACAAGTTATCTAACCTAGGGCAAATTGGTAAATGTCTTTGTGCCTTGATTTCCTCATTAGTAAAATTGGGAATATAATAGCACCTCATAGGATCATTGTGAGGAGGCAGTGAATTGATGTATGAAAATACAAGTTTGACTGAAGGACCATGGAGGTGTTCAGCTGCTGCTGTTGTTGTTAGTCCACACTCTTGTGGCATTTGGGCTGCGTCACTCATGCTACCACATACTGAGACTGGGAATGAAGAGCACTCTGAATAAAAGTTGTGCTGTGGCCCTGGCCAGTTTGGCTCAGCGGTTAGAGCGTCGGCCTGCGGTCCGGAGAGACCCGGGTTCGGTTCCCGCTAAGGTCACGTACTTCGGTTGCAGTTTGTCCCCGGCCCTGGTTGGTCGTGCGGGTGGCAGCCACTCGATGTGTCCCTTCACGTCGATGTTTCTCTTTCTCTCTCCCTTCCTCTCTCTCCCTCCCATTCTATCTGTACAAAAAATGGAAAAATATCCTCGCGTGAGGATAAAAAAAACAACAAACAAACAAACAAAAAAAAGCTGTGCTGTGAACCAGGACAAAATGCTGAGTGAGTACCCACACATCAGCTGTTTTTGCTTTGTGAAAATTGGGCACATTCAAAAGTTCAGAGTATTCAGGAACGATGCCAGGCTCACTATGACTCATAGATGATCCCTCTCGAGCTTGTGATGGGATTCACCCTGACCTCACTACACCCGGAAAATGAACTGTTTGGACTCTGCTAACCAACCCAAGGGGTGCGTGGACTTTTGTTTGTGCGAAAGTAAATTTTCTGCCTTATCGGAAGCTGTGTCCTCACACAGAGGGCGGGGCCTCCACAGACCTGTGATCGTGCGCTCACGACGGAGGAGGGAGACCCTTTCTGTGGCCTTGTCCTCCCCCTCCTTTCCCAAGAGGCCTCTGTGTGTTGCCGCCTTCACAGTGCCTGTGTAGAACAGGCCAGCTACGTCCCCAAACACAGACATCCAATGCACGGAGCCTTCTCGGAGGCCCCAAATTCGCTGTTTGACTCCCAAGAAGAGAGAGAGATGGCAGATTTTGGTCAAGTTATACCAGAAATAAAACACTGTTCACCTGAAGCCCAACCTCAGCGGGCATTTAAGTAGCAAAGCTGATGAAGCGTTTCCTAGCTGCACAGTCAAGGGAGCCGGGCCTTGGGCAACGGGAGCCCGTTTGCCGCAGCCTGACCTGGTCGCGGCCCTTGGTTTGTGACAGTGAACCTGGGACGTGGGAGGGTTCTGGAGGTGCAGTTTCTGAAGCTGGGAGCCTGGCTTTTCTTGGGTCACTCTGGTCACAGGGACTTAATTTTCTTTTTTCCTCTTTTTTATTTCTAAGAGAAGCAGTTCACAACTCACCACCTCTGCAGTATACTTTCGTTTTCTGAGCATAATTTCTGCCCTGGGCCTCTGACCGTGATGCTCTCATAAGCATCACAGTGTGGACTGTGGAGGGAACTATCCAGACCACTTGGTCACTGCACCCGAGGTGCGGCCTCTGAGAGCCCAGTGAAGGCACCAGACACGCCTCGCATGGCCGCAGAGAAGAGCTGCGGGGGGTTGGATACCGATGGGTCTGGGTTTTGAGCACTGGGGCATTTAGAAGGAACAGCGTGAATGATTCCACTGGCCCACTCTTGTCTCCTCTTTCCCTAGTATCTTTTATATTTTTGTCTAAAGTTAGAAACCTGGTGATTTATTTCATAGTCCCCTGAGAGTTGTTTTAGGTTCCCTTTTGGCTTACAAAACATGAATCTCGTTCGTTCTCCAGAGACTCTCAGATGTTTTCAGAAAGAACAAAAGAGAATGTACTGAGTAGGTATTTCCGAACGGGCAGAACTGTGTCACAGCCCTCTCTCGGCCTGGGGCTTTGTTTCTATTCTTTTCTGTCCTTTTCCCCTGCAGATTGGACTCCTCCTCTGCTCTGGCCATTAAGGTTGTGACTCAGTCTACCGTGGACCAATCACCATTTAATTAGGTGGGAAAAGTTAGAATTTCAGCTCTGGGTGAAAATATCCTTTTACACTCACTCAGTTGATAGGGCAGCTCGATTTCCCCCCCTTTTCCACAAATTGTGCTAATTTCCTGCATAGGCAGCCTGGGTTTGCAAATTGTGGCTTAAAATGAGTTTCCAAACACAAGTGGTTTTTGACAAACTCTAGGAGGCATGGGTGATAGAAGAAAAAGCCACAGACAAAATCAACTCTGATTCTGAGAATGATGGAATTGGTGCATGAGGTTCATCATGCCCAGATTTCAGCCGAATGGGCTTATTTCACACACATGCACACGCATAAACATACAAACCACGGACACAGTCTAACTCAACGAGCAGTGTGGCTACACTCGAAATGGAAGTGCTGTCCTTTTGTCAGGTCGTGGGAGATTGAGAGTACTTTCTCAGTGCGGGGTAGCAGACCTCAAAGCTACAGCCGGGTAAGGACAGGAGGGGAGAAGAAATGTGGTTGTCCCATGGTAGCCCGTGACAGCTCCAAGGGTTGTTAGGACATCCTGAATCATCTTGGAGGGAGGTGGAGAGAGACTTTTCTTAGGTACACCTGTAAGAAAGCATGAGTGACTCCCTTCCTATCATCATCCTACTGTCCCCCACTTTTAGTCTTAGCCTTTAGTTGAACTTGGGCTACTCTGGAGGATGCTCTTATGTAAGAACTTAAGTGTTTGTGTGTGCCATCCAAAGTTTAGGGAGGCTTTGGGCATATGGAGGAATTCGAGTACATCCCATTTGTTACCAAGTGAAATTTACACATTTAGAGTTACCTGCTGGATGGATTTGATATCGGCCACTGACATCAAGGAAATTCAGTGATGTATTATAATTCCAGCAGAGATAAAATACTTATTTAGTATGTGAACAAAATAGTTCAAAAATACAATAATGTATTAAATATATATAATAAATTTTATTATTATTATTTTTTTCCTTTATTGATTTCTAGAGAGAGTGGAAGAGAGAGGGAGAGAGAGATAGAAACATTGATGAGAGACAACATTGATTGGCCACCTCCTGCATGCCCCCTACTGGGGATCGGTCCTGCGACCTCTTGGTGCATGGGTCAATGAGCAACCACTGAGCCACACCAGCCGGGCTGTATTAAATATTTTTATATGTTCATTCCTAAAGAGATATCTATTAGACCAGCAGTTTGTTCATTTATTCATCAAAGCTTTAACGAGTCAGGAATTATCTCAGCATGGGAGGGCTGGACGATGAAGACATACTCATTCACTTATGTTTTTTTTTTTTATTATTCAGACAGAGCAGGAGGGAGAGAGAAACATCGATGTGAAAGGACACATCGAGTGGCTGCCACCCGCACGACCCAACCAGGGCCGGGGACAAACTGCAACCGAGGTACATGCCCTTAGCGGGAACCGAACCCGGGTCTCTCAGGACCGCAGGCCGATGCTCTAACCGCTGAGCCAAACCGGCCAGGGCTCATTCACTTATTTAATGACTGTCTATTGAGAGTCTATGTTGGGCTCTGTTTTAGAAGCTGGGGACAGAACAGTGAACAAGAAAAAGTCCTTGCCCTTATGGAGTTTACATTTCAGTGGGGGATAAAAACGTAAGCAAATAAATATAAATATGATGCCAGGTAGTGTGAAACGTAATGAAGAAAGATAGAGCAGCATGGGGGGTGAAAGGGCGACTCTGCCATGTGTGTGGATGTGTTGAAGAGCATGGTCCATTGAAGCTGAGGGGACCTGGAGAAATAGTGTCAGGCTGGAGGAACAGCAGATACGAAGTCTCCAGGGAGGAAGGAGTTGAGTGTGTCTGAAGACTAGACAGATGGCTGGTGTGGCCAGGCGGACACACTGGAGAGTGGAGTGAGGAGAGGAGGTTGGAGAGGCAACAGGGAGGAAGTCGTGGAGTGCCCTGCAGACCATGCTAAACCACGGGGTCTGAGTGTGATGGGATTGGAGGATGCGGGGCTGTGGATGGCCCCCCTGCCAGCTCTGTGCAGAACTGACCATTGGGGGCAAGATTAGAAGCAGGAAACCTGGAGGCCTTTATAGTAGTTTGGATGAGAAAGGATGGTGGCTTGGACAAGAGAGAAGGCAATGGAGGAGGGGAGAAGTAGTCAGGTTTGAGATGTACTTTTTTTTTTTTAATTCTCACCTGAGGATATTTTTCCATTTATTTTGAGGCAGAGTGGGAGGAAGAGGCAGAGAGAGAGAGAGAGAGAGAGAGAGAAGGAAAGGGAGGGAGGGGAGGGGAGGGAAGGGAAGGGAAGGGAAGGGAAGGGAAGGGAAGGGAAGGGAAGGGAAGAGAAGAGAAGAGAAGAGAAGAGAAGAGAAGAGAAGAGAAGAGAAGAGAAGAGAAGAGAAGAGAAGAGAAGAGAAGAGAAGAGACATCGACGTGAGAGAGACACATCGACTGGTTGCCTTCCACATGACGGACCAGGGCTGGGACCAAGTTGAAACTGAGGTACGTGCCCCTGACCGGAATCAAACCTGCGACTCTTTGGTCTATGGGCCGATGCTCCAACCACTGAGCCAAACAGGCCAGGGCTGAGATGGACTTTGAATGTTGAGCTGATTTGGCAGTAGGTTTAGATGCAAAGGAAGAAAGAAGTTAAGGAGAATACCAATTTTGTTTGTTCTCAGCAACTGGGTTTGTGTACGTTTGTGGGGAAGATCAGGGGAGGAATAGATTGGGGGAATTAAACATTTCTGCTTTGGTCAGGTTAAGTTTGAGATGCCTACTAGATATCCACATGAACCATTGGATATATGAGTCTGGGTCTCAGAGGTTATGAGGAGCAAAGGTATAACTTTGCGTATGTAAAGCCATGAGACAAGATACAATCAACCAGGGCATGAGTGTAATTAGAGAGGAGGGCCGGGGCTGAGCCAGTGAGGGGAACAATAACCAGGAGAATGTGATGTCTCTGAAACCAAGGAAAGAAAATGTCTCAACGAGAATAATAAACTATAAGAAAAGCCTTCAAGAGACCAAATAAGATGAGGACCGAGAATTGAACACTGGATTTGGCAAGATATGACCCTTTTCCTCAGAAGCTCATAGCACAGTGAGAGTGGAAAATTAAAGAAACAGATAAACTGCTATCCAATGGTGGAAGTTGTGTTCTAGAAATGTTAACAGGTCTCTGGAGATGGGTTGAAGATGGAGCAAGAAGCTTCCCTTGGAGAATCAGGGACAACTACATGGAGGAAATGTATTCTCAGATGCTGGTAGGTGGGGAAAAGGGAAAATTATCAAGATTCATAAAACTTAAAAAAATTTTTTTTAGTGGTTGTTGATTTTTCTATAATCACTCATGCAAAGCTAGTATTTCCTCTCCCGAGTGAATATCCCATTACTATCACTCCATGTGGACATATTTATCAATCATCAACACACATGATAACTATGAGGACAGTATACATACTCCATCACACCCTACACCATTTGGAGGCCACCCTTGGAATTACATTTTTCCTTGTTATAGTCTGTATCTTTTAATTATATTTAATTTCCCTTTATAGCTGTGTGTAAGTATAAAGACCCTATTCTTAATAATAATAGCTACAATGTACCTAACACCTATCATTATAAGGCACTGTTCTAAGAACTACATTAATTTATTTTGTCCTCACAAATAGTCCTGACACCTCCCTTTTATTCCATTTGTGACAATCGAGGCACAGTGAGGTTAAGTAACTTGCTCAGGGCCACACAGTGTTGGCTTCAGAGCTTACCATTTTGAGCGGTATGCTATATTTCTGTCCTTACTATTATATCTCTACCTTCCTGGGGTGGGCATCCATTAGGGAAACATCTTCAAGGGATAGGCTCTCTCTGACCTGAACTATAATTTTCTAAAGATTCAGTAAACTAGTTACATGCAGATTGTCATTTCAGAGTAGTCTGGTAGGACTCAGGGACTGGGGACTGGTTACTTCTCCACATGGAGAAGAGAGCATTCTTTTTCTTTACAATTGCTTGTAGATTCTCATGTGACTGTGTAAGAATGTAGCTTATATATTTAGAGGATGTGGTAAAAGACGCTGGAGTCTTTGTGATGGAGGAGATCCCTCTACTGATGGAAACGCTCACTTCATTACCATCCTCGATGTGTGTGGCTCATGTCTTCTTTTCCTTTATAACCTAATCATCAAGTAGCCAAAATCTTTTTTTAAAAAAAATATTTTTTCTTTATTGATTTTAGAGAGAGAGGAAGGGAGAGGGAGAAAGAGATAGGAACACTGATGAGAGAGAACATCGATTAGCCACCTCCCGCTGGGCATCAGGCCCACAACCTGGGCACGTGCCCTGACCGGGAATCAAACTGGCGACCTCTTGGTGCATGGGTCAATGCTCAACCACTGAGCCACACCGGCCGGGCAAACCAAACTCTTTAAGATGCTCAAATAACAATTAGTGGTGGTTTCGCCTTTGAGCTCTAATTTTTTTTATTGGCTGACCTCATCTGTAAAGATGGTTTTATTCTCTTTCTTTTTGGATACTATCCTGCAATGGGCTCACCCAACAGATGGGGATACAATACCTAATTTTCGAAGGCATTCAAACCTCTTCCTGGAGTAGATTTTGGTTTCCACCTTTGATCTAACACAGGTGTTAGAAATGTTTTTGAAATTAGGTACCAGCCAGTTTTCCTTCCCTGGCTGAATCTAAAACGTTTACAGGTCACCTATCCTAATAACTTTAAGTTGCAGATCCCATAGTTTCATAAGTCATTGTCCCCCCCCCCCCCCCATGGGAAAAGCCTATCTGTTCTTCTCTTTATTATGTTCTCATTAAAACATTCTTCCCGCCCTGGCCGGTTTGGCTCAGCGGTTAGAGCGTCGGCCTGCGGTCCGGAGAGACCCGGGTTCGGTTCCCGCTAAGGGCACGTACCTCGGTTGCAAGTTTGTCCCCGGCCCTGGTTGGTCGTGCGGGTGGCAGCCACTCGATGTGTCTCTTTCACGTTGATGTTTCTCTCTCTCTCTCTCTTCCTCTCTCTCCCTCCCACTCTATCTGTGCAAAAAAATGGAAAAATGTCCTCGGGCGAGGATAAAAAAAAAAATTCTTCCCTAGGCACAGTCATTATATTTTCAGAAAAGCTGAGGGGAGCTAGCTTTTAATTTCTACAAATATAGGGCTGCCGGGAAATGGGCTCCGCGGTGCTCCCCCTGTGTGCTCTGGAACATTGTCATAAACCCTGTAAATGGAGGAGGCGGGGGCCGAGGTGATTGTTTAGCTCTGGAAAAGAAGCTACTTCCTGCAGAAAGAGGATTTCAAATGGCCACATCACAAAGCCAACACTCACACAGGTTTCCTGTGGGCCATTTCCCCTCTGCTGAATCTGACCCAACGCCAAGGCGAAGGAAACTTTCCTCTTATAAAATCCCAAACTCTGATAACTCATCAAGCTGATCCCCGTGTTACAAAAGTTATACAATCAATGCGATTGTGAACTTCTGAAGAATTTCATGAACTTGGTTTTAGGAAATTGAATAAGATTTGTTTTGGAAATGAAGAGAAAAAGTAAGAGTCACATGGAAACATTTAGAAACGGTATCACGCTGATAAGCTACCACACTACACGTGTTAGAACACTTAAAAATATATATACCTGAAAGGATTAAGTTGTGACAACAATATGTTAACTGTCATGCTTTAAAATATTTTATCCCCAGTTTTGTCCTTTTGGGACATACTTTAAAATGTTTCAAATTTTATTTTTACTTTTTAAAACCTATCCAATAAAAATGTTTCTTTTCCTTCAAGATACAGATCTCCTAATAGACATTTAAACCCTTTTAATACTTCCCCTCAACCCACAACCCCAGGAAAATCAGAGTACAGTAGTAGCACCAATTGTTACAGAAAAACGGAAATTCCAATGTTGTTAATCTCAGCATTTGCATTTATGAATGGCATGAGGTGAATATAGAAAAAGTGGCAAGAACACTTTTTTCACCAATTGTGTGGTGAGTGGAGATTTTACTTTTGTAAAAAAAAAAAAGAGCGGTGAGGCAATCCCACTACATTTAAAAATGTTCACAATAAAAAGTTAATGCATCTCAGGCGCCTGTTGAGTAAAATCCCTGGCCCCCAAACCTACAGGACATTTCAGGGAATCTCCCCAGTATCATTCAATCGATTTAAGGGGGGAGGGAGTGTCACAATACAAATGGATGTACACATGTCCTCCTAATAATTCCAGCCAAGTCCTTGGTCGTATGTCACGCTAATCTCCCTGGGTACGGCCATGCCCACACCCCACACCGGCAGTGGAACTCAGCCAGGCCCCTGTGAAGTTGAGGTGTCTCCTCCCGCGTCACTCACCCCGTCGGCAGGACAGACGTCCCCCTTTCTCTTACCTGCGTAGTGGTCAAACACCGTGGGCACGTATTCCTCCGGGAAGGCGTCGTTGGCGTAGCTCATCAGCAGGCAGGTTTTCCCCACGGCCCCGTCCCCCACCACCACGCACTTCAGCATCGTCTTCTCGCTGCCGCCGCAGCCGCAGCGGCTGTCATCTCCCTGCCTGCAGTTCATTCTGGCCGCTCGGGCTGCTGTGCCCGCGGCTGGGACCGGGCTGCCGCCCTGGCTCCCCCCCGAGCCCATGAAGCGGCAGGAAGCCAGCGCGGGCTCCGATCACTCTGCCTGACTTCGGGCGCCCGGGACCGCCCGGACTGGCCCGCGGCAGCTGGCGGACGCCCCCTGGCACACCATGCCGGCGGAGAAGGCAGCGCACCCTCGAGAATGCCTACAAGGGTCTGTCTCCTTCCAGCGTGAGTCCAGAAACCCTCATCGCCACTGAGTTCTGGGGGCTCCCTGGCAGCCTGGGAAGTTCGGCAGCCGGAGGGGTTCACGCTGCTCCCCGCCTCCCCAGCCTGGCCGAAGACACGGGCTGTGGCTGGAGCGTCCCCGCTTTGCACTTCGCAGCGAACATGGAGGAAAGCGGGGCTCCCTCGCGGAGCTCCCCTGCCTGCTCCGGCTCGCCGGGCGTCAGGAAGTCATGGGTTTCCTGCCGCATTCCATATTAGGGCCAGCGGGCCGGGGAGGCTGCAACAATGGGAGCTCTGTGTGCGTGTGTGTACTTCTGGGGAGCGCTGCCAGGACTCGGCGGGAAAACACTGGGGGTCCCACTGCAGACTCAAGCTGTCAGACTTCCTGTTTTGTCCACCGCTGGGGGCTGCTTGCCTGCGCCTGGCTGGGAAGAGGCTGATGAAAGGATGGAAACTGGGGAGGACTGTCTGCCACAGAAACGGGGGACGGTTTCAGCGAGCGGGAGAACCACACCAGCCGTTGTAGGATAACATATGACATCATCCCTCCCTGAGTCACCAGTTAAAAGCTCTGTAAATTAAAAATGGACAGTTCTTCATGTACTTAAAGGAGAAATATTAAGCAATTCCTCCCTGCAATAAAGAAAAAAAAAACAACCTTCCAGAGTTAGTTACACTGTTTCAAAGGGAAATGTAGATCATGAGTGGAGTAAGTGAGATCAGGTTTATAAGTTGCCACAGTTGAGTACAATACTCAAACAAATGTGTATTCCAGACACAAACATTTTTTGGTCGTAGCACATAAGAAACAATCAGATGTGAGACATTTGCATCTTCTTATTAGTGAATAAACACACATGTGCTTGGCTCACCCTTACCCTTGGAAATGAGTGTGTGGGACGGCTTTATTGGTTTGTTTTAGGCCCCCAAACAATGCTTTTACTTGGACGGTTCCCTTTTAGATTTAGCCCCATCCCCTTGGGTCAGCCTGGCTGCCTTCAATTACAAAGGAGCCATTGGCAGCCAATTTATTTGTCTGTTGGATCACTCAAAATGAAGCCCCTTTGAAGCTCTGTGGTTGATTAATATACTTGGTATTAGAAAAGAAGTGGAACTCTGAAAATGATTTTGACAAATGGGCCAAGTCCTTTTTTGAAGGGAAAACTGTTTTTTTTTTTTTTTTTTTTTTTTTGATATTTTTGAACACTATTCAGATTATCCAATTGATTCGAGGAGGTCTTTCTTTCTTTCTTTCTTTCTTTCTTTCTGTGTGGAGAGGGTGGGAGAGAAGTCTTTCTCTCTATATATCCACATATATACACTATTGTGTAATAGATACAGTCCTGGATTTCTTCTGTTTTGGATTATAGTTATATTTGCCATAGAACTTAATGTCCCAGTATCATTACTATAAAGGGTTGGTGTTTCAGTCAGGTTATGGTGTATCTACTAGGATATGTTGCTGTAACCAACAGCTCCCAATGCTCGGTGATATAGAATAACATGTGTATTTCTTGCTTACACATCTGAATTGTATATTTTTGTCACCTTCTGGGATCTAGGCTGGTAGAGAAGCCCCATTGAGAACATAGATGATCATCACTGTGGCAGAGGAAGAAGTTAATGTGGTGAGGTGGCATCAGCTCTTAAAGCTTCCTTCTGGAGGTGACACTCTGTTGTCCACTTGTCAAGCACTGTGCGTACAGGTTTACCTCTGTGTAGACAGATGCCTTTTCCTAAGTTAGTGTCGTAAAGTGTTATACGGGCTAATAGCCCAACCTGACCCCATCTCCGGCCCTCAAACTGGGACTACGGCTCTCTCAGTTCCTGGGCTAGCAGCACCCATGTTCCAGGATGTCTCCCTCCTGACTGCAAACCAGAGAGTTTGTAGGACTCTATCCAGGGGTCAGAGGGCGTTAGAAAACCAGAGATCATTTAGTTGAGGTTGAATTAGTGGTGCAAAAGTTGAATTGTTTATTCTTAGTGGATATAAAGCATTTGAAAGCCCTCTTTACTGCATGTGAAATATATATATATTTGTATTTCCATCTCATCTACCTGAAACATCTGGAATATGTGGTAATAAAATTGCAATTTGAAAACTTATGCTTTTCTTCTAGAAAATAGGCTCACCCTTGCTGGTTTGGCTCAGCGGTTAGAGCATTGGCCCATGGACCAATGAGTCGCTGGTTTGATTCTGGTCAAGGGCACGTATCTTGGTTGTAGTTCATCCGGGCCCTGGTAGGGTCATGCGGGAGGCAACCAGTCGATGTGGCTCTATCACATCAATGTTTCTCTCTGTCTTTGTCTCTCTCTCTCCCCCTCCCTCTTACTCTGTCTGATGATAAATGAAAAAATATCCTCAGGTGAGGAATAAAAAAAAAAAAAAAAGGCTTGAGTGTGAACATGGCTGCCAAATACATCTGTGCAGGTGAAGGAGTGACTGACAGTGTTGAGAGCTCCATCCGGAAGTGAACAAGATCACTTTGAGGGAGTTCTGCCTTTGACCTTGTCCCTGAGATCAGACAATAAATGTGGCTTGGGGGTAGAATGTATTTACACCATCCAAATGCGAGTTCTCAGACATGCTGCCTAGCCTGTATTTCTACATTACAAATATGCCCCCACCCACTGAACAGTTGGTGTAGGAAAAAATTGAGAAGTTGGATTGGGTAAAATTTTGCTATGACTATGTATAACCTTAATCTTGTGTCATCACCACAGGTATTTAAGTTCATGCCCTTTGTTATGTGGACTGCAATTTAAGAGACATTTAGGAGACTTGATGCAACCAGGTTTGGGTCTTTTACCTCTGACTCAAAGGATTGGTACATCTGCCAGGTTGGATTGTATGCAAAGGTGGTCAAGGCTGTAGAGAACATTGGCTATATCTCTCAAACTTGTTTCATCATTTTTACTGTCCCTCCTGCCCACTGAATATTTATAGGGAAAAATGTTTGAGACAAGCTAGTAAAAATGGCAAAAAAGTTAAAATTTTAATAGCCTGTTCATTACATGGATCATGTTGTCCATGTGAGGATACATCTTTTTAAACATTAAAAGATAGACCTGAAGCAGAGTAATAGAATCTTAAAAAAAGACCAAAAAAAGGGGACAATTCAGCATTGTCTTTATAGGTTCATGAGTTTAAAGAAATGTGATTACTTGTCCTAGTAGAATGATCAAAATATACTTTAATTTTAAAGGTTTTTAGGTATGAATTTAGAAGTGGTATGAAGACCGTTTGCTTAAATATTCTTTTCCAGATGTCATGTGAAATGACTGAGTGGTGGTTTCATAGCCATTAATTATTTGGTTTACCTCAAGCCCCAAGTTTACACAAACTTACCGGCATGGTGAAGTGTAGTTAGGAGGCATTTCCTGCTTTTTCTAAGAGATCTTAATTCCTTGGCTCCCCCTGTCCTCTGAGCTTTTGGCTTCACATGAGTTTTGCCAAATACATTTTTGCATACGATCTGACTCCTCTGAAGGCTTCCGGTTTTAGTGTGACTTAAAAAAAAAGAGCCCAGACATTCCTCCTCTATTTTTCTTTCTTTTGTATTTGAAACTTGAAGCTACACAGGGAAAGAATGCAACTGGATCAGATACTCCAATTCTGAATCAGCCTCTGCCTGGAAGACTGCTTTAACTCTGACTTTGAGAATGTGCTGTGGGGGCTAGGATTCTGGATGTCCAGCTCCGTGATTGAGAGTCACCCCCATTCCAGAGTCAGACCTCGAGTGTGTGTGGGAGGAGGGGTTATGGTGTGAGGCAGGAGGGGCTGGGAGTTGTAGGAGCTCTGATCTCAATCTCCCGCTGGGACTAAACATCAGCATCAGTTGGAACACTGCTGAAACTTAACATACTGTCCTAGGACTAGCCTGGACCGGAACCACCCATCCCCAGGGGCAGTGAGTCACTGCTATCAGGGACACTCATTCCTTAAGCTCTTCCTTAGCCTCAGAAATAATTCTATAATTGATGCTGGTGTAATATAGCTCTTCTCACAGTTATGCTAGAAAAATCAAATGAGCATTTGAGAAGCTGAGGTTCTTCTGTGAGGCAGCTGGGTAAGCCGTGGAATCCAGGCTGGTGGATTCTGTTCAGATGCCACCACTCTCCCCGCCATTGCCAGGGTAGGCGTCATCACGGCGCACATTCCGGCCGAATCTGCACATGGCCCGAAACCTTCTCAGACCTGAGCTCCAGGGGTCTGTCACAGACTGATTGGCATGGAAAGTAAAGTGCTTTCTAACACTGCTCAACCTTCACCAGCTGCGGAAAGTAGCTCTTCCTACGTAATCAAGGAGGAAGGAGAAAAGGGAGCTGGATCGTGTAACATTTAACAAACAACTATGGTTATGTTAGGCACTGTGCTAGGAAATTTTGCACACTTACCACATTCAATCCTTTCGATAACCAGAGTGGTAGGTGTCATGCTTTCCGTTGTTCTTAAATGAAAACAGTCTCAGGCCCAAAGTCCCAGAGGTGGTTGGTTAAGTGACGGGGCAGGACTTCAAGTCCAAGTCGGAATCCGAAGGCCATATCACACTTGTTCTTCAAGCCTTTTTATTTATTTTTTATTTTATTATTATTACTTTTTTATCCTCACCCGAGGACATTTTTCCATTTTTTGTACAGATAGAGTGGGAGGGAGAGAGAGGAAGAGAGAGAGAAACATCGACGTGAAAGGGACACATCGAAGTGGCTGCCACCCGCACGACCAACCAGGGCGGGGGACAAACTGCAACCGAAGTACGTGCCCTTAGCAGGAACCGAACCTGGGTCTCTCCGGACCGCAGGCCGATGCTCTAACTGCTGAGCCAAACCGACCAGGGCCTTCAAGCCTTTTTAGCATCATTGCTAATAACCAATTGTTTATATGATTTTGAATGTACAGTATAGATTTGGGGAAGTGGCTGGAAATACAGTTTACCATGGATTTATTAATTTCTGCAACAGATGTTCATTGAGCACTTACCAGGTACTAGGGATATTGTAGTGAACAGATCAGATTAAAAATAAGTTTCCTTGTGGAACTTATAGTCTAGTGGGAGGAGGTAAATAATAAACAATGAACAGAGTAGATATATAAATTATCTTCATAGGTGAGAAGTCATATGGGAAATTAAGAAGACGGTAGCAGGATAAGGATACTGACCAGAGAAGAGGGGAGGGTTCTGAAGGACTGAATGTATAATAGAGGATATCTGAAATGTGGGGGACGAATGTTTTAGACACAGGAACTCGCTAGTCTGAAGGCCCCAGTGTGAGGGTATCTCGAAAATGTTTGGGCTCCAGTGTGCCTGGAACAGAGCGCGCGAGGGACAAGGCGATGGAGGGAGCAGAGCGTCAGGCCGAGGAGACTCAGATGATGATACGGACTATGGCCAAGTGTGATGGGAGGCAGAGGGTTGGAGCAGAGGAGTGATGTGATCGGGTGTATTCTAAAAGGACCACCCTGGCTTCTGTGAAGATCGTGAACTGGGAGTGAGGGGAGGGTGAAGCCAAGGAGCTCAGTTGTCATAATCCAAGTGAAATATGGTGGTGGCGTGGACCAGAGGGGAAGTGGAGAGAAGAGGTCATGTTCTGGGTATACCTAAAGATTGGATGATGCAAGTTATGAGAGAATAAGAGGAGTCATGGATGAATCCTAAAGTTTTTTTTCCTGAGCAACTGGAAAGACAAAACTTCCATTAACCTAGACTGTGAGTGGAATTTGGGGAGAGGGAAGAGCAAGATTGCAGTTTTGGAGAGAGTGGGTCTATTAGGCAAACAGGGACATAAATAGTCCTGAATTTCAGGACAGAGCTGGGTTGGAGATGTAAATCTGCTTCCCTGGAGAAAGGAGAACCCCTTCAGGAAAGAGGAGCAAAGGAAATTGAGGAGGAGCAAGGACAGTGCCTCAAGGAGGAACCTAAGAGTGTGGTGTCCAGGAGGCCGAGTAAAGAAGATGTTTCCCAGGAGACGTAGTGACCAGCTGTGCCAGTTGCTGCTGATGTTCAAGTAAGAGGAGGACTGGCAGCCGACTGTGGGGTTTTGCAACTTGAAGGTCGTGGGTGATCTTGACAAGAGTGGTTTGGGTGGAATTCCTGGGAACCAAAACCTGACGGAGAGGTTTAAGGGTGGAATCAGGAAAATTGGAGATATATTTCTTTTAAAGGCCAGAATGACAGAAAAGCACTCTGAAAAATATCCAGTCCATACCTGTGCATGAATACTTAAAACTGTTTAATAATAGCCCTAATGATCTGTTCTTAGTTTGCTAAGACATAAACATCATTTTTTAGGTTATAGCCTTACCAACATGATTAATCAAGATGGTATTAAAAATAATAACTTCCCTTCTATTTTAAGTATTAATAACCTCATGTTTTAAAGGAGTTACATTTAAGCATTTTTAAATTTATTAAATTTAAAGAAGAGTTATAAGAATAGTATAAAGAGCTCCTATAAACTCTTCATCCAGATTCACCAATTATTTATTTATTTATTTGTTTATTTATTTATTTATTTAATCCTCACCCGAGGACATTTTTCCATTTTTTGTTCAGATAGAGTGGGAGGGAGAGAGAGGAAGAGAGAGAGAGAGAAACATTGATGTGAAAGGGACACATCGAATGGCCACCATCTGCACGACCCAATCAGGGACGGGGACAAACTGCAACCAAAGTACATGCCTTTAGCGGGAACCAAACTCACAGGCCGATGCTCTAACCGCTGAGCCAAACCAGCCGGGGCCAGATTCACCAATGATTAACATTTTGTCACATTTGCTTTATTATGCCTTTTCCCTTTACATACACGTAGTATTTACTGAACCTATGTTGCAGACACTATATTCTATTACTTTTAAATACTTTAGCATGTAGTTCCTAAGAATGAGCTCAGTTATCAAATTCAGGAAATATAACATCTTGATAATTTGCAGTCCATATTCAAATTTCTAAATAGCTGAAATTGAAAAATAAAAAATGACTTAAAAAACCTCCCTCGAACCCCAAATTTCTTCATAACAATTTCCCCCGCAATAGAGGATCCAAGCTAAGAACATGCTTTCATTTTGTTATCATGTCTTTTTATTTTATTGATTTCAGAGAGAGAGGAAGGGAAAGGGAGAGAGAGATAAAAACATCAATGAGAGAGAACATTGGTTGGCCACCTCCTGCATGCCCCCCACTGGAGATCGGGCCCATAGTCTGGGCATGTACCCTGACCAGGAATCGAACCAGCGACATCTAGGTGCATGGGTCGATGCTCAACCACTGAGCCGCACCGGCTGGGCTTGTTATCATGTCTTTTTAAATTTCTTTTCATTTAGACAGTTTCTCAGCCTTTATTTGTCTTTCAAGATGTACATTTTGAATAATATAGACATGTTTTGTGAAATGCTCCTTGCTTTAGATTTCTGTGATGTTCCCTCAGGATCGGATCAGGTGATGCACCTGATTGAACTCTCTCAATCACACCACGGGGCTAAATTGGAAGGGCGGTGGTATGAGATTATTTTCACCACGTGGCTCCAGCCCATTCTTAGGCAAGAAGACAACACCTGGTCTTTGTACCGCCTGCTTTCCCTCACAGCCCAGTTCTAAAGAGAGCTTGCTTGTTTTTTATTCAGTATGCATTCAGTTATTTTACATATATTTCCATTGCCTCATTTCCCCCTTTACATGGATTCTAATATTCTTAACATCCTGAAATTGGGTGCTGGCTTTTCCCCTTGTCTCTTATTCCCTACATTTGTCAATCTTAGAATGCCAAAACAGACCTTAAAATATCAAGAATCTTCCATATAAATATGAAGAAATATGCAACCAAGCTTATTTTCATTTTGTTCTTGAATTAGATGGTTATTCTCTCAGGCCTGCTATCATCAGTTTTAACACAAATTCTCTAACAACTATTGAAAACATGAAAAGACAACATACTTGTGTAAGGCTTTATGCATATTTCATCCGTTTTTATTTTATAAACTTCTAATGAGTCATCCAGTATGAATTTTGGCAGACTCGTGTAAAATGGTACAGCTCTGTGATTTTCCAGACCTTGATAACATTGGGACACATTTTGCCTTGTTTCACATCTGTTCAAAGCTTGCAACAAGTTCACCAAAATTCTTACTGTATAAGGACAGCTCTAAATGAGATTTCAAAGGGAATTCCTTTCAAGCATAAATATTTAAATAAAGCATCTATGCTTAATTCTCTTTCATAAAAATTGGCTTTCTAGTTCTGTTTCCAGTTACTTTACCCTCAAACAAACTCCATTGGGATAAAAACAATAAGGGAAAATTTATTCCATTTAATCATATTGTCTTCATGACTGACCCCCAAGGTAATGGAATGAACTACAAAATAGAAAGTATGTCTTATGCTATTAAGTAGTGTATCAAATTTGGTAGAAATCAATTGCCTTAGTTACTATTAATAAATTAAAAACTAGTGAATATCCCAGTTGAAACAGGAACCTCACCTCATTTGGTCAAGAATTGAAATTGGATACTTAAAAAATATACATTGCTAACATGAGCAACTGATTGTAGTAGGTTAGATGCTTGGAGTGCTCTAAGAACCCTTTCTTTTTTCCCATTGCTCTTTAGATAGAGTGGAAGGGAGGGAGGGAGAGAGGGAGAGAGAAACATTGATGTGAGAGAGACACATCGATTGGTTGCCTCCCTCATGACCCCTACCAGGGCTGGGAATTGAACCTGCAACCCTTCGGTCTATGGGCTGATATTCTAACTGCTGAGCCCAACTGGCCAGGGCTAGAATCCTTTTCAAATACAGTCACAACTGCATAAAATATTTTTCTCATAGCCTTGAATACGTTGTGCCTTATAATGTGTCTTATAATAAAGTATAAGAAATTTTCTCACACAACATTATTTTAGACTATCTTACAGTGTTAAACTTCAGCAAGACACTTTTTCTGTAGGGAAATAGTGAAGGACCCTAATAATTTTACAATGTTCCTATCATTTGCCCTTTATGAAAAGAATATCAACTAATTTGCCCAGCTGGTGTGGCTCAGTGGATTGAGCGTCATCCCATGGACCGAGAGGTCCCGGTTTGATTCCCAGTCAGGGCACATGCCTGGGTTGCAGGCTCCATCCCCAGCAGGGAGCATGCAGGGGGCAGCTGATAGATGTTTCTCTCTCACATCGATGTTTCTATCCCACTCTCCCTTCCTCTCTCTCTAGAAAAATCAATAAAATACATTAAAAAAATTTCAACTAATTCTAAACTGACCTCAAGTATTATTTAAAACTAAGGCACTGAGTGTGTATTCGTTAGATTAAAACTAAGATATCATAACAGAAACTGAGTAACACTGACTTTGAGAGCACACGCTGTGGTCTAAGAAACCTGGGCTGGGGGGCAGTTTGGCTCCATGTACTTATTCAGGACACCATGCTCCTTTTATCTTGTTTCTCCACTGTTTTCTAGGGTATTGCTTATCTTTGCTTGGTTGAAGGTAGGTTTGGGGCATATCCACGTTCCAGTCCTTCAGAAAGGACAGAGAGCATAAAGAAGTGCATATCTGATGTCTTTCAGGTTCAGACCAAGGAATGGCACCCATTTGTCCTGTTCACATTCCTTAGTCACAGGGTCACCAAATGTAAGGGAGGCTGGGAAATGTCGTAGCCGGACAGTCGTGTTCCCAGTAAAAATTGTATTACTATGGAAGAAGGGGTGGATGTCGAGCTCCACAGAGAGGCTGGATAACTTGCCTAAGGTCACACAGCTAGTAAGTGGAAGAGTAAGTGGGATTCAAACCCAGGCAGTCTTGCTCTTTAAAATACTGGCCTTAAATATTGTTTCAGTGTGCAGTGCTGTATAACAATGATCCTAAAATGTTGTTATTTTTATGATCCTGTGGGTTGGCTGGGTGGTTCTTCTGTTCCGTGGAGTCATGTGGCCGTATTCAGCTGGCGGGTTGGTTTGAGACTGGCTTCCACTGGAACTGCAGGCGGGGCACACGATTTTCTTCTTGTGGCTTCTCAGCTAGCTTGGGCTTCCTTATAGCCCTGTATCCTCAAGGAAGCATTCCAGCAAGGAATGTCTAGGAGCCTGGAAATAGAAGTGGCAAGTTCTTGGAAAGCCTGGCATTGGAGCCATGTGTCTTCATTTCTACCGCCTCCTTTTAAGAGAATGGAGCATCTGTGGTCTTCCCTCTTCATTCTGCCCTAAGGGAATATCATGACAGAAAGCAGGCAGGATTAGATTAAGTGGCTAAAAACGAATGTCTGGTTTTGAATGGGTGATACACACCATTGGCTTCCTATGGCACAATGTGTTACATTTTGGG
The DNA here is from genome assembly GCF_014108415.1 of Molossus molossus. Classification (NCBI taxonomy): domain Eukaryota; kingdom Metazoa; phylum Chordata; class Mammalia; order Chiroptera; family Molossidae; genus Molossus; species Molossus molossus. The sequence continues at coordinate 217,438,667 of NW_023425344.1, read as the reverse complement.
GTGTGTTCAAGGAACGAGGAGGATTAATGAGTGGACATGTGTTAGTTTTGTTTTTAGAGGGCACTGAGGTTGGGAATAACTTCATCTGGGGTACAACCAGGAGATGTTCTCTGAATAAAAGGACCTAGGTTGCCTCTGAATTCAGAGGGAGAATGTGTGAGGAGCCAAGAACCCCTCTAGAGCAAAGTAGAGGGGCCAGAGTTGTTTCAAGTAGGAGTCAGGGATCTGGAAGGCAGTCAACAGTAAGAAGTAACGTTTATTGGGGATGATGGGCAAGGGGATCATTTGGGATTGGAAACATGGAAGAGGAGGAGACTGAGAAGGGCTGAACCTTCAGATGGAAACCTGAGATTAGTCACTCCTGAAATCTTCAAGGGTAGTGAGTGCCTCCCGTTTACCCTCACATCCTTAGAGGCAGATTAGTTTTAGGCATGTGGTAGATACTCACAGATGTTCAAGTAAAGTAATTTTATACTGAAGAAGTGAGAAAATTCCCAACTAATAAAGTCTAGTAGCACTGAGTACTAAAACAAAATGCCAGGAGGCTAATTAGTAGTGAATGCTCAGAATTTGTGATTTTGAAAATTGAGGGGGGAGGGGAGATTTGTTTCTGCCTGTTTTGCGGGAAGGGGTGCTTAAAAGAGCCCTGGTACCTCCTGGGTGTGGTCTCTGATCTGATGGAGAACAGTCTTTATGTGCCCATTCACGGGCTCCTGTAGGACATAATTTGACTCTCAGTAAAAACCAAATTTATGACATAGTGGGGCATTTTAAAGAGGTTTAACTAAATTGTTAGCTAAAACCCCAAGTCTTGAAGGTGAACAATCCCAGTTGTATTGAATTATGCTTTTCAACAACTAGTTCCACGTTTTTAAGTCTCTTTCAATATGGTGATATTGTTCTTAGCATCAAGTCTGTAGTTCTTTTTTGTCCTTAGTTTTGGACGTGCTATCAAATCTAACTTTTAAATTTCCTCCCTTTGCCCAGCTGGTATGGCTCAGTGGTTGAGGGTCGACCCAATTACCAAGAGGTCACCCATTTAATTCCGTCAGGGCACATGCCCAGGTTGTGGGCCTGATCCCCAGTGGGGAGCATGCAGGAGGCGACCAATCGATATTCTCTCTCATTGATGTTTCTATCTCTCTCTCCCTCTCCCTTCCTCTCTCTCTAAAATCAATAAAGAAAAAAAATTAAAAATAAATAAATAAATAAATTTCCTCCTGTTTTTTTTTTTTTTTTTTTTTTGTCACTGAGGTTTATAATTTTAGGCAGAGCAAAGTTCCCTGTAGGTTTTAGTGAGCAGTACGGCTAGCAGCTGTTAGTTGGCTCCGCGTATACTGTCTAGTGTTTAAGATTTGTTGATTGTATCAAAAGTTCTGTCTGGTTGAACAAAATTTGGACACATATACCCAAGAACAATGATGCAGCCCCTGAGTTTTTGTATAAATTGCCTTTGGAGTTCCTATATGCTATGTTGCAAGGGTATATATCAAAATCAGGGTAGAAAAACTTCTCCTTCTGGTTATGAAATAGAAGAATAGGAAAGATATTTGCTCCTATGGTAACAACAACTAAAAACCCAGATAAAATTGAAATTATTCTTGTATATGGGGTAAAGGAAGAGAAGCAAACAAGGGAGCTTTAGAAACTTTCTGGGAAACAGTAAAAACAAAACAAAAATATTACATTCAGTCATCATTGTTTTTTATTCCCAATGTCTGGAATATAATAAAAAATTGAGATATGAAAGAAAGCAGAAATATTTACCCATAATTAAGAAAAAACAGAGCCAGTCTAATATTTGACTTAGTTACTGAAACTAGCAGGCAAAAACATCAAACATCTATTATAAATATGTTAAAATAATTTACAGGAAAGGATGGCTATAATGTGTGAAGAGATGATATTTTAGGAGAGAAACAGAAATTCTAAACAAAACCAAATAAAAACGATCAAATTTAAAAATAAAGTTTCTGTCTGGATCGGGAGGAGAGTGTCAATGGGGGAAAAAGGAGAAACATCTGTAACAAAAATCAATTAATAAAAAATAAAAAAATAAAAATAATGATAAAGTTTATGAAAAACAAAGAAATCAACCAGTATGAGGTTAAATTAGATTGGGCATGCAGAAGAAAAGATCAGTGAATTTAAAATCATATCAATAAAAATTACCCAAATAAAGCAGAGAGATTAAAAAAAGTTTCAGAAGAGTGACTTGTAAGATAATATTAAGCAGTCCACGACAGTGGTGTAATTGGAGTATAAGAGGACTGAAGAGAGAAAATGGGGCCAAGAATTTTCCACATATCATGAGAGTCATCAACTCATGACTCCATAAGGCTTGACAACCCTCAGACAAAACCACACTGACATGATCTGAGTCAAACTGCTGAAAACCAAAGATAAAGAGAAAACCTCAAAGGAACTAGAAAAAACAGCCAATAATAGAGAAAAGTCGAATATTTGAGAGGATAAATAAGATTGGTGAACTCCTAGTAGTGTTGATGAAGAAAAAAATCCTCCATAAATTATTAATAGTGAGTGAAAGACCGGACATAACAGAAGTTAGACATTAGAAGTATAGAAGACCATTACAAACAACTTGCAATGTGATTGAAGTTGTTTTTACAGTGTGATTGAAAAGGACAAATTCCTTGAAAGACATAAGTCATAAAACTTACACAAGAAATAAAAACTATAAATGGCTCTTAAAAAATAAAGAACAAGCCCTGACCTGTTTGGCTCAGCGGTTAGACCGTTGGCCTGCGGGCCAGAGAGACTGGGGTTCGGTTCCCGCTAAGCGTGCGTACCTTGGTTGCAGTTTATCCCAGGCCCTGGTTGGTCGTGTGGGGGGCAGCCACTCAATGATTCCCTTTCACGTCAATGTTTCTCTCTCTCTCTCTCTCTCTCTCCCCCTCTCTCTTCTACCTACTCTATCTGAACAAAAAATGCAAAAATGTCCTTGGGTGGGGATAAATAAATAAATAAATAAATAAATAAATAAAGAACAAAATTGCAACAATTACATGACCTGATTTCAAGGTTAACTATAAAGATACAGTCATCAAAACAGCATGGTATTAAATTAAGGATAGACAAACAGCTCTATGATAAGATCTGTAAAGTCATCATAAGAAAATGAGCAAAGGATGTGAAGAGTCATTTTACTAAGAAGATGTAAAATGTGAATAGCACGTAAAGGTGTTCGCATCCTTCATCATCAGGAGAATGCAATTTAAGTCCACAGTGAGACACCATGTCGCACCTACCGAAATGGCTACATTGAAAAAGGCTGAAACATCAGATGTTGGTGAGGATGTGGAACAACTGTAACTTTCATACTTTGCTCCTGGGAATGTAAAACAGCGCAACTATTTTGGAAAAACAGTTTGACAGGTTTTTAAAAAATAAAGTTAAATGTATAACTATTTTATGATCTAGCAATTCTCCTCCTTGGTATTTAGCCTAGAGATGTGAAAATGTATGTTCACAAAAAGGCTTGTATAAAAATGTTTATACCAGCTGTATTTATAGTAGCCTCAGACTGGGAATAAACCACATGTCCATATATGGGAGAACAGAAAAATATTCATACAATGGAATACTGCATAGCAGTGAGAATGAATGAGCTATTACTAGTTGCACCTGGCTGGTGTGATTCACTGAGCATCCACCCATGCACCAAGAGGTCACCAGTTTGATTCCCGGTTAGGGCATGTGTCCAGGTTGTGGGACCCATCCCTACTGGGGGGCATGCAGAAGGTGGCCAATTGATGTTCTTTTTTATTGATGTTTCTACCTCTTTCTCCCTCTCCCTTCCTCTCTCTCTAAAATCGATAGAGAAAAAATATATTAAAAAACAAAACAAAACTATTACTAGTTGCACCATGGGCAAATCTTAGTAATATATTGTTGGGTGAAAGCAACCAGCCAAAAAAGAGCACAGTGCTGTATTATTTCTTTTATATGAAGTTCAAGAACAGGGAGAACTAATCCACAGTGATAGAAATCAGAATAATTATTACCAAGAGGAGCTGACTAAAAGGGGCAAAGTAAACTTTCTAGGGCGATTGAAATGCTGTATATTTTGATTGGGGTTAATTGTGCTTCTATAATTGTCAAAATTCATCAGAACGTACACTTACTCTCTCTGCATTCACTACGTGTAATGATAATTCAATTAAAAAACAGAATAACAGTAAGGAATTGAATGGCACAAAGAAAAATAAGAAAACTCTTGTAGCCCATGTTCTATAATACAATAGGTAAAATTTCTTCAAATTTAACTTGGACTGATAATTTATTTTATTTAACAAAAATGTATTGACTATGTCCTGTGTATGAAGCATGTTCCAGGAATTGGCAAACAGGGCAAAAAGTAGCCTGGCTCTTGTATGCTTTACATTTTAGCAGAGGTAAAGAATGTGTAGCAAGCCTGGCCGGTGTTGCTCAGTGGTTGAGTGTTGACCCATGCACCAAGAGGTTGCTGGTTCGATTCTCAGTTGGGTCACATGCCCAGGTTGTGGGCCAAACCTCCAGTGGGGAGCATGCAGGAGGCAACCAATCGATGTTCTCTCTCATCGATGTTTCTATCTCTCTCTTCCTCTTCCTTCCTCTCTCTCTCAAATCAATAAGGAAAAAAAAAAGAATATGTAGTGGTGGGATGGAGAGAGAATCAAATTATTTTTATTTATTTATTTATTTTAATCCTCTCCTGAGGACATTTTTCCATTTTTTGTTCAGATAGAGTGGGAGGGAGAGAGAGGAAGAGAAAGAGAGAGAGAGAGAAACATCGATGTGAAAGGGACACATCGAGTGGCTGCCACCCGCACGACCAACCAGGGCCGGGGACAAACTGCAACCGAGGTACGTGCCCTTAGCGGGAATCGAACCCGGGTCTCTCGGGACCGCAGGCCGACACTCTAACCGCTGAGTCACACCGGCCAGGGCGAGAGAATCAAATTATAAACAAACAAAGAAACAAATAACTTCAGATATGTGCCGTGAAGAAAACTGGCTGGTAGAAGGGGCGGGGGGAGGAATATTTTACATCAAGTGGAGAAGGAAGACCTTTTTGAGTAGGTGACGTCTGAGCTGAGTCTGAAATGATAAGGAGGAGCCTCTGTGTGCAGATCTGCAGGAAGAGTATTCCAGGCAAAGGGAGCAGCCAGTGTCCAGGCCCTGAGGGGACAGTAAATGTGGCATGTTAAAGAACTGCAGTACACCCGTGTGACAAGAGTGCAGCGGGAAAGGGAGCAGGCAAGGGTGATCTTCTGTCTGCTCTCAATGCTATGTGGATGTTCATTGGTTGTTTGAAATATAAATATTCCTGGCTAGTGTCCAGATCATTTCATACATACAGAATTTGCATGAGAATTTGCTTTGCAAACTGAAAATAACTAAACACTGGTTATGTTTGCTATTATTTTTAATTATTAAATATCTGTCTTCATCAGTAAACCCTACTTGTAAAACCTCTGTGTTTTTTTTTTTATTGCTTAGTAATCTGTGTTATAGTGGAACAATTAGAAAGCCACAGATAAAGCCAAAAGAATAATAAAAATAAAGCCTTGTGGATATCTTGTTAATAATTCTGGACATAGAAATGTGTATTAACCAACCATGTTGCAGTGTTCTGAAATTGAAACCACTGTTTCCACCTCAATTAGTACTGTATATACCACGGTGGTGTACATTACTTTAAAGGCTAAATAGTGAAGTACTACACAAACATAATAATTCAATCCTGAACCTTGAATATTGAGGTTGTTTTCTACTCTTCATTATAAACAGATGCACATCTTTGTGCTCATCCTACTTATTTTCAGGATAGATTTTGGAGCTCAAGTTTTTTTCGATATGCACTAATTGATTTTCCCAGTGTCTGTACCAAAATAATGAGCTGCTTTAGTGTAACTTTTTCCTTTATGAAAGTTACCTGGAAAAAATGATGGTCTTTCTATTGTTTTGTAGGCACATTCTAAACCGGGAAATGTGTTGTTTTGGATTTTAGAAAATCAAACCCAAGACAAAAGCATTGTTTGTGAAAAAGAAGAAAGGTTATGCTCCAGTGGAAAAGTCACGCTGGGGTTGACCATCATGCTTCCTTCTTCCTGTCTGACCGATGTGATACTGGAATCGTTTCTTGGTTGTATTATGAGGGGAAAGAGTGAGAAGCAGATAGTGGGTAATAGGATGAAAGGAACAGATGGAGACAGAGTCTGGGAACAGGGCAAGGAAAATTGAATGAGTCTGCTGTCTTAGGAAGGAATACTGGCCCCAAAGACATCCACATCCTTGTCTCCTGAATCTGTCAAAATGTTAGTACATATGGCAAAGGGACTTGGCAGATGTGATTAAATTGTGGACCTTGAAATAGGGAAATTATCCTGGATTATCTGGGTGGAGTCAGTGAAATCACAAAGGTCCTTATAAGTGGAAGAAGACAGGAGAGTGGGATTCGGAGAAGGAGACTTGACAAAGAAGTAGAGACCAGAGCCATGCTGGTGCTGGCTGGAAGGGGCAGCCTCTAGAGACTGGGAAGGCAAGGAAACCCAGTCTCCCAAGAGCCTCCAACAGGAACGCAGACCTGCCAACTTCTTGGTTTTAGCCAGGAGATCTATTTTGGGCTTCTTATCTCCAGAACTTTAAGACAGTAAATTTGTTTTGCTTTAAGCCACTAAGATTGTGATAATTAATTATAGCGTCAGAAGGAAAGGAGCACAGATGCCAAAGGTAATGGGGGGGCATTAGGAAGTCATGTGATTTGGAAGGACATAGATGTTAGCACAATGACTCTGACGTCTGAGTGGAGAGACAGTGATGCAGAAGGTAGAGTATGTGCGAAATTACAGGGCGGGGGCAGAGCAAAATAAGGTTGACTCCGTGGGGAGGTCACGACCCCCTGTTCTTCTCAGCTCTACGTGATTTTCCTTCATAGCACTGCTTGAAGTTAAATATATATATTCATGTATTATTTAATTTCTGTGTCTAGATTGCAAACTCTGTGAGAGTTTGAAAGGTGTTTCTGGGATCCTCAGGGACTGTCGCCCCCCTTCCTCGCTTAAGTATCGATGTCTCTCCCTCACTCTTTATCTTCATCTTCACAGACAGAAAAGTCCCTGTTCTCCAAAAGGATTGTTCCCTTCGCCTCCCCTGTGAACGGAAGCTCATTTCCCTTCAGGTCTGGCCTGAGGATTCTTTCCTAAACCATGACATGGTCCAGAAGGCCGGTCTCCACGCGGCCAGGCCTGGCTTCCAGGGGCTGCGGAGGGCCTGGGGCCAGTGCGGACCTCTCACTACACGGAGAGGGAGGCCGTGCAGGGGTGAAGTCAGATGTCGGGGCAGCTTCTGCCAGAGGAAGGGAGATGCAGCCCCGCGGCCGGGAAGCAAGCCAAGCAGCCAGCCACGTCCACGGCCGCTGAATCTCCGAGGGGAACGGAGCTATGGAGCCAGATGTTGCTTCTAGAAAAAACGGCTGTGTGAAACTTGGCCTCTGAATGGTGCATCTGTCCAACTTATCATCTACTTGGTCATAGATAATGCAAACTCTGCGAGGAAGGCCTGGAAGAAACAGAGCGGGGACATCGCTTGGCCATGAAACGAAGTCACGGTATATACGTTTTTGCCAGAGCATTTATTTTGGAGTTTCTCAGGTTTCTCAGTTTTGGTTCCTATTGAAATATCCTTTCTGGGAGGAAGAATGTCTGCTGACAGCTGCGAACCCACACTGCTTGATTCTACTTTTTACGTCCCATAGGGTAGGAGGAGGAGGCTTGGTCACGCCTTCGGGGAGAGAAGAAAATCCCTTGCCTTGCCCCAGATTCTACACTTTTCCAGAATAAACTTTCTGTTACGGTTATGTCGCTGTACCTCCCAGGTCTGCTGGGTGTCATTTGAACGGGTGGTTTACTGCCCAAGGGTGGCCGAGAGATGAATAAGGAGGAGGCTAGCATCTTGCCTGTGTTCCCCATGCTAGGCTGTGCCCCGCACAAGTCTGCCTTCAGCTGGGACGGGTACCCTTTCATAGAGCAAAGGTGCCGTCCGCCTGCCAAGCGCTGTGCCCACAGGGTACCTCTGTGCAGACGGATGCTTTTCCTAAGTGAGTTATACAGTGTTATATGGTCTGATAGTCCAGCATGACCCCACCTCAGGCCTCCAGACAGGTACATACCTGGCCCTCCTCTGAGAAGTAGCACTTAGCTCTGGGAGGGGCTAACTTTATATGAGCAAATAACTGCTTACATGTTATAATGAATACTCCTTCCTAAAAATCTCTCTACCACGCGCGTACTGTCTGAATTTCTTACCAAAGGCTTTGCTCCCTCCAGGAGTCCTCTGAGAGGGTAAGGGACAGTGACCAGTGAGTCACAAATACCTGTGGCCATTAATTAGTAATGTCATTGTCTTTCCCAACTATAGGAACCCAGGGTAGCAGGCTGGCATGAGAGCTCGGGGACGGGGGCAGACAGAAGAGACCGACACAGGGAACAAGTAGAGGTAAGTGCGGAGGACAGCTTTTCCCATCGTCCTGCCTTCACCATGGCCCAGTCCTGGGCTAGCAGTTCACATAACTTCAGGCTTTTGTGGTTTGGCACGTCATGGGCGTTGAGAGAATACTGGAGAAAAGCATTGTCCTTTGGAGTCATTGGAGAGAGAAGCAGAACCAGGATTTGGGTATTATTTGGAAGTGGGCAGGAAAGCTGAGGAAGGAGCCGCAGCTGCACCAGTTCGATACATTGTAAAGCAAACATGGCTACATTGTAATGCAACCATGGCTAGTGTTCGGAATACACTGGAGGCAGGAATGAGGATCGGGAAAGGCTGCAGGGTCACAGGCAGCTCCGTGGGCACATCGTTCGCGTGTCACTCACATTAAACTTGGAGTGTAGTGTTCACACTCAGACTTTCACATAACCGCTCTCTCCAGGCCAGGCTGGAGCACCCCACTTCCTCCACGTTCACAGGCTGATGGGAAGAGCCTCATGTCTGACTGATAGGTTGCTAAGAAGGAGTTGAAAACCTTCAGGTGATTTTCCTGGGAGCTGGTGATCCAGAGAGGCTGGAGCATGGCTTTGGTGTCAGCCAGGACTGGGTTCTTTCTAGTTCTGGCCCAGCCACTTACTAGTTGTATGTGCTTGAGCACTTGACCCAAGCCTCGCTATGCTCATCTGTGAACTGGGCACTACGTCAGAGGTATTGTGAGGATTGCATGGAATCAGGATATCACATGATGTGATACTTCAGTGCTCCACGTAGAATGTCCAGAGGGGTTTATGAATGGTGCCTCTGCTTTGGAAGAATTCCCTATTTTCCCACAAAACAACCTGGTATTCCTGTCAGCAGTTTCTTGGATGTCCAAGGAGGTCAGAACACTTTTATTTTTGAATCTTCTGGCATATAAAGACACAAAATACAAAAGTAGATATATACTTTGCATGATTACATTTAACAAATCAACGATTTTAATTTATTTTTAGAATATATTTTTGATTTTTGTTTTGTTTTTAATTTTTATTTATTTATTTATTTTTTTAAACTTATCTTTATTGTTGAATGTTTTAGAGATGTTCCTCATTGTTCCCCTATTGACCCCCTCCTCCCCACTCTCGCCTTTCCCCACACTGTTGTCTGTGTCCATTGGTTATGCAAATATACATATAAGTTCTTTGGTTTATTTCTTTCTACCCCCCAAACCCTCTTCCCTTTGAGGTTTGTCAGTCTAACAACCAATTTGTACTTGTTTTTTTTTTTTTAAATTTATTTTCGTTACAGATGTTTCTCCTTTTTCCCCCACTGATTCCCCCATCCCCCTCCCTCCCTGCCCTGTCCCCAGCTTTGCTGTCCATGTCCATTGTTCATGCACACATGCATATAAGTTCTGTGGTTTATCTCTCCCCCACCCCCTCCTCTGGGGATTGTCAGTCTGTATTCCACTTCCACGTCTCTGGAACTACACCATTCCTCAGACTGTTATGTTCATTATATTCCACAAATAAGCGAGATCATATGATACTTGTCTTTATTTGGCTTGTTTTGCTTAGGATGACACTTTCCAGGTTCCTCCATGTCGTCTCAAAGGATAAGAGATCTTTCTTTCTTACAGCTGCATAGTACTCCATTGTGTATATGTACCACTGCTTTTTTATCCATTCGTCTACTGATGGACATTTGGGTTGTCTCCAGATTTTAGCTATTGTAAATAGTGCTGCTATGAACATGGGGGTACATATATTCTTTCTGATTGGTGTTTCAGGCTTCTTCGGGTATATTCCTAGAAGTGGGATCGCTGGGTCAAATGGAAGTTCAATTTTTAAATTTTTGAGGTAACACCATATTGTTCTCCATAGTGTCTGCACCAGCAGTGCACTAGAGTCCCCTTTTCTCCACACCCTTGCCAACACTTGTTGTTTGAGGATTTGTTGATGGCGGCCATTCTGACAGGTATGAAGTGATACCTCATTGTTGTTTTAATTTGCATCTCTCTGATGATTAGTAATGATGAGCATTTCTTCATATGTCTCGTAGCCCTTTGTATGTCCTGTTTGGAGAAGTGTCTATTTAGTTCCTCTGCCCATTTTTAAATTGGGTTCTTTGTCTTCCTTTTGTTGAGTTGTATGAGCACTCTCTATATATTGGAAATTAACCCCTTATCTGATATATCATTGGCAATTATGTTCTCCCATACAGTGGGTAGCCTTTCCGTTTTGATGATTGTATCTTTTGCTGTGCAGAAGCTTTTGAGTTTGATGTAGTCCCATGTGTTCATTTTCTCCTTTGTTTCTGTTGCCTTAGGTGATGTGTCAGTGAAAATTCTGCTGCGTATGATGTCTGAAATTTTGTTGCCTACAGATTCTTCTAGGATTTTTATGGATTCATGAGTCACATTTAAGTCTTTTATCCATTTTGAGTTTATTTTTGTATAGGGTATAAGTTGATGGTTCAGTTTCATTTTTCTGCATGTAGCTGTCCAATTTTCCCAACACCATTTATTAAAGAGGCTGTCCTTTCTCCACTGTATGCTCTTGCCACCTTTGACAAATATTAATTGAGTATATTGCCTTGGGTCCATTTCTGGGATCTCTGTTCTGTTCCACTGGTCTATATGCCTGTTCTTGTGCCAGTACCAGGCTGTTTTATTACAGTGTCTTTGTAGTATAACCTGAAATGTGGTAATGTGATCCCTCCAACTTTGTTCTTCTTTTTCAAGATTGCTGTGGCTATTCGGGTCTTTTTTTGGTTTCATATGAACTTTTGGAGTGTTTGTTCTAGTTCTGTGAAGTATGTCGTTGGTATTTTGATGGGGATTGCATTGAATCTATAGATTGCTTTGGGTAGTATGGACATTTTAATGATGTTAATTCTTCCAATCCATGAACAGGGTATGTGCTTCCACTTTTTTATATCTTCCTCTATTTCTTTTTTCAATGTCCCGTAGTTTTCGGCAAATAGGTCCTTTATTTCTTTGGCTAAGTTTATTCCTAGGTATCGTAATTTTTTTGCTGCAATGGTAAATGGGATTGTTTTCTTAGTTTCTTTTTCTGTGAGTTCATCATTGGTGTATAAGAATGCTGTCGATTTCTTGACGTTAATTTTGTATCCTGCTACTTTGCCAAATTCATTTCTTAAGTCTAGTAAATTTTTGATGGAGTCTTTGGGGTTTTCTATGTATAGTATCATGTCATCTGCAAATAATGACAGTTTCACTTCCTCCTTTCCTATTTGGATCCCTTTTATTTTTTCCTCATGTCTGATTGCTGTGGCTAAGACTTCCAGTACTATGTTAAATAAGAGTGGCAAAAGTGGACATCCCTGTCTTGTTCCTCTTCTTAAGGGAAATGTTTTTAGTTTTTGCCCATTGAGTATGATGTTGGCTGTAGGTCTTTCATATATGGCCTTTATTATGTTGAGATATGATCTTTTTATACCCACATTGCTGACTGTTTACATAAAAAATGGATGCTGGATTTTGTCGAAGGCTTTTTCGGCATCTATTGATATGATCATGTGGTTTTTATTCTTCATTTTATTCATGTGGTGTATCACATTTATTGATTAGCTAATATTGTACCAGCCTTGCATCCCTGGGATGAATCCCACTTGGTCATGGTGAATAATTTTTTTGATGTATTGCTGGATCTGATTTGCTAGTATTTTGTTCAGGATTTTGGCGTCTATGTTCATCAGGGATATTGGCCTATAGTTTTCTTTCTTTGTAATGTCTTTTTCTGGTTTTGGAATTAGAATTATGCTGGCTTCATAAAACGAGTTTGGGAGTCTTCCTTCTTCTTGAATTTTTTGAAATAGTTTGAGGAGAATGGGTGTTAGTTCTTCTTTGAATGTTCGGTAAAACTCACCCATGAAGCCATATGGGCCTGGGCTTTTGTTTGCTGGGAGAGTCTTGATTACCTCTTTAATTTCTTCTGTTGTTATTGGTTTGTTCAAGTTTTCTATCTCTTCTCAGACCAGTTTTGGGAGACTACGTGTTTGTAGAAATTTGTCCATTTTGCTCAGATTGTTGAATTTGTTGCCATATAATTGTTCATAGTAGTTGTTAACAATCTTTTGTATTTCTGTGGTGTCAGTTGTTACTTCTCCTCTTTTATTTCTGATTTTGCGTATATGGGTTCTCTCTCTTTGTTACTTGGTGAGTCTAGCTAAGGGTCCATCAATCTTGTTTATCTTTTCGAAAAACCAGCTCTTTGTTTCATTGATCCTTTGAATTGTTTTTTTGGTCTCTATGTCATTTATTTCTGCTCTTATTTTTACTATTTCCTTCCTTCTACTTGCTCTGGGGTTTTCTTTATGTTTTCTCTCTAGTTCTTTAAGTTGTGAAGTTAGATAGTCTATTAGAGATTTTTCTTGTTTCTTGAGGTAGGCCTGTAGTCCTATGAACTTCCCTCTCAGAACTGCTTTTGCTGCATCCCATAGATTTTGTGTTGTTGTGTGTTCATTTTCATTGGTATCTAGCAAGTTTTTAATTTCTTCCTTGATCTTCCTGGTAACTCATTCGTTGTTTAATAACATACTATTTAGCTTCCATGTGTTCAAATGTCTTTGCATGTTCTTGTTGCAATTGATTTTTAGTTTCATGCCATTGTGATCTGAGAAGATGCTTGATATGATTTCAATCTTCTTGAACTTGTAGAGACTTAGTTTATGTCCTAACATGTGGTCTATCTTTGAGAATGTCCCATGTGCACTTGAGAAGAATGTGAATTCTGTAGTTTTGAGGTGTAATTCTCTGTAGATATCTATTAAATCCATATGGTCTAGTGCTTCATTTAGAGTCTCTGTTTCCTTGCTGATTTTTTTTTTTCTAGAGGATCTATCCAGTGATGTCAGCGGGGTGTTGAAGTCCCCTGCTATAATTGTATTGCTGTCGATTTCTCCTTGGAAGTCCTCCAGAAGATTTTTAATATATTTAGGTGCTCCCATATTGGCTGCATATATGTTTATCAAGGTTATATCTTCCTGTTAGATAGATCCTTTCAATATTATGTAGTGGCAGTCTTTGTCTCTAGTTATGGCCTTCATTTTGAAATCTATTTTATCAGATATGAGTATTGTTACCCCAGCTTTTTTTCCCTTTCCGTTTGCTTGGAAGATTTTTTTCCATTCCTTCACTTTCAACCTATCTGAATCTTTTGTTGTGAGGTGGGTCTCTTGTAAACAACATATAGATGAGTCATGCTTTCTTATCCAATCAGCTACTCTGTGTCTTTTTATGGGAGCATTCCATAGATTTATATTTAAGGTGATTATTGATATGTACTTATTTATTGCCATTTTTGTTTAGTGTGGTTATATTTTTCTTCCTATTTCTCCTGCTAATTATAGAAGTCCTTTTAACATTTCTTGCAGTGCTGGTTTGGTGCTAATGTATTCCCTTAGCCTGTTTTTGTCTGGGAAGCTCTTTATTTGTCCTTCTATTTTGAATGATAGCCTTGCTGGGTAGAGTAGTCTTGGATTCAAATCCTTGTTTTTCATGACCTTGATTACCTCATGCCATTCCCTTCTGGCCTGTAGTGTTTCTGTTGAGAAGTCAGCTGAGAGCCCTATGGGGTTTCCTTTGTAGGTAACCTGTTGCTTATCTCTTGCTGCTTTTAGGATTCTCTCTTTGTCTTTAATTTTGGCATTTTGATTACTATGTGTCTTGGTGTGGGCCTGTTTGGGTTCTTCTTACTTAGGGCTCTCTGTGCCTCTTGAACTTGAATGCCTTTTTCCTTCACCAACTTAAGGAAGTTTTCTGTCATTATTTCTTCAAATATCTTCTCTACCCCTTGCTCATTTTCTTCTTCTTTGGGGACTCCTATGATGCGAATATTATTACATTTCCAGTTGTCCCACAGTTCTCTTAAGCTGTTAGCAGAACTAGAATTCAGAGCCATGATCTTGAGGAAGCTCAACAGCATGTGTAAGGACATGAGCACCATGAGTAAAGACATAAAAATGTTTAAAATCTACCAGTTGGAAATTAAAAACCACCAAGAAGAAATGAAGAATGACATATCAGAAATAAAGAACACATTGGAAAGTCTAAATAGCAGAGTAGAGGAAGCTGAGGACCAGATCAGTAAATTAGAAGATAGAGTAGAAAAAATCAGAAAACCAAAAGGAAAAAATAATTAAAAAACAGGATATGTCATTCTTCATTTCTTCTTAGTGGTTTTTAATTTCCAACTGGTAGATTTTAAACATTTTTGTCTTTACTCATGGTGCTCATGTCCTTACACATGTGTTGAGCTTCCTCAAGATCATGGCTCTGAATTCTAGTTCTGTTAACTTGCTTAACTGCACCTCATTTATCTCATCTTTGGTCGAGGGCTCTTGTTCTTTCATTTGGGTTTGTTTCTGTGTTTCACCATTTTGGCTATCACAGTGGGCTTTGGAGCCTGCCAAATTTTCCTTGTGGGTGTTGGTATTCTGCTGTTTGTGGCTCCCTCTCCTGGGTTTGGATAAGCGAGGGAGGACCCATGTTAAACACCACTGAGAAGTCTTACTTTCCTGGTTAGAGTTGCTAGCCCAGGGATGGTACAGTTATCCTCTAGCTTTTTGCCTGGAGGCTATCAGTTGTGGTTACCTGAAGAGCTGTGGCTTCTCAGTTTAATGAAAAACTCCCTCAGGTGCTCAGCATAAGGGGATTTCCTGAGGGTGGGGCAGATGCTGGTTGTTAATGGGCCTCAATTTGCATTTCAATGGCCACTGGGTGGGGTTGAATCTCTGAGGGAGGGGCTGCTGCCTCACCCCAGAGCCCTGGGAAAAAGTAAGATAACCACCGTCCTGAGTGGCCGCAACTCAGCAAAAGCTCTAAGCACCCTCCAAATCCCGAGTGTCCCCACACAGCTCCAGTCCAGTCTGCCCTCCCTCTGCCAGAGCCCAAGGTAAGTGGCTGTGGCTAATTTAGCCTCTGTCCGGGCTCTGCGCTGTGGAGCCACTTGGGAGTGTAACCCGAGGGCGCTGCTCACAGCCAAAGCCGCTGCTCCCAACTAAGTCCGCTGCTTACC
The DNA here is from genome assembly GCF_014108415.1 of Molossus molossus. Taxonomy (NCBI): domain Eukaryota; kingdom Metazoa; phylum Chordata; class Mammalia; order Chiroptera; family Molossidae; genus Molossus; species Molossus molossus. The sequence goes on along the minus strand of NW_023425344.1, from coordinate 217,423,161 downwards.
GTGGGATCCCTGCCCCCTCTCACATCTCTGCAAGCCTACCGGGGTTGTGTCAGTGTCCCTGGTTATGTGGTCCTCCAGGCTGCTTTTCTATTGCTTTTTCCTGACGATTTGTCTTTATTTTCATTATAATTCCAGTTTGGTCCTGGGAGATGGTCTGCGTAGCTTCCATTCACTCCGCTGCCATTTTGGAATCTTTTTGTGTTTTTTTTTTAGAGAGAGAGAAGGAAAGATAGATGTGAGAGAAACATTGATCAGCTGCCTCCTGCACGCCCCCTACTGGGGATGGAGCCTGAAACCTGGGCATGTACCCTGACCAGGGATTGAACTGGGACATCTCAGTTCATGGGACAAGGCTCAATCTACTGAGCCACACTGGCCAGGCAACAAATTAATGCTTTTAATACACACACACACACACACACACACACACACACACACACACACATCATCCAACATGATTGTGTTATTCATACAATCCTGGTGCCTTACAGGGTGGTCTGGAAAGGACCCAAGTTTAAAGTTGGGTAGAGAATGTCTTTCAGTTCTGTTTGTATCTTTCTATAACTGAATCTTTACCCTTATTTGAAAATAAGGTGAGAAGTATAAATTTGAGGCTTGGGCTAATGGCCCTCCTAGTCCCTTGTGTAAACCCCAACTGTCAGAGAAATCTGGGCTGCATAGACCACTATTCTGTTTCTGCTGGTAGAAACCAGAGTGCCTGCTGTTTTCCTATCAGTGTAACAGACACACGGGGTTCAGGCTGAGCTGGCCTTTGTTTCAGGAAGGCGGTGGCGTGGGACAAGCCCTGGACCAGGAGTGAGGAGCACTACCTGAGGTTTGAACCCATGGAACAGTGTTAGGAGATGTGGGGAGGGGCTTCTCTCCTGCCGGCTTCGGTGCACTGTCATTCACGTGAAAAAGCTAGGATTAAGTCTTCCTAAGGTCTCCACTCTTAAGTTACTGTGACCTTGTGTGCATGGAGTGTGCGTGGAGTTTGCACATGTGCACAGGGCACACTTCAAGGTGGACATGATCTAGCAGAGTAAAAGATCTGATCTCACGATTTTCAGAACTAAGTTAATTATAAAAGGTAATACGTTGGTAGTTAATCACTAAGTTCATTATAACATTTCCTTGAAATAATCAGTTAATGGTTATCTTTAGATCTATTAGTATGTTCACAAGATCTAAAACATTAGGGAAAGTAGTGAATGTAGAGAAAAAGGAGTAAAAAATCAAATGTGGAAAGACTTACGGTTAGAAAGGAAGAGGTCTGGGTAAGAACCGACACGAAGGTCTTCAGATGGAGCTGCAGGACCCCATCAGCTTTCCCATTCAGCCCTTCACTGCATTTCTTTTCTTAATGGGGCTTCTTTTTTAGCTTTATCTTCCTCTCTACCTATCTGTGTCCACTATTCCACTTTTATCTTTTCGTTTTTTATAAGTTTACCGTAATAACTTGACTTAAATATATTATGAAATGATTACCACAACAGTTAATACTCATCACCTAGTATAGATGCCCCCCAAAAGTTTTTCCCTTCTGATGATAACTCTTAGGATCTACTCTTTTACATTTTTTAAATTTATATAATATAAAGTTTTTTTTTATTTTTTATCCTCACCTGAGGACATTTTTCCATTTTTTTTTTTTTTTTTGTACAGATAGAGTGGGAGGGAGAGAGAGGAAGAGACAAAGAGAGAGAGAAACATCGAGTTGAAAGAGACACATTGAGTGGCTGCCACCCGCACAACCCAACTAGGGCCGGGGGCAAACTGCAATCGAGGTACATGCCCTTAGCGGGAACCGAACCCGGGTCTCTCCAGACCGCAGGCCGATGCTCTAACCGCTGAGCCAAACCGGCCAGGGCATAATATAAAGTTTTAAATGGCAGATGCTGGAATATTCTTGGACTAGAAGAAAATCGTATCTTTGAAACAGTTATGACTTCTTATTGTTTCTCTGTGCCAACAGTGATCAGTTGGAAAGTGGAAAAATATTTTCTAGTAAATAACTCACATATTTGAACATGCTTAACTGTTTAGAGGGATGAGAAAAGAATATATAACTTTATTTAAAGAGAAAATTAAAAATCAATATTTAAGGTCTTTTGTGAATGTGATTAATTTTTTAAAAATAGGGGAGATGTGCCCTGGCTGGTTTGACTCAGTGGTTGGAGCATCAGCCTGCAGACCAGAGAGTCCCGGGTTCAGTTCCCGTTAAGGGCACATACCTCGGTTGCAGTTTATCCCTGGCTCCGTTTGGGGTTGTGTGGGTGGCAACCACTCGATGTTTTTCTCTTTCTCTTTCTCCCTCTCTCCCTCCCACTCTATCTGATGATAAATGCAAAAATGTCCTCAGGTGACGATAAAAAAAAAAAAAAAATAGGGGAAATGTGTATTCAGGGGAAAACATTAGAAAGAAAGAAAAAAAACAAAAAAAACCCAAGTATTATGCTGTAATTTTAAAAGTTTGAGAGATAAAGAATATAGTAAAAGGCATTTCATAGAGTTAATTTCTTTAATTCACTTGAATAAAAATGTCTTTTAGCTGGAGGAACAGATTTCTTTATAAAATACTATTCACATAAGTTCTTCAAAGACAGCGAGGCATTTACTGTGATTCCAGATCAAGTCAGATCTTAGGGTAGTGGGTGTGTCAGTGACAGTCCTCTCACTTCACCCTTGAGTTCTATTCCTTTAGAGCCTGAAAATCGTCTGTTCTTTTGAAGTCTCCTGTAAAAATGCAGATATTTCAGGAGGGTACGGTCCTTTTTGTTTTTTGATTTTTTTCTGAGGGCAGGGCAGGGACTGGAGGAGGAGACCGGGGCGTAGACTCTCTGTTTCACCAGTGCAGCCAGAGAGCGGGACCAGGAGCTGTGTGGAAGGCTGAAGGCTCCGAGGCAGAACAGTGACTTGTTAGTTCAGATTCTGAGGGTTATCTTGATCAAAAGGGCAGGGAACTCATTCTTGGAGAGTGAACGCACAGATTCCAGGGAAAGGAGTAGTGACCCGAAGTGCATGGAATACTTGGCATCACCATTCATAGAGGTTTCCTTTGTTCAGAGCTGAATCCAGCCTACTATCTAGGGAAGTCACTGAGTCAATCTGGGGAACTGAAAATTCAGTGTATGCCTTTGTCCGGGGGTCACTGGGTATCTTTCTCCACCTAGTGGCCAGTGCCTCCCAACCACAAAGCTAAAAGACAATCGGTTATTATGGCAAGGAAGCAAGTGAGGTTTTTTGTTCGGGATACCAGGCTATCAAATCCTAGAGAGAAGAAGATATTGAAGCATGTGTTTGGAAAAACCAGTGGGCGTTTTGCTAATTAGGTTGGCTCGCAAGCTTTCATTGTGCAGAGGACCCGCTTTGCATTCTGGTGGAGCGTGAACAGTGAGGGATGCTTGCTGACCCAGTAACACAGATGGAATTAGAGCCCGTGGCCAGTTTCATAATATCAGATATTACACTGTAAAACCCGCCTTTTAAGGATAAATTCAGATAAAAAGAATTTTAAGGATCTTTAATTACTAGTATGAAGTGAATTTTTTTTTATGTGAATTTTGGATCATCAGTCTCAGTTATGCTCTGGATACACTGTATGTGCTCAATAGAAACACATATTGAATTTGATAGATCCTACTGTGCCTCAATTTTTAAATTGCTCTTATTGTTTCTACTTTCCCCGAGTAAAATCATATTTTATCAGAAACAAATACATCTTTTTATAATATGCATGTAATAAGCATTTCCCAGTTATTTTTCTGTTGGTCTTGGCAGATTTGGACACTGTTGAATACTGTCTGCTTCTAGAGGAGTCTTCTCTTCCCCTCTCCTCTGGTCTCCGCGACACCGCTCTCTGCTGCTGGTCACTGACTCCCCTGGGGGGCTGCTTTCTGTGTGCTTTCCGGGTCCCCCTCCCTTGGTGGCCCCAGCACTGCGCGGCCTCAGGGCCTACTCCCGGCCCTTCTTCTTTTCTCCACTCAACTGTCTTCCTCCGCGACCACACATGAGTATTTGAACTCTGATGTAGATACCGGGGGTTCCCAGGTCTCCATCTCCGGCTGTCACCCCTTCGCCCCCGAGCTCCAGGCTAACGTGTCCGTCTGTTGGATGGCCCCATGGCATCCGGCAGGCACTTGGGACCCCGTGAGAGCCGGGCTGACCTCGGCGTGTGCGCCCTCCTGCTGCGTGCGCTCCGGCCTGCATCTCCTATCTGAGCCTGTGAGAGTATCGTTCAGTATTCGGGACCCAGAGGACAATGGCGTTTGACTTCCTACAGCACAGAGTAGATTCTGAAACAGTTACTGTTAAGGAGAACCATGCTCTAACTGGCAATGACCATTTTCTATACCCTATGCGTACCATTTCACACACCGGACCAGGTCATTTCTGAATCCACGCCACACTGCTGACGTTTGAGTGCAGCTCTGGTGAAAAGTCCTGTGCTTGTTGCCGTCACCTCACTTCAAGGACACACCTCCACTTTCCTGCCTCCAGGCCCCGTCTGAGGCTGGGGACGGCTGTCAGCCAGGGAAGGAGCCAGCCAGGCTGTGAGCAGAAGCTGAAGCTCCCAGGAGTGAACCTCGACAAATGAGGAGGGGGCGTTAATAAATGCCCCAAGCTTCAGAGGCACGGCTTTGAGGGCCATTCTGTAAGTGACTCCAGAAGGCCCCCTGCTGGAGGAAGCCCTGGTTGTCCCAGCAACAACGTCTGGTTACTGGGCTTGGTGTTTCTTCCTGCTCACCGCACTGGTCCTGTTCCCTGGGAGCACCTCCTAAACAGGCTGCCTGAACCCAAGTCCTGTCTCAGGCTCTGTTTTTTGGAAGAAGCCAGATTGAGCCACATGGGTCATCCTCACAACAGACCTTCCTTTGAGATAATATGATCCTTAGCCCCATTTTATAGATGAGAAAACAGAGGCACAGAGAAGGTGACTACAGTTGTCCGGGGTTATTCATCCTACTCGTGGAAGAGTTGGGATTGGAGCATAGGGAATCTGACTCCAGAACTTTCTGTCTGCTGAAACTGAGCTCTAAGGGGCAAGTGACAGACTAGCTGGGCAAGGGCAACTGATGGGCTGTGATGGCTGTGTATATCACTGTTTTCCTTCTATGTTGAGAGAGTTTTTTTTCTCAGCTTTTTCCAGTTTGGTGATGAGAATTCTCAGGAGACTTTTTTTTTTTTTTTTTTTTTTTTTTTTTTTTTTTTTATGAATTTTTATTTATTTTTTTGTTACAGATATTTTACCTTTTTACCCCATTGGCACCCCCCACCCCACCCCCTCCACCCTGTCCCCGGCTTAGTTGTCCATGTCCATTGGTCATGCATACATGCATATAAGTTCTGTGGTTTATCTCTTCCCACCCCCCCACCCCCCATTCCCTCTTCTGAGGGATGTCAGTCTGTGCCCTACTTCCATGTGTCTGGGTCTACTGTATTCCTCAGACTGTTATGTTCATTATATTCCGTATATAAGTGAGATCATGTGGTATTTGTCTTTTTCTGCTTGGCTTCTTTCACTTAGGATAATACTTTCCAGGTCCCTCCATGTCGTCTCAAAGGATAAGAGATCTTTCTTTCTTACCGCTGCATAGTACTCCATTGTGTATATGTACCACAGCTTTTTGATCCATTCGTCTACTGGTGGACACTTGGGCTGTTTCCAGATCTTAGCTATTGTAAATAGTGCTGCTATGAACATGGGGGTACATATATTCTTCCTGATTGGTGTTTCAGGCTTCTTAGGGTATATTCCCAGCAGTGGGATCACTGGGTCAAATGGAAGTTCAATTTTTAATTTTTTAAGGTAGCACCATATTGTTTTCCATAGCGGCTGCACCAGTCTGCATTCCCACCAGCAGTGTATTAGAGTTCCCTTTTCTCCACACCCTCGCCAACACTTGTTGTTTGATGATTTGTTGATGGCGGCCATTCTGACAGGTGTGAGGTGATACTTCATTGTTGTTTTAATTTGCATCTCTCGGATGATTAGTGATGTTGAGCATTTCTTCATATGTCTCTTGGCCATTTGTATGTCCTGTTTGGAGAGGTGTCTATTCAGCTCCTCTGCCCATTTTTTAATTGGGTTCTTTGTCTTCCTTTTGTGGAGTTGTGTGAGCTCTCTGTATATATTGGAAATTAACCCCTTATCTGATACATCATTGGCAATGATGTTCTCCCATACAGTGGGTTGCCTTTCCATTTTGATGATCGTTTCTTTTGCTGTGCAGAAGCTTTTTAGTTTGATGTAGTCCCATGTGTTCATTTTCTCCTTTATTTCTGTTGCCTTAGGTGATGTATCAGTGAAAATTCTGCTCCGTATGATGTCCGAAATTTTGTTGCCTACATTTTCTTCTAGAATTTTTATGGATTCACGGGTCACATTTAAGTCTTTTATCCATTTTGAGTTTATTTTTGTGTATGGTGTAAGTTGATGGTCGAGTTTCATTTTTTTGCATGTAGCTGTCCAATTTTCCCAACACCATTTATTAAAGAGGCTGTCTTTACTCCACTGTATGCTCTTGCCACCTTTGTCAAATATTAATTGAGCGTATTGCCTTGGGTCCATTTCTGGGTTTTCAGTTCTGTTCCACTGGTCTATATGCCTGTTCTTGTGCCAGTACCAGGCTGTTTTGGTTACAGTCGCTTTGTAGTATAACCTGATATCTGGTAATGTGATCCCTCCAACTTTGTTCTTCTTTTTCAAGATTGCTGTGGCTATTCGGGGTCTTTTTTGGTTCCATATAAACTTTTGAAGTATTTGTTCTAGTTCTATGAAATATGTCGTTGGTATTTTGATGGGGATTGCATTGAATCTATAGATTGCTTTGGGTAGTATGGACATTTTAATTATGTTAATTCTTCCAATCCATGAACAGGGTATGTTCTTCCACTTTTTTATATCTTCCTCTATTTCTTTTTTCAATGACCTGTAGTTTTCTGCAAATAGGTCCTTTACTTCTTTGGTTAAGTTTATTCCTAGGTATCGTAATTTTTTTGGAGCGATGGTAAATGGGATTGTTTTTTCAGTTTCTCTTTCTGTGAGTTCATCATTGATGTACAAGAATGCCGTCGATTTCTTGACGTTAATTTTGTATCCTGCTACTTTGCCAAATTCATTTATTAAGTCTAATAGATTTTTGATGGAGTCTTTAGGGTTTTCTATGTACAATATCATGTCATCTGCAAATAATGACAGTTTCACTTCCTCCTTTCCAATTTGGATCCCTTTTATTTTTTCTTCATGTCTGATTGCTGTGGCTAAGACTTCCAGTACAATGTTAAACAAGAGTGGCGAAAGTGGACATCCCTGTCTTGTTCCTGTTCTTAATGGAAATGTTTTTAGTTTCTGTCCATTGAGTATGATGTTGGCTATAGGTCTTTCATATATGGCCTTTATTATGTCGAGATATGATCCCTCTATTCCTACATTGCTGAGCGTTTTTATCAGAAATGGATGCTGGATTTTGTCGAATGCTTTTTCAGCATCTATTGATATGATCATGTGGTTTTTATTCTTCATTTTGTTTATGTGGTGTATCACGTTTATTGATTTGCGAATATTGTACCAGCCTTGCATCCCTGGAATGAATCCCACTTGGTCATGGTGAATAATTTTTTTGATGTATTTCTGGATCCGATTTGCTAGTATTTTGTTCAGGATTTTGGCATCTATGTTCATCAGGGATATTGGCCTGTAGTTTTCTTTCTTCGTAGTGTCTTTTTCTGGTTTTGGAATTAGAATTATGCTGGCCTCATAGAACGTGTTTGGAAGTCTTCCTTCTTCTTGAATTTTTTGAAATAGTTTGAGGAGAATGGGTGTTAGTTCTTTTTTGAATGTTCGGTAAAACTCCCCCGTGAAACCATCTGGGCCTGGGCTTTTGTTTGCTGGGAGAGTCTTGATTACCTCTTCAATTTCCTTAGTTGTTATCGGTCTGTTCAAGTTTTCTATCTCTTCCGGGAATAGTTTTGGGAGACTGTGTGTTTCTAGAAATTTGTCCATTTCGCTGAGATTGTCGAATTTGTTGCCATATAGTTGTTCATAGTAGTTGTTAACGATCTTTTGTATTTCCGTGGTGTTGGTTGTTACTTCTCCTCTTTCATTTCTGATTTTGTGTATTTGGGTTCTCTCTCTTTGTTTCTTGGTGAGTCTAGCTAAGGGTCCATCAATCTTGTTTATCTTTTCGAAAAACCAGCTCTTTGTTTCATTGATCCTTTGAATTGTTTTTTTGGTCTCTATGTCATTTATTTCTGCTCTGATCTTTACTATTTCCTTCCTTCTACTTGCTCTGGGGTTTTCTTTTTGTTTGCTTTCTAATTCTTTAAGTTGTGACGGTTAGACAGTCAATTAGAAATTTTTCTTGTTTTTTGAGGTAGGCCTGTAGTGCTATGAACTTCCCTCTCAGAACTGCTTTCGCTGCATCCCATAGATTTTGTGTTGTTGTGTGTTCATTTTCATTGGTTTCCAGGAAGTTTTTGATTTCTTCCTTGATCTCCTCGGTGACCCATTCATTGTTTAATAACATGCTATTTAGCCTCCATGTGTTGAAATGTCTTTGCATGTTCTTGTTGCAGTTGATTTCTAGTTTCATGCCATTGTGATCTGAGAAGATGCTTGATATGATTTCAATCTTCTTGAACTTGTAGAGATTTAGTTTGTGTCCTATCATGTGGTCTATCTTTGAGAATGTCCCATGTGCACTTGAGAAGAATGTGTATTCTGTAGTTTTGGGGTGTAATTCTCTGTAGATATCTATTAAATCCATTTGGTCTAGTGCTTCATTTAGAGTCTCTGTTTCCTTGCTAATTTTTTGCCTAGAGGATCTATCCAGTGCTGTCAACGGGGTGTTGAAGTCCCCAGCTATGATTGTATTGTTGTCGATTTCTCCTTGGAAGTCCTCCAGAAGATTTTTAATATATTTTGGTGCTCCTATATTGGGTGCATATATGTTTATCAAGGTTATATCTTCCTGTTGGATAGATCCTTTCAATATTATGTAGTGGCCGTCTTTGTCTCTAGTTATGGTCTTCATTTGAAATCTATTTTATCAGATATGAGAATTGCTACCCCAGCTTTTTTTTGCTTTCCATTTGCTTGGAAAATTTTTTTCCATCCCTTCACTTTCAACCTATGTGAGTCTTTTGTTGAGAGATGGGTCTCTTGTAAACAACATATAGATGAGTCATGCTTTCTTATCCAATCAGCTACTCTGTGTCTCTTTATGGGAGCATTCAGTCCATTTACGTTTAAGGTGATTATTGATATGTACTTATTTATTGCCATTTTTGTTTAGTGTGGTTCTGTTTTTGTTCCCATTTCTACTGCTAATTACAGCAGTCCTTTTAACATTTCTTGCAGTGCTGGTTTGGTGCTAATGTATTCCCTTAGCTTTTTTTTGTCTGGGAAGCTCTTTATTTGATCTTCTATTTTGAATGATAGCCTTGCTGGGTAGAGTAGTCTTGGATTCAGATTCTTGTTTTTCATGACTTTGATTACTTCATGCCATTCCCTTCTGGCCTGTAGTGTTTCTTGTGAGAAGTCAGCTGAGAGCCTTATGGGGTTCCCTTTGTAGGTAACCTGTTGCTTATCTCTTGCTGCTTTTAGGATTCTCTCTTTGTCTTTAATTTGTGGCATTTTAATTACTATGTGTCTTGGTGTGGGCCTGTTTGGGTTCTTCTTACTTGGGACTCTCTGTGCTTCTTGAACTTGAATGCCTTCTTCCTTCACCAAATTAGGGAAGTTTTCTCTCACTATTTTTTTGAATATATTCTCTATCCCTTGCTCCTTTTCTTCTTCTTCGGGGACTCCTATGATGCGAATATTATTACGTTTCCAGTTGTCCCATAGTTCTCTTAAGCTGTCTTCCTGTTTTTTAATAGTTTTTTCCTTTTGTTTTTCTGATTGGTTGATTTTTTCTACCCTGTCTTCTAATTCGCTGATCCGGTCCTCAGCTTCCCCTACTCTGCTTTTTAAACCTTCCAATGTGTTTTTCATTTCGGATATGTCATTTTTTATCTCTTCTTGTTGGTTTTTAATTTCCATTTGGCTTATTTTCAGTGTCTCTATGTCCTTACTCATGCTGTTCAGCTTCCTCAAGATCATGGCTCTGAATTCTAGCTCTGTTAACATGCCTAATTGCTCCACATTGATCTCATCTTCGGTGGAGGTGGTTTGCTCTTTCATTTGGCTTCTGTTTCTGTGTTTCACCATTTTAGCTATCACTCTGGGCTTTGGAGCCTGTCAAGTTCTCCCTGTGGGTGTTGGTGTTCTGGTGTTTGTGGCTCCCTCTCCTGTGTTTAGATGAGCGAGGGAGGACCCGCGTTGAACACCACTGTCAAGTCTTACTTTCCTGGTTAAAGCTGCCAGCCCAGGAAACGTACTGTTATCCTCTAGCTTTTTGCCTGGAAGCTAGCAGTCTAGGTTAATTGATGAGTTTTGGGTTGTCAGTTGATTGAAAAACTCCCTCTGGTGCTCAGCCAAGGGGCTTTCAGGAGGGTGGGGCAGATGCTGGTTGTTAGTGAGCCTCAATTAACACTTCAATGGCCCACAGGGTGGGGTTGGATCTCCGAGGGAGGAGCTGCTGCCTCTCTCAGAGCCCTGGGAAGAAGCAATGTGGCCACCGTCCTGAGTGGCTGCACTCAGCCAAAGCTCCGAGAGCCCTCCAAACCCCGAGTGTCCCGACACAGTTCCAGTCCAGTCTGCCCTCCCTCTGCCGGAGCCCAAGGTGAGTGGCTGTGGCTGTTTCAGCCTCTGTCCCGGCTGCGCTGCGGGGCCGCCTGGGAGTGTAACCCGCGGGCGCCTCTTACAGCTGAGGCCGCTGCCGAGCTGCCGACCGTGGGCTCCCAGCCCCGTCTCGCGCCTTCGCAAGCCTACCGGGATGGAGTCAGTGTCCCTCGTTGTATGGTCCTCGCAAGCTGCTTTTCTGTTGGTTTTTCCCGTCGATTTGTCTGTGTTATAGTTGTAATTCCAGTTTGGTTCTGGGAGACGGTCTGTGTAGCTCCGTTCACTCCGCCGCCATTTTTCGGTCTCTCAGGAGACTTTTGATTTGATGTTTAGTAGAATGGGAAGATTCACAGTTTTAAAGAACTGTACATCTAAAATGAAAACAAAGTACATGCCTATCTTGACAACTTTAAAGGATATGAATGATTTGCAAGAAGAATATACATGATTTCTGAAACCTTTTGATACTTTGTATACTTGAAGTTAATGCTTGGATGTTTTTAGGAATCTCTCTGCTTTAAAAAAAGACCTTCAGCACAGCTGGTATGGCTCAGTGGTTGAGCATGGACCCATGCACCAAGAGGTCACCGGTTTGATTCCCGGTCAGGGCACATGCCCATGTTGTGGGCCTGATCCCTAGTGGGGCGCACGCAGGAGGCAGCCAATTGATGTTCTCTCTCATCGATGTTTCTATCTCTCTCTCCCTCTTTCTTCCTCTCTCTCTGACATCAATAAAGAAAAAAAATGAAAAACAAAAACAAAAACAAACAAGCATTCATAAAATGAATAATCAGCTTCATCATTAAAAGGTGTTTTTAAATGTAGGTAAAATGTGATCATTTATACTAATATGTAATAAGAATTTTAGAAACATTAGTGGTTCACCCTGTAATCTTAGCATTTCAGACAGAGATATAAAAGATGGGAATTCATTATACATTCATTATACTTTAAAGTAGCAGATGGGTTTGAGATAGTTTCTGAAGTTGGAACTAGAATGAGGAAAGGAACTGTGTGTCGCCCTAGGCGCTTTAGGTACGTGATCTCCTTCTACTGTCTAACAACCCTGCAAATACTGTTGTCACTTTTCTCATTTTACAAATGAGGAACTAAGTTTAAATGATCAGACAAACCCCCTTTAAGTCGTAAGTTATTAAGTGGTTAAGCTGGGATTTAAACCCGGTTGAGTGGCTCTTTAAACCGTACTCTCATTACATTGCCTGGGAAACAGAATATGTGACCAGGGCACATGGATTTTGTAGATGCAGATTTATAGTGAGAAATCAAAATGGATAAGTTTTTCCAGGTTATGCAATTTGACACCGAACCGGAGGATGCGGTATCGGATATGCACAGCACCATTTTGGTGGACCTTGAATTAAAGTAGACAATGACCTCCCTTGGAATACTTACCTGCAAATTTCCTTCAACAGTGTTCTCAGCTTATGGTTGCTTTCAGAGCACAGCATCTGAGTAGAGTAGTGGGACAGAGACCATGTGTCTCTCAAAGCCAAAGATATTTTCTATCTGGTACTTGACAGAGAAAGTTTGCTGACCGTTGTTCTATACTATTTGGTGGCTGGGGTGAGACTTGGAGCATTGGTTTCCTATGGCTTTGTTACCTAAAAAACATTAAAATGTTCATGCAAATACACTGTACACCCAAATACTAATGGGTTTGTACATTTTGTTTATACATGTTACATTTTCTTCTCTACTTTCAAGATAACACCATCTGGAAACGTTTATATTTCAGAGTCAGGTCCAAAAATAGAGACATAGGGATGTGAAAACAATTTATCTTCGGATTGAGTAATTCTTTAAAAGCAATTTGCCTGGTAGGAATCTTATTAACAGAGGTAATCATGTTGTTGTTTTAGGTATTAGTTTTATTGATTTTCTCTTTAACTCATTCATTTTTGCTTTGCCTTTGTTAATTCCTTCCTACTGCTTTTCTTTATTTTGTTAATACATTGTAAAAAATATTTTTTATTGATTTTTAGAGAGAGAGAAACATCAGTGTGAGAGAGAAACACTGATTGGTTGCCTCCTGACACACCCCTAATGGGGATGGAGCCTGAAACCTGGGCAAGTGCTCTGACCAGGAATCAAACTGGCGACCTTTCAGTGCACAGGATGATGCTCAACCAACCAGCCACACCAGCCGGGGTCCTACTGCTTTTCTTTGTTATTACCTTAACAATGTTTTGAGCCCTATGCATCATTTATTTTCAGGTTTTAATGATGTATGTTGAAGTCAGGAGTTTTATTCTGTTCATTGCTTTAGTTGCAGACTATAGGTTTTGATATATAATGTTTTTTATTACCATTGGTTTCTAAAAATTCTGTAATTCCTCTTCACACTACCCATTTGTCTGACAAGATCAGGATTTTTTTTCTGGGTAGAAGAGTATTTATCTTCTACATTTGTAACTAATTGCTAGTTTTCTTTCATTATTATTTGCTAATATTATCTATATTCTTTTTACTTTTTGGGGATTTATTAAGGTTTTCCTTGTAGACTAATATGCAATCAATTTTAATGAATGTTCCAGGGGCACTTGAAGATAAGCTATATTTTCTATTTCCAGACAGAAAACTTGGTAATATATCAATCAGATCTACATTATTGATTCTATTGTTTAGATATTCCATGTTCTTAATTTTGTTCAAATTGATTTTAGACAAAGAGAGATAAATTTAAATCTTCTTTTGTTAGTATCTCATTATATCCTTCTGTAATTTCTGTTTTATGGAATTTTCTACTCTGCTTTTTTGTGGATAGCTATTGAGGGAAAAAAGAGCAGATAATTGAAAAGCAAAAACAAAAAGCAAGCAGCCCCTGATAGCTAACAGTTGGTACCTGGCCTGACTTGTACAGCGAGGCAATGGACTTCTGCTGTTGAACTCACCATTTCACAGAACACCGGCATCAGACACACGCTGACTATGATGGGATAAAGTATGACCGAACAAGACCACTCCATAATCATGTGTGAGCAAAGGCAAAACATGACAACATTGTACATATGTGTCTGCCCCTCCCAGCTAACATGAGTGATTGGTTGCTTCATTACTGCATGTATTAGTCAAGGTTCTCCAGAGAAACAGAAACAATAGGATCTACGTAGATATATAGAAATAAATTTAGTATGAGACATTGGCTTACACGATTATTGAAGCTGAGGAGTCCCTTGACCTGCTGTTAGTAAGCTGGAGGCCCAGGAAAGCCAGTGGTCTAGTTCTGGACCAAATCTGAAGGCTTGAGAACCAGGAGCACGGATGTCAGAGGGCTGGGGACTATGTATTCCCCAGCTCAAACGGAGATCAAGGTCACCCTTCTTCCACCTTTGTGTTCTGTCCTCGTCCTCCATGGATTGGATAATCCCCACCTGCATCGGGTGGTCTTTACTCAGTTCACAATTCAAATGCTAGTCGCTTCTGGAAATACCCTCACTGATACTTATACCAGCTATCTGGGCACCCCTTAGCCCAATCAAGTCAAATAAAATTAGTCATCACAATTAAAGCTTTAGCCCTACTGTGAATTCTCACCTCCTAGATAAACATTAAAATACCTGATCATCAATTGTTTCCACTTGCCTACACTACCTATTCAGAGCTAAACTATACTTCCTTAAACTCATCCTCCCAAATACCTGGCAGGCCTCAATCCTATTAGAAGCCCTGCATGACTTACTGGGATACTTGGGGGGTGGCCTTCCTTGTTTTAACAGTATCACTAAACCCAACATGGTTGGTGGGCATAAAATATGTGTTTTCATTGTGAATTGTATCCTTTAGTAATATGGTACTATTCTTTTTCTCTTTTGCTGCTTGAACTGAATTGTACCTAGTGTAACATTACCTCTGCTTTTTTGGGGGGTGAGGGTTCCTTTATTTTCAATTGCTTAAAATTAGTTTCAGGCATATCTTTTGTATACAGTACAGAACTGGATTCTGTTTTGTGATACTATCTGAAGACCTTTTACTTTTACTAGATTACTTAAGCTTATGTACATGTATTGATAGAAAAGGTGTGTTTGGTCTTAGTTCTGTCATTTCATATTAAGTTTTCTGGTTTATTTACACAAATTTCAAAAACTTTTACAGTATGTACTCCCCTACCCACCCCCCTTTTTTCCAATTATAATCTTTCCTCCTTGATATTTAGGAAGTTTTAATTTTAAGTCCAGGGACTGCCTTTAATCTTATTCCCTCTTATTTAAAACAATAACTATTCCCACGTGAGAAGCAATAGAATCAGTTTCTATTCTCTCCCCCCACCCCTCTAGTCACCTTCTAACGTTAATGAATCTGATTTACCTCTCGGTTTGCTGGAGTTTGTCCTCTACAGGTTTCCCAAAGAAACTGCCATGTGAACAGCATTTCTTGACCTTTCGAATCTGCAGAACTTCAGTGAGTTCTGTTTGCGCATTCTGTATTGGAGAATCGCTTACTTGTTAAAATTTATTTGTAAACTACAATCCATGCTCGTAATGATGTACGGTCACTGATGGATGTGTGCAGTGTGGACCAGCTTGTCACTGATGTGCAGGTCTCAGCCGAGGGTAAACCGTCTAGTTCCAGCTCTCACTCAGCAGTCTATTTAGGACCACCTTTTTTTCCTTTTTTTTTTTTTTTGTATTTTTTTTTTTTTTTTTTGGTGATATCACTTTTTAAAATGGTCCCTGCGCATAGTGATGAAGTGCAGTCTAGTGTTTTTATTTTTTTTAATTTTTTTATTTTTTTTATCCTCACCCGAGGATATTTTTCCATTTTTTGTACAGATAGAGTGGGAGGGAGAGAGAGGAAGGGAGAGAGAGAGAAACATCGACGTGAAGGGACACATCAAGTGGCTGCCACCCGCACAACCCAACCAGGGCTGGGGACAAACTGCAACCGAAGTACGTGCCCTGAGCGGGAACCGAACCCGGGTCTCTCCGGACCGCAGGCCGACGCTCTAACCGCTGAACCAAACTGGCCAGGGCCAGTCTAGTGTTTTTAAGTGCAAGAAAGCTATGAACTTACCTTAGAAAATTCATGTGTTAGACAGGCTTCATTCAGACATAAGTTATATGCAGTTGGCTGTGAGTTCAATGTTATATGACCTTCTAGTCCTGACTTAAAAAAAATATATATATATATTTATCGTTACCTGAGGACATTTTTCCATTTTTTGTTCAGATAGAGTGGGAGGGAGAGAGAGGGAGAGAGAGAGAGAGAGAGAGAAACATCAATGTGAAAGGGACACATCGAGTGGCTGCCACCTGCATGACCCAACCAGGGCCGGGGACAAACAGCAACCGAGATACGTACCCTTAGCGGGAACCGAACCCGGGTCTCTCTGGACCGCAGGCCGACGCACTAACCGCTGAGCCAAACCTGCCAGGGCTAAAAATAATGTTTTTATGTAGTCCTTTTTTTTCCTCTCTTTTATTTTGCATTTTTGATTTTCTCATTTTCGTCCTCTCTGTCCTTACTGTGATTTTTATAGTGTCTCCTCTTCCTTTTATCCCTTATCATGTAGTCTTCATTTCTGAAATGGCTTTGTCTTTTCTTCTGTTTCTTTTCTGAGTTGGTATTTCTCCTTTGTAGTTCCAATTGCTGCACAAAGGTTTAACAGTCTCAGTTGGAATGTTAGGTTGCACTCTGTGTGACTATTTTTCTGGTGTTTTCATCGTCTCTAAGAAGGCTTTCTTGCTCTTTTCATCTTTTTTATTTCCCTTGCAGTATCTGTGTGTGACGATAGAGACTGTGTCTTTGTTGTTACTCATATTTTAGTGAGGTGGGTTTTGCGATGTTTAGCAGGAGCTCCTGGGGAAGCGGGAGGTCGGGGTGGGTTTCTAGGCTTCGCAGCCCTCAGGCCCCCGCTTCTGCTGCCCTCGCAGAAGGTCTACAGTTATGGCCTCCTGTGTGGTCCCCTCTTACTGCTCTCAGCAGCCTTGGGCTCACCTAGATGGCCATCAACCAGAGTAGAGCCTTCCAGGGCAGCCCATGCCGAGGGCATTTTTGTATTTGTGGGCTCTTTCTGAGAGTATTCCTCCCAGGACTTCGCCACACCCCTCATCCCTCCCTCCCGGCTCTGCCCCAGCTCTGGGCAGCCACTATGTGCGGTGTGAAGTCTCCTGATTCTTCTGTCTCATCGTTTCACTGAAAATAAAATGGATGAGTTTAGTTTTCATTTTCCTTGCTGTCCTTTATGGTGGAAAGATTCAGAACTGAGCCGCAGTTGTGTTCTTATCAGACTCACAACTCTAGCGATGGTGCACCAGAATCAGAATCAATACAACACAGTGCTTGTCTGTCCTCAGATCCTGGGGGCCCCAGACTTGATTCCCCATGTCCCAGACCCGCAAGCTTGTTCCCAGACCACAGCTGAGATGATGAATAACAGTGATTTTGAACAAATGTAGGGATAACAATTGAGACTAAAACAGATGACTTTTGATTTTATGTTTGTATCTCTTCTATGCTGAAGATATTACTCCCTAGTGACATTTCTTATTTACTGTATTTAACGAGTAGCACCGGCAACATTTTCACTAAAAAGAATACAGCTAAATGCTGTTTGTGATTCTGTGGCCTTTCTTTTGTCTTTGATATACATTCCAGGAGAAAGATACACTTAAACTATGTTTCCGAGTCCCTTGGAATAATTTTCTTCATATATTTCTACTATCAATTTGATACACTATTAGGTACACTTGTTTCAGTTTGTTGTTTTTAGAGTACGCTTTTTAACGTCTTTTTAAAGTTATGTAAAAACATCTACATGGTTCCAAAATCAAAACAATAACCAAAGTACATTCAGAGATGTAGCGTTCATCCTCTCTGCCTGAGCCCTTTCTCATCCTCCCCTGCAGGTACCACTTTGTTCAATTTTGGTTTATTCCTCAATTGCTACCTTTATTTTTGGTAAATACACATTTCTATCTCTCTACCTTCATTCTTAGATAAAATGTGTCACAAAATAAATATTGTTCTGTGTTTTGATCTTCTACTTGACTTGTAGATGACACCCCCCACAGCAATGGATAGTCTCCCTCTCTCCCTCGCTCTCTTTCCCTGCTTCCTACCTTTTGTAAAATTGAAGTATAACAATAGATATACAGTCAGGTACACAAATCCTAAGTGTTCAACTCATTGAATGTTTTTCATATGTATGCACCTGTGTAACCACTACAAGATGAAGTTATAGAAGTTTATCACCAGCCCAAAAGACTCCCTTTGGTCTCTTCCTGAAGGAAACCACTATTTTCATGGTTTAGTTTTACTTATTCTAGACATTCATAAAAATAGAAACATATTGTATGTAGTCTGTTATGTATGCTTCTAACATGATGTCTGTGAAATTTAACATTTTTTTTTTTATCCTCACCCAAGGATATTTTTCCATTTTTTGTTCAGGTAGAGTGGGAGGGAGAGAGAGGAACAGAGAGAGAGAGAGAGAGAGAGAGAGAGAGAAACATCGATGTGAAAGGGACACATCGAGTGGCTGCCACCCGCACGACCAACCAGGGCTGGGGACAAACTGCAACCGAGGTATGTGCCCTTAGCAAGTAACACCAGCAACATCTTCACTAAAAAGAATACAGCTAAATGCTGTTTGAGATTCTGTGGCCTTTCTTTTGTCTTTCATATACATTCCATTCGGTTTCCTTAGCGGGAACCGAACTTGGGTCTCTCTGGACTGCAGGCTGACACTCTAACTGCTGAGCCAAACTGGCCAGGGCGAAATTTAACATTTTTGAGTATTTAGTAATTTGTGCTTTTTCAGTGCTGTGCAATATTCAGTTGTGTGAATATACTATAGTTTATTCATTCCACTGTTGATGGGAATTTAATTATTTCTAGAGTTTTTTTTGAGTATTTTATTTTCTTACACATGTTCAATTGTTTAAAAAACTGTCCTCTCCATTGAATTGCCTTAACATCTTTGTCAAAAGTCTATATTTCCATGAGGCTATTTCTGGAATCTTTACCTGTCATTTTGGTCTGTCTATCTTTCACCAGCACATTATTATCTTGATTACTAGAGCTTTGCATTGTCTTGAAATGAGGTAACAGGACATCTCTAGCTTGGCTCTTCTTTTTTAAACAGTGTTTGGACTGCCTAAGTTCTTTTGCCTTTCACATAAATGTTAGAAATAGCCTGTTGTTATCTACAAAATATGCCAGGAATTTTACTGGGATTGTGTAGAATCTGCAGGTAAATTTGGAGAAAATTGACAACAATTATTGTCTTCAAATCCATTAACAGTGTATATTTTTCCATGTATTTAGATCTTTTTGAACTAATTTTGATTTCTTTGATCAGAGCTGTATAATTTTCAACCTGAAGTATCTGTACATATAATGTTAGATTTGTATCTGAGGTGCTGTTATAAATGGTACTTTTTTTTTTTTAATGCTTAGGGATTTATTTTTATTGTTTTGTTCAGTAGAGATTTTGCTTTAAAGACTTTTTATTGATATCTATCTATCTATCTATCTATGTATATATAAAATTTTAGAGAGGAAGGTTGGGGGGAGAGAGAAACAACAATGTAAGAGAGAAACATCGATTGGCTGCCTCCTGCATACCCCCTACCAGGGATTGAGCCTACAACCCTGGCATGTGCCCTGATGGGGAATCGAACTGGCAACATTTCAGTGCACTGGATGATACCCAACCAACTGAGCCACACCAGCCAGGACAATAGAATTTAAAAAAAAATTTAATTAAAAAAAATTTTAAGTTACAGTTGACATACTATATTATATTAGTTTCAGATGTATAACACAGTGATTAGACATTTATATAACTTACAAAGTCGTCACTCTGATGACTTTAGTACCTATCTGACACCATACATAGGTACTACAATATTATTAACTTTCCAAAGGTATTGCTTCTTTCAATTTCCAATTGTTAATTGTATGTACAAATGCAAATGATTTTTATATATTGACTTTGTATCTTGTGATCTCACTAAAATTATTAGTTCTAGGGGCTTATTTACTTATTTAATTTATTTTTTTAGGTTTAATTAAGAAATCAGCTCTTGCCCTGGCTGTTTTGGCTCAGCGGTTAGAGCATCAGCCCACGGACCAGAGAGTCCCAGGTTTGGTTCCCGCTAAGGGCATGTACCTCGATTGCAGTTTGTCCCCGGCCCCAGTTGGGGTCATGTGGGTGGCAACTATTCTATGTGTCTCACGTCGATGTTTCTCTCTCTCTTCCTCCCTCTCTCCCTCCTGCTCTATCTGAAGATAAATGCAAAAATGTCCTTGGGTGAGGATAAAAAAAAAATCAGCTCTTTTCTAAACTTATTTTTTATTAATTAATTGTTTTTTGTTACAGATATTTCTTCTTTATCCCCCATTGACACCCTCCTCCTGATTCCTCCCCTGCCCCTGCCAACATTGTTGTCTATGTCCATTGGCTGTGCATATATGCATATAAGTTCTTTGGTTTATCTCTTCCCTCCCCCTCCCCCTCAACCCCCTCCTCTGAGGTTTGTCAATCTGAACCCTACTTCTATGTCTCTGGGTCTATTTTGTTCATCAGCTTATTTTGTTCATTATATTCCGCAAATATGTGAGATCATGTGATATTTGTCTTTCTCTGATTGGCCTATTTCGCTTAGCATAATACTCTCCAGGTCCCTCCATGTTGTCTCAAAGGATACGAGATCTTTCTTTCTTACGGCTGCATAGTACTCCATTGTGTATATGTACCACTGCTTTTTTATCCACTCATCTACTGATGGACACTTGGGCTGTTTCCAGATCTCAGCTATTGTAAATAGTGCTGCTATGAACATGGGGATACATATATTTTTTCTGATGGGTGTTTCAGGCTTCTTAGGATATATTCCTAGAAGTGGGATCACTGGGTCAAATGGCAGTTCCATTTTTAATTTTTTGAAGAAACACCATATTGTTTTCCATAGTGGCTGCACCAGTCTGCATTCCCACCAGCAGTGTACTAGAGTCCTCTAGGGGCTTTTTTTTAGATTTAATGGGATTTTTCTTCATAGACCATCCTGTTGTCTGAGAATAAATGACAATCTGTATGGCTTTTATTTTTCCCTTGTCTTGTCGAATTGACTAGGCATTCTCTCCTTTATGCTCATCCTCTGCATACGGAGTTTAGGAGTTAGTCAATGACTCGAGAGGAATTCATACGCAGACCATGGGGCCAGCTTTCCTCCTTCCTCTGTGATTTTAATCTTCAAGTTGTACCTGCTTTGATTGCCCAAGCTCCAAACTTTTTCTCATAGCTCACTAAGACCTGCATATTTTTGCCGAGTGTCTATTCCTCTGCTTACAGGACACTGTCCAGCAACCTCAGGGAAAGAATCAGATGGTGTGATCAAGCTCACCTCCTGCACCTTTCTTCCTTCATGCACCAAAGCCCCTCCGACCCTGCCTGTACTTACTCTCCTTCAGTGTCTGCAATTATTTACAAATATTTGTCTAGGTTTTGTGATGTTTCCAGTGGCTACAATGTTCACAGCCAAACCCCAAATTATAAATATGCATGCAAGATATCTCGAGCGCTCTAGGTTCTCCTGAAATCTCCCGATAACACGAGTGCTTAACGTCAGTATCCTTATTTGCTTCTATAGTCTGGTCCGGGTATACTGACAACGTCTTAATCTTTTATTGCCCCAGACAATGACTCAAAAAGCATTACTGAGAAAGAGTCTACCCAAAAGTTTCTTATTCCTGTCTCTAGCTGAAATTTCTATTGCCACTTCAAATTTTTACCTTCAACCCTGAGACTCTTGCCATGTTTTACACTTATGCCATCAAATCTCTTCCGTCTGTGGCACCTTCCTCCGAACCAAGCTTCTCTGGGTAGCCGTCCGTGTCGAACACTTTCTGACTGTTTTCACCCCTTCCTTTGATGATTCTCAGCATTTACATTCCCTTCAGACTAGTTTGTACCTTTCTTTCCCATCACAGTGTTATGTCCCACGTCCTGGGCCCCACGCAGAATGCATATTTCTTCAAGGAAAGGACTTTGTCATCTATATATTTTGTGCCTATCTCAGATCTTAACAGAATCTGTTGGTTCACAGCTAGCTACTCTGTAAAATTTCTCACCAGCTAAATCTTAGCTCTATATAATATCACCTTTTAGTTGCTTCATGTATATTTTTCAAGATTTATTTTTTAGATGTTATTGGTGTTCAACCTAAAATTAACTTCTTCAGTAAACAATCTAAAGCATAAAAGCTGCCCCAAGCCCGGCTGGTGTTGCTCAGTGGTTGAGCGTCGACCCATGCACCAAGAGGTCACCAGTTCAATTCCTGGTCAGGGCACATGCCCAGGCTGTGGGCCAGATCCCCAGTGGGGGGCATGCAGGAGATGGCCAATTGATGTTCTCTCTCATCAGTGTTTCCATCTCTCTCTCCCTCTTCCTTCCTCTCTCTCTAAAAATCAATAAAGAAAAAAAAAAAAAGCTGATATTAATTGCCCATGTAGTGCTACAGAACATGACATTTTCTCATGGCCTTTAACTTCAGGGATTTATAATTGCAAAAGTGAAATAGAATATAAAGTAAATTTCAGAAACTCATGATACTGTCTGGGAAACAGAGCTTCAGGTGCAGTATGCATGTCACAAGTTGTAGAAGAGCTAGGCACCTGGGTCATCTGGTGTAATGACTGGGTGATGCTGATGGTCATTCTGCCATGCAAAGCAGCCCTCATTTGTGTTGCATTAATCTTTTGCCATTGCCCTTCTTGTGAGCAGATTAATTGTGGTAAAAAAGTGTGGATGCTTTATAATGAAACTCAATTTATTCTGGAAATGAAGACCATAAATGGATATTTTTCTTCTTGTATTTCCCGATAGAACTTCAAAGTGGGAGACAAAATAAATGTTAGGAATATTTAGAATTTGGTCCTAGAGACTAAAAATGATCACAAACTCTTAGAATTATATTTCTGCTAACGCTGAGGCCTGTTCCTTATTCTCTCCACATTCAGGCTTCCATCCTCTTTTGTCAGAGATTTTATTTATACAAAAAATTAAAGAGGACATATAAATATGAAACATGTACTTTTCATTAATCAAAGTTTTAATTAATCTTCATCATACACCTCAAAAGATACAAATTGCTGGTGAGAATTAGAATTCTATGATACAACTGCTATGAAGTGGGTAGGTAGCCTTATTTTAGATATGTAAATGTTTTTATGGTAATCTTTGTTCTCATGCTAGATGAGCTGTGTGATGGGTAATGATCCTTTCCCAATAAGAATCACTCTGTTTCTTTCTATATAAACCTAATCTTTCCTTCTCTTGGTGGGAATGACAGGAGCATTTGGTTGGAAGTATTAGCCGTATAGAGGGAAAGAAGGTATGTTCAGGAAAACGGAGCTAATGCATTGTGATAATACAGCGAGCACTGCAGTACTGTAAAGGACAGTAGAGATGCTCTAGTCATGATTCCTAAGGCACGGGTGAGGAGCACTGAGATTTAGAGCAGTTGTGGGCTTGCATGACGTCCTGATTAGGAACCTACCCAGGAAAG
This sequence comes from Molossus molossus, assembly GCF_014108415.1. Taxonomy (NCBI): domain Eukaryota; kingdom Metazoa; phylum Chordata; class Mammalia; order Chiroptera; family Molossidae; genus Molossus; species Molossus molossus. The sequence goes on along the minus strand of NW_023425344.1, from coordinate 217,399,905 downwards.
CTGCTCATTATCCCCTCATGATAGTCACTACCCACACTCAGTACCAGGCTGCTCTTCGATAGTGCGGAGTTCCCCTAACTCCTCAGGGTATAGGGAAAGGGTTGATGGGAGGAATTCCTGCTCCAGGTGTTCTATGACCCAAGAAAATGGGGCATGCATACTTCTAAATATCTTTATGACAGGGTATAGTAGGTCAAATGAACACCTAAGAAGAAGCCTCATTCTCCTGGAGGGTGTCTGCCAGTTCTCCTCCAGCTACCTGTTCTCACACCTGGTGAGCAAGATTCCATTTCTAAACCAGGGCACCGCTGAGCCGAGGTTTCCCCAGAGGTCAAAGTGGAAGTCAAGGCAACACAAATTCTCGCATTGCTGAATTTTGTTGAATTTCGCTGACTGGTGCCAAGTGGTTTGGGCATTGTAAGTAGAGGCAAAGTGGTTAAAAGTTGGGGTGTCTGGTATTTTAAAAATCTGTGAACATTGCAAGAATGACATATGGTTGAAAACACTTAAATATCACCAAAGAAACCTCTTACTCTACCCTCCCTTCTTTGCTCCATGGTGCCCACTGGCATCAGACTGACGAACTTTCAACTTTTTCTATGGGCACACAAACAAAACAGTTGGATTTGATTTTGTTCTTGCAAAAATGAAGCTGTATCCTGCATACCTGATTTTTAAATCCCCAACAGTCTTTCTTGGATTGCACGTCATGTAAATACCCAGCTACATAAGAGTCCATAGTAAGAATATTCTACTATATATTATAACATTTCTGTGCTTAAGAAATGTGTATAATTGCCTCTCTCTTTTTACTTGCAAGTGAATACTAGAATGAATATGTCTATCCATGTGAACATGTGTGAGCATTTCCTTTTGCTAAATCTGTAGAGGTTGACTTTTTGGTCAATGCATTCAGACATCTAAATTTTTCCTAGATGTAGTCAGTTCTTCTCGAGGATTTGACATAGAGGTGAAGACCGAAGCGATGAGCTAGATCTACGTAAAAGGCCTGAGTGTCCTGAGTACTCAAAGTACGCAGGTAGAGAGAAACCGCAACGACTGGCTTCTCCCATCGTTTTGGCATTCACGCCAAGTGGCCTGACCAGAGCTCCTCGAGACCACACTCAGACTTGACGATTTGCTGGAAAGACATATAAGATTCAGAAAAGCTGTTACACTTACAGTTATGGTTCATTTACAGTGAAAGAGTACAGATTAAGATCAGCAAAGGTAAAAGGCAGAAGGGTGAGTCCTGGAGCAGTAAGCTTGAGGTTGTCCTTCCCTAGTGGTCACATGGACACCCTTATTTCTCCCAGCAGTGCTCTGTGACCGCGTGTGCGAGGTGTCGCCAACCAGGGGACTTCCCTGAGCCCGAGTCTTTAGCTTTATGTTTCGGGTCAGTCTCACAGGCACGCAGCACCCAGGTGACTGACCTCAGTGACTCAGTTTCCAATCCCTCTGAGGTCAAACTGGTAGAGCATGACCCAGGACTTCAGGGATGAAAAAAAGAGCATTTTTTATAAGTCACATTGTTAGCATAAACCATCTGGTCAAAGGATACAGCCTGGCCCAGGGCCTCAGGAACACATAAACACTCTTATCCGGCAGGCTATGCTGAGGGCTCAGAGGCTGTCTCCTCGGACCAGGGCCAGTCCTCCTGTGGTCAGGCCTTTGTTTGGAATGCACAGGTCTCGAGCATCCGGGCCCGAGTTAACCCTTTGCTACACAGGCTCCCTGTACTCTACTGGAGTTATTCTGTGATCATAGGTCTTGATCTATGAAGATATTAAAGTTTGAAGAGAGGGAGACATTAAGGCTACTTGGAGAATGTTTGATTTTTATTATAATGTTAGGACTGAGTAATTTCTACTGCTTCATGAAATGGAGCCATAATGTACATGGCTGACATACTTGATCTGAGTTTTAGTCTAAGCAAGTCCTGAATTTGACAATTCAATTAAAAATGGGCAAAAGACCTAAATAGACACTTGTCCAAAGAAGACATATAGATGGTCAATAGACATATAAAAAGATGCTCAGCACCACTAATTATCAGAGAAATGCAAATTAAAACCACAATAAGATATCACTTCACACCTGGCAGAATGACTGTCATCAATAAATCAACAAACAACAAGTATTGTCAAGGATGGGGAGAAAAGGAAACCCTCGTGCACTGTTGGTAAGAGTGCAGATTGGTGCAGCCACTGCGGAAAGCAGTATAGAGTTATCTCAAAACATTAAAAATGGGACTTGCTTATGACCCAGTGATTCCACTTCTTGGAATTTATCTGAAGAAACCCGAGACACTAATTTGAAAAAAATGTATGTACCCCTATGTTCATTGCAGTATTGTTTACAGTAGCCAAGATTTGGAAGCAGCCCAAATGTCTGTCCATCAGTAGTAGACGAGTGGATAAAAATGTTACGATACATTTACACAATGGAATACTACTCTGCCATAAAAAGGAAGAAAATTTTAACCTTTGCAACAGCATGGATGGACCTGGAAAACATTATGCTAAGCAAACTAAGTCATTCAGAGAAAAACAAGTACCATATGATTTCACTCATATGTGGAATTTAATGAACAAACTGAAATACTGAGCAAAACAGAGACAGATTCATAAAGAGCAGGCAGACAGCCCTGTGTGTGTGTGTGTGTGTGTGTGTGTGTGTGTGTGTGCACATGTAGAGGGGGTGAAGGGAGTTGGAAGGATAGAGGGATCGAGCAAAAAATAAAATTGAGCAAAAAATAAAAAAGAGAGAACTTATGGACTTGGACAACAGTGTGGTGATTGTGGGGGTGGGTGGATGTGGAAGAGGGAATAGAGGGGATAAATGGTGATGGGAAAAAAGTTCTGAGTTTGAGTCTGGAGAGACTCATCATTTCGATAAAGATCAAGGATTTGTACATAGGAGCAAAGTAAGACCTTTCCAGGGATGAAAAGGAAGTTTGAGTTTAAGGGAAGGTTTACTTTTGGGATATTGATCTTTGGTCTGGTGCAGAAGTGACATTAACACATGCTCAATATCCAACACCAGTTATTCAAAAAACACAAACATTTGTTGTATACCTTCTACCTGCAGATACCATGATATCCCAGTGGGGACAGAACCAACGACTGGTGAAGATGTTTCAGCTATCCAGTCTGGTACTTTGTTACAACAGCCCTATCAAACTAGTGTGCCTTCAATCTCTGCCTCTTAAGACCTTTCTACCTTTTATCCTTACCTTATATTTTCCTACCCTCCAGTCCCTCTGTGAAGTAAATATATTTGAGTCAAAGCAATAGGTCAATACAATGTCATGTTAAGTAAATAATTGGATAGGTGGCAGGTAGACTGTAGCCTAGGATTCAGTGAAGAAGAGAAATAAAGAATACAATAAGTAGAACAAAGTCCATTATGAAAACACAGAACCATTCACGACTATTGAATGGTTAGGATGATGGAGAGAACTGATTTTGCAATCTTTGTCCTGGGGTAGTTTGACTAAATGACTAAAGCCATCCTCTATTATATTAACACTGCGTTACTGATACATTATGACATGTAGTGATTTTATTTTTGTTATTATGGATCTGAAATAATGTTTTTGATCAGTTTTCCATCTTATAACATTTTATTTTATTTTTTTTTATCCTCACCCGAGGACATTTTTGCATTTATCTTCAGATAGAATGAGAGGGAGAGAAGGAGGAAGAGAGAGAGAGAAACATTGAAGTGAGAGAGACACATCAAGTGGTCGCTACCCACACAACCCCAACCAGGGGGACAAACTGTAACTGAGGTATGTGCCCTTAGCGGGAACCGAACCTGGGACTCTCTGGTCTGCGGGCCGACGCTCTAACTGCTGAGCCAAACCAGGCAGGGCATATTTTATTCTTTCTATAGTTGAATTATAAAGATTTATGATAGTTTGTCTTCTCAACACAAACTCATCTCGGTGCTATTTAAGTCTTTGTCTGCAATCAGTACTTGTCCCTGGCTTACCTTTTGTGTCTGTATACCTGATAACTACATCATCATCCTCCTGTTTTGGGCGTGAGGTGTTCCCAGTTTGATTCCTGGTGTCTGGTAGGCATTCATGTGATGGGGCCCTGCCTCGCTGAGGCAGGATCTTACTGTGTTTTTGCTACCTCTGATTCTGTGAAGCATTGTGACATGTGAAAAATTAAAATGCCCAGCATCTACTTCTTGCAGAACTGCTCTTCCTTTCTCCACCAACCTCCAAGCTTGCATACTGAGGACTGTATGCTCAGGATGAAATATGCTGCCCTCATGCCCTTTCCTGTCTCCCCAGTTAGCTGTGTCCTTGAAGGCGCAGCCTCCGATGCGGTGGAAAGCGATGTAGTCCTGTTTGAGCCATCTGCAGAGTCCTGTTTGAGGCTTCTCAGAATGAATGATTGCCACAGGAGAGGGACTTGCTTAGCTTTCCATCAATGCAGTATCTGAATTTTTGATCCGAAGACCACAGTGGGTATAGTGGACATTATTTTTGCCATCCCATTTGTATTCTTTTTTTTTTTTTTTTCTGGTATCAAATTCAGTTTTTTTCTTTGAGAGAAATACCCCTTCTCTATTTTCCAGGGATAATATGGGGTAGAAATAGGACAACAATTATTTCTCAAGAGCATAGTTTCCCAAAATGATGCCTTCTCAGAAAATTAGATCCATTGAGTAAGTGGCCAAGGTGTAGCTTTGTAGACCCTTATTCTCTCTGTTGGTAGAACCTGACAATAAGTGATGCTGTTCTACCATCCCTGTGCTTTCAAAGAGTCCCCCACCCCCACCCCCTGTTCTAGGGAGGAGGCAGGTGGCTGAGGCAGATCAGAGCACTGTATGTTCCCCTGGTCACAGTTATTCGTTCAAAGATGAGGTGTGACCGAGGCAGAGCCAATGGGACATAATGTTCCCAGGCCGAGAAAGAGATAGATGTTGTTTTTATCTGCATTTGAGCTCAAGAGAATATGATCCTGGAGCTGCTAGGGGCCACCACATGGCGCCAGAGATCCTTTCAATTCAGCTAACACAAGAAAAACTGTTAAAACATGAAGAGGACTTGGTCTTAATGATATTATACAATCCTCTAGCTTAATTTCTGCCTGAATTTTTATGCTAATTTGAGTTGGATTTTTCTTATTTAAAATCAGAAGCATCGGCTGGGACAGTGGCAAAGTGTCTCTCTACCTTGTTTTTGGTCTTGTTCTTGTGCTTCTGGTAGCAAAGCGTGACCCCTAAGTCACCAATTATTTCTCATTCCTACTTTAACAGCCTCACAATTAGTTGAAATTCCTTCCAAATTCTTAGAACACATTAACAGTCCACCTAGTTTTCTCTTTCTGGTCCTTGTAAATACTTGGTGGGAGGCTAAGTGAGAGTTAATGAAGGACTTTAGATGCGTTTTAAACTGGGATGGTGACGCTGATGGCTGAGTTTTATCATATTCTCATTTGACAATCCTTCCCAGTCGTCTCATGTTGATCCCTTATTAATTAGGCTTTTGTTTGTTTGTTTGTTTGGCTGCATGTAATAGAAAAACCAAGTGAGAATAGCTTAATATAATTATGTTCATTTCTTTTATTTTTTTCTCATGTTACGTGGAGTTGGAGGTGGGCAGTGGAGGGATGGCAGGATGTCCTTGGGGACCTATCTTTCTGCTCAGATATCTCAAGCATAGATTCTGTCTTTTTTTCATCCTCACCCAAGGACATTTTTGCATTTATCTTTAGACAGAGCAGGAAGGAGAGAGGGAGGAAGAGAGAGAGAGAAACATTGATGTTAGAGAGACACATCGACTGGTTGCCACCCACAGGACCCCAACAGAAGCCGGGGACAAATTGCAACTGAGGTACGTGCCCTTAGCAGGAACCAAACCGGGGACTCTCTGGTCCGTGGGCTGACGGTCTAATTGCTGAGCCAAACTGGCCAGGGCTAGATTCTCCGTCTTAAGGACTCAGGGCCTTGACACAGAATTCCAGACAGAGAAGAAAAAGACCAAGGAACAAATATCATATGTCAGTTGAACGAATCCTTTAGGAGAGCCTTCTCAGAAGCCTTACTGAGTGACTGCCTTACTTCTCACTGGCTTAAATTGTCACATGGCCACCCCTAGCTGCAGGGGCTGGAAAGTGCATTTTCTTCATTGGGTGCATGGGTACTCTTAGTAATGGTATTCTTTCAGTAAGAAGAAAGGGAGACAGGCAGCTGGCTGTCTCCTCTCTAAGAAGAATAGATATTGATTACTAGGTAACTGGGAGTCTCATCTATGGAACCCTTAATGTAACAACCTTTCTGCTATTAACTGCCCTGTATCCTGTATTTTTTGGTTGTTATAAACATTCTCTGAATTTGTTTTGTTTATTTTTGGCCTTGTTTCTTTCCTACACTGTCCTGTTCTCTGAAGTCTCTAAAGCTCACACACACCCATAGGTTGAAGGATGCTAGTGGATTGCATGTTACTCTTGTTCAGGATGGTGTTTTACGTGTTGAGGCCACGACTAGACCAGTGGTGTGCTGGATGGGGCCAGCTCTACTATGCCCCAAGAGCCAGTTGTTGAGTTTTCAGGAATTTTGCAAGCTGGCTGTTAAACAAAGCCACAATTAAATAGTAAATTATGCAAACTTACAATGACATGAGTTACATGAAAAATATAGGAAAAATACTGGAAACTCATCACTTCTTAATTATTTTACTCTGTAATTATTATCTACGTTCTTGACGTTATTTATGTTTATTTTATCAGCATGGAGAAAATGAAATAATAGTGTGATACTCTGCATCTCTTCCCAATTTTGCATTGAAGGACATTATGTTGGTAGGAGCCATGATGGAAATATTTATACCATACAAATCAATAAACACTACAAATTAAGACTCAAGTTATTATCTTATTGGTTGTCTATCTAGACCTAAAAAAGTGATGGAGAAAATGTTAATAATTCAGATTGACCTGAACTGTGTGGTGTCTTTAGGTGTTTCATTGTGAATAGCACAAAAAATGAGTAAATAATATTTCATTGTTAGGAAATTATCTGGTTCAGCAAAGTTGTTCACATAAATGACGTATGTGAAATTTCAACATTTTGTTTCACATTTGTCAAACTCGCTAACAGTAATCAAAACATCAACTAAAATTCAGATCAGAAGTCCCCAAGAAAGCTAGTTGTTAAACATTCACCGTGGCTGTAACCCAAAGGGGAAGGAAGTCATGTCCTTGACTTCTAGAGTTGGTTTATGTTTGAAAGAAACATCAAAGAACCTGCCTTATTTGTGGTGTGAGAGTCAACACGGCCTCACTAGACCTGGGCTCTACCTCTGCCTGCCTTTTATGCCCATATCGAACCTGCCTTGCACCAGGTTCACTGACTCACTTCTCCAATATTCTTTACTTTGTGTGTGGCTTTCCTAAATCAAGTTATCTTTCTGTAATACTTTAAACACTGTATGGTCGGTAGATTATAATTGACCTCCCATGCAGTGTGCCACACATTCGGTACCTCCCAGCTCCTCTTCTCTTCCACTACTTACTGGGAGGTTCACATTTGCAGACCTTCTCCTTAGCTGCATCTTCAGACACCATAAAGAACAAACAAAGATGCATTATACCCACCATATTAAGCTGTATCCTTATTACAGTGTACCTGGGTGCTCCAGCTCCTCAAAGAGTTATTACTCTAAGGAAAAGTATGTAAACTAAGTTGAAGTTTGTAGTGAGCTCTTCTGAAGGTAAGAGATGCAGCAGGAATCTTTAGAATACTGGGTAGAGAACATTGGGCATATGGTCCACCAGCTCAGTAAGATAATTTTACTGAATCGCTTTTCTTGCCAGCTCATGATATTGTTGGCTACTAAACGGGTGGTGTTTTTCAAGTGAATAGCAGCAAATCTCATGAATTTAGATGCCAGTGGTATGCAATTTGAACAAAGGCTGGTTTGGAGTTACCCATATGCCGTTCCTGAATGACAATGATGTTCTTTTGCGGCACACGCTGTTGGTTGCCTGGCCTTGTCTATTCCATTTCTCTTCTCTGCCTGTCCCTCAACTTGTTAGTGCTGGTACAGCTCTGTTTTTGTTTTATTGTTTTCTTTTACTGTTTAAGAAAAGTGAACTTCTTCCAAGCTCCAAGGGATAAATGGTCAATGGTCTAATTGAGGTGGACTTACTCCCTTTCTCAGTGATTTGGTTAGGAATGGGCAGGGCATGTAACTCAATCTTGGCCTATATCACTGAGAGTAATTTTGCTGAGCAGCTTCTGGGAGAGGTTTTCCTCATTAATGCAAAGAGATGAATGGAGAAAACAGTCCTATTGTTAGCTGGCTGTTGTCATCTACCTGTGTGATATCTGACATGCTCCAGTCCTGCTCATGTGTGCTGACCACATGGAGCAGACAGAAGAAGAGAGCCTGAAGGCTTGAAGGTGTTATCTGAAGCTGAAACAATTGATCCAACGCTGACCCAGAGCTGCCCTATCCTTGGTCTTCTAGTTGTGTGATATCATAAAATTCTTTATTGTTTAGACCTCTCCCAGTTGGATCATTCATACTTGTGGCTAAAAGGGACAAAATGGTTTCAGCTGCTTTCTGGTATAAAGGTAATGATCCTCAAAACCCATTTATTCTTTGATACATTCAGTAAATATTATTGAACATGTATGTGACAAGCATTGCCTAGGTGCTGAGGAGACAGTAGAGAAGGGCACAGGTATGGAGCTGACCTCATGGAATATTGTAAAAACAGAGAGAGCCCTGGCTGGTTTGGCTCAGCTGTTAGAGCTTCAGCCCGAGGACCGAAGGTTGCAGGTTCAATTCCCAGTCAAGGGCATGTACTAGGGTTGCAGGTTCCCATCCCTGGCTCCAGTTGGGGTCGTGCAGGAGGCAACCAATCAATGTGTCTTTCTCCTTCCTTCCTTCCTTCCTTCCTTCCTTCCTTCCTTCCTTCCTTCCTTCCTTCCTTCCTTCCTTTCTTTCTTTCTTTTCTTTCTTTCTTTCTCCCTCCCTTCCACTCTACCTAAAAATCAATGAAAAAATATCCTCATGTGAGGATTAACAAAAACCCAAACAAACAAACAGACAAACCAGAGAGAAACTTAGTGTAGCTGTAGCACCGTGAGGAAAGGGAGAGAACAGTGTGGGATGCAGCCAGGGCAGGGGGCATTCCAAGAGGGAGGAGAATGTGCAGAAGCACAAGATAGTATTGGTTTGGGAAACTAAAAATTAAAAAGGAAACCAACATTAATCAAATATACTTAGTTACTGAGATAAACACAGTGTAGAAAGGACAAATTATCTACTTACTTATAGATTAGTTTTTTAAAAATAATATGGTCCATTGTTCTCTAATCAATGTGGCTTGACATATGGATGGGTTGGCCACATCGTTTGGGGTGGATGGGAGAGATTAATGCTCAGAAATAAGGCTGGGTCAGGGCAAGCATATGCTTAGTCATGTATGCTACATAGGAAGCTTGGATGATGACAAGAGAAATACTTTAGTTTAAATTTAACAAATAATTATTCAGAACCTATTATGTAAGCTCTGGGTGTTAAAAAAAAAAATGAGGCCAGACTTGCTCTGACCTTTGAGATGATCATCTGGTTGGGAAAATGAGACATGCAAACTAATAACCACTGTGCGAGGTGGAACGCGAAGCCAGAGACTTTACAGTCTGGAGACGTGGGAAATGAGGATCTTCCAGGGAAGGTGGACGAAGGGCAAAAGGCACAGACAAAGCTCCCGTGAATACACCTTGAGTGAGTTCACTGTCCGTGAAAAGAAGAGGAAAGACTGAGTTTGTCTCAGAGCGTGTGGTGGGATCAGAAAGGGATGACTTTGTGAACAAATGAAAGTCACAGCAGGAAAATGAACAAATGAAGATCCAGATGTAAAACAGGCACATTCGAGTAAGGTTAACTATGCTACCAAAACATAATTGGTTTTACAGAAGAATTCACCGTAGAATAAATACAAGACGAGAGCATTTTATTTAAAACATTTTCTTTATCCAACTTGACAGCTCTCGCACAAGAGAGGTGTTGGGTGGGCTGCACACGCAGCAGCCTGGCATTTTGATTGCCTGTGGCGATGCTGCTACACCGCGTTTCCTGAGCCTGTACCTGTCAGAATGGAAAGGCAGGTAGGGGCACACACAGAGGAGGACACGATGCAGGTAACAAAAGAGACGAATGGCTTGAGCAGGTAGTTGGGTGGCTGCTTTAGGGGAAGCTGATCACTTGACTTCACAGGATAAAGATATTGTTATAATATTGGTCAAAATCTGCCTGGGGGGAACCAGCTGCTTTTATCTGTACTGCTGTTGGTTGGCAAACCATGAGACTGTGTTTTGTGTTTCTTGGTTTATTAATTCTCCATTAAATCAGGATAATGCTATGAGCATAAAGCAGCAAGGTTTAAATTAGAAAAACAATTGAATTTACTCTGAAATCTCATGGCACTATATCCTAAAGGAGAAGAAAAAAAGCAAAACTGAGTTTGTCAAACCTAGTCATTCTGCTAGAAAAAATTGGGAGATTCGTAATGTGAAGCTAAAATGTTATATTTTGATCATCTGAGATTCAGAACAAATGGGGAAAAAAGAAACTCGAGAGATCTTAATACTCAATAACTTGTCCAGTATTTATTTTTAAATAAATGCAGCATTAAGACTTGCATTGTGAAGGGGTGTGTTTTTTGGGAATTCAGGTCTTGTTTCTCACCTGGCTCCCCATGAGCTTTACAGTCGGAGGTGCACCGTGTCGAAGGCACTGCGCGTCTGTGTGTTTAAAGCTTTGGCTAAATTGGATTTTTTTGTACCGATCTCAGGGGGGATTTGTAGAATCCTTTCCAGATATGATATTCCATTATTGTAAAAGCTTCACTCCTCTTATCTTTGTGGGCAGAGGGTCAGAACAGACTGCACAGGAGGATGAAAATCAGCCAGCCTAGGAGCAGATGAACTGGGATGGATTACACAGAACGTTTTAACAAATGCTGCAGGTCCTGGCTGGCCTTATCTTTTACCTCTGAGATTTTAGAAAATGTTCCAAGAACAGCATTTGGAGGAAAGCAGATATCAGATATAAAATTCCAGCAGCCACGAAGGCTGAATTTACATAAAACATTGATCTGATTTTCAGGAACCACTTAACTTTAAAAAAAAAAAGTAGTAGAAATATTTTTAGCTCTTCCTGCGTGGGTGAAATAGGGCACCTGAAGGCTCTTACCCCTTTGTCTCCGAGGCGCTCCCTTCCCTTCCCCAGCGTCCTGTGTAACCTGCACACGGGAGTCTGGGCTGGGGCCACACTTCTGAGCCGGCACATGCCGGGGCCATCCTGCAGGTGGCGCTCTCAGAGGAATAGCTGCCTCTCATCCCCTCTGAGTAAAACCTAGACCAGTAACTATTTGTTACCGCTGCTTTTGTGGGAAAGTATTAACTCAGCATATTAATAGCATGGTCTGAATACTTTTTTTCTGCAAAATGTTGCAACCTGAGAACTGGATTAGTCCGCCAGTGGCGCTTGAGAATTAGTAAGGGCACCTCTTGTCACCTCCATTAAAAAAGACAGCTGTTTTCTGTGTAATTAAAGTATTAGTAAGTTACAAGTAATTAAGATGTTAGTAAGAGACGGTTTAAAAACAACAAAAAACCCCCCCTCCAAATTACAACGAGCATCTGACTTTTAAAGTAGGTGGAATAATTTAGATAGGCGGGAGAAATCAACCTCCCTTTGGGAGCTGATGGGGGAGAGGGAAAGAACAGAAGAAAATGGACCTCTGTCCTGCCTGGGCACATGAGTCAGGGAACCCAGAGGAGGTGGTCGGTTATTGAGCCCAGCACGCTAACGAATCTGAAAAATCAGCCCTACGCCCCGGCCACGCCACAGGGGCGGAGCGGCCCAGTCTGCTAAGTAAAGGAGGGTGTTGAGTCTCCGGAGGGTCCCTGGAGGGGAGTTGGGGGGCAGAGGGGCGCGCGGTCCTTAGGGAATGTCTAATGTCCAGATATCGTTTGCCACGCAGCACACAGCACTCAACCTTCCTGCCTTGTGTTTGGGTCGAAATCAAAGAAAAGGGGGTGCGTTCTTTCTCTGACACGAGACAGGAAGGGCAGAGTCGTGTTACGAGGAAAGACAAGGGCAACCTTGTCCCCTCTCCCAGTCCTGCCTCACCTAGGGAGGATCCCTGGCAAGGAGGGGCAAGGGAGCCCCCTTCCGGCAGGGGGCAGGAGGAAGTGTCCTCCAGACCTCACAGTGCACCTGAGTCACACCGGGCTGCAGATGCCTGCTTGGTAGGTATTTTCAAAGGGAATTCCAGAAGGTGGTAATGAAGGTTATACTTGGAGAATAATCTTTGGAGTCACCCTGCCCTGGGCTTGAATCTTGGATCAGGAAATATATAAAGTCCACAAGACTGTGGGCACATTTTAAGAGGTTTTGTTTTTGTTTTTTTAAGTTTGACTTCTCACCTAGGAGTTAGGGATGATGATGCTTTTCCCAAGGTGTTGTACTGAATTATATATTTGTCAAGCAAGTGGCACTGAGTCTGATACAGGACAGCTATGCAGTATATGGTACCTCATATGCATGTCAGCAGTTTGCTTTCTATACTTCAACTTTAGGAGGTGCAGGAGGTAGGAACAATCATGGGAGGTGGCTCACCTGTTTCTCTTCTCCTCTCTTTCCTCCCTTTTTATGGTCATTACCCTCTGTATTCCCTGCTCTGCGCTGGCGCTGACCAGAGTGAGAAATGAAGTCGGGAGGTAGTTGCAGGTGGGTAAGGAATCCCTAGCAGAGAGAAAGAAGGAAAGGAAATGCGAGGAGGGACGCTTAGCAGCAAAGGAATTTCCTTGGTCTTCTGGTCAAGGCAGTGCGTCCTGCCCTCATTGGGCTGACAGAGAGGGATGCTCCCTCCACCTGACCCCATCCAGTCCACCCTGCCCTTCAGGGCACCTTCCTGCACCGTTGTCTCAGGCACTACGCATTTCTAACAGATGCCTGCTGGACAGAGGTGTGAGGCAGGACTGGTCCATCCCATCCTTGTTGGGTCTCCGCTGCAGCTGGCTGATCTCAGGCTGGCCCCACTGATTTAACACACAGAGCATGTCGGGGACACGGCTCCCACAGCTGTCCACCCAGGGTGCCCACTCCTGCTCCTGGTGGCCATTTCCTGCCACCTCTGGGTCCTGATCTACCTTCATGGAGGTTTCTCATGGCTTTTGGCCTTCTGAGTTCTGGTAACTTCTTCCTGGTGTTTGGGCATCTCCAGGGCTCCGCTCGAGGATGAGAGAGTCCACACCCCGGGTGTCATCCTTCCCCATCTCCCATTGGGAAGGTTCTTTCGAGCGTCTCTGATTCTGTTAGACGTTAGTCAGCCTGTTAAAACATTTAATTTTGTGATCAGTCTTTTAAATTTGGATGAGTCAGCTCAGTACTGTGGAACCTCGGTGACATTGATTAGGCAGGAAAGGAAGGTGACTGATTTCAGGTGAGGAGAAACTCCATTAGGTGCTCATTCTGTGTATTAGAGAGATATTTTAGAACTTGTGAAACGAATCATTTAAAAAGAAAAAAACACTTGCAAATCATCCCACAATATAATCTGAGAAAATGGCAAAGTGTCAAGCATGTCACTATCTTTATAGGATGGACATTATCCAAAGAATAGAGGTAGAGATAGTGTCTTTTTATTTTAAAATCACAATAAAGTATTCTAGATTCAAGAAAGAATAAAACCCAGTAAGAGCCGTCATCACCACGTGGTGGCAGAGGTGAAGAATGGGGCAATTTGGCTGATTTTGTTTCCTTTCTTGAAGGGAGAATTTGATCACCGAAGGCACCGTGTGAAGGAAAACATTGTAATCGCAAATCACGCTTTTATGAGAAACAGGGAGAAATCTATAAACCAGCTTACTTCAACGTCAGCTTCTCTGTGCTATGAAACTCCAAAATGTAATTACTGGGCCAAGCGAAGACAATGAATTTAAAAAAAAAAAAAGGGCCAAGCAACCGAGACAAGCAACCGAAACACTTCCCAGTGTTTCCTTGGTAATGTATCACCTGCACTGCTTCCACAAAATAAACAATCTTCTGGGTTTTCTGAAGCTTTATTAATATTACAGCAAATTAGCTATCACTGGAGAATGATTATTTCCCCTTAATGAAGAATAATAATTGTTCTGTGCTGGCCGCTCATGGCCACTATTCTCTAAAGAACTGATGATCTCTGTACTCCTGTTACACTTTTTGGTTTATATTTGTGATTTTAATTTTTATCCTATGATATTTTAAAATGAGATTATTAAATATGCCATTCAAATGAATTTCTGAGATGAGAGAACACAACATTAAATGCTAGCTGGGCCATTTACCAGCTGTGTTATTTTGGTGAGATTAATTAACATCTTGTACTTCCATTTCTTCATTTGTAAAATGGGAATAATAACACTTAATGTATGGAGTTTATAGGAGGTGTAAGAGAGATTATGAATGTGAAAGTAGTTTTAAAAAATACATGTTTTTATTAATTTTAGAGAGAGAGGAAATGAGAGGGAGAGAGAGATAGAAGCATTTATGAGTGAGAACATCAACTGGCCGCCTCCTGCATGCTGCCCCCTGGGGATCAGGCCCACAACCTGGGCTCGTGCCCTGACCGGGAATCGAACCGATGACCTCTTGGTGCATGGGTCAAAGCTCAACCACTGAGCCACACTGGCTGGATGATACATGTGTTCTTATCAGTTACTGAATACTCTGGTTTTTAAAACATTTCTATCTGCACTTAATGGAATGTTTAGAAAAAACTCACACAGTGTTAAAAGTACTTGCTTTCAGTTTGAGCTTCCACCCTTGGCTTTCTTTCCTTTTCTGTCTCAGGGGTCTGCCCCGCCTGCAGGGTCTCAGGGAAGAGGAGCTTCTACTCTGCTCCCATCCCCTACGACCCACCCCGCCACGTCAGCCTTTCCTGTGTCTAGATTTGTGAAAACATTCTTCTTTTTTTTTTCTTTTCTTCTCTCTCTATTTTTTTAAAATTTAATTAATTAATGTATTTTTGTTACAGATGTTTCTCCTTTTCCCCTGATTACTCCCCTCCTCCCGGCCTCTCCCCAGCTTTGTTGTCCATGTCCATTGTTCATGCACACATGCATATAAGTTCTGTGGTTTATCTCTCCCCCACCACCTCCCCTTCTGGGGATTGTCAGTCTGTACCCCACTTCCACGATCTGGGACTACCCCATTCCTCAGACAAAACATCTTTCTTAATAAGTGACCTTCGTGCCAATAGTTTATTTACTTTTATAAAATTGATCCAATTTATTTGACTTGATCTCTCATTAAGACTCCAGCTTGGGCTTAAGATGTTCCGTTCACTGATAGTTTTGAAAACTGTCATTTACTGCATCGATGGGTTTCACATTCAAGGTTTATGTGGTTTAAGTGGTCCCCCACGTAGCGTATTTACCCTTATCTGTGATCACTGTATAAAAAAAGCCCCTCAAAACCTCAAGTCTTCCCAGTCGGTGTGGCTCAATGGTTGAGTGTGGACCCATGCACCAAGAGGTCGCCAGTTCGATTCCCGGTCAGGACACATGCCCAGGTTGTGGGCCCAATCCCCAGTGGGGGCATGCAGGAGGTGGCCAATCGATAGTCTCTCTCATCAATGTTTCTCTCTCTCTCTCTCTCACTCACACTCTCTCTCTCAATTCCTCTGTCTCTAAAAATCAATTAAGAAAAAAAAATTGAAAGAAAAAAAAAAGCTCAAGTCAGTCGTCTGCCGAGAAGGTCAAACTTGGTTCCCTTCTTAAATTTGTTTGCAGGACAAATGCCTTTTAGAGATGCCTGTACCAGGACCAGTTGCTTTGCTTTGTTCAACTGTCCTCATGCAAGGTCAGGCAATCTTCAAAGAGCTTGTTCTATGAGTTTTGTTGCTGTGATTTAGATTCGTGAACCTTTAGAAGTTATAACAGTACTCTTTTAAAATGAGAGAAGTTCCATCTATCTGACATAGTTTAAGTCACTCCAGGCCTGAGCACAGCGAGATTCACAATAGCCTAGAGACACTGCCTGGCCTGACAAGTATGTGATCCTGTAAAGCAGTGGTTCTCAGCCTTCCTAACGCTGCGACCCTTCAATACAGTTCCTCATGTTGTGGTGACCCCCAACCATAAAATTATTTTCATTGCTACTTCATAACTGTAATTTTGCTACTGTTATATCTTAGGCGACCCCTGTGAAAGGGTCATTCGACCCCCAAAGGGGTCTCAACCCACAGGTTGAGAACCACTGCAAAGAATGTTACACTTAACTGGAAAATAAAAGATACCACAGCACCACGATGCTCTTTCATAGTTTCCTTTATGTTCAGTATTGTGACTTTGCGGAACAGTGTCACTCTTTGATCTATCTGTAAAAAAAAAAAAAAAAAAAATTGTTTACAGAGAAATGCCTTGTGTTCCTGTTGGAATTTAAGAGGTCCTTATGCTACAAGTCAAGCTGATGAAATATGAGTTCTTTAAATCCATGCCTTAAAGGAAAATGTCTTAAAGAGATCAATTCCTAAGAACGATGCACCTTAAACTGAAACTTGTAATTTATTTTCATAGGAAGACAGCTAGGGGTTGTTTCAACTTTAGATTGTTTCATCCCGAATTTCTAAATATATTCTGTGGTTTTCCTGGCACTGCGTGTTTTTGCCTCCATATAGTCTTCAGTACTTTTTCAAATATGAGTTGGTGGACTACTTACTTTTGTGAAGTCATACCTTTGTGAACTTAACAGTACCTTTCATTCTTCTTAGGTCAAGGGGGTCTAACATTCATTGATATTATGCTAGGTGCATTACCTACATTATTTTATTAATCCATAGGAAATGCATTATTCTTATTATAATACAAATTTTAAAAAAAGAATAAAAAAAAGAGAGGTTTAGCCACTGGTCCCAGCATAACTGTAAACAAATTAGTATATGATAGAACTTGGATTTGAATGTAGACTTTGGACTCTAAAATTTATGAACTTTCTACTATCCCAGTTGTGGTAAGAACGTTTTAAAGAAATCATCAAGCTATAGTCAATTACCACAGTGTGCATAAGTCTAACATGTATATTTCATTATAGCCTGTCAACTTGCAAGTAAAGATCATCTCATGATCTCAGTATGTCTCGAGACCACAGCTGCAGAACCTAAACACGGATGTGGTCTGACATTTGCCTGCGCTGCTGGTCATTTGGCATGGACATGATTCCCCGCATAGGACTTTGGAAGCGGAGATCTCGCTTTAGGTGTTTTTCTCTGCTGACATCTAGTGCAAGGGTATCATTGCTAAAGAATGCAAACTGGAATTTAGAAAACTCTAGGTTACCATGAAATTCGGTCCTGGTGGTGGTGGTGTGACTTTTAATCACCACAGTGTTACCAGACGGGGACCAGGCCAGGAGTAGGTCTCCCTTGGGCCAGCTGGTAGTGTGTGGGTTCTTGACTTCATGCAGGAAAGATTTCACAACTCAAGTCCAGGTAATTTTGAGAGTATGTGTTTAAAGCTGGGGACAGTGAAACAAAAGAAGGGCTTAAGGCAGAAGCAGCACCAGGAGAGAGAATGTCAGAGAAGAAGGGACCTTGGAGTCGGATTCAGGGGGTAAGCCCAGGACAAGCCAGCACTGCCCCATGCTTCCCTGGTTGCAAGTCGCATGGGGTTCCTCAGAGTTTAGGAGAGAGACACAAGGTGTGGGCGTGCTCCAGGGAGAGCACTGTGGGTCCTTTGTCTTGAAGCTTTTTGTCTTTCTCTGGCCTGCCAGAATCCTAGAGGAGGTCTCAAGAGAGGGTTTTAACAAAATATTCATTAGATTTTCAGGGGTGTCCTTTAATATGTTGATTCATCAAAATGTGCATATAAAAGGGTCAGGTTATATTTTTGGTTAGTTTTATTTGTAAATAGTGTCATCAAGAACATCATAGAAGAAGGACAGGGACCAAGACCCGTCTGTCCCAGGATGTTCTGGAATGTGTAAACCAAGTGTCTTTGGTTGGGGAAGATAAAACCGTGTGATTCATTAGCTGGCTGTAAATTGCTCAAATCGTTCAGCCTCCTTTAATTATTTTGTCTCAGTTTCCCTTATTCCACTTGTCAAGGAGTTTCTCTAGCTTCTTTCTATCCTGTCTCAATGGGACTTAAAGAACCTAAAATCAATGTAGTCAGCATGAGATCACGCCAGTGCTCTCGTTATGAGCAGTTTTAGAAGTCAGCACGCAGGACCCGGTTCAGCAGGAGTCCGTACGTCCATCTCTCTTGGAAGCAACAGGAATCGTGCTGAGGAACAATGGCAGGATTAGGACTTTTCATTCCCACTCTCATTTTACATAGAAGATTTAAATGAACAGGGACTTAGGAAATGGAGACTTTCTCGTGGCTCAGAATTAGTAAGATGCTATACAGATAAAATAACCTGGACAGTATGTGGCTCTATGGAATCATTATGCATCTACCTTTGCTTGGATGAAGATGAACTGATCACATAAAGTGCAGTGACTTCCTCTGCAGAGAAATTATGCATGCACCTAGATAGAGGCAGGTCCATCAATCCATTGATCCGTGTGTAACAGAAAAGTTAGCACCTGTAATAGTAAAATGGAGTAAGTAGTACTAATGTCTGGATAAGAGTCATTAGCAGTGACTCAGTAAGGAATTATCCCGGCCTTAGCCTCTTTTGTGCTTATAGCCCCTCATCAGCAGAACAGTGGTGTTCACGTTTCCATAACCCTCAAAGAGTCAGGAATCAGAAGTTCTATTTTATTCTAAAACTTTCTCCACATGTAAACAAAAGGGTAAAGCAGAGGCTCTCTAAGATCCCTGTAACTAGCATAGGATAAATGGAAAGAGTTTTAAGATTTAAAAATCTGACCCTTGCCCAGCTGGTGTAGCTCAAGGACGGTTGAGCATTGACCCATGCACCAAGAGGTCGCTGGTTCGATTCCTGGTCAGGGCACATGCCCAGGTTGTGGGCCTGATCCCCGGGGGGGGGGAGTGGGGGCATGCAGAAGGCGGCCAATCAATGTTCTCTCTCATCAATGATTCTAGCTATCTCTCTTTCTCTTTTCCTCTCTATCTAAAATCAATACAGAAAAAAAAAAATATATATATATTTATAAAAAAAATCTGACCTATGTTTGAATCCTGGCTTTATTTCTTTCTAGTTATGTAAGTCCCCTGTGCCTTGGATTTTGTCTGTAAAATGAGAGTGCAATGTTATTTCATGTGGTTGATGGAAATATTAAATTAGAATAACAAAAAATGGCATAGCACATTGTGGATAAGGAAGGGATTTTTTGGGGCACCCGTTTTATGATTATAAGGACTAATTGAAATACTGAAAGTATTATTCTTGCTCTTGACTTTAACAGCTCAGATGAGACTGGTCACAACATTTACTATCACATGGGCCGATAGCCAAATGCATTGTGACTGCACTGTGACAAGCTGTGGTCCAGAGAGAAGCACGTCATCGGGCTGCTGTGGAAATTCAGTAAGTGAGGCATTCTGAAGTGACTGGCTGACTCCTCCACGCCTGGTCTGTGTAGCGAAGGCGCCTGAGTGCTGGGGCCATGCTGGGCACACACGGGCATGTGGACCCGACGGGGCGCCTGTCCCCAGGACGCTTGGAGTCTAGGGTGGGGATGTCATCATTTTCAAAGAAGCACAGTGAAGAAGCACCCTTATCTCGGGGCTTAATTAATCTGGAGAATTCATCCACATTGGCTTCTAAGAGATACTGCACACGGTAGGCCTCCGGTTACTCAGTGGCGAGTCAGGGAGCGCATGTGAAGTGAAGTCTTTTGATTTAAGGAATTGGGAGGGTCACTCCAGGTCCTGCTCACCCCAGTTTGTCACGAAGAGATCTGTGAGCTGATAGAGGAAAGCAGCCAAGAACTGAGGTCACCTCAGAGGTTTGAGGAGGCCCTCTCCCTCCCCGAGGCCTGCGGTGATCTCTCAGCTCACAGAGACTTGTGTCCTGCTGTGGGTGGTTTGCCTCAAGCATTGACTTTCCAAGGCCCACTGTGGCCCTTTTGCTCACATTAGCAGCCTCATCATCTTAGTAATGCCAAATTAACGTTTCTGAAAGGCCACTTGGATCAACTCACCTTTTTGCTTCAGATGACGCCGCTGTCCCTGACCAATGGGTGGGCTGCTGTTCCCGAGTGCGGAGCGCATTTTTCACTCTGTCAGTCGTGGCCGGGGCTGCGGGACTCTCAGAGGAGCGGTGCGTAGGGAGGCCCTGGGTGCCTGCTGTGGTTCATCAGGCCTCAGTGTAAAGCCTGGATATGATATTTCTCCAGACCCTCTGCTTCGTATGCTCACCAAACCGCCTTCTGTTCATGTACGTGTCTCTTCAGGCACCTGTCCTTGGGGACACGAGGCTGTGAGTAAGTTACAAATGGAATGGTTGCTGGAATGCAATGGTCACCTCATTAAAAATTAGTACATAGACATTTCATCAGTACATTCTATCTCTCGTTGGTCAGACCCATCTGACCAACTTTAGGTGTAATGACAAAACCGGATGTGCAAAGCGGAGGAGAATACACTGCATGGCAGCCTCTCCAAGAACCAGACTAGTTCTTGGAGCTTTACTCTTTAACCTCCCAGTCTTTGGGGGTGGTCACACTGTTTCAGTTCAGATTTGAGAATTAATTTATTGATATGTAATATTGGAAATCACTTCAGATAAAAGCGATATAAAATAAACAATCAAAATATAGAAAATAAAAATGGCTATTGTACTGCCACTGAGTAGTGCCCACTATTTAAATGTCTGTGTACATCCTTCCAAAGAGGGGGAAAGAGTGTGTGGAAGACCTGTATTAGTACACTCACTACTTTGGATTATATTTTTCATACTTTTGTAACCTGTTTGCCCCACAATATTTCTGGAATTTTTTTCTGTTTCTCTGAAAGGTCTTCTACCATATATATTATATATATATATATATTTTATCCTCACCCGAGGACATTTTTCCATTTTTTGTACTGACAGAGTGGGAGGGAGAGAGAGAGAGAGAGAAACATTGACATGAAAGGGACACATTGAGTGGTTGCCACCCGCACGACCCAACCTGGGCCGGGGACAAACTGCAGCCGAGGTACATGCCCTTAGCGGGAACCAAACCCGGGTCTCTCGGAACCTCAGGCCGACGCTCTAACCGCTGAGCCAAACCAGCCAGAGCAACCATATCTTGAATGACTAATGGCATCCTGCTGTCTGAACAAAGCAAACACCTCCTAAACCGATGGGCAGTCAAGAATAGTTCCTGTGATCACATGCAATCATGTAATGAATGATTTTAGCTAAATATTTGCCAACCTCCATGTGATATTTTTGGGGTACCTAGTAGTTTTGGTTGATGCTCTGCCCAAACCCCCTTTAATGGTTGAGTGCATCCATGCCCCAGTGGCTATGTTGGCTATTAATGGCTCACAACTACCCCCTTTCTCAGCTAAAGGGGACCTGTTTGCCAAAAAGATTACAACTCCAACCACTGTTGGAGCTGCAGCCAGACACTGACCAACATGAAGGCACTGAGGACCAGCCCTCTTGATTCCAGGTGGGGGCCAGTGTGCAGGGGCAATTCAGGCCCCAGAGCTACACTCTACCCTTGCTGGACCTTTTCCTCTACCAGAACTGCAGTCCGCGCTCCCCTCATACATTATACTCACTAGAATCCAAGACTCCGGCTCTGTTTCCAGGGAACATGACCTAAGACAACGATGAAAACCTAGATGGCATGTATAAGAAAAAGGGCCTGCATGAAGGACCACTGATTTCTAAAAATTGCATCTTTATTGAGAATAAAATTTACAAACCATACTATCTACCCTTTCAAAGGGGCCAAATCAAGGGTTCTGGAATAGTCACAGATATGTGTGGGTATCATCACGATTTTTGAACATCTCATCACCTCAACAAGAAAACTCTTAACACTTTAGCTATCACCCCTCCGCCACCCATCTTCCCCAGCCCTAAGCAAACACTAATCTACTTTTGGTCTTTGTAGATTTGGCTAGGTTGTGTATTTCATATAAATGAAATAATATGTGGTCATTTGTGACTGGCTTCTTTCACTTAGCATGATGTTGTCAAGGTTTATCTATGTTCACATTAAAATGTCATCAGTTGCCCAACATTTGTCTTAAGAACTATGTTTCCCTCATTCTAATCCAGATCCACACAGTGCATGTACACAGTTAGCATTGCTAGGATTTCTTGGTGAATTGATCTGTTTACTATTATGAAATGTTCCTCAAATATATATTTAAAAGTTATTATTATTAAGTTTTAAAGCTCTTTATTCTGGATACAAGTTCTTTGTCAGAAATATGTATTACAAATATTCGTTTCTGGCATATGGCTTCTTTATTCATTTTTTGATAGTATCGTTTGAAGAGAGGAAGTTTTCGTTTTGATAAATTGTAATTCAACATTATTTTTATTTTATGATTTTTCTTTCTGTATTCTAAGAAATCTTTGTTTATTCCTGTCTCAAAGAGAATCTCCTAGATACTTTAAAATTTTAACAGCTTTATAGTTTTAGCTTCTACCTTTAAATCTGTAATCCATCTCAAATTTTTTTGAGTTAGGGGTTGATGCTTAATATTTTTTCATATGAATAGCTACTTGTTTCCAGCACCATTTGATAAAAAAAAAAACTTTTCTTTGCCTATTGGGTTGCTTTGGCACTTTTGTTGACAATCAAATGACCACAAAATTTGGGTCTGTTTCTGTGTCCTCTGTTCTTTCCGTAATCTCGTTTTATCCTATGCCAGTGTTACAGTCTGGATTACAATACTTGACAGTAAGTTTTAATTTCAGATAGTTTAAGTTCTCCAACTTTATTCTTCCCTTTCAAGATAGCTGTGGATATTTTAGATACTCTGCTCACCGGTTTCTATAAAAAAATCTGCTGGGGTTGTAATTAGAATTGTGTTGAATTGCTGTATCAATTTGTTTATAGTTGACATATTAATATTATTTCCAATACCTGAACATAATATATTGCTCCATTTTGTTAGGTCTTTTTAAATCTCAGCAGTATTTTAAGTTTTCATTGTAGATGTCTCATATGTCTTTTGTTAAAGACATTCCTAATGATGTTTTGATGCTATTGTAAATCATATTTAAAAATCTTTTTCCTCTTAGCGGTTTTCTGCTAGTATATTCACCTTATTTTTGTATATTGACGTTCCACCCAGAGAACTTATTAAAGTTATTTAGGATCATTAGGATTTTCTACTTAAGCAGTCATATAATATGTGAATAGATTGTTTTACTTCCTTCTTCCCAATCTTTCTGATTTGTATTTATTATTTATGCCTCTTTGCACTGGTTAGAACCTTCATACAGTGTTGAATAGATGTGGTGAGAGTAGAAATCCTTGTCTTGTTCTTGATCTTGGGAGAAGAGTTCAATATTTCACAATTTTATATAATGTTAGGGTCTTAGATGCCCCTTATTAGGTTAAAAAATTTCCCTCCCCCTTTTTTATAATTTGCAGAGATTTATTATACATAGCTATTGAATTTAAGTGCTTTTCTGCATTGATTTAAATAATCATGTGTTTCTTCCTCCTTTATTATTATTTTTTAACATGATGAATATTATCAATTGCTTTTTGAATGTGAGGACAAACTTTCATTTCTAGGGTGAACTCCACTTGGTCATGCAGAATTTTCATTTTTATATTTTGCTGGATTTCAGGTGCTAGTTGTTTTTAAAGAAATCTTGTAACCATGTTGATAAAGGATGTTGGTCTTAATAAAGCTAAAGAGAGATTTGAGGGCATATTTTAAGTTTGGAATGCCTATATCTAATGATTTGAAAAGCAGTGAGAAAGGTGTTAAAAATTTGAAAATTTATATGAATTTGTACATAAAGAAAAAAAGGCTTACAAATGCTCTACTGCAAATTGTCACATAGATTAAATTTTCAAAGAATAAAACTAGAGGGCTTTTTTTTTGGTTTTCTTTTATGTAGCTATTTTATGTCCAGATAACAGATTTATTAATAATTTGTTCTCTGTGCTTTTTGAATACCCTTAAATTACTTTGAAAAAAGGATTCCTTTTTTTTATTTTTTTTAATCATCCTCACCCGAGGACATTTTTCCATTTTTTGTTTAGGTAGAGTGGGAGGGAGAGAGAGGAAGAGAGAGAGAGAAACATCGATGTGAAAGGAACACATCGAGTGGCTGCCACCCGCACGACCAACCAGGGCCGGGGACAAACTGCAACCGAGGTACGTGCCCCTAGCGGGAACCGAACCCGGGTCTCTCCGGACCGCAGGCCGATGCTCTAACCGCTGAGCCAAACTGGCCAGGGCAAGGATTCCTTTTTTTAAGTTAAAACATTAATAGTTATGATTACTTATTTAAAAATATTGCATGCAACTGTTTTTTTTTTTTGTGTCTTTGGATTTACGACTTATGTTCTTGTCTTTTCTGACTAGTCTTCCTGATTTTGCCTTTCCCAAATGCAAACCCTGGATTCACAATGATAGAATTATTAAGATGGTCTTTATGTCTAAATGATCTTTGAGTTTCCTGAATGGCCACCAGGAAACAAAGATTTTCTTCTCCTTTACCCTTATAAAGAGAGTATACAGAAATGATCATGCTTGCTTGACATTTTCTACATTTTAATTAATTCAAAACTATTGTGAGAGCTCTTCTGTTTACCAAACATTGGATAAAGGAATGGTACACGAAACCAACAAATGGAGAGAGTTTCAGCCTTCCTAGAGTATTTATGCATGAACAAAATGTGTTAATATGAATAGATCTCAATGATTGTATGTCTTCCATATTAAAAACAAACATCACATTCATGTACAAAGGCTGACAATATCTCCGGAAAGGTTTCGCTTTTAGGTTTTAATACTCTTGTAAATCAGGGACAATGATAACAGTTTATGGGATAAATTAAAGGCCTGGAGGTTTGTCAGTTTTCTCACTCTTCATAATATAATCTTTCTCCCATCATACTCAGTGACTAAATCATTGTACAATTGATTATGTGTTATAGCTCAGCAGAAGGTTCCATTTTCCTCCATTCTGGTATTGTTAATTGTTAGAACAAATTAACCAGAGCCCTTAGAATTTGATTTTATCACCCACAGGGGTTTCTGCCCCTTTACATTTTCCTGAAGTCCTCTGATATAAGAATGAGATCTGGAATGTGTCTTCTGGAAGGAATACCAAGAGAATCTGAGTAAGGACTGCAATGGGTTCTCTCTCTCTCTCTCTGCCCCCTCCTCTTTCCCTGCCCCTCCCTCTCTGCCTCTCCACCTCCCTAAATCTCTCTCCTCCCCACTCTCCTTCCTCGTCCCTTCCCCTCTCCCCACTCTCTCTGACCGTCTAGGGAGGTTCAGTCTTGGAAACCTGTGACCATGTTGTGAGGAAGCCAGGCCACACGTACTCAATGTCTGGCGATATCTCCAGCTGAGATCTCAATCCATGGCCAGCACTAACCACTGGACAGGTGACTGACCAGGCTTTCAGATGACTCCAGTCCCCTTCCTTCAAGTCATCCTAGCTGATGCCCAGGAAAGTCACAAGCTATCTTTACCAAGCCTCGTTTAGATTACAGATCCATGTGCAAATTAAGTGTTGTTTTGAGCCACTACATTTTGGAATAGTTTATTATACTGTCATAATAACTAGAATTGATTTTAGTTCTGGAATATAGTAACTGGAGCAGATAATATAGGGACCTTTATAGGTATCACCGACCTCACCATCACCACAAGGTGCCTGAGTCAAGATTTCCAGAGCTATTTGGTTTTAGAAACAGAAAAACAACACAAAGCAGGTTGCTTCCTTCCCAGATCGCTGGCACAAGAGTCCCAGGTTCCAAGAGCCACTGATTGCCATGAACGTCTTTGCATGTTTTTATTTTTTTATCTTTTTAAAAATTATTATATTTTTATGAAAGAAATATTAGTAGGCTATGCTATTCTTTAGTTATAGTACTTTCAAACTGTTTATCCTTGACAATGATCAGATATGGACCAATTCCATAAATACTGCAAAGTTGAACAACTCATTCCCAAATTGAAGAAAAGGCCAATTGGTTTTCTAAGGAGGATCCAACTAGATTATGGAAATATATGGGATATGCTTCAAACTTTAATAATAATCTTTGCCACTGGAGGTAGAAGTCTACAAAAATGATTTTGGTATTAGAAAAGTATTACCCAGGGTAAGTACCACAAGAAATCTGTGGAGGACCATTTCTACATACTGGAAAAAACAGATTTTTTTCATAAACTAAACATAGCTTAGCCAATCTGACAAAAACAAAGAGGTATAAATATTGTTTAATTTGAATTTAGTCAATTACCCCCTTCCCCAACGGCCTTCTGCTCTGCTCAAAGCCAGAGCAGTGATCTGAGAACTAGAAAAAGCTCCACCTTCTGTCTTTGCCTGCCTTCCTTCCTCCCTCCCTCCCTCCCTCCCTCCCTCCCTCCCTCCCTCCCTCCCTCCCTCCCTCCTTCCTTCCTTCCTTCCTTCCTTCCTTCCTTCCTTCCTTCCTTCCTTCCTTCCTTCCTTCTTTCCTCCCTTCTTTCCTCCCTTCCTCCCTCTCTCTCTCCCTCCCTCCCTCCCTCCCTTCCTTGGCTTCCTCCTTCCCTCCCTATTTTCTCCTTCCCTCTTTTATTTTTAAAAAAATATGTTTTTATTTATTTTAGAGAGAGGAAGGGAGATGGGGGAGAGAGAGAAACATCAATCGGCTGCCTCCTGCACGCTCCCTACTGGGGATCAAGCCCATAACCCAGGCACGTGCCCTGACCAGAATCCAAACAGGGATTTTTTGGTGCACAGGGCGACCTCAACCAACTGAGCCAAACCGGCCAGGGTCCTCCTCCCTGTTAAGTACCAAAATAGCTATTCTAATTCTAGGCTTCATAATCTACCAACTAGGTGAGAGAGAGAAAGCTTCTTCTTCCCAGGAATGCTCGTTCAAGTCTTCCCACACCTCTTTATTTTTAAGTGATGTGGTCATCTTTAAACCAGTCATCATGGACAAAGTGGATAGGGAATGCTGATCGACTTAAGCTAAATAGGCACCTCTCCTAGAATTGGTAGTGAGTGAAGTCAAGACAGTCAACGCCGTAGGACCGAGGCTGGGAGACGGATGCTGCCAAAGGAACTTAGGGCACAACTGAGAGAGGAGAAGGGGCTGCGGGGGAATACCTTTCAGAGGAGTGAATAAACCCACACTGCACGGCTACTGAGTATTTACTCCGCACCTGCACTGTGATGATAAATGCTGCTGCTTGTTTGGCAGCCCCGCTGGCCCTCTTCCCGTTTACAGGTAGACTCTTGGACAAAAGAGAATGCAGACAGGGGAGGAAGGGATGTTCATTTTTCGAGTATGCTAAGGAGGATATATTGCTAGCATTATCCTGAATATTGTTGAGAGAGAATAAACTTGCTTGTAATTTGGAATAGAGGCTTTTGTTTGATTTTTGTTACCATGGGCAGCTAAGTTGTGTTAGGTGTTTGCCACCTTCGGAAGCCACCTACTTCTCCAAGGAGCTTTCTGTTTCCTTCCATACGGATACAGATGAAGGCAGAATGGATTTTGAGCATTCTTGAATGAAATGAGTGGAATTTTTGAATATGACATATGGAAACATTATTTTGAATCTTGTAGGTGGTTCCAGCTTTTAACTCTCTGGTTTTATTTGAGCCTGATTCACCTCATTCCAATAAGACAAAGTGATTTGAAGAGTTATTAATAGATTATAAAGCTCTATTGTGTTAATCAATATAATCTCATTTTCTGGAAATTTTATTCCAAGTACTCCTTTCCTAAATACTAGAATAAAAAATTTCTTAATTTTAAAAATTACATTTTGATCAATTTTTCTTTTTTTTATTGATTAATTTTTGTTACAGATGTTTCTCCTTTTCTCCCCACTGATTCCCCCCTCCTCCCTCCCTGCCCTGTCCCCAGTTTGTTGTCCATGTCCACTGTTCATGCATACATGCATATAAGTTCTGTGGTCCATCTCTCCCCCACCTCCCCCCTCTTTAGGGGATTGTCAGTTTGTACCCCGCTTCCGCGTCTCTGGGACTACCCCATTCCTCAAACTGTTATGTTCATTATATTCCACAAATAAGTGAGATCATATGAAACTTGTCTTTCTCTGTTTGGCTTGTTTCACTTAGGATGATACTTTCAAGGTCCCTCCATGTAGTCTCAAAGGATAAGAAATCTTTCTTTCTTACCGCTGCATAGTACTCCATTGTGTATATGTACCACAGCTTTTTGATCCATTCGTCTACTGATGGACACTTGGGCTGTTTCCAGATCTTAACGATTGTAAATAGTGCTGCTACAAACATGGGGGTACATATATTCTTTCTGATTAGTGTTTTATGCTTCTTAGGGTATATTCCTAGAAGTGGGATCACTGGGTCAAATGGAAGATCAATTTTTAATTTTTTGAGGTGACACCATATTGTTTTCCATAATGGCTGCACCAGTCTGCATTCCCACCAGCAGTGCACTAGAGTCCCCTTTTCTCCACACCCTCGCCAACACTTGTTGTTTGATGATTTGTTGATGGTGACCATTCTGACAGGTGTGAGGTGATACCTCATTGTTGTTTTAATTTGCATCTCTCTGATGATTAGTGATGATGAGCATTTCTTCATATGTTTCTTAGCCATTTGTATGTCCTGTTTGGAGAGGTGTCTATGTAGTTCCTCTGCCCATTTTTTAATTGGATTCTTTGTCTTCCTTTTGTGGAGTTGTATGAGCACTCTATATGTATTGGAAATTAACCCCTTATCTGATATATCATTGGCAATTATGCTCTCCTATACAGTGGGTAGCCTTTCCGTTTTGATGATTGTATCTTTCGCTGTGCAGAAGCTTTTGAGTTTGATGTAGTCCCAAGTGTTCATTTTCTCCTTTGTTTCTATTGCCTTAGGTGATGTGTCAGTAAAAATTCTGCTGCGTATGATGTCTGAAATTTTGTTGCCCACAGTCTCTTCTAGGATTTTTATGGATTCATGAGTTACATTTAAGTCTTTTATCCATTTTGAGTTTATTCTCGTGTAGGGTGTAAGTTGATGGTCTAGTTTCATTTTTCTGCAAGTAGCTGTCCAATGATCAGTTTTTCTATGTTTCGAAAATAAAGCATAAAAGTAAATGTGTCATATAGTATCTATTTTTTTTATACTCATCTGAGGATATTTTTCCATTGCTTTTTAGATAGAGTGGGAGAGAGAGAGAGTGATGAGAGACACATGGATTGGTTGCCTCCCACATGACCCCAACGGAGGCTGGGGATCGAACCTGCAACCAAGACAGGTGCCCTTGACTGGGAATTGAACCCGGGAATCGAACTTGTGACTTTGGTCTGCAGGCCAACACTCTAACTGCCTAGCCAAACCGACCAGGGCCATATAACATCTATTTTATAAGAAGACAAGAGTAATTTTCGTTATATTTATTTCTCTGATTATTAATTATTTTATAAGAAATTTCTGAATCTCTGGTTCAGATTTCACAAAGAAAATTTAAGGGACATCAACAGTAAATCACAAAATAAACAGGAATCTTACTACCAAAGGTTTAATATTTTTGGATTCTTATTATGGGCTGAATCGTGTCCCCTCAAAACTCGCATGTTGAAGCTACAACATCCAGTACCTCAGAATTATGACTGTATTGAGAGAAAGGGCCTTTAAAAGGTGATGAAGTCAAAACGAGAGCCTTCAGGTGGGCGCTCATGCAGTCTCACTGGTGTCTTTATAAAAAGAGGGAATTCGGACACACAGGCCCCAGGGGTGGTGCACACAGAGGAGAGGCCACGTGAAGGTCGTGAGAAGGTGGCCACCTGCAAGCCACGGTGGGAGGCCTCAGGAGAAACCACACCTGCGATCGCCACCTTGATCTTGGACTTCCCGCCTCCAGAACTACGAGCAAAGAAATTGCCTGTGGCATCTTGTTATGGCGACCCTAGGAAAGCAATCTAATCGTCTATAAGTGTGTATCTAAAGCCAGGTTCCTTCCTTGTGAGTTTATTGAGGTCAGGGAACAAGATGGTTCATCCACGCTTCCTCATCACCTACCAGAGTCGGGCCAGCGCAGGCGCTTGGGGAGTGTTCGCTGAACGGAATAAACACGCTGCGTTCTGAGCACCGCAGCGCACCTGGCTTCCACCTGAAGTTTCCACACTGTTTGTCTGCATCTTCCTAGACGAAAACGGCTGCTTTTGTTCTTTCTGGTTATAAAGGCAGATGTAAACACACACACACATATATAAATGTGTAGTGATAGCAAAAATAATCTGGTAATGCATTCAAGTATGAAAAAGAAAGTAAAATCCAGAATCCCACCACCGAAAGTAACCACTGTTCACATTTTGGTGTATATATTTCTGAAGGTTTTATGGGGGGAGGTTGTCATATTAATGTAGTAATTAATTTAGCTCTCCCTAATAAACAAATGGCATGTTTTACATAGCATTTGTGGTTTACACCACTGTGTATCTCTCCCCTCATCATCTGACTCCAGCCCCACTTTCTTAGGGTTTCTTTAACATCCCCAACTTTCCCCAACTGAGGCCTGTTGCCTGAGCTGCTTCCCCTGTCTGGACCACTCTTCCTTCTCCTCTTTCCGGGCTTAGCTTCTTTCCCTCCCCTGGTTTGCAGCTTCAATGTGATTTCCACAGAGAGACTTTTTCTGAGCACTTAATCTAAAGTGTGTCCCCTTTAACTTTTTTCTTTCATTTCAGTCTCTTGATTTTTCCTTTCTTAGAACTTTGACTTGCAGATATTTCACTTGTTCATTGGTTTCCTTGCTTATTGTCCGTGTCTTCTTCTAGAAACCATGGTTGGATCCCAGTGGCAAAGACGCCCAGCCTCTAGGTTGAACTCCCTTCAGAGGCCGAGGCAGTCGGAGGACCAGGGAAGTGTGTCCCCGCGGTGTGGTCTTGCTGCCCCACGGCCGAGGTGCAGTGACTCTGGAATGAGTGCTAGGGGCCTGCCACCTGTTGCCCTGTCGTTTTTATCTCACCTCCTCTCCCCCAGCACCTACTTATTCCCATGCCGGGGCTTCTGCCTCCAGCTGGAGTTTGAATCTCAGTTCCCAGCTAGGACTGCTGGGGCCGTGACTGTAGGCATACCAGCTCCTGTCCCTGAAATTTGACTTGTTCCCAATTCCATCCACAGGCATTGGCTGGGATGCTGCCTCTAATCAGACAGAGTCCTTCTCTGCTCTCTTCTGTCCCTCGCTCCTGTTTCACCTGCCTGACAAAACCTGGTGCCATTATCTAGAGCTACCTGCCACCTTTCACGCCCCGGGGTGACAGTCTGCACTGGAATCAGGGTCTCCCTTTGGGTGTTGGGGTTTGGACTCTGCTCTCCAGTTTCATTGGAGCCAATCTATGGAAGAAGGAGTTTGTAGCCAAAATAGGTCTGGATTTGAGTTCTGGTTCTGACGCTTACTAGCTGTGTGACCTTAGGCAAGTTACTGACTTCTCTGAGGCTCAGTTTCACCATCTGTAATGTGGGCATACATGATATCTATCTTGAGAAATTTTGAGGATTAGTATTTACCTGGGACAAGCAGCTAATGTAGAGCCTGCTGGCTCCAGCCCCTCTGCTCCTGGCTTCTCTCTCCCATCCCATTAGCCCGCGATGCCCATTCTGGCCTCTGTGCACAGAATTGCATGAACTATTTCAGGCTGTTCTTTCTCTCTTCATGTGAGCTGGGCTGACTTCTTTAACTTTCTGAGTTTCTGTTTTCTTTTTGGCCTATATCCTTTAAACAAAAACTCTTTTTTAACTGCCTCTAGTTTACACATCTGAGCCACTTTGATCTATTTCTTTCTAGCATAAGAGCCATTTGTACACTTTTGCAGTTTTTTCAAAGAACCTATAGTTGTCTCCAGAGAAGATGGTGGCCTGGTCTCCCAGAGATGCTGTACAGGGTGGATGGCATTCGTTATGCTCACAAGCCAAAGATGTCCTTACAATAGGGGACATTTCTTGATCAATTTTAAGGCTATAACAGCGTTTTATACTGCAAATGGAATGTAACAGGATGGTCCTTTACGATAAGAATCTTTTTTTGCCATGACTTTTTAAATGCGTGCTTTTTTTTTTCAAGGTTACAATTAGAATTACATGACCATATGACTTCTCTGGAAGCCACAAAGCTACTCTCTGGAGCCCAGCCCCCCTCAGACACCTTGGCATGAATAATTTGAAAAAATGGCTGGGATCCCATATGTTTCTTCACTCCGCCTAGACAGCGCTGACATTTGGGGATTTATTCTTAGAGTTTGCTTCCTCGAACATGTTTGGTTCAATTAGTCTACTGAAACTGAGGTGGCATAAACCAGTTTTTAAAGAAGTGGTACTGTCTTCAGAACAGGATGTTTGAGACACAACAGATGGGCTAGATTACCACTTATCAAATTTAGGGAAAACTGAGGTGGATCCACAGCATCTAACCCAGTTCCTTAAAAAGTAGATGCTCAAGCAGTGCTGCTTAAAAGAAAACAATTAATAAACAGCTAATGGCTGGAACTCTCTTGACATCTTGGGGAAAGGAGAAAATTTAAATGAGTTGGAGGTTATTTCATTTCAGAATGTCAGATGTACTACAGGGTAAACTCTTGCTAATTTTATTTCCTGAGATTAAAAGGTCAGAACTGCTTTTCATGATAGGGGCTACCATTTACTGAGCAGCTCCTGTGATGGCTGTCTCTTGTTTTTGTTTGTCCAGCCTCTCTATTCTTTTTTGGGGAACTGTGCTTGTCTCCGTAGTGAGTGAGATGATCAAACATGGTCATGCCCAGCACGTGCCCCAGGCTGAATCAGTTCCGGTACTACATCCCCTTTGCAACTGTTCTTGGTGCAGCCATAGACACGTAGACATGTGACATCATGTCTTCCATCAGGTCTTCCTCTGGATTGATAGCCAGCTATTGAGAGGAGAGGCTTCTATTTGCACTGGGATTGTGAAACTCAGCATTGGTGAATCTGGGAACGAGCATGGGATAAATGTTTAATGGCTGACTTTAAAAAAATGCATCACAGCCCTGGCCAGTTTGGCTCAGCGGTTGGAGCGTCAGCCCGCGGACTGGAGAGTCCTGGGTTCAGTTCCCGCTAAGGGCACGTACCTCGGTGGCAGTTTGTCCCTGGCCCTGGTTGGGGTCATGTGGGGGGCAACCACTTGATGTGCTTCTCTCACATCAAGGTTTCTCTCTCTCTCTCTCTCTTCTTCCCTCTCTCTCTCCCCTGCTCTATCTGAAGATATATGCAAAAATGTCCTCGGGTGAGGATAAAAAAAAAAATGCATCACAGCCCAGCCGGTGGATTGAGCATCCTCTCATGGACCGAGAGGTCCGGGTTCAATTCCCAGTCAGGGTACATGCCCGGGTTGTGGACTCGATCCCCAGTAGGGGGCGTTCAGTAGGCAGCCAATCGATGGTTCTCTCTCACATGGATGTTTCTATCTCTCTCTTAAAAATAAATAAATAAATAAATAAAATGTATCACATATATACACTTATAAATATACTTAAATTCATTATAAATTCTCATAAAAGATGTGTAGCACACAATTTTTAAGTAATATTAAACTACTCAGCATTCTTTAGTATAAATTCCACATAGCCCATTGATTCTCACAGGATACTTTCACTAATTTTCTTTTAAAGATTAAAAAAATATGTCTTTATTGATTTTAGAGAGAGAGGAAGGGAGAGGGAGAGAGAGAGAGACAAACACTGATGTGAAAGAGAAACATTGATAGGTTGCCTCCTGCATGCCCCCTACTGGGGACGCTGAGCCACACTGACCAGACAGAGCCTTTCACTGGTTTTGTGACTCTTGAGTCTATGGCAAACCTATGGTTACCATTGATGATAACACAGTTCCAACATGAACACTAGTTAATATTTTCATTTATCTTAAAGATAAGAATGAAACAATAAAGATGTACATATGTGCCAATGATATGAGTGACCTGAATTTGATTAATATTTTGAAAACTGGTTGAATATTTCCTCAAATATTTTGTTGCTATTTACAATGTACTAGCTATACACATGAACACTTTTAAGTTTAATTTGAATTATTTAAAATCTGCATTTTCTTCATCACTTTCTTCAGTCTAGATAATCAACAAAACAATAAATCCAACCCTGATTTGTAGCAGTAGCCGGTTTCCATGGCTGACTTCGTTTCCAATGTGACATCGCTGAACACGGGGTTGGAAACGGACGTGCAGTAGCTATCACCAGAGAGAGTGTAGACCATGCAGACGTTATAGGCGTGAACAACCTCAAGAGCACAGATAACAGTAAAATGTGGTAACATAATTAGGAAGTGATAAGTTTGGAGTATTTATTGCTTTCATTTTTAATACAATTTATTTAATTGCAGATGAACATAATTTAATTCTTATTAGTGATGATGTTTAACAATCTACTCACAAGAGCTCTGAAAATCTAAAAGTTGGCTCTTACAGGCTGCTTCTAGCAAACCACTGAACGTGGGGCTCTTGTTGGGTGGACATTTGCCCCACCAGGTGGAGAGGGCCTGTCTGCAGAACCAAGGCTGCTCCCCAGGGAAAGCACTGCTGAGAGAGACCAGCAGAGGGGACTGTGCCTAGGGATGATCTCAATCTTCTTTTTTGCTCCAGATGGACCACTCGCCAGTCCTGAGATGTGGAGGGCTCTGTTTATAATACTATTACTTCCGTTTCTTAAATGCTGCACACTGAAGGTTGTGCCTCCATTTTACAGGTACAGTATTTTGGTTATTAAATGATACCTCATTTATCCTCAGAACAATCCAAAAGATGTCTGGAGACCTGTTTATTTCGTTGACATTTTTCCGATAAACTGTGAGAAGGTAAGTGATTTGCTCCAGGTGGGATTCAAGCCCAGCTCTGTCTGACTGCAAGGCAACTTCCTCAGCCTACGTTCCCAGCAAATGCAGGCTTACTTAGCAGTACATGGACCAGCATCTATAACACGCCTAAGCCTTAGGTCAGAGAAAAATCTGTTTACTGGCTTCCTCTCTACTTCTCAGCTCCCTCTTCAGTCTGCCAGGATGCCTTGAGCCCTCTTTTCTGCGTCTCTCAGGGGCTTCACCACTTAGTCCTTGTGTTCTCTCAAACCTAGAGATGTTAACAGCTTGGGGAAATAAAGAGTGGCTCCTCCCCACTGAAAGAGAGCCAGTTCCAACCTTCTCTCACAGACGAGCACGCTGGGCGTGAAGACCCCAGGCCCCAGGCACGGAGGCGCCTGGAGCCAGTCTCACTGGCCTGCTTTCTAACTGACGCTCGTTCCCCCGGCTGACTGCTGGTAGAAAAATAACTTGAAAATACCATTGTGCCTCCACGGATGAATTCTTCAAATGCCAGAAGGAGGTTATACTTTGGCCATTATTAATGCCCCATGACTCAAAGTTTACGGGGAATGATAATCACCCGAAGAAAGGTGGTTTTATCAACCTTTCTGTCAACACCCACAAAAAACGTGACTGAATTTTAAAAGAATTATCCTGAGTAAGAGAAGGCAGGAAAATAGGAGTATACTCTGAATGATTCCATTCATATACCATTTTAGAAAGTGCAAACTAATCTATGATGACAGGAAGCAGATCAGTGGTTGCCTATGGACTGAGAAGGAGGGATGGATTGTGAAGGGGAATAAGGAACATTCTGGGGCCAGAAGATATGTTCATGACTTGATTGTGGTGATTTTTAACATTAAATATGTCAAAACAAGTCAAATTCTACATTTCATGCCTGAATGGTGTGTCTCAGTGGTTGAGCATCGACCCCATGCACTAAGATGTCACCGGTTTGATTCCCGGTCGGGGCACATGCCCGGGTTGTGGGCCCAAATCCCCAGTGGGGGCATGCAGGAGGTGGCCAGTCGATGTTCCCTCTCATCAATGTTTCCATCTCTCTCTCCCTTCCTCTGTCTCTCTAATATATCAATAAAGAAAAAAGAATTAAAAAAAAATTCTACATTTCATTTTTTACAAATTATTTATTTATTTTTAAAATAAATTTTTAATCTTTCAATTATAGTTGACATGCAATATTGTATTAATTTCAGGTGTACAACATAATGATTAGATATTTATATAACTTATGAATTGATTACTCCAGTAACTCTAGTACCTCTCTGACACCATACATAGTTATTACTATAATAGTGACTCTATTCCCTATGCTCAAATTCCACATTCTAAATATGTGGAGTTTACTGTTTGTCAGTTATATCTCAAGATAGCTTTTTTTTTTTTTTTTTTTCTTCAACAAGTTACCTCATACTTATTCCCTGGACATTTTATGTGGGTGTATGTCTTTTCTTCCGTTTTTATTATTATTATTTTTTTAAATCCTCATCTGAGGATATTTTTTCATTTATCTTCAGATAGAGAGGGAGGGAGAGAGAGAGATCGACTAGTTGCCTCCCACATGACCCCAACCAGGGCCGGGACTGAACTGCAACTGAGGTACGTATGTGCTGTTGACCAGAATCAAACCTGAGACTCTTTGATCTGAGGGCCGATACTCCAACCGCTGAGCCAAACTGGCCAGGGCCAGACTTTTGGTTTTTAATGATCTATTTAAACAACTGACAGTGAACATTAAATAGAAACATCAGAGTCAGTATTAACATGAAATATTAGTAGATGAAAAGAAAAAAAACAAAAAACAATCCTGTACATCACTAAAGAATCATAAAGTCTATAGCCTTTCCCCATGCTTCTACTTACAAGTCAAAGTATATAGTGTAGAAGCCAATGAATATATAATGTTTCTCATTATATATATTTTCTCACTGACCTGTATTTTTAAAGATCTTTTCCAAAGTTCTACATAGTCCTTGAAGTTATCAGTGTTAAAAAAATTCTACTGGTAGGCATATGTGCAATAAAAATACACCCATTTGCTTTGCAATGGACATGTATAAGAAGGTTGCAGCAGTTTTATTCATAGTAGCCCCAAGCTGGCAACTCCCCTACAGCCCATCAATAGTAGAATAGATAAATTATGATGTATTGTCACAATACAATACTATACAGCAAAAGGAATAAATGAGCTATAATTACACTCAACAATGTGGATGATTAAAAAATTTTTATTAAATGTATTGGGGTGACATTGGTTAATAAAAGTAGATAGATTTCAAGCATACAGTTCTATAATACATCATCTGTATACTGCATTGTAAATTGTGAATTTGTCAATTCTAATGGAATTTTGCTTACTGTTACAATAACATACCATGATCTGCCAGCTCATTTATTCATATCTAAATATTTGGATCATTTAGATTTACTAGTAAGAATACATATTTTAAGCCATTGTTATAAACTTATTTTTGCATTATCCCCTGGCCCTATATAATTGATATGCCAATGTGTTGTAGGGAAATGACACCGAACAACACGTCAGAAGCACTGAGTTGGGCCTTGACTTGCCACTAACTGACCAAGGACCATCTAGAAATCACTTAATTTATCTGAGACATTAAAAAAATGTGAGCAATAGAAATAATTGTACCTGTTCTAGTAATCTCACAAGGTGCTATTGAGAATAATAATAAATTTATAATTATGATTATTTTCCGTGAATTCTTTTGGCCATGTGTTCATTGGATTCTCTATAGATCCTATTTTGTATAGGTCTATATTCATACCAAGCAGATTCTGAAGCAAAAATGTGTCCTGATCACATTAATTATGAATAACTTTTCTCATTCCTTCAAATTCTTTATCTACATTATGTCTTTTGTATTGTGCAGGTGATATAGTTTTAGTAATCAAATAGGCTTACCTTGTTATTTAAAATGTCCTCTGCTTGAAAAATAATTAGAAACTTATTTTAAGTAGTTTCAAGTGTTTAACTTGGTAGTATATTTGGAATTTATTGTGGTGTATGATGTAAAGTGTGGATAGAAATTAAAAATTTTAATTGTACACTAAAAATTTCCCCACAGCACTGAATAATTAACAAATCAATTTATTTTGCAGCCTGCAGGATCTGGGCACTGAACAGGAGCTAAAGAAACATATGCAGGGACACCACCTCTGACCTTGGGGCGTTTACACTGTAGGGAGGGAGAGGGGCAGGCAAAACCCATTAGAGATATGATGTAATTTCACTGGGTTTTACTTTCTCTGCCTCCTGGATGACCTCTAGGGCGTGCAAGAGTCATTTTACCATGTTCGTGTCCACGTGCCCACCAAGCTCTGGGAGGTTTTCTATGCTAATTAACATCACACCTCTAGCCACCGGACTCAGCCTTTCCTTCGACACAGCCTATTCTTCCTTTGAGTTATACCCAGGAGCCGGGCAGTTCGACCTGTCGGCTCCTATAAAACAATTGTTTTGTTTTGTTGTTGTTATTTCCCCTGGAAATCCAGGGTTCTGCCCACGTGGCAGCGGAGAGAGGACTTTCTTACTCTGCTTCCTCTCCAGCTTGTCTCCTTCTGTGAGCACGGGGCATTTACTTCTCATCGAGGCTGCAACTAGGAACATGTGAGATAGCGAGTTGCTATTAATTTTCCTTTCACACTGGTGGGAAGTAGTATGGTGCAGTGGGTTAACAGGATGGTTAAGAGGCCAGGCTTGAAGACAGAGCACCTGGGCTCACAATCCTCACGATGTCTCCTACCAGGCTTGCGACCCCCCCGTGCTAGTTTCTTATCTGTGCCTCTGTTTCATTTGTTCGGTGGGAATGATTTAAACACATACTGTAGTGCTTGGCACATAAGTACTCAATAAATATTTGTTGAATTGAATGACATTCAGTTTTACTCTATTAAAATGAAATGATTAAATGAGAAAATGCATGTACTTAGAATAGTGTCTAGCACCTGGTAAGAATACACATAGCCTTTGCTGTAACAATTTTCCTAGTGAAATTCTGTTTTTCTAATATCTAGCTTTTCAAAGTCAAAAGCCAGGAAGAAGTGAGCATGGTGAGGGGCATTGGTGCAATGACAGCAAGACAGTGAGAGTAAATACGAGGTGGGGGAAGGGGGCTTCGCTAATGCTTCGGAAATACCCCTTATGCAGCGTTCTCTTACCTAGTTTATTTAATTCTGGCCTTTTCTCTCCCTGCTGCATCTACCCCCCCCCCCCAACAGAGACATAATTGACATATAACGTTATGCTAGTTTCAGAATACAACGAAATAATTTGATATTTGTATATATTGTGAAATGATCAGCACAGTAAGTCGAAGTAACATTGTCACCACACATAGTTACAATTTTGATTTGTGATGAATTCCCAGAGCATCTTGTACACCAATTGCATACAGAGTCCATCTCCTAAAATACCACGTCAGTTCTTTACTCAAAACCCGTTTCATTGCTACAGAATAAGCCCAAACTCATTAAGTCGGCCTCATGAGTCCTCGATTGTGCCTCCAATGCTATCTCCCATTTCTTTTTGCTGAGTCTGAATTATCTACTTTCTGTCATGTATCATAAGCTTTTCTATTATTCTGATCTTCCTTTCTTTCTAGTTCTCCCACCTAGAAAGCCTCCCTCCTTCTCCCCACCGAGGGCACCAATCAAGGGGGCAAATAGAGACTGAAATCCAGCCCATAATCATCTCACCAGCTGGTGTCCTTTCCTTGGTCCTATGACTGTCCAAAGGAGACGTCTTCTTCCAGTTCTCACAAAGATGCCAAAGTAGCTAGTGTCCCCTCTGGTGAGGCAATGCCATGAGTTCAAGTGTAGCTGTTATTTTTATTTTCACAGTGAGGCAGAGCTCAGGAGAGAAAGGATATGGTGGCACTAGAAGAAGACGTAGAAGGTGCTTCACCAAGTCATGGAGATCTGTGATCTGAAGACTATGATGGGTGATATAGGACACAGGCGAAGGAAGAAAGAGAAAACATGGTAAATATAGTTGACCCTTGAACAATGAGAGGGTTAGGGGTGCTGACCCCCTCATGCAGTTAAAAATCCATGTAAAACTTTTGATTCCCCCAAAACTTAACATTTTGTACATTATATGTATTAGGTATTGTATTCTTATAAAGTACGCTAGAGAAAAGAAAATGTTATTAAGAAAATCACAAGGAAGATAAAACATATTTATAGTATTTAAAAATACTGTAAAAATAATGTAACAGTGGACCCACAGTTCAAAACTGTGTTGTTCAAGGCCACACAAGGAGTGTAGGGGGAAGGATATATGAGGACATGGGGTTACGAGGGGAAATGATGAGAGTCGGGTGGAGAACCTTTTTTCTGCCAAGGGCCATTTGGATATTTATAACATTGTTCTCGGGCCGTACAAAATTATCAACTTAACAATTAGCCTGCTATATTTGGTCAGGCTCATTTGGTGAGGCGTGTGATGTGAGCTGGTATGGATTTCGAGGGCTGGGCTGGATGCTCCCACCCCTGCTAGTGTAGATGAGCATGAGTCAGATAGGAAAGGATAAAAAAGGCTGGCTAAGGGCTTTAGACCTTCACCCGAGGGCAAAGAGGGACTTAGAAGGGTGACATAAATCTATTTTCTAAGAGCTTTAGTAACAGTGCAGGGTGAAGAATGAATTGACGTGGAGCTTGGAGATGAGATTGAGAGGAATATGGCAGGAAAATACAGGTGCAGAGAGACAAGTTAGAGGACTCCTGCAGAAATCTGAGTGGAAGATGAGGTTCTGGCACTGATTATTACTGTGCCACAACCTCGTCTATCCTGAAGATTCAGATTTTGAACTTGCTTCTTTTTAAATACATTTTTTGGTGCGCCACAGAATTTTATTTTTAATTTGTTTTCCTTTATTGATTTTAGAGAAAAGGGAAGAGGGAGAGAGAGATAGAAACATCGATGAGAGGGGACATCGATTGGCCGCCTCCTGCATGCCCCCCACTGGGGATTTGGCCCATAATCTGGGCATGGGTCCTGACCAGGAATCGAACCGATGACCGCTTGGTGCATGGGTTGAAGCTCAACCACTGAGCCACACCAGCTGAACTGAACTTGCTTCTAAGTACAGGAAATGAGGGGAATAATAATTCTCAACCCTGACTGCACAGGAGGGGCCTTGTCCTTGAGCAGTGCCAACAGTGATAGTGAGAAGTAGATACTTTTAATTATTTTTTTTATTTTACGTTTTTTTAAACTTATCTTTATTGTTGAAAGTATTACAGATGTCTCTACTTTTCCCCCTATTCACCCCCTCCTCCTGCTCCTGACCCCTCCTGCCTTCCCCACACTATTGTCTGTGTTCCTTGGTTACACATATATGCATATAAGTTCTTTTGTTTATTTCTTTCCACCCCCTCCCCCTTCCCTTTGAGGTTTGTCAGTCTAACAACCAATTTGTACTTCTTAATCCCTTCACATTTTTCATCCATCTCCCCGACCCCCTCCCATCTGGCAACCAACAAAACGTTCTCTGTATCTGAGCCTGTTTCTGTTCTGCTTGTTCATTTTTGTTTGTAGGTTCAGTTGTTGATAGATATGTATTTATTGCCATTTTATTGTTCATATTTTTTATCTTCTTTTTCTTCAAGAAGACCCTTCAACATTTCAGATAATACTGGTTTGGTGGTCATGAACTCCTTTAGCTTTTTCTTATCTGGGAAACTCTTCATATGTCCATCGATTCTAAAAGATAGCTTTGCAGGATAGAGTCATCTCGGTTGTAGATTCTTGCTTTTCATCACTTTGAGAAGTAGATACTTTAAAGAAATATATGGGAGGTCGGATGAGCTGCACTGGAGCTGAGGATAGTAGAGAAGCGATGACGTTACTGATGGAGGCCACTGGGTGGATGGAGGAGGCGCAGGGAGTGTGGGCTGGCTGTACACCGTGCACGTGGGCTGGAGGTGCTGGGCTGCCGCACACAGAGCTGCTCAGCACACAGGTGTGTGTCTACAGTTGCAGGAAAGGGATCTGAGTTTTGGAATTCAGAGATTTGTGGGTTTCTGTGTATTTGCTTCTCCCCTATCAGGATTAAGGCCAGCAACCCCTGTTTTCAAGCACATTGCTATCTATGCAAGAGAACACATCGGTATTTATAGCAGCAAATGGGATAAAGAAAGAGGACAGACAGCTTCATGACAATTCAGGTCAGGCTTTTCTGGTGAGTACGTCTGTGACAAATTTATGAAAGAAACGTTTAGGATTTCAAAGTTTTCAACTTCAGAAATGTGGATACAAGACTGTCCACCCAGCCCGGCTGGTGTGGCTCAGTGGTTCAGCGTTGAGCCGTGACCAAGAGTTTGCCAGTTAGATTCCTGGTCAGGGCACATGTGCAGGTTGTGGACCTGATCCCCAGTGCGGGGCGTGCAGGAGGAGGACAATCCATGTTCTCTGTCATTGATGTTTCTATCTCTCTCTCCCTCTCCCTTCCTCTCTCTTTAAAGTCAGTAAAGGAAAAAATATAATAATAAAAGAAAAAGACTGTCCACCTGTACTATCTTATTTAATTCTTATGTCAACCATTTGAGGTAGGCACTATCACTATCCTCTTCTTACAGACATAGAAACACAAGCCCAGATAGGTGAACTAAAATGCTGAAGTCACACAATCAGTGTTGGAAACCAGGCAGCCTGAGGGAGGAGAACGTTTCAAGCAGAGGAGTGATGACAGGGTCACATGTCATAGGCAGGGACAGTGAAATAAAAAATGAAATGGCCTCACCCTGGCCAGTTTGGTTCAGTGGTTAGATTGTCGGCCTGTGGACCAGAGGGTCCTGGGTTCGGTTCCCACTAAGGGCACGTGCCTCGGTTGCAGTTTGTCCCCGGCCCATTTGGAGTTGTGTGGGTGGCAGCCACTCGATGTGTCTCTCTCACATAGATGTTTCTCTCTCTCTCTTCTACTTTTTTTCCCTCCAGCTCTATCTCAAGATAAATGTGCCCTGGCCGGTTTGGCTTAGCAGTTAGAGCATCGGCCGGCGGTCCAGAGACACCCGGGTTCGATTCCTGCTAAGGGCACGTACCTAGTTTGTCCCCGGCCCTGGTTGACCGTGTGGGTGGCAACCACTTGATGTGTCCCTTTCACGTCGGTGTTTCTCTCTCTCTCCCTCACTCCCTCTCTCTCCCTCCCACTCTATCTGAACAGGAAATGGGAAAAAAAAAAAAAAAAGATAAATGCAAAAATGTCCTCGGGTGAGGATTAAAAAAAAAAAAAATGAAATGACCTCACTGGATTTGGCAGTTCAAAAAATGGTCTTTGCAAAGGCAATTGTAGGAAAATAGTGGTGTGGAGGCCAATCTGTGGTGGGTCAAGAAATGTGTACGAGGCAAGGAAGGGGAGACACTACAGACTACTCTTCTGAGAAATTGACACGAAGGAGTGGGAGAGAGGAGCAAAAGCTCGAGTGAACAGCACGTTAAAAAAGCATTGACAAAGCTTAGGAAACGTTGAAGAGAGAGAAACCGGCACAGGCAGTCAAGTGGGGCCCCTCCAGAGGCGCGAGAGCATCGGGTCCGGAGCCCTGGTGAAGCGATGGTGAGGACGTTGCTTTTGCTCACCTAGAAGAAAAGGAAGAGAGAATCAAGGCGGGAAGTCTAAGGATTGACAGCATGACTCCTCTGTGAGTCATGTTCTGAGACTCAGAGGTGAGAGGGTGACGTCTGAGGTGAGAAGAGAGAGGAGATGCTTTGGGAAAGCTACTGTAGAGCATGGAAGGGCAGTTGATGAGGGATGTGTTGAAGGGTTGGGCTGCGTTGAGATGGGCAAGTTGAGTTCAGAGGCCTTGAATTGATGGTGCATCAGTCTTGGAGGTTTTGTGATTCTCTTCTGAGATGCTCAGCGGCTACACGTATGGAGAAACTCACAGTTGGATATATTGGGGTTGGGTCATTGCTGGGCAGGTGTGACCAACCTGGGAGTTGAGGATCTTGGCACAGTATCTAAATCTCAGAGATTCCTATAGAGTGCAGCGTTGCTCTAGGTCTGGTGTGTTGCCACAATTTGTAAAACATGCAATGCCTGACTCTGTAATCAGGGGCACTGACCTCTTTTCCCTCAGATTGTTAAATTAAAAAATGACAACAGCCAACACAACAATAACTGTGTGATGTGAATGAATAAAAATTATACAATTTTTTAAGAATATAAAAAAATATGATATATTTTTTGACGTGCTGCAGAATGTTTGTAATTAGTTCATATGCACCATGAGATGAAAAAGGTTGAAAATCACCACTCTAGGACAGTGGTTCTCAACTTTGATGCACACTGAAATC
This sequence comes from Molossus molossus, assembly GCF_014108415.1. Lineage (NCBI taxonomy): Eukaryota > Metazoa > Chordata > Mammalia > Chiroptera > Molossidae > Molossus > Molossus molossus. The sequence continues at coordinate 217,355,644 of NW_023425344.1, read as the reverse complement.
ACCTGAAGCGCTTTAAAACTACTGATGTCTAAGTCTTGTGCTCAAAATTCTGATTTACTTGGTCTGGGGTCTATGGCCTGGATGTTAGGATTTTTATAACCTCCCCAGGTGATTTTAACGTGCAAGCAGGAAATTATTATTCTCCTAACTTCCTACACCTAAAGCAAGTTCACACCCTGCATCAGTCAGGATAGACTAGGTTAATGTACAGTAACCAATAAGGCCAGCGTCTCAGTGCCTTGACACAACAGAAGGGTGTTTTCTCTTCTGTAATGTCGACGGCAGGTCTCGGGAACTCGGCTGCACAGCCGTTCTCCTTGTGTTGTTCAGCACTCCGGAGCCACTGAGGCACAGCAAGAGGAGCACCGAGAGCTGGGCCTGGCTCTCACCGGCTTTCCACACCACCTGCCTCCACATTTCATGAACCAGAACTAGTTTATGGCCAGAGCTCATGTCAAGGAGGTAGAAAAGGCAACTGGATATTGGTGAACGTTCGTAATGTCCACCGCCTAGAGCTTTTACTGTAAATGAGAGTAGAAGGGGACAAAAGAGTTTATTTACTTTACAGACACTTCTGTGGTGTTCGTTACATGCCAGGTGTTGTTTTAATGGCTTTCAAATAGGAGCTCATTGAATCCCCATAACAGCCCTATTAAGTAGATAATTTTATCCCTGTTTTATAGAGGGGGGAATTGAGGCTAAATAACTTGCCCTAGGTCATAGAGTTAGTAAGTGGCAGATGCAAGATTAAATTCCAGGCAGTCTGGGTCCAGAGTCCAAGCACTGAACCTCTCTCTCTATACTCCTGCATCTTTATTCTGCTTTCGCTCAACTTAGATTCAGGGAGGGGAGCAGAGCGGAGGAAGGAGGAAGATTATAAGCGTAAGTGTGGGCCGTTGTGCATGCAAAGGAATTGAGTAATGCCTGGGTACTTCACTGCTGGGGCTGGGCCGGGCTCCGGGGGAGGCAGAGAGTGAGACTTGGGGAATGTTCTGAACTGATACTACTGCTAATGAGACCAGCCCTGGAGGCCAGGATGGAGAGCAACTTTTTCTTTCTTCCTTCCTCCCATTTCTCCTCCATCAGTGCCGCCCAAAGCATCCAAAGATTGTACCTTAGACCTTTGCTGAGGTTAGCTCAGAAACAGAGCAGGGACAGCAAGAAAAACCATCCCCCTAGAGAGTTGTGGGTTGGCCATTTTCACATAAGGGATTAAACATTGTCAGACTGGACCTATTTCTAATGCTTTTCTGAGAGTTTACACATAATTACAGCTACTGACAAATAAGCTGTATTTAAAAACTCTCTACGGAGGGGTGCTTGATAAAATAATCCTTCCGCAAACCAACAGTAATTACAAACCATCACTGCCTAATATCTCAGTTTTCTGTCTTCACTTTTGTATTAGTTGCTGTTAAACTGGAACGCACTTGCAGCTCAGCTAGCTTTCATTCACTTCATGCCTGTGACTTGGGGGTCAGTGAACACCTCTGGTTCTCACAGATGACACCACTCTAATTACAGTACCTCAAGCGAGGAGAAAAGGACAAATGATTCTGTTTTAAAAGGCAAGGCTTTGCAATGAAACAAACAAAAAGAAACCCTCTGTGTGACATCGAAGCTTTTAGATTCCTGTCTTTCTCTCACCTGGTAAATCTTGTGGTTTGGTTACAACATATGGATTCTGTCTGCAAAATGCTTTAAAAAACATTTTGCTTTTCTTTATTGATTTGAGAGAGAGAGGAAGGAAGAGGGAGGGAGAGAGAGATAGAACATCAATTGGCCACTTCCTGCATGCCCCTCACTTGGGGATTAGGCCCACAACCCGGGCATGTGCCCTGACTGGGAATTGAACTGGCGACTTCTTGGTGCATAGGTCGACGCTCAACCACTGAGCCACACTGGCTAAGCTGCAAAATGCTTTTGAAATGCTGTATTGGCACCTTTCTGCAATCTGCCAGCATATGCCTTAGGGTCAGTAAGTTCATACACATTGCCGCTCTATGTTCTTAAACTTATTTTGATTATGAGCTGTTGCAAGTTGTCAGGGTTTCTCTTCTCTCGTGCTACAAAATGAATGATGGCAATAGAGATCGCTGGATGTTGCTGGTTATTACTACACTAAGCCAAAATCAGATTGTTTTCTATTATTTACAAGGAGCCCTGGCTACAGGGTCAGGAGACCTGATTCTAGTCTCTTTGCAGCCTTACAAGCACCATGTCATCTTGGAGTAGACATTTCATCTCTCTGAGTCTCTGTTTCTTCCTCTTGGGAATGAAAATTTAAAACAGAGGATTAAGAAAAGTGTGTAAACCAAGGATTTAATTCTTTATAACTATAATTTTGTACAATAATTAAAATAATTTTAAAGTTATAATGCTATGTAGTTCTTAGGGACAAAGAAGAAAGGATACATGTCATTTTAATTAAATTTGCAAATGGAAATGAACGGGAAGTCCTCTGTGTGACTGTCTCAATAGAGTCCAAAGAGTTTCCTCTTTGGGAAGTGTGAGCTAATATACCCACATTGAAGTGATTTAGAACAGAGATATTTATACTAGATGGGACACACTGGGAAGCCGACATCTTATATCCATACCCAGAGGCAAAAGTGGGCAGCTGATGAGGTGTAAAACAACATAAACATTTGAAATCTTTCCTATTAACATTGATGATGGATTTATCAGATTACGTTAGAAGCCTAGGATAGCAATGTATGAATTATCTATGTGTATATTTTTAAAAGATTAGCCTCCCAGTTCACCCGCCGCCCCCCCCCCCCCGCCGTGAATGGCTGATTAGTCTAGGACAGCGATGTTCAACCTTTTTCATCGCATGGTACACATAAACGAATTACTAAAATTCTGCGGCACACCAAAAAAATGTATTTTTTGCAGATCTGAGAAACAATAGGTATAATTTTGATTCATTCATAACAGATGGCTATTGTTGTGTTGCTGCTGTCATTTTTTAATTTGGCAATCTAAGGGAAAAGAGGTCAGTGCCCCTGACTAAATAGTCGGCATTGCATGTTTTAAAAATTCTTGTGGCGCACCAGTGTGCTATGGCACACCAGTTGAAAATTGCTGCTCTAGGACCATGATTTGTCTGTACACTAGCCCAGTCGCTGCGATCACAGGTTATACAAAACTCACCCGAGGTTTTAATTTGCATTTCTCTGATGATAGTGATTTTGAGCATCTTTTCATATATCTATTGGCCATCTGTATGTCCTCTTTGGAGACTGGGTGAGGTTGATGGAGGGATTGAGCAAAACAGAAGAGAGAGAGAGAGAGAGAGAGAGAGAGAGAGAGAGAGAGAGAAACTCATGGACCTGACAACAGTGTGGTGATTGCTAGGAAGGAGAGGAGGTGGAGGGAGGTGGAGGAGGGTGGAGGGGGAATAACTGGTGATGGACAGAGACTTGATTTGGGGTGGTGAACACACAATACAGTGAACAGATGATGTGTTTTAGGATTGTGTACCTGAAACCTGTATAATTTTTTTTGATCAGTGTTACCCCAATAAATTCAATAAAAAGGAAAAAAAAAGACCCCAAAACTCACCTGAGGGGGAAAATCCAACTGTTTAAGGATGCCTTTCCAGTTCCCCTCTGCTTACATACACCCTGTCAACTGCGGGGAAGGAGCTATAACCTCAGCTACATCCTTCACTCCTGCCAGAGGCAGGCGAAACACAAGGATCCATTCTGTGCCCAAGTCCCTTGTTATTCAAAGAAAGACACCCCAATGTATTTAGAAGACATTCTAGCTGTAGGGAAGAAAATTGCACCAGTGCACCACCAGCAGTGCTTTGGGTAGAAAGCTAAAATAGCCCAGTGTTATTCCACAGTCTCTTGATTTTTTTTGCAGAAGGCATCCTAGCAGAGCACACTGCTCTTTGCCTCCAGGCAACCCTCTGGGTATGCTCAGCTGCCCAAGCTGTGGGCAAGCAGGTGGACATCCCAATGCGGAGGGAACAAATGACCCTAAGCTAAAACCTGGATCCTGGTTGTGCATTTATGTCTCTGAGCCACAGGCTAGGGCCCTTACCCTGGGGTGTTCAGGAGAGTGAGTGATGGTAAGAAGGCCAGTGACTGGTAATCTAGGGGGTTCCAAACAAAGTCAGACATCGCCCCTCCCTTCTTCTCCTCAGGCTGTGGTCTGGTGCTGAGCAGGAGATGTTTCCTTTAACCCCAGCCTGGGGATTGCTGGTGCTTCTGGGCCTTTTGGCCTTGATTACCTAGCATACTCTGACCCCAGGGAAAGGGGACTCCCCGTCCAACTTTCCTATTGCTCTCACTGCTCCATACTTCCCCTCCCACCAGCCTCTGACCCTGCTTAGCGCACCTCTTGCCCCCACTCCTTGACCCTGCTTATGCTCGGCCCTTTCTCAACAGTCCAGGTGGAGGATCCGGAGAGGAAGCCTTAGACAGGCGCTTCTCAGATGTGAGCTTGCAACACATTTACCCGGAGGGCTTATTAAAACAGATTGTTGGTCCTTGCCCCTGCTTCCTGGTCCCTTGTCTGGGGTAGAGAGAACCGAATAGCTTGCATTTCTAACAAGTTCTTGGGAGGTGCTACCAGCCGGGACCACTTTGAGAACCACTGTCTCAGATAGAAGACGATGCCATGGCCTGAGCTCCCTCTTTTCTCTCCGTCTCTCCCCGCTGCATTCCCACCGTTGCCATTTGCCCCTCTCCGTAGTAGATTCGGGTTTTGGACTCTGTTTCTAACGGTTGCACTCATGTTCCCGGTGACGAGAGGATAGGGGATTGTTAGAGACGAATCCTGTTGGCACCCCCAGCTCTGCTCAGCTTTGCTCCTGCCGCCTTCACTGGGCTTCCACGGCAAATGCTGCACGCGCCCTCTCGGGTGTGAATTATTCACCCTCTTTCCCGACTCCTGGCATTAACTGTAACCTTTTCAGTAACTTCGCAGCGGTGGCCCGGCCCGCCACTCGCTTCCTGCGCTCCGCAGCGGGGGAAGCTTCCCTGTGCGGCCGCAGCTCCCCAGCTCCAGACCCAGCCTGGGGCGCAGGGGCCATTCTGGCGCCGACCCCATCTGGCTCGGGCTCCGCCGCGTGGGGTGAGGCGGGTGCGGAAGGTTCTCTGCTGAGCGTCTCGAGCCGGAGCCCGAATGGGGGAGGGGGCGTAGCAGCGTCAGGTGGCTGCGTCCCCGCCAGCCGCCCAGTCGGTCCCTGCTCAGCGCTCAGCCTCAGAGGAGCGGGAACACCTCCAACCCGGCAGACGCGTTTGGGGCTCGGGACCCCGGCGAGAGACGCTGAGCTGTGATCCCTCCGGTTGTCCGTTGCTCTCCCTGGCACCCTGCCTGCCTCTCCCACTCCACGGCCCCCTGGACGCGAGCATTTGCCTCGATCTCCCGGGAGAGAGCGCGGACACAAGGCGCACAGCGCGGCAGAAGTTGGTCGGGCAGCCGCGTGGAGCGGCGCGATGGGTGGGCTGGGGCAGGGGAGGGGAAGGCGCGGCGGTGCGGTCTGAGTCTGGGCTAAGAGGGGCTGCAAGAGAGGCGCTTGGGTTGGCTCTTCCGGCTCCCCGGCCCGGGGCTCGGGGCACGGGGAGAAATGCTGAGCCCGCGCCCAGGCGACGGCCGCCGCGGCAGCAGCCTCAGCAGCAGCTTGAGCATCAGCACCGGCGGGACAGCGACAGCGGGGGCGGCGCAGGCGCATTGTGCCCCGCGGAGCCTGCAGTTCCCGAGCCCGGTGTGCGGCACCGCCACAGTCTGGGCAGCGGCGGCCGGGGGAGCGCTACTACCATGAACTGCCTGGTCCTCCTCCCCAGAGCTGCTCATCCAGGTCGGGCTGGAGACACAGTCAGGGGACCCCGCCGCCGCCGCCGCGCCCCCTCTTCTTTCGGCTCCATCTTCTCCTCCACCTCTTTCTCCACCTTCTCTTCCTGCATCCCCCCCTCCCCCGCCGCGGATCCTGGCCGCCGCTCTCCAGACCCAGGATGCCGGGGGGCAAGAGAGGGCTGGTGGCACCGCAGAACACATTTTTGGAGAACATCGTCAGACGCTCCAGTGGTAAGAAGAGTTGCAGTTCCAAACACCCCACTTTTATCCTGCCCGCGCGCGCCCCCCATACTCCCCATCCCATCCCGTCCCTCTCCCAAAGGGGGCAGGAGATGCAGACAGCCCTACCTGGTGGCTTCAGTTACTAGCTGCACCTGACTTGGGGTGGGGATGGGAATGAGGTAGTGGTGGAAAGTTAGTTGCATACCCTCCTCATGGATGCTCACCCCACTTCCACTAGTCCAGACCCAGAAACTGGAGGAAGCTAAGGGAGAGAGAGTAGGGTGTAGGGACGTCTGGAGAATAGTGTTGAGTTTCGGTTTGGTGAGGGATATTTTTCTTGTTCATCCTCTTTCCACAATTTCCCCCCTCAAGTAGGTTGCAGAGACTGAACACATTCTTAGAATTTAGTTATTCTCAGCGCAAGGGTTTGCCTCAAGTTGGGAATGGTCGCAAAAGTGGCTACTTAATAAGATTTAATGTATGGTTGGCTTTTGGGCCCAGTGGGCACCGCAGAAAGGAACCTTGTGTGAGGGAGAGTAATTGAAGTTTAACGTAATGAAGAGAGTACTTGAAAAATGGGAAGACAATTACTATGGTCAAATTACGTTGAAAGTTTCTTTCTTTTTCTTTATTGTGCATTGGCCTGTAATGATTTATATGATATTTGATTTAACTTAAACAGGAGAAATGTAGAAGGAAAGCAATAGCTTCTGTGCTTTTCAAGTAACTAGGGAAAGAATTTTTTTAAAATGTCATTTAACCTTGATACTAATGTGAAGATTTTCTTGCCTTAAAGTGTCTTTAAAATACCATCCATTTATGCATTCATTTTCTCCAAGATGTTCTGAATAGGGATGCTTATATATTTCACATTTTAGGAGTTTGTAAACTTTACATTTTACTGAAATCTCTACATTTTCTACTTGTTTTTAATTCTTTTATATAATTTTCAATTTTGTAAGAAAGATATGTAAAGTATCTTTTAAAGATTTTTCCTTTGGAGGGCTGTTATTTTATTTTGAGATTATTTGCTTGGAGATGTATGAGAGAGACATTTCTGCATATTGATTAGTGTAGAGCTTGGACCAAAGCAATCGAAATACCCTCTGCAGTTCCATAAGTGTTTTTTTATTCATTTGTTGATTCATTGAAACAATATTTTTGGGGGTGCCTTATACAACATTCTGTGCGGTCCTTTACATGAAAAAAATGATTAAGACACCTCTATTCTCAGGAAGTTCCCTGCCTAGTGGGTAAGACCAAAGCATACTCAAATGATAATAAATAATTAAATATAATTATGCTTTCCCTGAATTGGTAGATTATATTATATTAATTTTTATGTTAGTATCTCTTCTAAAACTAGGCTTGCACATATTTCCCCTGGTTTTGGGACTATATATATTTAAATGTATTAAGCTATTTTTCATAAAGCTCTGACATGTGACTTTTTTTCTTCCACTGTGGTGAATAGCTGGTACTATAAGAGTCTAGAGTACAATTTTTGAGTTGGGGAAAAAAAAATCTATTAGATCTGTTTTAACTAAAACAACAACAACCACCGTGTAATATTTTTAGCCATTCCAGTATGATTTTAAATGTTTTTAATTTTTTTAAATTAAATTAAATTTAATTTTTGACATCATCATTTATCTCCTCTATGCCCTTTTCCACCTCCACCCCTCCCCCTCCCCCTCCCTGCAATAAACACACTGTTGTTCATGTTCATGAGGTCTCTCCCCTGCCCCCCTTATACATACATTTATAATGGTAGGCAATTTTAATATTTACCTATTACCTTCTTGTATTCATATTATTCAAGACCTAAAGTATAAGGGGATATTACTGTTAAAACAACTAGTTTCAGAAATTTAAAGGTGATTAGAATCAGTTAAGATACACCAGTCTTATTTCAGCTTTCTCATCCTCTTGAGTTATTTCAACTTCTTGTAATTTGGACCGTGAAAGGACTTTTCAGAATAAAGAATAAAACCCATAGGCTCGCTGTTGCTCGGCAGGGTAACCAGAGAGAAGATGCCAGTTCCTTGACTGAAGTGGACTAATACAGCATCATTGGTTGTGACTTCTCATGAGCCAGTTTTCAGATCACCTCTCATTTCAGATATACCATGAAATTAAGACTTACCTGTGTGGCTTAGAAATATCTGCTTCTGTTGTCTCCATTTTACATCTTCCATCCAAGTTAGTGAATGTTCTACCTTTTCCACATGCCATGTTCATAATGCTCCATTGGTTTAATGTTTCTTTCCATGGGTAACACCTAGTACAATGAAAATTGATCTGTTTTGGCATTTTACATACCACTTCTAATTGCTTATGGCTAACTTAATACCACCACTCCAAAGCTCTGAGCTTTGCTGTATTAGATGCTTAGGTAAGTATATGCGCACGTGTATGTAATATATACTGGAAAGTCTCTGTACTACTTTTAGTGGAAGAACCCTGGAACATGAGAATAATAGCATTAAATTGGTCTATTTATTCATGTGGGAGTATCCCATAGTTGTTGCCATTTCTATATGATTTGGCAGAGAAGTAGATAAATTCATTCTGCGAAATTGTTTAATTGAGATTAACAGAGAAAATTCCTTTCAGAATTCTCACAGACAGATTGAGTTTGTCACAGTGAAGATTTCATTGTTATCTAAATTAACAGCATTGAAAGTGAAGCGTTGGTAGAGCTTGAGTGGAAAGAAAAGGAGGCAGCACTCCCAATATATTTAAGAACTGGAGAGATAGGCTGGGATTGTCCGTTAACATTTACCCCATGAAATTCTTCTCTTTCTGATACAACAACATTTTCTTCTTATAAAAAGATCAGATCTTTTAGTGAGAGTCAGATGAAATAGAAACATATACATAGAGATGCACACACGTAAACATACAGACCAGCATCCCCCTAGATACAAAGAGAGATGCAGAAGAAAACTCTCTCACACACAAAGAGAGATATAGAAAGTAACAGAAATACAGAGAGGAAGGGAGGGAGGGAGGGAGAGAGGGGGAGAGAGAGAGAGAGAGAGAGAGAGAGAGAGAGAGAGAGAGAGAGATTACACATGAAAGGGAAACACAAAGAGAAAACAAAACATCAGGCTTATTTGTCCATGGATATCACTAATGAGCTGAAATCGCAGCCAATTAGTAATCCATCAGAGAACTTCTTGATGATGCATAACCAAAGAGCAAGAAGTGTGGTATATTTGGGTATAGTTTTTAAACGTGAGCAGTTCCTAATAAAATTCCAAACTCCTTAGTTGCAATTTCCCAGAATAATGGTGCTATATTCTGTGCCCTGGAGTAGTACTACAGGCTGCTTGCTGTTATTTTACACCTGAGATGGGAATTTTATTTTTTTTTATTTAGTTGACTCAGCCTATTATGGGAAGGCATTTAATATTATTGCTAGTGATTCCAAGTCTATAAAATAAAATAATGAGGGCCATTGAGTAGGATGGATACACATATACGTTATAGACAAATCCAAAATATTAAAAGTAGGGAATTCTTTCTTTTAGTTTTAAGATAAAAGACAAGATCATTTTAGACAAATAAAGGGAATTATAGCAGTTCTTGGCATGTGATTCTAGTAGGTATAAAGAGCATTTTATTCCTCTAAGAAGTTGTAGTGGTCAAAAGTGTAAATAGCGAGGTTCATAGACATTTTTGGCTGGCAGGAATAAGTTGGTAGATAGAGAAATTTGAAAATTATGTGGTGAATTCATCACACCTGTGCAATGTTTCATAGAGGGTCTCTGGCCCAAAGTGCCTATTGACCGAATCTGTGTCTAGAACATTATTAGGCTACCCTCCCTTATTTAAATTTCAATTATTTATGCAAGCTATTCATCAACATATATTTGGCTGTGAGGAGCATTAGAGTTGTGGGTAAAGGGAAAAATCACTGAAATAAAGTAACAGTTTTTAGGAGTATTAGGTGGAATTTTAGATTTAGATAAACAAAAACAAAATAAAATATTTACATGGCCCTTCAATCTGATTATGTCTTTGGGCAGCACATTTTATCTAAGTGTTGTCTTTGATTCCTTGAGAAATTGGCAGAAATGATTATTTTGGGTGACAGTAACCTAGGTTGCCATTTTGAAAAATGGTAACTTTGAAAATAATGTATTTTTATTAGAAATTAAGTATAGCTCTTTAATATTTTAAACATTATGAAAAACTAGAAATGTTTTTCTCTTTAGAGAAAAAATGGGCCCAGGAAAGAAGAAGATGGAGGAGGTGGTATTTTATGCACCACTTACCTTAAAAGAGAAGTTCAATATACTCAATTTCTACTTTTCTCGAGAGTGCACATGCACTTACTTTGCTCAGTGATTTCTTATAGGAGCAGCCAAAATTATTTTAGTGCTATAATTAATATTTGTAAAAACTGAGATCTTAAAGGAGAACCTGTAGGAGAGGAAATAGAGAAACTAGTGATTGAAAAACAAAACAAAAAAGGAACAGTAACCTTTAAGTATTATCCAATTTAAACGTAATGGTGAAAGAATGAGTATTATGTGTATACATTTCTTGATATTTTTTTCTTGACAGATTTTCTTTAACATTTAAACCACTATTCAGGATATATTGATAAAACCACAGAGTGTTTTAGAAGCATTGGTTTACCCAGGTCTTATAAAGTATCACTTCCACTATTAAAACATCACAGAGGCTGAAATTATACCGACAACTTCCTAAATTATATTTATAAATAAGCCAGAGGATTGTCTCTTGCTTCAGAGCCCACACTGCATTATATAACGAATGCAGCACTTTCCTGACCGGAGAGCTGTTTATCCCAGAACACTCTTGTCTTCATTAAATTGCCCTCTTTCTCTATCTTTTGTTTGATTCCAGAAGTAGGGTGTGTACAAAATTCATGTACCATCTTTAACTGTCCTACTAACAGAACAATATAAAACAATATTTTTTGATAGAAAGGAGCAGCTATGATTACTTGACAGTGACTGATTCTATTTCCAAAAAGAAATCCTTTCGTCAGTATATATCTTTGACGTGCGTTGTTAATAACAGCTGTTTACTAGCCTGGACAAACAATGCTTCACGTTCTCCAGTGTCTGGCCCAGGAGAAGGTTGTACGCATTGTTCTCCAAAGGCCTGTAGTTAGGATTTACCACAAGAGGTCACTATAGGTTGTCACAGGTGAACCATGTAGAAAAATGTTTTTTTCCGTTTTCTTTCTTCCTCAAGTTTGTTAAAAATCAATTGTAGTTAGTTGTTACTCTTGGAAGAAAATGTTTAAAATATAAGACAGAGGAAAGTAAAGCTAAGAAAGGTATTTATTTCTTTTAATCAATATAATCTTATTTTAGTTGATGATGACCGATGACTTGTGACTGAACGGGGTATTAATAAAAATAGTTTATGTAAAGGAATGCATTAAAATACATTTTAGACTAGTAGAACATTTACTTTAGCAGATGGACAAAATTTTATTATAATAAACCATTTCAGTCTGGTGGTAATATATAGAAAATATAAAGAAAATGCTGTATAAATAATGTTCACACCGGAAGGATGAATATATATTTCAATAGAAGTTGACCTCTAGCATATGTCTTGATATAATTTATGTTAAATTGGTGAAGAAATTAGTTCAGTGCTTTGATTTTATTAACAGATAGATAGTTCACAGATTTCTGATTACTTACCTAGGATATGGTCCTAGTATTGTGATATTATCCAAAAGTTAAAATAAAATATAGAGCTAAAACAAATATTCTTTAAAGTTCTCCAAACTTATTAAACTATCCCCCAAAATATGATTGGAGGTAATATTACATTAAGAGGTGTCGTTTCCTATAAATCAGCAAGTCTGAATCTTGGTTTTAGGGTTTTATTTTCTTCTTGGGAGAGTTAGAAACCACATACTTAGACATGCTTTGAAATGTCCTAAACAAAATTAGTTTTCATGGGAAAATTAAAAAATGCCGTGGTGGCAACTATTGTGGAAACTGAGGTTAAGAAAGTAGTCTTGGCCCTGGCCGGTTTGGCTCAGCGGTTAGAGAGTTGGCCTGCGGTCCAGAGAGACCCGGGTTCAGTTCCCTCTAAGGGCACGTACCTCGGTTGCAGTTTGTCCCCAGCCCTGGTTGGGTTGTGTGGGTGGCAACCACTTGATGTGTCCCTTTCATGTCAATGTTTCTCTCTCTCTCTCTTCCTCTCTCTCCTTCCTGCTCTGTCTGAATAAAAAAATGGAAAAATGTCTTTGGGTGAGGATTAAAAAAAAAAAAAAAAAGAAAGTAGTCTTGATATGCTCTAAGAAATAGATATTTATAAAACATTTTTCTTTACAACAGCAGAGTAGAATTTTAAAGGATCCCATCTTGTGTTCTTGTCACACACACGCCAAAAGGAAAGAAAATGATGACTGTGTGAGGTAATGCAGAAAATAATCAGCTTCATTGTAGTCATCATTTCATAATGTACACATACATCAAACCATCAATCTGTACACCTTAAATATATATGCAATTTTTATTTGTCCATTATATCTTAATAAAGTTGAAAAATATGCCCCGTATATTCCACCAAATACTCTTACTTAGTGTGTGGCGTGACTCCTTTCCATCACTGAGGAATGAATAAAGAGAACTACTTAAACATATTTTATATAATGTAGAAGTTAATATCGGAAAGGTTTAGGCTTGAAAATATTTGATTGAAAGAGGCCAGTAATAATATAGTCTCATAAATCAGTGTTTATTATAGACGTTATTTTAGTATTTGATTGCATGCAATTACAGTTAAAATAAAGAGACATTTGTATACATTCTTGATAGTAGTTTTGTGATATAATAAGTTTTCACATGGAAAAGGTAGAAAAATTAAATAAAGAGCAGAGTATTTTAGGTAGAAAGAGTGATTGAAAAGCTATTTGAAAATTTATCAAAATGGATTTCTTTCTTTCTTGGGGTCTGGTTCCATGAGAGAAAAAAGTACTATGTACAGCGAAGTCCTATTGATTTGAAGAGGTAAACGATTCAAGACCTGGTGTCAGTACGCAATCAGAGCAGTTTCTAGAGGTAATGGCATATAACTGGGAAGTCACGAAAATGTTGCTATGTGAACTAAGCTCTGTAAGGACATAGGTCAAACCTTGCACATACTTCATATCCTCCACTGTGGAGAGCACAGAGCACCAAATACTAGTTGAATTAATACTTTCTGATTTTGTCTCCGACATTAAACAAGCCTATAATTGATTTGTTTTTCCAAAACAATGTTGATGAAATTTATTAAGTAAGTTTGTATAAGTAATTGCATAGTTTAAGATACTTAATCAATGCATACATTTGAAAATGGAAATCGCATTGTGTAGGGCCAATCAGATGGGTCTCACGAGGGCATGAGCGGTAAATGTGTAAGTGATCTCGTACTCATCTTCATTCCAACTTGATGTGCAGCTGAAATAGTTTCTGTCACTTTTGTTCAGATTTCCAGGTGCTTGAAAGCTCGACTATTTTATGCAAGAAAGAACTGTTTAGAAATTTGTTGATTCTAATTAAATTATTTTAAAAACAATTTTGCAGTTAGGAATTACTAATGGTAAGTTTTATTCTTGAGAATCTATCCTTTCCAGGTTAAATATCTTCTGAGAGTTTTTCCTTGAGGAGTAGCTTACAGCCCCATCCAGTGGAAGAGGGAAATGGATTTTGGCTATTTAGAGACTGCAGGGCCAGCCTCAGATCACCAAGTTTAACTGAAAATCAAACAACTCACTTGGTTTGAGGGGAAAAGTTAACCTTTATTCTGATCTTTCCTGTAAGTCTTATTTGTCTGCTGGCATTTTTTTTTTTTTATTTGGGGCAAATTAAAACCATGAGTCTATTTTCATATATTTATAGCATTGAGAGAATAGAGGAATTTTTTAATGAAGCTTAAATAGTCCCAGAATAAAGTCCTTTAAAAAAAATCCCATCCTTTTGCTTGATCTTCATACCTTTCCAGTTAGTCATTCATTAATTCAACAGAAATTTATTGAGTGTCTACTGCATTCTAGGCACTGAACTAAGCACTAGGGATGCATAATAAACACAATGATAAGAATGATGTTTCTTTCTTTCTTTCTTTTTTTTTTTTATGGAAGGCAGTGTACACATTGGTTCTGGAGGTTTGTATTAGAGTCCTGGCTCCGATGCTTACTGGCTCTGTGACTTACTTATCTGGACCTAGTTTTCTCCTCTGTAAAATTAAGTAATAATAGTCCCTAGGTCATGGTGTTTGAGTGAGGATTAAGTGAGGTAATTCAGGCAAAGTGCAAAGAACAATGTCTGGCACACAAGAAGCAGTATCAGTATCAGTGCTGTTAGTTATTGTCACCATTTAGATGTTTAAATCTTTGAATGCACCATTTGAAGTTGATGCCTTTTATTCTTGGTCACCATTTCCTTCTGCATGTGTCTATATCATAATGTTGAAGCTTCCCTGAAGGTTATATACAAGTAAGCATTATTGTGAAGGCCTTCCATTTGGCCAAATCTTTCTGGATTTGCAGGATTTGAGACTGTGCTCTCCTACGCTCTCCACATCTACGTTCATCTTTTGGATTTCATGTCTTTGTACTTTCTCCTGCCCTTTTTCCTGGGTTATCTTCATCCCTCTTTTCCTCTCCTCTCCTCCTTTCTGAAGAATAAAGAGTCATCCAGTTGTCTTTCTTACATCGTTACCCTCTGTTTCAGAGCATGCTTGTCCTCTGTGCTTGCTTTATCCTCACTGTGCTCCAGTCCCATGTTTCCAGTTTCTCTTCCGACACTTCTCACAAGTCACCTACAACTCAGCATGGCCAGAACTGAATTTATCATTGGTTTTGGCTTCAAACACACTTAGTTTCTTTGATATTTCCCCATTTCTGTGTAAGGAATTGAGGTATAATTACCAATCACCAATCCTTACGGGTAAGAATTTTGCCATGTACTTCATTTTTTTATTCATTTATTAATTTGTAGACAGAGAGAGGAAGGAGAGAGGGGAGAGAGAGAGAAAGAGAAAGAGAGATTGAGATTTGTTGTTCCACTTATTTATGCATTCATTTGTTGCTTCCCATATGTGCCCTGACTGGGGAACAAATCCACAACCTTGGCCTATCGGGACAATGTTCTTAACCAACTGAGCTACCTGGACAGGGCACCATGTACTTCTTTTGTGCTGTGTGCAGAGTGAGTTAAATCACCCCCATTCACTATACTGACTCCTCTCAGGGCATAAAACTTGACCATAACTGACATCATATGCAACCAGTATCTATAAATATGATGGACCAAAGAAAGACTTACACATGGGAAGACGTTTTCCTATTCATTCCTAAAGCAGTCTCTCTCTGCTCAAGCAACCATAGTCAAGGTAGCTGGTGATCTTTCTGGAACTCTATGGGGCATTTCCAGGCTCAGAAAACAGTGCTCTCAACAGAGCAAAGGCGTTTCCATCTTGATGACACAGACTTCTGTCCTGGCTTGAGCCTTTGCCCACAGTGACAGACTAGGACTTTCCAGGATTATAACTGTTACCTGGCAAGGTTGCCGGGAAAACTCAGCAAGCCACAAATACAGCGGATCTTGCACTGTTCCTCATCATAGTGAGGGCTTAATAAATATTCACCTTTCTCTATTTTCCCTCAATAAGGGAAGGTTAGGCAGGGTTTTTTTTTTTTTTTTTCTTTCCTTTTTTTTTTTTTTTTTTAACCTGAGGAAAGCAAAGTATTAAGAATTTAGATTTCCATAAACTGGTGGATCTGAGCTTAAAAGTATTTGGATTCACTTTACCAAGGGCTTATTTAGTTGGAGAAGAAAAAACAAAACAAAGACAAAAAATACCTCTTGTCTACTCAACCAAAACCTACTTCTTAGAGCCAAAGAAACATCAGTTCTCTTCCCCTCAGTACCTGGGAGGGCTTGGGGAAGCCCAAGAAGGCGGAAATGTCAGTTTCTTTTGTAACTGGTCCAGTGAAATCTGGACAAAGGAAAGAAATGAATTGAAATTGTGATCTGTATCTTTCCCTTGAACAATTAGCTTCTAGTGCATAGATAGTAGAAATTAAAAAAAAAAAAAAAAAAAGGACAATGCTTCAGAAAATTAATTAGATTGTAAATGCATTCAGAAAAGCCTTGCTTGTTTTTCTACCAGGTGTGCAGGTTAGACTAGTCTTTTAATTGAAATTCTTCATTAGTTATCTTGTCATTAGTGTTTGATTGCCTTAAAAGGTTAACTTCAAAGAAAATATATTATTCCTTCGGAACAGACGCAGTTCGTTTGCAAAATCAGGTTTGTTTATTCAAAGGATTGAAGAATGACGCTGAATCATTAAATATGTAATACTTTTCCCCCTGAAAAATACCTTGACTGATTTAGCTTTTATCCAAGATTATGTAATTAGTGAATGTCTTATGGCTTTAGGTATTTTAAGAAATTACATTGTAATAAAACCCAGGAGAAAGATCGTCATTATTTGTATACAGGTAAAGGTTTTTTTGTCACATTTTGAGACTTTGAATCCCTTAAGTCATAGTTTCCTTTTAAATGATTCTGACCAGTGTTCTTTTTAGAAACTCATCTTCTTAGGAACAAAACACCAACTATTAAAAGTAAAAACTTTGAACTGTTGAACAATTTTTCTGTGTGTAGAAATATTTCTATATCAAAATTGCTATTATCCCTACCACTAGAATTTCAGAAATCGGAAGTATCTCATGAGTTTTGAGTCACTTTGCCTAGATGGAAAAATAATGCCATCAAAGAAACACAGAAACTTAAAAGTGTGCCTTTGATCTTGAAGGAGATGAAACATGGAGGCATATTTTTAAATTTGATGACAGATGAACAAATTCGAATAAATTAGCAGATATTTTTTGCATATTTCAAACTCCCACAGTGATGTTCTGCCTAATGTTGCCAATATTATTATATAATAATTAGTCTCATTGTGGAAGGTACAAAGTGTATGTGTTGACACACACACACATTCAAACACACATACATTACATATATTTCCTTGTAGAACATTAGGATAAAGGGATAGTGTAAGGACAGGAAAGATACCAACCTTTTGTTCTGTTATTGATATAGTAGAAGTGGACAATGCACCTACCAGAAGTCAACATTGTGGTGTGGGCATGACATATACATTATTTATGCTTTTGTTTAGCCATTTGAGCCAAGACTTTATTTTACCCAAATAAAATGTGTTATATGTGCTTCAGGAATTATTTTACTGTTACTGTTCTATGAAACTTAACTATATGTATAGATATAGCTCACCCAGGAGACAAGTTTAAAAAATAATATATTCTTCATAATTTAAATTCACAAGTTTCCAAAGTACAGGGAAATCTGCTTAGGAATACCTAATTTTTATATTTTATTTTATATTTTATTTTATTTTTTTAGAGAATTGTCAGTTCTTGGAAGAAAAATACCTAGCGTGCTCCTTTTCTATATTCCTGACAATGTCTAGCATCACTCTAATAATTGCCCTGTGACTAAATAGGAATCAGAATTTTATATTTGACTTGATCATTTAACAAACATTTGCAGGTATACAGTGATGAACAGAAATGTCCCTGACCTCATGGAACTTGGAGTCTGGTAGGAAGACAGGCAGTCGAAAAGTGGGTACCAAATATATACTGACAAATTGTGTAAGCATTTTGAAGGAACAGGGGAGATGCTGTGATGAAGTGTAACTGGGACTACTTTCGACTGGGAGATGGTGCTGGGGAAGGCCTTTCTAACGAAGGAGTGTTAAATTGAGACCTAAAGTCAGAGGTAACTGGATGGCAAGTGGGCAGAAGAAGATTTCAGGCAGTGAGAAAGCATACGAACCGTCCTCAGGAGAGAAAGTGACTGGCTACGTTTGTGATGCTTACAGGCCGGTGCAATGGGATGGTGTTGGGCAAAAACCGAGTGATGTGGGAAGCCAGGGTGGAGAGAGACAGTTAGGGGCCTGGCTACTTAGGGCCAGGCTTTTGCATTATAGTCCTGTGCAGCAGATAGATGGGGCCACAAGGGTTACTTGTGTAAACACAAGTTGGATTGGAGGGAGGAGGAGTGATATTAGGGGACCAGCTAGGAGACAATAGTCCAGGCAGTGGTGGTGGCATGGCCTGGGGTGGTAGCAGCAGACATGAGCCGTGGATGTATCTGCCA
The DNA here is from genome assembly GCF_014108415.1 of Molossus molossus. Classification (NCBI taxonomy): domain Eukaryota; kingdom Metazoa; phylum Chordata; class Mammalia; order Chiroptera; family Molossidae; genus Molossus; species Molossus molossus. Next base: position 217,337,428 of record NW_023425344.1, on the reverse strand, counting down.
TGCTTTGTTGGTAGAATTAGTGACTGTTGCTTTAGTGATGTATTGGACGGCATGAATGAGGGAGTATGAGGATGACTTCAGGGTTTTGATTCAAGCATCTGAGTACGGATAGAGGTAGGGAAAATTTCCCTGAGACGGGGAGAACTGAAGACAGTCAGACTGGAGTGACATGCTAGAGGTCACCTGCATCATCACTTTATCATCTAGCTCCCCTTTCATTCCTTTGAAGTAAAGAAGAATGCCACCAATGGGACCTTAGCGTGACTGTATTCGGAGGTGATTTCTGCATTCTATTTACAGAAAAGGGTACCGCAAGCCAGGCAATTAGCTTAGCCAGAATGTTCTTGTGGATTAGAAACATGTAGCTTCTGATAAGAGCCTGATTTGGATGAGAAACAAAGCAAACTGTTAAATAAAACCAAAATCCCAAACCAAAACCTAACTTTGTAATGAGTATTTGACAGTCAGCACTGTCGAAATGCTCTCTTCAGTCAATCTCTTCTAGAAAATGTGAGTGATTACTGCTGCGTGAATTTGATTGTGTTGCTTTTAAGTTTCAAATTTCCCTTCTTGGTCACTGATTTTTGGAACGTGCATTCTTTAGCTCTTTGGATCAGAGGATTGTGGAGGTTGGGGTAACTCAGAGCTGTGAACACCTGCGCTCAAGTCCTTGCTCCCCTGGACAGGTGATCTGGGAGAGCAACTGGAAATAGCCTGGCTCCAGTTTTGGGGGGTCTTCCTGCATTCACCTCTGCAGGAGGAGCTCTGTGCCAGGGCTTTAGGGTGATCAGAACAAGAGTGCTGATTTCTGGCTGGGGTGCTTTCCCAAAAGTAGGACTAAGTGAGTACAGTCAGATGGAAAATCCGGTCGACTTTCCTCAGAAGCAGCACTAAACCTTGGAAAAACTGTAAATTAGTGAAAGTGTTGTTGTCATTGTTTCCGCTTCTATGTGTGAAGTTCTTTCCCTTCACTCCCACTCCATGTCTTCTCTCGTGGTCAGTGCTCTAGAATTCTTCCGTGTGTCTTAGCACTTCTTAAAATATCCGGAAACTTCTCTGTGCCAGTGCTCTGAAATGCATTCCTCTAGGGGCATTTGCATAAAGACAGAGGGCTGGAGGGGGAGGGGGACAGAGAGATTTAACTTCCCTACCCTCACTGTTAATGTCCTTAAAATTTCTGGATCAGAATACACAGTTTTCATAAAAACAAAACAAAAACCCTAAAAAAACGTCCAATCATCTCAGATACAGGTAGTGTTGGAGCCGCTCAGAGGAAAACATTCTTTTCTTGGAATTGCTGTAGAAATGGAAGACACGTTTCACATCCTTTTATATTATTTTCATTGACTGACTATAACCTCTCTTCTTCCAGAAATTTCTATCAGCCAGGATTATTGCATATGATCTTTAGGAATGGGATTCATATGCAGGGGTACCAAGTTGAATGTAGTTATTTTCCTGTTGTCTGAAGAAATAGCACCATAAAAAGGAAGCACTTCCTTAACATTATAGCAAAACAAAAGCTTAGACAGCACTTCAGAAATATAGCATGATGGAATAGAAAGTCTTAGACCGTGAGGCCTGGCTCCGTGATTTTCCCCCACCAGACACCCTTTTCCTGGGCTCACTGAGCCCTGTAACTTCCCTGGCCTGCTTTCTCATCCACACAAAAGAAGGGGGGGATGCGAAGGATGAGTGCATTCCTGAGCTGGGGATCACCTGATGGTCTTGGTAAAATGCAGGTTCTGATTCAGCAGGTCTGGGATGGGGCCCAGATTCTGCGTGGCAAAGACACTCCCAGGTGCTACTGCTCCATACTTGGAGTAGCAAGGTACTAGATTCGAGTTTTCCAAACCTGGCTGAGCACGAGAAGTTCCTCCGTGGCTGTATTTTTGTGTCCCACCCTGAGGGAGTCTGTTCAGTGTGCCTGCATTAGAATTTAGCAATCTGTATTTTTGACACTCATCCTGAGATTGTACCGCAGCTGCCAGCATTTAGGAATTATTGTGGCAGTAAATTAGTGCTTCTCCAGCCTGGCTACACAGAAGTACCACCTGAGAAGATTTAAAAACAAGGCCTGTTGCCTGGATCTCACTCCAGCCCAGTGAAGACAATCTTTGAGGGGTGGGGCCTGGAATGAGTAACTCCCGTGGCCCCCTCCAGTCCTCCTCACATCCACCCCGACTGAGCAGTCAAAGCTGAGAAACACTCATGAATCCTAGTGGGCTGTACTGAATTAGGGGCCTGAGATGTAGTTTTTAATCTTCTACGCACCGAGTGCACAGTGCTTATTTTAATCATGTCTGTTTCTGAGAGGAGACTGGATGGTCTTGAAAGAATACAGGGTGGGGCGAAAGTAGGTTTACAGTTATTCATATGGAAAATAATACAATAGTTAATAAATAATAATACAAGAATAAACTGTTTCATTGTACTCATAACTGTAAACCTACTTTTGCCCCACCCTGTGTAATAAGATGTTTTCAAGACTCAGCCTCTTGAAGAGATCCATCCAAGAATCTGCTCATATGTGGAATTATAGCTTCTTAAATGTTGTGCTGGGCTAGGACCACCTGGTAGGGATGAGGACCTGATTCCTAGGCCCTCTTACAGGCACATCTTGTGTATTAGAACCATTTGGACATGAAATGTTTATAAACATCTTCAAGGAATGGAAAAGTCTGGATCCCAAGAAACGTTCAGTTTTCCATAGCTCTTGATGGGCTAAGACAACCTTTTTCATTTCATGGCACAAATAAACAAAGTACTAAAATTCAGCAGCACTCCAAAAGATATATTATTTGCCGATCTGACACAAAAATATAGTATACTTTTGATTGATTTAATAAAATTATAATGATAATTACCTTCCTTTTTTGCTCCAAAGTGATTTTTTAAAAAGTCAGGTGCCTATGCTTGTCTATAAGGATTTCTGGTACCAAAAATTAACCAATCAGATGTAACCTTATTATGTGACATGACCAATAACAAGCAACTCTATTGTATGACCTATATATTTATGGTTCAAGACAGGGCATTCACACCAGATGGTTATTATTGTCTTGGCTGTTGTCATTTTTTTATTTGACAATCTAAGGAAAAAGAGGTCAGGGCCTCCGACTAAATTGTCAGGTATTGCATATTTTAGGAATTCTTGTGGCATACCGGTTGAAAATCGCTGTGCTAAGAGCTGTGAGAACAAATCAGAACTAGTTTCCTGCCGATTCACTGATAAATGACGTAGTGTATTTGGGCTGCTTTAACAAAATACCATAAGTTGGGAGGTTTCTAAACAACAGAACTTTATTTCTCACAGTTGTAGATGCTGCAAGTCTGAGATCAGGGTGCCAGTATGGTCAGGTTCTGGTGAGAGCCCTCCTCCTCATCGCAGAATACTGACTCCTCATTGTATCCTCACATGATGGCAGCAGAGGAGGGGAAGCAAGCAGTTCTGTGGCTCTTATAAGGGTACTGATCATATCAACAAGGGACTCCACCCTCATGACCTCATCAAATCTTAATCACATCAGGTCTAAAATTATTTGGAGGTGACCTGGTCAGAAGGTCAGGAAAGATTCATTGAGCTCATGACAACTGAACTAAATAAGATCTAAATAAATGGAGGTGCCAACCAGGTGGGGAGGGAAAGGAATTGTGTTTAGGCAGAGAGAATGGTAGGTTAAAAGGCCTTGGGTGGGAGAGAACTTGAAGCTTACAAGAATAAGAAAAATTAGTGTGGCGGTTGTCCTCAGGGCAAGAGCAAAATGAGGAGAGCTGAGGTTTGACATACCTGGAGGGCATTGTGGGCCATGGAAGAAATTTGGGCATCCTGAGAGCCGTGATAAGCTCTTGATGAGTGTTAAAGCAGGGAAGGGACATGATCCCCTTTGGGTTTTTGGAAAGGCCAGCTTGGCTTCAGCGTGGACAATCTATTCAAGGGATCACAGACAGGGTTGGAGAAAAACCATTTAGATAGCTATTGGAGTTGTCGAGGGAAGAGGTGATTGGAGCTTAGAGCTTGGAGCTGGGAGACCATAGTGAGGATCTGAAGAAATGGAAATATTTGAAAGAGTTGTAGGAGATAATAGGATTTGGTAGTGGATTAGTTATAGGGGTAATGAGAAGGAGGTTCAACGATGGCTCCCAGATTTATGGCTCATATAATTACGTGGACAGTGTTTCCTTTCTCTAAGCTAGGAAACACTGGGAAGGCACCTGATTCAGGGTAGTGAAAGTCATGGACATGTCCTGCTGAGGTACATTTAAGATACCTCATTTAAGGGGAGAGGTCAGTTTGGATATCAAGGTCTAGAGTTTATAGAAGAGGTCTGGTTTGCCAATGTAAAATGTTGAGTTACTGAATCTGTGGAGACAGGTGAAAGTGTAAGCGGAGCTGACGTAGAGGAACTCTAAATATACTCACTGGATAAAGAATGTTGAGGCTGCAAAGGAAATGGAGGAGTGTCCAAAGAAATAGGGGAATGCTGTTCTATGAAAGCTAATGATGGAGAAATTTTTAAGGATGGCGTAGTTACCAAGATTCTGAATTGTCAAGTAAAATGGGTAAAAAGCATCATTTGGATTTGGTGATGTGAAGAGGTTATTGGTGATCTTGGATGTCTTGGAGTGGGGAGGGCAGAAGCCAGAGAGGAGTGAGTTGAGTGAATAGGAGCTGAGGAGAGGGAACCAGTGAAAATACACAACTTATATGGCAAGTTTGTCTTGTGAAGGGTTGGAGACAGTGGTGGTAGCCAGAGGGGAATGTGGGCTGAGTGATACTCAGTGAATGTCTCATAGAGAAGGTAGAGGTGAACTGGTTCTGAAAAGTTTTGATAGGCAAAGGGATGGAGGGAGTGTTTCAAGTGGACAGTGGGCATCATGAGTGAGTATATTTGGGGACATAATGAGGAAATGGACCTAACTGCACTAGTATGGACTTTATTTTATTAAAAAATTTTTTTTTTATTCTCATCCGAGGACATTTTTGCATTTATCCTCAGATAGAGTGGGAGGAAGAAAGGGAGAAAGAGAGGGAGAAACATCGATGTGAGAGAGACACATCGAGTGGTTGCCACCCACACGACCACAACCAGGGCTGGGGACAAACTGCAACCAAGGTATGTACCCTCAGTGGGGACCGAACCCGGGACTCTCCAATGCTCTAACTGCTGATCCAAAACGGCCAGGGTACTAGTATGGACTTTAGGAGTAATGGGAAATATGTTTATATAGGCAGGGAGGGTGAGGCTGGATTTCAGAGGGCTTTGTAAATCTGGGGGATTTGATTATGTAACAAGTTAGGAGTCTTGATCTGAATAAAGAGTAATAGGATGGAGGCAGGGCTCCAGGGGGACAAATGAACATTAGTCTGAAGATTAGACTGAAAACCAGGGTGAGTTGAGTCAGGGAGACCCTATCGCTAGATGTATGGACTGTCACAGTTACCTGGTCATGAAGTGGGAGGGCAGGGATTAGAGAGGGTAGGTTGACTGGGATCTGGTCTGGGCTAAGATGGGAAAGAGATTACTTTTTGGTGATCATATTATAAATATTTATAATTGGTGCTATGCATAAAATAAAATACCATGTATTTATAGAGGACTTAATTTTTTGTGAAGCATTTTTGTGGGAATAAGCTCATTTTATTTTCTACTCTAATCACCCTATGTATCAAGGAAGGGTGGTGGTATTACCATTCTTATAGTTAAGGTTCAGTTCAAATGCCACTGTTCCCAAAACTTCTGATCTCTGGTCTTTTGTCTTCCTTGGGTTTTCTTTTAAATTTGAGTTATACTTTATATGAGGTAAAGTATACAGATCTTAAGTGTGCAGTTCAGTTAGTTTTGACAAATGTATGCACCTGTGTAACTCATACCTTTATAAAGAGAGAGGACAATGACCTTCCCCAGAAAGTTTCTTCTGCCTCTTTCCTGTTAGTCGCTCTACCACCCCACAGTTAAATAGGAATAAGAATATGCCACAATTTTTAATCCACTCTCTTGTTGGTGGACATCTGCATTGTTTCCCATTTTTGGCTCCTACGAATAAACTTGATGTGAACATGTTTCTACAAATTTTTTATTAACATATGTTTTCATTTCATTTGAGTAAATGCCTAGGAGTAAAATTTCTGGGTCCCAGTTCACATTTAACTTCACAAGAAATTGTTTTCCATGGTGATCATGCCATTTTGTATTTGTACTAGCATTTTATAAAGTTTGAGTTGTTCCACATTTTCATCAACATTTTGTATTGTTAGTCTTGACCACTCTTGTTGAGCAGTGAAATGGTATGTTATTGTGCTTTTAGTTTAAATTTCCCTGATGCATGGTGATGGTGAGCATCTTCCTGCGCTTATTGACCACTGCGTATTTTCTTCTGTGGAATATCTTCAAGTCATTTACCCATTTTGTTAATTGGGTTATTTGTCCTTTTGTAGGTTTTTTTTTTTTTGTATATTTTGGATAGGAGTTCTTTCTCAAATATCTTTATTATGAATATTTACTCTTAGTTGTGGATTTCCTTTTCATTTTCTTGATAGTGTTTTTTGAATGAGTAGTTGAATTTAATTTTGATGATATCTAATGTATTTATTCACACCTGCTTTTATGATGATTACTATAAAAGTCTTATCTAAGAAATTTTTGTCTTTCTCAAAGTTGCAAAGATTTCCTCTTATGTTTTCTTTTTAGTTTTCATTTTTGTATTTAGGTCAATGACCCATTAAATGTGTGTGTGTGTGTGTGTGTGTGGTATGAGGTAGGGGTTATAGTTACATTTTTGCTAATGTGGATACCCAGTTGTTTTAGCACAGTTCATTGAAAAGCACTTTTGCCCTGGCCGGTTTGGCTCAGCAGTTAGAGCGTCGGCCTGCAGTCCAGAGAGACCTGGGTTCGGTTCCCGCTAAGGGCAACACTACCTTGGCATCTTTGTAAACTATCAGTTGACCGTTTATATGAGGCTTTGTATCTCTTTTCTCTTACTTTTTGTTTTCAGCACTTTTACTGTTATCCTCCTACCACGACTTTGTGTTTATCTTGCTTGAGGTTTACTGAGCAAATATCTGTAGGTTATTTTTTATGGTATTTGGAAAAATTTTAGCCATCATTTATCTAAATAACATTTATGCTTTATTCTGTCATTTTATTCCCCCCCAGACTCAACTACATATATTTTAGACTGCTTGATATTGTCCCACAGGATGTCTTTTTAATCTGTTTCTTTTTCCTTCAGTTTGCAATAACTTTCATTGATATATTTTTAAATTGGTCTTTATTTAGAGTCTAAACTGTTAAACCTATTCAATGAATTTTTTTTTATCCCAGAGATTGTATTGTTTATTTTTATGTTCCCATTATCAATTTCTTTTTCTATTGCTTATTTTCCCCTTGATTGTTGTCACAGTTCCCTGGTTTTTATTATTTACATGTCTAATAAGTTTTAATTGTATGCTGGACATTGGATAGATATTTTTGATTTAATTATTTTACTCTGAAGAGGGATTCATTTTATTTTAGCAGGTAGTTAAATTATTGGTGGGTCGTCTTGATCATGATTTTAGCTGCGTGTGTGTGTGTGTGTGTGTGTGTGTGTGTGTGTGTGAGAGAGAGAGAGAGAGAGAGAGAGAGAGAGAGAGAGAGACTTCTATATTTTTTATCTTACTGCCAGGTCATAGACCTTTATTTTAGGACTTATTTCTTACACCTAAAGAATGGCCTTCTGTGGCTTAAATGGAAATCTTGAAGAATTCACCAAGCTTCTTTAGCTTGATAGGATTTGAACTCTGAAATTTGTCGTGTACCCTTGGGGAGGTGGTGAAATTTCTGCCTGCCTTTTAGCCCGCTAGTGATTTTTAGACTTGATGAGTTCCTTAGTAGTCTTATCTTGTGTATGAACAGATAAGAATTTGAGGCGATTCATATATAGGTTTATGTCTCTTTATATCAAAGCATCTCCCCCTTTAAGCTGCTCTGGCAGCCCCAAATTGAGACCTTTGACTTTTCTGTTTGAATTCTGTCTCCCATGAACTATACAAATTGGGAAGTGCTCACAGGGAAATGGACAGTTAAATGAATCTCTTATTTAAGGTATCTCCTTTTATTCAAGGATTTATATTTTTGAGTTTCTGCCTACCTTTGTTAAAACAGATCCCTCCCTCCATATTTTGTCCTATGCTCCTTGATTTAGCATCTATTCTGCTAAATTGTAATTGGTTGTTATGTAATTGTTTTTCTTAATATGTAAGTTTTTTGAGAGTAAAGGGGATTTTTTTTGATCTTTATTGTAGCCATTGTCTGACCCAGAGTAGTGTCCTTTACTTAGTAGCTACTTAGTAAATGTTGAATCGCATTGTGCTTTTTATGAAGACCACAGATGAGTCAGGATTTAGACTTAAAGTTTTCTATTCATAAATTAATTTATCTTTTTAGTACACTACTCTGAATATCAGTTCAAAGGAGATTATTTTAGGTAGATAGTTTGAGTATTTTGAAGTGTAGTATTCCTTTAAAAATTTGAATTTTTAAAAATACTTATTTTAAAAATAATTTTCATTTTTATATTTTCACATTGTCCTCAATTTAATGTTAACATATTTATCATGTTGTCTAAATATTGCTAAAGTTGTTGACTAAGACTATTGGACTTTATCAAGGTTGATGTCAAAAGATATTATTTTTGTATTAATTTTATATATAAAGAAAACCACTTCTTTATGCAAAATAGACCAGAGATGGTTTTTTATTTAAACTAAAGATAGTTTCCAAATTTTGTGTAGCATGTGTTTGAAAATAATATCTCTGAATAATTTTATTTTAAAAAGAAACTCTTCTATGTTATTTTAAATTAGACTTCTTAAGATCAAGCAAATTTATTCTATCATGTCCAAAATTATATTAATAGAATTTTTGGAGGAGTCATACAAGTTTGCCTCTGTTGTTAAGTCCAATACTTTCAAGTTGTGGAGAAGTGACTGTAGCCCTAATCTTGATAAATTAACCTGTTTGAAGGTATAATTATTATAGTTATTAACATTTATTTAATATTAACCATACTTTGTTTTCATAGTTTAGAGTATACCTGAGCAGAAAGAGGTATTATATAAGCTGGCTTCTGTTCAATGGAGTTTTAGTTTGTATGCAAATCTTGTACTTATTGCAGATCTCATTTGATGATCATGCTAAACTCATTATGTCAATTTCAAGAACAGGTTCTATTATTTGTACCATAGTAAACCATAGTTGCATTTGCCTATTTTTATGAATTTGTTTTTCTGATTACTTGAAAGAAGTCCATTGCTAACTGAAGCTAAACACTTCCTTTTTTTCCTCTTTCTTCTTTAGAATCGAGTTTCTTACTGGGAAACGCCCAGATTGTAGATTGGCCTGTAGTTTATAGTAATGACGGTTTTTGCAAACTCTCTGGGTATCATCGAGCTGACGTCATGCAGAAAAGCAGCACTTGCAGGTAGGTAATTCAACAGCTCAGGAGCCTTTTCTTGAAGTTTAATGCTGAATGTGGTTAAAAGGCTGAAACTGATTTAACCTCACAGGCATATAGTGATTTATAGTAAATATACATTTGGTCTTCAACCCAGGTCCTGGCACAGAGCTCCTAAAAGGCTTGGAATTAGAGCAATAAAGGTGTCTTTTGTTATGTTAATGAAGCGACAATTGGGAAGCCCTGGGATAACCTGAGGATGGGGGCGGGGTGCCAGGAGAACCAACCACATGAATAGAGGCCTGTAACTTTTGGTACCCCCCACCCCCATCATCTGAAGGAGGGGCTGGAGGTTGACTCACATGCCAATGGCCAGTAATGTAATCAAGAAAGACTATGTAATGAGGCCTCCAGGAAAACTCAAAAGGACTCGGTTAGGAGCCCTAACTGGTTGGTGAATATGCAGAGGTGCTGGGGGAGTGGTGTGCTCCTTGCACTCTCCCCTCACCGTGCTTCTTGTATCTCTTCTGACTGTCTCCGAGTTACATCCTTTAAACATAAACAAAAGTATTCTAATAGGTGAAATGTTTGAGTTCTGTATGCAGCTCTAGCAAATTAATCAGATCTAAGGAGGAAGTTTTGGGAACCTCTGATTTACAGTCTGTTCTCAGAAGTACAGGTAATAACCAGGGCTTGTGACTGGAGGCATCTGAAGTGGGGTCGGGGGTGTCCTTTTAAGACTGAACCCTTAGCCTGAGGAATCTGATGCCGTCTCAGGGTAGACAGTGTTATAAGTTGAGTTGAGCCATAGGACCCCTCCAGCTGGTGTCCAGGAATTGCCTGTTGTTGGTATGGGGATCTTTCTACTTCTACCACACTGGAATTGGTACTGTTGCCGGTGGAAACAGGATTCTTCCACAGTCATGAGAAAAGCATTCTGGGGACTCATGCATAGGCGCTTGTGAGCAATTGTGGCAAGGTTTATTGGAGCCAAAACAAAGGACTACCCCCTGGTGCCTGGTTGTCTCATCCATGACAAGGTGGCTCAGCTCCATCTTGCTGAGGGAGAATCATGGGCCTGGTGAGCAAAGGTGCCCACCAGGAGGGTCAGGATCCAGAACTGTAATGCCATCTCCCTGGGCTCTGGTAGTCTAGCATAGTCTCCGCCTCCAGATGTGCGATGGCCCAGTTTGGGTGCTCTGCTTTGTCCTGGGCTTTCGTGGCTGCTACACCCGGGCTAATGTGGCTGCTATGGAGGGAACGTACAAATGAATGAGCCCCAGGACTTGGTTAAGCTTTGATTATATTACTTTGGGTTTGGGAAGAAGTGAACCTTTGAATCTAACCAATCTCTTTCCTGGCTCCTCGTGGGTTTGTGCTGGGCCTTCCCCCTAGGCTGGATCTTTGGGGTTCTGTGTCCCTGATTCTGTCTGATCCATTTTCCAGGTTTTCCCAGGCTATACTCCTCCCCTTTCTGTCACTGTCTTAGCTCCTACTACTTCTCATGGCTCAGCAGAAGAATTTTCCAGGTTGGAAAGCCTTCCTCCCTGCTGGGGGTGGGATGTTAATCCCCTTAGTGGGGCAATGTGGCTATCCTCTGGGTGTCTATGAAACTATAGCTTCCTAGATAATCTGGCTTAATTAGATGTATGGCTCCATTTTACTGCCTTTATTAGTAACTAATTAGCTACCTATGCTAATAGTATCACAACCTATTTACTCACATATAAAAACGCCAGGGTAAGAATAATACTAAAATACTAAGGAGACTAAATTGTCATTAGAAATATACAGTTTAAGAGCCATTGGTGAAAACTTTTGCAAAGAGCAAAATGTTTGCTTATCTGTGAATTTATGAATTCATCCAATAAATATGTTTTGCTAAGCTACCAGGAGGCAGGAGCTGTCCTAGGTGCTGAGTGGTCAGAGGCGCATCCTGTCTCAGGAAAGCAGTGCTAGCTGCCAAACCTGTCTTGAATAGAGGAAGGAAAAGACCCCCAATCAAGTAGGATGTGGTTCATGAACATTTAAAGAACATCCACATCAAGTTCTTATACTCTGTATAAATCATACGTACTTTGTAATGTTGGTACATTGTGCCATTGTTGTTTAGTCTGGCTTATGTAAAATAAAGTCTGGAATTTATATTTATAAGAATTCTTTAAAAATATGCCATATCTGTGAGCTTAAAGAGAGCATTACAAAAAAAAGATCATAAAAAAGAAGAGGAAATTCTATAACTGAAAACTTTTCACAGCATTTCAATAAGTCCAGATGGAATGTTTTTCCCTTGAGCTAATTTTTCTTTAAAGATCTCACTTAACTAAGCACCAAACTTATGTTATTTTAGAACTACAAAGGATCTGAATTATTTTATATTCTAAATCTTTTGTTTTTCAGAGGGGAAAATTGAGATGGAGTTTTATGTTATGGGTCTTGTCCAGGGAAACATTATATTTATTTTCTTTCTACCTATTTATGCTGAGAAACATTATATGCATATACAAATATATTCAGAGGTGGGCAAAAGTAGGCTTACAGTAGCGAGTGATATTCTTTTGAGTTAATAAAGCTATTGTAATAATCATAACCTTCATGTCTTTTTCTAAAAGAACAACCATACACCTACTTTTGCCCATCCCTGTGTATTTGGCATCTTCATAGAAGGCAGGGATTTCCTATTACACCATGAATCTAAACCTGACTATACATAGGAATCCCTTAGAGAGGTTTTGCATAACATAGATTCTCACACCTCACCTCAAACCTGTTGAATCAGCATCACCCAAGGTGGGTGTGTGGGGGTCAGGGATGAATACTTCTATCAGCTCAGATGGGTCTGATGCTTAGCCAAATTTGAGAAAGAATTTGTTTAAACATTTTCTTTCATTTGTCTTTTCCTAAACGATCCTCATTTGTCTCTGCTAAATCATTCTCACATCAAGTCTTCACTCTCAGATTTGAAACTGGTGAACAGACTGATGAAAAACTATGGCCCTTCATTGAAAAACTCTCTTTGGTAGCACTGATGCCTTTTGTGCCCTTTTATCTGTTGGGTAGACATTCGCCCAGAGGCTAGCACTTTTGTCAAGGTGTGTGTTATAACTTCTGGGAAGTTAAGGTTTGTGTTGAGAGTCTCTGCTCCCTTATGTCTCAGGAGGGCTTAGGTTACAAAAAGGTTAGTTTTATGCCAGATCTTCCCTGTGAAAGACTCTATAAAGAGTTCTAGGGAATGCAGACGCTCCCATACCCATTTCCTTTTCTTGGAGTTTGGACATCCCACCATCATGCCCACACCTTTTTCAGATGCCATCTTTCACCTGAAGGTATTTATGATTCTCTCAACAGGATGTGGTTTCCTGCCTCTGACTCCCAATAGTTCATCATGTGGCATCATCATCTGGCCTTAAACCATCTTTCCTTTTTCCTCGGGTTTTCAGTGCTATTGCTTTTATTGTCATATCTGGATCTACCGTGAAGTTCATGCTTCCCATGTATCTATGCTCCCGCCCCCAGCCCGTTTTCTTTGGCAGGTGCAATTTTTTTTTAAATCCTCACCTGAGGCTATTTTTCTGTTTATCTTCAGATAGAGTGGGAAGAAGGGACAGATAGATAGATAGATAGAGAGAGAGAGAGAGAGAGAGAGAGAGACAGACAGACATTGATGTGAGAGAGACACATCGACTGGTTGCCTCCTGCATGACCCCGACCAGGGCCAGGGACTGAACCAAGGTACATACCCGTGCCTGAAATTGAACCTGAGACTCATTGGTCCATGGGCCAATGCTGTAATCGCTGAGCCCAACCAGCCAGGGTGGCAGGTGCAATTTTTCCTATAGACAGTTCATTAAAAAAATTGCTGGCATGTTATATTAGCATCTTCTGTTCCCTAAAAGTTACTTCTTCCTTCTTACCACAGTGCCAGATTATAAATGCATTGAAAGTAAGAATTTCACTTGTTCATTTTTGCATGCACTTCAGGGCACAGCTCAGTGTTTTGTTTCAGTATTTGTTGAATCAGATTGGCTTGTTTTGCAATAAACCCTAACCTAGATCTCACATGCCTCCATATAACATGCTTTTATTTATTGTATTCATCCCAAGTGTTGTGGTATTTAAGGTGGGCGAGAGAGCAGAGAGTTTTGGATTATGTTAGGCTTTTTCATTTTTTGCTGTGAGAAGATGTTTCCCTTCAACCCCTTTTTACTATTTTTAGACACTGCTTTCAAAATGATAATGTTCATAACATAAACAATTATCACTTGATTGCACAAAATGCCCAGTGTGTTTAGGTAATCTAAAAACTGCAGGAAGTTTGATGTCCTCACAGAGCAATGAAGACTAGCATCTGATATATGAGCGAAGGATATATGAGCCCTATCAAGTTTTCTTAGAGGCTTAGTTGGCTTTAATGCACCCCTCTTTTAAACTTCCTCATCCTTGTTTAAAATTAAATGATACCCATCTTGTGTTTACTGTAGCATTTTTAAAAAAGAAGCAAGATCTAAAAGTAATCAAAATGTCCGGTAGTAGATTTGGTAAAAAGTATTATGGCAAAACTCTAACTTTCTAAATCATATGTTGGACAGATAATGACATTGGAAGAAGCTAACAACACATTAGTAAATAAAAGCAAGCAAGCGAGCAACCAACCAACCAACCAACCAACCAACCAAAAACCAGTTTATAAACACTATCTGCAACATGATTCCATTTTTAACATTCAGTGTTTTTTATTCCCTGTGCAAATCTATAAAAACCTTTGAATATAAGACAGAATGAAAGAGAGGAGGAAAGAAGAAAATTATATACACATTTAGAACTGCAATGTTAATAGCTAAAAGTTATTATAGAGTTTTAGAATCACTGAATCCCATTTGAATGTAGAGATAAATCATTTGACAATGAGGGTAGCCTCATAAATAATTCAAAGAATTTTATCGATTATTATTATTAATAATGACTAGTTCTGGAATAAGATGATATAAGAATAAGAAACTATAAATCAGTGAGCATCAGTTTGTATGGAAAAAATATGACACTTTTTAAACTGAAAAAAAAAAAAGAATCATCTTTATATATAACTTGCATTAGGTGTGTTACAGTCAATAGGATTAAAGTAGAAACTGGGTAAAGATTCCATGTTCTATGTTTTATGTTCAAATATGAATATTTTTATGGGAAATTTAAAAAATAGCAATTTTTAATTTTATAATATCAAGAGGCTAAGATTTATTTCTTTTGTTTTCTCGCCCACCCCTTTCTTATTCTTTCCAGCCCTTCCCCCATTAGACCAGGTGCACAAAATCCAATTAAACATACTCTTCAGCATGTCCCAGTATTATCATTGGACTCTCTCTGGGAAGCTCTCTATTTTATTTCTTTTCCCCTTGATCACATCCCCTGTCCTCTTCTATAGTTATTGATTACAGTGTGTTTATTGTATGTCTTTCTAATCTATCTTTCATTTGTTTATTAAATATGTGTATTCTTAAATGCTGCTGCTTTGTGTTTGTTTTTAGGACTCACACAATTCCTACCATGCAATATGATGTATAGTTTCTTACTTTCCCCCTCAACATAATGTTTTTGAGATTTTTTAATGTTGCTGTATGATAATCTATTTCATTATGTCTTACTGTTGTATAGTGCTCCAGTGCCTTCACAGTTTTCACTTTATTTATCTATTTCATTAGTCATGAACTCCAACTTTTTTAAAAAAATATTTTTTCTTTATTGATTTTAGAGAGAGAGGAAGGGAGAGGGAGAGAGAGATGGAAACATTGATGAGAGAGAACATCGATTGGTCACCTCCCGCATGCCTCCCACTGGGGATCAGGCCCACAACCTGGGCATGTGCCCTTACTGGGAATCGAACTGGTGATCTCTTGGTGCATGGGTCGACGCTCAAGCACTGAGCCACACCGACCGGGCCCAACTTTTTTTAAATGCATTTTTTTTTTAAAATTGATTTTTGGGGAGTGAAGAAGGGAGAAGGAGAGAGAGAGAGAGAGAGAGAGAGAGAGAGAGACATTGGTGAGAAAGAACCATCTATTGGTTGCCTCCTGCACTCCCCCAACTGGGGATTGAGCCCGAACCCTGGGCTTGTGCCCTGACCAGGAATCAAACTGGTGACTTCTTGATCCATGGGTTGATACTTAACCACTGGGCCACACTGGCTGGGCATGTACTCTAACTTCTGACATTTTGCTACCTCAAACAACTTGGAGATAAACATCCTTATACACGTCTTCTTGTGGCCCTATGTGAGACGTTGTCTGTCTATACCCAGAAATAGGATTGCTGGGTAGTAGAATATATCTGAAATTTGTACATTAACTGCTCTCAGATTGCTGTTGAGTGGCCTTCTGATATTCTTATGACACTTTAGCATTCCTAGAATTTCAAATCTAGTCCACTTTATTGTCCAGTAATTGCATTCCAAGCCTTTGGATTGTTTGGCTGTTTACTGAAGGACACAAAACATGTTACATGTATAGTGAAGATTGTAGTTTTTGGGGGAATAACTCTTAGAAGCATATGATCTTATCTCATGACCCCAAGGAAACCCTGATATTCAAGATATACTCTCATAGGTTAGGTAGAAACCACGTCAGCATTTTAATCTTTTATTAACTCAAAACTTAAAAAAAACAAACCATTATGTCTTTTTTTTTGGATAGAGGGATGAGAATCATGTAAGTCAGGAGGATTGGAGTAAATAGATGCTTTCAAAATCATTTCCCCCCCCCTGGAAGGGTTCTCTAATAATCCTTTGCCCACTCCATCAAATTAGAGAATGAAACAGAACCATTAAGAGACACTTTGTTGGACGTATTTCTCGAGTAGTTTTATTAACACAAGATTATCGCAGCCAACAAGACCACACTCCACATGATGGATGTCAGTCAGTCTGGTTCCATTTGGCTGTGGGCTCTGCTGTGCACAGTGGCACTGAGGGACAGTAGTGGAGAGCAGAGGTGCCTTCGTGATGTTCCCGCTCTCGGGGTCAGCAGTGTCCACTGCTGTCCCTAGAGTCCCCTAATTGCATGTCACAGGCTTACTCTTTATGACTCTATCCGAATCCATTCAAGCCCATCCAAATGAACGGGTTGTGAAACCTTTTCGTTACAATCTACTGTATAAAGTAATACTTTGATTTATTCCCAAATTACCACTTTTAGGTTTGAAAGCTGTTTTCTTATTTGCTTCTCCATTCTCTTTTTACTCTCCCTCTCAGCTTCCTTTTTGATCCTTGGAGTACAGATCTCAGCCCACCCTCCCAGGAACTCAGTGGTGATTTTTCTGTGTGGCTGGTCCTGGGTTCAGGACACATTTACCAGCTAACTGCACTAAGTCCGTCTGTGTGGTTTCCGTGGTGAAGCATTTGGTAGTCTGGGGACTACAGTCTGTAGATAACATTCTTTTCTAGCGGTAACTGGATGCGGTGTTTTTGTTTGGGAACATTGTTTGACTGTGAGCAGATTGAGGTGGATGGTGGAACTCATGATTAGGTTATACATTTTTGTTTCTTTTTTTTTTTTTTAGTTTGGAAGGTTCCTTAGTCCCTTGAAAGTCTATCAATATTATAGTCATCCTTACTGTGAGGTATCATGCTGAGGCTTGTTTGTGAGATTTTGATGGTGGAGCAAGGCATCCAAGAATAGGAAGTAAATCCTGCTATGAACCAAAGTCACCTATCCCCAGAGGTTTCCTGGGGCAGAATATGCATGAAAGATGTACCGCCAACTGCTTAGGCAAGCTGGGTATGGCTTAGGGCAGGCCCGAGGATAACTTCTCCCTTATTCTCAAGACCAGATCTGACCACCACTTAGTTGTGTGGCAAGAGAAGTGGCCAGATAATCCAGAAGCAGGCCCTGGGTGAATTTATGCTTCAGCCTCATGGCTTAGCAAAGAAAGAAGATACACAAAGTGATGAGTGTCTCCCTTTAAGACTCAGTGACCCTGCCCATTAGCAAGGGTGGCCCAACCCTGTCCTAGGATTGTGGAGAAGCAACCCGCCCATAAGAAACATCCAGTAATCAATGAACCAGTGTGTCACACATTCTAATTTTCAATCTCATGTGTATTATCCTTCTGATCCTCACCCTGTGAGTTATAGTAATATTATTATCATTTTACTGATGAGGAAACCGAGTCAGAGAGGCTCCACCCCTTGCCTGTGAATTGCAGCCCCGAGTGCAGTGATTCTGCTACATCCTGGCTGTTCAGTGTTACAGCAGAGCTAGGAGGCTTCTGGGCACCAGACCTCCCCTCCGATAACACAAACAGTGCCCTTTCGGAAGTCGTTTATACTACCAGTGAAACAATGCAAGAAATAAAAGATTTTTAAAAAAGCATTTAGATTGTAATACTGTGGGTTTTTTTTTTTCTTAAAATGCCTTTATATTTTTAGGATAGGAGATTTTAGCATTGGGAGGGTTAAAATAATGAAGACTATATAGGGTGTCCCAAAAAACATGTATACATGTATATTCTGTTAAGTTTTGAAAATGAAATGTATTTTAACAAACACTGGCTTTATAATTGTTCAAAGTTGGGTATAGTTGTTTTTTTTAGGATACCCTGTATTATAGAATTTTTATAGTTTACTTGAAACATTGCTGGTGTGCAGCTTCTCTTGAGAATTTTAGCTGATTCAAACTTGTGTTGTATATCTTAAGTGGTATTATTGCATCAATTTAAAAAACTGTCTCTTTAAAAAAATTGTAACTTAATTTTCAATCCTATTAGAGTTTATTTTTCCGAATTATTATCCTTGTTGCTTGTTACATTAAAGATGCTTTCTCCCCCGCCCCCCTTTTTTTACATTTTTCTGTTGGCCAGTTGTGTATATTGTGTTTTAGTTTATTGAACTATAGAACCCTGACATTTGTTAAGAGTAGTAAGATGGTTTTTCAATTCTTTTTCTTAAGACCACAGACATTTAGTTAGCTTAATTACCCTTATCTTATTTTATGTTTTTGTCTTTAATGTTTTTGTCTTATTAAAGAGTTTTTAGATTAACATTAGTCAGTTACTATTATCAATCATTTAAAAAACTGGTTGATGGCACCCGTCTGTAAAAAATACTAGTGACAATATTAAATATCATGTTTTATTTTTGGAGGGTGGGACTTTGTGCTTTTTCACTGAGGTATTCTAATTTAATTATAATTAAAGAGATTTTCATAAGACTCACGTGAGCTGAAATCCAGGCTTTAGACAGGAACAGTGGCTAGTCAGTGCCAGTTTACAGACAGGTACTGCAACTTCTTTTTTTTTATCCTCACCCGAGGATATTTTTCCATTTTTTGTTCAGATAGAGGGGGAGGGAGAGAGAGGAAGGGAGAGAGAGAGAGAGACATCGACGTGAAGGGACACATCGAGCGGCTGCCACCCGCACGACCAACCAGGGCCGGGGACAAACTGCAACTGAAGTACGTGCCCTTAGTGGGAACTGAACCTGTGTCTCTCTGGACCGCAGGCTGACGCTCTAACCGCTGAGCCAAACTGGCCAGGGCAGGTACTGTAACTTCATGTGTTAGGTTAGCTGTGAGATTAAGGAGTTAAGAGCCTGTTATTTTATTCAGAGATTCTTGTTTATTTTATTATGATAACAGCTTAAAATATCTTTTTAAACAAAAGGTAGAAATATTGTAATTGCAAAAGCAGGATGCAGATTGCTAGGGCAATCTTTGGTCAATCTCATCCACTTTCTTTCATTTCTTAGTTTCTGGAATTCTAGTTGCATAGGTTAGTGTTACCATAAGGTTGGCCTGAGTTACTCTAATTTCTAGTGATACGGCATTGGTATCAAATCCTGCTAGTCTTGGATGGATCTTGCTGAAAAACTGCTTTTCAAGTTGTAAATTTCATAGATTGATCTATCCAAGGGAAGTTGTTCCATGAGGATAATGTATCTTAACCTTCAGGGACCCTCCCTTGAGTGGTGTCTTTCAAGGTTCTGTGCCTAATTTTATTTATAATTTTGTGTTCCTTTCCTTAAAGAGGCCCCTATGATTGTCTAAGCTTCAGGCCCACCACTCTTGGATTTGCCTCTGGCCAACAGGCTAACTCATTGGAAACGGAAACAAAAGCAATCATAAAGATACACTTCTGTCTTAAAAAACCGATTCAAGGTCTCTAGTAGTAGCTCCCAGATTCCCTCCTGATGGAAGAAATGATCTAGATGATTATAACAAATTGTAGAACTATGTATGTAAAACCAGGCAAATGACTGCTGATTGTGAAAGCATTGGGAATAGAGTTTTAGAGGCTTGTAGTCCTTGACTGAGTTCTGTTTTGTAGATTATCAGCCTTTTGGTGAATTTCTTTTAGAAAGACAGAAAATTTCAAATAATCGGAAACTTTTATGGAATGTAGAAGTTCACTCTTTAATCTGTTTTATATGTTCCTTTAGCCATAGTAATAGTGTATGTCTCCTTCAATTTTCCTCCAGCTATACTTGTATGAATCTTTAAAAATCCTCATAAATAATGAAAATGCCAATATAGTATATATATAATATGAAACCTTCACATTTCATTGTATATAGGAGTATAAAAAAGACCATGCAAGCTGAAACCATGTAATTCTATCTTAATACTCACTAGAAAAAATTATACTTGCTCTGTGACCTTTAACAATGTCAAAACATTACAAACTCTTACTGTTGGTTATAAATACCTGGAAATGAAAGTAATTGTAAAACTAATATTTAGTATATTATGATTCAGAACATTCAAAACCTTAAGAATTAAAGTGTTTCATTTCTTTGTAAAAAACCGTCATGAGTCATTTGAACATTTTTTTGCTTTCTTGTAATATAACTTAGGACATACAGAGAACATTGTTTCCTATATCCTTGCAAATGTTAATAGTACTTTCTAAGTTTGAATCAACTTTAATTCTTTTATTCTCCCATAGTCAGTATTGTGAACTATCTCATAGGGCTCCTTTAATGTGAAATGTTGGTTGTTTGTTTTTAAATTTGCATCACTTTCTCGGGAAACCTTAATCCTTTCTACCAATCACTGTCTTGATTTATAAGTTGTTGATAAGTTCACCTTCACTCAGTTTGTCTGGCTGCATATCTAGAGTCTCTCAATGGCAGTAACGTCAACATTCCCACAGTCTTTTATTTCTTCTATAATCTCATTTATGTTGTACTCAAATTCACGTTCAGCATTATGATTTTCATTTTTTGGATGGATTTGAATCTTTGATGGCTAATTCCTGCTTTCGATTCCCATGATTTGTAAAATGTCATGCGGATTTTTCACTGAGGAACGAGGAGGCAACACAGCTACATGCTTTGCTTCTGTGTGTGAACTGAGTAACAGATACACAGTGACCAATCCTTATGGGCTTTGAAGTGAGGTGATTTGCCACTGATTGTGATGTGTTATCTGTTATTCACCAGCGATTTGTGGACTCAAAAGCTAACAGCAAAGTTTCAACTTTATGCAATAATTCCCAGTTGCTATTCTATGGTAACTGAAATTTGAATGGCGCTGTTGGGAAACTGGTGTTATTTCACTGCACCGTAGTAATGGAAACCTGCATATATGAACTGTGTAAAGCAGGGCCTGCTTCTTGCTCTCTTTCTGTAAGTTTGAAATAATTTCTAAAGCTAGCTTTTAGCAAGAAGTTTAACAATTACGATCAAAACATGGTTTAAATATTCTGGTTCATTTTGTGGGAGCAAGATTGTATTTTGTAACTAAATTTGACTAAATCAGCGAAGACAACTATATGATTCTATGTAGCATTTGAAAAGCAATGCAAAACTGAACTGGATTGTTTTTCCCTCCAGTTTTATGTATGGGGAATTGACTGACAAGAAGACCATTGAGAAAGTCAGGCAGACTTTTGACAACTACGAGTCAAACTGCTTTGAAGTTCTTCTGTACAAGAAAAACAGTAGGTATCTAACTGATCACTAAGGTGTGTCAACTTGTTATTAACATTCTGTGTTGGTAAGTGGTAGCTGAGCTATAGTGTAGAAAGAATATAAAACTTTGTTCCTTCTCTTGCCAGGGACAGGGGGTGCAAGTAAAATTAGACTGTAAAATTAATAATTGATCCTGTCTATGAAAAGCAACCTGTTGAAAAATGAAAGAAAAGCGTGTATATTTTAAATGTGATTTGTGTGTGTGTGTGTGTGTGTGTGTGGTGGCAAAATGTCTTATAATTAACACTCATGCTAACAATTATATAGTTACTTGACAGCAACTAAAAATAACATAAATTTATTCACTTCTTATGGTAAAATAAAAAGGTGATTTGTGTCACTGGATATGTCTGATTACCTTTCTATACATACATAGATAACATGTGAATATATAATATCTACTCGGGGTGAACCTTTACTAATATAGCCTTTTGATGAACTAGGGCTCTTTTGTGTATAACTCGTCAAATAGTCATTACTTTTATTTTTATTTATTTATTTTTATTTTTAAAGTTATTATTATTTAAATTTCAGAACAGGGCCCTTTACATCTGGTATATTTATCTTGAATGTTTATCTCGATTGTTTTGAGCTGTTCTCAGGATGAGATTTGTGAGTGGTCAGTTATCCATTATATAATCACATAAGGCATCATGGTATGGAGGAAGAAACCAACCAAACAAAAAACCAACTAGTATGTTCATCAGCCAGACTCCTTTCTGATTCATTTTCATTAAATAGTTACTTACTTTTATTTCTTTTTGTGGCTTTTGCAAATTGACTTTTCTGTTTTAAAATGAACAGTCACTTCACAAGATGGACTAATTTATTTAGTGTTAATGGTACATGATAGCAAAGCCAATTATTATCTTTAGTGGAAATTGATGCAATTTGCGACATGTTCTAACTTCACCAGGAAATACTTGTTTCATGTTCAGTGCCTGTTGGATCTTGTGGAGCATGATTCATTTTACTGCAAACATTTGTTCTCATGGACTATTTGGAATTGAACTTAGGTTTCTCTCTTGTTTTTTAAATTAAGAGACCATCAGAGGGATAACAACAACCATAGTTATTGTTTCCCAGCAGTGCGCTTGGTAATGGGAGCATCAGTCTTCAGTGGTTTTACCTACGGAATATCTTAACATCTAATCTTTCATTTTAGAATCAAGGCTGAGAGGTGTTTCTCTTTGAAGTAAGTCATACCCAAACATCTGTTGGCTTGCCACCTAGAAAACAATCCGTTCAGAATGACCCGCTCTGTTCTCTGCAAGAGAAAAGTCAGGCTGTAGGTGTTTGTTGTTTTTTCCCACCAGTTCTAAATAAATATTGATAATTTATAGTAGATTCTTATGCCCAAATCCTCTTTCATTTCCATATAGTATTCTTATTCCCTAAATGACTTAGATATATTTCAAGTTTAGCAAACAATTTAAGAATGTTCCATATTACTAAGGTCATTTCACTCTGACATTTAAACAGAATAAACAAATCTTTGCCTGAGTTTAAAACATCAAAACCGAGTCCATAGTTTCTGAATTTCTCAAAAATACTTCAGTGGACATTCTGTTTGTTTACATCCTTTAAATCTGACTTGAATGTTACATTTCCACAAGTTTCCTTTGGAGATGGTGACATAGTTTGCTTTATTTTAATTTATTGAAATAATTATCTGACCTTTATTCAGGCCTCTCTGGTTCTTTTCAGATAAACATCTATGCGTGTTTAGATGTCTGCTTAGAACTAGTAAGCGATAGAGCCCATAGCACTATAAATTAAAACTCTCTCCTTGCTGTGTGGTATCTGCACTGAGTTCTTTTTTTCCCTTAATTTAATATGAAGGGAAGATATTATCTGTGTATTACAATGGAGTTCTATTATACTTAAAAGCAGCTTTAAAATACCTTGTAAATAGTTAGCTGAAGGCTTTTGAACATCAGCTGAAAAGAGTGTATTTGTGTTACTTTTAAAAATGTCAGTAGAAAAAGTCACGCGTCTGTAGACGTTGTTCTGGGAAAGCTGAATGCCGACTCCTCCCATTACTTTCATTAAGGAATTAGGTTAAACACCATTTGCCAGGAGGAGAGCGAGGTATCCCACTTAACACGTGTCACGAGGGCCACTTCCTTTCGCAACCTGTCCTCGAGGCCGACCGCTCTGGTTGGCAGAGGGCGTGTCCGCTGCTGGAAAGAAGCAGGGCTCTGAGACCTGAGCAATGGCACGTTCTGTCTGCACAAAGAGCTGAACTGTGGCCGCTGGGCTCCCTCCCCGTCGTCAGTGCCAGGGCACCGCCTCGAATCTCCAGCAGCTGCTGGCCCCGCTGCTTAAGCCCCAACCTCAGACTCAGACTGTGCATATGGCGCCAGCCGGTCAGCACGCGCTCAGCCTCCCTGGGGAAGCATGACCCTGTGCCTCCACTTGAAACAGTCCACCATGTTTTCCGAAAGCAGTTGAAAAGAACAGCCCTGACTCTATGCCACACTTTGAAATGTTGCTGTTTTCATAGGAAGATGCGAGCTGTAACATCATCTCTGTCCGTTCAGGTTTCTAACGGACCTTGGAAAACAACTTAGGTTTAGTGCCCTTGCCACTCTGTCTACGACCTGGTTCCTCAAGCGCACTGCGTTGGAACAGCCCTAGGCCATGTATCTCTGGCGTCGGGGCTGGTGATTTGTAATACTTTGCACATCGCTCACTGTTCCTGGACGCACTGTGTAAGGTTAGAAGCGGAAAACAAAGAACAAGCCTCTCTGGACGATGGTGTAATTGTTTCTGAGATCACTGGTTCATCCTATAATCATTTTGGAAAGGACCATGTCCTTCCATGGGCCTCCTGCTGTTGTAAAGGACCTGGTCGTCAACACTGAATATTCCCGTGGAAATCTGCTTTCTCTGATTCTCTGATTTTTTGGTCTTGGTGGTTAAGTTACCTTATCTTGTCTAAGTGGCAAATTCCCTTTGTGGTGACATTATTACATGGCTATTTTTGGGCCACAGATATGGAGGCACTTCTTTTTTTTTGGTAGGTGCCCCTAGCAGGAACCGAACCTGGGATTCTCTGGTCCGCGGGCCGATGTGCCAACTGCTGAACCAAACCGGCTAGGGCTGGAGGCACTTCTTCTTTGGTTTTCACTGGTAGCCACTAACAGGTTATCAAGTCTCAGCTAGAGACTAGTTGTACCTGCACAGTTCACTCCCCACACCCCAAACCTGACGGAGGCCTTCATGTCTTTAAGGGAGAATATTTGGAGAGGCTTTGCTGCACTGTGGCTTAGGGTGAATATGATGGAAATGTCTTTTTGACTGTGATGGAACATTCCTTCAGTGTTTTATCGTTTAATGGATAATTACTCCTTTGAAGGCATTTCTCTTGTCTTCAAATATTTATTTGATGTAGTGCCAGTTCCTGATTTGTCCAAAACCTAAGCTTTGAACATTTTGAAACTATCCTCTGGAGTCTGCAGGAGCCATTGTTTGAAGAACCTGGGGACAGAGTCCAGCCTCCTGTTCTGCGGGAGGGAGCGGGGGGTGTGGGGGTGTGGGGGTGTGGGGGTGTGGGGGGAAGCAGTGGCTCATAGAGACGCCTGAGGTTCTCAGGGCTGGGGACATTTTTCCCCCTTTGATGCTGTTTTAAAAGCTTCAGGTAGAGCTCTGTGTCCATCAGGTTTCAAGTGTCTGACGTGGGTGTGTCAAAACCGTAGAGCTATCTTATAAGTCTGTCTGAGCCTCTCAGAGGTTCTTCCCAGAGGAATACTTACCAGAGTATCAGGTATTACTATTGAAGTCAATTGCAAACACTTCTCGAAGGGACAAGGAGAAGCAGCACGTAGGAGTGTCACACTTGGTGAGACTATCCAAGGAAGTAGGCGAGAGCCGCGGGGTGTGGGGAGCCAGGCCTGCAGGTGATGCTGGTGTCGCCTCAGTGGTGAGGCGGCTTTGTGCCCCTGCATTGTGAAGTGCCATCCTGGGCTTTACTTTTAAATTGTGATATTTTGGGTTGAAAAATATGGTTATTAATTTTTGAGCAACTAGTCGTTGATACAAAATTAAAGGTTTTTTGATCTCTTTATGCAATTCAAATACTGTTGTGTTGTGTTGGTGCTAGTTCCTGGCCTAGAAGCTGGCAACTGAAGGAAAAGGAGAGGCAGGAGACGAAGTCATTGTTGTGACTTTGTCACATTCTGTTGTCCTTTCTTTCTCTTTCAGGAACGCCTGTTTGGTTTTACATGCAAATTGCACCCATAAGAAATGAACATGAAAAGGTGGTCTTGTTCCTATGCACTTTCAAGGATATCACGTTGTTCAAACAGCCGATAGAAGATGATTCAACAAAAGGTAATTGTCAAGGGAATTACTACACTTAAGAATTAGGCTGTCATTTTGTTGTTGTTAATCCTCACCAGAGGATCTATTCCCACTGATTTTTAGAGAGAGGGGAATGGAGAGAGAAAGAGAAAGAAACATCGATGTGAGAGAGACACATTAAGTGGTTGCCTCCCGCACAACCCTGACTTGGGCTGGGGTTTTCAACCTGCAACCCAGATATGTGCCCTTGACTGGGAATCAAACCCGTGACCCTTCGGTCCCTGGGCCAACACTCTAACCACTGAGCCAAACTGGCTAGGGCTAGGCTGTCTTTTAAATATATTATTATTATTAT
This sequence comes from Molossus molossus, assembly GCF_014108415.1. Taxonomy (NCBI): domain Eukaryota; kingdom Metazoa; phylum Chordata; class Mammalia; order Chiroptera; family Molossidae; genus Molossus; species Molossus molossus. The sequence continues at coordinate 217,311,374 of NW_023425344.1, read as the reverse complement.
TTTAACAAAATTATTGGTTGAATTCAAAACCAAAATTATACTATGTGACCATTATTTTGCTTCACATTCATGCTAGTGTCCAAATCAGTTTTTTAATTGTAGTTTTGAATGGAAATAGAAAGTTAAAATAATAGTTACTTAACAATTGTAATCAGAGGAACTGAGAAAAGTCATAAGGAAGAGATTTCATAGAACATTAATTTAGAATCAATGTAATGGGAGTTTCAACAACTAACGTGGTAAGTTTTAGAAATAAAAAAATATAACTTATGGGATGGATCACAGCTGATTAGTTGTTGATTGGATTTAAAAATTGATTAGCATTTGATTAGTTCATTTTTTGAGGTTACTTTTCACCTTTTAAAAATTTGATTGTTGTAGATTCTCTTGGATAGATGTTGCTGGATTATGTAAAGGACAATTTTGTTATCAAGCCAGTGGCTGAGAAATGAAAACATTCTAATTGGAGTCTTATTGACTATAATATTCAGAGAGACTGCTGTAGAAAATCGTAGTCAGGGGCATGTGCTCTTACTCCTCTCTGCTCTCATTTTACTCTAATTATGTTTAAATTAGAAATTGGTGTCATATAAACGAAGAATTTAACATACCCTTAGAAGAAGTTTTATGAAATATTTTAAATAATTTCTTAGGAGATTAAAAATTAAATGTCTTCCTTCTTACATTTGGCAAACATTGCCTTTCCTTACCTCTAAAAAAATGGCATAAAAATTTTAATCTTTCCAACTGTAATCATAATTATAGAAAAATTGCATTACACTTATTTCCTGAAGGTGAAATCACATATATATTCCTATACCTGTTCAGTTTCTGGTTAGCATCAAATTGCGAGGAAAATTATACATTGTGCAAACCATTTAAAGCATGACATAGATCAGTTACTTGTGACTGTGAAAATCTGTGTATTAAGTCATCTCCTGGAAGAATGACTACAGCGTTCACTTTTGGAACTGTCCTACCCGTTACTCTGCCTTTACTCAGATAACCAGTGTCTAAGAAGTTTAGGATACATTTAAATATTATTTTTCATATACTAGTCTTCTAATAGAATGAACTTCTAATTAATGCTCATTTGTTTGTTTAAAAATTCAAAGTACTCATCCTGTAGCAGCAGAATACATATTCTTCTCAAGCTTAAATGGAACATTCACTAAGTAGATCACATTCTGGCCATAAAACACACCTTGGTAAATTAAAAAGAATAGTCTTGGCCGGTTTGGCTCAGTGGTTGGAGCATCGACCTGTGGACCAGAGAGTCCCGGGTTCGGTTCCCTCTAAAGGCATGCACAAAAAAAAAAAAAAAAAAAAAAAAAAAAAAAAAAATTAAAAGAATAGAAATTTTACAAAGTATGTTCTTAGACAATAGTGTAATTAAGCTAGAAAACAGTAACAAAAAGATAGCTAGAAAAATTCCCAAATGTTTGGAAATTAATACATTTAAAAATAGACCATGGGTCAAAGAAGAAGCCTTAAGGTAAATTAGAAAAATATTTTGAACTAAATGAAAATAAAAATATGTGAGATGCAGCAAAAGCAGTGCTTAGAGGGAAATATATAACATTATATACATATATTAGAAAAGAAAAAAGATATAAAATTAATAACCTTAATTTCTACCTTAGGAAAGTAAGCCAAAGAAGAGCAATTTAAACCAAAGCAAGCTGAAGGCAATAAATAAATCTTAGAGCAGAAATCAATGAAATAGAAAACAGAAAAACATTAGAGAAAATCACTATAACCCAAAGCTGATTTTTTGAAGAGATTATTCAAGTTAATAGCCTCTAGCTAGGCTAACCGAGAAAAATGGAGAAGACACAAATGACCAATATCAGAAATTCAAAAAGGTCCATTACAACACATCCCTGGACATTAAAGCGTTTTTAAAAAAGTGCTTTGAACAACCTACTACCACCAAATTGTTAACTTAGTTAAAATGGGCAAATACTTTGAAGTCACAAACTACCAGAACTCACTAGGGGAAATAACCTGAACTGTCTTATAGCTATTAAATAAATTGAATTAATAATTAATCAACTTCCAAAACAAGAAATCACCTGGTGCAGACGGTTTTATTGTGAAATTCAGTCTCTTTCAGAAAAGACAAGTAGAGAGAACTCTTCTCATTCCATGAGGCCAGCACTGCCGTCATACCAGACTCAGAGAAAGACATTACAAGAAAGCGTGAGCCCTGGTCGGTTTGGCTCAGCAGTTAGAGCGTCAGCCTGTGGTCCACAGAGACCCGGGTTCGGTTCCCGCTAAGGGCGTGTACCTTGGCTGCAGTTTGTCCCCGGCCCTGGTTGGTCGTGCGTGTGGCAGCCACTCGATGTGTCCCTTTCACGTTGATGTTTCTCTCTCTCTATTCCTCTTTCTCCCTCTCACTCTACTGAATAAAAAATAGAAAAATGTCCTCAGGTGAGGATAAAAAAAAAAGTTACAGGCCAGTATTTCTCATGAATATAGATGTAAAAAACTCCTCAACAAAATAGAATCTAACAACTGAAAGAATTACACACAAGAACCAAGTGGGATTTACTCCACATATGCAAAGCTGATTCAACATTTAAAAATCAATCATTATAATTCACTGTATCAACAGGCTAAAGAAGAAACAATATGAACATATTACTTTGCATAGAAAAAGTATTTGACAAAATCCAACACCCGTTTATGATAAAATCTCTTAGTGAAGTAGGAATGGGGAGGAACTTCATCAACTTGATAAGGAACATCTGTGAAACACCTAAAGCTAACTGCTGATACCTGTTGTTTTCTCTCATTTACACTACGTGGTGTCATGGGCAGCTAATGTTGGCCAAAATGAGTACAGTACTTTCTCACAGTTTTGATATGCTGAACTTAATAGTGGTGTGAGTAACTTTGAAGCCTATTTATGGAAAATGAAAGTTGGCAGCATTTGACAGTGACGTTGAGGGATGGATGTTAATATTAAGGGTTGAATTTTATTTTTCAAATTAATGCCTCTCCGTTTTTCTGTCTCCACTTTCATCTCTGCATTTGTGCACCAGAATCATAGAGTTCTTTGTCAGGCACAATCTCTTAAATGCATAATCCACTCTTAGAAAAATAAAAAAAGGCATTTGAATAAACTCCAGACAACTCAGACCACTTGATTTTGGACTAAGTACTTGATAGACATGTAAATTAGAATCTATAGGGAAAATCAGACCCCATTGTGGAAAGGATTAAACTCTCTCTTTCCAGTGCCAAAATTTGTAGAGGAAAAGCTTATTTTGAATAGACTTATTTTGAGACTTCACACCTTTCAAATACACAACAGACTGCTGAAAAAGGTATTGCACAAAGTAACTGTGAATGCTATATATGAGTTACTTTCTATTATTCAAGTGAGCTATACATTTAATATGAAGAATTCAATAGAGATAAAATGTTTCTGCCAGTAAGTAATCATCCTACTATCTCTACAAAACTAGCAGTATACGAAAGCATGCTTTGAAACATAGGCAAAAAATTGTATCTTTCAATCTTTTAAATTTGGTAAAGGGGACCACGTAACTTTTGGGAAATAGCAGATGAGATTTTGTGATAAGACCATAATATCAAAATGATTTGGGGCTAGAGAACTGAAGTCGGACACAATATTTACTTTTCATTCAGCCTTGGGTTACTTAACTAGAATTACTTACCACGAGCCTTTTCATGACTCTTCTAGGAAGATTGTATATTTCTTGTTTATCTGTTTTATTCATTCTTAAAACCCAAAGAACATGTTGAACACACAATACGAGGCAGGCACTATTCTAAGTCCTGGAAATACAGAGTTCCTTCTGTCACATCCTAATAGGAGGGGCAGATAAACACATATGTATAAAATGGAAATTTTCTTCTGGTTGTTGTATTTTGTCAGTAATATAGGAAACATAATTATGAGCTGAGTGTAAAGATGGGGAAGGAGGTGAGGAAGTGTTACAGGTGTGAGGAGAGAGGAGTAGGTGCAAATGGTCATCTATGAGTGTGAAGAAGAGAGTGGACAAGGGCAATCCATTAGGTTTGCTGGCCAGCACAAAGGTCTGCTTGAAGCCAGTGGTCATGAATTTCAGTAGTACAGTGATACCTCGGTTCTCGAACGCCTCGGTTTTCGACCAAATCAGGATTCGAGAAACTTTTGTCTCGGAATCCGAACAAATATTTGGAACTCGAACTTCCGAGTTGAGCCGAATGGCGTTCATTCGGCCCAGCGCGCCTTGCTTGCGTCATCAGTGTGAGTGCAGAGAGAGAGTCACGCTTTGTGGAGTCCGCTTTCCTATTGGGTTTCATTGTTTCGGTTCTCGAACAATTCGGTTCTCGACCATCCTCCTGGAACGAATTATGTTCGAGAACCGAGGTATCACTGTATCTGTGAGCATGATTTTCTGTTTTACTCCACCCATGTTTAGTCAAAGGTGTACAGATGTAGAAGTAGGTAAAGTGTTGAATTTAACCTGAGTTGGAATTTGATCAGGTAAATAAGATGAAAAGAATCGTGGAGTTCAGGGATCAGAGAGAAGGATCAGAAAGATCAGGGAGTTGAGGATGCTTGGCTTGCAAGAGAGTAGGTTGAAAGTGTTTGCAAAATTTTGAAGAAATACTTAGGAAATTAAAGTTCTGCAGAGGATATAGAAAATTGTGTTTGGGGATGCAGAACAGACAAGTGAATCCACACACTGGCAAGCCAGACTGTAACTCTTAATCCTAGAGCAAGGACATTTTACCTTCTTAATGTGAAAAGGGGCCAATGATTGGAGCAAGGGCCCAAGTCCTTTGAGGATGTGCCAAAACTGGTTGGAATTCACATCAGTCTCCTCCTACTTCTGTTGGTATTTTTACCAAGAAACTCAGACAGGTGGTTGAAAGACTTGAGTCAACTGGCTAATTCTGAATTTTATTTCTGAATGGCACCTGGGATAGTAACAATAAAGTGATGGCAGCCAACTGATTTGAGTGTAGCTCTTCCACAAAATGAAATTTATGATCATCAGAACTTCATTCTAGGTTGATTTTTGCCTTTAAAATGAATGGCACTGAATGATGTCAGCAATACCTTTTTAAAAATAATTTTTTAAGTTTATTTTTTATTGTTGACATTATAAAGATACCCCCCTATTCCCCCCATCTCCCCCTCCCTCCACCCAGCACCCGCCCCACCCCAGGCCTTCACCACACTATTGTCTATGTCCTTGAGCATGCATGTAAGGCGGATATTACATTGATATCACTTATATGTGGAATCTAACACACAAAATAAACTGATGAACAAAATAGGTCCAGAGGCATGGATGCACGGAGCAGTACCTTTGATCTAGGCTGCGATGGATGCTAGCAAAAACCACTGTTTTACTCCAGTGGGGAAGGAAACCGGTTTTGATGAAATAGTTAACATGTGTCAGGAACTTTATAGCCTTTATTGCTCATTTCGGTAATTCTGGAAATTACTGTTATTATCTCCATTTTACTGTTGAAGATCCTGACAGGCCAAGTCTGACTGATTGCCAACCCCATGTTATCTATGGCACTGTGCTGCCTCGTCCTTCCCAGTGGGAACTCATAGTTTGGGTTTGATGGTGTTCTCCACATCTCCTTACAAAGTCTTCACCTGAATGGCATTCTCTATTTCCCCCTGCTCTCCTTTTCAACACCACCACCGACAAAAAAGTCGAGAATACTCTGATTCTGACAGAATTGTACTGTTTGGAACCAACAGAATTTACTGAAAATAATACAAGGTGGCAATGTGTTTTTGTTATCTTTTGCTCCTAGTATTGTGGTGTTGGAACTGTTGCTCAGATAATCAGTCAGTGGTACCCAGTACATCATTTATAATTATACAAAGGGGAAAAATTACAGCCAAGAAGTCCATTCTGTTGATTAGCCATATGTATCCTAAAAGAGATGGCTCAAATCTCTGCCCATTTATACTGTATAGTATTTTCAAACAGACTCCCAAACTGCCAAAACACTTACAGTGTGAAATGTCCTGTGCCAAACAGTTATGGCATCTTTGTGCCAATAATTGAGACAAAAAAAATTTCTGTAGGAGGAAAATAATGGCAAAAATAGCAACCGTCCCCTTGTGGGAAGCCAGTGATTTTCTTTAGAAAGGAAACAGCAGATGAAATATGAGTAATTATATCATGTAGTCTCTTTGGCCAAGAGTATAATTGTTTACCTAAGCTTTTTTTCTTATGGATTAAAATCTTGCGTTGCAGTCTAGTAAATTGATTTAACTGCCTCTGTGACTTCTTTTTATTTTTAAGAATAAACAGTCCATGACAAAGAGGTTAATTGCAACCCAATAGAGCTAAACTAATGTTTTATTAAGAAGGAGTTGGCATCCTGAGCTTTTAGGAGAACAAATGTTCTCATAATACCATGAACAACTTACAGAGCAAGTATTAGGCGCTTCGTATTCATCTATCTGTTCACATTACCCTGTATCGACCACATCTAAGTAACATCAGCAAACTGTGCTGAATAATCAGTCACGCAGTTAGGTTTCTGTAAAGGTGAGATCAGAAAATGTATCACTGGGAGAAGTTAGAACTGCTGATGTGTGTTTTTCCCTCTGACCTAGACAGGGTGGCTGCTCGACTTTTCCCAAGTTTGTACAGTGGGGGTTGGTGACAGATCGAATGAATTAAATTAACTAATAGGCAGTTCCAGATGTGTCCAAGAACACAGAGGGATAGGACTAAGGAGATTCACCGTGGCATTGTTAGTGACAGTGAAAAATCTAGAAACCACTTACATGTCCATGAACAGAACATATGCATGATCAGGAAAGAACAAATGTCTAATTTGCTGAGATGATAAAGGTGCAGGCAAGAATCAGTGCCATGCGGGTGGGTGTAGAGGTGGAGGGATGGAAATGAACTTGGAAACTATCATGTTTCTTGTGGCTTCTGTTTTTTCTGTAACTTATTTGAAGAGGTAATCTGCTATAAGGAGAGGTGGCTGGTAGAGGGTCTTGAGAAAAATGCTGACTGTTTAGGACCGAGTGAGGACTACGGGAAAGCCCTAAACCCAGGAAATGGGAGAACACGTGCCATTTGGTACTTTTTAATATTCCATGTGTCATTGAACTTGTTCCTTCAATAAATCCTCAGATATTTTTCAAAATGTTTTCTGGATGAACTTTGTTATACACTAGGCTTGTCTTTTATTTCACCACTCTGATGTACTAAAGGGTACATCACCTGTCTTAGAAAGTGAAACTTCAGTTAGTATATGATTGACTTGGGAGTTTCTAAAAATACTCAATGCAATTATAATATTCAGTTGATGTAAGAAAGAGAAATGATCACAAGAAAGTATCTTAATATATCTTTTGCCAACATATATTTACTACCATCTGAAGACATTCTTATCACTTTTACCCAACAAAGAAAAAACAATTCTATAAAGCAAGGAGGAGCACAGAATTTTGTAGACAGCTAGCCACTTTGGCTACCAAGACTATAAAATAAATATGAGCAAAACAGAAAGGTCACACATAAAAATTTCTTATTATTTTACAGCCACACTTGAAATATGTGATGGTGTCCATAGAGAAGTAAGATACTTTTGATTGATACTTGTCATTAGTTCTGGCTATTATACTATTTCTAAGATAATTTGAATATTATAAAGAATGTCAATTATGTGTGAAAAATTGAGAGTTCTCTTCTTATTTTTAAGGTTGGACAAAATTTGCCCGATTGACACGGGCTTTGACAAATAGCCGAAGTGTTTTGCAGCAGCTCACGCCAATGAATAAAACAGAGGTGGTCCACAAACATTCAAGATTAGCTGAAGTAAGTGGGAGACTAACTTTGCTTTCCAAGGTGGTGATGGTTGTGGTACACCCCCCCCCCAAACAATTCAATATAGATGTTTTTGGCTATTCTTTTGAAACTGCTACCTGATAATTTACGTTTTTTCTTATAGAGTTATAGAAATTTCAGTTATTTCTTTTTATTCCCTCCTACCTTTGAAATTGGAAAGTAGTTCATGACATCCCAGGCTAAGATCCATAGAGTGGGAGGTGTCCTTTGAGCAAGGAGATAGGGAGTTCACGCATTCATCCATTTATGTATCAGCACACACAGATGGAGGGTTTGCTCTGCCCTTGGTACTCTGCGAAGAATGTAGGTATGAGATCAGCAATGGGCTCTATCATCCAGGAGCTAAATATCTAGCACAGAAATCCAGTAACAGAATGTGGTCAATATTATGACAGGGGAAGCGGGAGCATTTACCTAGTCGTGGCCTCTGAAGAGGGCTACCTGAGTGAGCTGGTACCTCGGCTGAGTACATTTGGAAGGAAAAATATAAGAGGCAGGTTATTTCTTACAGGGAGGCCAGCCTATGCAAAGGCCCAGAGATGAGATAGTGTGATGATTCTGAGTGCGACTTCAGTGTGGGTGAAGTCAAATGGGGAGGGAACGGTTAGGTGGTGTGCAGTGAAATGGGTGGTTGGTGTTCCACGTGCCAGGCAAGTGCCATGATTGCATTTGTGCTTCAGAGAAACCTCTTGAAGGGAAATTGGTCCCAATGGTTTCCTTTGTAATCCCATGTTTTTATTGTATTAATTTAAAAATGTTATTCTAAGGAGAAGTCCATCGATTTCACCAGATTGTCAAAAGAGAGCCACAGCCCCAAAATGGTTAAGAACCCTTAGTGGCTCTGTTCTGAATGGGTAGATAGGGAAACCAGTTAAGAGTTACTAGTAGCCATTCAGCTAGGATGACCATGGTGTTAGTCAAGGGAACCAGAAGCAGAAGTGGGCATTTGCAGACACAGCAAGATCAGAGTCAACATGTTTGTTGATAGATTCGAATTGAATGTGAAATAAGGGGATCAGTCCAAGACAACTCTGTGTTTTTATTGTGAACAACTGGGTAGATAGTGAGTGCTGTTGGTTAATAGAATGGCAAATATAAGAGGAGGAAGAGAAGGTTTGGAGGCAATGATAATGAGTTCCATTTTGCACATATTAAGTTGGAAGTTCCTAAAAGGAAATCTGAGTGGAGATTTATGGGTCAGACCTCTGATGGATATCTGAGTTTGAATTGCAGGCCTTGGGGAGAGAGTAATACTTTTATGAAAAGACATATTTTTAAAAGCCCAAACAAGACATTAACATAAATAAATATTAACTAATAATAATAATAATAATCATAATCACAACATCTAAAAAAGATGATATGCAATTGGCACAAGATTTAAAGTAGACGGTTAGATACAACTTGTTTTTTGAATAGTAATTGTTATTAAGTACTACTTAGTTTTGAAGTTACTTTCTTTTCTGCCTTGAGTTGTCTATTTCTTTCTACAAATCAAGCTGAAGTGTAGGAGCTTTTTTCTGTGACTGTTGACTTTTATAGTCATGATTCTTTCTGGGTATTTATTACACCCTATTTAGAGCTTTCCTTTCTTCTTCTTCTTTTAAAAACGTTTTTATTGATTTTTTAGAGAGAGGAAGGGAGAGGGAGATAGAAACATTGATGCATGAGAGAAGCATCAATCAGCTGCTTCCTGCATGCCCCCTACTGGGGATCAAGCCCACAACCTGGGCATGTGCCCTGACCCAGAATCAAACCTGTGACCTCTCAGTGCATGGGACAGTGCTCAATCCACTGAGCCACACCAGCTGGGCTCTTTTTTTTTTTTTCTCCTGTTAACACAATTGGGCAAGAACAAGAGAAAAGGGACCATAAAGAGGAAGTTTGTGTACCTTAACACCCAAATCACTCATTACTGTTTTTTATGCCTCTATATCAAGAGGAAACGTTCTTTTTCCTTGACAGCTCATCATTTTTACTTTTATTTTTGAAGGACTTTTCATTCCTGTTTCTTCTCATCTGAGTTTTTTTTGCTTCGCTTTTTTGATTATTGTTAGTTTCTTCAGCAGTCATCCCTAATTCATAAACCTGATTCAGAAACAAAACTACTTTCTGTCAGGTCTTAGTCTAGATTTCGGAGAACATGCAGAAATAACAAATAATAAGGTTTTCAATCAATACATCTTGTCAGTGGGTGCTCTTAGATCTCCAAAGACTGGCCCAGAACAAACACCATGTTGGCACAAGGATATTGTCTTTCTAGTTGTTCTCACAGTCATATAACTTGCTCAACCCAAATATTTGGATTTGTCATTGAATTTCAGGCTGTTTTACTTTTTCGAAGACATATACCTTTTATCTCAACTCCACTGGGACCCCTACATTTGGAGTTTATCCACAGTTTCAAAGATCCTGGTCTCTGTGTAGGCATTTTATCAATTTTTTATATGCTCTGACATCTGTGGATTAACTTTAGTTTCTCAAGTTTATACTGGGTAGAGGTAAAAACTCACTACTGTCCATGGTCCTGACTCTATAAGCATGAATACTCTCAGATATTTACAGAGAAAGAATGTGTTTGTATTGGTACAAAAATACATCAGAAAACATTATTTTATCTCCTTGCCACCAAAGGCTTATTGCTTATGGGAGTACAAATGAAAATGAAGAGTTGTTACTGAACTGGTTTATAAATAAGCCCCAGTAAGGGAGCTCTAATTAAAGTAGTGCTCTGGACAAGAGAAAGATAAAAACTTAGCATGTGTTCCTTGTGTTGTTGGCATTCTCCTTTTCCTCTTTCTGCTCTTCCTCTTGTAGCATTTTGGGGTCACTTTAGGTATGCAAGTCACTGTCTGAAGAGTGGGGTTATGAATGTCTAAAGAAAGAGAAGATAATGGTTTTACCTTGGACTGTACATTATAATCACCTGGAAAGGTTTTTGAAAGTATAGATTCTCTGAAAACCCACACAAGAGTAATTTAATTATTTTCTGCGGTGGGGTCTAGGTATGAGTATACTGTGTTTTTAAAACTCTTCAGATTATTCCAGTTTGTCGCCAGGTTTAAGAAATACTGAACTCAGGAATGATCCCATTTTCATAATGTAGGAGGCTGCCTTACATAATTCCTGGGTATGGAGCAGGATGGACTTGTCTGTTAGCACAGTATATAGGGCCCACAGCATTTTTAGGGATCTATGAGATGCTTGAATTTCTATTAACAGTGGAAGGAAGAAATGAACTTTTAGGTTAAAAATGGAATATATAATATTAATTAATTTAGTTTTATAAGAATTCAGCTGTAAAATGTAATTTTTATTTTATTTTATTATTTTTTTTATGGAATAAAAGGTCCAGGAAAGCAAAAATGTCTAGGTTGTAATGTACCTTGGCACTGAGTTTACTTTCTAAGTCTAAATCCTTTGTGCTCAAACTATAGATTGTGTAAATATAAGTGGTAAGGTATAAGCATTGGTTATAAAGGAAATTTTCATGTTCAACACAGTGAAGTTGGGATGGATAGACCAGTTGTTGAAAAGTGAAAGTGAAGCCATGGTTGTGTATGATTCTGTATATATAAAGGTCCATCCCAACATGAAACTTAGATTTATGGTAGGATAGTTTCCTGCTAAGTAATTTAAGATCTTATGGGAAAAATATGGCTGGGCACTGATAATGAAGATAAATACATACAGATTTTAATAAATAGTTTTTATAACTCCCAAAGTTGAAATAATATAGTAGACAACTAAGAGAATACCAATGATGTTTTTCATTTCAAAATAGTAATAATGGGTACTATATACTTAGTTTTTGTTATCTAAGTTCTATGTGTGAGAGAAACTTTATGATAACCCTCTCTCAAGTTTAAAAAATGCTCCTGATTTTGCCTTGTGACATATGAGCTACGTGCTAACAGGTCTTTTTGTTTGTATCTATTCTTATATTCAAATGATTTGAACTTTTTGAGTCCTATCTACTGGGTCCCATTTGTCCTAAAGACACTGAGTAATTGGATGCATAAGATGGTAAAACTTTTGGAAACATTATTTGTCAAAGTTCCATTTACAAACTCCTTACTACATAGGTTTACTCAGCCGAACTTCACCAATGGCGTGGAACAGAGCTCTGGCCTGCTTCTTTAACTCCTTTTCACCGTTTCCAAGTTCCAGCTTCTGGAAGACAATGCTAAATCTATTTCTGTTACCGTGCCCAGGGCTGCCCAGACCTCCACTCTTGCTCTGTCCTCTGTTTTTTCTTCGTTTCTTTACTTAGACCTAATCAAAGTAGGTCAAGGTTTGTATACCCTTGCACTGAAAATTTTCCATTTATAAGTCGAAAAGGTTGGAGAAGCAAACTTAAATATTTAGCTTTTTTTCCCTAAAGGAAAATTGCATTTGGATAGGACATGAAGCACAATATTCTTTAAGTCCTGACTAAAGGGAGAAAAGGAAAAGTCAGGCTATAACATTTTTAACCTTGACATTGCTGTGCCAGTCATTAGGACCCTTGCTGAGTCCCACTCAAGAATATCGCTGACAGTGGAGACCTAGGGTTCACTGAGGCCATCAGAATTAAAGTTATGTTCCCCGAGGTGCTCAAGACATGTAAAGAATGAATAACAGCGAGTCACCCAAATGACTGTTGAACGGGTAGTGAGAGACGTGTGGTTTTAGGCATGCTTTCCCAGCGAGTGCTCAGAAGCACTCCCAGACTCCCGGAATTGGATGTCCAGCAGTGCCATGGGTCACTGTTGGTGTTGGAGGAGGTCTTCGAAAGGAAGTGACCACTGGTTGACCTTCAAGCTGGACCTGGGCAATTGGTCCCTTTATCCTGTCCTTGAAATGTATGTGCTGTCCATCCTTCCCACAGTGTGAGCCATTTCCAAGGATGTAGCCTTGAGAGAGCTCTGTGTTAAGACCATCAATGCAGCATATATGACTGAACCCAGTTAAGGCCTGCACGTAAACTTTTAAGATTTTGGTATGTGTGTGTAGAGATCTACCAGCCTTGCAGTCACCCAAGACAAGCCTTGTATGAACGTTCCCTTGCTTATTAAAACTCTCAACTACCACCTGGAGTGGTCTGCGGCCTTATTAGGTCTCTTCTTGCCCCAGTTTGTGAATCAATAGTTGGCCACTGGAGAAAAAGCCGGGCGGCACAGTAGTCAGATCAACTTTGGTAGAGAGATTGAACTTGGAGTGACTTCCTTTGAACAAACTGGTAAAACTCAGGAGAAGAGGGAAATGAAATACATGGCATGACTGGCCTTGAAATCAGAAGTCATGAAAATGGGCTATGGTTTGACTGCCAGTGAGTTTGAATTCATTACTAGCTGTGCAGAGATGTCCATGTTACTAATATATGCATTTTGTCTCTTTTAGGTTCTTCAGCTGGGATCAGATATCCTTCCTCAGTATAAGCAAGAAGCGCCAAAGACGCCACCACACATCATTTTACACTATTGTGCTTTTAAAACTACTTGGGATTGGGTGATTTTAATTCTTACCTTCTACACCGCCATTATGGTTCCTTACAACGTTTCCTTCAAAACGAAGCAGAACAACATAGCCTGGTTGGTGCTGGACAGTGTGGTGGATGTTATTTTTCTGGTTGACATTGTTTTAAATTTTCACACGACCTTTGTGGGCCCTGGTGGAGAGGTTATTTCTGACCCCAAGCTGATAAGGATGAACTATCTGAAAACTTGGTTTGTGATCGATCTGTTGTCTTGTTTACCTTACGACATCATCAATGCCTTTGAAAATGTCGATGAGGTAAGTGTCTTTTTTTTTTTTTTGAGCACTGTGGATCAGTTTTGAGAAAATTGGGATAAAAGGAATTTGCAGATTATCCAAACTTATTTTTAGCCACCAATGAATTTTTATTAGCTTTCCTCACTTGATTTCTGGTTGAAAATACTAATTACGAGGATAATGGCTGAGGTTGGAGGTTGTGGTTGGAAGAATTGGAGGCTGCGATTGGAGGAGGTGGAGCAGAAGAAAAGCAGCAATGTTGGAATCAAATACAATTTATGAACTAGATAGCTGGTTGAAAGATAATTCAATAGATGTGTTTACTTTGGAAAACTCTAGCATTTAAAAAATCCATGCATCTAAAGATCTTTTACTACCATTTATATTAGATATATATGTTAGCAGTGATTGGATTAATATAAGGATAAGAACAATTTTATGGAAAAGCAATTCTTGAACTTTTACCTTTTTGATTTCTTTATAGCTTTTCTGTAAAGTTGTCTAAGTAAATTTGTAGTTGGAGACTGTTTTGGATGTCTTCTGATATCTAATCTAATTGAAGGTTCTGCTAATTCACTGTTATCTGTACAACAAAAATACTTAAAACATATATAATATCTTCTTTTTTTTGTTTTTCTTCACCCGAGGACATTTTTCCATTTTTTTTGTTCAGATAGAGTGGGAGGAAGCGAGAAAGAGAGAGACATCGATGTGAAAGGGACACATCGAGTGGTTGCCACCCACATGACCCAACCAGGGCTGGGGACAAACTGCAACCGAGGTACATGCCCTTAGCAGGAACCGAACCCGGGTCTCTCTGGACCACAGGCTGATGCTCTAACTACTGAGCCAACCGGCCAGGGCCATGTATAATATCTTAAAAGACAACTTCATTCAGAGCTTCTTAGCCTCTAATTTAATAGTGGATAATTTCAACTATCTTGCTACACCAAGCTAATAGGATGCAACCAGTAATCTCAACTAATAATATATAAATGAGCCAATATAGAATATATCTGTTATTAAAATGTGTTCATAATGACAATATTACCAGCTCAATTTCCTAAAGATTCTATCTGTCCTTGTAGACTGTTCAGATGGAAGGTTCACCACTACATTATTGTTGCTGTTTTTGTTATACTATGTGTGTTGGGAGGTAGATCTCGACTTCAGTCACTATTTCCCATAAATTTTCTACATTCAGTCAACTTTAAGTATATTTTAAAAAACTATGTGTCTGAAAGTTACATGTAGACATTATATTTTGATTTTGTACATGTAATTGTTACTTTAAATATTATAGGAAAAAAAGGAATTATAGTAATTTGTTTTCTAATCAGGGAGTTTACCTACATCAAGCTATTAAAGGTAAATTTATTTCTTTCCTATTTACCCTGCGGAAAGGGTTGAAAGAAGTTGATTTTGAAAATGTTAATCATGTGATAAGGAGATAATAAGCAGTATTTATATTTAACTTACTAAATGGATTAATTTATTAAGATTAATACATTAAGATTTCAGTTATTTAGAATATAGGCATAAAGATTTTAATAAAAATAATCAAAGTATTGCCTCAATTCATAGAAAAGAAAATGTATAGATTGCATAATAATAAATGCATTTGGTGGGATAGTAAAGAAAATACAAAGGAAAACGACACTAACATACTATTTAGTTACCACACTGTTAAGATCACAGCTTTGTTAACACACTAGGTTGGTGAGTGCGGTGGCTGAGGAGGTGCCCTGCTCAGATCTCCCTGCAGGAACACCTGACACGTGGAGTAGTTAGTGTCTTCCTGGAAGGGCTCCTGGCTTGGGAAAGCCAATTGTTAGCAGCTCTTTCACACTCAGCCTTCAGTGAGTCATCACACTGTCACAGTGGTTGCTGGAAACTGCCGATAATGGACTATTTACACCCAGAAAGCTGCAAATGCTACAAACAAAGACTTTTTTAAAAACTTGCTGTAGAACCAGTTGTTAATCATTTACCGACACACCCTGAACCCATTGACTGGCAGCTGCTGCATTTTCCGACCCGCTGTGGTTTACACGCTGCAGCCCTATTTCCATAAGGCAAAGAATTTCCTCAATGACTAAGAATGGTGGTAATACTATAATTCATCTATTCCTGATGGATGTAGAACTCCCCTGTTGAGCAACTTTTGCTCTCGACTCTCCATTTTCATAGTGTGGCCTGAGGCCCTTCCTACCCAATCCTTCCTTCCCTCCTTACAGGTGTTGGAACTGCCTGTGGTCTGAAGGCTCCTCCCCATTCCCTACCCAGGCATTTATTTCAGTAAAATTTGTGCACATCTAACCCTGGCTTGGCATCACTTCTAGGGAACCTGAAATGATGAAGTGAAGGCGTATAGGAGTATAAATTGCTAGAATCTCTTTGAAGAATAGTTGGCAATATCTGGTTTTATAAAAGCAGAAGCTAGAGGTAGCCACTTCCAAATTGTTTGGGGGATTCTTTTATTACTTGCTTCCATGTTACCAAACAATAAGATTATGTACCTATCTCTTGGCTTTTCAGTTTCAGGTCTTTCCTTCGACTTCTCACTATGGAATTTCTCCCCTGCCCTCACTATATAAATTCACTATTTCCAACACCTAAATATTAGGTGTTTATATCATTATGACTACAAATATGCTATTTATAGCTGAATTTCAGCTATAACGCTATGATTTCATGCACTTTCCATTTTTCCAAGAATTGATAACTGTCTGGTTTTATCATTTGCTTATCACTAATCTATCAATTGTCTAAATCTCTCCTTAATATATTAATGAAAACAATATTCTATCAATATCATTTTCTTAAACAAATATCTCTTCTTTCTACCTTCCCACCACATTGACAGTTTGCCTAGCTACAATATTCTAGGCTGGAGATAATTTCTCCTCAGATTTTGAAAGTCATAATGCCACTGCAGACTACCGTCCAATAATTCTGTTAAGCAACTTGCCATTATGATTTCCGATCCTTCACATGTGACCTGTCTTCTCTTTCTGGAAGTTTCATGTATCGTCTATGTCCCAGAGTTCTGAAACTTACTCATGCTGTGCCTTAGTGCGGGTCTATTTTCATTAGTTTTCTGGGCAAAAGCATGCGGCTTTTACAATCTGGAAAGAGCATGTCTTGATTTTCCCCTTATGTTCTTCACCTTCCCCCCCCCCCCCTTTCTCTGTTCTTTTGCTGGCCAGCGCTACTTTTATTTGGATATTGTACCTACTGGACTAGTCCTTTAACTTCGTTATTTTTTTCCCCTTTCCTATTTCCTAATATTTTATCTTTTTGCTATACTTTCTGGGAGGTATTCTCAATATTATTTTCTAACTTTTTTTTTTTTTTTAACCCAATAATGCTTTTTTGCTAGAGGTCTATTGTCTCGATACTATTAAAGCTAAATTTAATTTGGTATGTATATTTTTATCCTTTAACTTTTTATCATTCTAGATTATTAGACTGTAGCTGTATTTTTATAGATTTTGAACATCTCGCTAATGGGCAAGTTTAATTTATGTATATTTATTAAGATTCATTACTCTTTGATTTACTTATAGAGCATTTAATTGTCTATTTAAAAATGCCTTTTCTTTGCCTTTCTCTCTGCTTCTGATTTTAGTTTTCTTCTTCTCTGCTATCTTTTGGATTGGTTAAAGTTTTCTTTAATCTTCTGGGTCCCCCCACAGGCTTGAAAGTTTTTCTAACTGATCACTCTTAACATCAGGTTCGGTATGTTAGCATCAATATTTGACTTATTGGTATCTTTACTCTCTTCTCTTAAGTAATTCAAAGACCTCTGTTCACCCTCTCATCTTTCAAATTATTATTGTCTTGTACTTTGGTTCCACATTGTCTTTAACTTTCTATTTTAGTTATTGTATTATTGTTTTATTTAATTTCAGTATTTATTCAGTGTTGTCTATGTGTCTACCAGTTTCTTCACTGATAAGAGTTTATGGATTTTTGGCCTTCTTTTTAGTTAGTTCATGTAGATGTCCTCTTCTGTTATATAACATCCAACTTTCTGGAACATACTTATTGCAGGAAGCCTTCCTACATTATTCCCAAACAATCCTAAAGAATATTTTCACCATATTTCATCTTCACTTATGTACACACATACACATGAACATATTTAAATTATTTTTCTTTTGTTGCTTTATGTGTGTTCTTGAGCACTGTGCCAGTTGTAGGGTGATCTGGGCCTTACGCCTCTCTAGGACATATTTGTTGTGAGCTGCGGGCTGGTCACTCTGCGTCTCAGTCAAAGCTGTAAAAAAAGGGACGGGATGCCTGACTTACCTCACAAGGTAGTTATAAGGAGTAAATGGGAAAAGAGACATGAATGAATTTTGCTTACAGAATTCTCTATCTGGGGGGATATTATTATTTCATTTGTATACGTTTATTTCCTCAGCTTGATTATAAGTTCTGCGATGGTGCAGAATGTGATCCTTTCTTTACTCTGAGCGCGTATTGGTGACTCACTGACTTAAAGCAGTGCAGCATTAGCAAGGTTTTAAGAGATTGTACAATGACGTAAAACAAACTAGAACTTAAAAATGAGGACGTGAGCTAGTAGTGGCTTGGGCATAGGAGAGTAGGAGTCTGAAAACTAGTTTGGTCCTTTATCATGAGGCAGGGCCAGAGTGACTTAGACTTAATAACACTTTGTATTTTCTTTTTTTTTTTTTATCCTCACCAGAGGACATTTTTCCATTTTTTGTTCCGGTAGAGTGGGAGGGAGAGAGAGGAACAGAGAGAGAGAGAGAAACATCGATGTGAAAGGAACACATCGAGTGGTTGCCACCCGCACAACCGACCAGGGCCGGGGACAAACTGCAACCGAGGTACGTGCCCTTAGCAGGAACCGAACCCGGGTCTCTCCGGACCGCAGGCCGATGCTCTAACCGTTGAGCCAAACCGGCCAGGGCACACTTTGTATTTTCAAGATCGTCTCAGTGCCGTGCTCACTGAAGGTAATTTGATTTGCTGGGAATTCATGAACTGGATATGTGATCTAAAAAAAAAAAAAAAAGAAAGAGAGAACTGTGAGGCAGGGAACACAGAGTTTATTAAAGACAAACATTCTGTTTGAAAAGAGGTAAGGCAGATTTCCTAGAAACCATAACAGGGTGTATGTCACTATGCATCCAAACAATAGAAACAAACTGATTTGTAGCGAGCATTTGCCTACCACCCTGGGAGGTCCAGAAAGCTTGATATCTGGGAGATGAGGGAGAGCTGAATTATAGAACATCAGAGAAAGCTGGGGAAGCTGCAGATAAAGCACACTAGTAGTGTACATGGATTTAGGAAACATAATATGGGGAATTCAGAGGACAATGAGTGTTGTCTGTAAGTGGTAAACATGCCAAACTAGGTCAGTACAAGTTGAAACTGGGAAAAAGATAACTCATGCACTGTTTCAAGGAAGCAAAATAAATGGGTCAGCGACTGCTGAGTGGAAATGTATAAAAACATTTTTAATTTTCAGAAAAGTTTATGGAAAATAATTTTTTTAATTGTTTACACTATTACAGATGTCCCCATTTTCCACTCCTCTGCTCACCCCCACCCAACTCTTGCTCTCCCTTCCTCTGACCAACACCACACCGTTGCCTGTGTCTGTGGGTTATGCATATGTGTTCTTTGGCTAATCCCTTCACCTTTCATCCAGTCTGACAGCTGTCAGTCTGTTCCATGCATCCATGCCTTTGTCGGTTTGTTTTGTTCATTAGATTCCACACATATGTGGGACCATAGGGTATCTGTGTTTCTCTGACTGGCTTCTAATACTTTTCTAAAATTTTTTATGAATTATGCTGGTCAAGTGTCCACCTGCATTATTTCATTTTAGCATATATTTTACATTGCACATTTTAATTTCTTACCTAATCATCAATAATAAGAATTGGAAATGAAGAAATTGATTATAGATTTGTAGATTTTAGTGACTTTTGTCAGCCTAGAATCTTTTTTGGTCCCTTTTGTTGAACCTCAGAACCTCTTCCAAACTAGCAGGTCAGAAATAGCTATTTACAATTCGATTACCATTTCTTTTTCATTAAAGTCTATTGATAATTTAAAATAATGTTGGAGTGGTAGAGGTAGGAATTGTGTTATATTTCTTTTTTTACTTTTCCTAGTTTTAATCTTATTAAAACCATAAAAAAACCTGCCAAGTCTACCTTGGAATTGACTGATTTTTCTTATAAGTGTGTTTGCCAAGCTGGTAATAAGTTCTATTTTTAAGGGTCGTTTTAGGTTCACAGCAAAATTATGCATAAGGTACAAAGACTTCCCATAGAGAGATGGCCCCACACATGCATAATCTCCCTCATTATCAACATCCTCCACCAGGGTGGTATGTTTATTACAGCTGAACCTACATTGACACATCGTCACCCAAAGTTCATAGTTTACATTGGGTTCCTTTTGGTGGAGTACATTCTGTAAGGTTTGACAAATGCGTAATGATATGCACCCACCATTGTATAACATACAGAGTACTTTCATTGTCTTAAAAATCATCTGTGTTCTTGTTCTGCCTATCAATTCTTTGTCCCCTGAACCCCTAGAAACACCTGATCCTTTTACTGTCTCCATAGTTTTGCCTTCTCCAGAATGTTATTAGTCGGAATCAAACAGTATATAGCCTTTTCAGATTGGCTTCTTCATTTAGTAATATGCTTCTTCCATCTTTTCATGGCTATTAGTTCATTTTTTTAAAGCACTGCATAATATTGCATTGTCTGGATGTACCACAGTTTGTGCATCCATTTACCTACTTAATGACTTTCAAGTTTTGGCAGCTATGAATAAGCTGCTAGAAACATTTATTTGTGTGTAGGTTTTTGTGTGGGCATAAGTTATCAATTCTTTTGGGTAAACATCAAGAAGCACAATTGTTGGATCATATGGTAAAAACATGTTCAGTTTTGTAAGAAACTGATAAGTATCTTTCAAAGTGGATATACCATTTTGCATTTCACCAGCAATGAATGAGAGTTCCGGTTGATCCATAGCCTCACTAGTGTTTGATGTTGTCAGTGTCTTGGATTTTGGCCATTGTAATAGATGGGTAGTGATATCTCACTGCTGTTTTAATTTGTAATTCTCTAATGATATATAAGGTTGGACATCTTTTCATATGCTTGTCATCTGAACATCTTCTTTGGTCATGTGTCTGTTTAGATCGTATGCTCTTTTTTTAATTGGGTTGTTAATTTTCTTATTGTTAAGTTTTGAGTTCTTTGTATATTTTGTATAATAGTCCTTTATCAGGTATATCCTTTGCAAATACTTTCTTCCAGTATTGGCTTGTCTTTTTATTTTCTTGACAGTGTCTTTCACAAAACAGGGCTTTTAATTTTAATAAAGTTCAATTTATTAATTTTTTTTTATTTCATGAATTGTGCTTTTGGTGTTGTATCTGAAAAGTAATCACCATATTCAGTGTCACCTAGATTTTCTCCAGTGTTGTCTTCTAAAGGTTTTATAGTTTTTGTTTGTTTGCTTTACATTTAGGTTTATGATCCATATTGATTTAATTGTCATGAAGTGACTATATGACTATATTTATCTTTTTTGTATTCAGATGTCCAATTACTCCAGCACCATTTGTTGAAAAGACTCTTTGTTCCATTGTATTGCATTTACTTCTTTGTCAAAGATTAGTTGACCATATTTATATGGGCTCTATATTCTGTTCCACTGACCTATTTGCCCATTCTTTCAATGATACCTTACTGTCTTGATTACTGTAGCTTTATAGTAAGTGTTGAAGTAGTGTCTGTTCTCTGACTCTTTTCTTCTCCTTTAGTATTGTGTTGGCTATTCTAAACAATTTTTGCCTCTCATATAAACTCTAGGATGAGTTTATTGTATATCCACAAAATGACTTGCTGAAGTTTTGATTGGGATTATGTTGTAGTTGTAGATCAAGTTGAGAAGAACTGACATCTTGACAATATTGAGTATTTCTGTCTATGAATGTGGAATATCACTCCATTTATTTAGTTCTTCTTTGATTTCTTCCATCAGAATTTTGTAGTTTTTCTCATACACACCTTGTACATGTTTTACTGGATTTTTATCTAAGTGTCTCCTTCTTCTAGATGACAGGGCATTATCCTTTGGCCACCGTGCTCACCCCTCTTTCTATGAGTTCCTTTCCATGAATATTCTTCTTCTCTAATATAAGTATTCTTTCAGTCAGATAACCTGTCTGCCAGCTTTCTATATGTGTTTAGGGATTGCCTCAGGGTTTATTTAGGTCCCCAACCTGGGACCTTCCACTGTAAGTGTAAAGCATTATGGACAAATGAATACAAAGATGAAAAAGGTACAAGTCACTGAACTCAAATGTACCTACTTTCTAGTCTGAGAGAAAAATGTGCTCACAACATATTCAAGGTTGTGAGTAAAGAGGTTGTAAGTTAAAGAGGAGTCAGAGTGAGGGAGGGCTTGGGGAAAGGATTTGGAGAAGGGGTGAGATCAGCCACAGGTTTCAACATGGAACATGGTAGCAATAGTCTGAGCTGTTAAGTTCTATTCCAGGTGGGGACGGATGGTAGAGAATGTTAATACACAGATTTAAAGATAGACATCTTTGTTCTATTTGAAAATTTTGGTTATGTTTCAGGAATATGTTCTTTTTCATGACTTTTCCACAGAGACAAAGCAATCTGTCTAACTGAGGGAATTAGCTCTGGAAGGGTAGGAAGTAACAATGAGTGAATATAGCATTGAGATTCCTTATTTGATTTTTTTGCTTATGTGAAAAGAGATTTTTATCTGTACTGATCTTCATTCATGATAAATGCTTCCTACTGTTAAGCTTTAGGTAATGATTTTGATGTAGTGGCAAAGAATGTGGAAATATATTGCAATCTGTAAAGTATAACCACTTATTTATTTTTTTTACTCTAACTAATTATAGATACTTGCATAGAAATGACTCTTTACTGTTTTCTGCAGAGTCATTATTCCTATGCTTGAGAATACATCATTTCCTCACTCTTCTTTGAAGGAAGTCTAAACATCCATTCCTACTCCATTTGGTCTTGTTATGACTTTATTTTATTGAATGATTTTTTCTCCAGTTTCATATAACAAATGCTACCTCCCAAGAAATATGTTTATCTTTATATAGGAATTCTTCATCTTGAAGAAATGTTTTTATACATTGTGGATAAAGGATTAACAAAACCATTTTCCTGTCTGCACAAGAATTTTACCTTTGGCCAGCTTTCTTCCTTTTCCCTCCAGACTGTTGATGAAGGAAATTATCTATGTTTCTAGACAATATTACTCATATTTAAAAAAATACCTCTGGTCAGTAAACTGCATATGGGCTGGGAAGAACTTTTAATGAACTATAAATAACCTGATGAAGACATCATGATGTAAGAGTTCCTCAGTGATACAAGTCTGAGCATGCCCCGTGGACCCTGAAAGCTATGCTTGTGTTGTTATTACAGGTGTTGTTAGGTGGAGCATGAGGTATCAAAGCCTGGATCCCTAACACTACCAAGAGAACCTGTTGATAATACAAAGCTCAGTTGAGTTTATTGTTGACCATTAGAAGGGAGAACACTATGTTGCAAAGATTTGGCAGTTTCTCAGAGAAGAAGAGAATTCATTGGGAACTGGAAGTTTGATTTATGATGAATCTTTCAAAGGGAGGGGTTGAGGAATGGGCTATATAGGATTGGGTAAGGTTCAACACTCATGAAATAGTAGCCCAGGATTGGTGGAAACAGCAAGGCGAAGATTTTGAGGCGTGGGATTCAAAGAATCTTTAGCTGTAAACTGTCTGTTGATACTTTCCGTTGAAGAGTTCATGGGTCTTGGGGAAGTTCCTATAATGAAAAATCAAACCATTTTCATGGGCATGATAATGCAGTCCTGGAAAAGTAAAGTCCCACTAAGGACAACAGAGAAATAGCACAAAGCCATGTTAACATAGACAGTAAGGTATGGTTTCAGTTCTGAGTGTATATGCTGAGTGTGGGGTTAGATAGTTTTAGTGTTAAGGCTTTTTAAGTCTAGATGGTTTCAGTATCTGCCAACTGAGTCTCATTTCTTCACTTCTGAGTTGTTCCCTGGAGAAAAGAGCACCAGGAACACAGCTCTGTGGACTTCTTTCTGCACAGACTGTTATGAGGTCAAATCCTGTGGAGGGAGATACCTGATGCTGCCCTACTGATAAACAGTGATTTCTGCCCTATATCCATCTGAGTCTACTGAGAACCAGTAGGCTCTATAAAGGTCTTGTGAGTCTGAATGTTTCCTTGGTCAGCACTGCAGACACAAATATGCACTTCGCAGTTAAACATCTGGTGTGCATTTTTCAGGAAGATTCTAGTTTTCACTGTGATTTGTTTGTGTGTAGTCCTTATGTCAGTAAAAACTGGCCATTTTCAGTTACATTCACATAGAATGAGTTACAAATGGCCATACTAAAAGTTGTTGATTGAGCATTTGCAGATGTTGCAACTGTTTTGGCCATTGTGAATGAAGAGGGCTAGATGGCAGGGGCTTGTACGAAAACTATTTTATAATAATTATATATAGACTAGCAGAATTTTTTTACCCACATATGATCCTGCTAGAGTTTTAGAACCAGTTGTATTTCTTGTGTTCAATATTGACATCAACTAGTTAAGTTTAATAATAGCATATCTAAAGACAGTGTCACCTATATTGGTAAAGAAAGTAATCATATTTATGAAATACAACCTCCATGTATAGAAGTCTGTCAGTGTATAAGATAACGTTATATCACTAGGACTGAGTATTTATGCTGTTCATGTATTTTAAACATACATTAAAAATTTAAAAAGTATATACATAATTTCAAGTAGTAACATGCTCTACAAATAAAAATAATACAGGGCAATAGGGAATAGAAAATGACTGGGATGATCAGGATTGAGCAATGTAGGAAAGTACGTAGTAAGGGCCAAATGCAGCTGTTAGGATAGGAATTTATTTTAGTTGCAAAGAAAAGACTCAAGTGACCTCAGGTGATGGGAGATTTAATATAAGAATGGACTTTTTTTGGAACCCTGAAAAAGAAACAATGGGATCTTATGAACTGGTATATGGTCCTGGACTGTGGTACCTCTGGGAACCTTGGCACAGCAAAGATGTAATATTAGTGAAGTGAGCCTTGGAGGGGGCACTGGGCTGAAGGACTGGGAAAGGAGGGGAAAACATACAAAAATGGGGCTACTCTCTGACCACTTTCTTCACATGTCTCACACACTTGCTTTGCTATGTATATATTTTTTATTATATCCTTAACAGTCTCATTGTCACATATTATCATAAAAATGGTCGGAGAAAGGTCCCTTTTTAGAAAATAAGTTTGGAAGACATGACCATTCACTCTGATCTATTTTTTCGGTCTGTAGGTCTTCACTTGAGTGTCCCACTATTAATGTGATTCACTTAGTCCTGTCAATATGCTTGTCTATTTTCTCTCCTATGACTGAATTCTTCTCTTCTCTTCTCTTCTCTTCTTCATGTCGAGGCGCCATCCTGAATCTGTGTAACTTTCTCTAACACATGGTCCACCATGGCCACGTCCACCTCTGTATAACTCAGCACTCACTGCTTGCTGCATCGTTTCCTCTGCATTTCTCGGACCAGTTATTCGTACTATAAAACAAGGGTCTTTAACCTATTCAAGGATGGAGAGAGTTAGGGGAAGTGTCTGAAGAGGTGACATTTAAGCCCAGACCTGCAAGATAAATAAGAATTAACCACACAGCCCTGGCCAGTTTGGCTCAGCGGTTAGAGCATCGGCCTGCGGTCCAGATAGACCCAGGTTTGGTTCCTGCTAAGGGCACATACCTCAATTGCAGTTTGTCTCCCGGCCCGGGTTGGATTGTGCAGGAGGCAGCCACTCAATGTGTCCCTTTCACATTGATGTTTCTCTTTCTCTCTTCCTCTCTCTCCTTCCCGCTCTATCTGAACAAAAAATGGAAAAATGTCCTCAGGTAAGGATTAAAAAAAAAAACAAAAAAGAATTAACCACACAAAAGGAGGGCTTGGTGGATTAGAGAGAGTGTTTTAAACATCATGTTTGGAGATTCTCCAGGTGAGAAAATATGAAATTTTTGAAGCAAGGAAAGAAGTTTTCTATGACTGGAATACAGAGAACAAAAGACAGATGCACAAGGAGACTGTAGAGGTAGGTAGGTTGTGTTAAGGAGTTTGGGTTATTATAAAGGCAGCAACAAATAATTGAAGGATTTAAAGCATCTACCAACTTAATTTGCTTGTATATTTATCATAATGTTTGAAAAAAATCAAAGCTTTAGGTAATATACTTTTTAGGGTGCATATTTTTTTTAATGAATTTATTTATTTATTTATTTTTTTGTTACAGATATTTTACCTTTGTACCCCATTGGCACCCCCCACCCCACCCCACCTCCGCCCCGTCCCCGGCTTAGTTGTCCATGTCCATTGGTCATGCATACACGCATATAAGTTCTGTGGTTTATCTCTTCCCACCCCCCATCCCCCACCCCCTCTTCTGAGGGATGTCAGTCTGTGCCCTACTTCCATGTTTCTGGGTCTACTGTATTCCTCAGACTGTTATGTTCATTATATTCCGTATGTGAGATCATGTGGTATTTGTCTTTTTCTGTTTGGCTTCTTTCACTTAGGATAATACTTTCCAGGTCCCTCCATGTCATCTCAAAGGATAAGAGATCTTTCTTTCTTACCGCTGCATAGTACTCCATTGTGTATATGTACCACAGCTTTTTTATCCATTCGTCTACTGGTGGACACTTGGGCTGTTTCCAGATCTTAGCTATTGTAAATAGTGCTGCTATGAACATGGGGGTACATATATTCTTCCTGATTGGTGTTTCAGGCTTCTTAGGGTATATTCCCAGCAGTGGGATCACTGGGTCAAATGGAAGTTCAATTTTTAATTTTTTGAGGAAGCACCATATTGTTTTCCATAGCGGCTGCACCAGTCTGCATTCCCACCAGCAGTGTATTAGAGTTCCCTTTTCTCCACACCCTCGCCAGCACTTGTTTGATGATTTGTTGATGGCGGCCATTCTGACAGGTGTAAGGTGATACCTCATTGTAGTTTTAATTTGCATCTCTCTGATGATTAGTGATGTTGAGCATTTCTTCATATGTCTCTTGGCCATTTGTATGTCCTGTTTGGACAGGTGTCCATTCAGCTCCTCTGCCCATTTTTTAATTGGGTTCTTTGTCTTCCTTTTGTTGAGTTGTATGAGCACTCTCTATATATTGGAAATTAACCCCTTATCTGATACATCATTGGCAATGATGTTCTCCCATACAGTGGGTTGCCTTTCCATTTTGATGATTGTTTCTTTTGCTGTGCAGAAGCTTTTGTGTTTGATGTAGTCCCATGTGTTCATTTTCTCCTTTGTTTCTGTTGCCTTAGGTGATGTATCAGTGAAAATTCTGCTCCGTATGCTGTCCGAAATTTTGTTGCCTACATTTTCTTCTAGAATTTTTATGGATTCACGGGTCACATTTAAGTCTTTTATCCATTTTGAGTTTATTTTTGTGTATGGTGTAAGTTGATGGTCTAGTTTCATTTTTTTGCATGTAGCTGTCCAATTTTCCCAACACCATTTATTAAAGAGGCTGTCTTTACTCCACTGTATGCTCTTGCCACCTTTGTCAAATATTAATTGAGCGTATTGCCTTGGGTCCATTTCTGGGTTTTCAGTTCTGTTCCACTGGTCTATATGCCTGTTCTTGTGCCAGTACCAGGCTGTTTTGGTTACAATCACTTTGTAGTATAACCTGATATCTGGTATTGTGATCCCACCTACTTTGTTCTTTTTTTTTTTCAAGATTGCTGTGGCTATTCGGGGTCTTTTTTGTTCCATATGAACTTTTGAAGTATTTGTTCTAGTTCTATGAAATATGTCGTTGGTATTTTGATGGGGATTGCATTGAATCTATAGATTGCTTTGGGTAGTATGGACATTTTAATGATGTTAATTCTTCCAATCCATGAACAGGTTATGTGCTTCCACTTTTTTATATCTTCCTCTATTTCTTTTTTAAATGACCTGTAGTTTTCTGCAAATAGGTCTTTATTTCTTTGGTTAAGTTTATTCCTAGGTATCGTAAT
Organism: Molossus molossus; assembly: GCF_014108415.1. Lineage (NCBI taxonomy): Eukaryota > Metazoa > Chordata > Mammalia > Chiroptera > Molossidae > Molossus > Molossus molossus. The sequence goes on along the minus strand of NW_023425344.1, from coordinate 217,283,597 downwards.
TTTTTTGGCGCGATGGTAAATGGGATTGTTTTTTCAGTTTCTCTTTCTGTGAGTTCATCATTGGTGTACAAGAATGCCGTCGATTTCTTGACGTTAATTTTGTATCCTGCTACTTTGCCAAATTCATTTATTAAGTCTAGTAGATTTTTGATGGAGTCTTTAGGGTTTTCTATGTATAATATCATGTCATCTGCAAATAATGACAGTTTCACTTCCTCCTTTCCAATTTGGATCCCTTTGATTTTTTCTTCATGTCTGATTGCTGTGGCTAAGACTTCCAGTACAATGTTAAATAAGAGTGGTGAAAGTGGACATCCCTGTCTTGTTCCTGTTCTTAATGGAAATGGTTTTAGTTTCTGTCCATTGAGTATGATGTTGGCTGTAGGTCTTTCATATATGGCCTTTATTATGTCGAGCTATGATCCTCTATTCCTACATTGATGAGTGTTTTTATCAGAAATGGATGCTGGATTTTGTCGAATGCTTTTTCAGCATCTATTGATATGATCATGTGGTTTTTATTCTTCATTTTGTTTATGTGGTGTATCACGTTTATTGATTTGCGAATATTGCACCAGCCTTGCATCCCTGGAATGAATCCCACTTGGTCATGGTGAATAATTTTTTTGATGTATTTCTGGATCCGATTTGCTAATATTTTGTTCAGGATTTTGGCGTCTATGTTCATCAGGGATATTGGCCTGTAGTTTTCTTTCTTCGTTGTGTCTTTTTCTGGTTTTGGAATTAGAATTATGCTGTCCTCATAGAACGTGTTTGGAGTCTTCCTTCTTCTTGAATTTTTTGAAATAGTTTGAGGAGAATGGGTGTTAGTTCTTTTTTGAATGTTCGGTAAAACTCCCGCGTGAAGCCATCTGGGCCTGGGCTTTTGTTTGCTGGGAGAGTCTTGATTACCTCTTCAATTTCCTTAGTTGTTATTGGTCTATTCAAGTTTTCTATCTCTTCTGGGAATAGTTTTGGGAAACTGTGTGTTTCTAGAAATTTGTCCATTTAGCTTAGATTGTCGAATTTGTTGCCATATAGTTGGTCATAGTTGTTGTTAATGATCTTTTGTATTTTCGTGGTGTTGGTTGTTACTTCTCCTCTTTCATTTCTGATTTTCTGTATTTGGGTTCTCTCTCTTTGTTTCTTGGTGAGTCTAGCTAAGTGTCCATCAATCTTGTTAATCTTTTCGAAAAACCAGCTCTTTGTTTCATTGATCCTTTGAATTGTTTTTTTGGTCTCTATGTCATTTATTTCTGCTCTGATCTTTACTATTTCCTTCCTTCTACTTGCTCTGGGGTTTTCTTTTTGTTTGCTTTCTAATTGTTTGAGTTGTGAGGTTAGACAGTCAATTAGAAATTTTTCTTGTTTTTTGAGGTAGGCCTGTAGTGCTATGAACTTCCCTCTCAGAACTGCTTTCTTTTTTATTTTTATTTTTTTTATTTTTTATTATGAATTTTTATTTATTTTTTTGTTACAGATATTTTGCCTTTTTACCCCATTGGCACCCCCCACCCCCCTCCCCCTCCACCCTGTCCCCGGCTTAGTTGTCCATGTCCATTGGTCATGCATACATGCATATAAGTTCTGTGGTTTATCTCTTCCCACCCCCCCACCCCCCCATCCCCTCTTCTGAGGGATGTCAGTCTGTACCCTACTTCCATGTGTCTGGGTCTACTGTATTCCTCAGACTGTTATGTTCATTATATTCCGTATATAAGTGAGATCATGTGGTATTTGTCTTTTTCTGCTTGGCTTCTTTCACTTAGGATAATACTTTCCAGGTCCCTCCATGTCGTCTCAAAGGATAAGAGATCTTTCTTTCTTACCACTGCATAGTACTCCATTGTGTATATGTACCACAGCTTTTTGATCCATTTGTCTACTGGTGGACACTTGGGCTGTTTCCAGATCTTAGCTATTGTAAATAGTGCTGCTATGAACATGGGGGTACATATATTCTTCCTGATTGGTGTTTCAGGCTTCTTAGGGTATATTCCCAGCAGTGGGATCACTGGGTCAAATGGAAGTTCAATTTTTAATTTTTTGAGGTAGCACCATATTGTTTTCCATAGCGGCTGCACCAGTCTGCATTCCCACCAGCAGTGTATTAGAGTTCCCTTTTCTCCACACCCTCGCCAACACTTGTTGTTTGATGATTTGTTGATGGCGGCCATTCTGACAGGTGTGAGGTGATACCTCATTGTTGTTTTAATTTGCATCTCTCGGATGATTAGTGATGTTGAGCATTTCTTCATATGTCTCTTGGCCATTTGTATGTCCTGTTTGGAGAGGTGTCTATTCAGCTCCTCTGCCCATTTTTTAATTGGGTTCTTTGTCTTCCTTTTGTGGAGTTGTATGAGCTCTCTGTATATATTGGAAATTAACCCCTTATCTGATACATCATTGGCAATGATGTTCTCCCATACAGTGGGTTGCCTTTCCATTTTGATGATCGTTTCTTTTGCTGTGCAGAAGCTTTTTAGTTTGATGTAGTCCCATGTGTTCATTTTCTCCTTTATTTCTGTTGCCTTAGGTGATGTATCAGTGAAAATTCTGCTCCGTATGCTGTCCGAAATTTTGTTGCCTACATTTTCTTCTAGAATTTTTATGGATTCACGGGTCACATTTAAGTCTTTTATCCATTTTGAGTTTATTTTTGTGTATGGTGTAAGTTGATGGTCGAGTTTCATTTTTTTGCATGTAGCTGTCCAATTTTCCCAACACCATTTATTAAAGAGGCTGTCTTTACTCCACTGTATGCTCTTGCCACCTTTGTCAAATATTAATTGAGCGTATTGCCTTGGGTCCATTTCTGGGTTTTCAGTTCTGTTCCACTGGTCTATATGCCTGTTCTTGTGCCAGTACCAGGCTGTTTTGGTAACAGTCGCTTTGTAGTATAACCTGATATCTGGTAATGTGATCCCTCCAACTTTGTTCTTCTTTTTCAAGATTGCTGTGGCTATTCGGGGTCTTTTTTGGTTCCATATGAACTTTTGAAGTATTTGTTCTAGTTCTATGAAATATGTCGTTGGTATTTTGATGGGGATTGCATTGAATCTATAGATTGCTTTGGGTAGTATGGACATTTTAATGATGTTAATTCTTCCAATCCATGAACAGGGTATGTTCTTCCACTTTTTTATATCTTCCTCTATTTCTTTTTTCAATGACCTGTAGTTTTCTGCAAATAGGTCCTTTACTTCTTTGGTTAAGTTTATTCCTAGGTATCGTAATTTTTTTGGAGCGATGGTAAATGGGATTGTTTTTTCAGTTTCTCTTTCTGTGAGTTCATCATTGATGTACAAGAATGCCGTCGATTTCTTGACGTTAATTTTGTATCCTGCTACTTTGCCAAATTCATTTATTAAGTCTAATAGATTTTTGATGGAGTCTTTAGGGTTTTCTAGGTACAATATCATGTCATCTGCAAATAATGACAGTTTCACTTCCTCCTTTCCAATTTGGATCCCTTTTATTTTTTCTTCATGTCTGATTTTGTGGCTAAGACTTCCAGTACAATGTTAAACAAGAGTGGCGAAAGTGGACATCCCTGTCTTGTTCTTGTTCTTAATGGAAATGTTTTTAGTTTCTGTCCATTGAGTATGATGTTGGCTGTAGGTCTTTCATATATGGCCTTTATTATGTCGAGATATGATCCCTCTATTCCTACATTGCTGAGCGTTTTTATCAGAAATGGATGCTGGATTTTGTCGAATGCTTTTTCAGCATCTATTGATATGATCATGTGGTTTTTATTCTTCATTTTGTTTATGTGGTGTATCACGTTTATTGATTTGCGAATATTGTACCAGCCTTGCATCCCTGGAATGAATCCCACTTGGTCATGGTGAATAATTTTTTTGATGTATTTCTGGATCCGATTTGCTAGTATTTTGTTCAGGATTTTGGCGTCTATGTTCATCAGGGATATTGGCCTGTAGTTTTCTTTCTTCGTAGTGTCTTTTTCTGGTTTTGGAATTAGAATTATGCTGGCCTCATAGAACGTGTTTGGAAGTCTTCCTTCTTCTTGAATTTTTTGAAATAGTTTGAGGAGAATGGGTGTTAGTTCTTTTTTGAATGTTCGGTAAAACTCCCCCGTGAAACCATCTGGGCCTGGGCTTTTGTTTGCTGGGAGAGTCTTGATTACCTCTTCAATTTCCTTAGTTGTTATTGGTCTGTTCAAGTTTTCTATCTCTTCCGGGAATAGTTTTGGGAGACTGTGTGTTTCTAGAAATTTGTCCATTTCGCTGAGATTCTCAGAACTGCTTTCACTGCATCCCATAGATTTTGTGTTGTTGTGTGATCATTTTCATTGGTTTCCAGGAAGTTTTTAATTTCTTCCTTGATCTCCTCAGTGACCCATTCATTGTTTAATAACATGCTATTTAGCCTCCATGTGTTGAAATGTCTTTGCATGTTCTTGTTGCAATTGCTTTCTAGTTTCATGCCCTTGTGATCTGAGAAGATGCTTGATATGATTTCAATCTTCTTGAACTTGTAGAGATTTAGTTTGTGTCCTATCATGTGGTTTATCTTTGAGAATGTCCCATGTGCACTTGAGAAGAATGTGTATTCTGTAGTTTTGGGGTGTAATTCTCTGTAGATATCTATTAAATCCATTTGGTCTAGTGCTTCATTTAGAGTCTCTGTTTCCTTGCTAATTTTTGCCTAGAGGATCTATCCAGTGCTGTCAACGGGGTGTTGAAGTCCCCTGCTATGATTGTATTGTTGTCGATTTCTCCTTGGAAGTCCTCCAGAAGATTTTTAATATATTTTGGTGCTCCTATATTGGGTGCATATATGTTTATCAAGGTTATATCTTCCTGTTGGATAGATCCTTTCAATATTATGTAGTGGCCGTCTTTGTCTCTAGTTATGGTCTTCATTTTGAAATCTATTTGATCAGATACGAGAATTGCTACCCCAGCTTTTTTTTCCTTTCCATTTGCTTTGAAAATTTTTTTCCATCCCTTCACTTTCTACCTATGTGAGTCTTTTGTTGAGAGGTGGGTCTCTTGAAAACAACATATAGATGAGTCATGCTTTCTTATCCAATCAGCTACTCTGTGTCTTTTTATGGGAGCATTCAATCCATTTACGTTTAAGGTGATTATTGATATGTACTTATTTATTGCCATTTTTGTTTAGTGTGGTTCTATTTTTCTTCCCATTTCTACTGCTAATTACAGCAGTCCTTTTAACATTTCTTGCAGTGCTGGTTTGGTGCTAATGTATTCCCTTAGCCTTTTTTTGTCTGGGAAGCTCTTTATTTGATCTTCTATTTTGAATGATAGCCTTGCTGGGTAGAGTAGTCTTGGATTCAGCTTCTTGTCTTTCATGACTTTGATTACTTCATGCCATTCTCTTCTGGCCTGTAGTGTTTCTTGTGAGAAGTCAGCTGAGAGCCTTATGGGGTTCCCTTTGTAGGTAACCTGTTGCTTATCTCTTGCTGCTTTTAGGATTCTCTCTTTGTCTTTAATTTGTGGCATTTTAATTACTATGTGTCTTGGTGTGGGCCTGTTTGGGTTCTTCTTACTTGGGACTCTCTGTGCTTCTTGAACTTGAATGCCTTCTTCCTTCACCAAATTAGGGAAGTTTTCTCTCACTATTGTTTTGAATATATTCTGTATCCCTTGCTCATTTTCTTCTTCTTTGGTGACTCCTATGATGTGAATATTATTACGTTTCCAGTTGTCCCATAGTTCTCTTAAGCTGTCTTCCTATTTTTTAATAGTTTTTCCTTTTGTTTTTCTGATTGGTTGATTTTTTTCTACCCTGTCTTCTAATTCACTGATCCGGTCCTCAGCTTCCTCTACTCTGCTTTTTAAACCTTCCAATGTGGTTTTCATTTCTGATATGTCATTTTTTATCTCTTCTTGTTGGTTTTTAATTTCCAATTGGCTTATTTTCAGTGTCTCTATGTCCTTACTCATTCTGTTCAGCTTCCTCAAGATCATGGCTCTGAATTCTGTTAACAGGCCTAATTGCTCCACATTGATCTCATCTTCGGTGGAGGTCTCTTGCTCTTTCATTTGGCTTCTGTTTCTGTGTTTCACCATTTTGGCTATCACTGTGGTCTTTGGAGCCTGTCAAGTTTTCCCTGTGGGTGTTGGTGTTCTGTTGTTTGTGGCTCCCTCTCCTGTGTTTAGATGAGCTAGGGAGGACCCACCTTGAACTCCACTGTCAAGTCTTACTTTCCTGGTTAAAGTTGCCAGCCCAGAAAAGGTACTGTTATCCTCTAGCTTTTTGCCTGGAGGCTAGCAGTCTAGGTTACTTGATGAGTTTTGGGTTGTCAGTTGATTGAAAAGCTCCCTCAGGTGCTTAGCACAAGGGGATTTCCCGAGGGTGGGGCAGATGCTGGTTGTTAGTGAGCCTCAATTAGCACTTCAATGGCCCACAGGGTGGGGTTGGATCTCGAGGGAGGGGCTGCTGCCTCTCTCAGAGCCCTGGGAAGGAGCAATGTGGCCCCCGTCCTGAGTGGCTGCACTCAGCCAAAGCTCTGAGCGCCCTCCAGATCCCGAGTGTCCCGACACAGTTCCAGTCCTGTCTGCCCTCCCTCTGCCAGAGCCCAAGGTGAGTGGCTGTGGCTGTTTCAGCCTCTGTCCCGGCTGCGCTGTGGGGCCGCCTGGGAGTGTAACCCGAGGGCGCTGCTCCCAGCTGAGGCCGCTGCCGAGCTGCCGACCGTGGGCTCCCAGCCCCGTCTCGCGCCTTCGCAAGCCTACCGGGATGGAGTCAGTGTCCCTCGTTGTATGGTCCTCCAAGCTGCTTTTCTGTTGGTTTTTCCCGTCGATTTGTCTGTGTTATAGTTGTAATTCCAGTTTGGTTCTGGGAGACGGTCTGTGTAGCTCTGTTCACTCCGCCGCCATTTTTCCTCCCCTAGGGTGCATATTTTGATCATGCCTTATATTTACTGTGGATCCAATGGATAGTAAAGAGAAAGTCTTTTCCAAAACAAGAACCATTAAAAAATTTAGTACATTATGGATATAGCTGAATATCAGTGTCTGTTCTTCATCTATCTGTTTATCTGCCGATGCCACCATGTTTTGAAAGAATATAAATTGGCCAAAATAAGTTACTTAAATGGAAGTCCTGTGCTGATGCATGTTAACTAATGCATAGAGTAATGGGGATTATTTATTTCCTCATGAATCTTTGGCAACATGAATTAGAGAAGTGAATTCTGAATAGGAAGGAAGCAATAGGATTTTTTTTATCTGGGTTAGAAGTTCAGGTAACAAATGTAGTTTGCAATTTTCTTCCAGTCTTTAAAATGTGCTCTACAAAAGGAAATAGAAATGGACTATGTAGTTATCCATGTATAAAATCTATTTAGACTAAGAACCCAATGGTTATGAAATGGAGTTTATTATTGTTTAGTGGTTTTTATCCAGTTGCCTGATGTGGTGCCACCTGTAAAGATAAAGTAACTATTAATTATTAATTATAACATTAGTGCCAGGAGAGTCAGAAATTATTATCAAAGATTAATGTGTTCATTTTTTTTCCAGTAAATATTTGGTGCCTACATGTCAGGGAGTGCTAGAAAGTGTTTCAAAGAATGTTCAAAAGAATGAACATGATATGAGCACATGATCGCAAACAGACAAATGTCGTGAAGGGAGTGTGCATACTTCTTTGAGACTATAATGAAATGACCTGACCTACACTGGAGTGGAAAATTTCTCTGAGGAAACAGTGACTGAGCTGAGATCTAAAGTATGAATAGAACTAAAAAAGCTAATAACAGGGGCACTAAAGAGTTGTAAAACATTCCCTTTAGAAAAGATAACAAGTGCATGGACCTCGTGTTTGAGGGAGCATGACATACTAGAAAAATTGAAAGTTGAATGGAGAGTGAGCTTAAGAATGTTGAAAGACGAGGTTCAAGTGGTGAGCAGGGGCCAGACCATTACAAGTCTGTGTGAATCAAAACAGATTTGAAACAATGGAAAGACAGGGGATGATTTGTGTGCTTGTTCACAATGCTAGATCCCCAATATTTAGAATAAACTCAATAGATGTTTGGTGAGTGAGTGGATGAATGAAATTATGTAAGGCACTTTTTAATTTATTTTTTGCATTTAAAGAGTAACTTAGGAAAAAAAAAAAATAAATCCTTCTTGGGCCATTTCTTTATATTTCTGAATGTACCATGACATCTCAAAAGCTTATTGTCCATCCTTATATTAAACGTCCATCCTTATATAAAATCTATCATCACTTGAGATCACTTGAATCTTTTTTCTTTGCAACTAAAAAAAAAATTCTAATCTAACAGCTGCATTTCACCCTCACTGCATGCTTTCCCACATTGCTTATTCCTGATCATCCCAGCCATTATCTATTCCCCATTGCCCTGTATTATTTTTATTTGTAGAGCATATTACTATTTGAAGTTATGAAGTTATGTTTATATTTAAAAATTTTTTAATGTATGTTTAAAGTACATGAATAGCAGAAATGCTCAGAGCAGATATTAATGTACTTATGGAATCCTACCTTACACTTCAGGTACAGCGAGTTGCAGAGGGTGGTCAGACAGTGAAGTGGTGAGGAGCGACGGGGCCAGAGCCAGAACCTGCATCTGAATCGTGGCTCCTCCTTTTACCAGCTGCACGAACTTAGTCAGATTACTTAGCCTTTCTGAGCTATGTTTTAATGATACCTACCATATAGGATTGTTTTGAAGATTCATTTTCAAAATACATATAAAGCTCTTAGAACAGTACCTGACATGTAGTAAGTGTTCAGTGTTATTATCACTATGCCTGTCTTCTGAGCAGCAGAGAATGATCTTGTTTTCTGGTTGGTATACTGTGTGGAAGGAAGTATATGGTACAGGTTTGTTGAAGTCTTTATTGCATCCTTCTACCCCTGTAGGTCCACCTAGAATTCTACCCCATCTCCTTTGCTTTTTTTTTTTCCATTTTCTTCCACATTGCCTAATGGTGTATATTTTTGAGCTCCTTTTTTTTTAGAAGTCCTCTTCTGAATATATTTTATGTGTCTCCTATAGCTGTGATCTGGTCTGTGGAGAAAGTAAAAAGAATTTATGTTTCATACTTGATGCCGTACTTTTATTTATGCAACTCAAAGTTACATTTACTGTTTTGTTGTCTATATTTACTGTTAAATTACATTTAGTTTATTACTAACTAAAACTTCCCAAGTTTACCTCATCCATATTTGCTTGCGTTGCAAAATTTTTTCCTTCATTTATTAAATGTTTTGATGGCTTAACATATGATCATATGCCATGCTTTGTAATGGACACTAGATATATTCTTCAAGGGGTTTAAAATTTCCTGGGAACAGAGACTTGTGCATGGAAACAGAGACTTGTAATAAAGTGTTATTGTGATAGTTGTTATAATAAAGATGTGCAAAGATGTATGATAACAAAGGAAGGACACCTAACTCTCACAGTTGGAGGAGGGTGAGAGTATGACAATGAAGGTGGTTGGGGGTGATGGGAAGAAGTCAGAGTAATGCACATGGAGGAGGGAATGTTTGTCATAAACGATAAGTAAGACCCTAGCCACCAAGAGTGTGGGAGGGGCCAACTCTTTCAGAAGAGGGCACACTTGTGATGTAACATGAGCCAGCATGGACACTCAGGAACTACACATTGCTGAGCGTGATAGGAGCCTAGACAGCATGAGGAGGAGTTGGTGGGAGAGATGCTGATTAGGTAAGCAGGTACCGGGTCCTGAACGGCTTTCCATGTCACAGTAGAGAGTTAATATTTAATTCTATAGCACTAAAGATTTTAGATTAGGGCAGGACATGATTAGATCGATGTCATTTTAAAGAACACCAGGCAGAGTTGGTTAACTATAGGATTGGCCTGTCTTGGATCCTGCTTCGGGTTTTCCTAAATTCTTTCAAACAAGCAGCATCTGGTCTCAGCTAGCCCCATACCTCTCATTAAGTAATACACAGAAACAAACACAGGGAGGCAGCCAAAATGAGGAGACAAAGAAACAGGTCCCAAATGAAAGAACAGAATAAAACCCCAGGAAAAGAACTAAGCGAAATGGAGATAAGCAACCTAACAGATGCTGAGTTCAAAACACTGCTTATAAGGATGCTCAATGGACTTAGTGAGAACCTCAGCAAACTTAGTGAGGGCCTCAAGAGCATAAAATCGGACCAGTCAGAAATGAAGGAGGCACTAACTGAAATAAAGAATAATTTACATAGATTCAATAGTAGAGTAGGTAAAGCCAAGAAGCAAATCATCGATTTGGAATATAAGGAAGCAAAAAACACCCAATCAGAATAGCAAAAAGAAAAAAGAATCCAAAAAAATGAGGATAGTGGAAGGAGCCTCTGGGACAACTTCAAGCATACCAACATTCAAATCTTGGGGATGCCAGAAGGAGAAGAGAGAGAACAAGAAATTGAAAACCTATTTGAAACAGTAGTGGCAGAAAACTTCCCTAACTTGGTGAAGAAAACAGACATACAAGTCCAGGAAGCACAGATGAACCCCAAGAGGCCCACACCAAGACACATCATCATCAAAATGCAAAAGATTCAAGACAAAGAGAGAATCTTAAAAGCAGCAAGAGAAAAGCAGTTAGTTACCTACAAGGGAGTTCCCAAAGGACTGTCAGCTGATTTCTCCAAAGAAACTTTGCAGGCCAGAAGGGAGTGGCAAGAAATATTCAGGGTGATGAAATGCAAGAACCTACAACCAAGATTACTCTATCCTGCAAAGCTGTCATTTAGAACTGATGGCCATATAGCGTTTCCCAGACAATGAAAAACTAAAGGAGTTCATCACCACCAAACTGTTATTATATGAAATGTTGAAGGGTCTTGAAGAAAAAGATAAAAAATATGAACAAACAAAATGGCAATGAATAAATATCTATCGACAATTGAATCTACAAATAAAATGAACAAGCAGAACAGAAACATTCCCATAGACACAGAGAATATTTTGTTGGTTGCCAGATGGAAGGGGGGTTGGGGGAATGGGTGAAAAAGGTGAAGGGATTAAGAAGTACAACTAGGTTGCTAGACTGAGAAACCTCAAAGAGAAGGGGGGTTGGGGGGTGGGAAGAAATAAACCAAAGAACTTATATGCATAACCAATGGACACGGAGGACAGTGTGGGAAAAGGCAGGAGGGGAGCGGGAGGAGGGAGGAGGGGGTCAATGGGGGAAAAATGAGGAACATCTGTAATACATTTAACAATAAAAATAAAACAAAAGAACACCAGGCAGGTCACCCGTATAATATGATCTGTGAATTAAAGGAAATGAGAATAGAGGGTGCATGACCAATGGAGAGGCTATTCCTTGTCACATAAGTAAGAAAAAAACATGAAATCCTGATATGAGGCATGGCCTTAGACCTAGGGAATAAGGGGCATTTTTGAGAGGGTTGCAAAGTAGGTATTGAGCACGTGGCACTTTGAGTGTGAGAACCTCAGGACTTGATGACCAGCCGCATGTGGCGGGCAGCGGAGGAGCTAAGGCTCAGCCCCCAGTCTGAGGGACTGAGCAGAAATTGGTGTTATTCACAGGAGGAGCAGATGGAGAATTGATTCAGCAGAGGGGACGGGTTCCCTTAGGGACCTATCACCATGGAACACCTATGGGATATATAAACGGAATGCAGAGTAGGCATTTGGCTTCTGTATCAGGAACACATTAGAGAATTTTGTGCTAGGAAGTGAACCTGTTCATCCCTCTGTAGAAGTCAGTTGAAGCGCTGATATGCATGAAATCAACCGGGAAAGTGCTGAGGGTTAGCATGAAGAGAATCCAGCACGTACTAGAAACGTGGAGAAGGGTAGCCCCAGAAAATGATTTTGAAGGAGTTGTCATTTAGAGAGTTGGCTAAAACCCAGGAGAAAGTGGTGGCATAGAACCCATATCAGAGCTTACAAAATATTTTGTAAAATTTAAGTGGTGTTGGACATGGTTAGAGAAAATGTGCTTTTTAAAATTTATTTATTTATTTTTATTAAGTGGAGTCCAGAGCAGGTGCCCCTCAGGGCGGACTGCCTTCTTTTGGAGAAAACTGCCTGCATGAGGTCAGGAGAGAGTGTCCTTGCATCTCTGGGGCCTAGTTCTTGGAGGCCTCGTACTTCACATTCCAGTTGTGACTGCTTTTAGTTTGAACGGGGACAAAGATTCTCCTCCGTTTTTTCCCTTCTCTTTCTTTTTAGAGGAAAGGATTTAGGTAGAAATGAGTTTTCTTTGCAATATTTAAACAGAGGTACCATATTTTCTTTAAACATTGTAGTTAACTAGAGAACAACATCTACAGCAACCATTTCTATTTTTTAATTTAACCCTGAGTTTTTCATGCATTTTTGACTATGGGTTTCATTAGCGCAGAAGCAAGACGTATGCATCTTAATGTCCTCAGGGTCCAACTCAGACTCCTGGCTTAGGAAGTTCTCAGCAAATATTTATTTTTTGTCTTTCTTGTTTATGGTTCCATAGCTTCATTTTTTTTTTTTTTTTTTTTTTTTTTTTTTAGGGCTTCCAAGTTCTTTAGAATCTTCTTACTTCTCAACATCTCATGTCATTGAATTATGCCAATTCATCTTCTGAATTTTATTAACACTACTCTTTTGATCTGTCTAAAGTTCAATATCTTTTTTCTTCGCAAGTGTTCAAGTGAAATGAGAATTTATTGTAAGGCTTCATTTATGCCACAACATTTGAGAGTGGACATTGAAGGAGCCAGGCTTAAGGACACCCAGGTGAAACAAAGCTGCCAGGGGGCTTCGGCTACTCTTCACTCCCATACGGTCTCCGAGTTCTACTTCTCTTTGTTTTCTTTCTTTCAAGTTTTTAGTTTGAAAAAATTTTAAATATATAGAGTATAGTAAAACCAAATGCATTTTTAGCCTTTTTACTTTAACTGTCAAGAACTTTACGCTGCCGTAATTTAGTTTTATTAATGTTCCATCTGTTCCATTACCCAAACCAGTTCCTTCGTGTTCGTCAGAATTAAGCTCAGAGTAAGTTGTGATAGATTCCTTGCATCCCTTCTGGGAGACAGAATTAGCCCCGAGGACATCATGGACTCCAGAGACTTGGAGGTGGTGATCAGACGAGAGGCTTCCTGGATCACTGTTCTCTCTTCCCTCCTTGTCTCAGGAAGGCATTTATTTGTTTATTTAATTCAAGATGGGAAACTTCTTTTTTAAAGAAATTTTTAATTGAGTTTTTTAGAGTGAGAACAGAGAGAGAGATAGAAACATCGATCAGCTGCCTCCTGCAAGCCCCCTACTGGGAATCGAGCCTGCAACCTGGGCAGGTATCCTGCCCAGGAATTTAACCAGGACCTCTCAGTCCGTGGGACGACGCTCAATCCACTGAGCCACACTGGCGAGGCAGGAATGTATTTATCTTATCTTCCCAGGTGGCTTATTATATGCTTCCAATAAAGTAACTATGGGACCTTCATTGATTGAAGAAAGTCTGTGCTACATTTCCTTTTGGATAATGTTATATTTGGAATTTTAAGCTTCTCAACAAAATATGATTTGTTTTGCTGCTCTTCCCTTCTGCTATTCTTTCCTATGACTATTGCTGGGAGATGATAGGATTTGGTAGGTTATGTACCCATTCAAGGTTTAACTCTTCACTTTCTCAGAGCTCTACAAATGGGTGCTTTTCAAGACTGTGGTGGGAAATAGCGGAACCAACAATGGTGTTTGCCTGTTCTCCCCATACACAGAATAGTCCCTGATTGCTTGCCTGTAAGATCCGGGTTCCCTTTCAGACATTTTGCTGTTTATAACTATTATAAAGGAAGAAATAAAAATAAGTCTTTTTTAAAAAAAGCTTAATAGGAGAAGAAACAGAGTCTGAACTCATCACCCTATTTCTATACTCTGTGTACATTGCAGTTGAGTGTTTTTCTCTGTGCTATTTATACTGCACTTATGAAAATAAATCGGGTCTTCCTTAGCTAGGGACATGCTTTGTGTAATAATTCACAAATACTTTATTTCTGAGTGGGGAGGAAATCAATGCATTAAAAACAGTTGCTTTATAATTTCAGCTTTGTTGTTGACAGAGTCAGAGCTATCTTATGATTATGCTCTCAGTATGATCAAGTTTATGAAGGTGAGCCACTGTTTCCTTTTCTGAAAGTGGGTGTCATTTCTTTTCTTTCACTCAGGGAATCAGCAGTCTCTTCAGTTCTTTAAAAGTGGTGCGTCTCTTGCGACTGGGCCGTGTTGCTAGGAAACTGGACCATTACCTGGAGTATGGAGCAGCGGTCCTCGTGCTCCTGGTATGTGTGTTTGGACTAGTTGCCCACTGGCTGGCCTGCATATGGTACAGCATTGGGGACTACGAGGTCATTGACGAAGTCACGAACACCATCCAGATAGACAGCTGGCTCTACCAGCTGGCCTTGAGCATTGGGACTCCCTATCGATACAACAGCAGCGCAGGGATCTGGGAAGGAGGACCCAGCAAGGATTCACTGTACGTGTCCTCTCTCTACTTTACCATGACAAGCCTTACAACCATCGGATTTGGAAACATAGCTCCTACCACAGATGTGGAAAAGATGTTTTCGGTGGCCATGATGATGGTTGGCTGTAAGTATCTGGCTTTCTTTAAAAGAATTAAAAATATATATATATTGTTATTGGCAGTTTTCCAGGCTCCAAGCGCAGGCAGGATTAAAATTAAACTGCTTTGTTTTCAGAAAGACGTTTTAATCCATATCATTTGCATTGGTTTAATTTTTATCCATTATTAGAAAATAAAAAATGCAAAATAATATATCTTACTTTTTAGAATACATTGACACCTTCAAGCAGCGTGGACAGAGCGATACAGACATTAAAGTGGAAGCTGTGATTTAATTCTGTTCATATGTTGTACGCAGCAGAGTTCTTTCCAAGGGAGACCAGCATCTAGACAGGCAGCATCTGGCACATTCTGTAGGTCTTGTTGGCAACACATAAAATTCCCGAAAAGTAGACAGGATCTGTTGTGCGATACATAGTTTAGAAAATGTTTTATCTACTAACAGAATTACTGAATTAAAGTTGATTTCAGGATACAGTTTTATGCAGGTTTTACAATGAAGACTAGTGCAAAAGGTTTACAAATCTAATTTCCACTACAAACGCTCGAGGTTGGATATGTGCCTGTTTGAGAGAATGTAAGGATTGTAAATATATACCTATTCAGCAAGGATAAGAGTAGCTAGGATTTAGCATGCGGTCCTGGTACTAAATGCCTTGAGGGTGTTCTTGGGAGTAGAATGCTCTCCAAAGGAGCCAAAGACCATGTATTCTACACTCAAAGAGAATGGATAACACCAGAAGACCAGAACACTAAGGAAATACATACCAAAGAAGCTATTGTAAAAGAGGATCATAGATAGTAGTCTCCACTGTTCACACCTTCAAGTTGACTTAGATGATTTATCCAAGTCTCGTTTTGATACCTAAAGTAACCTTAAGACCATTGTGCTGGAGTTTCACTTAGTGTTATTGGCAGCTGTTAAGTGTTTGGATCATGGTCATTGGCTTTTGGTCTAAGCCATCCTTTTTAACATTCCACATTGTGGAGTTTTACATTTTGATATTGATGGGAAAGATGTTAGAATCCAGGAGTGTCGGCTGGCCCATGAAGGGTCAATATCTTGGGTTTAGACCCAAGATAGTAGTTTTCAGAGTTCCGGATGTCTGAGAGCTATTGGAGTGCCTGTGTTAGTAGTTATTTAGCTTATGTGCCTCTATCCCTTTTGTACAGGTGCAGAAACAAGAACTCACAGGTTCTATTTGCTGGTTAAAGGTAGAGGGAGAGTGCGGATTCCAAGTGTTGTTTGCTCCAGAGGTTTTTAGGAGAAAAAATGTTCTTACATACAAAGAGATCCTGATGATTAATTAAACTGTTTACCTACATACCAAAATGGTAAGATGTATTGGCAAAAAGGTGCTTTATAAATTCAGAAGACAACATGTTGTCGGATGTAGTATTTATCGCTAGACTACTTTTAATATGTATATAATTTATTTTGCCTTACACATGAGCATAGATGGATTTTTAATAATTTATTTCAAGCAATTATATAGTCACTGTAAGTTGCAAAGACAGTACAGAAAGGGCTTTTGTGTTCTTCACCTGGTTTCCTCCAATAGTTACATCTAAATCTCTCCTCCCAGACCCACGCTGGCATGGTGTGACGGGTGCGTGTAGTTCTGCAGTGGTCAATCACATGGACACATTCCTGTCACTACCACTGAAATCAAGACGTAGAATAGTTCCATCACCACAAAGCTGTCCCTCAGGTTCCGATCTAGAGTCACACCCGCCCCTTCCCCCAAGCAGCCGCAGCCCCTGGCAACTATTGATCTTGTTCTTCATCGCTACACTACAATATTTTGATTTGGGGAATGTTATATAAATGGAATCATACAAAATGTGACCTTTTAAAATTGGCTTTTTCCAGTCAGCATAATCCCCTTGAGATCCATCTAAGATGCTGAGTATATCAATAGTTTGTTCCTTGTTATTTTTGAGTAGTATTTCATGGTTTGGATATACCACTCATCTATTCAGGGACATTTTGGTTGTTCTCAGTTTTGGGCTATTACAAATAAAGCTGCTATGCGCATTGGTGTACAGTTTTCTGTTTGGACATGAGTTCTCAGTTCTCTGGGATAAATACCCAGGAATGTGATTGCTAGGACATATGCTACGTGCATATTCAATGTTTATTTTAAGAAATTGGCAAACTATTTTGCAGAGTTACATGTAACTATGTAACTATACTAGCATAGTTACATTTTTCACAAGAGAATAATAGGAAAATAAAGTCTACGTAGAGCTGAAGGGCACCATTATTCATTTTGTTTCTCTGGCCCCAAACCTGGGAATCATCCTAGATATCTGTTTTTCTCAGGTGTTTCATCTATTCATAACAAGCTCTGTTGGCTTTTCCTTCAGAATACATTTGATTATTTCTCCCCACTCCCATAACTTACCACCTAAGACCAAGTCACCACCATCACCTGGATGTTTTCAGTAATCACCTACATGTCCCTCTGTTTTTACTCTTGTGCTACAATCTCTATCTTGAGCGGCCCTTTTAAAGTGAATTAGATCCCATCATTCCTCTGCTCAAAGCCCTCCCGTGTTTTCCAGTGCACATAAAGTGAAATTGAGATTCCCTGTTCCTTCTTTTTTTTTTAAAAATGTTTTCTTTATTGAGTTTGAGAGAGAGAGGAAGGGAGAGGGAGAGAGAGATAGAAACACTGATGAGAGAGAACATGGACTGGCCACCTCCTGCGTGCCCCCCACTGGGGATTGGGCCCACAACCCGGGCATGTGCCCTGACCAAGAATCGAACCAGTGACCTCTTGGTGCATGGGTTGATGCTCAAGCAGTGAGCCTCACCGGCCGGGTCCCTGTCCCTTCTATTAAAGCCTGCATGGTCTGACCCTGGCTGGCCTCGCCCCCTTCACTTTCTCCCATTCCCACCCTTGCCCATTCTACTCCACCCAAGAGAGCTGTCTTGCTGCCTGTACACATCAAACTGAGTCCTGTCTCATGGTCTTTGCATCTGTTTTCCCCACTGGTTATAACACTCCTCCCCTGTATCATGTCCTGAATTCATACAGGTCTACACTCAAATTTTCTCTTTAGAAATTTCTCCCAGTGCTACTCTACTATGAAAACCACCCCAATGCCAACCATCCTTGTTCTCTACCCTTTAACCTTTAAAAAAATGTTTTTATTGATTTTAGAGAAAGAAGAAGGGGGAGTGAGAGAGAAATATCCATTGGCTGCCTCCACCCCCTCACCCCCACTGGGGATAAAGCCCACAAACCGGGCTTGTGCCCAGACCTGGAATCAAACCAGCAACCTTTTGGACCAATACTCAAACAACTGAGCCGCAACGGCCAGGGCAACCCTGCCCCCCCTTTAACCTTTTCTGCTTCATTGTACCGACCACGTTGATTCTCTTTTTCCTTTTTGTCAGTATGTAAGCTCCATGAGAGCAGGGCCTTTCTCTACCTATATTTTGCTTTTGTACACCCAACTGGTACACAGTTTTAAATACCATGCTCAGCTAGATTTGTTGTATAAATGAATAAAAGTGAAGATGTCTCTGATGGTCATAGTGAAGTTCTCCTGTCCGTGAATCCACTCCAGGTAGGTCTCTGATGAAGAGACATGCCAGGAAAAGGCAGTCTTTGAATTTTGGCCCCGATTCCTTTGTGAAGGCCTGTGAGCTCCTCTGTGTTGTCAGCCTGTGGAGAGTAGTGGCCCCTGTAGCCAGACTGCCCCTTCCCTAAGCCTCTCACTAGGTCTGGTGATAAGTTCTAAGAGGCTGGTCGGTAGAAGCACCAACAACTCTTTCACCACTTTTTACCATTTACGTCCTGGATCTACCTACATTGGCCATTTTCCCATGGATTCAGTGGAGTTTTCAAAATTTCATTTGACTCAGACTTGGTTCCATTCCTTCTCAATGTCACGTGTGGCCAATTATATTGCTCTATGTAAGTTTTCTTCTTGTTTCTTCGATTCCTATCTTGATTTCAAGATGAAGATCTGGTTTTAAAGTTGGTCCTTTTTATTTTCTGAGTTTTCGCTATTTCCTTAACATCTGAGCAGTTGCTTTCTGTTTATAAACCAATTTCTGACATCTTTTGCCTGTTGATTTAGGTTTTCTTTTTATGTCTCAATAAATTTCAGTCTCTATAGCCAGAGTGTTCCTAGGAGATGCCTTTTAATTTCCTTCTTTGACCAGGGTTGTTAGCAATTTTATGGCATGTTTCCTTTGCGACAGCCTACGAGGATAATAGAAAACTGCCAAGACCCATGAAGTGTTACAGTAACTACCCACAATTCCAAAATTTATTAGATACACAGATTATCAACCAAATGTGCTGTTGCAGATGTTTGCAATCTTAGTATAATTTTAGGTTGATGCTCCCAGTTGTGCTAGGATTCTAGTGCACCATTAGCTGGCTGTTTGAGAAGCACCACTTGTAACCTTATAACGTAGTAACTGAGAAAAACAATGTTTTATCGAAAGGTTGTTGGAGATACCAACCATCTTTATTCTGTTGAGAAAAACGATCACTGCTTGTAAATGATAACCTCTGTTTCTGAAGAAAGTTGTCTGAAGTTTTGTGCCTTCCAGAGCTATTTAGAAATTTCACGGGCAGCACTTTCATTCCTAGGTCCTTTCCGACAAACCTTCAAGTAGAACGTATGACTGTGCCTCCCTTCAGTTCTGGTCACCGTGTGTTTCCTTTGGACCCCTTCTTCGTCAGCAGGATGCCAGGCTGTTTCCCTTACCTGCTACCCAGGAATCTTTTGGGCGAAATCCTTTGTTCCTACATTTGCCCAAGGTGGAGGGTCCTCCTGCTCAGGTTCCAGAACTGGAAGGCTGTCGAGATCTTCTCAGTATGTGTCTGCGCCATGTGTTCTTGACCTCAGGTTGACCTTCCCGCAGCCTTCGCATGCTCTGTGCTCGGCTGAGTGCACGGCTCCGGCCGCAGCCACTGCTGTGCGGGACGCCAGCCCCCTTTCCCTGTGTCTGTCCCTTGCGACTGAGCCCAGCCCCTCTGCCGATGGTCACGGAATTCACTACCAAGGGGCTCTTGTGAAAGAGGATATTTTCGCAGTTTAGTTCTGCAGAATTTGTGGAAAACAGAATTTTGTTTCTTAAAGATCAAGATGTGGGTAATCTCTTTGCTAATGTGCTCAGTAAATACTTAATGATGCCTTTCTGAAATGTTTTTTAATCAATTTCATTTATATAATCTCATTATTGAGCCCCTAATAATTTTCTTTTTTTCTAATGATTAGCAGTCTGACTAATTTTGCTTCTATTCAGAGAGAACCGTATTGCTCTGATGATTTGTTTTGGTGACTATACAAGAGAGGAGTATGGCATTTTATTTATTTATTTATTTTTAAATATGTTTTTTTTTAAATTGATTTTTTTAGAGAAGCAGGAAGAGAGAGAGAGATGAAAACATTAATGTGAGAGAGAAACATCAATTGGCTGCCTCCTGCACAGCCCCTACTGGGCATGGGCCCTTACCGGGAATCAAACCCGGACCTCTTAATCCATGGGACGACGCTCAGTCCACTGAGCTACACTGGCTGGCCAAGGAATTTTACTTTTTAATTTTAAAAAAATTGTTGACAGTATTACAGATGTCCCCCATTTCCCACCCTCTGCCTCCTTCCACCCAGCCCCTGCTGTATGCCAGGTCTTCCCTACACTGTCGTCTGTGTCCATGGGTTATGCACATAAGCATATATGTTCTTGGGTTAATCTCTTCCCATCTCCTCCACCCTCCTCCCCTGTGAGATCTGCCAGTCTGTTCCATACATCCATACCCCTGGGCTTATTTTGTTTGTCAGTTTATTTGTTCATTAGATTCCACATGTAAGTGAGATCATGTGATATTTGTTTTTCTTTGACTGACTTATTTTGCTTAGCGTAATAATCTCTAGGTACATCTATGCTGTTGCAAAGGATGGGAGCTCTTTCTTTTTTACAGTCACACAGTCCATTGTGTACATGTACCACAGCTTTTTTATCTTCTCCCCTACTGATGGGCACTTGGACTGTTTCCAGATGGTAGCTATTGTAATTAGTGCTGCTATAAACATAGGGGTGCATTTATTCTTTCTGATTTGTGTTTTGGGATTCTTAGGATTTATTCCCAGAAGTGGGATTGCTGGGTCAAATGGAAGTTTTATTTTTAATTTTTTGAGGAAACTCCATACTGTTTTTCACATTGGCTGCACCAGTCTGCATTCCCACCAGCAGTGTACTAGGGTAAAGAAATCATTAAACAAAATGAAAAGGTAATTCACTGTATGGGAGAACATATTTGGCAATGACACATCTGATAAAAGGTTAATATCCAAAATATATAAAGAACTTACCCAACTCAACATCAGGAAGACAAACAATCCAGTTAAAACATGGGCACAGGACCTGAACAGATACTTCTCTAAAGAGAACATACAAATGGCCAAGAGACTTATGAAAAAATGTTCAACATCACTAATCATCAGAGAGATGCAAATTAAAACTATAATGAGGTATCATCTCACACCTGCCAGAATGGCTACCATCAATAAATCAACAAACAAGTGCTGGTGTGGATGTGGAGAAATAAGTATGAAATTTTTTGATATGGTTATCCTTTTGTCTTAATGTATTTTATGAATCCTCTTTTAAAGATTTATTAAGAAAATAATGCTTACTTAGTTCCTTCTTCATTACTAAATAATTAAATAAATGTATTTTAGTTTAATTCAACCTTTATAGAAAACTATATTTTTGTATTTTTCATAACAATTTTATAAAGAAGAAACATAGAATAAAAATATGTTCTGAATAACTTTAGGGCATAATACTTTGTGTTCAACCATAAATCTCTCTCTCTCTCCATATATATGTGAATATGCATATATTTATATAAATTTCTCTCTATATAGTTTATTTGCTTTGTTTTATTTTAATACACTCTTAAATATTAAATAAATGAGTAAACATGTAGACAGCATATTTCAAAGGACTTGGGGTATTTACAGGGTGGAGCAAAAGTAGGTTTACAGTTGGTCACCTGGAAAATAATACAATAATGAATAAATAATAATACAAGAATAAACTGTTTTGCATACTCACAACTGTAAACTCACTTTTGTCCCAACCTATGCTTTATTTGCAGTTGGCCCTTGTTTATCGCAGTTAATCAGTTCCAGACTCTACCGCGATAAATGAGTTTCCACGAAGTAGGATCGTTGTTTACTATGCACAGTACAGTGTTTGAAACAAACGCGACAGGGAAGCTGGGAAAGCCCAGGCGCGAAGGGGCGAGGGACGACCGTAAAGGCATGTTTGCTCTTCCCATTGCTGCCTGCGCGGTTAGCTGTCGGCAGCCTGACGATGTGGCACTTGGCAACGGGAAGCTGTGCTGCTGGGATGCCGTGCAAATGGAGTTTTTAAAAGAAAAACAAAGCAGCCCTGGCCAGTTTGGCTCAGCTGTTGAGCACTGATCTGCAGACCAGAGAGTCCCAGGTTCAGTTCCCGTTAGGAGCATGTACTACAAAAAAAAAAAAAAAGTGAAACAAAGCATAATAAAAACTGTAAATATGAAAATTGCCGAAGTTTCATTGGTAGTCAGGAAACCCAGTCATCATAACACTAACCTGCAATCTTCACATTGGATGTAATTGATGATAGCTCAGACCGTGTGAGAAGTTCCCGTGATTGACTGGTACAGTTTATAAGGCAGAAGGCAAATGGTTTAGTACCTTTAGAAGTATAGCAGGACCATCAGCCAGTGGGATGCATGTGAAGGGAAACTTGAATCTCCACATAGGTGGTTAAGTGCCACCGGGGAGCACTTAGTTACACACTGGTCACTTAGCATCATGTGGGGGACACTCATGCCATGCATCACATTCTCCACTTGATGAGCACATTTAGCATCCTCTGTGGAGTTCAGGTAAGAGCCAAGCTGCGAATATGGGCATTTCCCGTACCCTTTTCCATAGGAAAAGGAAATGAAGAGAAGCTGTTGAGACCCAGAGATTGGGAGAATATAGAATAAGTGGAGAACTAGGGTCTGTGTGACTTTGGAGAGTCTTTGAATCTCTCTAGGTTTTTTTTTTTTTTTTCAATTGTGAAATGTAGAAGTTGAAATAAATGACTTTTAAGGCCCCTTTCAGTGCTAATAGTCGAAATATCTAAGATTCTGTTATTGATCTGCTGCCGCTGTCCATAGAATTGGGCAGGTGGTATTGGAGATGAGGTTAATGTGGAAAAGAGAGATGTGTCGCTTGAAGGTTTCAGGGCGTTCCACAGTATTGTGTACCTTGCATTATGGAGAGGAAGGTGTGTGTTGTATGGAATATGTTCAGTAAAGAGTTAAGAGGGGAGACTTTGTGATAGTATAGAGAAAAAATATGGTTTTGGAAAGAAAAGTGTTTTTTTTTTTTTTTTCTTGGTACGTGCCCCTAGTGGGAACTGAACCCGGGAGTCTCTGGTCCACAGGCTGATGCTCCAACTACTGAGCCAAACCGGCTAGGGTGAAAAGTGTTTTTTGTTTTTTTTAATATAGAAATTAGGCAGCTAGGAAAACTGAAAGGCATTTGCCTGGAGGGCAGAGAGGTGGGTTAGGGAGAAGTCTGCACCCCTGCCAGTGGGACCTGGCGGGGGGGGAGGGGGTGTTTGCCCAGGTGGATGTCCAGGCAGGTTTAAAAGTGAGTTGTTACCTTTTTCCAATACTAAGAAAGCTCCTCTACAAATCTTAACGTGAGGTTGCAGGTGACTCAGACGCAATATTAAGGTCTATGTTAAACTTTTCCTTGCCCTTGCTGTTGTGGTGTAGGTAGGAAGTGGAGTGTGAACATGCTGATTTTCATTGCTGGTTTTGGTTTTAGCCAGATGGAGTGCGCTTTAAGCTTAATGTTTATTTTGGAAACTAGGTCAGTTCTTTGTGTCTGCTTTACCCCTGCCTGTAAAAAAGATTTTTCCTTCTTTTTGATGAGCTGAGTATCCTGTGAGGAAACACATTTTGTGGAGCTCAAAGTTAGGGTTCTAGGTACTTTTTCTCATAGTCTAGTAGTTTCAGATATATAGTCCAATAGTTAAAAAAAAAAAAAAAAAGACCAAGCGATGCACATTTTAGTTCCTGTTTCTTACGCAAAGTAGAACTTGTATCTTTTTCAGGAATGTTCTTTTATGCTCATGTTTCTTTTTATGTATAGTCAAATTTTCACAAGGCCTCTCAGATTCTGTTAAGGTTGAGTTTTCCTGAAAAACAACAAGAAATTTTGTCAGTGACCTGTGAACTAGCCTGACCTTTTTGCTTGATCTCTGGAACTATCTGTGTTCCTGTATCACTCAAAATTATTTAATTCATCGGCATTGTTCTAAGTGTTGTGGGAGGTGTTGGCATTAGGGAGACAAACTAGATAGTTCTTGACCCTCGATAAGTTAGTAGTGGATATGGGGAGTGTCAGCCAAAAAAATCATGAATCGTCTTTCTTTTTCTTCCATTCTCTCCATCCCCATCTCTCATCCCCTCCCATCTCTCTTTACACTGTAAGCTAAGAGCTAAGACTATGAACAGGTGAATAGAGAAGTTGGGCTGAACTGTAAGGCTGCAGGCAGAAGAGTCGGTTAGAAGGCAGTAATGCAGGAAGACATAAATAAGATGGTAGGAATATGGAAAATGGTATGGTTTTAGAATTGGCAATATTTTTTTTTCTGTTAAAAGCCAGATATTAATTCTCTTAGGCTTTGTGGGCCCTGAGGTCTCCATTACAGCTACTCACCTCTACTGTGGTGGTGCTGAGACAGCCACAGACATAAATGAACGAGCATGTTGTGTTCCAATAAAACTTTAAACAGGGGCGGCCAGTTTGTGAAAAGACCATGGATTTTAGAATGAGACAAACCTAGGTCCATTTTTTTTCATTACTTATTAAGAATTTAAGCCATTGTCTATAAAAGAAAGATAATCCCTGCATTGCAGAATTATTTGGAATACTCAAAAAGAGATGTAAGTAAAGTTCCTGAAACATTTTTAAAGGTGCTATTGGTGAATAATTGAAGGTGTTGGAAAAGGTAGAAGGGAGAGCTCAAAAGCCTTGTAGATTTCTGGCTAATTCAGCTGAGTGGATGACAAAGTTCTTTACTAAGACAGAAAAGAAGGAGCAGATGTTCCTGGGGGAAGAGAGTGGTTCTTTTGGGGCATGTTGAGTGTGGGGGTGCTGCAGGTCATTCAGTTGAGGATCTTTATAGGTTTGGCAGTTACAGGTGTGGTTGGGATTCCAGAGATGTGAGGCACGGAGAGATGTCTTTGGGAATCACAGAGCAGGGGAAGTAACTGATGTCAAAACAGTGCAGGATGGAGTCGGAATGAAGTTGGCCAAAGGTGGACCCTTGAGAAAGGAGAGACCCAAGAGAGGTAAAAAGGGGGCATGGCTCTCAAGAAGGGCTTGTTGCTGATAAAGGATGAGAGAACTTCAAGAACGAAGGGGAAACAGCAAGACAAATGGGACAATGAGTTAGGAGAGACCTGGCCGGCATTAGGTGTTGGTTGGTGACTTTCGACGAGGAGTTTCATTGGATAGTTGAGGGGGGGTCTGTCTTTATGGAATCTAAAACTTTTTTCTATATGAAGCAAAATAACTGTATCAGTAACCATTAACCTAGTGAAGGTAGATTATACTTATGTAGTATTTTTCACTGCCAATTTGCTTTTTTTCTGAATCAACATTCAAATTTAGTAAAGTATATTTAAGTTAAATTATTAGATGTATTTCATGTACATGAAGTTTTCCTTTGATGTTACAAAGTAGAAAACAAAATTGACTTGAGGGAAGTATTTTTATGAAATCCCACCTTCTAAGAGCAGGTATTTCACTCAGAAGAATTTTATTTACTGATCACTACAAGGTTATTTGGCAATCTTCCAAAAATTTAGTTTTGATTCCTACGAAGGCATATATTGCCGGGGATAGGTTGTTGCCTGGAAGGTGAAGTGGTGGTATGCTGGAGAGAAACACTGGGGGTTCACACACTCCTTACATATGTGGTATTAAGGATCATTGGACATATGGTTTTAATTTTGATCAAAATAAAATACTTAGAAAATTTTTTTCACAGATTGAAAGCCTAACAAATCCATAAATTAATTATTTAGTACATGTTAAAATAATGTTATACCCAAAGGCCTTTCTGCAGAGATTTAAGAATTGCTGTGGTATGCTCAGAGAGGGGATATTTTTTGGATCAGTTTCTAAGCCAGTTCTCAGTGACTACTTCTTTCCTAGTTATTTAATATTTACACACATTGTGATGACTGAGTTAGGTCTTCTTGGGGGTACAGGTCCTGGGCACAGAGTCCTGGCTTTGGGCCATGTGTGTAGGTAAGAATATTTCTAGAGGATAAAACTATATCAAGTTGACTCACTGAAAATATGAGAGGCTTTAAAAAAAATTCTCTGTGAAGCTAACTCTGGAACTACCTTTTTGAGCCTGTCTTCTTTAAAGCTGAATTTCTGTTTAACAACTCCGAAAAGTCTTAATTCCTGAGAGTCTAATTTGGAGCCTTACTGATTTAAAATGAATGCAAGGGAAAGACACGTTCATGCCTCTCGCTAGACTTCCACAAAGGAGACAGGTTGACTCTTTTAATGAGACTTTGGGGTGGGAGCCATGGACCTTGGGAACTTTTCTTACTGCCTATGAGTTTGCCTGTCAACTTCTATAGAAAAGGCCTCAAAGAACCCCCACAGTAGGTGTGATTCCCCAACTCTTATCCCTTAGCAAGGCCTACCTAGAGAATAACATCACTTCCCCGGACTTCATACACACACCAACACTCAAGACTCCATCATTCCTTGTCCTTTTGCTGCACCGTGCTCTAAAATTCCAGGTCTGGACACACCTGCATCTTTCGCTCCTGTTCCAAGGTCGCTATCTGGAGCCCACCGCACAGCCATGCGAACAGGCGCCACCAAATGCACGGTCCACAGTCTCATCACTCTTCACTTCTTTTAGGTCAGCTCCCGCTCATGTTTGTTGAGCAGCTATTCTTATCTAACTCCCACATGTTTCTCTTCCCACGTCTCCTAAACCTATGCCCACCCTTCCTCAGCTCAGCAGATGGCCTTCCTTTCATTCCTCTGAAAAGGAAAGGATAGCTGTAGCAGAAATGCATCCCTCTCATTCCTGACTCTCCTCTGACAAAGGCGGGCTTGTGGTGGGGCGAGGGGATCGCCAAACCACACACAGCATCCAGGCCAAAGCAGTGGCTTTTCTTTTAAGTCAGGTGGGAAGACTTTTGAAGGTTTGGGTCCAAGAGTTGCATGCTTTGTCTTATGTTTGATAAAGATCAATCTGGCTGCTGTGTGGAATTTAGACTGTAACTGGTCAGGGATGGAAGAGGGCAGACGGGTTAATAGTCAAGGTGAGAGATGACGGCAGCAGCCGTTAGAATTGGTTAGATTCTGGACAAATAGTTAGGACCAACAAAATATGAGCGTATGAGAGAAAACAAAGGTCAGGATTTACTTTAAGGCTTCAGTGCAAGCCACTGGTGTGCTGAGTTGAGGATGGTCGTTAGCCATGTGGAGTGGGCAGTTACCACATCCGAGACTGTAGTTCTGTGGAGTGGTCCAGGGTGAAGACAGATTTGCTTTGCAAGTTGATGTTTGCCCTTCTCTCTTCTGTGTTGTCCATTTCTTGCTCTACTGGCTCTTTCTTATCATCCTATAAACATGCTCATGTCTCTTTGTTAGCATTGATATTGAGAAAGGAAGGAAGCAGAGGGAATTGATCATTGTTGGGTCTAATGGGCTGGGGAGTATGGGAAGGAAAGCACATGTGCAGTAACAGTCAAAGTGGTGCAGGAAGAGGTTCTCGACCACAGAGGCCTGCAGTCTAGCCTGGAGAAACGATGGACTGGCGAGGGGGTGGACCCATCAGAAGCCGGCGAAAGCTTGGGAAGTTGATTGGTTATTTGGAAAAAGCTCCTGGTCAAAAGCCCAGGGAAACAATGAAGATCTTTCCGTCTCTCTCTCTGACCCATGTTCGCCCTGTTCGCATGCATTCTCTCACCTGGGAACACGCGTGACCATGTGGGTCTAGTAGCCACCTGGGCCCACAGCAGACCACACAGGCTCCAAAGGATTAAGCTTTAAATGAAACAGAAACTCTGGACACTGGCCTTTGTTTTGGCCTCAATGAAGACATGATGGGACTTTTTCCATGGAGGGATGGAGGGAAATGGGACATTGAAAACCCAGGGGCAGCCTTCCCCAATAAATCTCGCTACACCACCATCTCCCATGTATGGGTCCTTGGAATGCTTTCCTCAGGATCCCACGGAAGAACCTGATTTCCATCAGCAACATCTTCAACCCTAAAAAAAGAAAAAACAAAACAAAAAAACCCAACAACGATAAATGAACAAAACACTTAACTATGCACTCTCTTTACCTGTTACCTATTTATCTATTTACTAGTTCTTCCCCTTTTAAATACACTTCCTAAAAGATGTCTTTACCTTCTTATCTCTGTTTTCTACTTATTGAAAGTGGACTTCTTCCCATCTACCACCTCTCAAAGCACGTTTGCGAAATTTCACAGACAGGCTTCCATCCATATAGAAACGAGTCCTTTGGCCTCTTTGATGTTGATCTCGCCCTGGTCCCCCTCCCACTGCTCGGGCTATTTCTTCTCTGTTCACTTTGCAGGATCATTATACTCTGTCTCTTACATTTTGAAAACTGTGATATCAGGAACAAATTATTGTAAGATCAGGTCCCTTGAGAGGCTGAGCAGTGTCCTTCTACAGGAGTGATTTCGGGGGAGCCAGGAAACTTCCAGGTATCTCCCTGGTCACGTTGTCTGAGAATCCCTGCTTCATGTGTTTGTTCTTCCCTCCCAAAGGCCCCTGTGAAACTGCCCCTTGAGCCTGTGGAATGTGTAAGTCTCTCGCTCCTGTCAGCATAGCAGCACAGACTGAGTTTCAAACCAGCTCAGTGTCACAACGAAGAGAAGGGATGCTGAGATTTCAGAGGAGGGTGGAGAAATGTTCAGAGCATGGGGTGCTTGCAGGCAGGGGCGGGGAGGAATAAGATGAAGGCTGCCAGAAGGGAAGAGACCCTTCAAGGACTCTTTTTTCTTTTTCCTTCCTCACTCTGTGGTGGGAAAAAGAACCAGGGATGGATCGTTCATGCCCCTTCCTCTGGTTTCCTGCCATAAGCACTTTCTCCGCCAGTCTGTCTGAAGTGTCCCTGTCCTCTGTATCTCATTGACTCTTTATTGGCCTGTAATTATATTCTTTCATTTATTTTCTTTATGTATGTGCGGCTTGTCTCTCCAACTAGGGAGCGACAAAGGCAGGGGAGCTTGTTTATCTGGTTCAACTCTGTATCCCTGGGGTAACAGGAGCGTGGTAGGTACCCCATGAATTCTTATTGAACAGATGAATGCATTTTGATGCCTCATATTTGAAAATTTATAAATTCAGAGCCAAGCAACAACCGCACTAGTTTTCCAGACCTAAGTATTTTAGTGGTGGGTTTAAATAGATACACAGTGAAAGTTAGACATGTGAATATGCGGCCGACTTAATTTTTCTCTAGCAGAGCTCACTTAGTTTATCTTTTCCAACTTTCCACATGCCCTTTCTGCCCTGTGGCACACCGGTCACTGTGCCTGTCCCGCACCAGAGCTGTGGCTAGGAAGCAGGATGCGCTTCTCCGTGGCTTTCGGGTTTCCTGTCACCCTGCGTCAGGTTTCTGTTTTCATCTATATTTCCTTTGACTCTTCACACCTTGGTGTTTTTTTTTTTATCCTCACCCGAGGACATTTTTCCATTTTTTGTACAGATAGAGTGGGAGGGAGAGAGAGGAAGGGAGAGAGAGAGAGAAACATCGACGTGAAGGGACACATCGAGTGGCTGCCACCCGCACGACCAACCAGGGCCAGGGACAAACTGCAACCGAGGTACATGCCCTTAGCGGGAACCGAACCCGGGTCTCTCCGGACTGCAGGCCGATGCTCTAACCGCTGAGCCAAACTGGCCAGGGCTTCACACCTTTGCTTTAGTGACACCCCCCTCCAATGTTTTCTGGGAAAAGAACTAAAATTTTAACTGTAAAGCAAAACACAGTAAGTACAACAACAAAAAGTCATTTGCTATTTCAGGGGCCTGGCACTCGCAAAGGAAATCTATACTTTAAAAAAAAAAAAAATTAATTAATTAATTTTTGTTACAGATGTTTCTCCTTTTTCCTGTAATGCCACTCTCTTCCCGATCCCACCCCCCCCACAGTGTTTTTTTTTTTTTATTAATCAATTAATTTATTTTTGTTACAGATGTTTCTCCTTTTCCCCCCACTGATTCCCCTCTCCCCCTCCCTCCCTGCCCTGTCCCCAGCTTTGTTGTCCAAGTCCATTGTTCATGCATACATGCATATGAGTTCTGTGGTTTATCTCTCCCCCATCACCTCCTCTTCTGGGGATTGTTAGTCTGTACCCCACTTCCATGTCTCTGGGACTACACCATTCCTCAGACTGTTATGTTCATTATATTCCACAAATCAGTGAGATCATATGATACTTGTCTTTCTCTGCTTGGCTTGTTTCGCTTAGGATAATACTTTCCATGTCCCTCCATGTCGTCTCAAAGGATAAGAGCTCTTTCTTTCTTACCGCTGCATAGTATTCCATTGTGTATATGTACCACAGCTTTTCTATCCATTCGTCTACTGATGGACATTTGGGCTGTTTCCAGATCTTAGCTATTGTAAATAGTGCTGCTACGAACATGGGGGTACATATATTCTTTCTGATTGGTGTTTCAGGCTTCTTAGGGTATATTCCTAGAAGTAGGATCACTAGGACAAATGGAAGTTCAATTTTAATTTTTTGAGGTAACACCATATTGTTTTCCATAGTGGCTGCTCCAGTCTGCATTCCCACCAGCAGTGTACTAGGGTCCCCTTTTCTCCACACCCTCGCCAACACTTGTTGTTTGATGATTTGTTGATGGCGGCCATTCTGACAGGTGTGACATGGTACCTCATTGTTGTTTTAATTTGCATCTCTCTGATGATTAGTGATGTTGAGCATTTCTTCATATGTCTCTTGGCCATTTGTATGTCCTGTTTGGAGAGGTGTCTATGTAGTTCCTCTGCCCATTGTTTAATTGGGCTCTTTGTTTTCCTTTTGTGGAGTTGTATGAGTACTCTATATATTGGAAATTAACCCCTTATCTGATATATCATTGGCAATTATGCTTTCCCATACAGTGGGTTGCCTTTCCATTTTGATGATTGTATCTTTTGCTGTGCAGAAGCTTTTGTGTTTGATGTCGTCCCATGTGTTCATTTTCTCCTTTGTTTCTGTTGCCTTAGATGATGTATCAGTGAAAATTCTGCTGCTCATGATGTCTGAAATTTTGTTGCCTACAGTTTCTTCTAGGATTTTTATGGATTCATGAGTCACATTTAAGTCTTTTATCCATTTTGAGTTTATTCTTGTGTATGGTGTAAGTTGATGGCCTTGTTTCTTTTCGTTCTTTTTTTTTTTTTTTTTTGCATGTTGCTGTCTAATTTTCCCAACACCATTTATTAAAAAGGCTGTCTTTACTCCACTGTATGCTCTTACCACCTTTGTCAAATATTAATTGAGCATATTGCCTTGGGTCCATTTCTGGGTTATCTGTTGTGTTCCACTGGTCTATATGCCTGTTCTTGTGCCAGTACCAGGCTGTTCTGTGTACAGTGGCTTTGTAGTATAACCTGAAATGTGGTAATGTGATCCCTCCGACTTTGTTCTTCTTTCTCAAGATTGCTGTGGCTATTCGAGGTCTTTTTTGGTTCCATATGAACTTTTGAAGTATTTGTTCTAGTTCTGTGAAGTATGTCATTGGTATTTTGATGGGGATTGCATTGAATGTATAGATTGCTTTGGGTAATATGGACATTTTAATGATGTTAATTCTTCTAATCCATGAACAAGGTATGTGCTTCCACTTTTTTATATCTTCTTGTATTTCTTTTTTCAGTGACTTGTAGTTTTCTGCAAATAGGTCCTTTATTTCTTTGGTTAAGTTTATTCCTAGGTATCTTAATTTTTTTGCCACGATGGTAAATGGGATTGTTTTCTTAGTTTCTCTTTCTGTGAGGTCATCATTGGTGTATAAGAATGCCATCGATTTCTTAACGTTAATTTTGTATCCTACTTATTTGCCAAATTCATTTATTAAGTCTAGGAAATTTTTGATGGAGTCTTTGGGGTTTTCTACGTATAGTATCATGTC
Source organism: Molossus molossus (assembly GCF_014108415.1). Taxonomy (NCBI): domain Eukaryota; kingdom Metazoa; phylum Chordata; class Mammalia; order Chiroptera; family Molossidae; genus Molossus; species Molossus molossus. Next base: position 217,251,757 of record NW_023425344.1, on the reverse strand, counting down.
ATCTGCGAATAATGACAGTTTCACTTCCTCCTTTCCAATTTGGATTCCTTTTATTTTTTCTCCAGTCTGATTACTGTGGCTAAGACTTCCAGTACTATGTTAAATAAGTGGCAAAAGTGGGCATCCTTGTCTTGTTCCTCTTCTTAAGGGAAATGCTTTTACTTTTTGCCCATTGAGTATGATGTTGGCTGTAGGTCTTTCATATATGGCCTTTATTATGTGGAGATATATTCTCTCTATTCCCAGATTGCTGAGTGTTTTTTATCAGAAATGGGTGCTGGATTTTGTCAAATGCTTTTTCAGCATCTATTGATATGATCATATGATTTTTATCTTTCATTTTGTTTATGTGGTGAATCACATTTATTGATTTGCGAATATTGTACCAGTCTTGCATCCCTGGGATGAATCCCACTTGGTCATGGTGAATAATTTTTTTGATGTATTGCTGGATTCGATTTGGTAGTATTTTGTTCAGAATTTTGGCATCTATGTTCATCAGGGATATTGGTCTGTAGTTTTTTTTTCTTTGTAGTGTCTTTTTCTGGTTTTGGAATCAAAATTATGCTGGCTTCATAAAATGAGTTTGGAAGTCTTCCTTATTCTTGAATTTTTTGAAATAGTTTGAGGAGAATGGGTATTAGTTCTTCTTTGAATGTTTGGTAAAACTCCCCCGTGAAGCCATCTGGGCCTGGGCTTTTGTTTGCCGGGAGAGTCTTGATTACCTCTTCAATTTCCTTAGTTGTTATTGGTCTGTTTAAGTTTTCTATCTCTTCCCAGTTCAGTTTTGGGAGACTATGTGTTTCTAGAAATTTGATCATTTCACTTAGATTGTCAAATTTGTTGTCATCTAATTGTTCATAATATTTGTTCACAATCCTTTGTATTTCTGTGGTTATTTCTCCTCTTTCATTTCTGATTTTGTGTATATGGGTTCTCTCTGTTTGTTTCTTGGTGAGTCTAGCGAAGGGTCCATCAATCTTGTTTATCTTTTCAAAGAACCAGCTCTTTGTTTCATTGATCCTGTGAATTATTTTTTTGATCTTCGTGTCATTTATTTCTGCTCTCATCTTTTCTATTTCCTTCCTTCATTATATTTTTGGGTATGGGCTTAAGAAAAGTCTAATGTGAACTCAAAGCTATGCCACTTTCTTTCCCCCACATCTCACTTTAAAAAAAATTTTTATTGTTGAGAATATTACTGGTGTTCCCATTTCCTCCTTTGTTCCCCTCACCCTTTTTTTGTAGTTGTTCTCAGCTGAATCGACACTGCCCTTGTAGAGGGATTGCCTCTGTTTCAGTGTGAAGACAGCAGAGGGACCATTAGACTAGGAATTACAGGAACCGCAATACTATGTGTGTGAGTGTATGTGCATGCGTGTGTGTGAGTGGCTGTGCACACGTGTGTGCGAGAGCTTGTATTTTTCTCATCTTCAATCATGAGCGAGTAGTGGCATACATGAATAAATTTGCCAAACTCCCAATCTTGTTTTGTTCACTGACTATAGAACAAAATCCCCTGGGAAATTAAATGGTTTGGAAACTGTACTATAGAATTTGATGACAAAGTTTGGATGTTCTATTTTATAGAGGTAACATAAGGTTAGGACTGTTTCAGTTTAGATCAGAAATAAAAATACCCTTTTTGTTGTTAACTGCTAAAAAAACAAAACTATATAAGTGTATTTTAGAGAAATATTCCTCTGGAAACAAGAGAGTCTGTTCACTCAACGGGAAATTTCAGTGGCTTCTAATGTTTGATGAGAGCCTTCCTATAGCTGTGTGACTTTAACTGCTAACTTAATCTTTAGAGAGAAATTTACAGAGGAAAAAAGGTGATTGTAGTGGGATTTGGTTAACATGACAACACCAGAGAAGACAGCTGAGATAAAGAGGAAGAAACCCAGAGTCCACAGAGGAAGAGAAGGAAATACCAAATATTTTCTGAATTTCTGTTTTTCCTGGTTTCTTTTTAAGGTAATCTGTGTGGTAATTCAGGTTATCTGCCTGTTTTTTTTTTTTTAAATTTAAATTTATATCAAAGTAACACATACATATAGTTTAAAGAGCAAATAGTGCTAAAAGATTTATTTTAAAAAGTGGTTCACAGTTTTCCATGCCTTTTTTCCATTTCTTAATGACTACTTTAAAATATTTTCATTTTCTTGGTGATATTTATCTTTATTCCCTCTAAATTACATGATTATTGGATAAGATTTTTTGTTTTGTCATTATCTATTGACTTCCTTCTTTGGAAGATGAGAATATAGTTCTCTTTCCTGCCCCTCCCTGTCCTGTAACTACCACTATATGCATGTATATACATTTTTCAATTTTCTATCTTCTCCATATATGTAGATCATCATCTTGACTGAATCAATACTCTGCTCTCATTATCACGACTCTGCAGGCACAATTCATACCTGAGTCACCTGTACACTATCATTATTTTTTCTCGGCAACATTTGGTTTTTCCTAGGAAAGTATTGTCATTAAAATGGTCCTCCTGTTTTACATGTGCCTCCCTTTGTTTCATTTTCAAACTCTCTTCTCTTTTCTCACTTTCATTGTAAGTTGCTCATGTTGGATAGTGATCACATTCTCATCTTTGGAGGCATTTTCTTGGAGGTTTCTGACCCTCTCTAGTCTGAACTAACCCCCCCACCCTGACCCACCGCTCTCAGCCCAATAACTTCCTTCATACGTGGTCTTCAGGAACTCCGTTGCTTTACTCTTTGTCAACCTGTTTCTTATGAATGTTTTGAAGAAGCAACTCTTACAATAGTAACCTCCAGAAAAAGGATGCATATAAGATAATTTTTTTTGAGATGGTACATGTTTAAAATATCTTTTATCTACCCTTACACTTAATTGATAGTTCATCTGGGTAGAGATTTAAAAGTTAGAATGATTTTTATGACAGAACTTTGAAGCATTCCTCCTTTTCCTTTGAGTGTTGAATGGAATTATTCGTGTGTTTTTATTTTAAAATCTTAATTTTAAAAACTGAGATGTAATAGACATGTAACATTACATTAGTTTCAGGTATACAGCATAACGATTTGATATTTGTATACACTGCAAAATTATCACTATAATAAATCTAATCAACATCTATCACCTTAAATAGTTCCAAAACTAATTTTTTTCTTGTGATGATAACTTTTAAGATCTACTTTCTTAGCAACTTTCAAATGTACAATACAGTATTGTTAACTATAGTTACCATGCTCTAACAGCATTCCCATAACTTACTTGTTTTATAACCTTTTGACTCCCCTCACCCATTTTCCATCCCCCACTTCAGCCTCTGGCAACCACCAACCTGTTCTCTGTATCTATGAACTTGGTTTTTATTTGCTTGTTATTTTAAAAAGTTCCACATGTAGGTAAGATCACGGTAGTTTCCTTCCTCTGCCTGACTTATTTCATTTAGCACAATGCCCTTGCAGTCCATCTGTGCTGTTACAAATGGCAACATTTTATTCTTTTTTTCTGGCTGAATAATACTCTAGTCTATTGTATAAATATATCATCTTTTCTTAATTCATCTGTGGATGGTCACTTAGGTTGTTTCTATATTTTGGCTATTATAAACAATGCTGCAATGGACATGGGTTTATATATATCTTTTCAAGGTAGGGTTTTTGTTTTTTTCAGATAAATACTCAGAAGTGGAATTGCTGGATTATATGGTAGTTATATTTTTAGTTTTATGAGGACCCTTCATACTGTTTTCCCTAGTGGCTGAACAAATTTGCATTCCCACCAACATTGCACAAGTGGTCCCCTTTCTCCACATCTTCACCAACACTTGTCTGTTTATTTATTGATAATAGCCATTCTAACAGGTGTGAGGGGATATCTCATTGTGGCTTTGATTTGCATCTTCCTGATGGTTAGTGATGGTGAGCACCTTTTCATGTATCTGTTGGCCATCTGTAATGTCCTCTTTGGAAAGACTGCCCATTTTTAATTAGATTGTTTGTTTGTTTTTCTTTTAAGTTGAATATGTTCATTATATATTTTGGGTATTAATGTTTTATTAGATATATGGATTACAAATATTTTCTTACATTCAGTAGGTTGTCTTTTAATTTTGTTAATGGTTTCCTTTGGTGTGAGAAGCTTTTTAATTTGATATAGTCCCACTTGTTTAATTTTGCTTTTATTTCTTTTGCTTTAGTGTCAAATTCATTCAAGTCTTGATTCTTACAAATAATAGGTTTTTCTCTCTATTTCCTTTATGCAAAAATTAATTTAGAATCTTCTTTTGGTAAGCAGTGTTATAAAATACTATGGGTGATGTCTTTTTGTATGGGTCTGTTTTCATCCACTCCTCCAGATTCTCAAGAGGCATGTTTCATCATTTGGAAATAACTATTCTTCACTCCTGAAAAACATTCTTGAGTTATTTTATTGATAATCTCCCCCCCCCATCCTTTTCTTTTCATTATTGAAACTTCTATTATTTGGCAATTGGATCTCTTGCCTTGATTTTCTAACTTCTTTTTAATCCTCTTTCTACAATGCTCTATGTTCTTTTTTTCTTTTTTTTTCACTCTATGGTCTAGAAGTTTTCCTTAAGCTCAGTTTCTAATTCTTCTTTGAGTTTTTGTTTTTCTTACCCATGTCAATTTCCAAGAGCTCTGGAGTTTTCTTTGTGTTCCTTCTGATCACATTCTGTTTTTGTTTCATGAGTTCAAACTCTGTTTTCTCTCTGCAGATGTATGCTAGTTCATGTACAGTTTTCATATCCCCACATAGTCTCCGGTTCCTTCAAGTGGATTTCTGGTTTGTTGGTTTTGGTCCCTGTTTCTCATGTTGGAAGCTTTATGCAGTTGTCTGGGAATCCTGGCTGTCTTTTTATGGCTGGAGTTGTGATGATGGTGCTCATGTAGGGAGATCTGCTTGGGTTATTTTGTGGGGAGTATTTAACATCACAACTTTTATGTTATTTCCTTGGTTCTGCCAATTTCCCCAGAGAGAAATTTTTCCAATTTCAAGGCTGGAGAACATAAGCCTTGCCTCCAGCTTCCTGGATGTTGAATGGAGAAATAGAGCCGGGGGTTGACATTCAGTGTGGAAACTTTCACACGATCCCCCTGATGAGTATGGTACCCCCACTTTCTGCTGCTCTCTCAGTCCAGAGGTGCTCTCTAGTCTTCCGCTGAGGTGTGAAAAGGGAAATTGCCTGGGTCTGTAGCATTTGAGAGGGCATCTGGGAGATGGATATTTATCTGCTTCTTAAATAGACTTTCAGCCATTCGTGTGGTCTCAGTTCCTCCTTTGCCCCCTTCGTTTTCAGCAGTCTCTGATGGTGGCAAGTTCAGAGGTCCCACAGTGCAACACAGGTTGATGCTTGGCTTTCCCTTCGCTGGTTTAAGTTAGTTACTGTTTGTCCCGTGCTTTTCAGCTTTCAAAATTTTGTCGTTGTGTGTTTTCCTACTCTTTTGTCTTTGTGGATTTATGGTTTGAATACATCTATTTACTGTTACTTCGTGGAGTTGGGAGAGGAGGCAGAGGCAACCACATGGCCAATCTTTCATCTTTGACTGAGCCCCTCTGCCTCTGTGCATGGTTCTGTAAGTTCTGTTGGCTTTTGCTTCTTTTTCCTTTGTTTAGTATCCAGATTTATACACCCTTGCTCTACAACTTCCCATTGCTGTTTACCAGTTATCTCAAGCTACTTGGATGGTGGGGACTAACCCATCCTTGCTAAAGCCGTCAGTAGGCCCTTGCTCCTGTATCTGTCTACTGCACCTGCAAGTCTCCTCCCTGTCTGCTTAGCCTCTCAGCTATGCTGTGTGGTCCCTGATCTTTGAAGTCCTGTGCTGCTATAAAGCCTCTGCTCAATCATTCTCTCTGGCATCCTTCCCCTCTGTACTTATCAGAGTCACGCTATTTTTTTTTTTACACTTGTGTCACTCCTCAAGCCCATCTCCAGCAGAGTGCCTTCCCTGATTCCCTGTCTCTACAGACCAACACTGTAAAGATGGTCACATATGCCGTCATTAACTAGATTGAGTCCGGGGGTGTCTAACCTTTTCACATAGGTTTATACTTTAGAGTTAAAGGATGGTTTGAAATCTACCAGCATCATGGATGAAGCCAGATCTAAATATCTTCAATTTCTTAAAATCAAACTTCTATTATACTCTCAGGACTAGAATTGGTGGGCAAAAAAAAGAGTGTGAGGAGAACTACTCTAAGTACTGTGGGCTAAATTTAAAGCGATCAGGGCTAACATTCCTCTTCTGCCTTTAATAAGCAGCATTTTATAGTCTACAGTGAATTCAGCACAGTGATGCTTGGATTTTGTTGATAAACTTGTTATAGGTGTTTTTCAGCGTGTGTTGGGGCTGAAATGCCGGCAGCTGAAACACTTTGCTGAGGCAGCGTGTGTAAGACGGGAACATATGTGCCTTGGATGAAAGCTGTTTTGCAGCGAAATCACTTGTGCTCCTCTGAAGCCGTGTCTTGTGAACATTGTTATGTCAGCATTGCCTTTCAAGTCTTTGGCTTGCGTCTCAAGTAAATAGGTTGTAGAGTAAGGGCCTACTGGGTGAGCCAGAGTGAAATGCAATGTCTCACTGTTGTGCTATGTGGAACTTTTCAGTTGTCAGATAAAACTTTGACTACACAAATTTAAAGCGGCGGAAGACTGACTAAAATAAGTCATTATTATTAGTGGTAAAACATAAGCTTTATAAGTATCATGATTAAAGGCTGTGTCCCTGTTAGAAGTTGAGTAACCAGAGTTTCTGGAACAAAGGGAAGAAGGAAATAAATGACGTGGGATGAGGTCAGAAAGTAAGAGGATCTTGTCATTGAGGGCTCTGGGGACCATGTTATTCTGTGGATGGGAATCTGTAGAGGGTTCTGAGGAGAAAATGACATGATCTGTCATGTCAACAGGGTCACTGTGGGCCCTATTGCTGACAGTAAACTCTAGGATGACAAGGGAGGGAAGAGATAATTCAGGGAAGCTCTTAAACAGTCTTAGAGAAAAACGACGATGGCTTGGACCAGAGCAGAAGCAACAGAGATCGTGGGCAGCGGTGAGCTTCTAGTTATAGTTTCAAGATGGAACAAACATTATTTACTGACATATCCAATGTGGGTGTTAAAGGAATAGAGAAATTAAGGATGACTGCAAGTTATTTATTTATTTATTGGTCTCTGAATCTTTAGGGATAGAGATGAAAATAGGGACATAAGAGGGTTATTTGGAAGGGGAGGGATGTGGCAGAATTAGGAGTTGAATTTGGATAAGTCATGTTAAGTTTGAGATGCTTATTAGACATATAAGTGCAAATGTCTAATAGGCAGTTGGATAGACAAGTCTGGATTTTCGGGAGAGATTCCGCTGGAAACATACACTGGATAATTGTTTGCATAGAGCTGATATTTAAAAATAAGGTTGAGATTGGTTGAACCTTCCAGAAGATTGAGTGTAGGTGAGGAAGAGGTCTAAGAACTAAGCCCTGGTGCTAGGCCGGTGGGGCTCAGTGGACTGAGCATCGTCCCGCGGACTGAGGGGTTCTGGTTTGATTCCTGGTCAGGGCACATGCCTGGGTTGTGGGCTCGATCCCCAGTGGAGGGGGGTGCAGGAGGCAGCCGATCGATGTTTTTCTCTCATATTGATGTTTCTATCTCTCTCTCCCTTCCCCTTTCTCTAAAAATAATAATAATAATAATAAAATATTTAAAGAACTAAGCCCTGGGACATTCCAGTGTTTAGTAGTCAGTAAGACAAGGTGAAACCAGCGAAGAGTCTGAGAAGGAGCACTTAGTGAGGTAGGAAGAAAGCTAGCAGCGAAGTGTCTTGTGGGCCAGGTGAGGAAGGTGTACAAGGAGAGGTGAGTGAGCAGCTATGACAAGGGCCACAGGTCCAGCTGGATGAGACCTGCGAATCAGTCATTGGATGTTGCAGTCTGGGGTGGTCACTGATGTCTTTGAGCAGATTTAATGGAATCATGGGGACACAAGTGGTTGCCTCTTTAAACCTCATTTTCTCATTTCTAAAATGGGTATTATTACCCATGTCATAGGGTTGTGGTGAGAACTAAACTAATTGAATCATACAAAGTATTCAGAACAGTGCCTAGCATGTTGTAAATGGTAAATATTTATTTTTGTTGCTTATAAACACCTCTATTCAGGTGGACATTAATTGCCAGACATGATCCTTTTGGGAGGTTATGAATTAATTAAGAATCCTCCTAACAGAGTGAGCATTCACTGCATATACCTTTCTGCCAGGCTATCATTGAAGACCTTGTCCAGTATCTCAACAAAATATGGGTAAATCTGCACGGTGTGATAACTATCAAGCAAGAAATGACATGACTTCCTCCTCAAGATCACAAAGATAATGCCAGGTTTACCAGTTTCCTCTTGGAATGCACCAATTTTGTTATTCTTATTTACAAATTTCAGTTGGGTTTGCCTTATTATCTGGTATTTTGCCAACTCTATCTTCCTTCAACATAGGTATCGAGGGCACAGTTATTTCTTTGGCAGGTCCTCCAGTGTCTTGGGATAAGATGTGATGAAATCAGAACACATGAACTCTTTTAGAGCTATTAATGTCTTTTAAAAAATCCTTTTGTCTCCTATTGGGTTTATGTCCTCTCTCAGCAATGCTCATTATAATCTGTATTCTAGTCTCAATGTCATTCTGCTAGAAGTAGAGGACAGGCTGAACAGGAGTTGAGGACATGTGTATCCTGTGTGTCATCCATCAACACAGACCCACAGCCCAAGAAGCCAGTGCTGTGGAAGGAATTGTGTCTTTCCAAAATGCGTATGTTGAAGCCCTAAGCCCCACACAGCTATGTTGAAGACAGGGCGTTTGAGGAGATGAATAAGGTTAAATGAAGTTGTAAGAGTGGAGCCTCGATCTGATAGCACTGGTGCCCTTTTAGAAGAGGAAGGGACAACAGGGCTCTCTCTCCACCATGTGAAGACGCGGCAGAAGGCGACCTTCTGCAAGCCAGGAAGAAGGTTCTCACCAGAACCCCATCATGCCGGAACCCCGCTTATAGCCTCCAGAACTGTGAGAAAATAAGCTTTTGTTGTTTGAAGCACGGAGTGTATGGTATATAGTTATGGCAACCCAGTAAGTCACTAGGGCTCTGCTTTCTTTCTATTATTTTTGTCCTTAACATTTTTCCAAACATTAGTTTTTTGGGGAACTTTAGATATCATAGCCATCTAGTTAACCATCTGCATAGGAAAAAAAAAATCACCATTTAGGCTTTGAAATACTGTCAGATTCTTTAATTGTATTCAACATAGTACGTGTGCAGAAGAACATCTGAAAGTTTTATAAATTCAACAGAGCAGCTATGAAGATGCGCTCCTAGTTTATCAAGCTCCTTAGCATTGAATTACTTTATTTATTTTTTTATTATTATTATTTTTTATCCTCACCCGAGGACATTTTTCCATTTTTTATACAGATAGAGTGGGAGGGAGAGAGAGGAAGAGATAGAGAGAGAGAAACATCGATGTGAAAGGGACACATCGAGTGGCTGCCACCGCACGACCAACCAGGGCCGGGGACAAACTGCAACCGAAGTACGTGCCCTTAGCGGGAACCGAACCCGGGTCTCTCCGGACCGCAGGCTGACACTCTAACCACTGAGCCAAACCGGCCAGGGCAGCATTGCATTACTTTAAATTCCCATATATCTTTTGCCTTCTTTGCATTTTTTTCTTTCCCCTCTCCCCTTTATTTTTTTTTGTACTAACAACGAGCATTATTTCCTGCCTGAAATATCTTTAAATGTTTACTGTAAGGTATTTCTGACACATGAAACATTCATTCAGTATTGATCAGTATGGAGCCTTTGTAATTTTAAAGCTTTTGCAAACCTATGGTGACAAGAAGAGAGCTTACTCTTCCTCTGGTTTATACATTAACGACAACAAAATGCCAGGACCTATGAGGTCTTTTCTCTGATTGTTCCAGATTTTATTGTTTTAAGGTGGGCATTTCTTTCTTCTTTAATATTGTGTCAGAAAGCACTAAATCATGAAGCTATTATTTTTAGTCTTTAGAAATCCATAATTGAAAATCTAATTTCAGATTTTAGAATTATGTCCACAAGCATTGATTAGAGGCTACACTGTGGTCACGCGGTCCAGACTGTGGATCCTCCCTGTCTTATAGGCACAAAAGAGAAAGGCTACTCTTTGGGAATTTAATAGTTTAAAGACACCAGATGTATGTGCCAGGAGCAGTAGAAGGGGCTTGGTTAATACTTTAATTTCTCTATATTGCACCTGTGAAATGCAGAAGGCATATGCATCTATATTACTTATATCTATACTTATATCTCTCTATAACATTACCTAACTTATTTTATATATATTTTAGGCTGACCCAAATCTGATGTTGAAGAATATTCATTGTGGTACTCATATGTACTGTTGGAGAATTTTCTAAGAGGAGGAGGAAACCTTTGGAAGAAGTTAAATATGCAAGCCACACTTTACAAAAGAAAACCCATATGGTTTAATGCCATACATTAGTTTGTTTTAAAATTTTTGTGCTTTATTTTCAATTTAAAATGAATATGTGCTTTAATTCGTTTTGAAGTGAGCTAGAGAGGCATATGTCTCCTAGTAAACACAGAGTCATTTATGTGGTACTGTCTCCCACAGTCTTGGTGATAGGGCTGAACTCCAGTTAGCCAACAACACGTGGTCCAGAGATCCAGGCCAGCCGGTCCCCAGTGTGTTGAGAATGTGGTTTGGTTTTTATCTGATTACACTTTGGTTAACTGAAAAAGAAAGAATTTCTAGGTTTTTATTCATCTGTTAATCACTCAGTCAAACACGTTTTGACATGTTTTATATTAACGTATATTTACTATATAATAGAAATTTATTGTGTCCTCAGTGCTTGGTTTTATCTCTGCCTGGCTATCTAACTATCAAGATAGGTACAGATATAAATAGAGGTGTCTAGGCCTAGGGATACAAAATCAAGTAAAATCCTTTTCCTGCTCCCTATACCTCAGGGATATCAAAGGAAAACTACCTTATGTAGTTGAATCTGGAAGAAGTAAAACTTAGATACTTGAATGTACTTACATAAGGTGAAACCCAGCGTGTACATCTTCTGCATCATTATATCCTGGAATAAGCCAGAATATATAGATGGTTATAGATATAATCATATATTCCTATGTATGTCACAGAATTGCTATGAGGTCAAATAAAAGAACACATGATGGGCATATTTGAAGCTTTTAAGGACAAAAAAATTGTTGTTGTTGTTCTTAGAATGCTCAAATTCCCTCCCCTGTGTGTCTGTCCCTGTTAAAATGGGACAATTTAAGGTGTGTTTTATTCACCACATGTTGCCCCTGAAGCCTGGTAGGTGAAAGGACCTGTCCTTGTCTGTTCTGAAATCAGGTCATCACCAGCCTGACGACCCAGAGACAGGTCAGTTCTGGTTCATTCGAGGCCTGAGAGCAGCCAGTGTGATGAGTGGAGGGCTGTTTCAGTGAGCCTCTCTGGCATTAGGCTTTCTCCAGGATGGCTGGCTGCTCTTCATCTGGCCAGAGATGTACACTCCTAGAGAACCATTCATGGACACGAGAAGTTGTGCTGCTTAGCCAAGATTGCCCAGCATGTTGATGAGTCAACACTCGATCAGACTGGGCTGAGTCATCTCCAGACCTTTCTTAATCACACTCCACTTCTACCTGAGATCTAAGCATTTTCTTCTTGTGACTACCAGCCACTGCACATTCAGTTAGGGTTTTGAGATTCTACTTTCCTATATTTTAAAGAACAAGCTTAATTTATCTTCCACATATTTCATGAAGTGACAGGTTTTGAAGCTCCTGTTTTTGCTTTGCTTCAGATTAATAATTTTTGGTAGCGAAAGAATGAATACAAGGTCCCGTGTCCCTGCAACTGTGTGCTTAATTACAGAGCACGCTGAGCCACATTTGACCATTTTTTTTTGTTTTGTTTCTGAACCAATGTTAGCTTCTCCAGTCTACCATGAAAGATGTTTTTCAGCTCCACAAGGAAGGATAAAAATAAAATAAATGTTTTGAAAAGTGCTTGGAGATAGCTAGAGAGGCACACAAAAGCACACAGGCATTGGTAGGGATGACAAATTAATTGTGTGTCCTTTAAGTGGTAACACAGAACAATTAATGCACTTAGTTACTTTATTGAAATAAACTTTCCAGTTTGCACATTGTGTGTGTGTGTGTGTGTGTGTGTGTGTGTGTGTACATGCAATGAGAATGTTTCATAAATTTAAAAATTAATGCATGAACTCTGATTTAGGAACTTTGGGTAATGTATCTCTTTCTGTATTTTTAATTTAATTTTTGTTTTCAGACAGTATTTTTGTTTCTTATTGCATAAATCTAGAACTGAGTTCCTGATAAGTTATTACAAGTATTTGGGGAAGCAAAATTATTTTTAAATGTCTAATAGCTTTGAATAATTTATTGCTATTTCAGAGTTCATGATTTAATGAATCTTGTTTTCAAGATTATGATTTTTTTTTTATTTATCCTCACCCGAGGACATTTATTTCCATTTTTTGCACAGATAGAGTGGGAGGGAGAGAGAGGAAGAGAGAGAGAAACATCAACGTGAAAGGGACACATGACCAACCAGGGCCGGGGACAAACTGCAACCGAGGTACATGCCCTTAGCGGGAACCGAACCCGGGTCTCTCTGGACTGCAGGCCGACGCTCTAACCGCTGAGCCAAACCGGCCAGGGCCAAGATTATGATTTTTATTTCTTGGTGGAAACAAACCCTAAATAAGTTTATTTTATAGGATTGTTTAAAAAAACTCAGAACTGCAATGAATTCAGTTGTTTAATAGTTGAACTGGAGGCCTGAAGATTTCTGAGGGGATACCTTGGAACTGGGGTCACTTTAGAACTGGTAAGGTAGGTGAAAAGACAAGATATCACCCTGTCACACGAGAGTTTCTGCAGCTTATTGTATGTCTAGCACTTAGCACACTTGGTACATTGGAATAAATGGATGAACAAGTTGACCCCATTCCTCTATCCCTGCCCTAAGTTGTGGGGTTCTGTTTTTCCCATTTTCTTTATTGCACTCAGAATAAGTTTTCCAGAATTCACTAGAGGAGTTTCCAGAGTTGATGTAAAATATTCGCTGGGGGCTTCTGCCCTGTTGCTGCTACGCACACACATCAGTATCCTGGCCCCTCTCCGGTCATCTGCCTTCTCTTCCCCGTTTTCCACCATTCTTCCTCGGCCTCTGGCTCCCCTGTGCCGCTAACTCCGTGGGGGATGATGTTCTAAAGTGACGGTCAGGCACCAGTCCCTGTTCACCCACTGCATTGGCACAGTGATCAGAAACATTGCCAACCCTTTATGGAAATGGGCGAGCTCTCCGAAAGCCGTCACGCAATGTATAAATGCAAGGTATAAGTAATAGTTTTATATAGTAGTTTATTGATTTGTCAGCGTAATTGATATCACCTTGCCAAAATTGGACAAGCTCAGATACCCTGGGACGCTGGCTGTCTGGAATGCCTTCCCAAGCCTTCTCTGACCTCTCTTTGTGTCCTTGGTTTGGCTCTATTTAAATTTAATCATGTTCAGTAGACTATTTGAACCTTTGTATCCCAAGACGCAGAAAATGACTTGTCTTCTCACAGTGTCCTTAGATAACATGTGATGAGCAGGTAGATGATAACAATAGTAAAGATTTATTTACTTCTGTGATGGGCAGGGATGATTCTATACATTATCCCATTTTACAACAAACAGCTGTTTTTTCTAGGAAGTCAGGTATAAAGCTAAGTGCTTTCCATAGTTTGACTTATTTTGTCCTTATGATAACCGTATGAGTTAAGTTATGTACAGTGGAGAGGAAATCGAGCACAGAGAGGTTAGGTAAGTTGCTGTTAAGACCAGGAATCATTACTCCCAGCTGGGAGGACCTGGCCCTGGGGGAGGCGGTCTTCCCTCAGTCTAGAATGTCCTTTCGTGTGCTTTCGTTTATTGCTGTGGATCCCGAATGCTTTTCTAACTTTACAAAATGTGTATAAAAAGCATAGAACAGTTATATTATTATTAAAATACCATCTCCAGGGAAGTAGATGTAATATTTGTTTTCTAATACAAAAATAGCTTTATTTTTTCTGACTATAAAAATAATTTATATTTATGAAGAAAAATGTAACAATGCAGAAAATGCAAATGAGAAATTATAATCACCCGAAGCCCCATGGCCTAGTGGTATTTGGGTGAATATGCTCTCTGACATTTCTCTGTGTACGTGTATGCATATATGTGTATGTATGTGTGTGTATCATATGTGTGTGTGTGTGTGTGTGTGTGTATATATATACATATATACATATATACACTATACTATACATGTTGTTTTGTGACCTATTCCTATGCACACAATGTGTTGGGGACATCTTTTCTGTTGTAGTAACTATAAGTATATACCATGCTTTTGAGTGGCTACCTGGTGCTGCCTTATATGGCTACACCATACTTTATTTAAGCAATCCCATATTACTAGACATTTAAATTGCTTCCAGTATTTACATCATAAACAATACCATAATGAATAGGACTTCCACAAATCTTTTGGTGGGCGGACAGTTACTGTCTGGGAGCAGACTCTGGAAGTGGGATTGTCGACGCAGAGGGCGCCCACATTTTTATTTAGGTGGACAGTGCCAAACCCGAAAGGGAGTGACAACTCAACACTCCTCCAATGTGTTTGCAGTGCGCCCATTTCTTTCATTTCAATGTTGAGTTTGTCAGTTTTAAAATATATTTTCCTGTCTGATAGTTGAAAACATTTTTCTGGTTTTGATTTCTAATGCTCAGTGATTAATGGGGCTGGATGTATTTGTTATGTTTATTGACCATTTGTATATGTTTTACAAATTACCTGTTAATGTCCTCTATTCATTGTTTTAATTAGTGTGTGGCTTCTTTTCAGCCTTGTTTTAGTAGCTTTTAACTTATTTATCTATTATTTGACATAACAGGAATTTTAAATTTTCATGTGATCAAACAAGTATCTGTTTTATGGGCTCTTCTGGCTTTTGAAACATTTTTAGTAAAACCTTCTTTACCCCACCATTGTAGGAATGCCTTGTTCTTAACAGGACACAGAACGGGGCCATGTAACTGCCACCTATGTGTCAATCACTTTAGTTTACTAATATTTCACAAACACATTCTTATTTAATTTAGTTCACAATTTAGCATTATTAATAATATTTCTCAGATGAGGAAAATGATACAAAGGGAATAAATAACTTACCCCAAATCATACACATAATAAGGATTAGAATATAGGATAGTCAGAGGCCAAAGCCATGCTTTCTGCCGAGGCACTAACTGTGATCTCGCAGGAGGTGGGAAAGAAGAGGAACAGCAAGGCTAAGTGGCCGGTCTCTTACTGAAAAGTATTCCACTCTTTCGATAGAAAGATTAGGAGGTGATCCTTGACTGTTAATATGATACTTCTTGTTAGTAATCAGATTCCAGTTCAGTCTTTTGAAAGGAATTTCAGTGGAAAAGCAGCTAGATGTTAAAAGAAAAGAGACATAGGAATGTTAAGGTATTAAGAATAATGTGGGAGATGCTTTGGATTTTAAGAATTAAGAGACTGATTGATGTTCAAGTAGTTAAATGAATTTGTGAAAATGGGTCAGTGAGTGAGCTTGGTCCATTTTCAGGCAGTCACATTGAGCAAATTCTTCCCTCATCTCATTTCCAGTAAACAGAGTAAGTATTAAGCAGGGTTTTACATGTACAATTAGAAAGGATTTTATGCTTGGAATTATACTGGATTTTGATGCAGATGAAGTATTCATCGAATACTTTCAGTTTCAGGTCAGAATACTGTTAGATTAAAGGGGTATATGATTTCAGTTGATATCGCATCATTAACTATAAGCACTTGTGTGGATGAACTGATATTTTTGGCAAGCACTGTATTTGAGACAATGTGAAAAGTAAGTTTTTCCCTTTTGTCCCCCTCTAAGGACACATTTAAGTAGGGAGCAGTAAGCATGTGATTCCTGGTTTTGTAGTGAGATGACCAGAGCTCAGTCTCAAGCCACATGATCTCACTTACATGTGGAATCTAATGAACATCATAAACCAACGAACAAAACAGAAACAGTGGCATGGATACATAGAACAGACTGACAGCTGTTCAAAGGGAGGGAGGAGAGGGAGCTGGATGAAAGAAGGTGAAGGGATTAGCCAAAGAACATATATGCATAACCCACAGACGCAGGCAGCAGTGGGTGATGGACAGAGGGAAGAGGGGGCCTAGGTTGAGGTGGCAAAGGAGGGAAAAATGGGGACATCTGTAATAGTGTCAACAATAAAAATAAATTTAAAATAAGACAAAAATGTTTGGAAATTCAATGCAGAACAAAATAAGCTGTACAACCATGTAAAGCTACGTAACGGGAATAAAGCAGATCTTACACTAACTATAGAAAACTCTCATTGCTTTCGACTCTGTCCTCTCTCACAGCAGGTTAAACGTATTTTAAACTGTGGTGCAAGCTCCAATTTTTGTTAGTTTGTATTCCTATTTCCTTGCTTTGAATCCTCAAACCCTAATTTCTTGCATTTCTAGAAAATGAACCTCGTTATCTCCGACATGCATTGCTTCTAGATCTTGCAGGACTCTCTCCGAGTGATTGAGTTGATAGAAAATTGCCTCCCTGTACCACGTGGGCCCTGCTATTTTTACTTCTGGACCGTTTCCCTTATAGTTGAAGTAAATCAATCACTCGCTGGCATGGAGAGCCATAAGGCTGAGAAGGCTGTTATTTCTGAGTCTCAGCACTTATTTGGCCCATGCTACAAGGACAGAATATTGGCATGGCCCTCTGTTGGGTCGTGGTCCTCTCCTCTATAATCAAAACTTTCAGTTGTGGAGCCTTTCTGTGTTCTCAGATCCCATTAGGAGTGTTTTCTGGCCCGCAGGTTTTCAGAACAGAATCCAGGGTTTATACGGCAGTGGGGAAAGATTTTTTCTTATCAAAAAGGCAGACGAGGCACCTCAGTGGTACAACAAACTTAATTGTTTTAGTGTTCTAATAAAAAGCTTTCCCTGAAGTTAATTACTTCTCACTTCAGGGTTGTTCTTTGTAATAAAATGAAGCAGTGACCCTAAGAAGAGGTTGATTTTTTTTGACGTGTTATAAAGAACACCGTGAAGGAACTTGGATGCTCAAGAAATTTTTTGACCTTCTTTTCAGCTGTGTTTTCCATTCAGTAATATTCTCCCAATTAGCCAATTATTCTAGGTATGGTTGTTAAGAATATGAACATCAGCCACACTTGGATTCAAATCCTGGCTATGCCACTCACTATGTGGGTGACTTTGGGAAAATTGCTTGTTTCTAAACCACAGTTTTCTTATCGATCAAGTGGGAGTTATGATACCTTTTTCTCATTAAAATCCACATTTGAGATTAAATGAGGTAATAGACATAAAATACTTCCATTGTCACTGACATCAAATAAGTGTTCAATGAAAAAGAATTTAATAGTATTATTAGGCACTGATTGTTACCAAACTGTTGGCACTTTTATAAATAGCTAACCTTTACGAGTTATTTTTATAATAACATTTCTTCCCATTTACTTATACTTTTATTTCAACATAAATTGAGGGCCTGCTCCATGTTCAACATTGGGATACAAAGAAGAATAATATATGGCTCTTGAGAGCTTAAAAGCTCAGGAGATAATTGTACCTTTACTTTTACTTCCTTCACTTATTTGAATAACATGTGTGACTTTTCATGGTATTTGTAACCCTTTAAAAAAGTCTACTGGGAAAGAGTATAAGCATACTACCTGAAAGAATTCCATTTCTTGTTTTGGTGTTTCTTCAGCAGATTTCTTCTACAAATGACTGTAGTTTTGGAAACTTACAAGCCTTAAATACTCCATTTAGTGTGGTATACACTAAAACATAGTTCTCACTTTCAAGAAATACGAGAGAAGGACTTAGAAGACTTTGCAAATTGATGTAGTGAGTTGATGGCATTAATATAATGCAGAGAAAATAGAGAAGCACAATTAGTTATACCCAAGTAATTTGTAGGAACAAGACTTTGGGCCAGTTAACAAAGTCACAGAGCCAACTAGATGAAAAGATTATGTTTCATATACTGCTTGTTTAGAGCAGGGAAGTCTCTGGTTGAGACTTCTGGTATATTGACCTGATTCCATAAACATTTAATGAATGTTTGTTCTGTGCCAGGCACTGGATCAGCTCTGAAAATACAAAGGTGAATATGACAAAGACCCCATATTCAAGGAATATAAAATCCAAAATCTAATGGGAATTTGACTGATAAGTTATGCTTGAAAACTCACTTTTTGTCTATTCTCACTGCTCTAATGGCAACATATGAGTATTTGAAATGTGAATATTCTCCTGAGTACTTTTATCAGATGTGTTTGCTTTTTGTAACATCTCATATAGCAATACAACATAGAGTCAATCGCCAGGTTCTGAGGGGCACTAAGTATTTCTACACATAACTACTATGTTAGGAGAGTGTATTATTGTG
This sequence comes from Molossus molossus, assembly GCF_014108415.1. Lineage (NCBI taxonomy): Eukaryota > Metazoa > Chordata > Mammalia > Chiroptera > Molossidae > Molossus > Molossus molossus. The sequence goes on along the minus strand of NW_023425344.1, from coordinate 217,233,153 downwards.
ATAGATGAGTATTTAAAATTGTTCCTGCCCTGGCTGGTTTGGCTCAGCGGTTGGAGCATCAACCTGCGGACCAGAGAGTCCCAGGTTCGGTTCCCCTAGGGGTATGTACAAAAAAAAAAATTGTTCCTAATTCTTTAGGTAGTAAGAGAAGAGAACATAAAACATTAAAAACCCCACCCAGCTTCACGATAATTTCTAACAAATACTTTTGTTTGTTTGTTTCAGTGTAATAATACTTTATACTCAGGCTAGAAAATAAAACAGAGAAAGTTTGGGTAAATACATGGTATTGATCTTTTTTAGACTGCAAACTTTAAAAATGTTATTTTATTAATTTCAAGTCAGTTTCTAGCCTAGTACCCACAGATTAGAGTAAGAATATAAGATATCATTTTTCTAAAGAAGAGTTAAGAGCACTGGGACTGGGTGGGCTCTTATTATGACAGATGGATTCTTTGTCTACATACTTCCTTAAGTATGGTGGTGCTGAAAAATGGGCTATGAATTTGCACTACTGTTCTTCCTCTTCATAGCTTATTTTCTGAAAATTAGAACTGTTGATAATGAGTAATGTTTATAACCTGTTCCTTCTCCTTCCTTTCTCTCCGATGTTTACTCAGCACTTATTGAACACAAGACACAGTACTAGTGGGGACAGTGAGGCATGCAGAGAACTAATGTTACTTTTGAGGGCAAAGTAGTAAGTATAATAGTGTAGGTGCCCTAGTATTGTGCAGTAATAATTCTGCTTCTGCACTTCCTGGTTGGGTCACCTTGGACCCGTTATTGATCTTTCTAAGGTTTTGTTTCTTAAACAACAGGTAACACCTATCTAATGGGTTGGTGTGAGGCTTAAAGACGTGTTTATTCGTCCATTCAGCAAATATTTGTTGAGCACCTACTATGTGTCAGATACTGTTATGGGCACTTGGAATACAACAGTGAACTAAGAAGGATTCCTGTTCTCATGGAGCTTACATTCTAAAAAGGGGAGATAGGCAATAAATAACAGACATAATTAATAGGGGAATGAATAGATATTAGCAGATGATAATAGTTAACAGGTGGAAAAAAAGATAAGTAGAACAAGATCTGGGCATTTAGGTGTGTGGGGATAGGGAGAGAGCCAGGTATGTTCATTGAGAAGGTGAGGATGGGAGAAAGACTTGAAGGCAATGGGAGTTACCTTGTGCATATCTTGTGAAAGTGTCTTCCAGACACGAGCCCTTTGGCGGGACTGTTCCTGCTGTGCTAATATCTGAGGAATGGTGAGGAGGAAGCCAAGGTGGCTGAGGAAGTGTAAGTAACATGGCTCACAACTTCCTGACAGTGACAGACCCTATTGAATTATATTATTAAATCAGGAGAGGCTGAATGAGCTGAGGTAGGAATCCAACTGTTTTTGTGGAACCAGTGGCATTTAAGATGTATCTGAAGGGACAGACAGGATGTAGACAGTGCCTTCTAATTAGCCTAACTTGTGTTATTTATTCCTTGCACTAAGAGGAGGCTAGGACTTTATCCCAAATTGTGTTGTTATCATAGCGGCATGATCTAACCCAACCTCTTGCTTTATTGCTAAAGGTTGGACATTGCAAGATTACTCCCCCACCTCTGTCCTGCACTTCCCTTATATATCTTCGAAAAAACTTCTACAAGAAACGTGCAAGTGTACATGTAAAATATATATCAATGTGAGAAGAGGGAGAGAAATGAAGAGATTTCCTTCTCTTCCAATGAAATGACAGTTCTGGTCACCTATATTATAAAGCTATAGTGCAACTCCCTCTTTTTATGAAGTTTTATATAAAATCATGATCCGAATGATCTGTTTTTAGCTATCTCTCTGATAGAGGCAAGTTTTACTTAATTTATTCAGTGATTGGAGTTCTGTGGTGATACAGAATTCTTGTAGCATTCTCTACTTCTAGTCTCTCTCTCTCTCTCTCTCTCTCTCTCTCTCTCTCTCTCTCTCTCTCTCTCCTCTCATCTCTTTCCATTGAAAGGGGTGCTTTGGAGCCTCCAGAAATTAGGCCAGTGTGAATGATGACTCACCATGACTAACTCAATAGAGATGGTGATTAAAGATGTCTATTTTTGTAGAAGGAATATGGTTAACATCAGAAGCTCTTTATGTATCATTAGCAAATTTAATTTTTTTTATAATAACCTTTGATATATTTTTCTATTTTAAGAAAACACATTAGAGTGGTATTTATCTACTCTGAAAAACTCTCTCTGCTTATATCCATTAGCAGGATTTTTGTGAATGTGTTCTTTCGTTGATAACTCTCCCAGACTTAAGGATGAGGTGAGAATTAATTCTTGATTTTTATACACAGAGTGAGGGATTTTAGTTGGGGAGGTTTGAAGCTAAAATTGTTGTTCCTCTCTCTAAGACTTTAAGAGCATATTATGGGAAAAAAGCCAAAAGCAATTTTTTTTTTTTAAACCTCAGGGATGTATTACTGTTCTACAGTTACTTGAAAGATGAAAAAAATTCTATGACAAACTATGTTATTTTAGGTAATGATTATGAATCATTAAGAAACCAATGCTTCTTCCAGTATGCATTAAAAACCATTTTGCATTCAGTTTTATAGTGTTCTTACTCTTTAACTTCTCCTGAGAACTGTAATTATTCTAGGTGGTTATATAAATTGAATTTAGAGAGTTCCTATTAATTAGATAAACCATTGCTTTATTACCTGTATTTTTGAATCAGCGGCCCACCACTGTTCTCCAAATATACAAGTTTTAAAATTTACTTTGATGTGTGGTCTATTCTTGATTTATGTCTCTATTGATTACTCATGGCTCATTTTATCTCCTAGGCCAAGAAGATACATTAGATTTATCCTGGGGCTTTATTTGTCTTGACAAATCACTGTCCCAGCTCCTCCCCTCATACATTTTTATTCCCTGGGAAGAAAATATGTAGTTAAGTACCAATTTAGAATTTTTAAGGTAGTTCTACACAATTTAAGGGAAGAAAAATTTACCATTTTTTGCTCTCGGTAGTAATTTATATTTCCAGCCATTGCCATCAGGGTTTTAGTCTTAAATAGACAGATATATCAATCTGTGACACTTAAAGGGAAGCATACCTTGATATGTATAAATTACTTTAATTAAAAAATATAGTTGAAGCTTTCTATTCACTCATTTTTCTACTCAAAATGGCTTATAAAAACGATTGCTCTTTTATTTAACTATGATATATGTGTACATGGAAGTTTGCTTTCAGCCAGTTATTTAAAATAAATCAAGTTATAAGAGAAACTAAAAGATAATAGAGCAAGATAAGAGGATGGGAGACCAGATTCTGATTTAATTCAGCAAATATTCTAAGGACTATAATGCAAAGAGCTGTAAGATTTGATTGTTGTCACCATTCAAATTTTAATTTATTATAAATTATAAAAATTGTTAATACTAAATTTAATGAGTGTTTATTATGTTAAGGACATTTTATTTTTATTTATTTATTTATTTATTTATTTATTTATTTATTTATTTATTTATTGTTGAAAGTATTACAGATGTCCCCCTTTTTTCCCCATTGACCCCACTCCTTCCCGCTCCCACCCACTTTGTGCCTTCCCCAGCCTAATGTCCATGCCAATTCCTTGTGCATATACGCCTACAAGTTCTTTGGTTTATCTCTTCACACTTCTCCCACCTCCATCCCTCTGAAGTTTGTCCGTCTGTTCCCTGCTTCCATGACTCTGGATCTCTTTTGGTCAACAGTTTATTTTGTTCATTATGTTCCACAAATAAGTGAGATTATGTGGTACTTGTCTTTCTCTGACTGGCTTATTTCAATCAGCATAATACTCCCCAGGACCCTCCATGTCATCACAAAGGTTAAGAGATCTTTCTTTCTTACAGCTGCATATTGTTTCATTGTGTACATGTACCACAGCTTTTTTATCCACTAATCTACTGATGGACGCTTGAGCTGTTTCCAGATCTTAGCTATTGTAAACAGTGCTGATATGAACATAGGGGTGCATATATTCTTTCTGAACGGTGTTTTGGGCTTCTTAGGATATATTCCTAGAAGTAGAATCACTGGGTCAAATGGAAAATCAATTTTTAATTTTTTGAAGAAACACCACATTGTTTTCCATAATGGCTGCAGCAGTCTGCATTCCCACCAGCAGTGTACTAGAGTCCCCTTATCCAATGTATCTTTGGCAAATATACAGAGAGTGGGTTCCTTTTTCATTTTGATGCTGGTTTCCTTTGCTGTGCAGAAGCTTTTTAGTTTGATGTAGTCCCATTTATTAATTTTTTTCCTTTCTTTCTCTTGCCCTAGGTGATGTAGCAGTAAAAATTCCGCTACGTATGATGTCTGAGATTTTTCTGTCTACATTTTCTTCTAGGGTTTTTATAGTTTCACAGATTACATTTAATTTTTTTAAATCAATTTTAAGTTTATTCTTGTGTGTGGAATAAGTTGGTGGTCTACTTTCATTTTTTTTTGCATATAGCTGTCTAATTTTCGCAGAACCATTTATTGAAGAGACTGTCTTTTCTCCATTGTATGCTCTTGCCTCCTTTGTTGAATATTAATTGTGCGTACTACCTTGAGTTGATATTTTGGTTCTCTGTTCTGTTCCATTGATCTATATATCTGTTCTTGTGCCAGTACCAGGTTGTTTTGATTACAATGGCTTTGTAGTATAACTTGGTATCAGGTATTGTGATCCCTCCCACTATGTTCTTCTTTTTCTAAAGAGCTGTGGCTATTTGGGGTCTTTTATGGTTCTGTAGGAACTTTTGTAGTATTTGTTCTATCTAGATCTGTGAAATATGCCATTGGTACTTTAATAGGGATTGCATTGAATCTGTAGATTGCTTTTAATGATGTTGATTTTTCTGATCCATGAACATGGTATATGTTTCCACATTTTTATATCTTTCTCTATTTCTTTTTTCAATAGCCTGTAGATTTCTTAGAATAGGTCTTTTACCTCCTTGGTTAAGTTTATTCCTAGGTATTTTATTTTTTTATTGCTATGGTAAATGGGATTTTTTTGGTACCACTTTCTGAGCATTCATTATTGGTGTATGAGAATGCCTTCAATTTGTGGATGTTATTTTGTATCCTGCTACTTTGCCAAATTCATTTATTAAATCTAGTAGATTTTTGATAAAGTCTTTAGGGTTTTCTATGTACATGTTGTCAGCAAATAATGACCGTTTCACTTTCTCCTTTCCAAATTGTAGCGCTTTTATTTTCTTCTTCTTTTCTAATTGCTGTGGCTAAGACCTCCAGTACTATGTCAAATAAGACTGATGAAAGTGGGCATTCCTCTCTTGTTCCTGTTCTTAAGAAAAATGCTTTTAGTTTTTGCCTATTGAGTATGATGTTGGCTGTAGGTTTTTCATATATGGACTTTATTATGTCGAGATATGATCCCTTTCTTCCCACATCACTGAACATTTTTATCAGAAATGAGTGCTGGAATTTGTCAAATGCTTTTTCAGCACCTATTGATATGATCATATGATTTCTATCTTTAATTTTGTTTGTGTGGTATATCACATTTATCGATTTGCAAATATTGTACCAGTCTTGATGAATACCCCTTGGTCATGATGAATAATGTTTTTGATGTATTGCTGGATTTGATTTGCTAATATTTTGTTAAGGACTTTGGCATCTGTGTTCATCAGGGATGTTGGCCTGTAGTTTTCTTTCTTTGCAGTGTCTTTATCTGGTTTTGGAATTAGGATTATGCTGGCCTCATGAAATAAATTTGTAAGTCTTCCTTCTTGAAATTTTTGGAATAGTTTGAGGATCATGGGTGTTAGTTCTTCTTTTAATGTTCAGTAAAACTCCCCCATAAGGGTGTCTGGCTCAAGCTTTTGTTTGCTGGGAATTTCTTGATTCTGTCTTTAATTTCCTTAGTTGATATTGGTCTGTTCAAGTTTTCTATCTCTTCCCCGTTCAGTTTTGGGAGGTTGTGTGATTTTAGAAATTTGTCTATTTTGCCTGGGTTGTCCAATTTGTTGGTGTACAATTGTTCATGGTATTTTTTAACAATTCTTTGTAAAACTGTAGTGTCAGTTGTTACTTCTCCTCTTTCATTTCTCATTTTGTTTATTTGGGTCCTCTCTCTTTGTTTCTTAGTGAGTTTGGCTAAGGGTTCATCAATCTTGTTTATCTTTTTAAAGAACCAGCTGTTTGTTTCATTGACCTTTTGAGGTTTTTTTTTGTCTTTATTTTGTTTATTTATTTATTTTTTTATCATCCTCACCAGAGGATATCCTTCCATTTTTTGTTCAGGTAGAGTGAGGGGGGGAGAGAGGAACAGAGAGAGAGAGAGAAACATCGACGTGAAAGGGACACATCGAGTGGCTGCCACCCACACAACCAACCAGGGCCGGGGACAAACTGCAACCGAGGCATGCGCCCCTAGCGGGAACTGAACCCGGGTCTCTCTGGACGGCAGGCCGATGCTCCAACCGCTGAGCCAAACTGGCCAGGGCTATTTTGTTTATTTTTGCTCTGATCTTTACTATTTGTTTTCTTCTGCTTGCTCTGGAGTTTTCTTTTTGTTTCCTTTCTAGTTCTTTAAGTTGTGAGGTTAGAGAGTCAATTAGAAATTTTGGCATTTTAATTATTATGTGTCTTGGTGGGCCTCTTTGGGTTCTTCTTACTTGGGGCTCTCTGTGCTTCTTGAACTTGTATTATGCCTTTTTCTTTCACCCAGTTAGGGAAGATTTCTGTCACTATTTATTCAAATATATTCTCTAACCATTGTTCATTTTCTTCTTCTGTAACTCCTATGATGTGGATTTTGTTATGTTTCATATTGTCCCACAGTTCTCTTAAGCTGTCTTTCTGTTTATTTTATTTTATTTTATTTTATTTTATTTTATTTTATTTTATTTTATTTTATTTTATTATTGTTTTTTCTTTTTGGTTCTCTGATTGGGTGACTTTTTGAGCCCTGTCTTTTAATTTGCTGACCCAATCCTCAGCATCCTCTACTCTGCTGGTTATTCCTTTCCATGTGTGTGTTTGTTTTTTTAATTAATTAATTTAGTTTTGTTACAAATGTTTCTCCTGCCCCCCCCCCACTGATTCCCCCCTCCCCTCAATGTGTTTTTTATTTCTGTTATGTCATTCCTCATTTCCACTTGTGTTTTTCATTTCCAATTGATTGATTTTAATTCTTTCTATATCTTCACTCATGCTTTTGAGTTTCCTCATAATCATTACTTCAAACTCTACCTCTGATAACTTACTTAATTACATTTCATTTATCCATTCTTTTGTAGAATTCTCTTGTTCTTTCATTTGGAATTTGTTTATTTATTTCACTATTTTAGCTGTCTCAGTGGGGTTTGGAGCCTGTCAAATTTTCCCTGTGCATGTCTGTGTTATGCTGATTGGAGCTCTCTCTACTGGGTTTGGATGAGTGTGGAAGGGCCCAATGTGAAACACCAATGTCTAGTCTTACTTTCCTGTGTACAGTCACAGGCCAAGCAAAGATTCAATTATCCTAGAACGTTTGCCTGCAGTGCTATTAGTCCCAGTTACTTAATGAGCCTCAGGTTGTAGCCTTCAGCTGAATGAAAAATCCCTCAGGTAGACAAGGAAAAGGATTTCCAGTGGATGGGGCAATCGTTTTCCCCCTGGGTTAAAGTTGCTTTGATAAGATTGTGGTTCCTACAATGTAGTTTATTGGCTCGGAGCAGGGGTCCAGGCCTTTGCCTTCACACCTCAGTTCCCAGAGCCATAAGGTGTTAAATTCCTGAGGGAGGGGCAGTTGCTTTCCCCCCTGCCTAAAATTTCTCTGATTGGGGTACTTGACAGAGGTGGCTACTGAAGCCATGGGGGAGGGGCTCAGTATAAGAACTCAGGCTTCAGCCTTCAAAGCTCAGTCTTCAGAGCCAGGACTCCCAACACTGAATGCCAGGTCCAAATTTCAAATCTTTCAGAGGCTTCTTTCTGGTTCTTTTCTGGCTGGTAATCTCTAGCTGTTAATGAGCCTCAGGTTGCATTTCTCTGGCAGTGTGGTGTTAAATTCCTTAGGGAGGTGCAGTTGCTTCTTCCCTGGGCTCTGGGAAAGGGCTCTTTAAGTAATATGACTATTGTCCTATGAAGGAGTGATTTAGCATATAACTCCTGATGGACTCCTTTCCAGCTCTCTCCCCAGTTCTATGAACCCTCAACTCTCTTCATACAGTTCCAGTCCAGTGCAGTTCAGTCTGCCCTCACTCTGTGGGAGCCCAAGGTGAGTGGCTGTAGCTGTGCTTTAGTTCGCTGGCCCTTCAGGGAAGTGCTGGTGTTCCTGTATCTCTCCCTGCTAGACAAAGCATCTGCTCTGGTGATTTTGTCAGCCAGGTGTTATGTGGGTACCTGTCCCTGTTCTGCCACTCTGTGCTGGGGAGCCGGCTTGGGGTTTTAACCCCCAACTTCTCAGAGTGAACTTTTCACAGCTAAGACAGCCTTCAGCTGCTGCCCATGGGCACCCAGCCAGCCATCTGTGTCTCCACAGGTCCTACCACTCTCAATTGGGGGTCCTCTTTATATCTCTGGATATAAGGATTCTTTCAGCTGCTCTTCAGTTGTTTTTTCCTGATGACTTGTCTTTATTTTCCTGATGACTTGTCTAGTTTGGTCCTGGGAGATGGTCTGTGTAGTAGCTTCCATTTACTCCACTGCCATTTTTCTCCAACATAGCATAGATTTTGATCTATGATGGCAAATCAATAGTTATTGACTATCCGACCTCGGTTAGGACATTTTATTTTATTTATTTATTTTACATGTACTATCTCATTTGATATAACTACTCTCAGAAATAACCAGGCTTTGGTAAAAATGATTTTTAGTTATATATATATCTTTCAGTATATCTTTTCCCCACAGCTTCATTGAGATATAATTGACATATAATATTGTATGAATTTAAGGTATGCAATGTTGATGAATTGAAATATGTATATATTGTGAAATAAACAGAAGAGTGTCTCAATCACATATTTCTTGAGTTTTTAAAACTTATCTAGTTAAAAGCCTTTATCTACTAACTTAAAATGCTTATTTTTTCATATACAAAATTTTTACATGTAATGAGTCCAATTCTCTATTTTTTATTCTGTTTTATTGATCAAGATGTCTTTTTCTGAGCTAATGCCATGTTATATTTATTTATACATCTTTGTAATAGATTTTGATGCTTGGTAGGGTACAATTCCAGGCTTTTGCTATTCCTGAACATTAACTCTTCTATACGAATTTCAGAATTACCTTGTCAAACTCCATAAAAACATTCTTTTGGACTCTAGATTACAGTTGAGATTATAGATTAAATTGGCATCATTAGCATATTTATAGCATCAACATTTCCCCTCCCTATATAGAGTATATCCAAATTTATTCAGGTATTCTTGTATGTCCTTCACTCTACAAATATTTTTTTGAACACATGTTATTTTTAGGGCACTGTTCTAGGTGTTGTGTGTATAACATAGTTTAAAATGCCTCTACTCTTACATTGCTTACATTCCAGTGGGGGAAGACAAAAAACAAACAAGATTCAAATATATAATGTGTTCCATTATGATAGTGCCCATAAGAAAAAAAATGTAGGTTATAGGGAGAGAGAACAATAAAAATGTGTGCGTGTGGGTGAGTTAGCTTGCATGCACCTGTTTGCTTTGGAGAATCTTCACAGGTAAAGTAACCTTTGAACACGAGAGAAAGTGAGCTATGTTGTAGCTTGAGAAAGAGCTGCTTTCCATAGGAAACAACAAATGCAAATCTGGGAGGTAGAAGGCTGCCTGATGTGTTTAAAAACCTAGTGCAGAGCCCAGAGTGGGTAGAGCACAGGCAGGGAGGGGGAGCGACATTTTGTAGTGTCTCCATAAAAACATCTTAAATATTTCCTATTCGGTTTATTTTCAGGTATTTTACAGTCTTTGCTCTGAATATCTTTTTTATGTTCTTTGTAAAATTACCTTTTTAATTGGTTATTGCTGGTATACAGGAGATTTATTGATTCTTGTGTGTTGATTTTATATCCTGTCACATTTCTGAACGTTGTCCAAGTATTTTAACAGTTGATTCTATTAGTTTTTCTACTAAGTGACAACCTGCCTAATGACTATCTCCTCCACCCTAGCCTATATGCTTTATTTATGTTTCCTTAGTATACGTAGTAAAATATGTAGTAGTAGCTATAAAAGTGAGCATTTTTCCTTTATCTAATTTAAATAAAATGCTTCAAATTTCACAATAAAGCCTGCTATTTGCTATTTCTTTCTTTAATGAAGCAGGAAAAATTTTCTTTTATTTAAAATTTGATAAGAGACTTTTAAAAGTGAAAACTGCAACAACTATTAAAAAGCTCGTGTGTGTGTGTGTGTGTGTGTGTGTGAAGTTAAAGTAGTGGGTTGCATTGATAGCTGTCCTTATATAGAACTCTTTTCTAATTCTCAGCATACATTGATTAAACAAATGGTAAATGTCTGTAGTTACAGGCAATGTTCTAGGCACTTGATTTGCATCAATGAGCAAAACACCCCTAAATTCCTGACTTTATGGAGCTTACATGCTAGTGATAGGAGGCAGACTATAAAAAATAAATATAATAAATAGAAAAACTTTATTTTTAGTTAGAACATATAAGTGTGATAGAAAACAAACAGAATAGGTAAGGGGAATCAGGGTCTGTACTGTGAGTTAAATGGGCTGATGATGGGGTTCTGAGCAGAGGAGTGGCGTGTGGCTCTGTAGGCTCCCTGGACTAACAGGCTGTAAGGGGGGTTGAGCAAGAGGAGAAGCAGGAAACATGCGAAGAGCTCATTGTGCCAGTACAGGAGGGAGATGATGAGATAGATCTGCTGAATGGTTGTGGATGTGATGAAAATTTACTTCTATTCTGAAATAGAGCTAACTGGGTTTTCTTGATTTTTAATTGCATATAGGGTTTGAGAAGAAGAGAGAGAGGTTAAAGTTTTTTGGCTTGAGCCAACTGGTTATGGTGCTTCTTCCTCTTAGTAATTAGCTTCTAGATTTGATTTGCTAATAATTTATTTAGAATTTTTGTAATGATACTCTAAATTGTGCTGGGATTGTCTGTTCTTCCATAAGCCTTATGGTTGTATTAGCCTGAGTAGCTTTTTGTATATTTGGGAGTAGCTTGTATAAAATGAGTTTCCTTTTACTTAAAACATTGGTAAGCTTGTTCAAAAATCATTTGGATTTGTGCTTTTTTGGGGGGAAGTGGAGGGATGTGTCAGGGGTCTCAAAGACCATCCCCAAGTTTGGTGATTTGCTAGAAGAACTCATTATTCAGTGTTTAGTTGTACTCATGGCTAAGATTCATTATAGCAAGAAGTACAAAATAAAACCAACAAAGGGCAAAGGTGTGTGGGTCAGAGTCTGGAGGAAACCAGGCACAAGCTTCCCAGAGTCCTCTCCTGGTGGAATCACAGGGGCCACATCAAGCTTAATTCCTCCAGCACCAAGTAGACACAGATGTAAGTATGATCTACCTGGGAAGCCCATCAGAGACTCAACACCCAGGGATTTCACTGGGGGCTGGTTACACAAGAACCCTCCATATAGCATGCTCCAAAATACAGACTCCCAGAAAGAATGCAGGTGTATAGCATAAGCTATACTGTTTATACCAAGTTTAGGCACAATGACCACTCATTTAAATGAAGTTTAGTATCAGTGTAGGGAACTGTTTACCAGCCAAGTTCACAGATGCTAGCCAAGAGCAAACCTTGCAAATTTATTGTTCTAAGGATAGCAGTCTCAGGTCTACTATGTCAACTCTTTTCTGAACAGAGGAAGTGGATATTATAGAGATAGCAGGTAGATCATATTGATTACTGTTCAATTTCTTCTGTATTTTGTTTTGATGGATTCATATTTTTAACTTCTTCATGAGATAATTTGGGTAATTTTTTTTTCTCAGAAAACTTGTCATTTTAACTACACTTTAATTTTATTGACAGTTCATAAAGATTGTCTTATAACTTTAATATTATTTTCTAGGATTGGTTCCCTTTTGTGTTCCTAATATTTATTTGTGCCCTGGTCTCATTTTTCTAGATTATACTTGCCAAATGTTAGTCTTTTTAAATTTTTTTGATCAAGGTAATTGTAGATTACAATGCATTTTTAAGAGATAAGACAAACAGATCCCACGTACCTTTTACACAGTTTCCCCAGTGGTAACATTTTGCATAACTGTCATAAAACATCACTACCAGTAATATTGACATCGCTGCAATCCACTGATTTTACTCAGGTTTCCCCAGTTTTACTTGTAGTAGTGTGTGTGTGTGTGTGTGTGTGTGTGTGTGTATGCATATTTAGTTCTATACAATTTTATCACATGGCTAGATTTGTGTTTATATAGCTGAAGTCAAGATACTAATTAGTTCCACCACCATAATAATCTCTCCTGTTGTTATTTTATTTTTTTTAAAATACTTTTTTCTTTATTGATTTTAGAGAGAGAGGAAGGGAGAGGGATAGAGATAGAAACATCGATGAGAGAGAACATCGATTGGCCGCCTCCTGCATGTTCTCCACTGAGGATTTGGCCCACAACCTGGGTATGTGCCCTGACTGGGAATCAAACTAGCGACCTATTGGTGTATGGTTTGACGTTCAACCACTGAGCCATACTGGCTGGGTTTTTTTAAACACACCCACCTCCTTCCTGCACATACACCCTTCCCCATTTATAACTCCTGGCAATCACTAGATGGTTTTCCATTTCTAAGAATTTTTCATTTCAAAAATGTTATATAAGTGAAAACGTACATTATATGACCTTTTGGCATTGACGTTTTTCACTCAACATAATTCCCTGTAAATTCATTCAAACTGTTGTGTGTATCAATATTTTCTTTCTTTTTATTACTGTGTGGTATTCTACGGTATGTATATAAGTAGATATCTGGGCAATTTAAAATTTTTGGCTATTGTGAATAAATGGTTTCCCCTTACTAGCATTTCAAATTGTCACTATTTATTATTTTATCCATTCTGATAGATGTGTGGTGATACTGTAGTTTCAATTTTTTCCCCCCAACAATTAATAAGGTTTAGCATCTTTTCATGTGCTTATTTACTCTTTGGTTATTTAAAAATAATATTATATTTCATTGATAATTTTATTTTTTACTTCATTTATTTAAATTCTATTTAGTTTTTTATTTTCTTAGACTTTATTTTTTATCTTTATTTGAATAAGTAATTCTTTATTAGTATTTTTATTTTCTAGTAAGAATGTCTATTGCTGAAAACTTCCTTTGAGAATCCCCCACACGTTTTAATATACAATGTACATGCACTCATTCTCTCTCTTTTTTAATCCTCACCTGAGGATATTTTTCATTAACATTTTAGATAGAGTGGGAAGGAGGGAGGGAGGGAGGGAGGGAGGGAGGGAGGGAGAGAGGGAGGGAGAGAGAGAGAGAGAAACACATGTGAGGGAGACACATCATTTGGTTGTCTCCTGCATGACTCTGACCAGGGCTGGGAATCTAATCTGCAATCCAGGTCCATGTCTTTGCCTGGGAACTGAACCCGCAACCCTTCGGTCTGTGGGCCAACATTCCCACTGCTGAGCCAAGCTGGCCAGGGCCATATAGTGCACTCTTTTTGTTAAATGTCCTGTTTCCAATTTCTGTTTTACTTTAATTGTTAATACGTGAGATATTAAAAATTACTTTATTTCCAAGTTTAAAGTTTTGCATTGCTTTTTAATGTCATGTTAGTTAATTTTATTTCATCCTGCCTACTGAATGGGGCTCTCATGAGATAAGCTCTTTTGGAATATGATGTATTTGTCTACTATATGGTCAGGCTGTCTCTATAATGTTTGAAAACAATGTACATCTATCTATCTATCTATCTATCTATCTATCTATCTATCTATCATCTATCTATCTATCATCTATCTATATCTATCATCTATCTATCTATCTGTCTGTTTATCTTTCTATCTATTTATAGATGCATACATACATATATACATACAAAACTCTTGGAATATATGATATATATATTACATATTATATATTAAACTTATTAATCACATCTTTAATGTCCTTAAATATTTTGATCTATTAGCTAGACACATTGCAATCTATGTATGTTTGCAGATTTATCAATTTCTCCTTGTATCTGAATTAGATTTTTCTTACCAATTACATTGCTTGCTTCATCAGGGTTTTCTCTGTTGATTGTTACTGTTATCAACATGAAATATTCCTTTTGGCTCTTGTTCTTGCTTTTCCTATTGCTACTGCTGTTTCTCCTCCTGTCTCTCCTTCACATCACCATTGCATAGCTTCTTTTCATGAACTTTTTCGGTATCTCCTTTTCCACCTCCAATTTTTACATTCATGTGAAATTTTGTTCAAGATCATTTTTATTTCCTTTCGACAGAATTTAGAAAAACTTATATTTTAAAAGTTGAATTAATAGTTAGACTTAATTTGAATTTTGTCAGTAGGAATTATTTTTGTTTATCATGCTTTCTACTCTCCCATTTCCTGAAATTTGCTGAATTGATTATTTTGCTGTGTCTGTTGGAGTTTTAGTTATTCCCCTTTGATTATTTGAAAATTAAACTTTTCTCTGGTTGGCATCATAAATTTTTAAAGCTTATACGTGCCCTTATTTTTTCCAGTTTTACTGAGAAATGATTGACATACATCTCTGTATAAGTTTAAGGTATACAATATGATGGTTTGATTTATATATATTTTAAAATGGTTATCACAACAGATTCAGTTAATGTCCATCATCTTATATAGATACAATAAAAAGAAAAGGAAAATTTCTCCTTAGATGAGAAATCTTAGGATCTACTCTCTTAACAACTTCTCTGTATCCCACACAGCAGTGTTAACTTAGTCACCATTACATTACATACCTAGTACTTATTTATCTTATAACTAGAAGTTTATATCTTTTGACCACTTTCCTCTAATTATCCTTCCTCACCTCTGGAAACCACAAATCTGATCTTTTTTCTGTGGGGTTGGTGTTTGTCATTTTTTTTTTTCATAGATTCCACATATAAGTGAGATTATACAGTATTTATCTTTCTCTTTCTGACTTATTTCACTTAGCATAATGTCTCAAGGTCCATCCATGTTATCACAAATGGTAGGATTTCTTCATTTTTTATGGCTGAATAATATTCCATTGTACTTATTCTACAACTACTTTATCCATCCATCTCTCATGATTGTTTCCATTGTAAATAATGCTGCAATGAACGATATTCGTTTTGAATATCGTTTTACATATATATTTCAAGAGTGAAATTGCTGGATCATACGGTAGTTCTTTTTAAAAATTTGTTGAAGAACCTCCATACCATTTCTCCTACTGTCTGCCCTGATGTTTTAAAACTTGTCTTTATTGTTGAATATATTACAGATGCTTCTCATTTTTTCCCCATTGATCCCCTCTTCCCCACTCCCTCTGCCCTCCTGCCTTTCCCCTCACTGTTGTCTGTGTCCATTGGTTATACATATATGCATATAAGTTCTTTGGTTTATTTCTTCCCACTCCCTAACTCTCCTCCTAACCCCCCTTCCCTTTGAGGATTGTCAGTCTAGCAATGAAATTGTACTTCTTTTTTTCTATCCTCACCAGAGGACATTTTTCAATATTTTGTTCAGATAGAGTGGGAGGGACGGAGGGAGGAAGGGAGGGAGGGAGAGAGAGAGAGAGAGAGAGAGAGAGAGAGAGAGAGAAACATCGACTTGAAAGGGACACGGGGACAAACTGCAACCGAGATATGTGCCCTTAGCTGGAACCGAACCCGGGTCTCTCCAGACCGTAGGCTGACGCTCTAACCGCTGAGCCAAATTGGTCAGGGCCGAGGTTGTACTTCTTAATCCCTTCACTTTTTTCACCCATTCCCCTAACCCCCTCCCATCTGGCAACCAACAAAATGTTCTCTGTATTTATGAAAATGTTTCTGTTCTGCTTGTTCATTTTGTTTGTAGATTCAATTGTCGATAGATATTTATTCATTGCCATTTTGTTTGTTCATATTTTTTATCTTTTTCTTCAAGAAGACCCTTCAACATTTCATATAATAACGGTTTGGTGGTGATAAACTCCTTTAGCTTTTCCTTGTCTGGGAAACTCTTTATGTGGCCATTGAGTCTAAATGACAGCTTTGCAGGATAGAGTAATCTTGGTTGTATGTTCTTGCTTTTCATCACTCTGATATTTCTTGCCACTCCCCTCTGGCCTGCAAAGTTTCTTTGGAGAAATCAGCTGACAGTCTTATGGGGGCTCCCTTGTAGGTAACTATCTGCTTTTCTTTTGCTGCTTTTAAGATTCTCTCTTTGTCTTGAACCTTTTGCATTTTGATGATGATGTGTCTTGGTGTGGGCCTCTTGGGTTAATCTGTGCTTCCTGGACTGTATGTCTGTTTTCTTCACCAAGTTAGGGAAGTTTTCTGCCACTATTGTTTCAAATAGGTTTTCAATTTCTTGTTCTCTCTCATCTCCTTCTGGCACCCCCAAGATGTGAATGTTGGCACACTTGAAGTTGTCCCAGAGGCTCCTTCCACTATCCTCGTTTTTTTTTATTCTTTTTTCTTTTTGCTATTCTGATTGGGTGTTTTTTGCTTCCTTATATTCCAAATCGATGATTTGCTTCTTGGCTTTACCTACTCTACTATTGAATCTGTGTAAATTATTCTTTATTTCAGTTAGTGCCTCCTTCATTTCTGACTGTGCATCCTTCATTTCTGACTGGTCCTTTTTTATGCTCTTGAGGCCCTCACTAAGTTCTCTGAGGTTCTCACTAAGTCCATTGAGCATCCTTATAAGCAGTGTTTTGAACTCAGCATCTGTGAGGTTGCTTATCTCTATTTCGCTTAGTTCTTTTCTTGGGGTTTTGTTCTGTTCTTTCATTTGGGAACTGTTTTTTTGTCTCCTCATTTTGGCTGCCTCCTTGTGTTTGTTTCTATGTTTTACTTAATGAGAGGTATGGGGCTAGCTGAGACCAGATGCTGCTTGTTTGAAAGAATTTAGGAAAACCTGAAGCAGGATCCAAGACAGGCCAATCCTATTGTAAAGCAACTGGCAACAGCTTGGGTGGGCCTGAAAGTTGGGTGGGGCGGGGCCTCAGGGAGTCACCAGGGCGGGGCTACCAGTGTGAGCCAAGGTGCTGGAGTCCCAGATATGGCGACTGTCTGCTGCCCCAGGGAAGGGCTCACAAAAGGAACAAAGGCCTCTGACAGCACGTTTGTCCCGGCGAAAGCCCCCTCTCCAGACCTTGCTCCAGTGCCAAACATCTCAGTTCTTCCCTGTATGTTTCTGGTGCCCTCGAGCTGCCTCCCCTCCAAGCTTAGAGGGAGCAAGTTTGTGTAAGTTCGTGTACAGGCCCTTCAAGAGGAGCTGCCTGGGGCTCCAGCCACCGCAGGCTACCTGAGCCTCAGTTCCCGCTGGTTTTTCCAGCCAGAAGTTATGGGGACTTCTCTACCTGGCACTGGGACCCTGAGCAGGGCACCTGGTGTGGGACAAGGGGAGGACCTTCCCAGCCGCGGTATCCTCTTGATTTTTATCTGCCACATGTGGGTGTCACGCCTTCACCCCTCCTACCAGTCTTGTTGTGGCTTCTTCTTTAATTCCGTAGTTGTAGGACTTCCATTCAGCTTGATTTCAGGTGGCTTTGAATGATATTTGTTCTGTAGTTTAGTCGTAACTTTAATGTGGTTGTGGGAGGACGTGATACCCTGTTTACCTACCCGCCATCTTGACCGGAAATTCCTGTCTGCACCAATTTACAATCCCAGCAACAGTGCACAAGTTTCTCTTAGCTTCACACCTGCACTAGCATTTGCTGTCTTATCTTTTTTTATGATGGCTTTCTAACAGGCTTGTGGTGATATCTCATTGTGGTTTTAATTTGCATTTCCCTAATGACTAATGATGCTGAGAACCTTTCCATGTACCTGTTTGCCACTGGTGTATCTTTGGGAAAATGTGACCTCTTTTTAAAATAGTTTTATTTTAGTATATTGTCATACATACAATAAACTACATGTATTTAAAATGTAAGATTTTGTATTTTGACATGTATTTCAAATATATACACCTGATTTACATATAAATACATATTTAAAAATACATATTTGATTTATGTAAAAATATATTTCTGATAGGGATCAGAGTTGATTATATGTTATTCCACCCTGTCCAAGAAAACTCGAGCTTTTTTTCAATGCTGGCCTCTCCTTTACTTACCTCCTGTCCACTATCATGTCGTCATCATGTTGAATCTATTCCACACTGTTTTTCATTTTTATTTATTTTTTTAATTAATTAATTTATTTTTGTTACATATGTTTCTTCTTTTTCTCCCACTGATTCCCCCCCCCTCCCCAGCCTTGTTGTCCATGTCCATTGTTCATGCATACATGCATATAAGTTCTGTGATTTATATCTCCCCCACTTGTCAGTCTGTACCCCACTTCCACGTCTCTGGGACTACTCCATTCATCAGACTGTTATGTTCATTATATTCCACATATAAGTGAGATCATATGATACTTGTTTTTCTCTGTTTGGCTTGTTTTGCTTAGGATGATACTTTCCAGGTCCCTCCATATCGTCTCGAAGGATAAGAGATCTTTCTTTCTTACAGCTGCACACTGTTGTCATTATTAACAGTCAGTCCTTATTTACAGCCAGATGTTGGAGCTTTGTTTTCCTTTTTTTTTTTTTTTTATCCTTACCCGAGGACATTTTCCCCTTTTTTTGTTCAGGTAGAGTGGGAGGGAGAGAGAGGAACAGAGAGAGAGAGAGAAACATCGATGTGAAAAGAACACATTGAGTGGCTGCCACCCGCACGACCAACCAGGGCCGGGGACAAACTGCAACCGAGGTACGTGCCCTTAGCGGGAACCGAACCCGGGTCTCTCAGGACCGCAGGTCGACGCTCTAACCGCTGAGCCAAACCGGCCAGGGCTGTTTTCCTTCTTTATTTGGATGCTGTCTCCCACTGAGCAGGGGTTCCTAATAGTTTCCCTGAATCTGAGGTTTGCTCAGGGTTCTTTGTCTTAGTTTCAACAATCTCTTTTGTAATTTCTAGGAATTTGGGGTGGAGAAGAGAGACCTTAGCATGTTCTAAGGCTGCTACCTTGACCAAGAACTCCTGAAACATGTTCGCACAATTAGGAGGCATGTGTGTGAACAGGAGGCAGGCAGGTGTTTGGGAGGCAGGCTTGTATGTCATGTCTCTGCTCCCCTGAATGCTAACTGAGTAGTCACCTCACTGAGCTTCAGTTTTTCAAGCTGTAAAATGATCATCAGAGCAATCTTGTGATGATGAAAAAAAATGAAGGACAATGAACAACCTTGTATTACTACATATATTTTTTTGTCTTTCTTAAAATTAAATTTATTTTTTTCAACCTGCATTTATCCTCCCTACATAGGTGATACCTAATAAAAACTGGTATCTTTAAGATGAAATATGATACTTTTACACAACTAAGCTGTAAATACATGGAATCTATTATCCCCAAGAGTTTGTTTATTTTGTATGCATAACTAGGTTTGAAAATCATTTATATAAGAACTTGCATGATAGATTCATAATGAATTATTGAGGATACTCTGGGGAAGCCTGGAATATATTCCCAATACTTTGAAGACAGCTTTAGTGATAGATGAGCTTCATCTGGCAGAATGCCCTCATGTGGATCTAACAGCAGGAGAGCATTGGCTATTAGTTGATCACTGAGTCACTTATAATGTGTCAGATGCTGGTGTGCTTTGTGCCCATCACTTGCCACTCTGGCCCGGTAACCCAAACTTGGGAACTGCTTCCTGCTTTATAGAAAATATATGAATGAGCAGGGAATGACAAAAAGATGTGGCTTAGTGTCAAGATCCTACTTGCTTTTAATTTCCAATACTTGTTACTCCTTGTCCAGGTGTTGACTCTCAGTTTTCCAACCCTGTCGGCATTCCTGGATACCAGCTACTTGGTTTCCTGTCCTGGATGCTGATCTCCTTGGATTTCAGGCCCTCTGTTACACACAAAGCTTGGCAGTTGCTCTTCAAGACACATGATATTGTCAACATGACCATCATGTGGGAGAAAATAAAAATGCATGATAAAATAGGCAAAAGTCAGTGTGGTGCTATGAAGACAAATTGTGGCAGACTTACTTCATTTTCTTCTTTGATGAAGTGATGGGCCTCATAAACAATGGGGAGTAATGGATAAGATCTGTGTTGCTTCCGTGTAATCACTTTGAAACACTCCAGGTATGACTGGGACATATTTTATGTTGCCATATAGATAAGAAACACAGAGTCTTTGTCACTGGGACTGATTAATAGCTCTGTTTCCCTGAGATTCTGCATCCAAGCCAACATGCTGGGTAAGTTGTGCTAACAAAAATCGGGGGAGCAGAATGAAATAAAGAATCAAAGAGCGAAAGACTGGGAGAGGTTTCTTACATGTGGGGACTTGTAGTCAGAATTATAGGAAGGAGTTTGGGTTAGGAGTTGGGTTAGGAAAAAACTTTGGGGCTTGAAAATGCAAACTATATCTTACCAAGAATCCACAATGAATTGAGGTGGTGTTGTAAATTATTCAGTGAAGGACACGATTTTTGTTTTTGAGACACCTGAGATAAGGTGTTTGATAATGCTTTGAAGTGGGTTGGATTCTAATTCCCTCTTATGTTCAGTAAAATGTCTATAAACATGTACTTTCATGGGGAAAGTGGAATGAGAGAGAATATTAATTCTCAGAAAATGAGACAAGAAAAAATAAGTCTTGATATTAAAGGGAAACAACAACAACAAACTCTCTAATTTGTATCCTACATGTGGTGAGGGAGTACCATGACTTTTACATGTGAAGGGTGGTCCATTCACTTAATCTTTATGAATTTAACAAATTCAGTTGGAAAGCAAAGGGAAAAAGCTCAGCTGTGTTCTGTTTATTGTTAAACACAGAGATAAATGGGTTTTATGTTTTCAGTATCCAACCATTTTTTTTATACAGAAAAGATGGATTATTCTCATTCTTTATGGAAACGGTGAACAGTGTTGACCCAAGTGAAATATAGATTGTGTGAAAAAGAAAGTGGTTTTATTTTAGAACGAACTTCTGTGTTTCTTCTACATCGCAGCTCAGTCACTACTTCCTTAGAGAAGTGTCCTTTGACCCGTGAGACTAGATCAGCTCAGCCTTTGATAAACTCGCAGCACCATGGGTGTGTGTATCCGTCTGTGTGGAACACTCATCTTCACACGAAGGTTATATTTGTGACTTTAAAACATTTGGAAAGCCTCACCGAACACAGGAAATATGCAAGTTCTGCTGCACCATTTCCTACCCAAAGTCTAGCAGGGTGTCTGACACCCACTAGACGTCCAATAAACAAATGAGACAATAATGAATGGGTGTAGTCAAGGTATTAAAGTACTGAAAAACAACTGAAAACAAAAAAATCCCCAAACTCTTACAATGGATAAAGTGGTAGTCATTGCCCGTGAAAGGGGTTTTCACGTAGAAGTTTTACAGTAGGTGTGTCACCTTTGGGAACAAGGAAGGCAGGTCTCCAAACGCAAGGAAGAGGCGCAGCGGTGGATGGTAGTCAACGCTGGCACGTTCTGGGTGGGTGGCAGATGGATGTGACGTGGGCTTGGATCCAGCTCCAGTCTCAGCCCAATTCCAATAACTATTACTGAACATGTTTCTCTTTTATTGTGCCATTGAAAGCCTATTTAAAAGCACTCCGTGGGTCCTTTAGCTATAGCAAG
Source organism: Molossus molossus (assembly GCF_014108415.1). Taxonomy (NCBI): domain Eukaryota; kingdom Metazoa; phylum Chordata; class Mammalia; order Chiroptera; family Molossidae; genus Molossus; species Molossus molossus. Next base: position 217,211,337 of record NW_023425344.1, on the reverse strand, counting down.
TGACAGTGATCAAAGCCCTGAGAACTAGACATCAATGGCTCACCTTGGAAGGCTGGCTGCAGTAACACCTCTTCACTCCTCTGTGCTGACAGTTGGTTTACTGAGCCAGAAGTTTGGATTCATTTACTGGAGGGCAGGAAAGGTAACAGGGATTTCACAGTAATTAAACACATTTAGCAGAATTGTCTAACCTTTGACGACCTCACAATTTCATGGTTTCCTTTTCACTGGGAAAGTCCAGGACTTGTATCTCACATCTGTCATCTTTTGTTGTTGTTCCCCCAAAGTAAAGGAGAAGGGAGGAAAGGAGACTTAGCAAGGAAGGAAAGAATAAGATGGAAAGAATCCAAACATTAATCTTGTAGTCACTGTGAAAGCAAGTCCAAGATGATGGTGATTTCCATGGGAGACGTGTATCTCTCCGGCTACGGCTCCTTCTCTGTGCCTCCTTCTTTTCCATATTCGTTAATAATTGTGTTATTAGGGTTAGTATGCAGATGTTACCAACTATTTTCCCTTTTGTTTGAATCTCAAACAAAACAATAGAGGTTCAATTGTATTTCAAAAGTATCTGATGAACTGGTGAGGTTTTGAGATTTGGAGATAGGATAAAAAGGGAAGTTGTGGCTACTTATTTGTACTTCTTTGGAAAGGAGATAGATTTTTTTTTCCCCCTTAGCCCAGTATAGGTACAATTCCATCCGAACCTTGATGACTTTTCAATGACTCCTCCAGCTATTTGATTCTGTGAATGATGCTAAAGAAATAAACTGCTCCTCAGAAATACATCCAGAGCAGTGGTTGGTAAATTTTGAATTTTATGAATAAATGTTCTTTACTTTGTAATCTAAGCTACTGTAGTTCCATTTTCTTTTAAATGTTCTTTCCCCCTAAAAAGCAAAGATTGAACATGTAAGCTAATAATTACTGTTGGTTTTCAGCAGCCAGACATAATCAAATTTCAGATGCAAGACCTCCCTTTGGTCAGGGGAAATGAGTGAGAAAAGTTGGAATTCAGCACTTTTTATTTTATCAAAGTCTGGACTAGTGATTATCATTAGCAGCCACATAAGCCACACTGTATCATCTGTGAAAAATATAAAAAATTATAAACATATCTAACGGAAAAATGTTTTTCTGCCTGAGAGGGGGGCTTAATTTCTGTAGAGTTTGTATGTGTGTGTGCTTGTGAGTGGGAGATGACTCACAGCAGCCTCTCAGGATCAGGGAAAGGGTGGTCACTGATGGTACCATAGAGGGGCAGGGGAGAGGTGTGGTGTGTGTGTGTGTGTGTGTGTGTGTGTGTGTGTGTGTGTGTGTGTGATTTTGCAGCAGATGAGAGGATCTCTGGTTGGATGGGAAGAACCAAACAACACACCCTGCAGTCTACTTGGCTCCGCTGCTTCTAACTAGGTTTTGTTTGCTTTTGCTTCTGTAATGATAGCATCAAAGAGAGAGAATGTGGCTGAATTCAGGGTGGAGACCCGTCACTTGTGTAAAATAGCAGATTCATGCCAATAAAGGGAAAATATAGTGATTAAGAGTAAATATTCTGGTAGCTTCATTCTTGATGTTTAGAGAGTTTACTTAGACTGAAATTATTTACCTGTCAGTGTGGGAACAATGACCTGTTGACTTACCTGCTCTTAATGATGATGATGTGTGTTTCTGAGGGGGTTGCATTTGTGACAAATTCATGAAGGAGTAGTCTTAGAGTATTTTTATAGGACTGCCATCATTTTTGACATATTGAAAAACCATACTCTCTTAATGACACATAAACATTGCAATTCCTTAAACTGATGTAAGAATGACGGTGGTTGTTTTTTTTTTCATTTAAGAAAATAGCCTATGATCTCTTCACAATCAATATTTTCTGAATAATAGACAGATACGATTTAATAAAATTATTTACAAATGTCATCAGATCAACTCTTTAGTATTAAACTGTTTCCAATGTCATTAGTAATTGTACGTTCTGTATAACTCCGATAGCCCCAAGAATGGAACTGACTGTCCGGTTATCCATCCATCCATTATTTTTCTAGCTGCCTCCTCAGGCTATATGAATGATTCACTCCAGATTCATCTTTGTCATTGTAGAACAATCTTTTAACTTATTTATTACAAACCCCTGGCTCATTCCCTGTGGCTTCCAGATTATTTTTTCTGAGCTCACAGTGACTCAGCATTCTCCACAGACTCATGGAGGGCTAGACCAGAAGAGGACAGTACGTGTTGTCTGACTGAACTTCCTCAGGAACCTGAGGTCCAGAGACGCAAAGTTCTAAGGGGATGATACCCAGACTTCTTCTATGTTCACTTGTGCTGCCTACCTTTCCAGCCCCATCTTCCCTTCCCAGGCTCAGAAGAACACCCCCTTTGTTTCTAAAAGGGCAGATTCTGGGTTGTGTCTTATTCCTTCCCTCACCTAATATAAGAAAAGAGGAAACTAGTTTCCATAACAAACACTTGGCACATTCTCATCCTGAGAAGATTTTTAGCAAAATGGAAATGGGAATGGACTCAGACTTGATAGCATAGAACTGAGTGTATGGGTGGGTCTGAGGTTCTATCTTGTGACAGGAACTCAGGTGGAGTGAAGAAGAGAGGACTGTGCCTTTATTTGGAGAGCATTCACTGGAGTGCTATATTCTGCTCCTCCTCACAACCATTTATTGTACCCTAATAATGGGCCTGATGTTTTTAATTTTCATAATTTGTAAGAAAATATTAGCCAATTTTTACAAATGCATTGTACCAGTCTTATGAAATAGGTATGATTATCTACATTTTTTTTTTTTTCACTTGGGGAAATTGAACCAAAGAAAAATTAAGTGACTTCTCCGAAGTCCTACGGCTAACGGGTGGCACAGCCAGGATTTAAGCCATGGTTTTCTGACTACAGAATTGGGCTCTTCAAAAATATGTGACACTACCCCTGTCAGACCCAACCTGTGCTGGTGTTAGGGTGGTAATTAAGCTATAGTCGCCAAGAGAGGGGGGAGAAAAATGCAAGTAAAAAAGGAAGTACTATGAAACTTTATATTGGTCTGTTAGCAAGATGCAGTGTGCAAGCTGAAGAACTTCTGTAGGTCGGCTGTGCAGCATTATGCCTGATGGTAAAGACATTATGTTGTATAATTAAAAATATGTTAAGCCATTGATATCATTTTAAGTGTTCTTACCACAATAAAATAAAAATTGTATATGTATTATAAGATAAACATCTACTACATATTTAAAAAATATGTATTTGATGAGGGCAGAAATTAAAAGTATTTTTTGTTTGTTAAAATTATTTTTATTGTGGGCTATATTATACACTAAAGGGAGTGTTTATCACATATACATAGAGCATCAAAACAGTAAAATGTACTTACTACCCAGGTTAAAGGAAAAAGAAAAACGTGACCAGTGCTTCAGATGTCACTGTGACCTTTGCAAGCCTGTACCCTCCCCTCGACCTTAGAGGTCACTGTCCCGGTTGCGTTACCATACCAAGGAGTGTGGCCACAAGCAGTACGTTGCTTAGTTTTGCCTGTTTTTGCACTTTGTATAAATGGATTGTTATACTATATGCATTCTTCTTTGACTTGCTTATTTGTCTCATCATTATATGTTTTCGATGCTATATGACACTAGTTCATTCTTTACCGCTGCTGAATAGTGTTCTATTGTATGACTGCTGCAATTTGTTTTTACCAATATAATGTGTGGAACATATGATGATGATCTCTGGTTTTATTTTCTGTACAAACAATGCTTCGATATACATTTTGCACATGTCTCTTGGTGCTCAAGTGAAAAAAGTATATATGTCCCTAGGGGTAGAATGGCGACGCCATGGATATGCTCTCGGTCAACTTCACAAGTCGACGTGAAACTTTATTTCATACTGTTCCACCAGCAGTAAGTGTGAGGTCTTCATCCACGTCACCACCAGACAGATGACAAATGTGGACATTGTGTTTTCAGGTTACATTTTCCTGATTACTAAAAAAAAATTTAAAAAGATAAAAATCATTTCATGTCTTCTGCAACAGACCTTTTCAGGTTTATTTTCATCAGATTGTTTGTCTTTTTAATTTATTCATGAGTTCTTTCTTTCTTTCTATATTCTGGAGATAGCCTTTGTTGTTTCTAGGTGCTGTGAATATCTTCTCCCAGAGTATCACATGTTTTTTTTTATTATTTTATGATATGTTATGAATAGATCTGTATTTAATGTGGTCAAATCAATCTTTCAGAGTTTATGCATTTGCCATCTTGTTTGAGCTCATAGAAATAGTCTCCTATATTTTCTTCTGAATGTTTAAATTTCTTTTTTTACTTTTATTTAAATCCTAGACAGATCTGGAAATTTATCTTTATTAGGATGTGATGTAGGAGTTTATTTTCATTTTCCATATCTGCATATAAATTATTTCAGCACCATTTGTTGAATTGTTCTCCCCCTCCCAAAATATCTGCACTATTACCTGCTTCATAGGTCAAGCTTTCATAGATGCCTGGATTTGATGGAGTTGTCTGTTTTTCCATGTATCTATACCACACTATTTATTTATCAAATATGTATATAGTGCTTACTGTGTGCAAGGCCCTGTTCCAAGAGCTTTATTTGAAGATTTTTTTCCTTTATTGATTTTAGACAGAGAGGAAGGGGGAGAGAGAGAGAGAGAGAGAGAGAGAGAGATGGAAACATCGATGAGAGAGAACATCGATTGGCTGCCTCCTGCATGTCCCCCCACTGGGGATTGGGCCCACAACCTGGGCAGGTGCCCTGACCAGGAATCGAACTGGCAACCTCTTGGTGCATGGATCGATGCTCAACCACTGAGCCACACCGGCTGGGCCCAAGTGCTTTATAAAGGTTAACCCATTTGATCTTTACAGGGAAGGTACTCTTACTACCCTCATTTTATTGATGAGGCAACTGAGCACAAAGGGATATGCTAACTTATCCAAGGTCACACATTCAGAAAGTGGCAGACCCAGCGCTCACGCACAGGCCGTCTGGCTTGAACACCATGCTCCCTCTCCAGTACTCGTAGCCTCTTAGTGCTAGAGGTTTATAATTCATGTCAAGGCAAACCTTCCAGACTGGTACTGTTTCTTGCAGAGGGTATGACACTTCTTGGTGTGTTTTCGTCCATGTAAATCTTAGATCAGCAAATATACTTATACATGCACACAAGAATACCAACAAACTTAGTATTTTGATTTTATGCTGAAACTATAGATCAGTTAATAGAGAACTGGCTCAGCAGTTAGAGCATCAGCCCGAGGACTGAAGGGTTGCAGGTTTGATTCTGGTCAAGGGCACATACCTGGTTTGTAGCTTTGATCCCCAGCCCCGGTTGGGGTTCTGCAGGAGGCAACCAATTGATGTGTTTCTTTCACATCACTCTCTCTCTCTCTCTCTCTCTCTCTCTCTCTCTCTCTCTCTCTCTCTCTCTCTCCCTCTTTCTCCCTCTCTCCTTTTCTCCCTTCCACTCTCTCTAAAACCCATTGGGAAAATCCTTGGGTGAGGATTAACAAAATAAGAAAAATAGAGAATTGGTATAATATATATAATACTTTATAATATATATTATATTGTATGATTTTTTTGTGTGTGAGTGTCATGAGGGCAAAGATTTGCATTTACCTCTAACAGTGATTTTGAAATAGAAGTCTATTTTGTCTATTATTAATACCAGATTCATTTGAATGGCATTTGTCTGGCATATAATTTCTAGCTTTTAATTTTCAACCTTTCAATGTTCTATACTCTTATGCAGTTCTTATAAACAGCTCACAGTTGTATTTTTAAAAAATTCTCTTTGACAATCTTGTTTTTATTAAAACAATTTCTTTATTATTTTAAAAAATATTTTAAATTGATTTTTTAGAGAGGGAGGGAAGGAAAGGGAGAGAGATAGAAACATCGATGGGAGAGTGAAATGTCAATCAGCTGCCTTCTGCACACCCCCTACCCAGGATCAAGCTCACAACCTGGGCATGTGCCCTGACCGGAATCGAAATGGCAACCTTTCTGTGCACGTGAGGATGCCCTGCCAACTGAGCCTCACTGGTCAGGGCAACAATCTTGTTTTTAACTAAAGATTTTAGTTCATTTACATTAGTTTTAATTACCAATACTTTAAAATTCACATCTATACTCTTTGTGCTTTCAGTTTTGTATTGTTCTGTTTTTCTTCTTGTCGGCTTTACTTTGGATTGAGTTCTTCCCCCTCTCCTGTTTTGGAAGTTACCTCCATGTCTATTTTTATAGTGATTTTCTTAGCTATCTTAATGTATATGTTTAACAAAATCCACTGGTAATTAGTATCTTTACTCTCTTCCGTGAAATATTAGGGATTTATAAGCACACCCACTCGTTTCCTTCTGAACGTTTTACCATTGTTCTAGTCTTTTAGTTCTACTTAGTTTTTAATTCCAGAAATTATATATTATAGTGACTAAAGCGTACATCATAGTGAATATTTTTTGTCTTATTTTCTAAAGTGCAATTTTAGAATTTAACCCTTTATTGTATTATTTAATATATTACATTATATTCTCCAGTCTGTGTCACAAACATATCCTACACATTTAAGACCATGTATCTGATGTTTTTATTTTATTTTATTTATTTTATTTTTAAATCCACAGTGCCTGGGAGCGTTCCAAATCCTTAGCAGGTGCTTAATAAATACTTGTTGGCCCTGGCCGGTTTGGCTCAGCGGTTAGAGCATCGGCCTGCGGTCCTGAGAGGCCCGGGTTCGGTTTCCGCTAAGGGCACGTACCTCGGTTACAGTTTGTCCCCGGCCCTGGTTGGTCATGCGGGTGGCAGCCACTCGATGTGTCCCTTTCACATCGATGTTTCTCTCTCTCTCTCTTCCTCTCTCTCCCTCCCGCTCTACCTGAACAAAAAACAAAAAAATGTCCTCGGGTGAGGATTAAAAATAAATAAATAAATAAATAAATAAATACTTGTTGACTCAGCATTCGATTATACTCATGAGTTTTCATTAAGTGAGAGATTTTAGCATCCAAGTTAAAACACTTAGACATCTTTTTTTCTGTGGTGGTTAGTATTGGTTTTCCATGCTCAATTTCCAAGGCACTAATTCCAGTGAAACTTCCAGGTCAAGTTGGTGTGGGAGGTCGTGGATAGGGAGAGAGAGAGAGAAACAATGGGGAAGACAAAGAGTTACTCATTCTTTGACAATGTGAAAAACAGTACAACCAATAAGGTTCCGTTTTTCATTTGCTGCTCTTCTCCTTAGCTATGGTCTTTACTTTTTAACTTCTTGACCTCTATAAGTTCTCATAATATTTTCATGCTGTAGATGAGGCATGATCCGTTTATCCCTTGGCCTTGTTATGGGTCAAACGAGGCCACGTAGATGCCAGACAACACGCAGACCTCTTTGCTCTTCTGTCTGTGCTGTCCTTTTCCGGGATCCCAGCGTCTTTCAGATAAACAACTTCAGTCTTATCTTCTCTACTTGGTTCATCGAGAAAAACATTGCTTTCCCACTAATAAAAGTACTTTTCCTGCCTTACAATATGTGATTGAAGAATAGGTTAAAAATAAACCTGAATTTTACTTAAGATAATGTCATAAAGGACTCCAGATCAGACGTCTGTTACTCATTCTTTATAACCGCTGGCTGGAAGCCATGCTAATCAGGAGTTATTGCTATTTACTTCCCAGACTGCCTGCTCAGAGGACTCATGCATTGTCTTCAGTCATTTTCACTTTGCTTGTGATGTCAACAAAGCATAAGTAAAATTTGAAACATTGTTTGTTATTGGGAATGGGGGACCACTACCATAAAGCAGTTTAGTGGTCAGAATTTGTCAGTTTTCACCACTGCCCTTCCATGGCTGAAGCTCATTTGGAATTCTTATTTTTCAGTAGTTGTCTTCTAAAGAGAGGCAGGGTGCTTTTCATGTGTATTCCTCAGATGTGGCTGTATGATATTACATAATTTTCAATGAATTTTTAAAACTTCCATTGAGATTATTTATTGTGTTGTTACATACAATCGTTGGGCCCTAAATGATGGCTTCCTATGACTTCACGTAGGTCTTTGTTTCTGAAAAATCACTGAATTCTGATCAGAATGCCTATAAAGAAAAGGGAACTCACTTCGCAGTCCGTAAGTCAAGTAGCAGGTTACTGTGTAAATTCTGTTGATGACTGGACAACATGTGCCATGTGGACCACAAAACTGATCTCTAAATCTACCTCATCGAGACCTGGATCCACTCTTTCCTTTTCCTTTACGGATACTCCCTGTGGTAGGAGGAAGGTGGAAGGAACATTCTCTCACCACCTCCAGTTTTCACTGGCAAATGTAAAATGAAGAGTTGAAGCAGCTGTACCAATAGTGGGCCACCATCTTGGACTCCTTCCTCCTCCTCAAAGCATTTTTTTCCCTCAGTTATTTGTAATTTACCATCAAAGGTGAATCATACTTTCACTCTATTAATATAGAGGTTTAAAAAAATTTTTTTTCTTTATTGATTTTTAGAGGGAGAGGAAGGGAGAGGGAGAGAGAGATGGAAACATCAATGAGAGAGAACATCGACTGGTTGCCTCCTGCATGCCCCCCACTGGGGATCGGGCCCACAACCTGGGCATGTGCCCTGACTGGGAATTGAACTGACGACCTCTTGGTGCAGGGGTCGATGCCCAACCACTGAGCCACACTGGCTGGGCTAATATAGAGGTTTTTAAATGCGGTCAAACAATGTAATTTTGGTTAATTCATAGCTTATAGCTGCAGTACCTACTGACATTACAGATGGAAAGAAGGATTTGCTTGGGGCTACTGATGACTATTGCTTCTGCCCTTTTCCACCTGGCCTGAGTGTTGCCATCAGGGAAAGCAATATTCTTGGGCCTGTTGCTGTAGGTTCTCGGTTTCTGAACATACCTCTGGACTAATAGATTGAAGACACAGCAGAGGTTTCCATAACTTCTGTCCACTGGAAAAGCTTATGGTGTGAAGGTGATTTCTTCCTTCTGTGCCTCCAACCATGGTCACTACTTTCCCTACTGTAAGAGTAAAGTGAGTCTTTATGTAAATAGAGTTAGTGTTATACCTGCTAGGAATTCACAGAAAGGAGGGTGCAATGTAGGCTATTCATGCTTGATAAAAAATAAATGTCCCTGTTCCTCAGTAATGCTCATGAATCTTTCCAAGGTTACTCTTTGGAGAATAAGTTCCAGCACCAGATTTTTATGAGAAAAAAGTGTTAAGTCTTCTGGTGGTCTTAAGTTTCACTGTCTTTTTGTTATATCTCTGAACTACGAAAACTGTGACTGTTGACTCTGCATATGATATATTTCAGTTTGTTTTTTGCCCCTGTCCTGACTTGGAAAATAATTTGCTGTATTCAAATCCTGATGCTGAATGAATTATTGTTAACTAATGAGTTCCTCAATTTGTATTGATAACATAAGAATTAACTTTATGGGATATTAGTTTATCAGAATCTTTCTACAATTTCCTAGGAGCCTGAAAAATATAAAACAACACAGGAAATTTAGAGTTAATATTAATACTCTAAAATATCTCAAAATAGAGGTAGAAACCCTCCCATCTTACATTTCCAAAGCTTAAAAGCTTATTTAAGATTTAATTGAGCTCATGGGAAATTTATGCTATTTGTAATTTTATCAACTGAGTCTAAAACTAAAGAAAGGCCGAATGTCAAGCTTTCTTCCATTATTAAGTTCTGTGTTCTGAATTTAAGCTTTTATGCTTTGTTTCTGCATTATCATTAGATTACAGGCTTCGTTATCTATATATTTCAAGCTGTAAAAGGGAGGGAAATGTTTTTACTCAGAATGTTAGAAATTAAATCAAGAGTAGTTATCTTTTGAAATACCTGAAAAGTTTATTGAACCTTGATGAGTTTAATTTTAGAGCATTTAATGAAAATCAAAGGTGGGTTCATTTAGTCAAGGCCATCAGATGGAGGAAACTGTTCATTCTGTACAGAGACCTAAGGTGAGAATGGAGAATGACATAATTAACCTCTGGCTTCTAGTTCAGCAAATGGTCAGACAGAAGCTATCTAGCTTTAGTGGGATGTTAACCAATGCTAGATAGCTTTTGCTTTGATACAGTGGAAATAACTTACCTTGACTTCTAGGTATTCTAAGGATGTAGTTTGAATATTCAGATAAAAGTAAAGATAGAATAATTTGATGCAATAAGAAACTTAGATTGATTCAATGGTGCTCTTGTTGGTAATGGAGAGAATTTGTTGGACACAAAAGCATTTGTAAATAAATAAGAGGACAATGAAGGGGAACACTTGAATCACTTAGTTGATGCCATTTTTGTCACTTACCAGTCTGAACTTTTTTCTCCCCAATTCTGTACCTCCCAGGATATATATTTCTTCTCTTTAGTACTTAGAGTCTGTGTACATGTACAGGGTAGGCAAAAGTAGGTTTATAGTTGTGAGTACATGAAACGGAGTTTATTCTTATATTCTTATTTATTATTATATTATTTTCCATATGAACAACAGTAAACCTACTCCCCTCTCCCCCCGTATGTTTTATGGTGTGTGTGTGTTATGTGTGTGTGTGTGTGTGTGTTCAGAGTACAGGGTTATAGCACTAGAGGTGTAATGTTCAATTTCAAGTCTTAAGACTCCTATTGATTTGATGACTGGTTGATCCATGATATTTTTATGACATTCAACTACTAATTTTTTTGCTAACCTTCTAATGCCTTTCTGAACAACTATCTTCAATACTCATGAATAATTAGTTTATCTCCTATGTAGTTACATATTCAGCTGAGATCCACCGGCAGTAGGCAGGATAATTTATTACCACACAGAATTATTATTGTGCGGAATTTAGTACTTAATGAGCCAATTTTGTCTCATATCCAAAACGGTGTAGGTGCTGATATAGTTTGAGAGTCATAATCTGCCCTGGCCTCTTGCCATGTGGAGATTTGGTCTGAAGAATCTGAGAGGCTGAGTGGTGGGACCTGGGCCAGCACTAAAAACCCAGCCCTGCCCTATCAGTTAATGTGATCATTGGCTGCTCTCTAGACTACTGCATCATCTTCCCCCTGCCTCTGGTATCTGACTCTTAGTTCATGATTTTCCTTTCCTTTTCTTCCTGTCACTGGGCTGTGCTGTTCCTGACATCCCACTCCTCAACAATTGAGCTTCCTTTGACGCAATCTCTAGACCTTTCCAGGCTGGGTCACCGGCCCCTGTGTGCTGTTCTGCTAGAATGTAAGATCCACAGGGGAGGGTATGTGTTTATTTTGTTCAGTGCTATACCTTCAGTGCCTAGAACAGTGCAGGACAGTGTTAGGCTCTCAATAAGCACATGTTGAATGAAATTTACTGATCTTTGTCTCTGATTTGTTTTCCTCTAACTCTCTGACATATGCATTTTCATGAGTAGCCTTTGTCATCAGGTATCTGACTTGGGTAACCTAGGGATTGACACAGGAACTCCAGACAAAACCCACTCTGTCTTAGAGCTCATGCCCAGCTAGCCCCTGTTAGCCCATGGCTGTCCCCTGCACAACATGCCCAAGCACATTAATGTCCTAAGGTGTTATCACTCCTTAGAGTAATTGCAGCTGGCACATAAAGGTAAATGAAAGTCTGCAAGCGACTTTGTCCTCTCCTAAACTAGATGTTTTCAAGACTAAAGTTCTTAAGTTTTATCAAGAGCGATGTCAGGAAATTCTTAGATAAGGAGACTTATTTCTGTATTCTGTCTAACTGAGTTGAGGTCAGTGATCTTTTATGTGGTATAAAAAATAACCTTTGGGAAAAGGGACACAGATCCAAATGGATTATGCACATGGGTGACAGGCATTCTGCAATCTAGGACATCTACAAGTAATGTTACTATTGTGTATGTCAAGATTACAGAAACACTTGCTTTTAATATCTAGTGACACCATTTCTGCCACTAAGGATCTAAAGGTTCTGAGGGGAACCTTAAAATTATATGTCTGAGTCTTATATAAATGTGTATCAAATAAGTTTCCAACTTAAAACCATAGAAATATAGATCTTAGAGCTGAAAGGCACCACACGACATCAGCTATCTGATGCCGCCTACAGGAGGGTGAGGTGAAATGTGAATTTCACACAGAGCATCCATATGAGACCCAGAGGTTGAATGACTTTCCTGCTGAGGGTGACATAGCAAAGCTTTGGAAGGAAACAAATTCTATCTATTGAATTGTAATTCAAAAGGGAATATATGTTCTCATAATTTCTGCTTGAGTTTTTCTTTCATAGAAAAGCTTCTAAAGCAATCTACAATGTCATACGCTCATCTTTTTATAATATGTACAGGACTCTGTACTTTCAACTGAATGGGATTAAAGAATAAAATCAAAGGTTCTTCCTATTCTTTGAGGCAGAGGGTTTATGTTCTTGGTAAGACAAAGCACAATAAAAACTGGGTGGGACGCCCTGGCCGGTTTGGCTCAGCAGTTAGAGCGTCGGCCTGCGGTCCAGAGAGACCCGGGTTCGGTTCCCGCTAAGGGCACGTACTTCGGTTGCAGTTTGTCCCCGGCCCTGGTTGGTTGTGCGGGTGGCAGCCACTCCATGTGTCCCTTCACATCGATGTTTCTCTCTCTCTCTCTCTCTCTCTCTCTCTTCCTCTCTCTCCCTCCCACTCTATCTGAACAAAAAATGGAAAAATGTCCTCGGGTGAGGATAAAAAAACAAAACAAAACAAAACAAAAAACTGGGTGGGGCAAAAGAGGGTTTACAGTTGTGAGTATGCGAAACGCAGAGTTTATTCTTTGCTATTATCGATGTTATTGTATTGTATTCTTTTCTCTATGAACAACTGTAAATCTACTCTTGCCTTACCTGTGTTTTATCTTGCTTTTTTCTTATACATCTGTGCTTTGTCTTCCTACATCTGGAAATACTCATCATCTAGCCTCCAAACACGAACCTGAATTGTATGAGCCACACAACTTCTGATCTGACTCTTGATTAGTCCTCACTGTGATTATACTCTGTGGCAGGACCAGAATATCTAGCTAATGGTATTTTGCTTCTGTCCCAACCGAAGCTGATTTGGCTTGTATTACTTTCCTGCCATTGCTGAAAGACCACAGAAGCTGAGTTGTATAGTTCCGAAGTCCACCTGAAGTCCAGCTTGGCATGCAATGTTTTCTGAAGCTTATGTAGTCGTAATAGTAAAATAAAAATCTCATTTAAATAAGAATGCATAGTCCAGCCAGTGTGGCTCAGTGGTTGAGCATTGACCTATGCAACAAGAGGTCGCTGGTTCGATTCCTGGTCAGGACACATGCCCATGTTGTGGGCCAAATCCCCAGTGGGGGACATGCAGGAGGCAGCCAATTGATGTTCTCTCTCATCAATGTTTCTGTCTCTCTCTCACTCTCACTTTCTCTCTCTCTAAAATCAATAAAGGAAAAAAAAAGATAACATAATAGCTTATATAAGGGAAATTAGAAGCAAGATGGTTAATTATGTATTCTACCTTAAAATGTCTTTCCTGTCATTATCAGAGATAGAGGATTAGGTAAAACAAATGCATTTTGTTTTGTATTTTCTTATGGCTAGAAACATTATTTTAATACTCTTGAAAATGCAACTTCCCATATCATCACACTATCAATTCTACTCCTATCTAAATATTCTATTATTCAACTATCTCATCTAACAGTCTTAACTGTTCTGGTTTTGGCTCCTCCCTTATTTTTATTTATATTTATACACAAATGTAGTATAGTTTATATGTTTTGTGCCTTTTAAAAAATGCTTCATAAACTTAAACCTATCCTATTCCATACTTTGAAAGGAAATACACATCCGACCATGTGTGTATGTTAGCATAATGCTCATGTTGACAGGAACCATATTTTTTCTCAAAAGCATGATTGATGAAGCCAGTTTTGCAAAGAGCTCATGACCAATTTCTTTCAAGGTTCAATTCAAATTTGACAGGATGAAGAATTTCATGTAGCAAATGGGAAATGTTCTTTTACATTTTCAGCTGGTATGACAATCATTTTGGGCTTTTAAACACATCCCCGCCCCAGTCCTGGTTCAAGCCATGCCAGACTGGTTGTGTCCTCAGAGCCTGCACCCTGAAGGGTCCTCCTTTGTGTTAGTTTTACGTGCAGACCACATGGCATAATACAACAATCAAAGCATGAAATTTTACATGCTACAAGTATTATAGTTTCTGACTAAACTGCTTCATGCTTGGTTATTATCTTTTGGGTTGATGGATTTCCAGAGGAAACCAGCTGTGCAATTTGAGATGTTTTGGTACATCTGTACCAAAATTGCAGTGTGAAGATGCCCAGAAGAGTGATATTCTTGTGTGTGTATGTGTGTGTTTTCTCTGCAGGTGCTAAATTTTCAAGGAGAGAAGTGTTCAGCTTGAGCAAACATGACTAATAATTGTGAGATGTTTATTTACAAACAGACAACTGTTGGCAGCACAGAATCCAAAGCAGAAATAATGACATCAGAGAAGTGCCGTGGGGTTTGGGGCTTCATATTTTCCTTGCAGGCCTAACCCTTTCCTCTAACATTCTTTCTTTTTGAAATTTTAACATTTTGTTTATTTGTAAAAGAACACTCAACAATACACTTTATTTCCATGGGATGATAAATAATCATTCTGAAACACAAAATGATACTTGGGTAATGATATTCACCATCCTATCAATGAGCTTCTCTTCTTATTCCCATAACATTTCAAAGTACTTACTTGTTCAACTTCCTGCTACCTGTACTGCAGTCTAACTCCCCTGAAGGCACAGGCTATGCTATTTCATCATTGTCTCCCTACTGTCTGCTATTATGTGTTTGGAAAATGTATAATGAATGAATCATACCATTTTTAGTATTTATTAAGTATATTTTTGTACTTTAAGTACTTAAAAGTTTTGTCCTCAAGTGTGCTATGTAGGATAATCCTACATTAGCCAGTCCTCACCTAATCCAATCATGTGAAAAATATGTTTTCCTAAAGGATTTGATAAAATCCAACACCCATTTATGGTAAAAACTCTCAGCAAAGAGGGAACAGAGGGACTATACCTCAACATAATAATGGTCATATATGACAAACCCATAGCTTACATCATATTCAATGGGAAAAAACTAAAAGCATTTCCCTTAAGATCAGGAACAAGACAGGGATGTCTGATTTCATCACACTTATTCAACATAGTACCTGAAGTCCTAGCCACAGTAATCAGACAAGGAGAAGAAATAAAAGGCATTCAAATTGAAAAGGAAGAAGTAAAACTGTCATTATTTGCAGATGACATGATACTGTATATAGAGAATTCTAAAAATTCCACCAAAAAACTGCTAGAACTGATAAATGAATTTAGTAAAGTAGCAGGATACAAAATAAATGTACAGAAATAAGTTACATTTTTATACACCAATAATGAACTATCAGAAAGGGAACCTGAGAAAACAATCTCTGTCAGAATGGTATCATCAATAAGTCAACGAACAAGTGTTGGTGAGGATGTGGAGAAAAGGGAACTCTTGTGCACTGTTGGTGGGAAGGCAGATTGGTGCATCCACTATGGAAAACATTATGAAGTTTCCTCAAAAAATTAAAAATGAAACTGCCTTATGACTCAATAAAAGGTGTTGAGTATATTCCACTTCTGAGAATATATCCTAAGAATCTGGAAACATCATTCAGAAAGAATATATGCACCCCTATGTTCATAGCAGCATTATTTACAATAGACAAGATCTGGAAACAACTGAAGTGTCCATCAGTAGATGAGTGGATAAAAAAGCTGTGCTACAATTACACAATGGAATATTATGCACCTGTAAAAAAGAAGGAAGTCTTACCTTTTTTGACAGTGTGGATAGATCTGGACAGTATTATGCTAAGTGAAATAAGTCAGTCAGAAAAAGACAAATACCATATGATTTTACTTACATGTGGAATCTAATAAACAAAATAGAAAGAGACTCATAGATACAGAGAATAGACTGACAGCTGTCAGGGGGGAAGGGTTTGGGGGGGCTGCATGAAAAGGTAAAGGGATTAAGCCAAAAAAAAAAAAAAAAACCCCAACCCCCCAAATCCAAAACCCACCAAGAAAACAAAACTAATAGACACAGACAATAGTATGGTGATTACCAGAGGGAAAGGAGGGGTTGGGGAGGAAGAAGAGGGTAAAGGGGGGATAAATAATGATGGAAGGAGACTTGACTTTGGGTGGAGAACACACAATATAATATACAGATGACATATTATAGAATTGTACACTTGAAACTTATATACTTTTATTAACCAGTGTCACTTTGATAAATTCAATAAAAATGTTTTCCCATAATTTTTTTTAAATATTATAATTCTTTAAGCATTATTTATGAACTTGGTCAATATTGAAAACTGATAATCTCAGTTATAAGTCTTTATCTTTTCATCATTATCTTGGAAAATAAGCCTTTATCTTTTTGTTTTGTTTTGATTTTTTTTCCCATTTTTTATTTATTAATTTGTTTTTTTACAGATATTTCTCATTTTCCCCCCATTGATAACCCCCCCATCCCCAGCTTTGTTGTCTGTGTTCATTGGTCATGCATACTTGCATGTAAGTTCTGTGGTTTATCTCTTCCCCCACAAAACCCCCCTCCTCTGAGGCTTGTCAGCCTGTACCTCACCTCAATGTCTGGGTTAATTTTGTTCAGAAGTTTGTTTAGTTCATTATATTCCACAAATAAGTGAGATCATGTGATATTTGTCTTTCTCTGCTTGGCTTATTTCGCTTAGCATAATACTGCCTAGGTCCTTTCATGCCATCTCAAAGGATAAGAGATGTTTCTTTCTTAGAGCTGTATAGTATTCCATTGTATACATGTACCACAGCTTTTTAATCCACTCATCTACTGATGGACACTTGGGTTGTTTCCAGATCTTAGCTATTGTAAATAGTGCTGCTATGAACATAGGGGTACATGTATTCTTTCTGATTGGTGTTTCAGGTTTCTTAGGGTATATTCCTAGAAGACAGTCTCTTCAATAAATATTGTTGGGAAAATTGAACAGCTACCTGCAAGAAAATGAAGCTAGAACACCAGCTTACACCATACACAAGAATAAACTCAAAATGGATAAAAGACTTAAATGTAACTTGTGAATTCATAAAAATTCTAGAAGAAAATGTAGGCAACAAAATCTCAGACATCATACACAGCATAATTTTCACTGACACAACACCTAAGGCAACAGAAATAAAGGAAAAAATGAACACATGGGACTACATCAAACTTTAAAGCTTCTGCACAGCAAAATGAAACAACCATCAAAACGGAAAGGGATCCCACTATATGGGAGACCATACTTGCCAATGATGCATCAGATAAGGGGTTAATTTCCAAAATATATAGAGTGCTCATACAACTCAACAAAAGGAAGACAAAGAACCCAATTAAAAAATGGGCAGAGGACCTAAATAGACACCTCTCCAAACAGGACATACAAATGGCTAAGAGACATATGAAGAAATGCTCAACATCACTAATCATCAGAAAGATGCAAATTAAAACAATTATGAGGTATCACCTCACACCTGTCAGAATGGCTGCCATGAACAAATCATCAAACAAGTGTTGGCAAGGGTGTGGAGAAAAGGGGACTCTAGTACACTGCTGGTGGGAATGCAGACTGGTGCAGCCACTGTGGAAAACACTATGGTGTTACCTCAAAAAGTTAAAAATTGAACTTCCATTTGACCCAGTGATCCCACTTCTAAGCCTTTAGCTTTTCATCATTGTCTTGGAAAATACTTTTCCTTTACATTCTCCTATAACATTATATACTTACTATGTTCCCAGAGTATAATTAATCTTGTTTTACAACTGAAAAGAACTTTAGATAACATGTGATCCAAAGGAAAGATAATGTCCAGAGAGATGACATGAGTTGTCTAGCACCATATTGGTTGGTTTTAGTTTTAATTGTGAGTTCTTTGGTTATATAATTCAATTTGGGAGTATTTCAAGAATCTTTTCCTGAGAATTAAGATAAAGCCTGGAAATATAATTACCATTATTATCCACTTCATTCTTCAAGAATTGGTCGGTACTTTCATTCGTTAAAGTAGAATACTTGTTTCTTAGGGACTTGAGTTTTTTTTTAATACTGGCATGCTATCAAGTTATATAAATAATTCATATATTAATTATGTGCCTTTGTTTTCAATGATTTAATAAAAGCATCTAGTTTGTGTCTAAATTCAGCTATTTCATACTGATGTGATATAATTTTGTGTTGCAGAATTCAAATACAAATTTCTGGACTTTGAACCTGCACTGATTCAAGCTTTCATTTTAGTGTTTTCATCATCAGTTTTTCAGTTACTAACTTATTATCTAGGCTTCTATTTCCCTGTGTTTGTCATTCGCCTTTTTAAAAATAGCCAGTGTATTTGTGGCATATTTATATCCACTACATATACACACTTCAACGTTGGTTAAATGGGCAAGCCTAGAGGAGCAATTTTCATTGCTAAGTCAATTGTTTGGAATGCAAATCACAGAGCAGGGAAATCAGGTCTTAACGGTGGATTATATGCACACGGAATGATACTACTATTACATTATCAACACATCAAGGCTAAATAGGATTTTGTGAGTTTTTGTTCAGTTTTATTATAATTTCAATCTGAAGCTTTTTAAAACTTCTAACACGAAACTTGAAGAAAACATGCCCTTTCTGCAGTGCTAATGGTTCTCTAAAGTAGCAAAAAGAGCTGAGGCTATCAGGCTAGATACTTTTGGGACTAAAACTTTTAAATTTCTGTGTCTGAATAAGAAAACACACCTGGCTGTGTTTCTATATTCAGATATTCTGAATGGGGAGCAAAGGACATTTGCCCTCCTAGCTTAAAGGTACACTCACGCTCCTCCTGCTTTATTCTTTCTACCTGTTAAGAGCTATTTATCAGGCTGGTGGTGGTGGTGGTGGTGGTGGTGGTGGTGGTGGTGGTGGTGTTGGTGATGGTGATGATGGTGGTGATTGCTATAATACCTGCCCATGGTGGAAAAAAACAACAGCAGGGTCTGAAGTGATGAGTTTCCCTCCATCATCAGTATTATTAATAGCTCCTTGTGCATTCTAACAGAAATTTTATGCATTTACAAGTGTATATTTCATTTAGCCTATGTGAATCTCTGTTTTCTCTCTGCAAATGTCATTTATAGGTTGAGTCTTAGTGAACATTGGATTGCCAGCATCCCAGTTTTAAAGTGCCCTAAAATTTTGATATAAAAATTTACATTCCATCAGTAGCAGTAGCAGCAGGGGGTACGTAAGGGACTAATTCATGTACTGTCCTTTTAAACGGGGCTGCTAAATTTTCTTAGACACATCCTAGGTAATCGAATTCTCCTGAAGTTTGAAATATGTCCAATTCTTACACAAAAAGTTGTCTTGATTGGATCAATTAGTTAAATGGACAATGAGGACATCGGGAGTGAACTATACTGCAGGGAGCAGAATGGAAGCGTCTGCTTCTTATCTCCCAGATTGATGACTGCAGCTATTTTGGAAGAGTGAGTACTAATTAACTCATTAAACTGCTCCCACTGTGATTCCTCAATGTAATTTCAGGCTAAACTGATGTTTAGAGACTTAAAACCTAACCAAGAGACTTACCATTGTAAGTTCACATCCCTGTAAGATAAAAGTTTCAGGGATGTTAGAAAAATTTCTCAAGCCTTATAGTAGAAAGGAAGTAATAGAAAGCTAAAGGCTCTTGTTGTGCAGAAGCTACTTAAAAACATTGGCTTAGTTTCCCAAATGCTAATGAAGTTGACCAAATAGAGCGAAAGTCGTATGTTTTATTAATAACAGCCTTGATTGGTTGTGAATTTGCATCTGTGTCTAATTCTGCTGCTCTGAGTTCTGCTGCTCATTTAAAATCTACCCAGGAGGCTTGTTTACCATGTACAGTATTATAAAAATAAAAGAAATTTAGTAAGTTGCATTAAAAAAGAAAAGGCAAGAAATGAACATTCCAAACTCTATGTGAAGCAACAAGCAGGTGAATCAGAGTGGTGGCGTTACTGTCCCAGGGAGTACATCACACGATGGCTTAGAGGCTTGTGGCCGCACTCTACAGTCCACTTTAGAAATGGCAGCGGTCCAGTTACGTGGCACATGTATACACCAAGCATGAATCTAATTGGCAACGAGCACATCCAGGACTCATTTTTCATCATCTTCTGAAACTAGGTCCATGTTTCTGAGATGGTTTCAAATGAACAGATACTGCAATACATTTATACAGACCGTTCATTACTGAAAAAAGAGAAAAAATAAAAATTGGGCACAAAGAGAAAGTTGCCACTCAGAGGATGAAATTCTGCACAATCCTCTCATCTTTGCCTACAATCCACTTTCTTTTATCTCCGATTCGTGTCCATCCACATATCATCATTCTATTTTCACTGTAAACGTTTATGACTGTGAGTAGTTTCTGGATTATAGTTGGTACTCAATCATTTTTGAGTGAGGATCTGTTTCTGGCTGTAGAATTGCCACAGTCTCCTACCTGGGGGCCCATGGAGATCAGCTTCTATTCCACCAGCTTTGAAGATAAGATCCTTCTTTTTACTTTCTTACATTGTAAAAGGACGATTAAAATTCAGTGTAGGGTTTTCTTTTTTGAAAATGTTCTCATAACTTCTTTTGAGATATTTTTCCCCTTTAATTTTTGGAATTCGGAGTGTTTTGTATAAGTGTACAATTTTTTAGAAAAAGATAAAAATTTATAAGTGTAATATTGCACCACTAATGAACTGTTTTTCAAGTGTCACAGTCTTTCCCACAGAAAACATAATTACATGTAAAATTAGCTTCTAATAAAGAAACTGTTACCATGACCTTGATTATGAAAGCATACGTAGGAATTGAGATAAAATGCTTTGTTCAGTGTCTCTCCTATATCACCACCAAAAACTTCTCTGAATATAAATCTAGATCAATAAATGTCTGATAGAAAAGATTCTAAATGAAGCAGCTATATGATGAACATTGCTTATTGTGCCTGATTAAATGTTGTTTAATAAAAATGTTCTTGTGTCGCAGAAAGTGGACACAATGTCCTGGCCTGGATCTGCGAATTTAAACATTATATGAGCTATATTATGACGAGAAGACATGGATGACATTTGCTTTTGAATAGTACTAAAAGCAGAATTATAAAAATAGATGTTTCCAACTATATAAAAAAGAAACAAATTCTCTGGAAAAAGTTCAACACCTCTGATACTGAACAAAAATGCAAGCTAAAAAAGTAAATTCCTTTTGTCAAAATTCCACATTGTCAAAGGTGCAGTAATTGTAATGTCTAACACTTGGTAGAAGCAGAATGAGATAACTGTATAACATTACAGATAGCAATATGGATTGCAGGAAGGTTTTTAACCTCAAATTTCATGTCTTTAATAGATATTCAACTTTTCTGTTTATTCTTGTGGCTGTTGGATCAATGGTGTCATTTCAGCAATTTATCCATTCCACCTAAGTCATTGAAATTATTGACATATTCCCATATAACAATATACAAAGAGCTGACAAAGTTTCACTGTTTTTTATATTACAGAATTATAGCTTAATTTCTTGAGCACTTTGTATGTTGCAGCCTTTGTGCTAACCATGTCATTCAATTCTCCCAAAAAGTTTACTATTGTTATTATTTTTAGCTGAGGCAACAGAAACTCAGAAAGATTAAATAAACTTTCTAAGGTTACAAACTACTGTGTAGTGCTTTGGGGACTTAAATCCAGAGCCATCAGATCCAGAAATCCCATGCTCTTAATCTTACTAGCCATTTAAGAGGAAAGAAACACATTTATACACAAGGTACTCTGTTGCTTTTATTAAGAGCTTTTTTGTGAAGTTCAATTCTTCTATGGTAATAAACACACAAGTAAAGCCTTCAACAAAATCCTCATGTCTTCAGGAATGAAATTCTCCAAGGCAAACTTTAATCTATGCTCTATTCTTTCTTCTGTGGGAGGATTTTTTAGTTTAAATGCAAATTGTTTTTTTTTTCTTCATCATTAGCCTCAGGAGTTTCTCAGGCCTCAGGCATCCTGCATGCTTAAGAGTTAGTGGGTATGAGCCCCGTAAACACCCTGTTATGCTTGAAGCCTGGGTACATAGTGAAAGGTAGAGAGCTGGAACCGGATCAGCCCTCGGAGCGTGAACCATCAGCAGACCTATGCGCGTGCGGAAATCACCGTGTGTGTAAGCTGCAGACTGGGTTGCAGAGTCAGTGGGCTCCTCGCCTTCACAGTTCCTTCTACACCCTGTCCCCCGATCCTTTTATTTGGGGGAAAGTATTGAGGAGGACTTTGGGCATTTGTGATAAATGGATATAGCATTTTATTACTTCTTAGTACTCCAAATCTTCTCAGAAGAGCAAAAATAAGAGTTTGATTTTTTAAATTATTATTTTATTTATTTATTATTATTCTTTAAATCCTCACCCAAGGACATTTTTGCATTTATCTTCAGATTAGAGTGGGAGAGAGGGAGGGGGAACGACAGAGAGAGAAACATCGATGTGAGAGAGACACATTGAGTGGCTGCCACCCACACACCCCACCAGGGCCAGGGACAGACTGCAACCGGGGTACGAACCCTTAGTGGGAACTGAACCCAGGACTCTCGGGCCCGCCAGCCAACGCTCTAACCGCTGAGCCAAACCGGCCAGGGCAGAATTTGATTTCTTTAAGTGCCTCAAAACTATAGTTAATGATATTCAAAGAGCTTTAGGTTATTAAACAATTGAAATTCCCCAAAGTAATATTTGTGATTTAGTCAATTGGTCAGGTCGTTTTTATCGAGTACCTAAGGATGTATAACATATTGATACGTGCTTGCATCTCTGATTTGTGTGTAGTTCTCGTTTTCAGATAAATCATACGAGTTTGCCTAATGACTGAAACAATTACGAAAGGCATTTATTTCACTTAACAAGAGCCACATTCTAGACCCATAAATGGGTAAAACATAAAGGGCTGGCCGATCCACATCCACCGTGTAGTTGTGAACTAGATTGTTAAGCAATTGAGTTTTCCAATTTTTTGCCCCCTCAGAAAAGCCTACCAAGACTCAGTTCTTAAAGTTGCAAGGTGATCGTTGCAAGGCGGCAGTAGGGCTGTTGTAGTAACTCAGCTGAGAGACGAGTGCCTAAATTGAGGCAGAAGAAATGTGGGCGGGGAGGAGAGACAGATTTCTCACCCCTCGGGAGAGTAAGGCCCAAACCCACTCGTCCAGAGGATCAGTGTGAATGTGAAAGCACTTGTGAACTGTGAAAGCTGGAGACTTCGGTGGCACGCTTCTCCTTCACAGTGCTAATGACAGCTGTCAGCCTCAGTCACCCAACCTCTTCATGTAAATATTCAGTTTTAACCTACTGTCAGCTTTATGGACTACCTGCCAGGAGCCCTGAAGATCTTTTTCATCACATGCTGATTATAGTTGACATTTCTGCCACGGTGATGTGCCCAGTGGAATGAACTCGGTACGGCTTTATTCCATGCACGTCAGACCTCGGCAGTAATGTTTTATTGAAAAGGTGAACATTTGGTACCAAGTGCTATTAGGAAAGAATAAAACCTGGTAATGTGGGAGATAGAGAAGAAATAAGTTATACATCATGTACAGTTTCATGGGATACACAGTGTTTCATGAGGTACACAATCTTGCAAATTAGGAAGATGAGGATAGTTTTATCAAATCAAGAATTAAAACCTTTGAAACTTATTACATCAATGCCATTTCTGTTGACTAACAGGTTGGTGTTGGCGCCATTCATTATAGGCATGAACTAAGCTTTACTTTCTAGCTAACTCCTACTGAATAGGCTGAGGGTGGAACGTTTCTGTAGCCAGAATACTCAACATTTCTATGAATCATGCTTTTCAGGAACCACAAGTGGAGTAATATATTCTGCTCTTTAAGTTTCCACATGACCGATTTTTTTCAACATATATCATTCCATGGGTTTGTTCCTCTAATTTGATAATAAATGTGATTGTCTTATACATGATAATATCTTGGTAATCATTCATTCTAGGATCCAATTATTTAAACCCAGGATGGGATGTTATCTTTAAAAGAAGTCAGTAAAGTGCCCTAGCATATATAAATCCATGCTTAGAGCGCATGCTTAACTTCAGTTAATATATTGCTGCAAGCAATGTACAGGTTTCTCCTAGAAAATGCACAGTTCATGGAAAATGTTATCTTGTCTACAATAAATTTACACTTTACGTAGAGGAGTAAAGGTATACAACTGTGAGGTGACTTACAAAAAAGAATTGAGAAGGTACAGATCAATATAAAGGAAGGAAGTCCATCCCTTCTTGTTCCTGTTCTTAAGGGAAATGCTTTAGGTTGTTGCCCAATGAATGTGATATTGGCTGTAGGTTTGTCATAAATGGCCTTATTATGTTGAGATATCCTTCTATTCACACTTTGTTGAGAGTTTTTATCAGAAGTGGGGTGCTGGATTTTGTCAAATGCTTTTTCAGCATCTACTGATATGATCATATGATTTTTATCTTTCATTTTGTTTATGTGGTGTATCACATTTATTGATTTGCAAATATTATACCAGCCTTGCATCCCTGGGATGAATCCCACTTGGTCATGGTGTATACTTTAAAAAATATACTGCTGGATTCAATTTGCTAAGATTCTATTGAGGATTTTGGCATATATGTTCATCAGGGATATTGGCCTATAATTTTTTTTTCTTTGTAGTGTCTTTATCTGGTTTTGGGATTAGGATTATGCTGGTATCATAAAAAGAGCTTGGAAGTTAGTCTGCCTCTTGAATTTTTTGGAATTGTTTAAGGAGAATAGGTATTAGTTCTTCACTGAATGTTTGGTAAAACTCCCCTGTGTAGCCATCTGGACCAGGGCCTTTGTTTGCTGGGATTTTATTGATCACTTCTTCTATTTCCTTAATTGTTCTTGGTCTGTTCAGGTTTTGTGACTCTTCCAAGTTGAGTTTTTGAATACTATATGATTCCAAAAATTTGTCCATTTTGCCTAGGTTGTTGAATTTGTTAGCATATAATTGTTCATAGTATTTTCTTACAATCCTTTTTATTTCTGTGGTGTTGTTACTTTACCTCCTTCATTTCTGATTTTATTAATTTGGGTTCCCTCTCGTTGTTACTTGGTGAGTCTGACTAAAGGCTGATCAATCTTGTTTATCTTTTCAAAGTCCACTTTCACCACTCTTATTTAACATAGTACTGAAAGTCTTAGCCACAACAATCAGACAAGAAGAAAAAATAAAAGGAATTCAAATTGGAAAGGAAGAATGAAGCTGTCATTATTCAAAGATGACATGATATTGTACATAGAAAACCCTAAAGATTCCATCAAAAAAGTACTAGAATTAAGAAATGAATTTGGCAAAGTAGCAGGATACAAAATCAACATCCAGAAATCGTTGTCATTTTTATACAACAATAATGAACACACAGAAAGAAAACTAAAAAAATAATCCTAGTTACTATTGCAACAAACAAATTAAGATACTGAGGAATAAACTTAACCAAAGAAGTGAAGGACCTGTTCACAGAAAATTATAGGACATTGAAAAAAGAAATAGAGGAAGATATAAAAAAGTAGAAACATATACCTTATTCATGGACTGAAAGAATTAACATCATTAAAATGACCAGCCTACCCAAAGCAATCTATAGATTCAATGCAATCCTCATTAAAATACCAACAACATATTTCAGAATGAGAACAAATACTCCAAAAGTTTATATAGAACCAAAAAAGACTGCAAATAGCCACAGAAATCTTGAAAAAGGACAACAAAGTAGGAGGGATCACAATACCAGATACCAGGATAGACTACAAAGCCATTGTAATCAAAACAGCCTGGTGCTGACACAAGAACAGGCATATAGATCAATGGAACAGAACAGAGAACCTGGAAATGGACCCAAGACATTGTGCTCAATTAATATTTGACAAAGGTGGCGAGAGCATACAATGGCATAAAGACAGTCTCTTTGATAAATGGTGTTGGAAAAATTGGACAGCTATATGCAAATAAATGAAACTAGACCACCAACTTACACCATATACAAGAATAAACTCAAAATGGATAAAAGACTTTAATATGACTGGCGAATCCATAAAAATGTAGGCTACAAAATCTCAGACATCACACACAGCAGAATTTTCACTGATATAACGCCTCAGGCAAGAGAAACAAAAGAACAAATTAATAAATGGGACTACATCAAACTAAAAAGCTTCTGCACAGCAACAGGAACAAGCATCAAAAAAGAAAGGGAACCCATTATATGAGAGAACATAATTGCCAATGATACATCAGATAAGGGGTTAATTTCCAAAATATATAGAGTACTCATACAACTCAACAAAAGGAAGACAAAGAATCCAATTTAAAAATGGGCAGAGGACCTAAATAGACACCTCTCCAAACAGTACATACAAATGACCAAGAGACATATGAAAAAATGCTCAATGTCACTAATCATCAGAGAGATGCAAATTAAAATGACTATGAGGTGTCACTTCACATCTGCCAGAATGGCTGCTATCAACAAACCATCAAACAACAAATGCTGTTGAGAGTGTGGAGAAAAGGGGACTCTAGTACACTGCTGGTGGGAATGTAGACTGGTGCAGCCGCTATGGAAAACAATATGGTGTTTTCTCAAAAAATTAAAAATGGAACTTCCATTTGACCCAGTGATCCCACTTCTAGAAATATACCCCAAGAAGCCTGAAACACTGATCAGAAAGAATATATGCACCCCTGTGTTCATAGCAACCTATTTACAATTGCTAAGATCTGGAAACAGCCCAAGTGCCCATCAATGATGAGTGGATAAAAAAGCTGTGGTACATACACACTATGCCGCTGTAAGAAAGATCTCTTCTCCTTTGAGACGACATGGAGGGATCTGGAGAGTATTATGCTAAGCATAATAAGCCAATCAGAGAAAGACAAGGATCACATGATCTCCCTTGTATGTGGAATATAATGAACAAAATAAGCTGATGAACAAAATAGACCCAGAGACATAGAAGTAGGGTATACACTGACAAACCTCAGAGGAGGGGGATGGGGGAAGAGATAAACCAAAGAACTTACGCCTATAAGCATAACCGATGGACATGGACAACGATATGGTGAAAGTGGGGCAGGAGCAGGGAGGAGGGTATTAATTGGGGATTAAAAAGGAGAAACATCTGTAACAAAAATAAATTAGTTTTTTAAAAATTAAGGAAGTACAGACTGGGTATGCAGAGTGCCCAGATATGGCCAGGCCCTCCAGGACTCCAGGAATGTGTGAAGGTTCAGATCCTATGTCCTGCAGATTCTTTCTCAGGTTTTTGGTTTATCCGCCAGTCCCTGCTCTATTTCTCATTGTTCTTATTTCCAGAGATGGTGACCAACCTGGTAGTTTATTTACCTGTCTTTTTAAACACACACACATCACACACATTTTTATTGATTCTTAGAGAGAGAAGGGAAGGGTGAGGGGGAGAGAGAGAGAGAGAGAAACATTGATGTGAGGGGGCTATGGGGTGTCGAACCTGCAACCTGGGCATGTGCCCTGACTGGGAATCAAACCGGCGACCCCTCAGTACATAGGATGATGCCCAACCAACTGAGCCCCACCGGCCAGGGCTATTGACCTGTCTTTAATCTCTTTTGCACTCCAGAACAATTTGTCTAAAACCACAAGAGTAAGCTTTTTCAAATAGCATTTTGCCCCGTATTCGACAAACACTGAAAAGGGTCATAAGACCTTCAAAGCATAGTGGCAGGGAATGCAGGGAGTCTGAGCCTAAAGGTCCAGCCAGCCTCGACCAGGGAAAGCGCTGAGCCGAGCCAACTCCCGGGTCCTGTCCTTCTCCTTGCTCTCTGCCAGTGCCTAGAACAGTGATTTTCAACCTTTTTCCTCTCATGGCACACATAACCAATTACTAAAATTCTGCGGCACACCAAAAATTTTTTTTTTTTTGCCAGTCTGACAAAAAATATGTATAATTTTGATTCATTCACACCAGATGGGTATTGTTGTGTTGACTGTTGTCATTTTTTAAAAAATGTGACAGTCTAATGGAGAAGAGGTCAGTGACTTTGACTTAGTAGTCAGGTAGTGCACGTTTTAAAATTTCTTGTGGCGCACCGGTTGACAATTGCTGGCCTAGCTAGTTTTTTGATCAAATTCGCTTGGCCTCACCACCTGGCACTCTTACGCTTGTTCTCCCTTCAGGGAGGCGTTTCCTGTCATGACTAGTTCCTTCTGTACCCCAGTCAGGGACACTGCTGGATGTAGCATCACTAGTGTTTAGATTTGCGCAAATGGGCTTCTCAGTTGCTGGCCTGCATTAGCACTGTGGGATTGTAGCAACAGCCCCCAGCATGTCCTGACGCCTGGGCCTCCTCCCTCCCACCTGCTGTGTTTTTCGTGGAGCAATGCAAGGTGTTCCTAGGTTCTTAATGAACAAAAGGGGTTCCACGAACAAACGAGTGTGAAGAGTGGTGTCTGGTGCAAGTCTCATCAGATATGCGAATATGCACTGTGATATGCTAATGTGAATCGGGACTCTTTAAGGGGGAGAATATAAAACTTATTTGATTGAGAAACTCCTTTTTTTTTTTAGACAAACATCTGTTACCATCACAAAGAATTAATTATAGTGTTTCAAGAGAGTACAGTTTACACGTTTTGGAATTTTGGACTGCACCCTCAAATCAAATTCCTGGCACCTCGATCACTTCATCTTGCCTTCTCGAGAACATACTTGTGTCTTACTCATAATTTTCAAAATTCATTGTCCATTTTAAATTCTCAGGGTCATCTAAATTAGTCTGCATACAGTCTCAGTAAAAAGTTAAATTCAATTGAAAAGATTAGTGGTTTCAGCGTCTCGAGCCTTGATTTTATGCTTTATGCCCATGCAGATGAATGTACAAAGGAACCTTGGGAAGAGTAATATTCCAGACAGAGGAAGTGACATGATTCCTTTTAGGCATCACATCAGGCTGTTTGACTGTATAGTCACTTGCAACATGAGATGCCAGGACACATAAACAGGAAAACCATTTGAGTTCAGATGTTAGTAAAAGTCCTGTAATTAGGACAAAATTCTTTAGGGAGTGAGCGCCAATGCAAATGATATCAGAAGCCCACGCACCTTGTCTCTTGTAGCAGGGGAAGTGCCATAGACAGAATTAACTGGAATACTGGCGGAATGACCCAGTGTCCCTGGTTTACCTGGGACAGCACTTCTTACACCTGTCGTGTCAAAGTAACTAACGAGTATTCTCTTTTACTTTCAGAAAAGTGCTGGTTTGAATGATTCATTGTATAGGCAGTAAGATAAGGAAGTGACAGGAACTAACAGAGGAGTAATGTGTCCTAACAGTGATCAGATAGGACTATTTAAAAGAAAAAGAGTAATGAAAATTGTCCAGGGAAACATTAAGTCAGAGATGATGAGGCCAACCTGAGTTTTTAATGCAGAACAGTTTCAGTAGGTGAGTTAGGTTAACCTGTTTAGTTTTGTCCTTATTGACACCTTCAGAACATTTTGCCAAATGTATTGTTATTTAATTATCAGGCTTCTTATTGTGTTGATATTTTGTCAGATTTCTGAGATATTATTTACAACATTTTTAAAGAAACAGGTACAAATTCATACTCATTCCTGAGCATGGAATTTTATAACCAAATTGGTTCAAATAGTGATTAAAAATAAAAATACGTATATAAAATTGCATATCTCCGTATGTTCCTTACACACAGTAAACACTTAATAAATGTGTGCTCAATATGTTAATGAATACCCTGACTGTTGGCCAATGCAAAAAAGGCTGAATTATAATTATAAAATTTCTACAACATCATTCTTAGCATTTTGACAGTGTGCATACAACTTAATATGCACTCTATGCTCACACAAACTATTTGTTTTATTTTATTTATTTTTAATCATCACCTGAGGATATTTTTATTGATGTTAGAGAGAGAGGAGAGAGAGAAATACCAAGGTGAGAGAGAAACATCAGTTGTTTGTCTTCTCTGTGCACCCTGACTGGGGATCGAACCTGTGACCTTTTAGTTATGGGATGATGCTCCAACTCACTCACCAGCTAGGGCTCCTACAAATTATCTGTATTATTTTACCAAACAAGGAACAGACTCTAGACCAGCTATTATAATTTTTTTTCATGTCAGTCTGAAACTTTTGTTGATCACCCACTTTGTTGAAGAACGTTCTACTTATTCTTGGGGATTATGAAGGAAATAGATGATACTGGCCCTGCCTTAAAGAGCTTAAAGAGAAAACTTATTCAAAGATGTTATTGCCTTTCTTATCCTTGATGAACAGTTTGCTATACATGACATGACATTTTAATAGGTAATAAGATCTTTCATGCCCATAGCAGGCAGCTGGAGAGATACAGTCATACTAATGCTCTGTGGTTCTACATAGTTATAAAATCTTCACATCCTCTTGTTTATAGATAGCCAGGAGAAATTAACTTCTTAAAATTCATTCATTGGCCAGAACTCTCACTTGATTGGAAAAGAAGTTGAGGTTGTCGTTTCTTCCTTCCAATGGCTAACAGTCCAGGCAGGGAAGTGGTCAATTACCTTACAGAAAAAATACAAAGTACTGAGTCGGGCACATAGAAACTTTCCCCATTGAATAGCTCTTGCAGGTTCTCTCAGAGTGCTTTTACCTTACAGGCTGTGGGTACACACAAAACATTTTTTAAAGGAGGAATATAGAAATCACAAAATAATAGTATTGTAGGAAATTTTGCCTGGTGGCCATATGTAGGCTGTATTATAACGAGACCGGAGCGAGGGAGAACAGTTAGGAAGCTGTGTGGTAACCGAGCCACAGGATGCTAAGACAGGATTCCGAGCCGTGAATGGGAAGGAGGCTGAGTGTGAGATATTCTGAAGGCAGAATGCAAAGCTCTCAGTAAGTGGTTTTGTATAGAAATAGGAGCCAGCAATGGACCTGAGGAGAGCAGAAGCTCCTGACCAAAATGTGTGCCTGGTAAGACCATTCTGAGTTTCTCCTTGAAAAGGTGAAACTTTCTTACATCTCCAATGTGTAAAGTTTCTGTAGATTATGTCTATTGTGGAAATCCAGCTCCAAAAGGGAAGCCTACATCCAACCCCTCAAAATGCTGCTTATCTGGTTTGGAAATTTGATGTTTAATGTAGTTTCCAGATTCAAAGGAAAACAAGAGAATAGTGACAAGCAGATGGATGTCTGTGTCTGAACAGCTTCCTCCAAGATTGCTGATAAAAGACATTTATTTGTTATTGAGTTCAGAGGGCTGACCTTAATGTTAGAGAAGCTAGAAGGCGGAGCCCGGCCGAAGGTGGAACAAGCCTGTACAAAGTGAAGGCAGAGCATCTCTCCAGATCGTGATGCAAGGCCAGTGGGTGCCGCAACGGCTTCATGTACAGTTTGAGGATGGTGATGGGGAGATTGTAAATGTTAGGTTTCTGTTACTCTTGTTTTCTGGGAATTTGCCTTCTAAAATTCAGTGGTTGGAAATTTCATTCCATTTCTAAGTATATATACAATTCTCTTGAATTTCTAATTCTCTCAAAATAAAAAATAATGCCTAATTAATATTGATGTGTATCATAGTGTATAATAATCTATCAGTGTATCATAGTGAATACGCATAAGCAAAGTAAACTAAAAATGTCCTTTTATGCTACAGAGATAGAGGTACATTTTCTTTTCTACTGCATTAAATGGCTGCTTTGGTAATGTGGCTATCATAGCAGATTTAAGGCCCCCTTTTCTGCACCCAACCAAGCACGTCCCCATTTAGTAGTGGGCCCAGGACATCTCTGGATGCATATCATTTAAGGGGTGCATTCTATTTCCACTTGGTCTACATTCTGGGCCTAGGGAATACTTAATTCTTTGAGGTCTGCTGTTCATACTTAAGAACGTTTGGTCACACCAGTGATATGGGATAGAATGATTATTTGCAACATCAATCTTAAAGCTCATACAGATGTTAGGTCGTATAGTTGTTGAGACTGAATTTCTGGTCCGAATGTGTTTCTTTATATTTACAATGACAATAAAATAGTAACTCTTTAGGAACGTTTATAAATCTACCTTTCTAAAAATGCAAGTAACTTTCTTTTTAGAAAAGTGGTTCATGTTTATTGCAAAAAATCAAATATTGCAGAAAAATGTAAAGAATATAAAAATCACCACAAGTCCTATTGCCTTAATATAAATGTTAACATTTTGTAAACATCCTTCTAGTCATGTTTCTATGTATACCAATATATCACCCCCCCCACCCCACACACATTCACTGATACATATACTATTAAAAAGAGTGGAATTAAGTAATGTGTTATTTTTTCTAACAAATATGTGCCATTAATCTTCTCAGATACATACCCAGAGGCCCCATCATCATCCCAATGGTTTCAATTGTATTGTTTGCTGACATTTGTATTATATAATCTTCATTTTTTAACATTTTACTTTTATTCTCATTATAAACAATGTTTCCGTAAACATTTTAGTGTACTCATTTTATAATACTACAGTATAACTTTCAAGAAATGGAATAATTGGGCTAAATGATACAATTTGAATTTTTGATCCATACTTGGTACAGGCAATTTTTTTTTTTATTATTTTCTGAAAAAGTCTTTTTCTATAATATTCCAGTATCATTTATATTTATTTTTATAAACTATTCAGTTTCAATGATGGATGTTCCCAGGTTGCAATATTCTTAGAATTGAAGAGCAGGTATTTTTTACTGTATCTATAGCTTTTGTAATTTTGCACCTCTTAATAAAAAGTTCCCCCTCCATCTCTTCAAACTACCAAGTCAGATACCTTGATGATGTTCTCAGTCAGATTAGATCTGGGACGGTTTTGATGTACTCTCTGTCTACTTTGGCACATAAGGAGAATCTTTTAAATTTAATTCAACCTCTGTTGTTTTATGTGTTCAGTAGTTGTGTGGTTAGAACCATGCTTTCCATAAACAGATTTGAACAAGTTTGAAAGGTACTTCTTTTAAGAACTTAATTATAGTTATAGCAAGATATGTGAACACATACAAAGAAATTTAAAAATATAAAGCAAGACATATAATTAGTATTTTAACGAGAGATGTGTTGATAGGTTCTGTATGAGAAGAGGAGAAATTCCTTGACCTGTAATAATCAGAGAAGGTTTTATGAAGGAAATAATAAGCCCTGAAGAGTGACTTGGATTTAGGAAGGGAGGGCTTTCATAGGGGAGAGATGTAACAGTTATCAGTTATCTATTGCTGTGTAAGAAATGACTCCAAAACGTAGTGAAGTAGTACCACCGTGATTTATTATTTCTCGTGACCCTACTGATCATATGGGCAATTGGTTCTTCTGCTCCTCTTTCTTGGGCTCCCTCTGGGAGCTACATTTAGTTGGCACCTCAGCTGGAGACTTGGTTCTGCTGGCACCACAAGGATGGCAAGGCCTCTCTGTCCACACTGTCTTGTTGTCGCTCAGTACAACCCAGGCTTCTTCAGGAATGGTGGACTCAAGGCTGTGTTACGAGACAGTGAAAGTCAAACATGAATGTTCCATTAAGGTCTAGCTTTGGAGCTTGCGCCATATTATCTCTGCCTCACTCTGTTGAAAGAGATGTAGTCAAAGCCAGTGCAGATAAAAATAAATAAATTTTGGTGGAAGAAGCAGTAAAGTCTTCTTGCAAAAATATGGGCATATCAATACAGGAATATTTTGTGGCCATATTTTTAGACTCACCACAAGGGAACTGCATGAACAAATATTTGGAAGCAATAACAAATTATATTGAGAGTCAACAAGAAGATAGGTTATGATGCCATGTTTCAGGGGATACAAGAAGCTCTTGGCTATTCTCAGGTACTGTTCTTAGGATCACCAACAGTTTATTTAGGTTGTTAGCAGTGAAACGTCAGTTTTTGGATCTTGGATAAATAACACATGTGTCTTGACACAACAGTGTTTCAATCCTATTTCAAGTTATTATATTCTGTGCTTCCATATTAATGTAAGCATAATAGTAACACTATATAAATACATAGAAAGAGTAAGTGATTTAAGGTTATTATCTATTTATTGATTCTTTTCATATTCTGGTGCTAAAGATTAGAGAAATGATTGCAGGTATCACTTAAAAGTAAGGAATACTGAAAAGTAATTAACATATGTGTGGAGTACAAATAAATAGAAAAAACTTATACATTTAAAAAATTCCATTTTTCACTATAGGGAAACAATGTTGGACTAACTGTGCTTTCTCACTTTTATTGCTGTAGCTGATAAAGCTAGACTTACAATTAGGTAAAGCAGGTAGCTCTGTGCATTTTATAATTTGAAGGACATAGGAAAATCTCTGCATCAAATCACTGGGCTGCTACAGTATCTAAATCTCACCATTGTAGTTTCCTTATTTTGTATTTAAAGATTTTTACATAAAGAGATACAATATAAGAACTTATAAATATCTTATGTCATGATCACCTTTTCATGATATCATGTCATAATTGAACTTTGTGTGTGTGCGTGTGTGCGTGTGTGTGTGTGTGTGTGTGTGTGTACAGATGGATGAATGGAGATGGTAGGAAGAAAATGTGCCTTCTCCTAACTTAAGAGAGGGAAAAATACTAGAAACAAAATAGAAGCAATGAAAGCATATTGCCAGTTACATAACTTGTGAAATTTTATACTTTCAGTTGTTCCTTGAAACTATAAAAATATCATTTTTTTTATATAGAAGATAAAAACAAACAAAATTTTCTTAATTGCAAAAAACTGTGGCCCATCATGCTATATTTCCCAAGCTGGAGTTCTGCCCCTGCGTTTGTGCCGACCCTTGCCCACTTTTGTGTCACCCAATACAAAGATATCTTTTTTTTTTAGTTTTATATTCAGCGAAAGTTTGAGTCTTTTTTTGTAACTATGATATCAAAATAAAAGTATCTCCTTTTCCTGCTGGCATATGTGAGTGACTGTGCATCACCAGCAATCTCTGTCTATGTGCCTGTTTATTTCCCAAACCTTCATGTTTATCTTTCCTCTGCTTCTTCCTAATTTGGTTTTAGCTTTCTTGAGAAACATGGAAAAGAGTGACCAATGTCCCTAGCTTGGCATATCTAGGAGTGCCCTAACTTAAAATTGTGTTCAGTACCTAAGACAGTTTCCTCCAAAATAATTGTGTGTGTGTGTGTGTGTGTGTGTGTGTGTGTGTGTGTGTGACTAGGGTAGCCTTTGTATCAGCTGCTGGGTTCATCTAAAGTTAACATACAATTTTCATCTTTGGTTGCCTCTGGTTGCCTGATAGTTGATATATTTGGGGAGCTATTGTTTGACTGATAATAAGTGAGTCTGAAATGATGATGTCAGTATTCCTTGAGCACCAATAATTATTTTTCCTTTTATTTTAAAGGCTTGTTCTATATTGCCCAGTAAGTCCTTATCAAAATTACAAAAAACTTCTATAGCTATTTAAGCAATGTGAGTGTACTAGTTTTATTAGAATCAAATGAATTGTGCTGGGTTATAGAGAATAAAGAAAATTGATTTACTTACATAAAGATAGAATAACTATCTTAAAAGGATAAAGTGGAGATAAAGCTATATTAATCCCTTAATTCTTTGTTTTTACTAATACTTTAATTTCTCAGAGTTCTTTTGAAAGAACACCCTTCCTACATCTTTCCATTTTTCCCTTTTTTTCCTGACATCTTTGATCATATATTAGTAATTGATTGACATAGGTTCATGATTAATTTTTTAAATTAAGTGACTCTTTAGGGTATGTAGGAAATGATATCAATAGGCACTGCCACTGAATTATTGAGACTATTTTAATGGAGTTGTTATGGTGATCATGGGATCAGCTCTAAACTGGGACAATCTGTCCCATTTATGCTATAATTTGGTAAGTTTCGGAATGTGTCCATTCTGTGTTCCAACTTATCTAGTTGACAGTTAATTCAAATAATGATTCAATCAACTTGTATTATCTGGAATCCCCCCTTCAAAATTCCAACATCCCTGAGAGGGATGGTACATTAGATCATTTTCAATAGTTCACACTTGACATAAAGTAAATAATGAGATTAGATCTAACAGGATAATTGGCATTGTTCAGGTACTAAATGGAATGAGGCATAGCTTAAGTGAGATGGGAAGAGAAGAAATGTCTGGCTCATACACAGATGCCTGGAAGGTGTCTACATGTATGGGTCATTACAAAAGATCATTCAGGGGAACCAGGAGCCATTATAAAATAATAGGAAGGAGCCCTGGCCGGTTTGGCTCAGCAGTTAGAGCGTCGGCCTGCGGTCCGGGGAGACCCGTGTTCGGTTCCCGCTAAGGGCATGTACCTCGGTTGCAGTTTGTCCCCGGCCCTGGTTGGGTCGTGCGGGTGGCAGCCACTCGATGTGTCCCTTTCACATCGATGTTTCTCTCTCTCTCTCTCTGTTCCTCTCTCTCCCTCCCACTCTATCTGAACAAAAAACGAAAAAATGTCCTCGGGTGAGGATAATAATAATAATAATAATAATAGGAAGGAGAGTAAGACTTGAACCTGGGAGCTTCTGAAGATCAGCTTCTTCATTTCGTTCTGGAGCCTCTTGAATGTTTTAAGAAGCTGTACGCTCTATGTACAGTCACAGATGGGCAGAACATTCTCCTTCCACACCTGAAGTATCATTGTTAAAGTTGGACTTTCCTGCATATAAATAACAAGGGGAATGATGATTGAACCACCTATGTGGCTTTAAAGGTCACCAGAAATGCATTCTCATGTTTCTATTTTAAATGGCTTAGTCTAGGGCCAATGATTACTTGCCAAGATTTTAAAAAGAAAAACAATTAGGAAAAGTAAATGTCAGATGCCATCATGAACAGGTATAAAAAGTCTAAAAACTGCAAATTGTTAACAAGGAGCTGCATGGATGCAGCTTGACCCCAGGAGCAGACAAATGAGGTGACTGGAGAACAGAATTTCTTCGGGGAGCTGCACAGCATCCTCTGAGCTGTTGGCATGGGCAACTGTGGGCGTGGAGGTTGAGCTACAACTAGCGAGCTGAACATGGATTTTTGTCTGACTCTGCAAGTTGTTTAACCATGAGAAATAAACTATAGTTTAGATACTTGGAATGGCTATAAGTTTAGGTCTGAACTTTTATAAATGATGAGAAGAAAAAGATCATTAGCTTTCTTTAGAAGATTGTGATTTGGGTGAATTCAACACTAATAGTCTTCTGTAGAAAGCAGTGGATACTACTTGAGAGCAGACATTGTTGTCTTTTTTTTTTTTAATCATTGTATCACTGATGGCTGGCATATAATAGGTATTCAGTAAATATCTACTGAATGCAACAACGTTTGAATGAATAATGAAATCTCTGATTTATGTTATAGCATCATTCAATATTTTAACCTATATCTCTTTTTGAAAACATTAAACATTAACTCATGACTTTATTGATTATATGATAAAAATAATAGGTATTTTTGAGTTTTAAAGTATAAAATATATTAAATATTTAGAAAAGAATTTTTCAAAATGTGCTGTCAGGCTCTGATGTGCGTGATGAGAAGCTCATTACCCTCTTCCCTCAGGTTTCCTACCCAGTTGAGAAACAATCTGTCTTTATTAGGGTTTATTATTATAGTTGCATAACTCATCAAACTCAGTGGCTTGAAACAAGAACAGCCATTTATTCTACTCATGAATCTGCAATTTATGCAGGGCCAGGAGGCATGATCTACTTCTAGCCCGTGTGCTGTCAGCTGAGTTGGCTTGAATGGGTCTGAAGAATCCACTTCTGAATCGGCTCAGCCGCTTCCAAGGCTGCAGAGCTGATGCTGTCCGGCAGTTCGCTGTGCACACGTCATGGATTGGGGGGACATTTCCCTTCATATCTTACCTGCCATTATTAAATACGGATATAAATAGAAAGAGAAGTGATGGTTGAACCACCTAAGTAGCCTTAGTGCTACCTTAGTGTCTTCTCATATCAATATTTTAAACGGTTCAGTCTAAGGCCAGTGCTCAGCTGGGAGCTCAGCCGAGGCCGTTGGCCAGGGGCCTTGATTCCTTCCATGTGGACTCTCCAGGAGAATGCGCGGGCTTCCGCACAAAGAGCAGTGTCCTAACAGTGAGGGTTACAAGGTTCTAGTTTCTTAGGGCCTGGGCCCAGATATCGGCATTTGATCACATTACTCTATTCTATTGTTAAAACAGGCACAGAGCACACCTAGATTCAAGGGGAAAGGATATACACCCTGCTTCTCGGTGGAAGGGGTATCAGAAAGTTTGTGGCCATTTGAAGTCGACCATAATTACCTTCTAAATAATCCCTGTGTGGTGAATTAAAAAAGTACGACTTTTTAAATGTCATTTACCAAGACTTTAAATATGATAAGCTTGTAAAATTAGCTTGTTTTAAGTTGTCTTAAGCCTGAAAGTTCGCAGGAGGGCGTATAACAAGGAGGCTTATCAAATTTTAACAAATTAGCTTAATTATTATTATTAAAGTAGGGAAATTGATTATATGACATCCCTTTCAAAGGGTAAAATTATATAATAAGCCTCTATAAAACTGGCCAGGCCGAGCATGGACATCCATATTTAATAAATGACAATAGGCCTTCCCAATTTATTTATTATCTTCATATAGTCAGGACATGTGTCACGTTGGCTTCTAAATATTTTATCCTTCTATCTGCATTAATAATGTATATGTCATCTATGTTTTTGTGTCAGCAGTAGTGAGACTTCGACTTGCAAAAAGAATGTGTCTGAAAAAACTGTTTTCTAGGTTTTTAGTGTGTGGATTTATTGGAAAAAAATATTTGAATACCTACTATATTTCAGGAACTGGTCTGTGTTCTGGAAATACAGCAGTTAGCAAAAAGGACAGGGCTCACCCTTGCACTCATGGAATTTGCATTTCTAAACAAATGCTAAATTGATGTGCTATGTAAATTAAAGTAATGAAAATAAGATTAAGAACATAGGCATAGTAAGGAGAGTGATATGGGAGGAAGAGGATGTTTAGGCAGGTGGTCTGGGAAGGGCTCTGTGCTGAGTTGGACGTGGAGCAGAGGCCTGGACAAGGAGAGGGCATAGGCCAGGTGAGGATCTCACAGAAGGGTGTTTCAGGCAGAGGAACAGCTAGTGGAGGTGCCCTGAAGAGCGAATGCATTCAGAATGCTTGAGTAGCACCAAGAAGCTAGCGTGACTGGAGGAAAGAGAGCAAGGGATGGATGGTAGAAATTGTGATCAGTGGGGGAAGCAGTGCTCTGATTATGTGTCCTTGAACCATGGCTGGTTGGATTTAAGTCTGTGTATGATCTCATATATATAATTCTCTCCACTGCATGAAAAATTGTTTGGAAGCTACTTCCATGGTGATGATGATAATGATGATGGCATAACAATTCATAGATAGGTACTCTCCACTAGACTTTCTTAACTTGGTTTATATGATTTATCTCATTTAACACATCTCCTTTGTGAAGAATCTAGTACAATTTTAAAGTTATAAATGAGGGCGTAGAAGTCTAGAGAGATTTAGTACTGGCCCAAAGACACAAAGCTAGTAAGTGGAAAAACACATTAAAGACTATGCTAGGATGCTGGTAGAGGTGGGAAGTGATTGAATTGAGGCTATAATCTGAAGGTAGAGCCAAGAGGAATTGGTGAATTAAATGTAGGAGATGAATTGAAGAGTGAGGTGAAGAATGACTGGGTAGTTTTTGGTCTGAGAAACTATGTGTGGCTTTGCAATTTACTGAGATACAAAAGTGCATTTGGCTGTTGGAGAAAGGATGTTGTAAATTAAGAGCTCTTTTTTGGACACGTTTGATTTGAATGTCCATTAGGCATCCAAGAAATTGTGTGTGCCTATAATTCAGAGCAAAGATATACAAAGTTAAAAAATTAAAAAAATACATATACATATATTTGAATCTCTTACCTTAAATTATGACTGTGTTCTGTCCTCTCCAGGGTAGGACACCATACTCACATGCAGATGGGAGTCAGAAGTGGGTGCCTTTGTAACTATGCCAAACTTATTGAGATGTTGATTACATTCTTCATTTATGAATGCTGCAAACTTTTAATACATTGGCAGTTTTCTTTATATTTTAGTACTTAAACTTTTCATTTGAGCAGAATGTATGCATATTTAATGTATCCAGAAAGATGAAATGTGTGGCAATTTGTTATACTAAAAAGCAGTAGTAAGGCACTTTGGCAAATATAGCATATCCCAAGCATCTTAGGAAGCCAAACAAGTTAAATGTGTCAAAATAATAGGTAGTTCTGTGATATTTATTGATAACTTAAAATAGTGGGCACTATTAAAACACATGATTGTAGCATTATTTCATTAATCCTGAAAATGCTTATTATTTTAAAAATGTAAATTCTCCTTATTTCTCTTTTCTGAAAATGTGAAATTCCATATTTGTTAAAAGATTTTTTCTATCATTAATTTATTCACATTATTTCTGTTTGTTTTTATTAATACCACAATGGTGGAATAGAGATGTTAAATCTATTACCTCTTTTTTTTAGAAAGATATAAATATTCAAATGCTTAAAGACCAGTTGAGAAATGTCAGCACTATATTCTTCTTACTCAGTTTTAACAAAACATCATCTATCTTGAAAATTATCTGCACTGGCATCAAAATTCCTAAATAACAGCAAAGAACTCCTGACTAAATACTGATAAAATTATAGCTTCCTGTTGTGAAATATAATTTGTTGTACTCAGAAAACAATTGTTCTTAACACACACACACACACACAACACGCACATGATTTTCTAAAATATGTTAAGGATCCTGTTATTTCACTTGCTTAATTTTATATCATTTCCATCAAAAGGGATTTTGATTGATGAAATGGCAAAATGAAACAACCCATACTTTGTTTAGAGGAGTCATTTTTTTCAAATGCTTGGAGGATGTAGAATGGACATAATTGTCTTATATTCCACTCAATTTTCAAATGCTTATGGAATGTACATGGTTACTAAACATTGTACTGAACACTACGGTAAATAAAGTACTGTCCTCTTTCCAAAGAGGTTAGTGTTAACAAGGGGAGGAAATCAAAGGGATGGAATGGAGCGGGGTGGTGTGTATCTAGGGGTGTGTTCAGTGTGGGCTGAACTCAACTGCTTTTCAAAGCTTTTACAAGATCAGGTAAGCATTTGTAGCCTGACCAGATATGGAGAGAACAAGGTTGATAAATTATCGGTTGAGGGAGGAGGTCGTAGTCAGGGGCATTATAAAAACCTCTTCCATTTGTAGGCTCCTGTAGATAAATAGCACTGGTCTAGACGCAAGCTGGCTTTACTTTTAATTAACATGATGGAATAAAAAATTTACAACACTGGTATACTGACATGCGTTTAATAACCTGAATTTTCAAGCACTCCCAAAGTTTTATTTTAGCTCTTAATTCCAACTGTGTTTCTATTCAGAACCTTCTAAAAATGAAACATTTTAATTTGTCTTTAGTCCCTATGTTTCTTATGTTCTGTCAACAATATTTATAAATAGGGAAGCATTCCAAAAGCTGGAAGGAGCCGGCAGTGGGAAAGAACATATATTTCTAAACTGGACCGTCAGTCCCTGGAAAATCCAAATTGATTAGGCTTCATTGAGAAGGACAAGACTGGAGGATAACTTAGTCGTAAGGCTAGAATTTCGTATGCAAATTATAGTTTCTGATCATTTAATTCTTCATGAAATCTGTTAGACACTCTCACGTTTCACCACTTTGGCTGGTGTGTTGCATGTTCATGAACTCATGTTTCTCTTACTGAAAGTAACATTTACTGATTAAGCACCAAATTCCAGGCGCTCTTCTCAGGGTTAGGTTAACGTGTCTAAACCTCTAAAGTTCATAAAGACATCTCTGTCACATTATTCATTGATTGGGTCAATATTTAGATTATTGTTTTTCACTTGGAATATTTGTTTCATTTTTCATCATTTCTTCTCTTTCAGCTCTTCTTTATGCAACTATTTTTGGAAATGTTACCACAATTTTCCAGCAAATGTATGCCAACACCAACCGATACCATGAGATGCTGAATAACGTACGAGACTTTCTGAAACTCTATCAGGTCCCCAAAGGCCTTAGTGAACGAGTCATGGATTACATCGTCTCAACCTGGTCCATGTCCAAAGGCATTGACACAGAGAAGGTATGGGTTATTATTATTGTTATTTACTTTCTATTTCAATAGAATCCTCAAATGCCTGTCGTTTTTTTTTCCCCACTCACGTGTTGCTTGTATAATTGCTTCATAAATGTTACTGTTTCATAAGTAACATATCAATCAATCACATTATTGAGTGCTTAGAAGGTAAAGCACTCGACCATTAATCATCAATTAGCACTAGTCATCAGACTCAATTTAGAAATTGTGGTTCCTGAAAACAGCTAATTACTGTATTTCCATAAAACACTCTTATTTCCTCTCAGAGTAATTTGCTGTATTCCTCTAAAACTTTAAAAGTGGTGCCCTTTCTTCTGGTAAATTTTATTTTAAAAAAAATTAATTTATTATTTTGTTGAGAGTATTACAGATGTTCCCATTTCCCCCCTTTGCTGGCCTCCACCATCTCTCCCCCTCCCCAGGTCCATGGCTGTGCATATGTGCATCTAAGTTCTTTGATTAATCTCTTCCCACCTTCCCTCTGAGATCTGTCACTCCGCTTCATGGATCCATGTCTGTGGTCCTGTTTTTTATTTTTCCTTTGACTTTTTGATCATTCAAAGTTCAGAAAGCAACTTCCTTACTTATAAACCAAAAAATTAGGTGTTTGCTATCCTCCACTTAAATCTCTCCCCTTTGTCTCACATCTTTATAAAGCAACTTATAATTCTGTGTTTTTCCACACACAGATCTATAGAATGGATACCATCCTCCCCATTCATTTGATATCTCTAATTTCTTGCTTGTATTTTCATGGAAGCTTTAAAAATTTTTCCCATCTATCTCTTCTTGGGGGCAAAGAAGTAACCAAAGACTTCCTTACAATAAAGAAAACCAATTTAAAAAATATTCTCACTTTCTACACCCAGCTGATTCACATCAAACTAGAGGATGGCGAATAGGGCTTGCACACACAACTTTTAGAGAAAACCGACTGTGAGCTATTTTACTTTGTGAGCATTAGTGGAGATTTTATTTTTAGGTACTGACTTTTGACAGATGATAATGATACAGCACATTACCTTCCTTGCCATTTCCCACAAATTTGATTTGTTCTCTTAATCATATGAGGTTGACTTGTAGCTTTTCTGTAAGACCTGCTCAACAAGACCTTTCAAAGTCAAAGGAAAGAGCAAATGAATAAAGTAGATGTTTAGGGGATGTTCACTAAACAACAAGCAGTGGTTTTTTAAGCCAGAGCAGGCATTGTTAGGAACAGATGGTCAAAGGGATGTGTAGGGAATAAACATGGAATGTGACAACTGAGGGAGTACAGGTGCTATATTCAAGGGTAACTACTTGAAAAAGGGAGAAATGTGTTCCCCTTAAACATTTTACCAAATGCAGTATAAATTTTCTAGTTAAATGACCACTTAAAGCAGAAAGTGTGACCACAGAGTAGAGAAGGATATATTACATTTCTGTGGAATTTGATTAATGTATAAATGATTCAATGTATGGT
The DNA here is from genome assembly GCF_014108415.1 of Molossus molossus. Taxonomy (NCBI): domain Eukaryota; kingdom Metazoa; phylum Chordata; class Mammalia; order Chiroptera; family Molossidae; genus Molossus; species Molossus molossus. Next base: position 217,167,495 of record NW_023425344.1, on the reverse strand, counting down.
TAGTAGGGCGGGTATCCAAAGAAGAAACAGTGTCTTCCTCCGGTGCGGGTGTGAGTCATTAAGATGTCAAATGCAGGATGCCCTTTGAGGTCCTCATTCAGTAAAACTGAGATTGAGAGACCACTCTCTACCTTGTCCATCACCATCTCAGGGAGAAGCTTTCTTTCTAGAAAATTTGGTGGGGTCACCCGGTACATGACAGAAACATCAGTGAAATGATGGAATAATGGCCTTTTACATTAGAAAAGAGCCTGACACATAGCCTATGTTACTCCTGGAGGACCCGTTCAGCTGCCTGCATTGTTAAGGGCAAGGATATTGGGATAGCACATGGTATGTAGCAGGAAATGATTTATGGGTTCCTATTATTTATCCCGTTTTTTTGGTTTGTTTGTTCATAATTTGTGGTCAAAGAAATGTATGGCTGATTAGTAGAGTATCCACTGGAATAATAGGAAAAATAGACGGAGAAGCTAATATTAAAGGTGAAATAAAGTTTTAATTCAAATGAAAATATTTTTAAAGAAAGAAGTATAAATAATAAAATGAATTAACTTTTAGACAAGAAAAAAATGGTTTTGCCTCCTAACTGAATAGGGAATCTTTGGGTTGTCTTTGACTAATAAAAGAAGCAGATTTAAATAACTAGTTGATATGAAAGTTTTGTTTTCCATGTGTAGAACATATCTAAATTTAATTTAATGTAGCAGCAAATTCTCCAAACCTATATTAATCTCTCCCAGCCTATTATGAAAATCTCCACCCAGATGCATACAAACTAACTGTAATAGCACTGTAAGTAAGGAGAAACGCCAGAGTCTTGGCCTGGAAGGTGGTATAGGAGATTTCTGCTAATTTCATAGGCAACGAGAGTGCCTATGAATTTCAAAATGTATTCTAAGACTACACACCATATGCTATACCAAACAAAAAGAAAACAAAAATTGGCATCCAGATCTCCAGTTTAGTAATGAACCTACCAACCAGGGGGAGACCCACATGCCTGGTAGGCCTTCAGTTACACAACTTTAACATACTATAGTAAAGTATTGAAGTACAGACACAAGAGGGAGTAACCAAAACAAAGAAATGAAATAGATATCTCAGAACTAGACTTTACTATAGATAAGAACCAAATATAACTTAAAGGACACATTGCAAAGATGGAATTGATATATTATTGAATATAACTATAAAATGAGCTAAAAATCGAAGAAAATAAGGAGTCTTTCTGATCTAACATAAATATGGGAAGGATTGAGAGTTAAATGTGAAAAATAGAAATCATAAATGATTGGAAGGAAATATGTAGATAATTTATATTTGTACTTATTGAAACAATGGGATATACAACAAAGTAAGTAATAAATAGATTTGGCTAGAAAATGTAAAACTTCTCATACCAAAAACTGTGAAAATGAAAATGAGAGCATTTGCAATAAATATCATAAGTGAAAGGTTAATTATCTTGATATGTAAAGATTATCTTATAAATCAAAAAGAAGAATCAAGGACAAAAATGAGCTGAGTACATAGGTAATTTATAGAAAACAAAATACAAATTACTAATAAACATACAAGAATATCTTATTTTCACTTGTAATAAATTAATATTGAAACAGCAAGAGACCATTTTTAATATGTCAAATGGATAAAGAGAATACTTAATCCACCAAAATATACATGCTCATCTTGGACCTGTTCCATGAACTATAGACTTTCTAATCCAATTGCCTACTCATGTCCTATGAAATTGTCCAGAAATGAACTCCTAATCAACTCCCTTAAACCTGCTTCACTGATATTCTTCCCCAATGCAGTTACTTAGGATGAAAACCCCCCCAATAAGACCTCCACCAAATTTTGTTGGCTCCGCCTCCAGTTCTTACCACCTTTCTTGCTATTACCTTGTCTAAGTCGCTATCATGTTCTGTCTGGGTTATTGTATAGCCAAACAACCGTGCTTTAACCTTTGTTTTCTTGTAGTGTATTCTCAGCACAGCAGCCAATGAGCTTATATGGCTTTCGTAATGAAGCTTTCTCTCTCTCTCTCTCTCTCTTTCTCCCTATCATCTATCTATCTATCTATCTATCTATCTATCTATCTATCTATCTATCTATCTATTTATCTATCTATCTATCATCTATTCATTTATCTATATATGTAACTATTATATATTCATCTTCACTGTAGGAGTTTTTAATAATAACAAAATTGAGCCTGTTAAAAATACAAGGGTAGATCAAAAAGCTGTGGTACATATACACAATGGAGTACTACGCAGCGGTAAGAAAGAAAGATCTCTTATCCTTTGAGACGACATGGAGGGACCTGGAAAGTATCATCCTAAGTGAAACAAGCCAAACAGAAAAAGACAAGTTTCATATGATCTCACTTATTTGTAGAATATAATGAACATAGCAGTTTGAGGAATGGGGTAGTCCCAGAGACGCGGAAGCGGGGTACAGACTGACAATCCCCTAAAGAGGGGGGAGGTGGGGGAGAGATAAACCACAGAACTTATATGCATGTATGCATGAACAGTGGACATGGACAACAATCTGGGGAAAGGGCAGGGAGGGAGGGGGAGGGGGGAATCAGTGGGGGGAAAAGGAGAAACATCTATAACAAAAATTAATCAATTAAAAAAAATACAAGGGTAGAAAAAAGAAAATGAAAGGCTGATGACAGTAATGACATAAATTCTGTAATTGTAGCCACAAAATCTTAGAAATATGAATATACTTGATGATGTAACTTTAGCAAACAGCTTCTCAATTTTAACAACTACCTTATATTCAATGTTAGAGACCTCTTTTACATTTCTTATTTCTCAATAAGCCAAATACTTGTTTTACTCTGTTTCTTGTCTCACTTTTTGTTTGTTTCTTTCAAACATTTTATTGATGGTGGTTGTTGCTATATTTAACTATAAGTATACAGTGAAAAAGATTGAAATATAATGTATTGAAGCTGGATGTCTTTGTTCTGATGCTTCTCTTGTTAGTTCTATAAGAGCTGTATTTTTTAGTTACAGAGTACAATAGAACTTAATGATGCATTGCAACTAATTACAGAAAAAACTTCACCCCAATTACTGAGATTTCCTTCTATTGTTTCTACATAGTTTTATAGATTTTTAAAATCCAGCTTTAACCTGCAAGCAAATTAATCACTGTTATTTAATTCAGTCTTAATTTGCCTTATGTGAATAGTGCTTTCTCTGATACAAACTGTGGCGTTAGGATCAGTACTGATGCTGAGATTGTAGCATTTTTATCATGAAAGGTAGCCTTAGGTCATGTTTACACACACACAGACACACACACACACACACACACACACACACACACACCGGTATCTAGATTAATTTTATTTGGTTGAAAGTATTTTATTGAATACTAATTACAATAGTTGCTTTAGATTCTTTTAAAATTTAATAACCAAAATCCATCCTCTGGGCTTTGCTACTTGCTAACACTCTGTGCACTTAAAAGACCAGAGAAATGGGTGGAATGAGTAAGGATTTAAAAGGGAAAGGGGAGATTATAGAAAAAATAGAAAGGATGATGGTTAAAGCTAAAAAAAATACAACCTACAGTTTGAAATGACTTTACTGGGAAATAATTCAAGTGAAGTAGATGACTGGGGACTTTATTTTCAGCTTGTGGGACAGTATGAAAAAAGTACAACTTGTATAACATGTAGACCACATATTTCTCATCATACTGGATTGTTTTACAGTTTTTTTGTTTTATAGAATGAAGTTTAAAATTAACCTTTTTATTATTTTCTAATTTTCCAATGTCTTACTTTTTTTTAAACACATGGCTTGGAAAAATCAGTAGAGAAAGCTTTTCGGTCTTCATTTCTTGTTTTAATGTGTTTTGTAATAAGCATAAAATATCACTAGGATGATCCCATTATATGAAAAGTTATGGCAGAATTATGCAAAATAACCAGGCACAAAATTATGCCTGTAGAATTTAAAGAAATTGAGATTTTGAATATTTAAAAATCTTGGGTTATTTTTAAACCTAATCTATCAAATACTTCTTCCAAATATAGTGGGCAATATATTTTTTCTACAAGAAGTAACTTCCTTTTAATCACTTTAATATATATTTTTAATTTAGAAAGCATATCTAAATATTTCTTTGTATTCCTAAATGTGAAAAACAGGGATGACATTCGTACACACACACGGCATCATTTTCTTGGTTCAATATGTAAATACTTTGAGAGGTTCCTCTAGCAATGCACAGCGGAGCCCAAAAGTGAAGGCTGCAGCCTTCCAAAAGGAACTCCACAGACAAATAGGCTCAGTGTGCCATGTGAATAGATACGCGTGAATATAGTGAAAGGAAACTGAATTGGTCTTAAGCTGCATTAAAGCACTTTTGTCTTGGGATCAAGAGAGGTAATAATCACCCCAATACAGTCCATGCTAATCAGATTACAGGTAAAATGATGTGTTCAGCTTTCAGTTGGATATTTTAAAAGAAATATCAAATGGCCACACACTTACCAGACGATAATCATGAATGTATATAGTTATGGGAGTCGTGTTGTAAGTCACATAGTTAAAGGAAATATGAATATTTAGTTTGGCTAATTGAAGACTTGGGGAGAGTTATGACAAGTGACTTAAATATTTGCAACAACATGGCTGGATCTTGAGATTATCATTTTAAGAGAAATAGGTCAGTCAGAAAAAGCTAAGAACCATATGATTTCACTGATAGATGAGATATAAAACTGAAACTCACAGACACAGACAACAATATAGGGGTTACTAGAGGGACGGGAGTTGGGGGATAGTAAAGGGTAAATAGGGCCAAATATACGGTGACGAAAAATGATTCGACTTTGGGTGGTGGACACACATGCAATATATAGATTGTGAGTCATGGAAATGTACACTTGAAACTTATATAATCTTACTAACCAATGTCATCCCAATGCATTTAATTAATTAAAAACATTAAAGTGAAAAAAATATTTGAAGTATTAAAAAATGCAATGATCTGTCGGGAGGAGCTGAACTACCTGCCAGTAAGGGTGCAGGGAGAACGTGGCGCAGGTCCTAAGATTACATGGTGATTGTGCGTGGACCCTTTAGAGTACTGCTACATGTCAGAGGTTGTTTACAATTCAAACGCATATATTTAAGCAGGTCCTGTATAAAAACATACGAGGAGGAGACTTGACTTTGTGTGGTGAACACACAATACAATATATAAATAATGTATTATACAATTGCACAGTTGAAACCTATCTAATTTTATTAAGCAATATCACCACAATAAATTCAGTAAAAATTAAAAAAGTATAGAATGTAATTCTGTAGTAATTCAATAATTATTTCCCCTGAATTTTTATTACTATACCTTAATACTGTAGTTTTACAAATGAAAGTAACTATTTATTCCAAGGTGATAGAATAAATACCATCTTAAAAAAATGATGAGGACCCAGAATCCCGGCGAGGGCTAAGCCAGGCCAGGCCCACGGGACAACTGGCTTGTTTTTTCTGTAGTGTTGAAGTAGACTGGTTGGGCACGAGAGACCATGCTAGCCTGTCACTTCCAAGAACGATATTCCTCAGCCTTTGCTGTGAAAGCATCATGCTCCAAATATCAGAATACTGTGACTTTCTGTCTGTACCTAAACATGGCAAGGGAACCTAACTATTGGTATGTCCACATGCTTCCCAGTCGTTACCTACTGAAACAACACAGAGTGAGCATTCAGACTTACTTCTGCATTTCTCTTTTCTAGCTGACCTTTAGACCTTTATGAAAAAGTAGACTTTATCTGAAAATTCAATTTCATTTTTTCTTTCATGTATCAGAAGTTAAATAAACTAAGGCTCAAGGGTTTATTAGAAATATTCCAAGTATATGAGAACTTTAATATTTTCTGGAATAGGAATTTGGAACATGCAAATATATGTACGTATATAAGTTTGTCATGACTTTTGGCATGGTTTAAGAGTGTTCCAATTCAAGCTTTATATTATTTGTTAGCTAATATAATTATTAGTAGACTTTTTGGGTGTTAGGTAGTAGGTGGTATTAGTTTTCTCTCGTAAGGATGAGGAAACATTATATAACTAAGTTAAATCCTGAATGACTCAAACCTCTCTTTAGGAACCAAACTAAGTGCATTCTTTTTATGTACCATGTTGTTATTACTTTAGTGCAGTAGTATGGGGTAGTTTGTATTTCATTTTCTCAGCACTCTGCCACTGTCCCCTGAGGAAGGGACAAAGGAATCTTTTGATAGTTATAGTCCAGGAGTAAGAAGTAGGAGTTGTCCATATGGGGCCATGGATGACTCGCTCAGTAGCCTGGCTTTACCTAGACCATGAGGAGTGGGTTCCATGCTATGATGTTCACAGCTGTGATGGAGATACCACCACCAACCTTACTTACTTAGCTGGAGGGTGAAAGTGCCCACATAATGCCTGCATAAGATAAGCAGTAATAAATATTAGCAAGTAATTTAGTCTAGTGGTTATAATTGATTTCTTCCGTTACCAGTTATAAACCAGAAGAACTAGGTCATGCCTAGCACCATTTTTAATCAGTGTTTGCCTAATATTTGGTGCGTACCATTGTCTTTAAATATAGATGAAAATGGAACCTCAGTTGGGGAGAGTTTTGGTGAATGAAATATTTTTATACACATACACACTGAATGCAAAGACACAAATATAATGTAGACTTGGGGGGCAATGTAAACCCTGAATGGATCCTTATGCTGCAGACAGTGTCATAATATGAGGAGGTGTTTGTATCTAACCTATAATTTTGTTCTGAGCTGCCTAGATTGATCCATTTTCAAGCTCTCACTACAGTAAATCTGCACAAATGTCTATTGAAACGCCTACTTGAGTGAGATTCTAGTGCTTCCTACACAGCTTTTGCAGTTTAGTAGAAAAAGGCAGGATTATGCAGATGGTTAGATTTTACATACTGAACTTTTAAAGAAAGATGTGTATCTGTCTGATTTATGTTGTTGGTAGTATTGGACTGTGTTTGTTATATTTTATTTTGCTTCCAGAGCGTTGTGAGTTTCTACTCCCGACCCAGCCTCCCATCTCTTGTACAGTTTTTAAGTTAATGCCTGAGAGACGCCTGTCCCTTGACTCAGGATGATTGCTTTTGACTTGGGATTCATTTATATTGAAGCGCCACTTTTAGCTCCTTTACCAGTAGTGCCAAATAACCATAGGCATCCCTGTGTGGCAGAGCAGTAGGCAGCAAGAGGGTGGAGAAAATAGAGCAAAATAGGTTAAAATAAAAATAAAAATTGTTATGTAAGAAAGAGATAGTTCCCCTCCCATTGCCTCAGATGGCACTTCATGCCCCGCTTCTGGGCTGGTCCTGGAGTCCAGGAGGGGGACACGTGGTGGCGTGACCTGGAGGCTTTCTCTCAGTTTTGCTTTTTATGAGTCTTGATCTCTCTTGAGACCTTCAAACATTCTTTCTTTTCCTTGTATTAGCATCCTTCTTCACTGCTTTACGTCTTGAACTGTCCTGAGGAGTCTGCACTTCCCTAATTTCTGCTGGGGTGTGTCTGAGATACAGAAACATCAATTAAGGAAGGATCTATATTGTGATAGAATTTGTATATAGAAAAATAGCCATCTTTTAAAGTTTGCATCCACATCAGAGGGAACTGTGGTTTTGTAGGGTATTGCAGTGATTTCTATGGAGTGCTAAATTAAACACAACCCTTGCTCTGTGCTGCTCAGAGTCTAATGGGAAAGGAAAGAGTTAACTGCAGAAATAAACATATAATTCCAAATTATGATAATACTTGAATATAAGTACAGGGAATCATGTGAGATTATCTTTTAAAAGGAGAGGTGGTGAAACTAATTTAGGTTGGAAGGATGTAGGTTGAAGAAAGCAATAGAGAAAACAATAGAATTGGGACATAAAAGCTTATTAGAAATAGAAACTCTACGTATTTTATAATAAAACTCAAATGACCTCTGTGCTTATAGTCAGCTAACTGGGTTGAAGATGGGAAAGAATAAAAAGAGAAAAAGCAAACATCTAGTTAGTCCATTAACTACTAATAAGTCATTAATTAACTGCATATGGCCTATACATTCCACGTGTGATAGAATAATTTCAACTGACTGCTTGCTCATGTTGGTTAAAAATCTTACAGTAGCCCTGGCCGGTTTGGCTCAGCGGTTGGAGCGTCGGCCTGCGGTCCGGAGAGACCCGGGTTCGGTTCCCGCTAAGGGCACGTACCTCGGCTGCAGTTTGTCCCCGGCCCTGGTTGGTCGTGCGGGTGGCGACCACTCGATGTGTCCCTTCACATCGATGTTTCTCTCTCTCTCTCTTCCTCTCTCTCCCTCCCGCTCTATCTGAACAAAAAATGGAAAAATGTCCTCGGGTGAGGATAAAAAAATAAATAAATAAATCTTACAGTAAAAACCATACCAACACATAAATCAATGTTAGGACATATTGAATCTATTGGTACTCTAATCCTGATTAAGCTAATCAGCATATATATTTAAAACTGGGTCTGCTGCCTTTGTGGGCAAGTATAAGACAATATGTTCATGACCAGAATATAGCTTTACATATTCAGTATCATCATTTTTACTAAGGATGAATAAATTTTAGAAGAGTAGTTATATGAGCATTGTTCTAAATACATTTGTTCTAAAAACATTTCTAAATACAATGTTCTAAAAACATATTTAATATAAATTCATTACATAAAGTTAGAAATAAGAACTGAAAAAAGAAGAAAATATAATAAATCACCAACAATCCCACAACCCACAGAAATATAGCTTGCCACATTTATTCTGTGTGATTTTGTGAACATATATTTATGTTATAAATATATATACTATGTAAACATTTATATTCTGTTTAAAGGATATGCCATATTTATAATCTCCTGTTATTGGATATTTAGGTTGTCTAAGATAAACACTGAGAATGGCATTTCCCAGGTCAAAGGGCATGCACATTTTATAGCTTATATTTTTATAGTTTATTTATTTTAAAAGAACAACGAGCTATAACCAACATAAGGTTACATGTGTCCTTTTTCAGAATAACATTGTTAATATTAAACATCATCTTTTAATCTTTATGAATTTAGTAAATAGCCTTAGTATGTTTAATTTTTACTCTTTCTAACACATAAGTACTATAATCATTCCCAATTTACTAATATGGAAATTAGTCTGTAAGAGAGTAAATGACTAGCCTTAGGTCACCCACAACAAAACCTGGCTTTGGACCTGGTCTGCATTACAGAGGCAGTGATCTTACCCTCTCGGCTCCTTGTTGCATATTTGTTGTCTTGTGGACAAGTATCGCCTTACCACACCTTAATCATTCCTGTCTTTCACATATTCATTTTTCCAAATAAAGTTTCTTCACTCTTCCCAATCATCATCTTCCTATACATTGGCAATTAATCCAATTAGCTTTTAGAATAGAAAATGTTTTCTCTATTGATTTTAGAGAGAGAGAAAGGGAGAGGGAGAGAGAGATAGAAACATCAATGAGCGAGAACATCGATTGGCCGCCTCCTGCATGTCCCCCTACTGGGGATTGGGCCCACAGCCTGGGCATGTGCCCTGACTGGGAATCGAACCAGTGACCTCTTGGTGCACGGGTCGATGCTCAATTACTGAGCCCCACCATCCGGGCAATCGCATTAGCTTTTGACTGGAATTGCATTATTGTAATCTCAGAGTTAACATATAGCAGAGGCCATCTGAAACTTACATAGGTTGGCTGCTCAGATGAGGTATGGTGGGCTCATGTAAAGTAATTCTAGATCTTGGGCATAGCTCTTCTGATGCAGAGTTAGAGGTTCCACTCCTAAAAGCCAATGAGAATATCAAAGGAGTCCATAGCTTGGGTACAAACCAGAGGAGGTATATTGGAGAAAATGCTAGACCAGCAGTAAGGAGACATGAGTTCTAGTCTCCCAGTTTAGTTGCCATATTCCAGGTGGGTGACCAATCACTTAAACTCACTCAGTTTCAAGATTTATATTCTTTTATGATCTTTTCATTTCTTTCTTTCTTTTTTTATCCCCACCTAAGGACATTTTTACATTTTTATTTTCAGATAGAGTGGGAGGGAGAGAGGGGGGAAGAGAGAGAGAGAAACATTGATGTGAGAGAGACACATCAACTGGTTGTCACCCACATGACCCCAACCGGAGCTGGGGACAAACCACAACTGAGGTATGTGCCCTTAGTGGGAACTGAACCCGAGACACTCTGGTCTGCAGGCCATTGCTATAACCACTGAGCCAAACTGGCCAGGGCGTGATCTTTCCATTTCTAAGATTAATATTTAAATGTATATTTGGTAAGATTTTTGTGAGAAGTATTAGTATTATCCTTTTAGTACCCAGGAAAAGTCAGAACACAGAGTCTGAATTAATAGTTTAGTATGGTAACCCTTGTATTAAACTTTATCTTGATAACAAATGAGAAATTAATGGAAAGTAGCCTTCCCAGGGGGAACCAGTCATTGTTAGAAGAGTAGCAACTCAGCACAGCCACCAAGTTACACCCAATTGTTTCAGTTAAGACCCCTCTTGTCTAATGGTACAATGTAAAATTCCAGTACATCCAAAGAGACTTACTTGTTTAATCTGACAGTTATTACTTGGCTTCAGAGTGCCTTCTAAAGCAGTAAAACCAATGGTCTCACAATGTTAACATGCTTTTAATGATTCACACATTTCAGTAAATCACAAAGCGTAGTACAGTTGGAAGTAATTCATTCATTCAACCATTCTCAAGATAGTTGAGAACCATTCTTCCATATGGTAAGGAAGCAAATAAAACCAAAACCCCAAGCCAACATCCTCTTTACTGTTCATGATAACACTTTATTATCATTTAAATCTTCTGTTAGAAGAGTCTTGATTTAATAATGGCTAATTAACTTCGTAACAAATATTGTGTGGTTACAGGAAAATGGAAAATTGTTTTTAAAAGGAGGTAAAATTCTCTATGTTGAGAGCTGAGGCCTAACAGAAAGTTTAGTCAAGAATTCATAAATATTTAGATAGATATTGATGCGTAGATTGGAGTTTATAGATCTGTTTCTTGTTCCAGTATTTAATAATAAATGGTGATTAAGTCCCTACTTATACTCAAGACACTGTTCCAGTCTCTGGGATGACAGTGATGAATCAGACAGTTCCCATCACACATGACTTGCAATCTAGCAAGATTAATACAGTCAATTTCTCCTTTCTTTGATTTGTTGATACTGTTTTATGATTATTGCAAGAGGTACTTGGCTTCCAGGCCTGAGAGTCCTGGAAGAATGCAGACCAAGAATCAGAGGGTAACAGAGCCCACATTTACTGAATGTTATGGCAGAGTCAACGTTTGACCCTGATTCCTAGAGTTCTGACTCCAACATCCATGCTCTTTGCGTCAGTCACTTATTCCAGACCTACTGTGTTCCAGATGCTGTACCAGACACTGGAGATGAAGCTGTGAACAAGGTCGGCAGGGTCCTTGCCTCATGAAACTTACAATCCAGTCGGGTAGACAGAGAGACATAATTGCATAAAAAATAAATATTTTCCAATTCCCTAATAAAAATATAAAAAATTATGAAGTGTTAGCACTCAAGTAAAAGAGGATTTTCTTTTAAAGGAAAAAAAACAACAACACTTTGATTTTCTTCCTTAACCTACAGAAGGGTGGGTGATTATCACCTACATTGACAATAAGTAAATGCATTATTCCTAAACAGTCTGTGCTTTGAGATATAGTAAAGTCTCTGTATCTTTATAAAATGGATAACTATGTGATCTATGATTACTACTTTGTTAAGTACTCTGAAGCCAAATAACAGCATGATTGTGACAATCTCTTATTTCTGTTTTTATTAACCCATGAGAGGTATATTATTCTACTAAATTGAATTGGTATAATTATAACTAAGAACAGTGAAACTTGGATTCTTTTTTGGTACGTGCCCCTAGTGGAAACTGAACCCAGATCTCTCTGGTCCACAGGCCGACGCTCCAACCGCTGAGCCAAACCGGCCAGGGCAAAATTTGGTATTTTAGTAAGCTTATGTTGCCTAACTTGGGATGTATATTAATATTAGGTTTTTTTCAATATTGAAAAAGTTCTTATATGTTTATTCTTGGAGTTAGAAAACACTGCTTTCATTTATACAGGTACTTAATATGTAATATTTAAAAAAATTATACAAATTTTATATTCTTAAATTTCCTTAAGAACTTAAGTTTCCTTAAGAACAATATTTAATGAGCAGATTTCAGAAAGCCATAGGATCTTACTTAAGCCATAATAAGAAAGTAAGGAATGAATATGTATATTAATAGTGGTCCTGCCATCACATATATTATTTATATGGGACACTTATGTACAACAAAAAGATCTGATTCTGTAATCTAAATTTGGTGGAACACTAGAGATAATATATATATATATATATATTTAATATTAAATTTATCTTTAGTTGGTTTTAAGAAAGTTCTTGTGATGAAATCTGCTCATAAACCCACAGAGGAAGAGTTTCATTTACTTGGCATTTTGAGAGCTGTTGTAAAAGGTTCAAAAATAAGGCAAAACAAAACAAACAAGCAAACAAACAAAATAATCCAACTAATTTTTCTTGAGACTTTATTTTTAAAGTATTTTATAGGCAATTCAAAAGAGCTGATAGAAAAACCCAAATCTCAATGTTATGACCTTTACTTTCTACCTAATAAAATGTGTGACCTGAGATTATTATTTAATCATAACATGCCACCTTTCTCTATTGGCTGTCGTACATAAGAATGCTAGCGTCCAAGCATGAGTTATTTCACAGAAGTACACTTTCAAGTTGATTAAGACTTGTATTTTTTAAGAAGGATCTTGTGAAAAGCCTTTCAAATGATATTGCATATTTTTGTTAAAGCTTATGTAAGAATATTGTACATTACATTAATTAGGACAATATTTTCATCACAAAGTAGCACTACATCTCCTCACAAAATTAAAGATGTACTTGTTTAATCCCATTATTCCAATCCAATGACAGAACAAGAGAGTTCGATCATTATAGATAGAAGGATGATCGCTTAGAATAGTATACCAAATATAACTTATCCTTATGTTTGTTCATATTTGTATCGACTTTCAAACAACAGACCTCATAAAATTAAAATCAATGTAAAATGAGACAACAGGCACGCGCAGACTCTTACACATACACATACAGGTAAAGGACTATACACAACAGAGGTGTGTGTAGTCACCTGGCGTGTCACTGTTACTGAACTTGGTCATAGCGAGCTTTTGACTTTCCTAGTAACTGAATTAAAAAGAGAAATGCTGTCTATTAAAGGAAGCAAACACATTCATCTAGAAAGTTATATGTTTTCCTCTAGCTTTGAATTAAAATAGGACTTTGTCATGTAAGACTTTCTGTTTGCAGGCAGTAGAGCATATTGGCAAAGATCAGGGATCAGCAACCCTTTTGTACACAGGGACAGACAGTATATAGTTTAGATTTTGTAGGCTATCTAGTCTTTGTTTCAGCTTCTCAACTTTGCCACTGTAGCATGAAAAGAGCCATAGATAATATGTAAATAAACATAGCTATTTCCCAATGAAACTGTATTTATGGACACATTAATTTGAATTTCATGTAGTTTCACGTCATAAAATATTATTTTTCTTTAATGTTATTTAGCTATTAAAAATGTAAAACCATTCTTGGCTCACTGGCCATACAAACACAAATAGTGAGCCAGATTTGGCCTTCAGAGGTGAGTTTGCTGACTTCTGCTTATGATTATTGGATCTCTGGTAAGATTGTCAGATTTCTATCCTATTTAAATGATAATGTCTCCACCCTTAATGTCCGTAGGTACTATTCTTGATTTAGTTTTCTTCACAGAATTTTTCATAATCAGAAGTATTATATACATAGTTCACTTCTTTATTTGTTGATTGTGTCCTATCAGAATATACATTTTGTATAGACAGGGAGTTTTGGCTCTTTTGTTCACTGTTGAATAATTAGCACCTAAAATAGTTATTTGTACATGGTAGATGATCAATAAATATTTATTTTATCAATGGATATAATTCTGGATTTCATAAAAAATATAAATTTGGGAGCCATTATTATATATAAAAGGCCATAAAGACCTAGTTGTAATTACTCAAAATGACCTTATAGCTAGGAAAGAGAACAGAGCATAAGATCAAGCTTTGAGAAACTGCTACATTTAGATGAAGTAGATGAGAATGGCCAGAAAGGACACTGAGTAGTGGCTGATTAAATCAGATGAAAATCAGAAATATTTGGTGTAATGGAATCCAAGAGAGAAAATGACTATCTTGAAGTCTTCTAAAAGATAAATAAAAATTAAGTGGGAAGAATTCCATTTGGAGTTTTCAACATGGAGCTTACTGGTGAAATTGATAAAAACTGATTTATTAGAGTAGTGGAGACAGGTGCAATAGAATGAGGAGGAGTAATGTATAATGATTACAACAGTGTGATTTTGGCATAGGGATAACCAAATCAACATGATAATGATACAAGTTAGTAAGTTTAAATTAACTTGAACATATGGGGATTCTTTGTATATGACAGGGATAGGCCAATATATCTCAGTGGGAAAGGCAAGACCATTCAATAAATGTTATTGAGATTAACGGTTCCCCATGTAAAAGAAAAAATTCAATTTGACCTCTCCTTTACACCATATCCATTAATTCAGAACTTTAAGACTTAAATATAAAAAGTGACATCATTTTTTCTACAGAAATAGAAAAAATATTATATCCTAAAATTCATAAGAAACTACAAAGGACCTCAATAGCCAAAACAATCTTGAGAAAGAAGAACAAAACTGGAAGCATCACATTTCCTGATTACAAAATATATCGCAAATCTACAATAATTAAAACAGTATGGTACCAGCATAAAAACTGACATATAGACCAGACTGGAGAGCCCAGATATGAACTCAAACATACACAGTCAACTAATCTTTGACAAGGATGCAAAGAATTAACAATGGGGAAAGAACTGTCTCTTCAACAATGATGTTGACAAAGCTGAATATTCACATGCAAAATAATGAATTGGATCCTTACCTTACACAGTATACAAAAATCAATTCAAAATGGATTAAAGACTTCAACATAAGACCTGAAAGTATAAATCTCCTAGAAGAAACCACAGTTGAAATCTTCATGACATTGGTCTTAGCGGTGATCTCTTGGATCTGACACCAACTGTATGGGCAGCAAAAGCAAAAATAGACACATGGAACTACATGAAACTGAAAAGTTACCGCACAGCAAAATGAACAATTAACAGAGTGTAAAAGGCAGCCTACAGAATGGGAAATATATTTACCAACCCTATATCTGATAAGGGGTTAATAGACAACATATGTAAGGAATTCATACAACTCAACAGTAAAAAAACAATAACTCGCCCTAGCCAGATGGTTCAGTTGGTTGGAGTGTCATCCCTTACACTAGCATATGGGAGGCAACTGATCAATGTTTCTATCTTTCTCTTCCTTTAAAATAAATAGAAATATATCCTTGAATGAGGATTAAAAATAATAATAACCCAATTAAACAATGGGCAAGGGCTTAAATAGACATTTCTCCATGGAAAACATACAAATGGCCAACAGACAGATGAAAAGAAGCTCTACATCACTAATCATCAGGAAAATGTAAATCAAAATTGCATTTCCCTGATATCACTTGTACCTATTAGGCTGGCTGTTACCAGAAAATCAAAAGACAACAAGTGTTGCCTGGCTAGTGTGGCTTAGTGGATTGGGCATCACCCCATGGACTAAGAGGTCCCAGTTTGATTCCTGGTCAGGGTACATGCCCAGGTTGTGGGCTCAATCCCCAGTAGGGAGTGTGCAGGAAGCAGTCAACCAATGTATCTCTTTCACATTAATGTTTCTGTCTCTTTCCCTTCCTCTTCCTCTCTCTCTTAAAAATCAATACAAACATTTTTTAAAAATTTAAAAGACAAGTGGTGCAACTATGAAGAACAGTATGGAGGTTATTCAAAAATTAAAAATATTGTACCATATTATCTAGCAATCCCATTCTGGATATTTACTCAAAATAAATGAAATCAGGATCTCAAAGAGATATTTGTACTCCCATGTTCATTTCAGCATTATTCACAATAATCAAGATGTGGAAATAACCTAAATGTCTATAAAAAATTAATAGATAAAGAAAATGTGGTATAAACAAGTGGATAAAAAAAGCTGTGGTACATATACACTATGGAATACTATGCAGCTGTAGAGAAAGAAAGATCTCTTACCCTTTAAGATAACATGGAGAGACTTGGAGAGTATTATGCTGAATGAAATAAGCCAATCAGAGAAAGATAAGTACCATATGATTTCACTCATATGCAGAATCTAATGTACAAAATAAACTAACAAACAAAATAGAAACAGACTCATAGATTCATAGCACAGACTGATAGTTGCCAGAGTGGATGAGGTTTAGGGAGCTAAGTGAAAAAGATGAAAGAATTGAGAAGTACAGATTGGTAGTTACAAAATAGTCACAGAAATGTAAAGTACAGCATAGGAAATACAGTCAATAACATTGTAATAACTATGTATGGTACCAGTTGGGTACTGGAAATATCAGGGGAACACTTTGTAAATATATGATTGTCTAACCACTGTGCTACACACCAGAAACTAATACAAAATAATAATGAATATCAAGTGTAATAGAAAAACTTAAAAAAATCACAATAAAAAAGAAAAGTTCAAATTGTATTGTTTATTGAAGAAATTGCACTTAACTGTAGTAAGAGAAGAAGATGACTTTGAAAAAAGAAATCTGGTAAGATACAGAAGAATCCTTCCCTTACACAACCTCTCCTTACTCACCTCCTCCTTCTCCCCATCCCCCTGGAGGATCACCTACTCTTGCTGGTTAGAAAGAATACATCACAAATAATCATAAACAGAAGAAAAGGATTCCTGTAAAGATAACTGAGAATAAATTTTAAAAAGAATAAAACTTCAACATGAAAGCACAATAAGCTATGATGATACAGAAGAAAACTATTGTAACACTCAAATTAAAGAAATATAGTGAAACAATCAATGTAAGATAGAAAAGTACTTCATGAGTCAGAAATCTGAAAATTTACAGTATAGAAAGAAAAATATAGGGAGCTGATCAGTTCGAAAAATGAATGAAAGAAGAAAGATAAAATAATCTTATAAAGACTTAATTATAAGATGCCCAATTCAGTCTTCTATTATTTAATAATGATTATAAAAAGATATATAGAGAATTAAATGAAGAGAGCAAAAAAACAACAACAATGAAACTGAAATAAACAGGTATAAAGAGTACAAACATGTAATAGGGAACACAGGCATGAAGATACATATAATTGGTGCCTATCAAACCATGAAATAAAACAAAAGGAAGATAACTAATGTTTAAAGTTCAGGAAAACATGCCTGAAACAAACAAAAAACCCAAATTATATACCTGGCCCACTTAATACTGGGGAAAATGGACTCGTTATTATAAACTCCAAGGTATTGCCTAACCCGTGTGGCTCAGTGGTTGAACGTTGACCCATGCACCAGGAGGTCACTGGTTCGATTCCAAGGCAGGGCACATGCCCAGGTTGTGGGCCCAATCCACAGTGGGGGGCGTGCAGGAGGTGGCCAATCAATGTTCTCTCTCTTCGATGTTTCTATCTCTCCCTCTCTCTTCCTCTCTCTCTAAAAATCAATAAAGAAAAAAATATATAAATAAATAAATAATCTCCAAGGTATTGTCTATAAGTGGGAATGTGTAAATGTCAGGGAAATATAGTAGAAATGCTAGGTATTGAGTGTTCATTGTAAGTTTATATTCATTTATATTCATTATTTTAAAATGAAAGCTGTGTGATATTATCTAGCCAAAGAGGGATAAATCAGATTTAGTAGATAATACGAAGAATACTGGGAAGTATTTACAATGATGAACCACAGTACTCTATACTAGACATTCAAAAAGTGAAGACAGGAGGGGTTAAATGAATATTGAGACAGTATTGGGAGTGGCCAGTGGTTTGGGGACTCTAATCCAGTTAAGAAACTACGTTGGACAGAGCGTGCAACAATTTGACTATCGTAGAGGTGTGTAGAGGTACTTGATTCCACAGTGACTAGATTATCCATGCCACCAGTCTCTTAATGTTCTCTTAAGGAGCTGAATGACAATCTATAACTTATATCAGGGAAATGTACGAGCTTTCTGATTTAGTCAGAAACTTTTGATAAGGGTAAGTTAAATGCAGAAAATGATTATATTTATTATGGCAGTGAGTGGGAGAAGATCAGGGTTAGCTTGAGGAGCAGAAATACCATCAACAGACTAGAAAATTCAGGGTGAAAGACAGGAGGTCACATTGTTATACATTGTTGAGAGTGTCAGGTAGATCGGGTTTTACAAAAGGGACCAGGGTCCCAATCTGAGGATCTTTCAGGAGTTGTTTCCAAAGGGGTCGTGTGGAATTGTGAGAACCATACTGAACAGCACTCTGAATGATACCTAGATTCTATTTTTAAGTGTGCCACCAACTATAACAAATTGTACTGAGAAAAATTTCTGTTTTCTCTATATTCAGAAGCAATGCTGTGTTAAGAAGGAGCAAGAGGGCTTTAAAGTCACCCAGACCTGCATCTGATACTAACCTTTGTAAAATGGAAACAACAATACCTGCATTTTATAGTTTTTGTAGAATTAATTTTTATTTTCCATTTCATTCAAAATCTGAACAAATTGAGTCTAAGAAAAAAAACAAACAAACATTGAAATTCCTGCTGAGCTGTATTTGAACCTTAGGAAAGGGAATTTAGTGAAATGCTAGATCCTATGATTTCACAAATAGGCATAAGGCTGCTGACCATCCTAGGAAAGGTAGTCTTTAAGTCACAGGTAATTGGCCTTTCTCAGTATGTTTTGCTTATATCTCATTGATAAAATAATACAGTGTTGTTGTTGTTAAAATACCTTACAAGTTCAATAGACTAGAGGCTTCTGAAGGCAGTGGCTATATCCAAAAGATATAGCCTGTTTCTGGCATTTATAGGTGAACAATGCATCAATGAACAAATGAAACAGTAAACAGTGATGGAACTGTTGGCGAGTGCTTTGAAAACCTCTGTGAACTTGGGGAAGAGTTATATTCTTTCCTTTAATACTGCTGCTGCAGTTTGTTAGATTAGGTAACATTTGCAAACCTAATATAAGTAAAGGATTTTTTTTTTAAAGGAGAAATAATAGTGTAGTTTGTTTAGTTAAAAAACATCACCAAGGGCCAAACAAACTCTTTCTCTAAATGAAAAATTCAGTACAGTTTTGAAGTGTTCTGGGCATTTAAGATGAAACTGGAATATTTTATAGAGAGCTCTGTTATAAATTAGAAGTTTCAAATTGATTTTCCAGAGCAGAGGTTTTTGGGCCGAAGCCCTTGGCTTGGTGCTAGAGGCTCATGCCTCGGGTCAGAGGTTTGGCATTCAGTCTACTTGGGAGCTGAGGGACAAACCACAGTTGTCCCTGGTGAGACTCAGCTAACCTTCCTATCAAGCTGGCACATGTAAACCCAAGGCACACAGAAGTTCTCCTATTGAAGGGCTTTCTCAAGAGTTTTTGGCTTTATGTAAAATAACACAATGAAAGTGTGTTAATGGCACCAAATGTCAGTACTTGATGTTCTGGGAGCTCTGGTTATTTGGAGAGCTATTGTTCCTCTCAAAAGGGAGGGACAGAACTTACAGCCTTTGCTAATGCAAAATTTTAGCCTTTAAAAATTCTTTTATTTTGAGATAATTGTAGATTTACATGCAGTCATAAGAACGAATACAGAGAGATTCTATACATCCTTCACCCAGGTTCCCTCACAACTAGGAACTTAACATTGACATAGATTTCGCCAGTTTAACACTGATTTCTCTTCTCTCTCTCTCTCTGTTTGGTTCTATGCCAAACAGATTTATTACAAGCGTAGGTTCATATAACCACCCCCAGTGAAGTTACAGAGCGATTCCATCACCAGGATCTCCTGTGTTCCCATCTCCTCCACAGCGACCTCCCTCTTCATCCACCTTCCTAAATCCTGGCGACCACTCATTCATTCTCTCTCGCTTTAATTTGTCATTTCAAGAATGTTATATAAATGCAATCATGCATCCTGGCCAGTTTGGCTCAGTGGTTACAGCGTTGGCCCACGGACCAGAGAGTCCCAGGTTCGGTGTCCACTAAGGGCACATACCCCAGTTGCAGTTTGTCCCCAGCCCCAGTTGGGGGTCATGCAGGTGGAAATCAGTTGATGTGTCTCTCTCACATCCATGTTTCCCCCCCACCCCAATCTGAAAATAAATGCAAAAATGTCCTCAGGTGAGGATTAAAAAGAAATCATGCAAAATTTTGAGATTAGCTTTTTTTCACAGAGCATAATTTCCCAGAGAGTCATCCAAATTATTGCCTGTAACAAGTTTGTTCCTTTTTATTGCTGAGTAGTATGCCATGTCATAGATGTACTATAGTTTGTTAAACCATTCACCCACCGAAGGAAATTTATGTTGTTTCCAGTTTGTGGCTATTACAGATAGAGTAGCTGTAAGCATTCAGGTGTAGGTTTCTGCATGAACATAAATTTTCATTTCTTGGGATAAATGCCCCAAAATGCCATCACCGGGTCATCTAGTGAGCACATGT
The DNA here is from genome assembly GCF_014108415.1 of Molossus molossus. Classification (NCBI taxonomy): domain Eukaryota; kingdom Metazoa; phylum Chordata; class Mammalia; order Chiroptera; family Molossidae; genus Molossus; species Molossus molossus. Next base: position 217,146,694 of record NW_023425344.1, on the reverse strand, counting down.
TTAGTTTTGTAAGGAACTGACATACCCTTTTTCCAGAGTGGATGTACAATTTACACATGCAGTATATGAGCAGTCTAATTTCTCTGCATCCTCACATGGTTTAGGGTTAGCACTCTGTTTTATTTTAGGTGTGCAATGATATCACATTGTGAATTTAATTGGGATTACCCCAAGGGTTAATAATGAACATATTTTCATGTGCTTATTGTTTATCTTGTGTATTCTTTTCAGTGAGACAGCCTTCCATGTCTTTTGCCCACTTTGTTATTGGATTTTTAATGTGGCATTTTAAGAGTTCTTATATATTTTAGATATTCATCTCTTGTTGGATATGTGATTTGCCAGTTGTTGTTTTTTTTTCAGTTTTGTAGTTTATCTTTCCATTCTCTTCTAGTTTTATAATCTTATACACTATGTTTAAATTAATGACATATTTTGAGTTAAATTTTGTATAAGGTGTGAGGTTTAGGTTGAAGTTTTTTATATTTTATTTTTTTGCCAAAGAATGTTCAATTTCTCCAGCACCATTTGTTGAAAGGCTACCTTTCCTCCTCCAATACTATACTGTCTTGGTTATTATAGCTGTACATTAATTTAGGTGTTCTTCGATTTCTTTCATCAGCATTTTATAATTTTCCAGATACAGGTACTGTCTATGTTCTGTTAGATTTATACCTGAGTATTTCATTTTATGGATTATAAATGATATTGTGCTTTTAATTTTGGTTTCCATATGTTCATCAGTACATTTTAGGTTTTTGAATATTTCTTTGGCATTAGGCTTTCATTTATTGCTTTTCCTTACAATTAGCATTTTCACCTCCAGCGAAAGTTCCATCAACCTGCTGCCTTTGATTTGCCATGGGCAGAAAGCAGTTATATTCGCTGGATCTTGCAGCATTCAGTGACATCTGAGTGTCTGCTACATGGACGTCGTATATGCTCTGTGACAGTCTTTTCTCCTATTCATGGACATGTTTACTTGCTCTGCTATTCATGGCTATTTTCTGGGTGATAAGAATTGCAATAGGTTTGATTTATGAATAGTGTTGTTAACATGTCTAGTTTCTCAGTTATGAAGACATTGGTGACAAATTTTATTGTAGGTAACATACAGATCAAAATACATTTATGGCTAATTTCCCCCAATGCTTTAAATAATGTTAATGCACTATGCTATATCAAAAGGATGATAATTTGTTTTCTAGGATATTGTAGAGTACTAATGAGCTTTAAAGATATTTATTAAACTTAAAAGATATATATATATATATATATATAAAATTTTTCCTTATGCTACTAAATGAGTTCCTGCAAATAAGAAAACAGCTTATTTTTGTCCTAAAATTGTTGAAACATTTTACTCACCATCACAGCATATATCCTATTTAAGTAAGCAATTAAACAACTAGCAATATTCACTGTTCTGTTTTGGGGGGCTTATAAATAGCATTGATACAAACTTAATCAAGATAGTAGGCACATTTTTTAAAAAGTTGTCTGCCTTTTTCCTATTGGTTTGTAGGAGTTTTTTTTTATATACTTGGATATGACTCATTTGTAGGATATGTATTACAATTATCTTTTTTTCAGTCAAAGGCTTTTCTTTTAATTTTCTTATCTTTTAATACTACATTTATTTTACATGTTAATTTTTATTATAGTTATTATAGTCTATATGTTGTTTCTTATATTTTACTTATGCATGAGTTGCTGCCATAGAAAACTTGAGGATGCACACTTGTACATATAAATATTCAAATGACATGTTTAGTTTTGTAAGGAACTGACATACCCTTTTTCCAGAGTGGATGTACAATTTACATATGCAGTATATGAGCAGTCTAATTTCTCTGCATCCTCACATGGTTTAGGGTTAGCACTCTGTTTTATTTTAGGTGTGCAATGATATCACATTGTGAATTTAACTGGGATTACCCTTTTGTCTATTCCTCGGGTCCCAGAGACCTCAATTCCTCAGGCACTTTGCTAACAGTGAAGGCTTTAATTTACCAGAAAGCTCAGTCTAGTATTGCTGTCTTATTTCAACTATAAGTAACAACAGCAGGCTTTACTTATAAGAACGTATTGATTGGGGTCTAGTCTGATAAATAGCAGCATAGTGGGAAAGTGAGTTGACGAGCATGGTGCTCTTTGAAAGGTTTCTGATCTCATAGAACATCTTACACATACACACACTAATATGTATATACACACACTGTATCTGTAATCATTATATCAGTGTTAAGAGTTGTGAAAAATGTTTCAATGTGATCTCAGTTGTTCAAATGTTGGTATTTCATTTTATCTCATATGGTTTTTTTTCCACTTTCCAATTTTTTAATCTTTTCAAAACAGTGTAACTTTCTAGTTGTTATTTTTCATATACTTGATTTTTATCTATCTGTATATACACATATATACATATATACACACACATATATACATGTATATGTGTGTGTGTATATATGTATATATCCTTTTTATCATCAAATCTCAAAAAAATTCTTTTTGGAATCAGATGTAATATAAATAAACATATCCAACCCACATATTCTTGGCTTTATTTACTACTCTGTGAGTACTTTTGACTACCTTATTTTTTACATTGGTGTGTGTGTGTGTGTGTAGGTATATTAAATTGCACAGATAGTTTGAAAAACAGATGATGTACATCTTTCAGAGTTTTAGTTTGCTCTCTTTATTGAAAGAATAGTAGATTGAAATATAAACTTTTATCATCACAATCATTCTTGTTGCTAAAAAGCAGTCCATTGTGTGAATATACCACAATGTATTTATTCTAGTGTTTAAGGGTCTTTGAGTAATTTTCAGTTTGGAGCTATTATGAATAGTGCTGCTACAAACACTCTATTTTATGGTTTGGTTCATATATAGACATTTCTGGTGGACATATACCTAGAAGTGAAATTTTTGGGTCTTCGGGTCCATATACATGTTTAGCTTTTGTTAATATAGCCAGGTAATGGAAGTACCAATTCACTTCCACCCGCAGTATATTTGAAGAACTCATTCTTCTAAAGAAGCTGGGAACCTCTTTTGTCTTAAGTGACTATGAAAAGATCACAGCCAGATTGCTTTCAATATTTTTTCCACTCTGGATATTTAATTAAATATATTTTAAAATATATTTTCAATTTTCAAAAATATTTTCTAATACATTGAAAAGCAGTCTTATTTTGTCAATTATATGCACATTAAAAAGTACATATATGAGATTAAGAATAGAGAAAAATAGAAAATCCAAATTTCATCAGAGCCCTAACTTTGGTAAGTTATTGGCCCCAAACATCTACAGCTTAACTTAACAAGTTAAAAAATGCTAACAATTGTTATTCTTTTCATTAATTACACTACTGCAAAACCAAGACCATGAAAAAGTTGACACAATTTTTTCTTTGTATTTTTTAAACAAAAAATTTAAGCCTCACTTTGGTACATGAAATCTGTTCACAGGCAATTTATCTCTAAAGTGAAACCCATGAATTTTAACCTATACTCTCTCACTGGTTATAACAATCTTCTGTTGTTAAATATGACCTTTCCATTTTAAATAATGGAAGTTAATTTGCTTTGGTTTTATTTCATTACGTTGTTCCCGAGTTAATTCCTTGGAGGTTTCGATAACCCCAGAAGTTGGCAGACTCACATCCAGACAGCTGCTCTCCCTTGGTGCACATGGCTGCCTGGCTAAGGCTCTGGTTTTGTTTTCTTAATCCTCACTTCACTGGAGGATATTTTCCCATTTATCTCCAGATAGAGTGGGAAGGAGGGAGGGAGAGAAAGAGGGAGAAACATCTATGTGAGAAAGACACATTGATTGGTTGCCTCCCACATGACCCCGACCAGGGCCGGGGACCAACTGCAACCCAGGTACATGCCCTTGGCTAGAATCAAACCTGTGACTCTTTGGTTTGTGAGCTGACGCTCTAACCACTGAGCAAAACCTGCCAGGGAGTTGGTTTTTTTTGAAATATGTTTTTATTGATTTTTTAGAGAGAGAGGAAGGGAGAGAGAGAGATAGAAACACCAATGTAAAAGAGAAACATTGATTGCCTGCCTCCTACATGCCCCCTACTGGACATGGAGCCTGCAACCCAGGCATGTGCCCTGATTGGGAATTAAATCAGGACCTCTCAGTTCATAGAATGATGCTCAATCCACTGAGCCACACTGGCTGGACTGGCCAGAGCTTTTTTTTTTTTGCATGTACCTGTCAAATTTTCCTAGACCATCAATTTACACCATACACAAGAATAAACTCAAAATAGATAAAAGACTTAAATGTAACTCGTGAAACCATAAAAATTCTAGAAGAAAATGTAGGCAGAAAAAACTCAGACATCATATGTAGTGGAATTTTCACTGATACATTGCCTAGAGCAAGAGAAACAAAGGAAAAAATTAATAAATGGGACTATATCAAACTAAAAAGCTTCTGCACCACAGAACAAGCATCAAAATGAAAAGGGAACTCAATGTCTGGGAGAACATATTTGCCAATGATACACTGGATAAGGGGTAAATATCCAAAAATATAGAGTACTCATATACTCAACAAAGGGAAGACAAACAATCCAATTAGAAAATGAGCAGAGGACCTGAATAAATATGTCTCCAAACAGGACATACAAATGGCCAGGAGATATATGAAAAAATGCTCAACATCTCTAATCATCAGAGACATGCAAATTAAAATGGCTATGAGATATCACCTCACCCCTGCCAGAGTGGCTACCATCAACAAATCATCAAACAACAAGTGCTGGCAAGGGTGTGGAGAAAAGGGGACTCTAGCACACTGCTGGTGGAAATGCAGACTGGTGCAGCCACTATGGAAAACAACATGGTGCTTCCTCAAAAAATTAAAAATTAAATTGACATTTAACCTAGTGACTCCACTTCTAGGAATATATCTTAAGAAGCCTGCAATACCAATCAGAATGAATAGATGCACCTCTGTGTTCATAACAGTACTAGTTACAATAGCTAAGATCTGGAAACAACCCAAGTGTTCATCAATAGATGAGTGGATAATAAAGCTGCGATACATTTACACAAAGGAACACTATGCAGCTCTCAGAAAGAAAGATATCTTACCCTTTGAGATGACATGGAGGGACCTGGAGAGTATTATGCTGAGCAAAATAAGCCCATCAGAGAAAGATATGATCTCACTTATTTATGGAACAACATGAACAAAATAAGCTGTCAGTCAAAATAAATCCAGAGTCATGGAAGTGGAGGACAGACTGATGAATCTCAAAGGGTGGGAAGAGATAAACCAAAGAACTTATATGCATATATGCACAATCAGTGGACCTGGACATTGGGTTGAGGAAAGCAGAAGGGGGGTAGAAGCAGGGAGGAAGGGGTCAATGAGGGGAAAATCCGGGGACATCTGAATACTTTCAACAGTAAAAAACAAATAAATTTTAAAAAAATACGGTGAGCTTTCTTTTCTTCTCGTAAAATGAATGAGAATTGCATGTCTATTGAGAACTTTACTGCATTTGTTGGCAGTCTTTGAGCACCTCATTCCCAGGAAGGATTGTAAAAATGTTTGATGTTTAAATGTCACTTGCCTGACTCTTCCCATGGATTTTCACTTGCTTAGTACCAATTTGTTAGATTGGTGAGGAGAGATTAATTAGCAGTGCATAACTTAATTGCATCAAAAGAAGTGGTAATTTTGAAGCATGTCAGTGATAGCTTCAATGTCTAGCAAAATGTTATTAATGCATTTATTCCTTTGTTCAAAGAAAGAAAACAGGGGAATCTTCTTCACTTTTCAATTATTACTAAAAATAGCTGACACTTTATTACTTGCAATAGAGGATTTTATAGGTAATCAATAAAATAATTTACTTTAGAGCAGTAACGGACCTCAAGAGGGAGCCTTGTTTAGTTTACTACTTTCAGGCACACAAAATAAAATTATTTCTACTATCCCCATTTTTACGTTAGAAATATATTATAGATTGATTAAAAGTGACCAGTCTGTGGTCATTGAACTAGGGTGTAGTAGTAGGAGACTACCTCAGCTAAGACTAACGCTCTCCAGACTTCTGTGTCATTACACTACATACATCGGTTTCTGTTTCTTTATAAAATTGTCTTTTCTCTTTCAAATGCAAATGGGAGATTTTGGGGGGGATAACTAGAAACACATAAAATACTCTCCTACATTACTGCTATAAGTGTAATTTGGTATACCTTTTCTGAAAGGCAATTAGTCAAGGGACTTAAAAATGATTTTATATTTTACCCATTAATTTTACTTCTACAAAAATCTGTCCTTAAACAGTTAGCTATAGGTATAGGATATTGTTATAAATTGATTTATGAAAGGAAAAACTAAAAAATCTCAATATTCAATTATAATGCAGCAGTTAAACTAATTGTGTTCAATTATATAATGGACTATCGTGCAGTGATTCAAATTATATTTTTAAATCAGTATTTCATGGCATGGGAAATGATTATAATATGATACTGGGTGATTATAGCAGGAAATAAACCCTTAGAGAGTCAAGATTTACGAAAATGTATAAATGTGTATAAATAATGGAGAAATTTTATTTTTTTCTTCATTTATTTTTTTTATTTTCTACATGGTATATAATGATTGTTAAAATACATTTCTAAGTATAGTCAAAAAATGAATGAGAGATTAAAGCCTTCTTCCTTTGAGGATCTTGATTAAACTCTTTGGCCTCTATTTAAACTAGTAAGGCTCACTCTTCTAAGCTTTTTCAAAATTACTAATACCATAATGGACGAAAGTGATGGGGGAGGGAATTAGGGGACTGACATTTACCGTATGTTCACTCTATGCTAATATCTAGCTTAGGTCCTTTTCATAAATATACTTAACATTATATTTCAAATAAGATGACTTCCTTTTGGCAAATAGTAATGGGATAAATAATTTATCAATGAATCCTTACATCTTTACCAACATAGTAGAACATATAATCTATTTATTGGAGCTAAAATTAAAGTGTTTAGGAATGCAAACAAATTCGCAAAGAAATCTGAGCAGTTTTGTGGTGGTGGTGACATTAGTGATTTCCTAGTAAATAAACTATATTTTGATTAATTGGACTCTAAATTATTTTCAGAAATCAGCATTTATATTTTTGTACTATGCAAAGAACCAGAAAACACTAGAAAGTGCCAAATGTTATATTTTATTCCTGGCCGAGCTTCATTGAGGAGCATGGCTTAAGAACTGGAAATCAATGGATTTGGGTTTTGCTAGTAAATTATTAAGAGGTTTTGAGCAAACCACATAAACTTTGTGTTGTACATTTTCCTCATCTGTAAAATGGGGCATTGGGCTAGGAACAGTGGTTTTTCAAGCTATTCCTGACTGGGAGCTCCAGGGAGGCAGGCACTACGAGAGTTTTTGCTCATGGATCTGGATGACCTGCAGAGTAGCCAGCATGTAACCAACACACAGGAGCACTCGCTAGCTCTGAGTGAGAGGAATGACGGACTGTGCTCCTGTGGAGCCCTCCTGGGAGTCTGCCTTCCCATCAGAGCTTCACCCAGCATAACTGTCTGCAGCAGCTTTATATATTGGACAGAAAGTAATATTTCATTAAAATGACAAAGAGTGTCTTCCCTGCTGAAAATAAAAATGTAACATCTTTAGGCTAAAGTCTGTTCAACGTGGTGATGATTCAATATTACTATTGTGTGCTGTTATTTAAAAAAAAAATACGGATCACAACACCTCTCACTCTAATTTTCCCTTCTATACATTTTCAAATTCTATAACAGAGCTGTGCTTCAACTGAACTTACGGCCATGAGAGGGATGGGCTGTGCTTTGTGGATGAATCAAAGGTGACTAGGTAGAGAAGGGGATGGTGGGATATGCCAGGAGAAGCAACAGCATGTGCAAAGGCAGAGTCATGAGAGAGAGGCAGGTTCAGAGAGGTGAGAAATATTGTGTGCTTGAATGCAGGGTTGCAGCAAGGTAGTAACAGATGTGGCTGGAGGAGGCTCCCCTCATAAAGAGCCTTGTATGCTTGGTTAGGACTTCGGCTTTACCTGGGGAAGCACGCCATTGGATACTTTAAGAAAGCGAGATAACATAATATTTTTGTGGTACTAAGTGTTCTCTAGTGGCAGTGTGGAGGTTAGATCTTTGGAGCCTGAGGGATGTCTGTTAACATACCTCTTGATCTTGGATGTAATGGAACTGGTATAAATAATTTCAAAAGAGTTTTCTTTTCATCATGGCATTCTTTTCCCACCCCAGAATTCATTTGCAGAATTCTAAAAATGATTCCTTGTATAGAGCCATAGCTCTTCCAAAGAGAAATCTTATTGTCATAGTTAAGAATCTACTTTCACTTACAAGTATCTAATACGAAGAGGGGATAAATAATCAACTCTGGAGACAAATAAAAGTCACTTTAACTTGAATATTTTCTACTGAAATACAATTTCATTTGTTTACAACTATGAGATACCCATTAGGGAACTTACAAGAGATTGGCCATGACATTCACGGCCAAATACATTGAAATTAAGGTTAAAGGACCAGGTTTTAGTGTCACCTTGAATGATAATTTTATCACTTAAAACTAAAAGTTTACTACCTAAGACATTTATTAGTGCCTTCATTTACATAAAAAATAATACTATACTCATGTTGGGATGACAGACACACCATGTAAGGCACATCATCTAGGGATGAAGACAGAGCTGGGTGTGGCTTTGGTCTATTTTAACATTAAATTTTAACTTGTCAATATATCTGGGCTTTAGTATATATACCATGAATCAAAATGATAAGTCAGTGTCATAAGTGAAGTAAAACAAAAAAGGAAAGATGTACTTAAAATAATAGAAATCCTCTTTTGATACACCACTAAACACAGAATGCTGCTAATATTGAAAGATTTCATTTGCAGCATGAATCCTAAAAGAAATAATTAAAACATAAAATGGCTATTACCCAGATGAATCTAAAACAATGAAAATCCAGTAAGGTAAATGGGATAGAAATAGAATGACCCATTTTTCCATCAAGCTATTCAGTGTAATGTTAATGTGTGTGTATTTTTAAATTATTTTTACTTTTTTGCTTTCCTAGCATTAATTTTACTTTCAACTTGAGAAAAATATTAACATTAGCTAGTGCTTGAAATATCTTTAGGTTCATGCTGAAATATTTTCTTAATTGTGCCTAGAATCTCATCAAACAGCGAAGATACAGAATTTAGACAGAGGTAGAAAATAAAAAATAGAAAATTGCTTTTGTAAGGAGCTAAAGTGACAATAAACTTTGTAGGAATACTCATTTTCAATCAGGATAATAAAAACCAGCATTTCTTTAGCCCTGGCCATGTGCAAGTTTGAACTGGGCTAAACTTCAGCCCTTTCTTTTCATTCCTGTAATGAGCCTTAAAATAAACAGTGTCACAAATGAGTTTAGAGAGATTAAATACCTTAGGTTATGGAGGTAGTAAGTGATAGATTTGCACCCAGACCTATGTTCTCTTGAGTATCATCTTTTATGCTACATCTAAGGCACAAGCCATGACTTCTAAACAGCACATGTCCCATGTCACCTGGCCGTGCCCTGTCATTTTTTTCTCATTGTATTATAATTGTCTTTTTGCACACCTAACTCCCCCTACTACATGGCTATTTCCTCCAACGCAAATACAGTATCTTTTAAAAATTTATTTATTTATGATCATTTATTTATTTAACCTTTCTTTTAATTTATTTTTGTTACAGATGTTTTTTCTTTTTCCCCCATTGTCACCCTCCTCCCCACTCCCCCCCGCCCCCCCAGCATTGTTGTCTATGTCCATTGGTTATGCATATATGCAAATAAGTTCTTTGGTTTATCTCCTGTCCTCTACCCCGCCGAGGTTTGTCAGTCTGATCCCTACTTCTATGTCTCTGGGTCTATTTTGTTCATCAGCTTATTTTGTTCATTAAATACAGTATCTTATTTATCTCTTTAGTTCTAGGGGCTTCATGCAGTGGCATACCCCATAGTAGAAACTCAGTGAGTGTCTATTGGATGACTAGTGTTGTCAGAGGTCACTAAATATTAGTATATTAAAGAAAACATTACATTATTATTTTTTAAAATATGTTTTTATTGATGTTTTAGAGAGAGAGGAAGAAAGAGAGAAACATCAATGTGAGAAAGAAAATAGATCAGCTGCCTCCTGCACACCCCCTACCAGGGATGGAGCCTGAAAGCGAGGCATGTGCCCTGAGGGGGAATCTAACCAGGACCTCTCAGTCACGGGACAATTCTCAATCCACTGAGCCACATCGGCTGGGCAGAAAACATCATATTATTATGGAAAACAAGTGATGTGAAAAGAAAGTGCCAGTTGCTTCTGGAGTTATTATCATTATTCAGTATAACTTAATGGAGGAAAAATCAACTTAGACTTCAGTTTGAGGGATTGGAAGCCTAGCAAATACAAGCATGCCTGATTATAAAGAGTAGTTTACCAAGGGGATTGGGAGCAGGTTCTAAGTGAGTTTGCACATGCGTCTTTAAAGTTGGTGGTACTGATTTCTGTTATAACAACTTGCTCAATGAAGCTCTGATTAAATATGATGATAGCATCCATTTTAATCTGGGTCTTTCATTGCCCTGTCTGAAAGCTATCGGCAATAAAAGCTCTCTTACCCTGGCTGTCCTAAGGGATGCCTAGAGCTTGAATTCTGCTGGTGGCCTAGCAGTCTTTAGGAATCAAAGACCAGAACGCAAGGGCTGCCAGCAAAATGATGTGCCCACTTTGCTGGCATTGGCATGTGCAGTTGCCTAAGCTTGCCTCCGGAAGGCTGGTGAATATGCTTTTTACTTCCTGGACATAAATTCATCTGTAAAATTTTTAAAAATTCAGAGTGGAAAAATACAAACGAAAAGTGGAGTTCTATCAGCCAGTGACAACGTGTGCAGTTGCAAGGGTGCTTTTGTTTTCTCATAACTGGTTTTTATAAATACACCTCCAAGGCACAATAAAGTACATTATCCTAAATTTTAATTTAGTTATAAAAAATTCTAAAATAGAGACTGGTTTTAAAATGACTGTTAACGCCCTATTTTAGTTGGCTCACAGGTGAAGTTACATCACGTTTTTTTCTGAGCCTCTTCCTGACCAAATTCAGACCGTGTTCCTTCTATGGGGAGAGCTGTACCCCTCTCACAGCCTCACCACGGGGTTGTAATAGTCCACGTGCTCATCTGCGCATCTCACTGGACTATTTGGTCCTTGAGAGCAGAGCTGTGTCTTATAGTTTTTCCTTTTAGTATGGTACAGTGTGTCACAGACTGTCACTGGTCAAGAAATATTTGTTGGATGACTTGTTCTCTGGAATAGCCCCTTTCTCTTTTCTTCTTACTTATACATCTTTCACTTTCTCCAGGTTCTCTCCATCTGCCCCAAGGACATGAGAGCTGACATCTGTGTTCATCTAAACCGGAAGGTTTTCAATGAACATCCCGCCTTTCGACTGGCCAGCGATGGGTGTCTGCGCGCCTTGGCGGTAGAATTCCAAACGATTCACTGCGCGCCGGGCGACCTCATTTACCACGCGGGGGAGAGTGTGGACGCCCTCTGCTTTGTGGTGTCGGGATCCTTGGAAGTCATCCAGGATGATGAGGTGGTGGCTATTTTAGGTACTGTGAACTTTCCTAATGTAGTAGCACATGCAACGGTTTGAGAGATTTTGCTTCTTGGGTTTCTTAAGAGAAATTTCCTTTGCTTGCTGACTTTGGAAACTGGGTCACTAATGAGATGATGAATCTTGGTGAAAACTAGTCATGCTGGTTCAGCAAGGAACATTAGTATTGGTCACAGACTACTGGGCTGCATGAGGGTCTGACTAAACTTTTTTTTTTTTTTTTTTTGTGGTAACAAAAGGATAGTACCCTTTAGACTAGAGCTGATCGTAGCCTGATGGTGGCTGTACCTCCACGGGGGTGAGTGTGAAAATGGGTCGTGGAATGACTGTTAGGTTAGTACTCTAGCATGTTAGTTTCAGAGGGGCCGTAGAACCTGTCCGATTCAACATTTTCCTTTAGAGATAAGCAAAGTGAGGCCAAAAACGTTTGGTGACTTGTCCAGCTAGTATATGATTTAGGGCTTGAGTACAGATCATCTTACTCTAAATCATTTTACCTCATCACAGTGGACCCAAGTAGTGAGCCGAACAGGATGAGGCAGTAAATGCCTTTAGGCCATTATATCGGAGTAATCACAATGCAAGTAGATTTAGGCATTTAAAGTGGGTTCTGTCCATTCATAAACCAGGAAAATTGTTTGACTAGTAATAAATTCACTCTACAATTCAGAGACCTGGTAATTAATTGTACTAACAAAAAAGGCAGTGCCAGTCCATGTAAATGACAATTTTTTTTAAATTACAGGTTTGGGGACAGTGGAATGTATATATATTGGTAGAACAAATGCTAAATGATATTTTAGATGAATTTTTTTTTCTCAAATATCAGCTGCAAGTTCATGAAGTCCACATATCTATAAAAGGAAGCAATAATGAAGTCAGAGGAGACTCATCTCTGGTTTTTTTCCTCAAGTAAAATAAGTTAGAATTGCAGGATGTCAACTCCATTTTGATCACATTTTTCCTGACTTGTGTCTCATGAAAAATGAGCTCAATTTTAAACTACTGGATTTTTTTTAGCTTCCGAGGTCAACCTACCATAGCTTGAATGCCACTTATTCTCGTAAGTACAAGATTGAATGATGTATTTTAGCAACTGCAAAAGCAAAACCCAGCACAAAAATGAAGAACTGATCTCAAAAAGCACAATTACCTGACAGAGACAGAACTAAGAACTGAGAAACAATGACCCCTCCTAGGAAAACAGGTCCTGTTAAATTTGTCCGAGTTAGAGAAAATGGTTCAGGGTTGCAAATGACTGAACACTACTGTTTGTAAACCTTTTATTAATTGTTTAGTCAGCAGTGTGTGTGCGTGTGTGTGTAAAGCTACTTAGTGCTTGTTCTGTTTTGTTTCCTGGAGCATAAAGGAGTTGCGTACAGTCCTTCATAATAAGTGTGCATTTCGTCAGAATGACGCTTTGTGGTAAAGGAAACATATACATACTACAGTCATTCTTGTTTGCTTAAAGGAAAGGGTAACACACAAGCCCCGAACAGCCGTGTTTCCTTTTCCTGCACATTCATGTCAGTGGTGGGTGGGAGAACAGACATCAATGATATTGCAGGAGAGTGAGGACCGTTAGAATAAATGACCTCAGCTGTGCCCAAATTGCCGTTTGCTTTGCCCATATTCTTCATTTCAGCCTCACCTTGGTAACTTCTTTTCTGAAAAGAAGGATGGAGAAAGCCCCGAGTGCAGTGCCGGGTCTGCCAAGCTGCAATCATTTGCTCAGTGAGACAGACAAAATGCATTTTCGTTTCCTTTTAAAATAAAATGGTAGCTGGTTTTGCCCAGTGACACAATAAAAATGAACACAGGGCCTCTGGGTATTGGACCAATCTCATCATATCTGTCACATTTTATTTCCTTGAGTGTGTGCTTTTTGTTTATCCTCCTCCAAAATCCTGGGATTCAGAGACGTTTTCATCTCTGGGCTTAATGAGTCAAATTATATGTACACCTCCCTGGCAAACTTGCATTTGTTTTTTCCAAGGGCCTCTTAACAAAGATTAACTCAGCCAGAAAGCAGTCAGAAGGTCTTTGTTTAAAAAGAAAGTGTTTTGACCTAGAAGTGATCTCCCCAGGGCAGAAGTAGGCAGGAGAGGTGGGGAGGCAGGATGCTGGCAGCTGCTGTGAGCAGGCGGTGGGGTTGCCTAGGTCCAGGAGACCCAGCAAAGCCCCTGTCCTCTGCCGGGGACAGTCTGTGAAGAGACAGGTGTGGAGACAAGCTTCGGGACCTCCTCCCTATGTTGAGCCTTCCCCAGTCTAGGTTTAGAGGAGAGGCCATCTGAGGGGATTGCACGCTAGGATTGAGGACCCCTGGTGCCTTTCTGCGGGAGAGCCGGTGAGATGCTGTAAGAGAGAGGTGGCTGCCCTCCATGCCCCACACAGGGAGTCTGCCCTGCCCAGACCCACCCTTGTGCTCACACCGTCTGTCTGCAGCCCCCACTTCCAGGCAGCTGAAACCGGGTACACACTGCTGCCTGTGCTCCGCAGGAGGGGCCTGGAACCTGCCAGAAAGGCCTTCCCTCACCCAGCCAGGGTCTTGACTTGGAGATCATCACACTGGCTCTATTTTGTGACTTCTCAGTGTGATTTAATTGAGAATGCATATTTTTAGACTTTTCTAAATAAAAAAAAAATTTACGATTAAAAATGAGGGGAGGGCTTTCTTTAATGCTCAAGATTGCTTAATGTTCTGAGAAAGGGAGAGGAAAATAGTTGCTCCTGAAATTTGGATGACTGACCATTTCTTTCTAGCTCCTCTTGTTTTTCTTCTTCTCCTTCCCTGCCCTCCCCTCCTCTCTTGTCCCCTCCGCTCTGCCTCCTCCTCTTCCCCCTTCTAATTTTTTGGTAGCTTACTTTTGGAATAATTATAAACTTAGTGAAATGTTCCAAAAATGATTAGGGTGCAAAGTTTGAGAAATATCTTTATGTTTTCTACCTTATTGAGTAAGTTGATTAGGTCTTCTATGTCTTTACTGATCTATCCTCTTCTTGATCTATCCTGGAATGGAGAGTGGTTTATTAAAGTATCTTATTATTAATGTGCTTTATCGATGTCTCCTTGCACCTCCTGCAATTTGTGCTGTGTTATTTGGTTTTGAACATTGAAATATCTCCCTTTTCATCTTGTGTAATGTCTTTTTTTTTTTTTTTTTTGCCTGGTAAGGGTTAAACAGAAACAGCATCCCTCATATTTGAGTACACTTGGAAAAATGAGAATTTGTCTAAGTTGGTCTGATAGGAGAAATACAGAGGTCTGGTTCTTTCTTAACACTGATTCATGTGCTGGTTGAAAGGTAGAGAAGGAAAATTATTTTAAAATTAATTAAAATCTTTGAATCCAAAAACAGGTGCAGTTTCATTCTTTTGGATTCTTGCCTCCAAACAGTCTTTTGGTAGGTACATAATTTTTTAATGTGTCAAAAGACCTAAGGTGTTTAATGAATGAGTTCTGAAGCATAACTAATTAATGAAAAGATTAAAAATGTAGTCAACAAATACCTCCTTTTTTTTTTAACACTGAAGGATGGCTTCAAGATGTTTTTCAAAATAGGGCATATGAAAAAAAATTGCAGTTCATGTCTTTTTTCAACATGAAGTTCTTTCCGTTCTTACACCTCCACTTTTTTTTGGCCTTCCACTTTTTAGAAAACACAAAGAATTCTAAATTAAGTCTATGATGCATGCATAATATTTTATATTCTTTAATATATTCTTGCTTTTTAGTTCCTAGCCTATAATTACTTAATGTGAACAGATTTATTGGTATGGCTAAAATTAGCCAGGTTACTTCTAAGTGACTCATCCAAGTATATTGTACCTTTTAGAGACTATAAAAATGGTATTTCCCCATTAACAATAGACTCGGCTTCTAAGATATTTGTTTTGCTGCATTCACAATTTGTCTTTTCTGTGTTTACTGATTATAAGAATAATATGATTGGAGTCATTAATCTAAGACAATCTGTATCTAAGTATTTTCATTGTTAACTTCAAATTTCCAAGAGAACTAAGCTTGTTTATGTACAGTTTGAACAGAAGGGTTTGATTTTGTTATGGGGTTAGGGGAAGAAGCAAAAATGAGGAAGGAAAAGACAGAATTAAAGGAACTTAATAGTGTAAAAAAAGTAATTTCTAGTACCTGGGTTAAGATTTCAAGTAGAATCAGTCCATATCATAAATATTTGTGCATTATCAAGGAAAACATATAAATTATGGGTCTCAGAATTAAAAGTCTGTTTTTTAGTTTTATTGCCAAAAGAAAAAAATCTGAATGTGAATGAATAATATTTTGCTATTTTGAGAACCTGTGAAAATGTGAATTTTATTCTGTGCTTAAGATTTCTTCCTATATACTTGCTATTAGAAGTTAGGTACTTCACACTTTAAATCCTTAAAAGGGCTTTTCCCAAGCCCCAGAAGATTTTCTTTTGCATCCACATTTCTGTGTTTTGGGATGCTGAACTATGAATCAGGTAGGTTTGCTCTACCAATTATGATGATGGACGTAGTTAATTCAGACACTTTTATTAAGGGCAAACTAGTATTTGGTTTTAAACATGCAGGCTTGTCGTGTTTTAAACTTTCCAAGTTGTGATTATAATGTTATTTACCCATGATTCAAATGGTACACTTTAGAGTTCCTCAGTTCTGTAGATTTCTGGATAAAATATGAATCTTTGCAGTCTTGTAGGTTAGACTCAACTTCAAACCCTGTCCTTACCATCCTTCCAAACGAAATCTGTGTATTCTATCTCCTTGGAATCTCTTTATCCTACTTTTAATATCCCTCTCCATGACCACTGCTCTTCAAATGTTGGCCCTGGGCAGAAAGGCCTGACTGCTTGCAATCTGCATCAGTGTCCACCTCCAATTTATGTTTTGCTGCCACTGCAATAATCTTCCTAAAATGTTACTTATCGTGTCTGTTTCCCTGGTTGGATTGATGTTTTAGCAATTTGGATGTAAAATATAACTACTAGCGTGGCCTGTGAGGCCATTTAGGTCTTATCTCTGATTCTCTTTGCAGCCCAACTGTGCTATTCCTACTCCTCTGGTTGTACCATATAGCATCGCAGGAAGCTTCCCGAGTACCACCGCATCTCTTACCAATGAGCTTTGGCCTACATGCATACTCTTCCTTATTTAGAACACCTTTTCTACTCTTTCTGGTTGTCAGTCTCTTGCTTGGTTGCCTCCCTGGGGATCAAACCCACAACCTGATTTTGTGCCCTAACCAGGAATCACATCCATGAGCTTCCAGTGCCCAGGATGATGCTCCAACCAACCGAGCCACAGCAGCCAGGGATGAATACGACATTCTTGATTCACATTTCTTTCCTGCAGTATCTTACACAGGTCACTCCTACTCCACTCAAACCAACAGACATACTAGAGAGCTTTTCTTTTCTGTTGTATCTTTCCCTTTGCTGTCCTCTTGTCACTGCCTTAACTCCTGAGAGGTGGTTGTGGAGACAGGTGGAATGCTATGTTTGTAAACTGCGGAATTCCACATTATTTTTCACAGTGAGGTAAATAACCTCCCACAAGTGTTCCCCTTTCCAGTCTTCATGCTATTGTTGGTTCTGTTCTTAAAGCATGGACAGGTCATGAATCACTTTACTTAAAAATTTTTTAATAGTTCCCCCTTTAAACTAGGATTAAGCAGACTATGCAGACTCTGTTGGTTGGCATTCACAGTTCTCCCTCTTGGGTCTGGTGTTTTCTCTCTAGACTTGGCTCTCTCTCTGTCTCATAGATTTCCAGGATAGTGGGTTACCGTTATTCATCATTCCCTGGGCAAATCGTGCTCATGCAATTTTTTTGTTGTTGTTATTGTTAATCCTCATCCGATGTTTTTCCATCTATTTTTAGAGAGAGTAGAAAGGAGGGAGAGAGGAGAGAGAGAGAGAGTGAGAGAGAGTTCGATGTGAGATAGACACATCAATTAGTTGCTTCCTGCACACACCCAGACGGGGCTGGGGATTGAACCTGCAACCCAGGTATGTGCCCTTGACCAGGAATTGAACCTGTGACAATTCAGTGTGTGGGTCAACACTCTAACCCCTTGAGCCACACTGGCCAGGGTGTGCTCATACTATTTTGTCAGCCACAAATACTGCCCTTCCCCTTGAGGCACAGCTATGATTAAACTCAAACACTACCTTCTTTGTAAGGTTTCACCTGAATCCCCTAGGTCCAAAACAATGTGTGTGTGTGTGTGTGTGTGTGTGTGTGTGTGCTTTACCTATTCTGGTCCTATAGAACCTTTCCCCCCACGTTTTGTACATTTATTTTTTTGCATGTCTCTTTTACTTACAAAATTAAAGACTCCTAAGAGCAGGATTTTATTTCTTGCATGTCTCTGTGCCCACACAGCACAAAGCACATGTTCCAGCTTAACGTTAGCATTAGGTCGCTGGATGCATTAATCAAACAGGGTGAGTAGGGCAGCCACCATTTCTCCCATACGTGAAACTTACAGGCCTTCATTACAATATGAACATTATTATAGGCATCGACTCCAAATGCCTTCTTAGGAAAAGAAAGCAAAAGAGTTTCAAGATATAACTGTTTTACAAGTTGGTCTTTTTCCTGGATTTTTAAGTAATATGCTATATAACTTTTTACATTTGGGCACATGTTTGGGTTTCTATATTTAACCAATTTGTTCTTAACACTAATAGTATATTACAATATATTCTACCTTCTTAAAGGCAGTTACCATCATCCCTTAGCACTATAAGGATACTCTTTATTTTTTTCACAACTACTTAATGAGAGCTAGTTGGCTTATTCTTTGTGTGTGTAAATAAAAATCTATAAGCTATATCAGTGATTTTTTTTGTAGTAGATAAAAATCATTTACTTATTTAAGTGTGTCTACAAGTTTGGATTCAATATAATTTTCAACAGAATGACTTTGGACATCAATCACTGGAGATAGGCAGGCTTCAATTCTAAATGTTTTAAAAGATGCTATTTTAATACACCTATATAATTTTTAAATTTTAATACTCATCTTGTTATTTCTGTTCTTTTCCTTGAAAATATTACTTTATGACACTTGCTGGTTATAAATACTCAGACCTCTTAAAATCATATAATTTAAAAACTCATAGTGTTGTTCATTTATAAATGAATATATTTTGTGCACGTGTGTTCATAATAATGTTTATGAGTCTACTGCAATAATCAGTTATAGTGAAGGGCTGCCTAATAAATTAAATGGATTAAGTCCATTCAAGAGAGTAATGATCAAAATAGAACTATTACTATATCCCACATACACTCACAGGAAAACATCTAAGTAAACTTCAAATGCTGTATTTTTAGAGATTTGATTTGTTGGCAATACCAACAAATGCTGTACCCAATGATAAATAACTGAGATAATTTTTATGCATTTATTTTATCCATGTCATTAACTCACCAAATAATGTGTTCCACATTTTTAAAGACACTCTGACTGTAAAACCAGCACCTCAGGAGACCATAATCCCCAATTTCCTATTTTAGAAATCTTTCACATTTGCTTCTATTTTACAATCCTGTTTTCTGTGGTTTAGAAGTTAAACACTTCATAAGACTTAATGAAAAGAACTGAGAAAATATAAATAGACCAAACAACAACTTTCATGTTGAGTGTGAGCTTTTCTACTAATTTTAGGGTTTTGGGGGAAAGTTAGTTTTCTCAAGCTCTAAAGTGTCTAGAGCTAAGACTACTTGCACTCAGTAGAAATGACCCAAAAACTAAAATCAGATAGTCTGTACTCATTAAGATGATCAGGAGTTCCCAGCCCTGGAAGTGTGCAACATCTTTGTAATGAGGAAAAGGGTACTGCTCTACTGGATGTTCCATGAATGATCCCATACCTCCACAATCATGTGGTTTCTGCAGATCACTCAGTGTAAATGTGCATACTAATTCTTGAAGAATTGTGAATGAGTAACTATCAGGTGATAGAGAAAACTAGATAAACACATTTTGAAATGGTTAATTAATGTCCAAGTGATATATTATGTATTGTAATGGAAATTCTATGTTATGAAAACATTTAGTATCGCTTATCATATAATGCCAGTTCTGATGTAGGGAGCAGAATTATCCAAATTTGTTAAGTTTGCTATGCCCCTGTAAACTTTTGTTAGGGGTGAGAATAGGGGATAAGTTTTACTTCAGTTGAGTCAATTAACTTTCCTGTTACTTTTCAACCTTGTAATGGGATTTGGAATTGAGGCCCTAGATTTTCAAGTTTTGTGTGTTTTTGACA
Organism: Molossus molossus; assembly: GCF_014108415.1. NCBI lineage: Eukaryota > Metazoa > Chordata > Mammalia > Chiroptera > Molossidae > Molossus > Molossus molossus. The sequence goes on along the minus strand of NW_023425344.1, from coordinate 217,126,713 downwards.
ATGAGACACTGAAGAAATATGATCTTGAAAATATAATTTGATGATTTTGAGTTGACTTACTATAGAATGATAGATGATGAGAAATCTTTAGTGTTAGTCTGTCTATCCTGTTCCCTTTAGAGGCAAAGGAACAGATGATGATTCAGACAGCTCAGTGACCTGATCCAAGCCACACTTCATGGCAGTGCCTCAGTTCTAACTCTAATCTTGTATTTCCCAATTTGTTCTGTTTTTGTTTTTTTCTCTCCCCTTCTTACATATATATATATATATATTTTTTTTTTTTCAATAAATATTTGTTGAGCTCATGAACCATTCTAGGCATTGAGATTAATGAAAGTGGTCAAAACAGATAAAATTCCCTGCTCTCATGAGTTTATATTGTAGTTTAATTTTGTTCTTTCTGCATCATAGGCTTTTTATTTCTCCAAGATACTAAAAATATAAATTATTCAAATTTAAATTTTTTGATAGAAATATGATAAGGATTTTAATTTCATCAGTTACGTAAAATAAAATATGTAACAGACATTTGAATGCTTTCACTAAAGATAGCAAGGGAAAATTTATTTATATATTGAGTATATTCTTCTTGTTGATGATACACTTATCATCAATGAATATTTATTTACTATTCCATAGATTGATGTACATATTTTATTAATTTCATTTTATTAAAAAGTGTAAGAAAAGACATCTGTGAAAATAGTTTGCTATTTTCAAATTAAGCAGATTCATTAGAGGAAAATTCGGACACATAAATTAGAAAGAAGAAAAACAATAAACACATCATTCGAAGCCAATTGCTGTAATTATTTAAATGCATTCTCTTTTAGTCTTTTTCCTTTTTGATTTTTAACACAATTTATTATCAATTGACAAATTAATAGTAACATAATATACTATATAGAACAACACAGAATAATAAAATACAATATACTTTGCTTCTATTAAGATTATTTTTATTTAAGGAAAATAGGAGGTAGACAATTTGTTAACAATTTATTTAGTCTTGTAATTTTGCTTTCATTTTTATGTACTCTATTATATCTGTGACCATAATTATATCTTTTTGGTATCTTTATTTTTAAATTTATCATTATAAGGTAAGCATTTTTACATGTTATTTTAAAAACTAGTTTTAATTCTGTATGAATTGATGATAGGTAGATATATAATTTTCCATTGTTGTTGGATATTTATTTGTACTAATCTGGGATTGTGCTTAATAATACTACAGTGAATATTACATGTCTTGGTTCTAATTCTTTTGATTGATTCCCAGAGGTAGAATTACTAAGTCCAAGGCATTGATTATTATTATAATCACTATACATAAAAATCAAATAGTTGAAAACTAATGAGCCCTTATGAATGGGTCAGAGGTTGTATTATGAGTGATAATTTGAGAACTGGTCAAAGAAATGAAACAGAGAGAAATGTAACCCCTTATCTATCTCTTCAAGACCACCCAACTCAGAAAGAGGAACAATGACCATAGATGAAAAGAAACAAGAGGTAGATCAAAGCAGCCCTTTCAAAGCCCTGCTATTTTTCATAGCTCCACAGACCATGATAATATAAGTTGTTGATCTCTTCTGTTAAAAAAACAATGCATCCATTCATTATCCCATAAAGCGGAGAGATCCTACCATTTTAATGCGTTTGCTTTGTGTGCACATGTGCATGATTCTGGCAGGTGGGACGAGGTGCATAAAATGAGGCCACACTATGTATATGATTTAATATCTTGCTTTTATTATTTTACATAACGTGAATATTTTTCTATCACTTGTTTTCAATGTGTTTAGTGGCTGCATAATATTCCATAATTTATTCATTTATATTTGTCTTATTTCTTTTTGAATATTATATTACTTCAATGAACATTTAAAAAATATATTTTTTCATTATTGATTTTAGAGAGAGAGAGGAAGGGAGAGAGAGCAAGAGATAGAAACATTGATTGGCCCCCCCACTGGGGATCGGGCCCACAATCTGGGCATGTGCCCTGACCGGGAATCAAACCAGCCACCTCTTGGTGCATGGGTTGACTCTCAACCACTGAGCCACACTGGCCGGGTTCAGCAAACATTTTAATTAGTAAATTGGTACTTCTAATGATGTAATTAGGATGAATACATATACTTGGAATTACTAATTTAAAGAGAATGCCATTTCTGAAATGCATCTGTGTAAGTGGAGATAGGGTTTATCTTTCACATTTCTATGGCTAAAGGCTCCCTCGGGTTATTACAGTGCTCCGCAGCCTTACACACCTTATTTGGCTCCCAAATCTCTAACGGTTCTCAGACAGATGTCTGGCTCTCCCACAGGCATTTGAGCTGGCAGTGACACTAACTAAAAGGAAGTTTCGAGGGTCCCGAAACAAATGAGCTCACTCAAGATTAATTAAATATCCATTAGGATTATTTCATGCTGACCATACGATTCCATGGTGGTTTCAATCATCTCCTTAATGATAATATGCATGTTTTCTCTTTCTATCTCAGAGTGCCTTGTGGTTGTCTGAGGATTTCCAAACTGCTTGTGTGGGCAAAGAATCTAATCTCTCTCACTCCACCTTTCTCCTCTCTCCCCTCCCATTCTCTTCTCCCCTCCCCTCCCCTCCCCTCCCTTGTCCCCCCCCCCCCCCCTCACACATAGGCGCGCGCGCGCGCGCGCACACACACACACACACACACACACACACACTTCTCTGGTTACATGTTACTTTCTCTCTGGTGGTCTGGTTGGCCTGAAGTGCTATAACATGTCTTTCTTCTTTCATTCCTGTCAGTTCTGACTTTAATCTTCATGACAGAGCAGGTATTTGCTGAGCTCCCGGTAAGGGTGCAGAGCCAGTGTTCGGCAGGCTGCGTGTGGGAAGATTTTCCCACCTGCATGGGCCAGGGGCTCTTGCAGAGCTGCCTCAACAGGAAGGGCAACTAAGCACTCCTGGCTGTGGTGGTGAACTGCTGAGCTGAGGTCATCAATGGGAATGCACTCTGAAGTTAATGGTAGATTTGTAGAATTTTAAAAAGACATCCACATTTGACTGCGGTGGCACTCTTTATGGAACTGGTCATGGCATAACAGATCAGGGTCTCTACGTTTTACCCAACTCCGCTCCTTGGGCTCTGTGCTTGTGGATGGGGAGCTCTGAGGCTGTGCCCTGAGGGTGTGCATAAGGTTTGTGGAGGGGGAGGAGCTTCCTTGGAGAATAAGTCATGGTGAGTTTTAGTCGCCCTGGAGCACAAGACTTAGTTGCTGAATAATGTGTGTTTAATATATGTTGAACCAGTTGCAGATTTATAAAGGCTGTAACAGTAGATCTTGTATATTGCATTTTACTGTCATCTCTGCCAGAAGGAGCAGAGGAAGGGATAAAACTAAGAAATCTCTTCTGCTCCTTTTGGTCAGAATGGGATAAGTTAAGGTGGCAGAAGATAATGAAACTATTTGTTAAAATGAGGTTTTTGGCTTCTCCATCTGATTTCATTTATTCATATCACTCCAGGTTTCCATCAAGAACTGAATGCAGGGTGAATACTTGACATGTTATATAAAAGTGTTGTGAATTGTTACATGCGTACAGATGGGGGTCATACACTCAGGCGTGGAATTGTGCTAGGAGATCAATACCATAATGAAATGGAATGAAACTAGTGGTAGGATAGGAACTATTGTAGAAGCTTGAACATATACATATCTTATCCTATTTTCCAGGGAAAGGAGATGTATTTGGAGACATCTTCTGGAAGGAAACCACCCTTGCTCATGCGTGTGCCAATGTCCGGGCACTGACATACTGTGATCTCCACATCATCAAGCGAGAAGCCTTGCTCAAAGTCCTGGACTTTTACACGGCTTTTGCAAACTCGTTTTCAAGGAATCTCACTCTTACTTGCAATCTAAGGAAACGGGTATGTTGTCTGGATCCACTTCCCCTAATTAGTATCCAGAGGGTTACTGTGTCGTGCTCTGTTTGTGGAAGATTGGAAAAATCATTTAATTTTTCAGGAGTACATTTCCAGTAATGTAAAGTGACATAATTTTCTTTCCCTGTCTTTATATTTTGTTTATCTTTTAAAGGAGTAAAGCCCTTGAGTACATGGATAAATATTTGAATCATTACAATTTAAGATGCAAAATGAAAAGCAGACTTGAGGAAAAACAAACAAGCTGTACTATAATATAATTAGTTCTTGGGATTTATAACCCTGCCATAAAATTAATATTAGTGTCTCTCTATTATGTGCATTTTTTAAAAGTTGGTAAGGTTAATCAAACTGGTTCCCTAGTTTATATGCCTGATTCACTTTAAATGTATTTTTAATTGATGAGAGAGGGAGAGAGGGGAAGAAACATTGCTTTGCTGTTCCACTTATTTATGCATTGATTGGTTGATTCTTGTATGTACCCTGACTGGAGATTGAACCCACAACCTTGGTGTTATCCGGACAAGGCTCTAACCAATTGAGCTACCCAGCCAGGGCCTGATTCACTTTGAAACCTCCTTCTCATTTAATAATCAATTTACAAAGATTATTTCTCATTCATTCTTTCCAAGCACACTATCTCAAAAAACAATTAGCCACACTGACATATCCTACGATAGGTATAGCAATCCTTCACTTTGCATTGGTGCTACAAACATCATCTTCCTTGCCATTTTCTTTTTTATTGATGATGTGACACAGATTTAATTTGCATAAAGAAATCTCCCATCTCTGATTTATAGATCCTTGGACATTGGGTAGGGCTCTCTTATTGCCAAGAATGAAATACACATTTGGATAACTGCACAGAAGGAATTTCATGTAAAATGATTGCCTGTCTACTATGGTAAAGTATTTTGAAACAACAAGCCTTCCCATCTACTACCCCATTAACCAGAACTTTCTCTGTAGTTTACATGGAAGAAAAAAAAATCAAGCCAAGAGAGAAATTAACATCTCTACTCTAGGAACAGAGAAATGACCATAAGCAAATGAAGTAATTCCCTCCTCAGGGTTCTAAAGGAGGGTAAGCCTGCAGGAGTCACATTTGTACCAGCTGTGCCACAATATTTGTTCTGTATTTGAATAGCATTTTCAGTCTACATTTTTGTTAACAAAAGTGATTGAACATCCATAGCCTTGCAAGGCAAAATGTAAAGAGCTGTCGAGAGTATAAAGACTAAACACAGTGCTATGTCAAGTGTGAAGATTATGTGAAACGCGAATTTGTGAAACATATTTATACGAGTAATTGCAAGTTAAGGTAGGAAGAATGTGGACGAGACTGCCAAATATAAACTAAATATTGCTTATCCACTAGGGAGCTCTGAATCCCTTTTTATATTAAGCAAAACTATGTCTCCTTTGGTTTATGTTCTACCTTCTCCAGTGACAAATTCTTTTTCTACAAGGCAGTTTGTTAGATACTTGAAGCCCGTATATTCTAAGTCTTTTACAATCTAGATTTTGCCAGTTTGGGGGTCTTTTCACTTATTGCAAGATCACCAAAACCCGTCCGTGCTGTTCCAGTACTCAGTGCGGATCTTATTTGTCACTGTTCTCCTCAGAGCATATTGTTTACACAGAATCTCCTCTCATGTTTATACTATTCCTGTGAAAAAGGAGCAGTTAGTTCCTTTTCAAAACACACAAGGAAACTCATACCCAGAGGGATTAAAATCGAATTATCAACTGATATATTTGCAATGCAAGGTCTCAAAGACAGATGATTAAGAACTCACCAGTAGAAAATAAATGTTGGTTCTTCAAAGTGAATTAATCACACAGCTCTATGGCCTCTTTTTCTCTCTTATACATCTGAGCACGTGCACATCACACACATTCACACACACATTCACACATACACACACACACACACACACACGTTGTAAGAGTTGAGTGCACATACTAGCATGGCTACCTCTGATAGCAAGAGAAACTAGAGACAACATGCACATAGTTTTTTTAAGGGGACCTGAGAAAATACACTCCAGTGATTCATGAGAATAGCTATCGTATTGAGAGCCTCTTTTACAGCTATGCACTTCAACATATTTTGTATGTTATAACTAATCTTATTAAATGTCAACCACCCACAGACAACAACCCCCTGTGTAATCTCTATTTCATCGACGAGGAGGCTTAGTTCTGAGATTGGGACAGCTAGTTGCCAGATAAATTATGGGTCAGGGCCTGGATTTGAATCCATCCCCGTCTGATTCTAAAACCCTTATTCTGTCACCTATACCAAGCTTTGGCCTGTCCAAGCAATTAACACCCTCCCCCCACAACAATATCCCACAAACACTGTCAGCAATTTACAGTTTCTAATTCACTCAATCACATCAACTTCATTCCCACATGAGCTATTAATAAAAAATTATTGGTTCTTATTGCTATTATTGTAAGCATTCTTGCAATAGACATTGGTTGTGGATGGTATAATGACAACGATGTCTTTAGTGTGCTGCTGATATCTCATAGCTGTAATAACCATAATTAAGGGTGTGCTCCCAATAAGGTGCAGGATCAGATTTGGAACCCTGATTTTGAGCCATCATCAGAGATTACAGCTCTGGCCACACGGGCAGATCCGTGGCAACATGAGTGGTTGGTATAGTGTGTAGTTCTCAGTGGCTGCCACAGGGAGGAAAGTCACAGCCCTTTAGCTGTTTGCCCTCATCCCCACTAGGGAAAAACAGATTTTTGTTATGCAAATATAGCTCTCACTAAACATCCTTAAGCCCCTTTATATAAAATTCTAGAACTAAAACTGGTCATTTCATCCAAAAAGTAGAGCAGGGATTGGCAAACTTTTTCTGTCTACGACCAGAAACTTGCTATTGTAGGGCCGAGGGCTGTACAAGCTGTGTCTCTGCTCCACCCGGCCCTGCGGTGTGGACATGGCTGTCTCAGCCAGCCTGCCGGAACAAAGGCTTCAGCGGCAGGAATATATTTCTTGCAGTTTAACCCACGTACGATACCTTTTCTCGGAATGCCAAAACCGTGTTTCTGAACTTGAGAACCAGCCCTCATGTCTGGGTCTGAGAAGGCAAGCGGCACACCCAGCACTGGGGATGTCTCAATTTTAAAGGATTCTAATCAGACTTTTAAAGTAACCTCTGCATTTCTGCACATTCTGCGTAGTTGTTACACAGTGATGTTTACCATCTGTCCACAGGAGCAACACAGTGGGCGTGACTGCTGTGCTTGGACACACCTGCTTATGAGGTGGCCCTGGGGCTGGCTTCTGGGAACTTGAATTTCAGGAGGGTTCCCGACAGTGACAGGAGTGGCTCACTGGCCCACACTATTTATTTGAACAGTGTGGTTTATGCTGAACATTGACCTTACTTCCAGGCGTCTGGAATTTGGTATGTGCCAGGCAGACGATACCTATTTGACCAACCTCCCATAAAAAAGCCGGCCACCCTGTTCTCAGTGATCGTCTCTGGTGGCAACTCTCATAGGTGTTGTCACAACTTTGCTGAGGAATTAGGGAGAGGATGTTGGAGACTTGTGCTAGCTTTCCCTGGACTTCGCCTATGCACCGCTTGCCTTTGCTAAGTGTGCTTTGTATCTCCATGCTGTGGTAAGTCAAAACCATGACTATATGCTACATTCTGTGGGTCCTCTTAGCGTGTCATCCAGCCTGGGGGTGGTCTTAAGGACCACTAAGGACCATTAAAAGGTTGATGAGAAATCTGTCTTCTTGAGGTCCTCAAATCTGCAGATATCATGGCAACTTCACTGTAACATTTTCCCCATAAAAGATTCTGAAACCTACTGATATTATGTTTTATGAGTATAGAAGAATGAAGTATTTAAAAATTGGTGGGTATATTTGTCCATAAAGCTGTCAGGAATATTCCATTTCCTTGAAACCTAAAATAAATGCTGCATTAGCACTTCCAGCAACATTGAATATGGCTGGGAATTTTTCTTTATTTGATTTCTCAGTGTTTTCTTCACTTTCAAGACGGCAAGGACATATTTTCCTCCATATTGACTGCTTAAATAGGATGAGTGAGGACTTTTATTTGTTATTTTCTGTACCTCTTCTGGTGAGACACTTTGATAGAGTATAGCACAGAAAGTATTGGCTGGCTCGGTATATATTCAGCAGATACCCATCACGCCCCTACGAGGGAACTATGGGGTAATGGAGGTAAAAGGGCAAGGGCTTGCTCCTCAGGAGCCTGCAACCTCGTGAGATTCAGATGAATAAACCATAACAGAGCCAGACAAGTGCTATGAGAGGGCTCCCCTCAGGGCAACAAGGGGCACAGTGGAGATGAATCTAATTCATCCCAGGAGACAGGGAGAGATTCAAACAGAGAAATATTCTAGAGCAAGAAGCCCAACTTATTTTCTTTAAAGATGAGAAAACTGAAACCCAGAGAATTACAAGATTTGCTCAAATTCACTTAGCTAATTAGCAGCAGAGGTGGGGGTTGGAATCCAAATCTTTTGAATCCCATGCCGGCTGTATTTCTGCTCTGTAGCCTAGATTAGAAGCTTGGTGGAGCAGAATGTGAGTAAAATGCAATGCTGGATTGTGTACATTTTTGATAGGGAAGAAGGAAGGTATTTGACATGTGTTTGTATGTGATTTTAGTGTTTTTCACACTAAAAACAAGCTATCGGCGTGTTCAGAGTCAGAACAGGACTCCCCTGCTCAGCACGAGCCAATCAGTATGGAGTGGCCACAGCAGGGATGTCACTTGCATTGTGAAGGGTGTTGTTTCAGTAAAAGCATGTAACTTACACATCAGTATTGTTCAAGTGTTGTTACTGACTATGGTAAAATCTCGCTTTGCTCATACGACTGTGTTCTGAGATACTCTTTGCTATCTCACCAATACTTTTAAGAAGTATATTGGCTGCTACACCACCTAGTATAAGCATATATAAAAAGAAAATCCTCACATTAAACAAAACTCCTACTTTTTTCATCTTTTTATGTTGTTATTTTTAAGAGGTTAGCACTTTCACATTAGAACTGATGAAAAATATATTGACAAGTTTATTGTCAAATATGGCAATTAAGAGTAATAAACATTTGTTGATTTAAACAAAAGGGAAAAATAAAGGAAGGAAGGAAGGAAGAAAAGCAAGTGTCTCCATGTAGAACTGGGAAAATCCGAGACCTGGTTGACAACAGGAAACAGGCATGGGATGAACTGGTGGTGGGAACAAATCTTTGTTAGAAATTAGAACTAAGATTATGATATGACCAATCCCCAAAACTTAAATAAATATATCAATAACTGAAATTTGAAAAGAAAAAAATAAGAAAGATGGAACAATCTCAATACAGGCTAAAATGTATAATAAAATGGACTTCCCTTTTAGAGACCATATCCATTATAGTAGTGGGTATAAACCTCTTCTGTGGTCATGGCTGGAGAATTGTTGCATCTTTTCATTCCATGGTTCTGCCAAATTTGTTGCTGATATGATCAAAATTTCCTAGCTAAACGGCTCCAGAGAAAATGTTCTAGTACATCTACTATTATCACGGAGTGGAGCCCGGTGGGCATTGAGCAAAAGTGATGCCAAACTGGCACTTGCCCTCTGATCATGGTCTCAAAGAAAGGCCTCCACTGTGGCCTCTGAGACCCATTCTGCTTCTGGTTTATACTCCTTTTCACTGAACATCTTTATACGCCTTAGTTTAAAACATGGGCTAAATTGGGATCCTTCAACACATTCATTTAACTCTTATATGAGTCTGCTCAGAGTGCCCTAAAAAACAAGACTGAGTGGTTAAACAGAAATTCATTTTCTCACAGTCTGCAGGGTAGAAGTTCCAAACCAAGGTGCAGCAGGGTTGATGTCTGGTGGGAACTCTTCTTGGTTTGCAGATGATTGCCTTCTCACTGCGAGCTCACACGGCCTTTCCTCTGTGCATGCGCACGGGGAACGGGAAGGAGCTTTCTGGTGTCTTTTCCTTTAAGGACACTAATCTTTTTGGATCTTTGCTTCCTTAAGGGACCCGTCTCCAAATATAGCTGCACTGGGGGGGGTGGGGGGGGGTTAGGATTTCAACATATGGATTTGGTGGGGGAGGACAAGAACATTCAGTCAATAACAACCCCATTTGTTGTTTGTTTGGTTTAAAATTTAAAATCAAAACTGCTGACATGGGTCTGCCCTATTGGGGATGTGTAACTTCTGGGCAATGCATAAGTATCAATACGAGCAAAATGTTCGTGCACTCCTACAGTGGTTTAAGAAAAGCTCCCCATTTCAACTTAAAAACATTTCCCCCAGAATGATGAATACACATTGGAAATTGGGAAAACAGAACAGAGGGGTCCTTGCAGCATCCCTTTTACCCCCTAAAGCCAGAGTCCTTTCCCACAGATGGCTACTGTTCTTAAGTAGAGAGCGGCTGAACCCAGCCGGCAATTTTATAGATAAATGTAGCGCCAATCCTGTATTTTAGTGTTCCAGGAGTAAGAAATAGTGGTTTAGGCTGACTCTTGCATTAGAACAGACTAGAACTCAGTAACTGCTTTTCTTTCCAGAGAGCATTCTTATCGTGGTGAATCCAGCAGCACAAAATGTCTCTTTTATTCTGTGAGCAATGGAGCATCTCTGTAGCAATTACCTTTTGTGGACGGACAACACGCTGGGATTGGTTATGAAACAGGCCGAGAGGACTTGTGTGGTGTGCAGATGATGCAGACAGCGTGTTTCAGTATAGACATCTGTGAAGAAATGGTCCAGCCATGTGATCATGGGAGTTCCAGCTTCACTAGCTCCTTTTCTTGCCCCTGACACACACACTCATATATCAGTTAAGCAATCCATAATTTTCTAATCCCATGAAAAAGACCTCACTTAAAACATTGTCCGCGCCCTGGCCAGTTTGGCTCAGCGGTTAGAGTGTCCACCTGCGGTCCAGAGAGACCCGGGTTCGGTTCCCACTAAGGGCACGTACCTTGGTTGCAGTTTGTCCCCGGCCCTGGTTGGTCATGCGGGTGGCAGCCACTCGATGTGTCCCTTTCACATCGATGTTTCCCTCTCTCTCCCTCCCACTCTGTCTGTACAAAAAATGGAAAAATGTCATTGAATGAGGATAAAAAAACAAAAACAAACAAAAAAACCATTGTCCGCCGTTGGGACAAATGATCATATGGTGTCCATAAAAGTCAAGTAGTGCATGGTGTCTGTGCTTACCTCTCTTCATAGCATTGACTGTGCTGCCATGGTTTCCTATTTACATTTTTGTTTTTTCACCTAGAGCTCCGTGAAGTAGGTATTTCCCGTAATCCTGTTATTGCCAATAAGCAGACTAGAGAGCTTGCTCTAATTGAATGAGTATATCAGTGAATGAATGAAATGTGAACACATGTGCCTCCCAGCACAGCTTGTATCACCACTGACTAGAATAATCAATGTCCTCCAGAAAAACAAACGATACCCTTGACAACTTTGGCAAAGAACCTTATGAAACAGGATTATGAAAATGACCACTGCTGATGCGTGTTAAATCACAATTAGAGCTAACTTCTCGTTGCAGTTTCTAACCTGCGGATTCTGCCACCTGGGAGCCGCTTGTCAGGTGCTTTCAGAAAAGCACAGCAGTTTGGACCTTACCGGGGAGGGAATTAAGCTCACCTGATGCCAGGGGTGGTGATTCCTAGAATAATGCCCGTATCTCATTCTAAAGGACGTACCACCCTGGAATCTGAGCAGAGACTAGTTGTGGCTCTCGTTACCTCAACTGATGGTCAGGATTGCGAATTCACTGTGAACTACCTGGCGGGAGCTCTGTTCACGTGCCAGAGCTGACAGACCTTTGAACCCTCAAAATTGAGCCAAATCCTAAACTGATGTAGCTCCCTGGCTAGCAGTCTACACAACACGGGCCTTCTCTCATTTGAACTTCAAATGAGACCGTGAGGAGTGAGCCGAGATGCGGGGACTTGCTCGTGGCCACACAGCTCAGAGCTGCTCCGAGGTTCCAGCCTTGGCTGCACAGCTCTAAGGTGGCTGTCATTCCACCCATGGTGGTCGAGAGAGGCTGTCTTTCATCAATTCCAGGAGTTTGTCCTGAGCATTTAAATGAAGCAGAGACCTAATTATGCAGCTTTTTGAGCCCTTAAGCTGCTTCTATTTAGGGAATTGGTTGGTCTGCTTCCAGATGGACTAGCAGCTTTTCCACATTTAGTTACCAGGACATAGGTTCACGGAGCTCTCGCTTGTCAATGATGCCTCCAAACAGTTATTTAAGGACAGCGTTTCCCAAATTTCAAAGTGGGGACTGGATTCAATGGTTTACCAACATACTCGACAGTAAATTGCATTTCTCGTTGTTTGTGCCTCTTTTCAAATCTAGAGTTTATTCTGATTGCAATAAAAGATGCATTTTAGTAGTAAACAAGAAGGAAATAAATAAGCATTAAGTAGACAGAAGAGTATTTCTCTAACATAATATAAGTAGATGTTTTGTAAGTTATTTTTAGGGGGAGCCCTCAACGTATCAACAATCCACTTTCAAGTGAACTGCTTCGGTATTTGTTTCATTTTAGGGCTGAAGTGTGCCTTACAATGGTGCCTTCCTAGGGGCATCAGAACCGGCCTGTTCATTCCCATTGTGTCTGCCACTTCTTGATTCAAATTAGTGTTTGACGAGGGACCAGTGGAATCATGGTGCTCTGTCACACCGTCTTCATTTAAAGGACATACCCCTTTTGAATGAAGAAGCAAGGGTTCCTATTAAGAGTGAAATGCATGTATGATTTTCTTCCCTAATGCCTTCTGGTATTAATTTTAATTAGGAATATTATGTACTTTTTAAATATACTAATTTCTTATGTCTCTTTTTACTTCTCTCTTCTGGAAAAAGAAGTGGATATTATCTGTGGTTGAAAAAATGTGTTATATGGATTATTTTAAACGTGTATCTGTTTACGGACTTTTATTTTAGTGTATTTTTAGGCAGAGTTCGTTTGGGCAGTTCCTTCCTCTCTAACCTCCAAAACAACATCTACATTTGATAATATAGTTTGTCATTGTAGGGAATTCTTCCCTTCACTTTAAAAAAAAAAAAAAAAGGAAAGAAACCAGAGCCCTGGCCGGTTTGGCTCAGCGGTTAGAGCGTCGGCCTGTGGTCCAGAGACCCGGGTTCGGTTCCCGCTAAGGGCCCGTACCTCGGTTGCAGTTTGTCTCCGGTCCTGGCTGGTTGTGTGGGTGGTGGCCACTCAAGGTGTTCCTTTCACGTCGATCTCTCTCTCTCTCTCTCTTTCTTCCTCTCTCTCCCTCCCACTCTATCTGAACAAAAAAAATGGAGAAATGTCCTCGGGTGAGGATTAAATAAATAAATAAATAAAGATAAAAGAAAAGAAACCAGATACATTTTTTTTTCTTTATTGATTTCAGAGAGAGAGAAAGGGAGAGGGAGAGAGAGATAGAAACATCAATGAGAGAACATTAATTGGCCACCTTTTGCATGCCCCCCACCGGGGATTTGGCCCACAACCTGGGCATGTGCTCTGACTGGGAATCGAACCGGCAACATCTTGGTGCATGGATTGACCCTCAACCACTGAGCCACACCGGCTGGGCCCCTTCACTTTTTGAGCTGAATCCACTGACTCAGCTTTTTCTGTCCTCTGAGGTACCTGAGAAAATCTACAGCTCAATAGACATGTATTCAAACGGCTCCCACACTGCTTTGGAAGAATAGCCGGGTGACACTTGACCATGGGGCATATTTTGAGAAACATTTGGTTACTCAGAGGAGGAGTTTCAAGATGTTTACAGTGAATTCAGTATTACTGTGAATTCATTGAATTCAGACTACTGCGAAAAGTAAGATAAATATTGTAATAATATATATAAATTTATATAGAATAGAAGGCATTTAGACATTCTACATTTGCAAATGAGAAAATAGAGACTGCTCTGTGGTTAGATTGAATTCTTTTTTAAAATATGGTTGTATTGATTTTTTTAGAGAGAGAGGAAGTGAGAGAGAGATAGAAACATTGATGAGAGAGAACATTCATTGGCTGCCTCCTGCATGCCCCCCACTGGGGATTTGGCCTATAACCTGGGCATGTGCCCTGACCAGGAATCGAACTGGCGACCTCTTGTTGCATGGTTGATGCTCAACCACTGAGCCACACCAACCAGGCTAGATTGAATTCTTAATAGTTGACTATTATGACCAAAATTACATCTGTCTTCCTGGAATGTCCATTTTCCCCCTCAGCTGGGAGGAGCATTTCATAGATATTGACATTCCAGTCAAGTGATCTTTTCCCAAAGGAATTAAATCAAGCCATTCTAATAAATAGCCAGAGACATGCAGATGACCCAGCAGGGCTACAGCAATTTCACCCAGAGAAAGTCATTCATTTTCTTTCTCTTCTTTCTGAGTCAGGTTACACCTGATTCCCCAACATTTTTAGAAGTCGGCATTTGATTTCACTGGGGTTTGTTCTATGTCCACACTTTTATCCTCTGGGCAGTGGTGTCATTGGTAGAAGTTCAGCAGAGGTGCTGTCCCTTAGGACGCCAACAATCACAATGGAAACGGCAGAGGAAAGACTCGCACTGCTAACTCTGCACAGAAGCAGCAGCCACGTTTCCCTAATGGCAGCACACAGCGGTCATGCGGGGCGTTGGGCCCTGGCAGGAGTTTGCTTCCCTCCTTGAACAGGTGCCTTAGCAACTGCCTTAGCAATGTTGTGGGTGGCATCGTAATTCCAGCACCTGAAATGTCACACAGGTCCTTTGAAATGTTCCTGTGACAGGAAGATCCATGCACCCCTTGGAGTGAGAAAACAGTTTCCTAATGCTCGGAAATTCAGAAACCAGGATGTGGAATGACCTGCTTAGCCATTGTAGAGTGTGCTGTTACCTAAGGAAGGGTCTGCTGTGCCAGCAGAAAGCAAGCAGGAGAGGTCAGCTGGGTGTATGACTCAGTCCGATGAGGCTGACCGCCTGCTTGTGAATATTAACGTTTCTGCACCTGGCAGCCACCAGGTGGCTTGTTACTGAATGAAATCACCCACCCACCCGGAGGACGTTCCCTGTAGGCCGTTGGGATGGAGAAGGGAGGAGGGGAGCAGAGAAGATGCCTGATGGGCCTCATCCCCTTTATTCTAATGCAGCTGACTTCTCCAGAGTATTTGCAAAGCAGGTCCTAATGCAGACGTTTGTTCTCCTGAGAAACATATGCAAGTAGAGGTGGGTTCGGTAGCTCTGCCAAGATGAAAAGTCTCTGTTGTTGGGTTCCTGTGCCATTCTATTTAGTACATTTCTTTGGAGAGGTGTTTTTAATTGTGAACCAGCAATTACGCGAAGTTTGGCAACATTAATGAAGCTCGAACAATGCTGAGAGAGAGAGAGAGAGAGAGAGAGAGAGAGAGAGAACGTCAAAAATTTAAAAATCAACCTGAATGAGTCTGTCACAGAATAGACTTGTAACAAAATAATTATATGGAAATGTATCTGATATTTGAAGAGTAAGCCAGCTTTATACCACACAGAATAAGAGACTTGAATTTCCAGCTTTTGAGAAAAAACTTTATGAAACAAACATCACTCTTTTTCAGACTACATAGTTACCTCTGTATTTTCCATGGTAACATATCCATATCCTAGGAATAAATTCATAATTGATGTCATAGAATTTCAAAGTATTCAAGTATTTTCATGTTGTTCAGGTCCTCTTCAGAAAAACCTATCCAACTTTGAAACCTGCTACTCTATTCTAGATTTCATATAGTGGAAGTACTCAGTGCTCAGGTGTTCTCTGGTTTGTCAAAAATGCAGCTGATTAATTTTGGTTAAAGAAGACCAGAGATGCATTTACTGTATCACCAAAATAAAGTCAAACTTATAAAAGTGATTGTAATAAAGACAAAGTATAGCCATTCATACAGAAAAAAAAAAAAGGTTATTTACATGGAAAACAAGGACAAAGGTGTTTTTTTATTGAGTTATAAAAAGGCTTTTGTTCTAAAAACTAAAAATTTGAAATCACATTTTAATAATATGGGACAATAAAATATCAAGATAGAAAATGATCGTGAACTTGAAAAAATACACGGTGTCCCCTAAAAATGTATACAGGGTATCAGTAGATTCTATTACATTTTGAAAATGAAATGTGTTTTAATAAATATTGGCTTTATAATTACACTTTTTCATGTATACATTTTTTGGGACAGCCTATATATCATAAAGGAAAATTATATGTGCCAGTCAAATTGCTATTATATAAAAGAAGCGAGTCTCCTTATCCTGTGACTTCAGCTCCTCTTCAAAGATCAGCTTGGCCCCCCTTCTCCATTCGCCTCCCCATGTGCCAGTCCATGGGGTCTCTCCTTCCCTAGTACTCCTGTAGCATCCACCACTGTTTTATTTATTCCATTGTTACTGTGTGTTGCTCTTCAGGGTTATGTGTATTCAGTAGATGCCCTGTCCCCATATGCTGAGCTTTGAGCTCTTAGAGACAGAGAAATGTCTATTCTCTCATCCACTCAAATGCGCTCTGCAGCCCAGCCCTCCACAGACATTTGTTGACTGAGTGACTGAGGAATAATGTTTCAGAGTTCATTAACTTCAATGTGTGCTTCTTCCCTTTGTGGTAGTAGATCTTGATACCCCTGGGGGAATACGTAGGAAAGAAGAAAAAAGAGGTATCTGAAAATCACTGGGATCCTTTTGAATGTATTTTTAATAAGAATTTGCAGATTACATTTTTGAGGAATTAGAAAATTCTTTGGGAAATTAAAGATGAAAAAATGTAGACTTTCCATTGATTGTGAACAAATAACATTTTAATTGGTTAAAAATTGCTCCAAAATAATGAGAAATTGTAATATTTGGGATTCTCTAGAAGGCATCTGAATTCTTTCTTTTCCAGCATTAAGCATTCAATTTAGATGAATCTTCAGTTGTTGATTTGGTGGAGGCAAAAAAAGGACACTTATCCCAAACACAGGGCTCCTTCTCTCTTAACCAACTATAGACAGGAGAAGCGGACCATCACTTCCACCCAAGTCAGAAATACAAAGCAATTCTGGTTATACCCATGGTCAAGGAGTGTCTGGTACTCTTTCCTAGGGGATGTTCCAAGATCTCTCTTCATTAGGACTAGAGGTCCAGTCTGGATTCAAGTGTATGACCTTGGACATGTACACTTACTCACTATGTATTATGAGATTAGTACTAGTCAATGAATACATATGGGAATGCCTCTTCAAGCACTAAGCACTTTTCTAAATACAGAATGCCTACGAGTGAAAGGTGGATATGTTCCCTGTCCTCATGGAGTTTGGGGTCTAGTAACTATCTCTCATAAAGAAGTTGTGAGTATTAAGTGCATTAGAGACTACTCCACGTGAGGTTTTAGTGAAGGTTAGGAGTGATGATGACAATGATGGTGACGAAAAAGATGTGTTTCATAACAAAATTATCTCCTAAAATTCTAGCGGAAAGAGAAGGTCAGGCTGGAATCTGTCATTCGCTGTTGACAATAAAGCAAGGAAAGTGTTAACAAGGCACTCAGATATGACCTCTTTTGAAGCTAGAACCCCGCCCCCCCACAAGCCAAATGTAATATGTAGGGGCAAGGAGTCTATACGCAGTAATGGAATGTGCTGAGAACAGTGAAAATAAACCCTCCCACACTTGCCCAGAATAATGTTGAGTTTTCCCAAAGGAAATGCCTACTTTCTTCTGTAAGCACAAAGCAACATCTACCTCCACCTCTTTCTAAACTCCACACATTCAGCATAACCTCTACCGGGGTGAAATCTCAAGTGTGATCCCTAACATTGGATACAATGATTTGGCTAATGATACATATTAAGAGAACAGGCAGGGGTTGTGATATCAAATCCAGCTCTTGGCACTTCTAATGCATGGATTGCAGGTTAATGAACAAACTTCCATGCTCTGTTTTGCTGTGTGTGTGTAAGATTAGCATTAGCCAATTTAACTTGATCTAAAACTTGCATTTTAACTATAGGTTCTAAATGCATCCTAAATTATATCTATCAAGCTTGGCTATCTGAGCACTCTACTGTCTATTGGAATACTGTCCTCTTAACCATGCCCTTGTGGCTACTAAAACAGAGTTATTATGTAAATGTGTTCTTCTTAATGTGAGACACTCAGGGGAAGCATTGGGAAAAATGGAAAAGAGCTTTTCCAATCTGTGTTTGGTGTTAACCCAGTAGTTTTGTAAAACAAGAGCTAAGTTTATTCATTTATTTGTAACCTCAAGCTAAATTTAAATTGCACTTTTAAAAGTAAAAGCCAACTGCATTTTGCTTTCATAAAATTTTTATTTCACCTATCCTTAACATTATGGTATTTTTGAAGGACTTGCTTTTTTTTTTAAAAAAAATGCTATTTGCATCTATTCATTTATACTCATGAAAGAACATAATAAAGAGAGGCCACTAGTAAGGGAAGAAATATTGCTTTGACAAGCTCATTCCACTAGTCAAATTTGTCAAAGAAAATGTGAACTAATATCTTACCTTTTTATAATATTCCCTGTAAGAAAAAGTCACTCATTTTATTCATGTTTGACATTTCGCAGTAAAGGTAAAATTCATTTTTAATGAAAAATATTCCACAGGGTTATTAATTAAAAGAAATGCAGAAAGAGAGTACTGTCATTTAAAAAGAGCAACTCATGAATTAGAGAAAGTCTCCAGTTGAAAATACAGCTCAGTGAAGTTCTCTCCAGGTTGGTGGCTGGCCGGGCAGTGGGAATGACCCTCACCTGCATCGTGGATCCTGGATGCAGAGGACCCATGTCATGAGTATGAGATGCTTTTGTATCAGAGCTTTGGTAAACTTAGAGAAGTAGCTCCTTGAGTTTATTGTTTAACTTGTTTATTATACTTCTTATTTTTGGTTCATTGTTCTCATCAGATTGTAAACTCTTGAGGTCAAAGACTGAATAATGCATTCATAGCGTCTGGAGTAATACTTTGTACTGTAATGTTAAAAAAATATTTGCAAGTAAGTGAATCAATGTTTAAGTCTCTCCTGTTTGGAAGAAGACTGAATATAGTTATTATTACATGGATTTATATTCCCCTAACATAGATACTATCTTTAAGAAAAGATTAAAGTAGCTAGATTGTTTAACTTGTTGAAGAGAAGCTAATGCTATTAAAATCAGCAGAGCCAGGTCATGAGAAAATGGTAATGTAGATTTTCCCTTTGATGATTTCATCCTTCCCTCCCACCTCCTAGAACTTCTAGGCTTGCCTTGATCTCCACTCCCTCTACTTTATTCTCCACTTAGCTTTTTGGTGCTCAGAAACACCCATTCTTCTGTTGCCCCTGACATCTATCTTTTGGGGCATGGTAGAGGTTTGAGGAATCCCAGATATATAACCCCTATGTCTAGCCCATATTTGGAACCAATGGAGAGATCAAAGTATGACTATCATTACTGATAAAGGTGATTGGAGATTATGGCCATAGGGCTCTATCAAGTGGACCTCCTAGTGTGTAACCCTGACTCAGGCAGCTTTACCATCCAGGCACTGGTCTGTCTGGGTAACCACAGCTCTCCCCGATGAGGACAGAGCGTGCTGAGATAAACTCATTCCGCAGTAGACAGGCCCAAATGCTTCGTCTCTGCAGGAAGATGGCTTCCAAAGGGGAGAGAAAGTGGTTAGGCTCCATTTCTTCTTCCAACCTCGTTAATCAGAGAGGTCACTCCTTTTCTGGAGAGAAGGATGTGAAAGAGGGAGGAAAATGTAAGAAATATTAATTAGTCTTGTAGAAGTCACTCCTTTGGATACATAATGAGGAGAGAGTATCTCCCCGAATGGAATCACAGTACTTATGAATGATTTATAACATAAAAGTATTACATCATATGCATCAAAATATATAAAATTTATAACATATACAACATTCTATACATTTATAACATTTACAAAATACTTTTGTAGTATAAATAGAACACACGTATACATATGTGACCTACCACTTTAAGAGATTACCCAACCCCCACCAGTGGAATTACAGGCAAAATGACCTGAAGAATGGCAGGTAGCCCGAAGAAGGTGCCATGGGGCCACGAACATTTCAGGGGATGGCTCAGGTCAGACCATGAGGAAAAGTGAGGCTCATGGATTAAGTTCATCAGAGCCACTTGGGTGCTTTTTCAGGTTACAGATTCCCGGGCCCCACTTCAGATACTGAACCACAGTTACCAGGTGTAACGCGTAAGGACTTACTCCAGGTGATTCACACACATACCATGGTTGGAAAGCCACTGGCAAAGCAGCGACTGCCTGACCTTAAGGTAGTGCGGAGGACTGAGACCAGCTGTTGTGACCCCTAACTCCCCATTGAAAGGAGACAGAGAAAATGCCTAAGCTACAAGGTGAGTCATTTAGGTTATGAATGAAGATTCTTCTGACTTAGGGTGACCAGGGAAATGGCCACTCTGAATGGGAACTGTGAATAGTTACAAGTGTGCAGCATGTTCCTGGCACTTAACTCATATGAGGACATACGGTCCATGGGGGACTCAGGGCGCCTGCTATCCATCCAGTCCGTCTGTCGTGTGGACCTCCAGGTGAGACCCTAGCGGTTCACCAGCTCTCAGCCCCCACTCAGCCTTTCTCCTGGGGGTCTCTCTGGCCCCTTGCCTCTAACCGAAGCCCCTCTTCCAAGGATTATTTAAGTAAAATGAATAAAACATATGATTGGTTCTCTGGAAGTTTTAAATCATATAGCATACAGGTATTACATTTATGCTTGTTAAGAGAGTGGATGAAGTTGGTGCTCATGGACATTTTATACAATGTTAGATATTCTGAGAAAATATTGCTTTTGATGGAAGGTCAAACTCAACATTGATTTTGAAGTTGCCTTTTCTACTTGATAACCTCTTTTTTTTTTAATGTTTTTATTGATTTTTGAGAGGGAGAGAGAGAAACATCCATCTGCTGCCTCCTGCATGCCCCCTACTTGGGATCAAGCCCGCAACCTGGGCATGGGCCCTGCCTGACCGGGAATTGAACCAGGACCTCTCAGTCCATGGGACAATGCTCAATCCACTGAGCCACACTGGCCAGGTTAGATGATAACCTCTTAAAGTGTGAGGACAGTTATTCTTTTTTTTTTTTACTTTTTATTTTATTATTAAAATTCTTTTTTTCTTTATTGATGTTAGCAAGAGAGAGGAAGGAAGAGGGAGAGATAGAAACATCGATGTGAGAGAACATCTATTGGTCGCATCCTGCATGCCCCCCACTGGGGATCTGACCCACAACCTGGGCATGTGTCCTGACCGGGAATCGAACCGGCGACTCTTGGTGCATGGGTCAATGCTCAGCCACTGAGCCACACCAGCCGGGCCAGTTTGTTACTCTGGAAAAGCAGCATTGCTGCTGTGCTGCCTGGGAGAACACAGGCCTGACGATGGGGGAACTAATGACTCTCCACCTCATGAACTTGTGATCTACATAGAAAGACTGAGTAACCAGCCAGTAAAATGATGTGCTGCACTAGATAACTTTTGTATATTAAAAGCCTGGAGATTTGACCTGTACTCTTGTTGGAAACTCGTGTCGTATGTAATATGAGTATCCTGTAGGGAAGCGAGTGGTAAAGAGCTTCCTCTGCTAGGCTCCCGGTGGGAACAAAGGCTACACTGCAGAACTCTGCCGCTGTTTCCTTGGCAGGACGTACCCTTCCATTCTCCCTCGGTACCTACCCAGTTCCCCCACTTCTTTCTTCCTTACGCCTGCTGCCTAACAATCTTTTGGATAAAAGGTGCTCTGAAAGCTATGATGATTTACTTAATTGTCTTCAAAGATTCTGATTTTCTGGCCCTTAGTGATAGGCATGTGGTGTGGAAAGAAAGTCCCTGCTGTGTTAGCCGTTTCAAATCAGAGATTTTCTCCACGGCCTTTGGATGATTAGTTTGATAAGTGATCCATCATGATTTCTGACCATATGTGAAGTGTGATGCCAGTTGCTAAGGGGCTCGACTTTCATTTAATTGTTCTACTTGCTATTTTAGACTATATAAACTCATGTGATTATAACTTCCTTTCCTGAAGATGTGGTCAAGATATGAAAAAGCTCTTTTTGTCAATGTTTAATATCCCAGACCATAAATTTTCAGTATTTTCTTTACTTGATTTGATGTCAGAGAGTGCCTGTGTCAGTATCTGAGACTATTTATGATAATAGGGAAAATACTTAGACAAGGAATTTTTAAAAATTGTATTTTAATCATAGTTAATATGTCTTACTTACCTTGGGTGATCACCTTAATCTCTTGTGCTTAAATTTTATCATCTTTAAAATTAAAATAATTTTATCTTCTGACCCTGTCATAGCTCTTAGAGTTTAAAAATCTATTTAAAATGCAATATCTTATGTGTTCTTCAGGGAACATATAATTGTCTTCATCTTATAATTGAGAAAACCGAGTTCTATAAATGCGAAGTAACTTGCCAAGATCCCTCAATAGTAAATGGCAAAATAATAGTTCTGGAACGAAAACAGAAGTCTTCAGTAAGTTTTCTAATTTTTCCCTTCTATAAATATGTCCTCCAGAGCTTAAGGAATTACTGGGAGGATAAGCGAAGTAGTAGCAGAAGGATTTTAAAACAATCAATAGTCATATAAGAGTAACTTAATATTTAATAAAGAAGGACTGTATTTTTTTTTTAATAAGACCCTTCAATATTATTTTTCTCTTTAGTTCCCTGAAGTTAGAAGAATTCAAAGCTGATATGGGAAAAATAAATTAGTATGGAGTCAAATCTTTGGATGGCAGTTCAAAAACTTAACTTGATTCTTTATTTCATGTGTTCACTAGCCATTTAAACTGGACTGAGGCTGTTTCTTGGCTCTGGTACTGGGTAAAGACTGCCCTGACGACACCTAACACAGCCTGCTTCCTCTTTGTTGCTAAGGCAGCTTTCCTGTCACTCAGCAAGTTTCTAGTGACTTCCACAGCCAGCTCAGGTGCAACATCAGCATTGTTAAATGAATGCCTGTTGTTGCTCACCCTGAAGCCACGTAGAATTGTCCGAGTGAAAAAACATTTTCTCTGCAGATTGAGCCCTGCCATTCAAAGCATCCACCCTTGTGACTTTCGATTTTGGCCTCATGTTTGGAGCACTCTGTTTTCTCTGACTACAGTGTTTTCATGCATGTATCCTGTTCTTTGTGTGTGGCCATCACAGGGGCGTCTCATTGCTTCTTAGCTTCTCTGGAGGTGATTTTCCACTGCACTCCCCAATATGTGACTTTCATGTGTACTATATAGCAGGTGTACGTCTCAACTATACCCTCCAAATTTGGTGAAAACTAGTCTATTTTTG
Organism: Molossus molossus; assembly: GCF_014108415.1. Classification (NCBI taxonomy): domain Eukaryota; kingdom Metazoa; phylum Chordata; class Mammalia; order Chiroptera; family Molossidae; genus Molossus; species Molossus molossus. Next base: position 217,103,360 of record NW_023425344.1, on the reverse strand, counting down.
CATAATGCGGTGGTAGACAGATATATTAATTTTGTTTATGCAGATGAAAAAATAAATAAAATAGGGAGCAAGTTTGGAAGCTGGAAGTTCACCTTAAGTTATGTTGTGTGTCAGCTACCATTGTGGCTTCATACAGAAATATAGAGCTTTCTACCTTTCGTCTTTTAAAGACAAAGAGACTGCCCGGCTGGCACAGCTCAGTGGTTGAGCGTTGACCCATGCATCAAAAGGTCGCTGGTTCAATTCCCAGTCAGGGCACATGCCCAGGTTATGGGCAAAACCCCCAGTGGGGAGCATGCAGGAGGTGGCCAATCGATGTTCTCTCTCATTGATGTTTCTCTCTCTCTCTCTCTCTCTCTCTCTCTCTCTCTAATATCAATAAAGGAAAAAGAAAATAAAAAAATAAAGGCAAAGAGACTGCTATTGTTGGAAAGTTTGTGTTGCCCCCACAATTCATATTTTGAAATTCGAGTCCCCCAAGGTGATGGTATTCGGAGGTGGGGCCTTTGGACGGTAATTCAGTTGTAAGAGCGGAGACCTCGTGAACGGGATTCGTGTCCTTATAAAAGAGGCCCAGAGAGCTCCCTAACCCCCTTCCACCATGTGAGGCCACAGAGAGCAGGTGCTGTCTAGGCATCAGAAAATGGGTCCCTACCTGACACTGAATCTGTTGGTACCTTGTTCTTCGACTCCTCAGCTTTCAGAACTGTGAGAAATAGATTTCTCTTGTTTATAAGCCACCATTTTATGAGATTTTTTTTTTGTTATAACAGCCCAGACAGACTAATAGAAATCCATATCCAAGCAACACATATTTATTGAGTGACTACTATGTGACAAATAATTGCAATGGAATAAAAAATAATGAAGTGAAAATCCTTTTATTGAGCATCAATTTTGGTCTTGCAATTGAATTGCTCAGATTGGGGATGGAGTTGAGTGGCACCCCCCTGAAGATTTTGGTCGGTGTGAACACGGGTGCTCAAGGGCCATTTCTCACTGCAGCGCCGAGGCCCGGCAGGTTGGTGCGGAGAGCGGGTTTGTTTCTATATAGCTGAAGCAGGGCGGCGTGGAGTGCTTCCAATCACTGGTTCTCACCCGGCTGCAATTTAGAATCACTCAGGGAATTTGACAAAAGTATGATGCTGGGCCTCACCCCTAGAAATTCTCATTTAAACTGGTTTGGGACAAGGTAGATATCTTCATTTTTTCCCCCTGAGTGATTAAATAGTCTCCAAGTGATTATAATGTGCAGCCAGAGTTGAAAACCAGGGTGTTAAATCAGTGATTCTAAGACTGTGTACAAGAACCACGTGGGAATATTGGTTAAAATTCAATTCTGTGGGACCTGCCTTAAAGATGCTGATTTCATTGTTCTGAAGTGGGATCCAGGAACCTACCCTAAAAGATTATAATTAGGGTGCTTCTTGGAAGACACCGAGAAACAGCACTTGTGAGCTTTGAGTGTTGGTGATCTGGTTGGCTGGCTTGTGGGAACCAGACCAGGGCTTTTAGTTCACTGTAAGTGATTTTACAACTCAACTTTCTCAGAAAGCCAAGGAAAACAATGTAGCAATTTCTTACTTCTTATTTTAAAAAAAGCAAAACATCTTGCCCTTCTCCCTCATCTATAAAATTATGTGTGTGCTAATGCAAGAACTTGTCACGTTTTGGATATAGACTCAGTCTCTAAAATCTATGAGATTCTGCTTTTGGTTTTATGAAAATTTAATTGAACTATTTTTATTCACTTTATTTAGGATGTTACTTATTAAATATAATTATGTTAACTTATTTATATTGATGTCTGATAATAAAACCTACAAGACATGAAGACCTTTCAAAATCTAAAAGAATTTGAATCACACACTGTAGGGTACTTGTAACTCTTTTACTAACAACATTGGTTATCCTGAAACTTCTAAAATAGGTTGTATGCTTTTTCCTGGCACCCGTTCCTAGATGTTATTTTATTTAATTCTAACAGACCCTTGAAGAAGATATTACTGTTCTGTTTTGTTATCTGAAAACTGAGACCCATACAGCCTAAGACTAAGTGGATCCCAAAGGTTGTAACCCTAATAAGCAGCAAAGGTGACATTAAAACCCCATGGTCTCACTTTGAGGTTTCTTCGTATTCTAAACTGTCTCTAGCTACAGAAAAGTCACAGATGATTTTTGCAGAACTAACCATTTACAGTGCATTTCAGCTGTCATATTTTTAATGATGAAAATAAATAAATAAAAGATACATTTAAAAAATAAAAAACATTATTTTCCAAAAAAAAGAGCTTTTCATTAAAAAAAATGCTGTTGTTTTCTTTGCACAGATATTCATTAAAACACAAATATACAGGCTATTGTCAACTAAAAGCAGAAAACAAAATGGTATTATTTCATATTGCCGGGGAAGAAGGAATAGATTAAATAATGGCATTTATAAAAGATAATATCAAATTCTATTAGGTGAAAGTTTATTTATCTCTCTCTCTCTGGTGATACATTTTAAACAGTCATTCTAAGTAAACTTCAACCTTCGCTCATGTGGGTTGATCCTCCTCTCCAAGCCTTCCATTGTCATGGGGTGGTGGGAGGGGCTAAAGGTCAGGTCTTAGAAGGTTCCAGAAGAGATGCAAAACCTTTTACAAACTAAAATCTGGGAAACTCGGTCTTAATTTCAACTGAAAATTGGCTTGGTAGGCTCAGTTCATTAAAAGAATGAGCCACGGTGTGTGAGGTCACTGTCTACAGGCAGCCCCTGTTGCAGAGTTGGAAGGTCACCCTACCTGCTCCATGAGCTGTCCATGGAATCCTCACTCCCATTCTAATCTAGCCTATTGAAGAGCAGGTCCCTGTATTGTTAACCAAACTCTCATCTGAAAACATAAACAGTCCTTTCTCTCCTGCATCTGAAGCACAAGTTCCTTAGAAAAGTTCTGAAGGAATAGGTGCGAACCACTCATCTATCACTGCACCTGTTTTGCTGAGAAAATCCCATTATAAATCTTCTTCATGTAGCATTCAGTACAGTTTAAGGTTGTAATGTTTGCCCTAAAAATGTGAGAGGGATGTTGTTTACATTTATGACTATTTTCCTACTCAAAGAAATCAAGGCATATGTTTAAGTGACTTCTACTTAAAAATAAAACACGTCTGGAAATTAGCAGATCAAGTTTTGATAAGTAAGTAATGAAAGCCAGAAATGAGACAATTAAAAGTGTCCCATGAGTTCTCTGTTTTAAATTGCTGTACAGAGCTCATCAGTCTGTATTACCCTGAAGAGACAAAGAGAAGGCTTTACATGTGGATATTAATTTCATTCTTACTAACTATTATCCAGAAGAAATTCCTTGACACTAAACAATCAGCTGTGTGGTGTAGAACTGGCTAAACTTCATTTCTACCTCTATATTAAAATCTTTTATTTTATGCATAGATTGTCAAAATATATGAATAGTAAGATAAGCTTAATAAAAATAAACAAAGGAAGGAAATCGGAATGAGGTTGAAACATAGGAACATTATCCTTTTGGGATAATGTCATGTTAAATGTCATGTTATTCTCTGAGCTAGCTTTGCAGCCCAGGAAGGCTTTTTCAGGGTGGGGTGAAAGCAAAGGGTATACTTAGAAAATGGTGGGGGAACAAAATAAGGGGTTGGTGAACAAGAGGAGAGCAATGGATGAAATGATTAAATAGTAGCTAGAACCTAAGCAAAAGATAATGACACACACACACACACACACACACACACACACAAGGGTGGACAATGAACAGATGGAGTGTAATGACGATGAGGGTAGCTTTATGCAGTCAAATACATCCTGACAATACCCATACACACACCTCTGTATATTGTGGCCACACGGTTGTGAAAAAACAACATTGATATCTTAGTTCATGTAATGATTCTATCACAGACTGACTTCTACTTGATCTTTCTTCTGTTGGTTTAACCAGACCTCACACTCATTTAAATGATCTGTAGCTTAACTATTTATATGGTCTGTTTTTCTGTCAAGAGAAATAATTCTTGCTGATTCAGATATTAAAATATCCCCCCCTACCCCTCCAAAACACCATCTTTCTTTCCTAAAAGGTTTATATTTGATTATGTTTTATGTTTATGGCCTACCTATAAAATACCATTGAATTGCTGTTGTAAATCAAAGATAATGTTCTCCTGGCAATCCTTGAGCTAAGCAGCACACTTTCCCTTCAGTACACTCCCTGCAGGTTTATGTGACAAGAAGTAAACCCTCAAATCCCATGCCCTGGGTTGTTTTCCAGTTGTACTGTTTGCACAGAACTTTCTTGGATATTTCCAATCTGCACCAAGTGTGTGATCAAAGCCAGCAGGCCTTTGGGATTTATTGTTTCCATGGGTCACAGAACTCCCTGTCAAAATTTCTCTGTTAAGATGGCAAATGATGACATTCAGTAGACAATAATTTAGATATTCTGTAACACATTGACAAATAATTTCTTTTTTTCAAGTGATTGAAGTGTTACTTTAGTACTGCCCTCAAAACTTTGCTGCTAAGAACTCCTGTGTGCCTTGGCCCCCACAAAAAAAATCCTTGACATAAATAGTTTTATCATTTTGACTAAAGGTTCTAAGCCTGAGGCTCAAATGCAAACTTCAATGAAATTTATTAAACGTTTGAAACAAGACTACAAATTCTCCATGTCTTAGATAATGTGTATTCTTGAGAGAACTTTATAAGTTTTATCAGATTCCCAAAAAAGTGTGTGACTCCACAAAAGATTGAAGACTTTTTGATCCAGTTAATAAGAAATGCCATAATCCACTTTCTTTCACTTGGCACCACAGTATAATATGTATTGGAGGGGATATTTACTATTGACATTATTAATTCCCACAGATTAAGGATGACCCTGAAATATCTACATTGCCCCTTAAAAACTGCTTACAGATAAAGTTACCACACAGCTGTGTACATTCTTCTTGAACCTTTTTATTGCTCCTGGTTGCTACTCCCTCTGCCTGGCAACCTCACATCCTCCCTACTTCTCTTTCTGTTGAAGTCCTTTAAGACACAACTAAAATAGCACCATCTCTAAAAACTCTTCCAGAACCCCTCAGCCAGCTTCCCTCTTTGACAATGCCCTTTTTGAGTGAGAATTCCTTCTATTAAAGAGTCTCTTATCGTTGGGTTTGGATGGAGGTTCTATGTGGCTGTCCATCCCTAACTGGACTGCAGACCACTGTGAGAGAGGCCATGCGTTAGTCACCACTGCTCCCTCCATCGGGTACAGTGCGTCGCCCTCAGCAGATACTGAAGAAACGCTTCCAGCTTAGCTGTTGATGAATGTTGACCTCATACCTGATCTCCTAAGGATGACTGTAGGATCTGATAGGGAGAGGAACAGAAACTATACATTGTCCATGGATACTTATTTGGCAGGAGTAAATCACAGTGGACAAGGTAAATTAAAGAAACCACAGTATGATATAGTAAGTTCTCACTTAATGTCATGGATGGGTTCTGTGACATTAAGCAAAACGACATACAAAGAAGCCGATTTTACCATTGTTTAATTGATGTAAACAGAGTTAAGTTCCTATGGCATCTCATCAACATTCTAATGAAATGGCATTGACTAAAACAATGTTATTTGAGGACCTGCTGTATTTTAAAATATTTTCTCTTTTCTTTTTTTTAATGAAGTGATACACTTTCTGGTAGTGATGCTGAGTCTCACTCGGTCATGTGAGCTCTTTGTGGCACCATGAAAGCTTAACTGTCCTGGGTTCTTAAATATTTTGTTATAGATGCAAGTGTACTCAGTAACTCTTAGCAAGTGATAGCTGGTAATAATGAACATTTCGGTTCGCAGCTCCCACTTTTAAAAACTATTTCAGTGGTGCTCGACAGGGGTTCCTTTTACTCCCCCTTTCTTCGAATCTATTTTCAGGAAGCCTGACTTCTTAGCAATTAAGAATGTCATCTTTTTTCACTTACCTCTCAACATATGGAATCACTTTCATTCAATAAAGTTGAATAGATTTATTTTAATAATAGCTCATATGTATATAATACTGTACAGATTACAGATGTACTTTGATATGCAGCATCCAAGTTGACCCTCAGTCCAACCTGGAGAAGTGGATGGAGTGAAATTTACTTTCCTCATCGTCATAGATGAATGAACAAACTCAGAGGCTAGTAAGTGATTCGGTGGGGCATGGAGCCGGGCATTCTCATTCTAACTGCAGAGGCAGTCAGCCTTCATTCTACTACTTTGTGCTGCCTCTAAGTGCCAAAGATAATCTGCTTATACACTCAACAGACACACCTCATGCATTTTTTATGTGCCAGACTCAGTATGCTCTAGGTACCCAGCATACATCAGTGAACAAAAAAATATATATATAATATAATATCTTTGTTGAAATTAAATTAATGCTGGGAAACCAACAAATGAATAAATGATGGTGATGTTCATCGTGGAGTAAGGTGAAGCAGGGAAAGGGGCTGGAGCATTTTCAGAGGGTTGCCATTGTATATAGGATAATTTAGACCTCATCAAAAAAGTGACGCATGAAAAAGACCTAAGAAAGAGAAAAGAGCAAGTCTTATGGATATGCAGGGGGTGTAAGCGGAGGAAAAAGCAAGTGCAAAGCCCTGAAGCAGCCATTTTCTTGGATGCTTGAGGGACAGAGAAGAGGTCAGTGAGGCTAGACTCTGGTGAGCAACGGAAAGGATAGTGGGAGATCAGGTTGAGGGAGTGGAGCCTTGACGTCCACTGTGAGCACTTTGGTTTCTACTCTGAATAAGATGGGGAGCTGTTGGAGAGTCTTGAATAAGAGAGCAGTATGACATGACACAATTTATTTTTTTTTTAATTTTATTTTTGTTACAGATGTTTCTCCTTTTTTACGCCATTGACACCCTCCTCCTCATTCCCCCCACTTCGTCCCCGGCTTTGTTGTCCATGTCTATTGGTTATGCGTACATGCATATAAGTTCTGTGGTTATCTCTTCCCTCCCCCACCACCCCCTCTTCTGAGGGTTGTCAGTCTGTACCCTACTTCCATGTCTCTGGGACTACCCTATTCCTCAGACTCTTATGTTTGTTATATTCCACAAATAAGTGAGATCATGTGGTATTTGTCTTTTTCTGCTTGCCTTGTTTCGCTTAGGATAATATTTTCCAGGTCCCTCCATGTCGTCTCAAAGGATAAGAGATCTTTCTTTCTTACAGCTGCATAGTACTCCATTGTGTATATGTACCACAGCTTTTTTATCCATTTGTCTACTGATGGACACTTGGGCTGTTTCCAGATCTTAGCTATTGTAAATAGTGCTACTATCAACATGGGGGTACATATATTCTTTCTGATTGGTGTTTCAGGCTTCTTAGGGTATATTCCTAGAAGTGGGATCACTGGGTCAAATGGAAGTTCAAATTTTAATGTTTTGAGGTAACACCATAGTGTTTTCCATAGTGGCTGCACCAGTCTGCGTTCCCACCAGCTGTGTACTAATGACACACAATTTAAAAGCTTCCCTCTTGCTTCCATCTTATATATTGGGAATAGATTATGGGTGTTGGGGGAAGTTGTAGAAAGGTAGAATAAGAGAGGCCAGTGAGGAGGCTGTTGCAACAACCCAAGCATTGGTGGTTGCATTAATTTTCCAGTGCTGTCTAAAAGCATCAAAAACTGGGTGGCTTATAACAGAAATTTACTGCCTCACAAGAGGCCCAGTGTCTGAAATCAGGGTGTCCAGAGGGTCATACTGTCTCTGATAGTTCTAGGGGAGAATCTTTTTTTGCCTCTTCTATCTTCTGTTGTTTGCCTGTAATCTTTGTCATTCCTTGGCTTGTAGAGACATCACTGCAGTCACCTGGCTGTCTTCTCCCTGTTACAGTTCACGTCATTTCATTGTGCATGTCTGTCTTGGTCCAAATTTTTTTTTTTTTAAGTATACCAGTCATATTGGATTAGGGTTTATTCTAATGACCTCACTTTAACATGATTACTTCTGTAAAGACTTTGTTTCTAAATGAAGTTACATTCTGAGGTACTAGGAGATAGGACTTAAACATATCTTTTGTGAAAGACACAATTTAAGCCCTAACAGTTGCTTAGACCAGAGTGGTATCAGAAGAAATAGTGAGCAACAATATTTACTGACTACTTGGAGATATATAGTATAGTATAGTGACTAATGTAAGTTCTAATTGGCAGCTATAATTATTTTTGTTATTAAAATTATCATCTTGATCAGGTGATAATCATGATCCGGTGACAATACTTGTGTGAATGATAACAATCCCATATTTCCTTGGGTGATGCATGAGGAAAGCAGTATCAGTGAAACTGAGGAGCCTCAGGCATCAATCCCTCTCTTCACTTTAGAGCATCTCTAGGGTCATTCATGCTCCTGACTAGTCTTGCTTCACTGTGCTCTGCTGCCTGCTTTCCCGGTGGCAGGGTCACTATCACTCCTGAGCCCGTCCAAGTCACTTCCTGTAGCTCCATCATACTCATCGCCCCTTTATGTCACCAACATTGATTTGATATCAACTCTTTCTTTGGACCCTACAAGTTCTTGTGCTACAAAGTCCTTCTCCCACTTTCCAAACTGAACATCATTAAACTTCATTTCCCGAAGGACTTCTACTAATGGGGTCTCAGGTGTAGGATTGGATAGCAGCTCTAAACCTGTTGACATGACATCTTCCTCAGTCTGAAGGCATATACATATAGCCTGGTCTGCCCCAAGGACTTATCTACAGGTTTTAAATTTTTTTTATTTCAAGTGAACACCTAACATAAGACCTTAGCCTGGCATATGCTGATACATACAATATATCAGATCTGGCTTGAAAACACTGTCCTGTAATATATCAGAATACTGTGTTTGTCTATGTTAAGTTGTAACAATAGGCTCATTATTCATACTCACTTGTAAGTATAAATATTGATGATACGTATTTGCTTTAATTTAGGTGACTGTGCTATGCAGTTGTTAAAAGATGACCAAGTCATGTTTCCCACCTTAGAGTACTTTTAAGTTTAATAAGGTAGAGATGCTAATAGGTCATTTCAATATACTGTCTTAAATTCTCTGAGAGATTTCAGGGTGTTCTGGGAGCCCACGTGTGGACATTTATAAGCAGGATACGGGGGGGGTGGTATCATGCCAGGAGAGGAAGGGGATGGGGACGCAGGGCAGGAGGAGGGATGTTCTGGAAAAGAATGGTGCTTAGGCCAAAACCCTAAGGACACCATCAAACAACACGGTCAAGGGCATTTGCGAAGACAGACAGACTTCAAAAGTCATGGAGGAAGAAAATATTATGACTTGAACTAGAAACTATAAGCAATTTTGATATTAATGGCACACAAAACACAATATATGATAGTTCCAGGCCTGAGGATGATAAAGGTGATGGTCAGGACAGGAAGAAAGCACTCATGTGCCTTGAAAAGAGCTCAAACTAGAACCATTGGAGGGTCTTTAGCAGTGGAATGGCATGGTCAGATTTTCAATGTAGAAATTTCTCTCTGGAGGATGTATGAATGATAATTTTATGAATCATGACTGGGGAGTGGGGAAGAAAGAGAAGTCTAGGATGTCTCAGACTTCTGATTGAATAAATGGAGCTATTAGCCTAGAAAAAAATAGAAGTAGGAGCAATTCTGAGTATAAGCACAGAGTATAAAGATAATGGTTTTAGTATTAAGTGTCATTGGAATATACAGATAGTTGTCTAATATGTGGATAGCTATGTCTGGACTGTGTTGGTTATGCTTAGTGTCTTGCAGTGGAATATTTCACTTAGGAAAAGCACATAATGTTACAAGAGCACTGGGCCAAGGACTGAACTCTGGGGAGCTTCAGTGTTTGAAGGGATTACAGAAGGAAAAACCTGTGAATGAGATATAAAGGGAGAACAAAAGGGTATCATAGATGCTAAGGAAGTAGATCTACTATAAGAATAGAGTGATCGACAGGGTAAAATGCAGAAAAGAAGCCAAGTAAAGTATGGACTAAAGAATAGCCACTGGATTTGTCTATGTGGGGATTGGTAGTAGTGACCAGAAAGAAAATTGTTTTAGTCTAGGGGTGGTGGAACAAAAGTGATGTTGTGTGGGTTGATGACTGAATAAGAAGTATGCAAGTAGTGTCTATATATACTATTCGTTTAAGAAAATTGTATCAGACTTGGACCCAGCTGGAGAAAATAGCAAACTCTTATTGTATAATTCAAGGGAGGCTACATAAGGCTTATGTATAAAGTGTGGGCAACCCTATGGTTTCTCTGCATAAGGGATAGGGCTACCCATGGGCTAGTTACAGAATACCATTACTATCTATTGGCCTAAAGAGATAAGAAGGAGAGAGAGGAGGATGAGGAGGAGAGGGCAAAGGAGGCACAACAAAAAAGGAGAGGGGCTGGGGAGAAAGATAGCAAGAGAAACTATCAAGAAGGCTGCCTGACATGAGCTGTGGCCTGCAGTCGGGGAGTGAAGCCAGCCCATGGCAACACCTCAAAGAGGAGCTGAGATAATAAAGACTCTGATCCTCACTCTCCTTCCTCCCTTATACCTCCTCTTGTGTTTCCTATGGGCAGAACCCAACGGGAACAAGGCAGCAAGTAAGCCCATTAACATACACATATCGGCCAGTATCCCAGGGAACAGAATAGGGTAGAAAGGGTAGGAAGTGGATCTGGAGGGGTAAATGGAATATGTTCAGTACAAAATTAGTTTGAGTAGAGAAGGAAGAAGGTAAGATATTAAAGTAGCTGAAAAGTCCAAGGAAGGGTTGAATTTTGTGAATCTTTTTTTTTCACCTCCACCAGGATGGAGAGATGAGCTAAAGTAAGGATTTAATAGAAAAGTTAAAGCTATTAGAGGATATAAAGATCATTGATGGGGGAAAGCCATTCAGGTGCTCAGATAAATAGTCAACGTGTTTATAGAAGCAAGAACATTTCATTCTCTCAGATTGGAAAGCATAGTAATATTGAATGTCTAGGTGGGGAGCGGGACAGAAGCAGAAATCAAGAAGTTGAGTGAGCTGATCACTTGCCTCACTTTTCTCTATGAAGAAGGCATGATCGTCTGCTGAGAGCGAGAAGGTGGGGTATGGGTGGGATTTGAGGAAGGTCATATTTCTTTGAAATAGTCCCTTAGAGGAGGAGTTTGGGGGGAAGGCAGAAGAAGAAATTGATGAAGAACAAGATATATTCACTGAAAGCCCAGATGATGTTGTAGATCTTGAACTATTATTTGTACCCTGTGTATACAATGGGGTTTTCTCATTCAGTGGTGTGCACACAGCACCTGACTATGTAAGTCAAGATGGCCAGTTGAAGGGATGATTCAGGATTCTGATTTTATGAAATTAGCTCAGTAGTGAGGCAGAACCACAGAAAATGAAGCCATTAGTGATCATCCCTCAAAATCCATCATGTACCACTGAGATAATTTTATTATGTTTCTCTTCTTTTGGTTGCTATTTTTTTTAAAAGTGTATTTGCAACATACTTAAACCCTTGATAATGGTATTCTTAGAATAGTTCATAATGTTGAGATAAAATTCCCACAGACATTCTAATTACCATGTTCATGTTCAGTACAACATATTTCTTCTGAAGGTTAAAACAGTGTCACACCTCTGACAGTTTTATTTGTCAATTATACACCAGTGAAGCTGAAAAAAGCTTTCTGGAGGTTTCTACGCTTTGTTTTCTTAAGGAGTCGCTTCCTTACTTTATGAGTGTCAGAAACTCTGGGATCCAATGGAGAAAACGAGAAAACCCCGGGAGGCAGGCTAATTAATGCTGCAGCTCCTTCTGCAGCTTGGATAGAAAGCACCGGACCTGGAGTCCTTTAACCCGGTTTCAGATCCTGACCCACTCTTTCCTAGCTGTGTGACCTTGGACAAGTCACATTACCAGCTCAGAGCCCAAGTGTCCTCACAGGCAAAGCTGAATCAAGTCCCTGACCAGTCAGGTTCCCATGGTTGCCTGTTATTACAGCGTAAATACAATCCTGACACACACAGGTGCCCAGTAATGTTCGCTGAAGTTGCTCTGGTGGGTTTTGTGCTGGGTTTATAGAATCCCTAAAACAAAACAAAACAAACAAACAAAAAAACAGTGTCACATAAGGCATATAAATACAATCAAACTTTGAATTTTAGTAAAAATTTTACTACATTTATATACCCACATTCCATGTGCAACCATCAATGCTGTTTGCTAAAGGCATGTAGCTTATAGCTAACAAATTAATATTGTATTTCAAAAGGAAGACAACCATATTGAATTATTGCAATGATATTTTCTCTTTATTTCTTTTTTTTATCAATATGATTAGTTTTGGTCAGTAATAATACTTAAAATTCTTGAAATTTTATTTTTTTTACAAATAAAGTAAGTGGGGAAAAAATGACATTGTTAAAAGAGTGTCACCTATTATCGCCATCCCCCAACCCTCACAAATCGATACTTATTTTTTAGAATATAGTTAAGGATCACCCAATTGGAAATTGTGCCTTTGTAATTTTACTTTACTTGCTACCTATCAAGGAAACTACATATGCGTGTCCTTGAGTTGAGGATGAAATCTGTCTACCAATAAAGGCAGATTTTAATAGTACATAATATCATCCCAGTAGAAATGAAGATTTCTGTGAGTCTATTATATTCTCAGATCCATTTAACAAATAAACACTCCCATGTTGTTGTTCTTGATGAGATGTGGAAAGAGGTTTCTTGATTCTGTCAATATTAAACAAGATAAAGCAATTAGGAGAGTTTTCTTTCCATATAGTGAAGAGTAATAAAAGGAAAAGAAAAAGAAGGGATGTGAGTCATGTAATTTGGTTACTATGACATTGATTGTAGTAATTGATCCATTGTGGACATTACTGCTGTAAAGTTATTGATTTTGCTCTCTTGCAACCATTTCCCCATAACTATCAAAGGAGATACAATTATCTTATCTATAGGAATCACTACTTCTGAGGAAATGCTTGAAATTAAATAAATATACTTTAGCAACTACTTTATTTTGGCTTTAGTAAAATGAGGATCAGAAGATAATACTTTATCCACATGTCTTTTCTTGCGTACAATCCATTATCTAAACTACATTTTCTTTTTAAACTATAAAAGTAAGTGCCTAGAAAAACAATATATTCTTACAAAGTCTGAAAAGAAAAAATAAAGACCTGATTTGCATAGAGTGTAGTTATTTAAATTTACTCTTTGATTTCAGTTCAATAAAATAATACTTCTATGATGTTAAGAGTAAATCTAACTGGAAATTCACAGAAAGTTCTTCGGTTTAATTTCTAAAATATATAAAGCACTTATACAACTCAACACCAGGAAGACAAACAATCCAATTAAAAAGTGGGCGAAGACCTGAATAGACACGTCTTTAAAGAGGAGGGATAACCAACAGACACATGAAGAAATGCTCAAGGTCTTTAATTATCAGAGAGATGCAAATAAAAACTGCAATGAAGTGTCACCTTACACCTCCAGAATGGCTACTGTTAATAAATCAACAAACAACAATTGCTGGTGAGGATGTGGGAAATATTGAATCCTGGTTCACTGCTGGTGGGAATGCATACTGGAGCAGCCACTGTGGAAAACAGTATGGAATTTCCTCAAAATTTAAAACATGGAACTGCCTTTTGACCCAGCGATCCCACCTCTGGGAATATATCCTAAGAATCCTGAAACACCATCAGAAACAATATGTGCATCCTTATGTTCGTAGCAGCATTACTTACAATAACTAAGATCTGGAAATATCCCAAGTGCCCTTCAGTGTCTTTGTAAAGGAACTTGCAGCTACTAAAGTCAATAACTCTCAAATTTTAGTAATTTAACAGAGTAACTTTTAAATTCTCATTTATATATCAATCCAAAATAAGTGTTTTGTGGGAATTCTTCTACTGAGTGTTTCAGATACCTAGAATCCTTCAATTTTTTGACTTCATCATTGCCTAAATGCACTGTTCCTTCTTTTTCTGATGACAACAAAAGAGTGGATCCTGCAGGGAAATTATACCAGGCTAGGTCTGGACATAATGCACATCATTTCTGCTCACATTTTCTTAGCTAGGGTTCAGTCGTATGACAACTCCTATCTCTAACGGAGGCCAAGAAAATGTCATCTAGCCTTGTGCAAGGGAAGCAGAAGAAACAGTTTGGTGATAAATTAGTAATCTGCCATAGAGATTGACTGTGTGTCTTACCCTTCTTCCCACACTTAGGACACAGAGTGGACAACAGCAAGTCTCATGTAGGCACTGTTTCCAGCTCAGAGTTCAGGATCTCCAGCAATGTGCGCTCCCCTTCCTCAGGTCTGAAAGTCAAGAGTTTGTTTTGAGACATGTTAAGGTTGAGATGCCTATTGGCTATGTTAAAAGTGGGGATGTTGAGTAAGCAATTGGATATACAACATGTGGTGTCCAATTTGCCTAAGACAGTTGTCTTGGAACCATTATGAAAACCATCTTCTGTATCTAAAATGTGCTTAGTTTAGGTGATACATGATATGGATATTAGGAAACAGACTATGACTGTGTAAACATTTTTGTCATTCTTTGGGATATACCTGCTACTTATAATAATGGAATCCCAGCTACTCTGACACAGAAATTAGGAAGAGGAAGAGGAAACAGATAAGGTGACTAACGCTGCCCACTGGCCAGTGACTAGGAAGTGAACCAGGAGAGTATGGAGGTTACATAATCTGGAGAAAAAGAAGAAATAGTGACTGCTCTCATGGAACTCAGTCTTTTGAGGAGAAATAGATGTTTTAAAAAGTAAATGAAAAATTACCTTTTTAGATTAACCTTTTATCTTCTAGTACCATGGACCTTTGATTTCAAGAATTTAGAACAACTCTAGGTTCTTTAGATGTATCATGCACTTAGTTTTCTTTACCTTCCTACCAGCTGTGTCTGTGTTCGCAGCTCTTTACAGCCCTTATGCTTTGGATGAAATCCTACTTGTGATTCAGGATCCTGCTCAAAGGTTTGTAAGCTTTCCCCAAATTTCTACACCAGGCAAAGTGATTGCTTTCACATAATTGACTATCATTAGTCACTCCTTCCTTCCAGAGACATTTCATTTTCCTATACCTTTACTACTACAGCCTCTCTTATGGGATGTGATAGGAACAAGAAATAGTGCTAACTAACACCAATCAAGGGAATGCAAATGATGTGCCAGCACTCTTCACAATTCTTTAGATACAGCAATGTGTTTATTACTAACAACTTCCATAAGGAAAGTACTATTACTATCTTTACAAATGATGAAAGTGAGACACAAAAAGGTTAAAGAACTCACCCTGAATCACATAGGTAATGAAGTTATGAACCACAGTTTAAACTAAGCCAATATGGCCCCAGAGCTAATACTCTTACTAATGCATTTTATTTAGCTTAAAATTTAGTAGCCTAATAAAAACATGTTGTTTAGATGTTTTATTTTAATTTAAAACTTTAATATTATACATTCAATTACTAATGTTTTGAGGCATCAATAATCTTTTTTATATAAAATGTACCAAATAGAGCCTCTGAAATTTCCAATTTTGGTTTCTTTAAGTAGAGTAAGAGGCTCTACTGATAAACATATATAAAACTAACTGTTAATAAGCAAGCAATTCAAATGACGGAAGTAGGGGTTCACAGGTTGACCAGTCTAGAGTTTCTGGTATGCTGTGGGCATCAGTCATTGTGTTTTACAGAGAATGGGAGGTGATGGTCAAGCTAGTCATGTTGATTAAGTGAAGGTTAAAGAGGCTCTAGTCCATTTAGTATTATGTGCACTCCTCTAACTCTGCATATTGTGTTGGACATTAGCTGTTGATATACCTTGATTCTTTACCAGACTGTAAGCAGCAAACTTATTGTACTTGTCATTGTATCCGCTGTATCTACATGCCTATAGAGAGGGGTTCCTATAAATCTTTGATGAATTATAATACCCTGAATTACCCCACTGCATTGTAGTAACATACCAATGAAAGGGTCTACCCCTGCTACATCTTGGAGGATGAGACAAGGTCTTGTTTGTTAAGTAAAATTTAATTGAGATATAGCTCATACATAGAAAAGTATATAAGCCATAGTGTACTGCTTGATGGATTTTTACAAACTGAGCACATTCATGTAACCAGCACCTAGCATGAGAACAGCATAGGAAACATAACAGAAGCCCATTCCTCCCAACCCCCAAGATTTAACTACTGTTCTGACTTTTAACACTCTAGATTAAGTTTGCCTCTTATTTGGATTTTTAGAGTTAAATAAGTGAAATTATACATTATGTATTTACTTGTATCTGGCTTCTTTCACTCAACATTATTGTGTAGGAGTAACTCATGTTGCCTATAGTTGTAATTCAGTAATATTAATTGTAGCATTTTCTACTGAATGAATGTACTTCAACATATCTATTCTCCTTTGATGGACATTTGGGCTTCCATTCTATTATGAACAGTGTTACTACAGCATCCTGTTGTTAGATGTCTTTTTATTTCAGTACAAACATTTTTTTTTCTGGAGGGGCTATATACCTAGCAGTGAAACTCCTGAGTCTTGTTTGTCTTTAGCTTTAGTAGGTACTCATCAAACAGATTTCTAAATGGTTGTATGAATGCATACACTCACCAGCAGCTTAGGAGAAGTCAGTTTTTCTGCATTCTCATTAATAGTTGTTGTTTTCTTTTCTATTTTAGCTTTTCTGGTGAGTGTGTAAGGGTAATACAATGTGGTTTTAAATTGTACTCCCTTTATGCCTACTTAAGATGAGTACTGTTCCATATATTTTATGGCTACTTATATCATTTGAGTGGTAAAATGCTCATTTTTTTCTATTGGACTTGTCTGTCTTTGTTCTTAAGGATTTGTAACAGTTCTTTATATATTTTGGATATGAGTCCTCTACTGGGTATTTATTTGTATTGCATTTATCTCCTTTCACTGTGACTTGTCTTGATTCTCTTCATGGTATTGCTCAAAGAACAAAAAGTTTTAATTTTAATATAGTTTCACTATCTCTTTTTTCCCCTGTATGGTTACCACTTTTTATTTGCTGTTTAAGAAGTCTTTTCCTGTCCCAAAGTATTGAAGATATTTTTCTTATACTTTCTTTTAATAGGATGATGTTTTGTACCTTCCACATTTGGACCTACAATCCATTTAGAGTTGATTTTTGTGATTAGTGTGAGATACAGGTCAAGATATATGAACGAGGATAACAAACCTGCCAGTGCCTTCATCTTGGACTTCCCAGCTTCCATAACTGAGAAATAAATTTCTGTTGTTGTTGTTCAGATAGAGTGGGAGAGAGAGAGAGAGAGAGAGAGAGAGAGAGAGAAACATCGACGTGAAAGGGACACATCTAGTGGCTGCCACCTGCACGACCCAACCAGGGCCGTGGACAAACTGCAACCGAGGTACGTGCCCTTAGCGGGAACCAAACCCGGGTCTCTCTGGACCACAGGCCGATGCTCTAACTGCTGAGTCAAACTGGCCAGGGCAATTTCTGTTGTTATTAAGCCACCCAGTTTATGATATTCAGTTATAGCAACCTGAATGGATTAATACTACACTATCTTTATTATTTAATTTTTAAGAGTAAAATATGGACAGTGTAAGTCTTTCAGATTTTTTTTGTTATTGTTCTCAATTAGTATTGCTTTAGCTGTTCTACTTTTATTTTATTTTCCACATAAATTGTAGAATGAGTTTGTTAACTTCTTCAAAAGATTCTGCTAGGATTTAGATTTAGATTATAATAAATGAATCGGGGAATAGTTTCTTCCATCTTAACATTAGTCAGTCTTCCAAGCAATAAACATGGTATATCCCTGCATTTATTTAAGTAATTTATTTCTGTGTTCTCTGTGCACAGTATATGGCTGGAGCTCATCTGACCTTCAAAAATATGAACTCTCATATTCCCTCTCCTTCCACTCCATGTCCTCAATTAACTATTTCCCCTTTTATACCATGTGATCCTCAACTAAAAATAGTCAGTTCTGTCCTCAGAGATTATTTTTTTCCTTCAGAGCCCAAACTCTCTGAAGCATCACCTAGGTTAAGGTAATTTATGCTTTCCAAGAAAACAGGACAAAATCTCTTCTCAAGTTACCTATATTCTGTTATTTGTGTTAGTAGGAGACAGTGCCTCCAATCACAGTAACATGTGGAAAACGAGGTTCTTCCCCACAAGGCTAACACAGTGATAAGTAGAATATGGCCATGAGAGATCTATCTTAACTAAATAAAGATACTTCCAAATAGAATAAGTCACAGATACACATATTTTATTTAATAAATATTAATTAGATTTGGTGCCTATTATAAGAATAAATTTAGATAGAAAGCAAATGCAGTATTCATGTATACTTTTCAGAATCTGTGCTCCAATATGGTGCAGAGCTGAGATCTCTTTAATCAGACTTTTCATCGATGACAGCTCAGACTCGCCTTCCGAGGCCTCTGCTGGCTTTACTGTGTGTATATGCACATGCATGTTCGTGGGCAAGTGTACTGGCATATCTCCATCATTAAAACAGCTCTACTGTTTTTTAAGAATTGTAGGTTCCAACTCTTGGCAATCAGCTGCACTAAAGAGACAGCCACATAGCTTCAAATACTCGACTTTGACCAGAGTAACTAATTGCAGTTCAGCACAGTAGGGACAGAGTTATTAGCTACTACACAATTGTAGACGCTACAGTTCATGATTGGCCAGCAGTGTTTAGAAGCAGAAGAAGCCTTGGTAGTTAGCAGCAAATTTCCATTATCTCTCAGCACAGCATGTGTGCAGTTGCCTCCAGAAGAAGCAGAATCAAAGCACAAATAAAAGCAGCACATGTATCCTAGATCTGTAGTTGTTACTGAGGGTCGTGAAAGCCTCGGGAGGGTTTGATGCAGGGAATTTCTGACACCTATGAAATGATTCAAATGTGTTAGCATCTGGCAAGGAGCTATGTTAAGAATGAGATCAAGCGTATGAAGCAGATATTATTATTTCAAAGTGTTTGTTTGCTTGCTTGCTTATTTGTTTAGCATCAGGTACTGATCTCTTAGGTCATATATTTGAAGAATGTTAATATTGGGGGGGGGGCAAGTCCAACACCGTCATTACTATTTAAATGAAAGAACTAAAGTCCAAAAAGATTATGTGACTTGCACACAAGGAAACATAGCTGATTAGAGCCCTGGCTATGACTGGAACCCCAATCTCCAAATGACCCATCGTCCCTCTTTCTGCTAGATCCTCTAAACATCAAGTTGCCTGCAAAGGAATTTTTCAAGTTGGAATTGGCATTTATCACCAATTCTGTTTCTAGTAGCCTTTTACTAAATTAAACATCAAATAGTGTATATAGTACACTACTTTCTAATCTTTGAAAGGCAAGGACTAAATGTCTCCTTTGCATTATCTAAGTGTATTGAACAAATTCTTCAACTGAAATAGAGTAGAGATGATACCAACAGACAGGGCAAAGTCACTTGCATATCCAATTTTGCTTCTATGGAAAGTTCAAATATCCAAGTGGTGAGTGAAAGAGGAGGGATTTGTGCACCAGGGTGAACATATGCTATATTTATGCCACTGGTTAGACGTGGCTCTTGATGTTGATTTTACATGGAATAGCTACATCATCCTGATAAAACAGAGAATCATTTTCCTCAAATGGATTTTTAAGCACACCTGATGTAGAAGGGCTACGTGGCTTTGCCAAGTTTATACAGGTAGTCAGTGTCAGAAATAGTATTCAGATCCTTGCTTCCTGAGTCTCTAAGACTTTACAAAAAAAATTTTCACTGCACAGTTTTAATCTAGAATTAAGAGATATGCATGAGGGAAATGGAGAGGGGATTTAGAAGTCAGCAAAAGTAAGTTCTAGGTCCAGCTGTGAATGACTGGCTGTGCATCCAAGTGCATACTCACTTTAACTCTTCTGAGTTTCATTTGTCAAATTCCACAAAATTAAGACATACCCAAGAATTTATTCCATTTTATATAAATTTGATTCTAACTGTAAAAGATTGAATGGGCAATCTATTATCTAGGACTAGATATACATTTCTAGATCTGTCTGAAGATAACATTCCAATGTCTGCTCAGACTGTACTTCCCAGTGTTGAAGAATTTGTACGTGCTCTTGAGTAAAAGCTGTATTACTTTTTAGAAATCAAATGCAAAAATTAATACATATTTAAATATGCTAGAGTTGATTTGGGAAACAAAAGCTGTAGACATTGCTTTCATTAAGAAAACAAAATCTTTAGAAGTATTGTAACTGCCCTACCTCAGTAACGTTCCCCAGAGGCACACCAATAATTTTACAAGGCAAAAGGTAAGGCCATATATTAGCTGTGTTCCTTCGTCTTCAGGGACAGTATCAAATGAGATCTAGCAGGTAATATAGTTGCAAGTGCATTGCAAATTACAAAACAAAATTACACATAGCATTAGGAATGCTGGCATAGGATGGTGGAAAGAACATTGGAATGGGCATTAAGAAATAGATTTCAGTCCCAGCATGGCCATTTACTAGTTAAGTGAGCTTAGGCAAGTCACATAACTTCTCTGACCCTCATCTGTCAAATAGGGATTATCATAATTGCCCTGCTTGATTGATAGAGTTGCGGGGAGAAAATGAGGTACCGTATGCTAAAGGGTTGTAAAATGTATCACATTGGCCAAATGTTAAATAATGTTATTTTCTACTTACATACTGAAGAGTCCCATTACATATTCCTACATATACATCGCTTTCTGTGTGTTAGACTTCCAGCCTAGAGTCAGGACTTTTGGCTTATTCCATTATTAAAGTGATTTGACCTCCATTATCATTTCATGTCCTTCTTCCAGGCCTTTGACCCCTTAAATACTTGGCATCTCTCTTAAATTTAGATCAGGAATTTGTCTGAGTCCAGGAGACCCAGGTTGGAAATGCTGCTTTGTTATTCATTGGCTGTGTAGACTAGGGGAAGGTTTTAAAAATCTCTCTAAGCCTCAATATTTTCATCTGCGAAATAGATTATTGTGCAAATTAAATGAGCAAATAATCCATGGGAAATACTTAGTACAAGTCCCCTAATCCTGGTATTTTTATTGCAATGATTCCAAGATGGAAACACGTGGAAGCAATTGCTACTGTGACCAGAGTAATTATGTTCTCAAAGACTGTAGTTTCAGGCAGTACTGGGGGCTGTGGTCTTATATGTCCAACAAAGTATAATGGTGATAGTTTTCTTAATCAGTTTTGTTACTTTGAACTTCAGTGTGCTAAAAATTCTATGCTAAGAATTTAGGAATAAAAGAATTTAATTCTTCTAAATTTTCAAATTCTGACAGATGGTAATTGCAGTGCTACTAGATATTACCTTAAATACCAATCATGAGGTTCTGCCACCATTTATTTTAAAATATGTGGTATTGACTTACAAAAGTGGAAATAAATAAGGAAATTTATATTTCAGACTTGGAAGGGTGGAGACAAATAATTTTCAGTGGCAAAATATTTGCTAAAGTTGCTGTCCCATTATTAGTCATTCATTATTTTTCACTTCTGCCCATCCCTGGAAGCTAGTAATATACTTTCTAACTAAATTAGCCTGTTCTAGACATTTTACATAAGTGAAATCATACAACATGTGACCTTTGTGTCAGGCTTAGCATAATGTTTTCAAGGTTCATTCATGTTATGGCATGAATCAGAACTTCATTCCTCTTAATGGCTGAATAATATTTCATTATATGAATAGATCACATTTGTTGATTCATCAGTTAATGGATATTTGGGTTGTTTCTACTTTTAGACTATCATGAATAATGCTGGTATGAACATTCACATACAAGTTTTTATGTAACTGTATGTTTTTACTTCTCTTAAATATATATCAGGGAATGGAATTGCTGAGTCATTTGGTTACTCTGTTTAACTTTTTGAGAAACTGCCCAGCTGTTTTCTACATGAGACTATAACATTTTATATTTTAATTGTTTCTCTTTTGTCTTTTAAATGTTGAGTTGTAATAATTCTACACCTGTTCTGGATGCTAGACCCATATCAGCTATATAATTGGCAAATATCTTCCCTCATTCTGTTGATTCTCTTTTTACTTTCTTGATAGTATCCTTTTCTGAAGCAAAAATGTTTTGAATTTTGATGAAGCCCCATTTATTTATTGAATGTGTTTAATGTGTCTTATGATTTAGATATCTAAGAAATCTTTGCCTAATTCAAGGTCACTAAAATTTATGCCTTTATTTTCTTCTAAGAATTTTACAGTTTTAGCTCTTAGGTCTTTGATCAATTTTGAGTTAAATTTTGTATATGGTGTGAGGCTGGTCTCCATATTCATTTTTGTCTCTGGATATTCAGTTCTTTGAGCACCATTTGTTGAAAAGATTCATCTTTTCTCCTTGAATGCCTTGGCACCCTTGTCAAAAAGCAATTGTCCATAGATGCATGGATTTATTTTCGGCTTTTAGTTATATTCCATCAATGTATGTGCCTGTTTTTATGCTAGTACCACACTGTCTTAATTTCTGTAACTTTATAAGAAGTTTAAAAACTGGGAAGTATGAGTCCTCTAATTACATTCTTGCTTTTTATTATTGTTTTGGCTATTTTTTATCCCTTGCATTTTTAACTGATTTTAGGGTCATTTTGTACATTGAATCTACAGATAAATTGGGGGATTATTGTCCTGTTAATATTAAGTGTTCCAATCTATAAACTTGAGATGTCTTTCTATTTATTTAGGTCTTCTTTATTAATTTATTTCAATAATGTTTTGTAGTTTTTATGTATAAGTCCCACATTTCTTTTGTTAAATATTTTCTTAAGTATTTTACTCCCTTTGATATTATTGTCAATAAAATTTTTTTAGTTTTATTTTCAGATGGTTTATTGCTAGTGCATAGAAATACAACTAATTTTTAAAGATTTTTAATTGATTATTAGAGAGAGAGGAAGGGAGAGGCAGAGAGAGAATTTGATGTGAGAGTGAAACATTGATCAGCTGCCTCCTGTAAACACCCCACTGGGGATTGAGCCCACAACCCAGGCATGTGACCTGACTGGGAATGGAACCAGCAACCTCTTGATGCATGGGTCGATACTCAACCACTGAGCAACACCAGCTGGGCAGGCACAACTAATTTTTATATTAATTATATAGTCTGCAGCCTTACTGAACTCCTTCATTAATTCTAATGGCTTGTTTGCTATATATGTGTGTATGGTTGCCTTAGGATATTTTATATACATGAACATGACATCTCTAAATATAGATAGTTTTAATTCTTTTTCATTTGGATGTCTTATTTCATTTTCTTGACAATTTCCTTGGTTAGAACCTTTAATACAATGTTGAATAGATGCAGTGAGATGGTACATGCTCTTCCCTGATCTTAATGAGAGAGCTTTCAGTATTTTACCATTAAGTATTATGTTAGAGGCCCTGGATTTTTCTTCTGTGTGTGGTCCTGCAAATTATGCAGCTGGTCCTGCCTTGTAAAGAAGAGCATAGTTGAGCTGAGAATTAAAGGATTAGTAACAGTTCTCCAGCAGGTAAGAAGAGAGAACAACATGTGCAGTATCACAAATAGATTCTGGACCTCAAAGTTGTTAGTGGTGAAACAGCACCAAGATGTTACTAGCGATTGGACCTTGGTTCATCAACTTTGGTACTTGAGTTTTGGCTTAGAATCAATTCAGAACCAAGATTCAAATACAAGCAAAAGTTTACTTAGAAAGTCACAGAGGTACAAGTGAGCTGTACAAGAAGTGAGCCAGCTGGGTTGCGTGGGCTCAGGAAACAAGATACAGAGGCACAAGAAGAGCCCTTGGAGCTTAGGAAAAAGAAAAGCAGAGAGAACACACCCGAGGAAAGGAATGGGGAAAGGTGCAGGCATGATCCAATGGGAAACAAAGAGTGCCAGGTTCTCCTTCTTGAGTGTTTTTATCCAGGATCTTGTGGGAGGTCCCAGGGGAGGATCTCAACGGAATATTTATCAGCTTTCCAGCTGTGTCCTTTCAGGGTCATGGGCTCTACTGATGGGTCAGCACCAGAACAGGAAATCATTAGTCACTGCTGCTGGTCCTGATGTCAGTCATGGTGTTACCTCACTCGGCCTTGCTGCTTTTCTTGGCCTGGAGTTGAAACACAACTGAGGCATAGATGTTATCTCTAGTTTGACCAAAACTCTGTATCTGTGGTCAGTAAACCTGAGGCTTTGTTCCTAAGATTATTTGATGTGAATCAGAACCTCATTTTCTTGAAGGCTCAATGCTTAAGGGAATGGTCATGCAAGGACTTGTATGGGAGACCTATGAGCTATTCTCCAGCTTCCTTGTTCCTCCTCTAAGGGGGTCTACCACATGACTAGTGACATGCCAAGGGGTAAAGGTCAGGGGAGAGTCCGAACTGCATGACCTGACCAGCAATATAAAAAGTTAGGGGGTCTAAACCACAGGACCAGCAATATGCTGGGGAAAGAAAGGTCACCCTGGGTGGGGGTGGGGCAGAGTCCCACCTTACTATTGTTCATTGCTGGGCACATGGGGCTTTCCATCCTGGTGGCATTCCATACCTGGCCTAGCATTCTTGCTCCGCTCATGCCTGTCTAACTGCCTGCTACCAGGGACTCAACATGGCTGGTGTGTGGTTGGTCAAATGACAAGTGAAGGAAACAGAGTTTGAGAGATGGGTTCAACTGGACCACAGTAGGCTTACTGACTCTATGAAAGAGTTTTAATTTTATTCTGTGATTTGTTTAAGCCTGGGACACTATTATATTTGATATGCAATAGCAAAGAATGGAATGAAGGGAACTGAGAGTAGAAATTGAGGCTGGGAGGGCAATTCATGGATTAATGCAATATTTGAGACAGTAAATCTAATCTAGCCAGCTTTACCTTAGAATAGTTATATTTTTTATTTTGAAGAATTTATCTTCCTTCTTTTATTATTTGTTAAATGAAAAACTTTAGTAATGGAAATATATATAATGATCAACTTTATTTCAGAGTTATGCTAACATCAGTAATGGAATTTGTAATCTATGTTTTGTTTCTTCTAAAAAATATATTTTCATATTTATAATAGCCTGGAGAATTCAGATTAATGAGCTTTTATATAGTGAAGAGAAATAGGGTCTAGAACATTTCATTAGTAAATTCATGAACTGTATCAATAATTCTAAAATGTTCTGCGTTTACATCTTACTAATCACCTTTATCCACATTAGCAAAATAAAAAATATTATTCTCTCTCTTCCTTCTTTTCTTCCTTTTTTGTGGGAGAAAAAATACTTTTCCTTCTACCCTTCTTGACTGAAAACAAGACAGATTAACAGAGAAAAACAAAAGTTTAATAACAAGTATATTTGCTGTATACATGCACACCTCTTTAAATAACATGTTCAACTAACAACAAAAGAAGATGTTGGAGGAAGTGAGGAGGGCAGTTACTGGAGGGTGGGGAGACCTATAAAAGCACAGTAAACAATGGTAAGGTTGTTATGTAGAGTTAAGTCATTTCCCCTCATTGACAAAGAGTTTCTAGACATTTTGAATCATCCTTCTCTTCTTGTACAGAGGGGGAGACACTCTTACAAAAAGACATTACCCTTGTAAATCTCTCTTACAAAAGGATAACTTCTACTCAGCTTTCAGAGCTTCTCCTGTGCCTGACGTTTCTTAAAAACAAAAACAACCAGCTCTCCTGCCAGTGTGGTTTAGTGGTGGAGCATTGACCCATGCACCAAGAGGTCGCTGGTTTGATTCCTTGTCAGGGCACATGCCCAGGTTGTGGGCTGGATTCCCTGGGGGGGGGGGGGAGTATGCAGGAGGCAGCCAATTGATGTTCTCTTTCATCGATGTTTCTATGTCTTGCTTCCTCTCCCTTCCTCTCTCTTTAAAATCAATAAAGAAAAAAGATTAAAACAAAACAAAAACAACCAGCTCAAGCCCAGGCCTGCATGAATCCGTAGTTAGAGCCCTTGCATAAAGGGTATCAAGTTCAATTCCCAGGCACGTACCTGGGTTGCAGGTTTGGCCTAGGTCAGATCATGTGCAGAAGGTAACCAGTGTCTCTCTCACATCAATAATTCTCTCTTTCTCTCTCTTTCTCCCCCGTTCCCACCTTCCTTCCACTCTCTCTAAAATTCAATGGAGAAAATATCCTCAGGTGAGAATTAAGAAAAACAATCCCCTCCATAAAATAATCCTTATGCCAAAGAGACATATTTGGGGGTGATACATTTTGCCCCTTACTTCTTTCTCTCCCTTCCTCCTTCCTTTGTTCTCTTCCTCCTTCCTTCCTTCCCTTTCTCCTTCCTTTGTTCCCTTTCTCCTTTCCTTCCTTCCCTTCCTCCTCTCCTTCCCTCCCTCCCTCCCTCCCTCCCTCCCTCCCTCCTTCCTTCCTTCCTTCCTTCCTTCCTTCCTTCCTTCCTTCCTTCTATCCTTCCCTCTCTTGCTCTACTTACCTCCCTTTCTTTCCCTTTTTTACATCAATCAATTAATTTATTCATTTCTCAAAGTTTATTTAGGACCTAAATAGCTGAACTAGATCATAACACATCCTTTTTGTTACTGATGTTACCAGAGTCAAACACTAAACATGAAGAATTGCAGTGGAGCTTTGGCCGGTTTCGCTCAGCGGTTAGAGCGTCGGCCTGCAGATTAGAGAGTCCTGGATTCGGTTCCCGCTAGGGGAATGTACATTGGTTGCAGTTTGTCCCCGCCCTGGTTGGGGTCATGTAGGTGGCAACCACTCAATATTGTCTCTCTCACATCGATGTTTCTCTCTCTCTCTTCCCCCCTCTCTCCCTTCCACTCTATCTGAAGATAAATGCAAAAATGTCCTCAGGTGAAGATAAAAAAAAGAATTGCACTGGAGAAATTAGAGTCACTTTTTTTGCAAAGCACCGAGCAAGGCAGATGGGAAAGCTATGGCTCCAAAGTCAAACTCCCTGATCCTGGGTTTGACCATTTTTAAGGAATTAGGGGGAACAGGTGGACAGAAGCACTGGCTGGGCAAATTTGAATTGGAGGACCTTGGAGCTTGTCCATTTATGGTAAGGGGCTCCAGCAATGGAGATTCCTGGACAATGGACCCTTTGCTTCTGAAAGGGTTCTGGTGTTCATGGTCTGGTTATGTCCCAATCCTTTGGTTCGGTTTATGTTGCGGGGAGGGGGTAAGACTTTGGTTCCAGATGCAGCTGGAGGTTAAAGTTCCCTCCTCTGCAAGTGCGTTGGCTGCATGACTTGTGATTTTGTGTCTGAAAAGTAACTCAGTATCTTGTTAAACAGGATAGGACTGTTTTGAGCTGGTTTTGCAGTTACACTTGCCCTTGGAGAGCTTATAAATGCATGAGTGACTGAAGTGAAGCAAGGCCCCCATATTTCAAAACAGCGTGATGCTTCATTCCTACACTTTATCCCATATCTAAATGTGCTGAATGGCCACCAGCCACAGCTCCATCACTATGGCCTTTGTTAGGAAGAGCTTATAGCCTCTGATATGGATATGACAGTGTGTTTAATACATATAATGCTTTGTTGTATTAGTTCAGGTTGGAATGGATTGAAAGGTCTAGACTTAGAATTAGTGACTAAGTTTATAGAAAGAGTAAAAAGAACCAAAGAACCAACCCAACTAGACCCCATAAGAGTCAGATGAGTGGGAGTGGTCAGATGACATGGGTACCTATACATTCCTAGTCAATTCCCTAGATTCACAGATCTGGAAAATGATGGGCCATTTGAGAGAAAAACGCCACTGCTATCCTCCTTCAAATGATAAAACACTGAATCTATGTCATTAAACAAATGATGCTAACCCTTTTTTTCCTTGCCTTTATTGGATTTCAAAGTTCAGTACATATTCACATTGTTCCATTTTGATACCACTCTTATGATCAAATGTCCTACTTTTGAAATGGAAAGCTCAGTTGGCCATGTTCCCTGTTAAGTTTAAGAAGCTTTTATCATTTAAATAAATTAAACCTTCCAGCATGGGCTTCACAAAACATAATGAAGCATGGAGAAGAAAAGCTTAAATGAAATAAACCTCTGTGATCATAGACACAGTACAAGCTGTCGTGCATCCTACTGATAGATGTGTGGCAGGAATCAGCTGATTTCTGATTTTTCTTTTAAAATTTTATCCTTAATTTTTTGTCATGTTCATCAGCAGTTTGATTTGCCACTGGGCAAAAAAAAAAAAAAAAAAAAAGACACAGAGTACATCTAGTACAAGGGGCTGTAGGTTATTAACAGTTAGAGAAAACCCCAAATTTATATTTTTAAAAGCTGATTTCTTTTAATACGACACTGATAATCACGTATATACATTTTTTCTTTTGCATGGTTTAATTCATTTATGTTACTCTCCTATGTACTTCATTCAAATCTTTAACATTTTCTAAAATGACTGTTTTTGAGGGGTGTTTTTGTTGTTTTCTAGAGATAAATCATCACCGTTTCCATGTAATGATTGTGTAAAATTAATCTATATAGTTAATGTACTGAATTAACAGGGAACATTTAACTTCTATATGATACATTGTACATATAAGAATCAATCTGGGAAGGGGGGTATTAGTGGGGGAAAAGGAGAAACATCTTAACAAAACTAAATTAATTAATTAAATTTAAAAAAAGAATTATTGTAAAAAAAAGAATCAATCGGATTATGAAAACTCTTATTAATGGGGTTGCAGGTTTTTCTAACTTTCAAAGAGCAGCATGCAGATTTTTAAAAATAAAAACATGCTATTCTTCAAAAGTTTAACTAAATGTATCAATCTTCCATTCTGTTATTAAGTTGAACCATTTTATTATATGCATAATTAAAAAGTTAAAAGTCAAAAGCACCTCTTAAAAGGAAAGATTCTGCAGGACATATTTGAGAGTACTCATGCTTGTAATGGTAATGTAGAATAATTGCCATGCTACTTTTATGATGAAATGTAGGTCCTTAGTAATAAAAATACATTGTTATTCAAATTTAGAGTTAAGGGTCATAAAGTTATCTTCAAAACTATGAGAATTTATAGAGAAGGCCTATTAATTTTAATGTTTTTGAAATACAGAGAGTTACTTTAGGCATCCCTGCTGTTTTATTTTCTTATTTGTGACATAATGCATTCTTTATAACAAGACAGAACACAAAGCTATCATACTTTACATGTAAGACATGTATCAAGATGTGCACCTTAGTAGATTTTTAGTCGTTAAAGCTTGTAAACATAATAAAATCCTCTTTTTTTGTTGTTGTTTCTTTGTTTTCAATTTTAGTGCTTATATTCTCTTACCTCACATTAAGAAAATTTTGCAATGTCATCAGCTGGAAAATAACTTCTTAATGGATGTTATTACCTCCTTACAATGAAATTGTTCTGAGTCAAGATCTTTAAAGACTGATTTGTGGTTGAAGATCTTAACCTGATTCTACTTAGTGAGGACTTATTAACTATTTATTTGTGCCTGGCTATGGCCAAGGTGAGTTTGCTTCCAAATGAGGAAATAGGAATAGACATTAATGATCAATTATAATAATATATATAGCATCAATTCATTGTTTAGAGAGTGCAAAATAATAGAAGAAGTAGCAAACAGTCTTCCTGTTTGAAATATTTTTGATTCATAGACCTATCACAAACATAGATTTGCTGAATGTATGAAAAGGTTATTGAGTTAATAAATAACATTTATTTATTGAGATCTTTCAATGTAACAGACACTGTTGCAGACACTAGAGATACACAGTTGACAAAACAAAAATCCCAGTCCCTATAAACAAATGAATCTAGGTATTAGTGTTATTGGTGGGGTGCCCTGTGCATTCTCACCTGTCACCAGTGGAAGTGGAGTTATTGTGATGTCACAAGGAAAGGAATTTCCTGAGACTTGCATGGGAGGATGAGTGATCTTTATTCCTGTGGAAATAAACCTCTGGGTTTCCAATGTCCCATTTCCTTCATTCCCACCATGGAAAGTCAAATCTTGTCTTCAGCAGGGCTAGAATTAAGGCCTCTGCCCAGAGTCTCTGCTCTATATTAAAAGTCCAGCCTGGTCTAGCATCTGGCTAGCTTAGCTTGAGTTCTCAGCTGTAGTTCATTGCATATGGGGTCCACATGGCCACAGGCCTTGCAGCTGCTTAAGTTTACATGGCAGGTGGGGTCGAAGAGCAAGAGAGTGCAACAGTAAACAAGAAGCAAGAGAGAGAGAGAGAGAGAGAGAGAGAGAGAGAGAACTGCCTTGTCTGGGTAACATAACCAGGAGCTTGACCAGTTGACTCTTCAAGAGTTTGTGCACTTGCAGTAGCTCCAACCCCTAGACAATTATCCTTTTTCCAGGTTAGACTGACAGCAAGCACCTTCCCTACGTCACCCCAAATTCACTGCACATGTGTCCATCTGCTTCTTTGTTGGACCCCTTCACCTGTAATCTTCTGGGAATAGACTGGTGGTTCTCTGGGGAGTGTAAAGTTGCAGCTTCCTGGTGAAGCTGCCCAGATGACCATGCTTATAATGTCTGGCTCCCCTTTGCTCTCTTTATTATTAATATTAATAACTAGATAATTATGATAACAGGGGGATCAAAGATAGCATGAGTACAGGGAAAGGCACATTCTTTGACCTTTCCCACTCGCTGCCTTTCCTAAAGGTGATACATTTAATATATATATATAAAAGCAAGTTAAAAGAAAATACAAGGGCTCCCTTGAAGGGAACAAAAAGCTGCAAAATGTGGCATGTATTTTTATAGCTGGTAGAGTAAGCAAGCCTACTGGCTTTGCCTTTGAAATGAGTTTCGAGACTGCTTCCTTTAAGGCTTTACTCAGCTTTTTTGTCAAGGCTATCAATTACTCAACAAGCACAGGAATAGTTGTCCATGGCAAATGCTTTCTGATGGGTTCCCTGTTGAGTACGAAACTGCTTTATCACTTTCTACTTCATCCGTTTAACTATAGGCGTTTTCACAAGGTCCAGGGGGAAGTGTCAAAGTTACCCTGAGGAGTGGCAGTGAAGTGTAAACTATTTTGGAATCTGACTTCTTGAATTTGTATCCTGGTCACTTACTAGTTGTATGACCTAAGGCAAACCACATAAACTTTCCTGCCTTAGTTTGCTCTTCTGTAACATGAGAATCATAAGACTTATCTCACAGAGTAGTTATTACTGTTAAGTTAGATAATACATGTATGGATATAATCTCTTTGCTATATGTAAACTTCTTATAACTATTTTTCATTTAGTCATAATTTCTCTTCTGCAGTCAAAAGATATAAGATAAATTTAGTCTTATTCAGCCAATTTTATCCAATCTAATAATTTTTAAAAATGTAATTAATTTATTTTTGTTACCAATGTTTCTCCTTTTTTCCCCATTGACATCCTCCTCCCATTCCAGCCCCACCACAGCATTGTTGTCTATGTCATTGGTTATGTGTATATACATAAGTTCTTTGGTTTACCTCTTCCCTCCACCCCACCCTTCCTCTAGGTTTGTCAGTCTGATCCTTACTTCTATGTCTCTAGGTCTATTTTGTTCATAACCTTATTTTGTTCATTATATTCCACACATAAGTGAGATCATGTGGTACTTGTCTTTCTCTGACTGGTATATTTCGCTTAGCGTAAATCTCTCCAGGTCCTTCCATGTCGTCTCAAAGGATAAGAGATCTTTCTTTCTTACATCTGCATAGTACTCCATTGTGTATATGTACCACTGCTTTTTTTGTTTTTCCTATCCTCACCCAAGAACATTTTTCTATTTTTTGTTCAGATAGAGTGGGAGGGAGGGGAGAGGAGAGAGAGAGGGAGAGGGAGAGAGAGAGAGAGAGAGAGAGAAACCTCGACGTGAAAAGGGACACATCAAGTGAAT
Organism: Molossus molossus; assembly: GCF_014108415.1. NCBI lineage: Eukaryota > Metazoa > Chordata > Mammalia > Chiroptera > Molossidae > Molossus > Molossus molossus. The sequence goes on along the minus strand of NW_023425344.1, from coordinate 217,071,410 downwards.
GCCACCTGCACGACCAACCAGGGCCGGGGACAAACTGCAACCGAGGTATGCACCCTCAGCGGGGACCAAACCCGAGTCTCTCTGGAGCGTGGGCTGATGCTCTAACCACTGAGCCAAACCAGCCAGGGCTGTACCATGGCTTTTTTATCCACTCATCTACTGATGGGCACTTGGGCTGTTTCCAGATCTTAGCAATTGTAAATGGTGCTGCTATGAACATAGTGGTACATATATTTGTTCTAATTGGTGTTTCAGGCTTCTTAGGATATATTCCTAGAAGTGGAATCACTGGGTCAAATGGCAGTTCCATTTTTAATTTTTTAAGGAAACACCATATTGTTTTTAATAGTGGCTGCACCAGTCTGCATTCCCACCAGCAGTGTACTAGAGTCCACTTTTCTCCACACCTTTGCCAGCACTTGTTGTTTGATGATTTGTTGATGGTGGCCATCCTGGCAGGTGTGAGGTGATACCTCATAGTTGTTTTAATTTGCATCTCTCTGATGATTAGAGATATTGAGCATTTTTTCATGTCTCTTGGTCATTTGTATGTCCTGTTTGGAGAGGTGTATATTTAGATCTTCTGCCCATTTTTTAATTGGGTTCTTTGTCTTCCTTTTGTTGAGTTGTATTAGTTATCTGCACATTTTAGAAATTGACCCCATATCTGATGTATTGGCAATTATGCTTTCCCATATAGTGGGTTCCCTTTTTTTTTTTTTTATCCTCACACGAGGACATTTTCATTTATCTTCAGACAGAGTGAGAAGGAGAGAGGGAGAGAGAACGAAACATCGATATGAGAGAGACACATCAAATGGTTGCCCCCCACATGACCCAAACCAGGGCAGGGGGAAAACTAACTGAGGTATGTGCCTTTAGCAGGAACTGAACTTGGGACTCTCTGGTCTGTGGGGCGATGCTCTAATGATTGAGACAAACCGGCCAGAGCTTCCCTTTCCATTATGATGCTTGTTTCTTTTGCTGTGAAGAAGATTTTTAGTTTGATGTAGTCTCATGTGTTCATTTTTTTATTTGTTTCTCTTGCCTTAGGCATTGTATGAATGAAAATTCTGCTGCATGTGATGTCTGAAATTTTGTTGCCTACATTTTCTTCTAGGATTTTTATGGATTCACGACTCACATTTAAGTCTTTTATTGATTGTGAGTTTATTCTTGTGTATGGTATAAGTTGGTGGTCTACTTTCATTTTTTTGCATGTAGCTGTCCAATTTCCCAGCACCATATATAAAATAGGTTGTCTTTATTCCATTGTATGCTCTTGCCACCTTTGTCAAATATTAATTGAGCATAATGTCTTGGGTTAATGTATGGGTTCTCTGTTCTGTTCCATTCATCTCTATGCCTGTTCTTGTGCCAGTACCAGGCTGTTTTGATTGCAGTGGCTTTGTAATGTAACCTGATATCTGGCATTGTGATTCCTCCTATTTTGTTCTTCTTTTTCAAGATTGTGGTGGCTATTCAGGGTCTTTTTTAGTTCCATATAAACTTTTGGAGTATGTGTCTAGTTCTGTGAAATATGTCGGTATTTTAATGGGGATTGCACTGAATCTATAGATTTCTTTGGGTAGTGTGGAGATTTTAATGATGTTAATTCTTCCAATCCATGAACAAGGTATATGCTTCCACTTTTTAATACTTACTCTATTTCTTTTTTCAATATTCTGTACTTCTCTGTGAATAGGTCCTTTCCTTCTTTGGTTAAGTTTATTCCTAGGTATCTTAATTTTTTTGTTGCAATGGTAAATGGGATTGTTTTGTTTTGTTTGTTTCTCTTTATTTTTTAAAAAAATATTTTTCTTTATTGATTTTAGAGAGGGAGAGGGAGAGAGAGATAGAAACATTGATGAGAGAGAACATTGATTGGCTGCCTCTTGCATGCCCCACACTGGGAATCAGGCCCATAACCTGGGCATGTGCCTGACTGGGAATTGAAGTGATGACCTCTTAGTGCATGGGTTGATGCTCAACCACTGAGCCATACCAACTGGGCTAGTTTCTCTTTCTGTGTGTTCATTATTGGTGTATAAAAATGCCAATGACTTCTGGATGCTGATTTTGCATCTTGCTACTTTGCCAAATTCCTTCATGAAATCTAGTAGTTTTTTGATGGAGTCTTTAGGGTTTTCTATGTACAATATCATGTCATCTGTGAATAATGACAGTTTCACTTTTTCCTTTCCAATTTGGATCCTTTTTATTATTTCTTCTTGTTTGATTGCTGTGGCTAAGATTTCCAGTACTATGTTAAATAAGCATTGTGAAAGTAGACATCCCTGTCTTGTTCCTGTTCTTAAGGAAAATGTTTTTAGTGTTTGCCATTGAGCATGATGTTAACTGTATGTTTGTCATAAATGGACTTTATTATGTTGAGATATGATCCTTCTAGTCCCACTTTGCTGAGAGCTTTTATCAGAAATGGATACTGGATTTTGTCAAATGCTTTTTCAGAATCTATTGATATGATCACATGATTTTTATCTTTCATTTTGTTTATATGGTGTATCACATTTATCAATGTATGAATATTGTACAAACCTTGCATCCCTGGGATTAATTCTACTTGGTTGTGGTATATAATTTTTTAAATATATTGCTGGATTCGATTTGCTAAGATTTTGTTTAGGATTTTGTCATCTACGTTTATCAGGAATATTGGCCTGTAATTTTCTTTCTTTGTAGTGTCTCTATCTGATTTTTGGATTAGGATTATGCTGGCCTCATAAAAAGAGCATGGAAGTCTTCCTTCCTCTTGAATTTTTTGGAACAGATGAGGAGAATAAATGATAGTTCTTCTTTGAATGTTTGGTAAAATTTCCCTGTGTAGCCATCCGGAACAAGGCTGTTCTTTGGTGGGATTTTATTGATTACTTCTTCTATTTCCTTAATTGTTATTGGTCTGTTTAGGTTTTCTGACTCTTTCCAGTTGAGCTTTGGAATAGTATATGATGCTAACAATTTGTCTATTTTGCCTAGGTTGTCAAATTTGTTGCCATATAATTGTTCATAGTATTTTCTTACAATCCTTTGTATTTCTGTGGTGTCCATTGTTACTTCACCTTTTTCATTTCTGATTTTTCAAATTTGGGTTCACTCTCTTTGTTTCTTGGTGAGTCTGGCTAAAGGTTGATCGATCTTGTTTACCTTTTCAAAGAACCGGCTCTTGGTTTCATTGATCTTTTGTATTGTTTTTTTTTTTTTAGTCTCTATGTCATTTATTTCTGATTTTTATTATTTCCTTTCTTCTGCTAACTCTGGGTTGTTATTATTTGTTGTTGTTGTTCTCTTTCTAAATTTTTAAGTTGTTGGGTTAGATAGTTTATTAGAACATTTTCTTCTTTCTTGGCGTAGGCCTGTATTGCTATGAATTTCCTTCTCAGGGCTGCTTTTGCTGTGTCCCATAGATTTTGTATTGTTGTATGTTCATTTTCATGAATTTTAAAATTTACTTCTTGATCTCATTGGTAGCCATTTGTTGTTTAATAACATGCTCTTTAGCCTCCATGTGTTTGAATGTTTTTGAGTGTTTAATTGTAATTGATTTCTAGTTTCATGCCATTGTGATCAGAGAAGATGCTTGATATGACCTCAATCTTCTTGAATTTCTGAAGACTTACTTTTTGTCCTAACATGTGGTCTATCTTTGAGAATGCCCCATGTGCACTTGAGAAGAATGTATATTCTACAGCTTTGAGGTGAAATGTTCTATAAATATCAATTAAGTCCAACTGATCTAGTTTGTCATTTAAGGACTCTGTTTCCTTGTTAATTTTTTGTCTAGAAAATCTATACAGTGGTGTCAGTGGGGTATTAAAGTTACCTACTATGATTGTATTGCTATTCTCTCCCTTGAAGTCCTCCAGAAGCTTTTAAATATATTTTTGTGCTCCTATATTTGGTGCATATATGTTTACCAGGGTTATATCTTCTTGTTGGATTGATCCTTTTAACATTTTGTAATGATCTTCTTTGTCTCTTATTATGGCCCTCGTTTTGAAGTCTATCTTATCAGATATCCGTATTGCTACACCAGCTTTTCTCTCATTTCCATTTGCCTAAAAAAATTTTTTCCATTCCTTCACTTTCATCCTGTGTGAGTCTTTTATTGTGAGGTGGGCCTTTTGTAGACAGCATATATATGGATCATGTTTTCTTATCCTATTAGCTACCCTATGTTTTTTTATTGGATCATTTAAGCCATTTACATTTAAGGTTATTATTGATAAATACTTATTAGTTGCCATTTTTATTTTATGCCTGGGTTCCTCTCTCTATTTCTTTTTCTTCTTACAACAGTCCTGTTAGCATTTTTTTTCAGTGCTGGTTTGGTGGTGGTAAATTCTTTTAGTTTTTTTTTGGTCTGTGAAGCTCTTTATTTCAACTTCAATTTTTTTTTTTTTTTAATATTATCCTCTTCTTATTGATTTTAGAGAGAGAGGAAGGGAGAGAGATAGAAACATTAATGAGACAGAACAACGATCAGCTGCCTCTCACATGCCCCCCACTGAGTACTTGGCCCACCACCTGGGCATGCTCCCTGATGGGGAATCAAACAAGCGACCTCCAGGTGCATGGGTCAATGCTCAACCAGTGAGCCACACTGGCTGGGCTTACCTTCAATTTTGATTGAGAGCCTTGCTGGATAGAGTAGTTTGGATTCAGACCCTTGCCTTTCATTACTTTGCATACTTCATGCCACTCTCTTCTGGCCTGCAGTGTTTCTATTGAGAAATTAGCTGACAGTCTAATGGGAACTCTCTTTTAGGTAACTTTCTGCCTCTCTCTTGCTTCTTTGTCTTTAATGACTGCCATTTTAATTATGATGTATCTAATTATGATGTGTCTTTTTGGGTTCATCTTGCTTGGGACTCTCTGTGTTTCCTGGACTTGTGTGACTTTTTCCTTCACCAAATTAGGGAAATTTTCTGTCATTATTTCTTCAAAGAGGTTCTCTATTTCTTTCCCCAATTATTCTTCTTCTGGTACTCCTATTATGCAAATGTCATTATGTTTTGTTTGTCCCAAAGCTCCCTTAAACTCTCCTCCTGCTTTTTTTTTTTTTAATCCTCATCCGAGGACATTTTTCCATTTTTTGTACAGAGTAGGAGGGAGAGAGAGGAAGAGAGAGAGAGGGAAACATCGATGTGAAAGGGACACATCGAGTGGCTGCCACCCGCACAACCAACCAGGGCTGGGGACAAACTGCAACCGAGGTACGTGCCCTTAGTGGGAACTGAACCCGGGTCCCTCCGGACCGCAGGTGGACGCTCCAACCTCTGAGCCAAACAGACAACCTCTGAGTCAACCTCTGAGCTTTTTAATTTTTTTCCCCCATTTGCTGCTTTATTTGGGTGTTTTTTCCTACTTGTCTTCTAACTTGCTGATTTGGTCTTCAGCTTCTTCTAATCTACTATTGAGACCTTCTAAGATATTTTTCATGTCAGCTATGTCATTCTTTATTTCTACTTGATTTTTATTCATAGCTTCTACCTCTTTTTTTTTTTTTTAATGCTGATGTAGTTCCCACTGAGCTCTTTATGATTCTCATTAAGTTGCTTGTAGTTCCCCCTACATTGTTTGAGCAGCCTGAAAGTCATTGCTTTTAATTCTTTATCTGACAAATCGCTTGCTTCCATTTCACGTAGTTTCTTTTCTGGTGATTCCTTCTTTTCTTTTATTTGAATATTGTTTCTTTGTCTCAGCATTTTAACAGTCTGGTAGTTCAGGGCCCAGTGAGGGATGTTGGGATGTATAGGCAGGTTGGTGTGCATCAAATAAGGCTGCTGTGCCTCCCAGACTGTTTTGGTATATGGTGCCTCTTGCCTGCTGTGAGTCCTGGAGGATTGACACCTGGCAGCTGGTATTAGTCTGTCGTGGTAAACACTGCTGGGGTGCATGGGTCCACCTGGTGTTCTTCTGGGGTGCTTGGGTCCAGCTAGTGAGCTGCTTGGGTGTGCTGCTGCCTGGTGGGGCTCAGTTCCTGATCAGTCGATGCTGATGCTGCTGGGGGTGAGTGTCATCTCCTGGTTTGTGCTGCTGCTGCTGCCAGAGGGTGCTCTTAGCTCCCAATCTTCTGCTGCTGTTGAGGGCTGAGGATGCTCAACTCCCGGGACTTTGCTGCTGCTGGGGGAGGGGCTCCACTCCAAATTTGCTGCTGCAGTTGTCAGGGGTGGGTCTTGACAGCCAGAGCCTTGGATGCTGCTTGGGTTGGGGCACTGCTCCTGATCAGCCTCTGCTGATGCTGCTGGGGACGGGTTAGCTGTTGATCTGCACTGCTGCCGCCTGGGGATGGATGTCTGCTCAGGAGCCTCAGCTGCTATTGGGGGTGGGGCTCCATGCCCACTAGTCACTGCTACTGTCGGGAAAGGTGCCGGGCTCCCAAGCTGGTCCTACTGCTGCTGGGAGTGATGCTCAGCTCCGATCAGGCTGCTGTTGTGGGGGATGCTGCAGGCTCCTGGCTGGTTGTTGCTTCCCTGAGCAGGTATCTTGACAGTGCCACTACTGTGCATTGGTCCATGTTGACACAGCAGGGTCCACTGGTCCCACGGTGTAAGGCGCACTAGTGGACTCAGATTGATAGGCCCTGGGTGCTTCCACTGCCTCCTCCCAGAGAAGACCAGGGATCTTCCAAAATGTCGGGGCTTTCCAGCCACACAGGGAGAAGTGCCCTGATAAGCTGCTAACTGCAGTAGTTGGCTGCTCCTTGTCCACAGCACAGGAACCCTCTGCCCCACGTTTCTGCACTGCTTGGTTGCTTGTCCACACTCAACATCCACTCACACTCACATTCACTCAAACTCACACACTCACCCTCACTCCAGTCCTGCCTGCCACCATTTTTCCAATAATGTTTTTTAAAAGTTAATTTTGCCTTAAAAACCTGGTTATGGTAAGTAGTTGATCAAATCCAAGTGTTATTGTTTTCAGTTAAGCTCCAGTTAAAATTCTGTAGCTTGGGTAGGAATTGCCTCAGGACCCTCTCTCTCTTCCTGGCCCTTCCTCTGAACCTGCTCCTCCTTTCGTTGGGCTCCAGATCGCCTGCGAGTCTGTTGCTGAGATGTGTGTGTGTGTGTGTGTGTGTGTGTATGTGTGTGTTTGTGTATGGGGGGCTTGTCACTTTGGTGCCTAGGGCTTGTCTGTGAGATCTGGAAGGCTTCTGGCTAATCAAAAGTGTTCTTTTGAGCTGGCCAGACCAACTCTAAGGCACTATTTATTGTGGGACATGTTTAATAGTATGAAAGTCCCTCAGGAGTGTCCTACTGGGTGTAATAACTTCTTGCACCTCATCCAGGTACCTTTACCTCATTGGGCTTTTGGGGGACTAAAATCACAAATGGCTACCTTCAGTGGCCTGCTGGGCCCATGGTGGCCCTAGCCATGCCCATCTAGGCTACACAGGAAGGAAAGGGTAGGAACAAAGAGGGAAACCCTTGCCCTCCAAAGAGGGTATTTGCTTTTTCCACCAGGCTTTGTTGGCTCCAGAGAGTAGATGTGTGGTTTCTGTTGTTCTACGAACCCTAGATGAGAAGTCAGGACCTGTCTCTGTGTTCTAAGTGCCACCAAACATAGCTCAAGGGAACTATGTCTAATCTCACCTCATCCCCTGTGCTCCGGAGTGGGGGGTGGAGGGGGCAGACCAATGTCTAACACTCGTAGGATTCTGTCTCCTAATATTCCAAACCTCTATCTTTATCTTTTCAGTTCCTTTTACATCTTCTTGATGGCAAAATATGCCAACCCAGTTCTATTGCATTGGTCTCTTGGTGAAGACTGACAATGTTACTTGAGAAAAATGTGCCTCATCTTCCCCAATTGTTGCTGGGGGTGGAGTCCTTGTGATATCCTAAGAAAAGAAATTTTCTGAGACTCACATGGAAGAATGAGTGATTTTTATTTGTGTGGAATTACACCCCTGGGTTTCCAAAGTCCCATTTCCCTTAGTCCAGTCATAGAGGAGTAGCTGGGGTTTCAGCAGGGCTGAAACCACAGCCAGTGTCCAGAGTTTCTGTTCCATGTTATGGCTGGGTCCAGTACCGCACTAGGTTAGCTGCCCTCCATTAGTCCATTGTGTGGGGGGGTCTGCATGGCCGTGGGCCACACGGTGAAATGCCTGGAATCCTAGGGTGAGCCATGAGCCAAGCATGCCAAGAGAAACCAAGAGAGTGAACTTTTGTTCAGGGAATTAAGTATCCCAAAGCTTCCCACACTTGCAGTCACCACGCCCATCTCTGTCCCCAGCTGTGATTGACAGGCGAGTATCATCCCCCATCTCGTTTATCATGGTTAGTCAGTTTCAGACTCTACCACAATAAATGAATTTCCACAAAGTAGGATTCTTTATTTATATACAGTCGTCCCTTGCCACTTCGCACTTCGACTTTCACGGCTCCACTCAATCGCAGTTTTTTCAAATATGGTATAGTGGTGAGGGAAGACCATGTCATCCCAACTTTACTGGGATGGGTCAGTCTTCCCTTTGTCCAGTCCCCTCCCCAGTGTTTTGCAGGGAACATACCTATCATGTCTGGCCTGGTCTTCTCTTGGTTTCTTTCCCATTATTAATAACTAGCTAATATAAAGGTATCAACAGCACTCCCTGTGTAGTTTGGCATTCGGAGTCTTTGTTCTTAGCTTAATAGTAGAACTCCAAGCATCTTTGTTTGATTTTGGTTGCTGGGGAGGGGCCAGCTGGTAGAGAAGCAGAAAGTTGTTTTTTGTTTGTTTGTTTTTTTATTGTTGACAGTATTGCACATATCTCCTATTTTCTCCCTTTTTGCCCTTCTCCACCCAACCCCCGCCCCACCTCATAGTGTTACCTGTGTCCATGGGTTATGCACATGTTTTTTGGTTAATCTCTTCCTGTCCCCTCCATATTACACTCTTAACTTACTAAGCAGCCCCAACTTGGTAAGCACACAATAATTGTAAGCAGTTATTAGCCATTATATTGAAATTTTAACATATAAAGCTTCTGGCCTAAGATGCCTACAAATGTGCAGTCTTCAGGGATCCCAAATCTTTTCTAAACTGTGAGCTTCTCATGGCAGTCCACATGGCCATTGCAGAGACAGTAATGTCCTTGTCTATCACATACCAATAAGGTTGCCCCCTTTAGCAAATAAAAATAGAGGACACTCAGTTAAATTTAAATTTCAGGTAAACAATAAGTACTTTTTACAATATAAACATGTCCCATCCAGATAAATGATGTACACTTTTTTTTCGTAGTATAAATATGTCTTAACTATCACAAGGATATCCTGCATTTCGTCTGACATCCCTATGTGCCAAGCACCCACCCTCCTTGACTGATGGTTTGAAATAGATTCTTTTTTCCCAGATGGGAAGGCTACTCCCACTTGCCACATTGCACCAAGGCTGTGTCTATCAAAAGCTAAGTAACAACCTTTAAAAAATTAAACGAAAATGGTAAGAATTGAGCATGAAGGAGAATGTGGCCAATTATTTACATTAGTCCCCTCATGTCAGTTCATAGCACCAAACTGAGTGCTTTTTCAGTGACAGGGGATGAAACGGGAATAAACTATCTGTGTTTCTATGTTTGGATCTGTCTGGTCCCAAAGAGTCTTAGTACCTTGAAGTCTTAGAACAAGCTCTGTTTACTTTGTAAGTATAAGGAATATATCAACCCTTTGAAAGAACTTCTAATTAAACTGTTGGAGCTTTGATGTCAGACTTGGAGATTAGTATTCCATCTTTTTTAAAGATCCAATATCTTGTGCCTCTGGAATGGGAAAAATATGCTGGTCTCTACAGACAGTTATTACATTTAGAAAATATTCATTTTAAATTTCAAATTATTACCACATGATAAGGTGCTTTTAGTGCATCAATCTCAACTTTTAAAATGTGCTCTCAGAGAACTGCCCTATCCCTGACTTTTGTGTTAACAGTGACCATCACTGGTATTGGTTTCTGTGTAAAATCAGTGGTTGCGCGTTCCTCCTGGAAGCAGCTGAGACTTCAAGAGGGGATGAAAATCGTTTCTAATACAAAATATTTTACAAGAGTTCAAGGGAGAGAACCAACGTATTTTGAGTGTCTATTATATGGGACTCTGTACTTCTCATGTATTTCTAATCTAACCAACAACTTGCTGAGACAGGGTGCTGGAGGTGAGTACTTTTGCTGTTATCATAAATTTGTCCGATTCTGAAGCACCTCATTGCACTTCCTTTTCAATTTTCCTTACAGCTTTCACCTGCAGCTACTTTGTTTTTCAGAAGGCCTCCAAGCAAAACCTAATGCTACTGAATCCACTTCTAACTCTGATAATATAGGTGGTAATTTCTTATATAGTTAACATTTCTTATTTTTCTTGATGGAAGTATAAATTTCCAATACTATTTTCAAAATACATTTTTTATACAAGTATGCTTATTTATCTGTACATACTCGCCTAACATCACATGGACTATGTATTTAATGTTATGTTTAAAATGTAAAGAAAATTGGAATCTGAAGAGGCCAACCCACCACTCAGTGAAAGTATTACACGGACAACATCCTTACTTCTGTTTGAATATTTTAGTGCTGTGAGGTTCATGAGTTTTCAAATTATTCAATTAATAGACAGAAGCTTGAAATTAAGTGTATATATTGAAGTGGTATTTACTTTCTAGAAACTTTTATTTATAGATTCTAGTTCTGTCCTCTGGAGCCATGTGAATAAATTTAATCTTTCCTCATACCCAACCCAGGTGCTTTGTTGGTAAACTAACTTTTCAGTTCTTTTATACCTGGACATCTTACTATTTGACCTGTAAACAGAGGACGGTATTAAAATGGCTTTGAAATATATATATATATATATTTATATATCTCAAAACAGTGACATGTTACAAATACATTTAAGAGATAAATATATATTTCTTTACCCCTATATGTATACACACACATACATATACTAACATATTTAGTATAACATATACTGATATGTTTTCTATTAAATAGGAGAATGAACTAGAAAGCAAATGCCTCTATTCAGTTGTCTTTTCACTACATTCCCCTTAGAACTAAGTAAGCTAAGTAATCCTAGTCCATGGGGCTCTGTTGAGTTTTAAGTACACTCCATGTGTTAAATAGTATTGGAAATTTTTTTCCCTTCAGAAATGATCTTGTCCTATGTTCGAGGGTTTCCTCTGTAAAACCAAGTACATTTGGTATGTTGTCACTCAATTATAAATTGATCTGTTTTTATCGTGTTTCCATGTCTCTTCCACCGCAGATCATTTTCCGTAAAATCAGCGACGTGAAGAAAGAGGAGGAGGAACGCCTCAGGCAGAAGAACGAGGTCACGCTCAGCATCCCAGTGGACCACCCGGTCAGAAAGCTCTTCCAGAAGTTCAAGCAGCAGAAGGAGCTGCGGAATCAGGGGTCAACGCAGAGCGACCCTGAGCGGAACCAGCTGCAGGTAGAGAGCCGCTCCTTGCAGAATGGAGCGTCCATTACCGGCACCAGCGTGGTCACCGTGTCGCAGATCACACCCATTCAGACGTCTCTGGCCTACGTGAAGACCAGTGAGTCCCTCAAGCAGAACAACCGCGATGCCATGGAACTCAAGCCCAGTGGCGGGGCTGACCCCAAATGTCTGAAAGTCAACAGCCCGATAAGAATGAAGAATGGAAATGGGAAAGGGTGGCTGCGACTCAAGAATAGTATGGGAGTCCAAGAGGAGAAGAAGGAAGACTGGAATAATGTCACGAAAGCTGAGTCCATGGGGCTGTTGTCAGAGGACCCCAAGGGCAGCGACTCAGAAAACAGTGTGACCAAAAACCCATTAAGGAAGACAGATTCTTGTGACAGTGGGATTACAAAAAGTGACCTTCGTTTGGATAAGGCCGATGAGGTGCGCAGTCCGCTAGAACACAGCCCCATTCAGGCTGATGCCAAGCACCCCTTTTATCCCATCCCCGAGCAAGCCTTACAGACCACGCTGCAGGAAGTCAAACATGAACTCAAGGAGGACATTCAGCTGCTAAGTTGCAGAATGACTGCCCTGGAGAAGCAGGTGGCAGAAATTTTAAAAATACTCTCAGAAAAAAGCGTACCCCAGACCTCTTCTCCCAAATCCCAAATGCCGCTCCAAGTACCTCCCCAAATACCATGTCAGGATATTTTTAGTGTATCCAGGCCTGAGTCACCTGAAACTGATAAAGATGAAATTCATTTTTAATACACACACACACACACACACACACACTCACTCACACTTATATATATTTGTTAATATCTTAAAAACAGTATATACATCTATATACAGAAGTGTGTATATACATATATATTTTCACTTGCTTTCCATATGATGAACACAATATGGATTTTGATATGTACATATTGCATGTCCAGCTGGATTCTGGCCTGCCAAAGATGATTATTCAAAACATAGATAGCGCTTGTATATTATGCAGTTGACTGCATGCACACTTTACTTTTATTTATAATCTCTATTCTATAATTTTTAAAACGGATGAATTTTGTTCATCACGGCAATGTAATATTGAAGAATCAGGGTCCAACCTGCCAATGTCGCCATGACAAACTTGATCTCAGGCTGAGTAGGTCGCGCTATCATTTCCTCGCTGTTCTGTTGAATTAAAATGATAGATTAATGCCAAGGAAGAGTTCAACCTTATAAACTCTTAGTACCATTTTATGATCTCTTTCCTTAGGATATTTTTCTGTAACCTAGCGTTCGGTTATTTTTCCCAACAGGCAGTGTTTTCTCCATTTAAACGACCGTTTTGTTGCCGAAGTGAGCGAGCAGTGTGGGGTATGGAAAAATGATTGCTATGGGTTTTGTGCATGAATTGCATTTTTGCTCAACTATACCTCTTCTTTTTCAACATTATACTTAGATAGAAATCATGAACTCCAATGTAAGGACCCCCCTCTCCCCTCCATCTTGGAGAGCAGCTGCTATCTTGCCAGCTGATTTTATCAACTCCATAAATACTGAACTATTAATATAGTGTATATTATTATAGAAATACTGCACCACAGGGTAAAAGGGCCTTTTAACGATTCATGTTAGGGATGCTGATTTTCCGAAGGTGATGAATGTTCTAAATGTGTGTTTCTAAACCTGGTTCAAGGGTGAAGTTAAAAGGCTCTTAGCAAAGAAACAAACAAGAAACAGTTAAGTAATTATATCAAAATTTTAACTATAATGATATAAAATAAAAAAGAATGTAAACAGTCAAGTTTTTGTAATATCTATAACTTAGGGAAAATGAAATGCAGGTACGAAATTGCTCACACACGATTCTCACTGTGTGTAGCAATAACACATGAAATGTGGTTAAAAAGACAACTAAGAAGTAGATGTTAAGTTGCTCAACTCAGATAACTGCTTTTCTATAATTTTATTCTGGTTACAATTTTCTAAAGCCTTTTTGCACACAGTTCTACTGCTGGACTTCTGCTGAGTTGATACAATAGCTAGACTACCGAGGCTCAGGCAGATCCACTTATGAAAGGGGGGTACTGGAGGCTGAATTTCAGAGTCTTTTGGGTCACAAACCCTCTTAGAAAGTGCCTATTATCAACTAAAAAAAGTCACAAAGAGTTGTGTATAGCTAGTCTTGTAAATGATATGTATTGGGAATCAAATACATGTTCATTTCTAAGAACACAGAAAAATCTATTTCTTTTGACTAAAGGATATTTTGTAAAGTTGATTCGTGAGACATACTCTCAAATGGATGCATGCATGACATTTAACAGTGGGAGCAGGGCAGTTAATGTTCGCATCAAGTTGAAAACATATACCAGTTGAATTTGTACATTATCAGACCATCTGTACACATAGGTTAACAAGGTACACAAGATGATAGCAAAATCAAAAAAGATATTTTGATCTACTGTACCCATTTTTACAAGCTTTTCTAACCTTCTCCCTGCATCCCTAAACAAAACACTAGAACCAAAAGAAAGACAAGTCATCACCATCAGACTGGAGAAGTACAAAACAAAGTAATTTATAAAGATAGCTGCTATTTTAGAGTTTGTATTAGAACTTTCTCACATGCCCACAAGATGTGCCTCTTTCATTCAGGAGTCTCAGAACAGATGGTATGTGCCATGAGTTTCACTGTCCTCCCTGTGTGCCCACACCTTTCATTGCCCACGATGGAAGTTTCCAGGGCAGTATGCCTCCATGCTATGCTACAATATCTACCTACCATGGTGTAAGGTGTCAGCCTTAAAATTGGGATTTTGTTGCTTTCATGGTGAGGAGGGTACTTTTTTCTTGACCTCTGACATTTTATTAAATTTCAGGGTATTTTTCTATTTAGCTAAGTGAGAGACAAGCTTGGCTAAGCTTTTAAAGGTGGATGAGTGGTTCCAACAATCGGAGTACAGAAATGTTCGGTTTAACTTCAGCCATGTGCTTAAAAAACAACAGTTGCTGTAAAGGTGGAAGTGAATGACTGTGGGGCAGCGGGCAGTGCAATGCCGCGATCCACACCTTGGCGTTAGTGGGGCATCTACTTGCTCTGTTCTGGTACTGACTCAGAATTTCCCCAACCTGACCAGTAATGTTGTTGTTCACATGTATGGGAAAGAAACATGTGGTTTTGAACTACTGCAAGTTGTCACAAAGAGGGGAAAGGTATCAGCTGCTTAATTATGGTACAGTATTCTTTTCCAGCCACCTCTGTTCCAGTTTGCATGATGATGTTTCCAGCAGGAATGCATGTGTTCAGCAAACACTGTACATAGAGTAGCCTTTTAGGTTCCCAGAGTCCACAATTCTTAGCAGTTGGACTTACTCAGATTTGAATGAGGGGTGAGCACTGGCTTTAATATGTGCAATAATGATGCAATCACGTTCTGTGTTGCCTCAACCGGCATAGACTGTCAATTCTCTTTGAGGGGACCAGATGACTGCATGTTTTATTCTTACACTGTATAGATGCTCTTGGTGCATTCAGAATAAAGTTTTATACTTCTGGACAATGTACTAATAGGAGTAAATAAATAGGTATTTCAAATCCAAACATTTCCAAAGCAACTTACACACCTTCAGTATTTCTCTATAAGATCAGATGCTGTACCCTGGACAGGTGGTTTTAACACAATAGTGAAAGTCAAACAGAAATGGAAATGTGAACTGTGCAATATAACGGCAAGTTTTATTCGCCTGTTTTAGGATATTTTTGCACTAAATGTGCTCTAGTAGATAAAGGAGCTTATAATAAAAGGCAAATAGGCACACAAAAGGCAGATGACAATACCAAAGTTGATAGTGTCCCACAATGACATAAGTAGTACTTAACGGTGATTTAGGCGTAGATGTTGAATAGAGACACATACTTCATTATTAAAATGGAAGAAGTTTATTATGGATAGTGGTTTCATCTCACATTAAATATAGAAATACAAATGTCCCAAGTATTTATGTAGATCAGGCAAGAGAATTAGAAAATCTTGGGTTTTAAATTGCTCCTAAGAACACATATATACTCCTGGGGTACCCAGCACTTTGATAGGAATATGAATTATGATCACTAACTAAAGTGTTATTTTGAAATGTAATCTTATTGGAACCCAAAGGCAAATCATGGTTTCCCTTAAATTTAAGGAGGCTGTGAGATCTGGTCCATATGTTGTTCTATTTAAATAACTAAAGTATTTTAGAAAACCCTGTTTTTTAAATTAGTCTTCAGAGCAATGACTGTTTTTGAAGTGTGCACTGGCTGGTACTGGTGAAATTATTTGTCATATTGCTAATAATTCTACTTGTATAATTTTTACCTTTTAAGCTATTTTATCTATTTCTTTTCCAAAATTTTATGTAGGTAATGAGAAAATTTGTCTAGAATGTACATATATACATGGACAACTTTATGAATATTTTGTAATGATGTGAATGTTGTATTTTAATATTTTGTTATGTATAAGAGTATTTCTTCTGTGGTCTTGATGGAAAGGGATAGAAGAAAGATCAGTCTTTTGGAAAACACCGTAGAATGACTATCTGAGCTCCGTCTCGGATTCTAAATCTAGCTTTGCCATAAATGCAGTGTAACTTTGGGCAACATACCATTTTGTCTTGTTTTGGTATGTCTGGGGCTTCAGTTTCTCCTCTAATAAATAACAAAATGAAGAGCTGCTCCTTTCTTATATCAAGGTAATGTTAAGTGATGAAAATCATCTTCTTCTCAAATGAAAATCACATTAGGACACATTATCATTTTGCCTTTCTTTCATAGGAGATTAGCCAACATGTGCTTTCCAGATACTCTAGATTTTAGAGGGGACTTCTTTGGTCAGAGGTTGGTTGGGAAAGGCATGGGGGCTAAATAATCATTAGTCAGTGGCATGTGAGCAAAAGACTTGAAAATTACCTGGGAATTTATAACCACAAATCAAATAAACATGCTAAGAATTAAGCCCTTTTGAGGGAAGAGATGGGAAGATATATATAAGTATAATTTATTTTTTTCTTACTCTACATGGTCATAGTGCTCAAAAGAAAATTTCAATTTTGTGAGAAAAGTAAACAAATTTGTGAGTATTGAAAGTATAGGGCAGTTCATCTTTCAACTTTTTGTATAAAAATAATCATGACTTGGTCAAGATATGTGGTTCCACAATGGCTGGTGTTCTTATAACCGAATTCTTAATATTTAAAGAATCTTTTCCAATGACCAATCACTTTTTCAATGTGTACCTTCAACTGAAAAAAAAAAGTTAAGAAAAAGGTTTAAAAACAAGACAAAACAAAACGTTTGAATTACATTTATAAACCACTCAAGTTATTGTGTCCTAAGTGAGATGTTTGAATTTTAAAATTTAGAATATGTGATTAATAATATTGGGAGCTCCAGGAAGCCACTTTTAGCATGTAAACATTTTATTTTTTAAAATGAGATTTATTTTGTTAACATTTGCTCATTCTGCAGACATCCTTGTGTCCTCAGGGATACACTCAAACCTGCAGTCACTTCATTTACTGTGACCCTTTGGGTAAAGAACACATAGAAACAAAGGAGAAAATTTTATGCACCAGAAGAGAAAGTTAGATCTCTTTTGGGATTTTGTAATCTTTCCATCAAGCCAGAATTTAAATACTGTTATACAGATTAGGATTTAGATATTATTTTGAAAGCAAACACCATTTCTCAAGTTAAAGAACAGTTAGTTATAAATGCCTGATACATTCAAGAAGTATTAAAGGAGGGTTAAGGGACTGGTCATTGTTGACCATGACTTTTTACTATCTATTGTGATCCTTTTGATTCATTTGCTAAATGGTCAGTAACCTTTATATTTGTATCCACTGTGATAGGCCCATGGCATTCCAACTCACAGTTGCATTGCATATGTATTCTACACATATGTAAATAAATATTTTCAATCAACTTGCTCTCAGTGTAAACTTTGTACTTGCAGCTTACATGTTGTTAGCAGCTTAGATAATAAAAACTCTTACAACTATGGCATGACATTTAATGTTTTTTAGAGGGTTGATACAGATCAATTTGATGTTATAGAAAATATTCATCTTGGTCCAGGAAAACAAACCAAGGGGAGATGCGTGGGGGCATCAGAACAAAAACAGCCAGATTTTAAATAGGTTCTGGGGCCAGGCTAATATGAGCACCCAAGAGTCCAAATCAAGATTTGCATCTCCAATTTGGAACAGATATACAAAGAGGATGATAACAGAGGTGGCAATTTAGACCCATGGAAAAGTAAGCACAGTCATTGGTAATTCTTATTTTTGCAATCAAATCAACTCTGGTAAGTTTATATAGACTTTTTTTTTTAATTGTTTTACCTTAGTTTTACTGGTGTACCCTGCTTTAGATTACTTTTATTGACTGCTCTGTGTAAGTATGGGCAGACTTCTCAATGAAAAGTGTTGGCTAAGCCTGCATCTGCCATTAGGCATAAAAAATGAAGTATGAATGGGGCAACAACAAGGGCATTTGAACAGAACGAAATGACAACATCCACATTTCTGTCGTTATAACTTATTTTCTGGCATATCACCAGACAAAACAGAAGGAAAATTCAGATGCATTCCTGTGTCAGAGTCTTTAAACATTAAATCATGTGAATTACTAAATGCAATCATGGAACATGAACATACCTATGTTGCATACATTCCTTAGTATCAGTTTTTCTCATTCTTCAGTAAAAGAGAGCTTAAGTGAGATGTTTCTAGTACCCATAAATAAATGAATTCTGAAAAATGTAGTTTTAACAATGTGGCTACAGAATCATCCTCATTAAGAAACATATTCAGGTTTTCATACCTCTTTCCTGTGAGATTTATTTTGTCAATGAAATGTATTTCTCAAAATTTATCTATTTTCACAAAACCATCACCTACAAGCTTAATACTTGTTAATATTTGTATTCTTCTTCTTTTTTTTTTTTTTTTTTTTTTGGCATTTGCCATTTACCTCCTCCCCACCCCACCTCTAGAAAGGAGTCTATTAACTTTTCACAAATTTATAGGTGTTTTATCTTCTGGATTTTACCCACCTTTTCTCATTTAGAATATTTCTAGAACTAGAGATTTAGATGCTAAAAATAATGACTTTGTTAACAATTCTGTTCCTGAAAAATGTGAGTTATTTAGTATGTTTAACATTTAAAAATCAATAGGCTTTTTTTATATTAGGATACAATGCTTACTCTGAATTTCAGTGGTTTTATTTGACAAAATTTAAAAGTAAAACATTTTCTTTGACTCTAGGTTATTTTCTACATTGGGAATAATAAAGATAAACATTTATAAAATATCAATTTAATCTTCATTTTATTTTTAGGATCAAGAAATTTAATTTTTAATTCTCATAATTTTGAAAATATGTGGTAATGTTTCCAAATGTTATAGTAAAAATCTGTTAGGAGCCATAAAAGTATGTGAAATGAGAAGTGCCAAAAAATTCTTCATGAAGGAAATAACTAACAGAATTATGATGCCTAATTATATCAAACTTCAGTTTGTTAAACAGTGCCCATGTTAATTATTATTAATAAATTTCATCTTCAGAGCATTGTATGTCAAAGAATTGGTTCTCAGCCATTTAGTGAGGGCAGGTAATATTGCTTACCCAAGTCCAAAGGCCACTAAAACAGTTTGGAGTTCTGTTTTCATTGTTCTTCCTTGGAAAACACTCGAGGGTATACACAAACACGTAAGCAATCAAATCATCTTCAATGCAGAGCAAGGCAGCTAACTTGTTCATTCTTTGGAGAGTATTTAAATTAATAAAATAGCATGATAGAGTTTGGGAATGTTTCATTGAGAAAATAGTTAAACATCTATGTTGACATACTTGTTTAGATCGTACTAGAATTTGTAGTTGGTCCTACATTCTAATTACAATTCTGAGTCCTGTCATGTAGGGAAGGTGGATAAGAGCTAGAATTTTTTAATGCCTAGTATATGCCAGATGTTTTAAGAAGTATTGATCTGTATTCTGACTTGAGATTTTCAACCTCTTGATTTTTATAGTGACACCAATGAGTTTGCATGCTTTATGAGAGTCAGGACCATTGAGGATTTGGACAGGGAACCAGGAAGATAATGAAGTCTGAGTGGAATCTATCTGCTGTTTTACCTTCAGGCTTTGAAGTTAAGTTAATTAAGCTTATATTTATTGAGTGCTCACTGTCTATTTACACTATGCTAAACACTTTATTTAGATTTTCAAATTTAATTATTGCAACAGCCCTGTGAAAGAACAAGTCACGGAACTTGCCAGGATAGCACAGTTATTGAGTAGTTGAAATTCAAACACAGTCAGGCAAACCCTGGGGAGAAAACTTCACCTGACAGAGGATTGGCACTGCAAGGCTGTCTCCTCCAAATGCAGTTTCCATGGCTTTCAAGACATATACTTTTTAAGGTGCTGAATTTAAAATAATTTTAAAAAATTTTACTGTATAATGTAAATGTAAATGTTTGCTTTTTTCATCATGGGTTAGAGTAAATGACAGGTTGAAATTATAACTGTTACAAACACAAGGTACCCCATCCAATAGTGGGATTTTCCATCACTTCTCCCAACGATTGAAAGGCATTAGTGGAGGTCAATTGCCAAATGTGGTTATTAGTAAGAGGCAAGTTGTAGTCACTGGTATTAGCATTTCATTTTCCAATTAAATTTGAACCTTAAAAAGTAATGCATAGTAGTCAAGGGAAGCAAGATATGTTCAAGATTCCACCCCCCTATAATTTTTTTTCACTTTTAATATTGGGATCTAGACTCCAGAAAGGTTTTATTTTTAAATTTTATTTTTTGACCCACTGAGTTTTAAGTAGATTAACACAGTCTTGGCCAAACCACTATTAAATGCATTATCGAAATGAACTATTTCTATTTTGAATGGCAATCTGTGTTATTTCCAAATTTAATGGACTTGTGAATATTTACTTCAGAGAGTTTAAATAATTTTCTCTAATAAAAAATGGTAATTTTCTGAAAGTGATTTATTTGTTCTACCCTTTTGAGAATTTTTTAAGCTAATGTCTATAGATAAAAAGAAAAATAAGGTATCACAATATTACATTCTGGAATCCACAGCCCAAACCATCTTGTCTTCACTTTGATAACAGAGCCAGAGGTAACCACGGAAAAGCCCATTCTACTTCTCTCTTAACAACGGTGACGACTTCAGTGACACCGTCCACAGTTTTCTAGGGTTAGCTCACTTTAATCTCTGGCTTTTATCTTATTATTTAAATGAAGTAATGACTTGTATTATATCTAATGGCACTTGGTCAAAGAACAATTGACCAAAATGTGCAAGTTTTGGCCTGGGTTCTGAGAAAAAGGAAAGAAAGGGGTAGGGATAGCAGTTGCTTTCTCTTTTTTCCCCCCAATTATAGTTTACTTTTAATATTATTTAGTATTGGCTTCAGGTGTACAGCATAGTGATTGAACAATCATATAGTTCACAAAGTTTTCTCCCTCGATACTTCCAGCACCCATCTGGCACCATACAAGTTAGAGCAGTATTGTTGACTATGTCGCCTGTGTACTTTACAGCCCCACGACTATTGTAATGTGGTTTTTTGTGTGTGATAATTTCTAATGGTTTTTATTTATTTATTTGGAAATAACATATTATTATAACTCTTGTTAAGATTTTAATGCAACATTAGGAAGCATTTTGAAAGCTTGTCAGCTTGTCAAATGTTGGAGCTTATATACAAGTTTAGAACCAAGTTTAGAACATCTAGTGTTGACCTAGAAGCCCAGGCCCATAAGCACTTGGCTGGCTGGACTATATCTTCAAGGAGTAAAGGCAAAAGGATTTGACCAGCCTCTCCTTCATGCAGAATCACTGACTATGGAATGAAAAATCCACACGAGGCTAAACTACTCACATTGATACCTGAATAAACCAGTTTGAGTATTCATAGTAATTAATTTAATTAATTTATTGTCAAATATTTTATCCTCTTTCTCTGTAAATCATCTTTGATAAAATGAAGTTTAAACTCTTCTATCCATGGTCTGACTCTCTATTGAGTTACGGAAGTTGAACTTTGTGATTAAAGCAACATAAAGCTTATTGTTGATCACGGTGCTGTTGGTCTCATGGATCTCATTTGTTCCTTGACTTTTTCCAACCAAAATATGATGGGAAAGATTCCTGATGAGGCCGAGATTGAGCAGACAAGAAGAACAGCTAGCAAAGTATGCAAAATCACAATAAAGATTCATTTTGAATTCCATGTCAAAGAAGGTTTGATAGACTTGAGACTTTAATATTGGTACATCATGTCACACCCATGAATTGTTAGTTTATACAAAAGCCAGATGTACTTTCATTTAAAATCAAGATTAAGATTATTTAACATATTCCATAGTTAGAAAATAATGGTAAGGATTGTCTTTTTAATCTCCGTGTGAATGTTTTCATGTTGCGATTCTGGGGATTCTTCTTCAGAGGGGTGTTAAGTGACATGTTTGTGTGCCTCTCGTTTGGTTGGCAGTACTGGCATCTTCCACTGAGCAGTCATCTTCCACCATAGAACCCATTCACCCTTAAAGCAAGAACACACGTCATCCTGGGAACAATGTGATTGTTACCACATTGAATCTGGAAAACAATTTAGAACCATTTCTACACTGAAACATCCATTGTAGTTGACTAAAAAAAAAATGACTCCTAAAAGTGCTTGATACTCAGACAGCAAAGCTTAAATGTGTGTATTTATATATATCGAAAACTATACATTTCTTTTTATTCTACATTCTAGTGACTTTGGTTACACTCATTAACATCATTTGGTATAGCATAACAAAATTCCTCACTATAACACTAATGTTAGTATGGGAATTACTTTTTTGCAAATTCATAAATGTTTTTCAGCACTGCAACCATATTGGTGGGAGTTTGGGATATTAAAGATACCTATCTGTGATGGTTAATTTATGTCAGACACTTAATTCACGTATTGGCTAAGGAAGCAATGCAAATCTTCATCTGCTGTTTTTAAATACTATTCTGCTAAGCAGTACTTGTTTGCTCTTTTCAAAATCTAACTCACCCTTAGCAGGACATTTTTTTCTACTTAAACGATGTATTGCAATGTGTAACATAGACATTTTGTATGTATGTACTATTGACCAATTACCCCATCGCTGACAGAATGTATGGAAATATTTGACTTTGGAACTTATTTGTGATAAATCTGGAATATTTGTGATAAAAATTTGATTGCTTCTGGGAAGTTTGTGGTGATTATCACTTTATTTTAAAATTGTTCTCCAGAAATAGTAATTTTAAAAAGTGAATTGGCAGATGGAACTTTTTAATTCAAAAAGAATTCTGAGGTTTAGCACAATGAACTGTATTTCATCAGGGAGAATTAACTTTCCCCCTCCCCACATTTTATTTAAACGTGAATTTTTTTATGACACAGAATAAAATGTGCATAATATGGAATTTGTTTGAACTGAGTCTTTGTTGAAAGTGATTATTTTGAATGTGGTTTATTAAATGAAAAAGTTCCCAACTACAAAAACATAAACCAGTGTGTTCAGAGAAGTCAGTATTTTGCTCTATTAGCTCTGATAATGTTATTTTAAACTTCTATAATACTCTATCTTTGATAAATTACACTGTGACATTACAAGTAATAAATTTAAGAAGTACCATATTGGAGATTAAAATTTTATTTATTATTATTTTTATTTAATTAATTTATTTTTGTTACAGATGTTTTTCCTTTTCCCCCCACTGATTCCCCCCTCCACCTCCCTCACTGCCCTGTCCCCAGCTTTGTTGTCCATGTCCACTGTTCATGCATACATGCATATAAGTTCTGTGGTTTATCTCTCCCCCACCACCCCCTATTCTGAGGATTGTCAGTCTGTACCCCACTTCCACGTCTCAGGGACTACCCCATTCCTCAGACTGTTATGTTCATTATATTCCACAAATAAGTGAGATCATATGATACTTGTCTTTCTCTGTTTGGCTTGTTTCACTTAGGATGACACTTTCCAGGTCCCTCCATGTCGTCTCAAGGGATAAGAGATCTTTCTTTCTTACCGCTGCATAGTACTCCATTGTGTATATGTACCACTGCTTTTTTATCCATTTGTCTACTGATGGACACTTGGGCTGTTTCCAGATCTTAGCTATTGTAAATAGTGTTGCTAAAAACATAGGGGTACATATATTCTTTCTGATTGGTGTTTCAGGCTTCTTAGGGTATATTCCTAGAAGTGGGATCACTGGGTCAAATGGAAGTTCAAATTTTAATGTTTTGAGGTAATAGTGGCTGCACCAGTCTGCATTCCCACCAGCAGTGTACTCGAGTCCCCTTTTCTCCACACCCTTGTCAACACTTGTTGTTTGATGATTTGTTGATGGCGACCAATCTGACAGGTGTGAGGTGATACCTCATTGTTGTTTTCATTTGCATCTCTCAGATGATTAGTGCTATTGAGCATTTCTTCATATGTCTCTAAGCCATTTGTATGTCCTGTTTGGAGAGGTGTCTATTTAGGCCCTCTGCCCATTTTTAAATTGGGTTCTTTGTCTTCCTTTTGTTGAGTTGTATGAGCACTCTATATATATTGGAAATCAACCATTTATCTGATATATCATGGGCAATTATGCTCTCACATACAGTGGGTTGCCTTTCCAGTTTGATGTTTGTATCTTTTGCTGTGCATAAGCTTTTGAGTTTGATGTAGTCCCATGTGTTCATTTTCTCCTTTGTTTCTATTGACTTAGGTGATGTATCAGTGAAAATTCTGCTGCGTATGATGTCTGAAATTTTGTAGCCTACAGTTTCTTCTAGGATTTTTATGGATTCAAGAGTCACATTTAAGTCTTTTATCCATTTTGCGTTTATTCTTCTGTAGCGTGTAAGTTGATGGTCTAGTTTCATTTTTTTGCATGTAGCTGTCCAATTTTCCCAACACCATTTATTAAAGAGGCTGTCTTTACTCCACTGTGTGCTCTTGCCACCTTTGTCAAATATTAATTGATCATATTGCCTTGGGTCTATTTCTGGGTTCTCTGTTCTGTTCCACTGGTCTATATGCCTGTTCTTGTGCCAGTACCAGGCTGTTTTGATTACAGTGGCTTTGTAGTATAACCTGAAATCTGGTCATGTGATCCCTCTGACTTTGTTCTTCTTTTTCAAGATTGCTGTGGCTATTTGAGGTCTTTTTTGGTTCCATATGAACTTTTGAAGTATTTGTTCTTGTTCTGTGAAGTATGCTGTTGGTATTTTGATGGGGATTGCATTGAAAATATAGATTGCTTTTGGTAGTATGGACATTTTAATGATGTTAATTCTTCCAATCCATGAACTTTTTTATGTCTTCCTCTATTTCTTTTTACAATGACATGTAGTTTTCTGTGAATAGGTCCTTTATTTTTTTTTTGTTAAGTTTATTCCTAGGTATCTTAACTTTTTGCCGCAATAGTAAATGGGATTGGTTTCTTAGTTTCTCTATCTGTGAGTTCATCATTGGTGTATGAGAATGCCATCAATTTCTTGACCTTAATTTTGTACCCTACTACTTTGCCAAAATTCATTTATTAAGGATAGTAAATTTTTGATGGAGTCTTTGGGGTTTTCTACATATAGTATCATGTCATCTGAGAATAATGACAGTTTCACTTCCTCCTTTCCAATTTGGATCCCTTTTATTTTTTCTTCCTGTCTGATTGCTGTGGCTAAGACTTCCAGTACTATGTTAAGTAAGAGTGGTGAAAGTAGGAATCCTTGTCTTGTTCCTGTTCTTAAGGAAATTGCTTTTAGTTTCTGCCCATTGAGAATGATGTTGGCTGTAGGTCTTTCATATATGGCCTTTATTATGTCGAGATATGATCCCTCTATACCCACATTGCTAAGCTTTTATATAAAAAATGGATGCTGCTTTTTGTCTAAGGCTTTTTCAGCATCTATTGATATGATCATGTGCTTTTTATTCTTCATTTTATTTATGCGGTGTATCACATTTATTGATTTGCAAATATTGTACCAGCCTTGCATCCCTGGGGTGAATCCCACTTGGTCATGGTGAATAATTTTTTTGATGTATTGCTGGATCTGATTTGCTAGTATTTTATTCAGGATTTTGGTCTCTATGTTCATCAGGGATATTGGCCTGTAGTTTTCTTTCTTTGTAATGTCTTTTTCTGGTTTTGGAATTAGAATTATGCTGGCTTCATAAAATGAGTTTGGAATTCTTCCTTCTTCTTGACTTTTTTGAAATAGTTTGAGAAGAATGAGTGCTAGTTCTTCTTTGAATGTTCAGTAAAACTCCCTGTGAAGCCATCTGGGCCTGGGCTTTTGTTTGCTGGGAGAGTCTTGATTACATCTTCAATTTCCTTAGTTGTTATTGGTCTGTTAATGTTTTCTATCTCTTCCTGGTCCAGTTTGGGAGACTATGTGTTTCTAGCAATTTGTCCATTTTGCTTAGATTGTCGAATTTGTTGCCATATAATTGTTCATAGTAGTTGTTTACAATCTTTTGTATTTCTGTGGTGTCAGTTGTTACTTCTCCTCTTTCATTTCTGATTTTGTGTATTTGGGTTCTCCCTTTTTATTTCTTGGTGAGTCTATCTAAGGGTCCATCAATCTTGTTTATCTTTTCAAAAAACCATCTCTTTGTTTCATTGATCTTTTGAATTGTGTTTTTTGGACTCTATGTCATTTATTTCTGCTCTGTTCTTTACTATTTCCTTCCTTCTAGTTACTGTGGGGTTTTCTTTTTGTTTGCTTTCTAGTTCTTTAAGTTGTGGGGTTAGATAGTCTATTAGAGATTTTTCTTGTTTCTTGAGGTAGGCCTGTAGTGCTATGAACTTCCCTCTCAGAACTGCTTTTGCTGCATCCCATAGATTTTGTGTTGTTGTGTGTGTATTGTCATTGGTTTCCAGGAAGTTTTAAATTTCTTCCTTGATCTCCTCGGTAACCCATTTGTTGTTTAATAACATACTATTTAGCTTCCATGTGTTCAAATGTCTTTGCATGTTCTTGTTGCAATTGATTTCTAGTTTCATGCCATTGTGATCTGTGAAGATGCTTGATATGATTTCAGTTTTCTTGAACTTGTAGAGACTTAGTTTGTGTCCTAATAGGTGGTCTATCTTTGAGAATGTCCCATGTGCATTTGAGAAGAATGTGAATACTGTTGTTTTGGGTGTAATTCTCTGTAGATATCTATTAAATGCATTTGGTCTAGTGCTTCATTTAGAGTCTCTGTTTCCTTGCTAATTTTTTGTCTAGAGTGTCTATCCAGTGATGTCAGCGGGGTGTTGAAGTCCCCTGCTATGATTGTATTGCTATTAATTTCTTTTTTGAAGTCTTCCAGATTTTTAATATATTTTGGTGCTCCTATATTGGGTGCATATATGTTTATCAAGGTTATATCTTCCTGTTGGATAGATCCTTTCAATATTATGTAGTGGCCTTCTTTGACTCTAGTTATGGCCTTCATTTTGAAATCTATTTTTATCAGATATGAGTATTGCTACCCCAGCTTTTTTTTGCTTTCCGTTTGCTAGGAAGACTTTTTTTCTATCCCTTTACGTACTTTTAACCTATGTGAGTCTTTGTTGTGAGGTGGGTCTCTTGTAAACAACATGTAGATGAGTCATGCTTTCTTATCTAATCAGCTACTCTGTGTCTTGTTATCGGAGTATTCAATCCATTTACATTTAAGGTGAATATTGATATGTATTTATTTATTGCCATTTTGTTTAGTGTTGTTATATTTTTCTTTCTATTTCTCCTGATAATTACAGCAGTTTTTTTGTTTTTGTTTTTTTGTTTTTTTAACATTTCTTGCAGTGCTGGTTTGGTGCTAATGTATTCCCTTAGCCTTTTTTTGTCTGGGAAGCTCTTTATTTGACCTTGTATTTTGAATGATAGCCTTTCTGGGTAGAGTAGTCTTGGATTCAGATCCTTGTTTTTCATGACCTGGAGTATCTCATGCCATTCCCTTCTGGCCTGTAATGTTTCTGCTGAGAAGTCAGCTGAGAGCCTTATGGGGGTTCCTTTGTAGGTAATCTGTTGCTTATCTCTTGCTGCTTTTAGGATTCTCTCTTTGTCTTTAATTTTTGGCATTTTGATTACTATGTGTCTTGGTGTGGGCCTGTTTGGGTTCTTCTTACTTGGGGCTCTCTGTGCTGCATCTTGAACTTGAATTCCTTCTTCCTTCACCAAATTAGGGAAGTTTTCTCTCACTATTTCTTCAAATATATTCTCTACCCCTTGCTCATTTTCTTCTTCTTCGGGGACTCCTATGATGTGAATGTTATTATGTTTTTAGTTGTCCCACAGTTCTTTTAAGCTGTCTTCCTGTTTTTTGTTTTTTCCTTTTTGTTTTCTGCTTGGTTCATTTTTTCTACCCTATCTTCTAATTCACTGATCCAGTCCTCAGCTTCCTCTATTCTGCTATTTAGACGTTCCAATGGGTTCTTTATTTCTGGTATGTCATTCTTCATTTTTTTTCTTGGTTGTTTTTAATTTCCAACTGGTCGATTTTCAACATTGCTATGTCTTTAGTCATGGTGCTCATGTCCTTACACATGCTGTTGAGCTTCTTCAAGATCATGGCTCTGAATTCTAGTTCTGTTAACTTGCTTAACTGCACCTCATTTATCTCATCTTCGGTAGGGGTCTCTTGTTCTCTCATTTGGCTTTTGTTTCTGTGTTTCACCATTTTGGCTATCACAGTGGGCTTTGGAGCCTGCCAAATTTTCCCTGTGGGTGTTGGTGTTCTGCTGTTTGTGGCTCCCTCTCCTGGGTTTGGGTGAGCCAGGGAGAACCCACATTACACACCACTGTCAAGTCTTACTTTCCTGGTTAAAGTTGCTAGCCCAGGGAATGGTACAGTTATCCTCTAGCTTTTTGCCTGGAGGCTATCAGTAGGGGTTACCTGATGAACCTTGGCTTCTCAGTTGAATGAAAAACTCCCTCAGGTGTTCAGGGTAAGGGGATTTCCTGAGGGTGGGGTAGATGCTGGTTGTTAATGGGCCTCAATTAGCATTTAAATAGCCACCAGGTGGGGTTGAATCTCAGAGGGAGGGACCGCTGCCTCTCCCCAGAGCTTTGGGAAGGAGTAAGATGACCACCGTCCTGCGTGGCCGTGGCCGCAACTCAGCAAAAGCTCTGAGCCCCCTCCAAATCCCGAGTGTCCCCACACAGTTCCAGTCCAGTCTGCACTCCCTCTGCTGGAGCTCAAGGTAAGTGGCTGTGACTATTTTAGTTTCTGTTCCGGTTCTGTACTGTAAAGCCACTTGGGAGTTTAACTCGAGAGTGCTGCTCCCAGCTAAGGCCACTGCTCCCAGCTAAGGCCACTGCCAACCGTCGGCTCCCAGCCCCCTCTTGCGCCTCCACAATCCTACCAGGAGTGAGTCAGTGTCCCTGGTTATGTGGTTCTCAAAGCTGCTTTTCTGTTCCTTTTTCCTGACGATTTGTCTTTATTTTCGTTGTAATTCCAGTTTGGTCCTGAGAGATGGTCTGTGTAGCTTCCATTCACTCTGCCGCCATTTTTCTGTACTGGAGGTTAAAATTTTAAATGCCAGGAGTAAATATGTTTGAAGTAGAAGATATCCGTCTTCCATGAAAGATAATGATAAAGTCTACACAGAATTTTGGAAAAATTTTTATTTTACCACTGGACTTCTGTTAATGTTTCTTAATTCTATCAACCTATCAAAAATGTTAGATGCATAAGGGCAGAATATACATGAAACAATAGAATAATTTCATTTTTTTAAAGAAAAAATTTAGAAGTGGTTTTGTCAGTAAGCCTTGAGGCATTAAAAGGCAAGAGCTGAATGAATATGTAGTCTAGTAGACTGTTATATGAGAACTGCGTTTTTTTTCTAATTAAAGAAACACTAGTTTAACAGATGAATTTGGGATATCATTGAAGAGTTACTCATATCTACTGCTTTTCTGTATAATATAACATTGTGGTTGGAGAATAACTAAATAAAGCTTTGTCTTTGTCATAGGTATTTTAGGGTGTATTTACACAAGATAGGGATTCTAGAGTCAGCTCTCGTTTGTACAGCAGTCAAAGATATGATGATCACACACAACTAAATGGATCATCAAAGTGGTGGCATATTTTCTACAACAATATTCAGGGATTAACACTCCACTCTTTGACCTTTTTTCTTTCCCTACACACGTGCACACACCTACACATACTCTTAACAATAAATTATACTCTTTTCTTGTAAATTCTATGCTAATACATAAGTTGAGAAACATACCAATTTTTAAAGCACAATAAAACATATTATTGCTTTGTAGGAGTAAATACTCAAGTGCCAGATACCATTAAGAGGAAACAAAACAGAAATTTCTGCCTATGGAATATTTTCTCCTAAGAGTGTGATGAAGGGTAGATCATGCTTGAACCTTCCACCCCTCAATCTATTTGTGTCAGTATGGCTCTACTCCCAGCCAGCAAGGAGAGTCTTGCTTTCTGTAAGATTGTTGAAACCAATTGTATATAGCTTACCTATATCACATCAGATCCGTTTTGTTTAATCTAGGCAAATACACATAATGTGCTTTAATTGGAATAAATAAACATGTGCCCAATGTGAACAACCTGGAACAGATATTTTACAGCTGGAAGGGACTATGGAAATGAATCAGCACCACACCTACTTTGAGAAACAAAGAAACCAGGAATTGGAGAGGGTGAGCAATTCTCCAAAGTTTTATATATAGTTAGTGAAAGAGCTGGATTTCAAATGTAGCTGTCTTGATTGCAAGTCCAATGTTTTTGCCACTGTATCACCTTGCTGTCTGAGTTTTCCACAGTGTAACATGTGTGTGCATGCACACACACAGGCACACACACATTTCCGCAAATGCTGCTGCCAATGTTGCTGGCCTCATCTCTGAGTGATGCTGAAAGGACCGTTATGTGTCTAACTATGCTATTTACATTAAGGTTTGTGTCCTTTATTTTATTTTTCTTAAATTAAAGAATGATATCGTACAAAATGTGTACTCTCCCTTTGATATTAAGATTGTTACTTAGTATCCTACAATCATGATATGTAAAAACTAAATAGCTCATCCATTTGTTGTATCTAGCGAAGGCTACCCAATCGGGAATGAGTTCAAAAAGACTGAAAAAAGACTGGCTGGATGCTGACCCCCCAGATCACTGTGTGAAGAGCAGAGACTGGAACTTCTGGGACTCTTGTCTCCTGTGGGTCCATGTGGATGCATCAAACACTACTTTTCATCTTGCCTAATTCTACTATCTTCTGGTGCCCAAACTTAAGTTTTTAAGTGTGTGTGTGTGTGTGATATCCTTTTGTTTCTTAAAATTCACTGGAAACTCTTCTTATGAAAAGGGAAAATAGATGTCTGTGATCATGGTTATAAATAACAGTGTCCAAAAGTGTAAGTGCCTAGTTAATTTAGAAATGTTAGCATCTTCTCACCTGGAGTCATTCAGCTCGTTAATGAATATTGCTTCCATGTGTGATATGGTATCCATACTGATCAAATTCAGTTGCACCCAAGTTGCGGCCATTAGGGCTGTCTTTCACAACTTTAAATATCCTGTTCTAAGACAAACAAGACTCTTAAAATTTTTTATGCTCATGACTTTTGAGTTATATAGGTGACTAATCTGCAAGAGTTTCAGGAACTATACCCAGGTTTAGAGCGATGGAGGAATTTCAGCTCTCTCGCGCTGTCTTTAAATTTCCTTGCTCTCCACTCTTAAACCCTTCCCTCGAATCTCAACAACTCAGGCCAGGAGAGAAGGGAGCAGGTTTCCAGGACCCGGTTCTTCGACTGCTATACGCACTAGCACCGTCTTCCATTTCCTGTAGTTTTCCACTGGGCTTGAAGCAGGGAGAAGAGAAGAAGCACTTTGAGCTAGTGGCTGTGTGCCTCCCTGCCTGTCTTAGGAAACAGAGAAAGACTAAGCAGGTCAGCCAGCAATCCCCATTAAGCCCTCTGAAAGGTAGACTCTGAGGGGAGGGAGGGCTTTGTCTCTCGGCACATCAGCAGCAACCAGGCCAGGTCTGAGCTGGTGGGGCTTCAGGAGCGTCTCTCCTCGTTCCTCTGCTGGGGGGACTTGATTCTTTCTGGGGCTGGAATAGCTTGAGACCAGATCAAAGGAGGTGATAGCTGTGAAAGTGCTTTAAAAAGCATAATGGGTTATACAAAATGTGAGGTTCTCTTTGTTTGTCATTGATTTTCCCTGTAGTCAAGGGTACAGTCCAGAACTGATTGAGAAGAATCCACCGATAACATGCATTGACACCAGCTTCTAGTGAAATTCCAGGTTTTTCTCACTTACGTAGAGAGACTATCGGACAAGATCAAAATATGTTCTGGACACAAAATGTTTTTTTAAAAAACTCATTAACTTGTCGGCAATATCATAACTATAGCCCTACCTTTATTTATCCAAAATTCTCAAGAAAGCAGTACTATTTGACATTTTCTCTTCCAGAGATGGTTATCAATATCTTATAAAATCTCTATTACACAAGTTAAGAATTAAATACTGTTTCAGAGTTTTTCCTGATTTATGATTCAGAACTATAAGATGAATTTCCAAAGTTAATGTTGAAACAGTAGACAGGCTCTGAGATGATCAGTTATTTTAGGACTCTCACCCAATTTATTTAGCCACAAGTGAGGAAATAATGCTGGATTTGCCCACTGAAAGCGTTTATACCAAACATAACCCAGAGACTAAAAGTCAATACCAACAACTTCATCCTCTCCACCGGCCCTCCCTTCCACAATTTGACAGGATGTCTGTACCTTTCATAGAATTGCATCTGTTGAGTTTTTGCTACTGCTGTTGATGTTATCTTACTTGAATTAACTTTGATATAGAACCAAGAATTGCACTATTTTGAATATTATATATGGATGGATAGATAGATAAATAGAATCATCTACTACCTTTGAGAAGCATCCCAGTTACTTTCACATATAATGCTCTCAGCGACCCCCTTACAGAGACAAGGCTGTAGGCCTGGGTGACCGAGAGCCTTTTCCAAGCTCATATAGATAGAAAGTATCAGAAAAAGTTTTCAAACCCAGACCTCTGACTCCATATCAAGTTTTTATTTGCTTCAAAGTGACTCTTGGACAAGCATTAAATAACCAGTTTTCATATTGGAACTTGTAGAAATAAATTAAATTTTAAAATTATTTTGGGGAGGACTTTTTAGTGGTTCAGAGTCTTTACAGAAAGTTTTGATCTGATTTTTCAGGGTTTGGCCTTGTTCTCTTTCTAAGGCAGAAACAAACACTAAGGTTTACCTTCACGTGTGGTCTGTCTATTCACAAATATGAAAAATATTGCAAGTTCACGGCATCACCTTGATCTATGTAGAAAGCCCCCCAGGAGCACTGAGATTAGTGCAGGATGCTCTGGTGATGTAAACATGAGCTACTTAAGGAGAGGACTATGTTTTGTTCTTCTGTTATAGCTCCCTGCAGTGCTGAGAAGTGTGCACTGTACCCAGTACAGTCACTACAATTAAGACTTGCAAGAATGCTTGGAGCAGTTTCAGATCTGCTCCTTTTAGACTCACCTCTGTTTTAAAAAGTTTTAACACATGCAGGAAAGATATACCTACCACCTGTGCTCTCATTGCATTCAAGATAAGTGAGCCATCACAAATCAGTTTTAACTGTCTGAGTATGTGTATTTTAAGGTCTGAAATTCCGTATGCTGCCTTAATATCTTTGTGCCTCAGGGCCCCAAAGATCTCTCTCTGTGAATTCCCCTATTCCTGCCAAACATGCAAACCATATTCCCCCATCCGCCCCAAGCAGGAAAGCCGCCCCCCCCCCCCAGCTAATTCTCTATTAGCCAGAATAGCTGCATTCCACCTCGTCCTCAGCCTAACAAGATTTCACTTCCCTGAGAGCCCACCAGTTTTTTCAAACAAGCCAATCACATCCTCACGTGAGAACCAAAGGTCATCTCACCCTATGGATACTAACAAGCCTCCCCAGCCCACCCCGCCCTTGCTTTCTGTTCCCGAATGCAACTCCAGCTTGGCTCTGCAGGGTACTTGATGTCCTCCCACTCCCCCAGCTGTGGGTATAGGTGACTAGTGAATTCCTGTCTTCTGGATACTGTCTTTTGACATGCAAACATTTCATAACAAAGGCAACTTGTTTAGCATGAAGGTCAGCCATGTAATAAAAATCAGCCTCCTTTAATCTGGTTTGAATACTTAGAACAAACTCCTTTTCCTCATTCAGTGTTGATACTGGAGTTTGTTGATGCACTAAAACTGGATACTTTTCTTCCTGCAAATGTCTTCACTTTCCAAAACTCTCACTTGACATTTTTTAGGTATCGACAGATTTATAGTTACCTGGATCATTCAATGGTGAGAAAAATTATGCTTTTTCAAAGTTCTTATACAATGTATTCTAAAGAGTTTGGATTGATAGTTTAGACCATTCATTCTCCAACTGGGGGCAATTTTGCTCCCAAGGGAAATTTGTCAATTTGGGGGGATATTTTTGGTTGTTTAACTGGGGTAGGAGTGCTATGGGTGTTTACTATGTAAAGACCAGGGATGCTGCTAGACATGCTTAGGATTAATGCCCCCCCCCCCCCCACACCACAATAAGGAATTATCCCACCCAATATGCCCACAGGGCTGAGGTTGTGTGACATTGTGAGTTATAACAACAACAAAAAAGATGTTTGGTCTTCACCCCCATTTCTGGCACAGAGCTTCTAAAACTTTTGGAATTTCCTAAGTGATGAGAGTGACAAAGGTGTCTTTTCTTATGTTGATGAGGTGACTTTTGGGCCACACGGAAGGATGGCAGCTGTTGCCACTGGAATACCTACCTGACTAGTGAGTGGGAACATACAGACCCACCACGGCCTCAGGGGAGGGGAGAGGGGGGAGGGGCGGGAGATTGAGTTCAAGTAACAATGGCCAGTGATTCAATGACTGCTTCAGCTATGCCTAGGGAATGAAGCCCATATAAAACCCAGAGGACTGGTTCCAAGGCCTCCCGGTTGGCTTGGCGAGCACGTGAAGACTGGAGGTGAGTGTTGTGCCTGGAGTGGGCGTGGGAGCTCTGTGCCCTTCCCCTTAACTTGCCTTATGTATCTCTTCCCTCTGGCTGTCCTGCAGTTATAACCTTTTATAATAAACAGGTAATCTAAGAAGTAACATATTCCTGAGTTCTGTGAGCTGCTCTAGCAAATTCATTGAACTCAAGCAGGGCCTACGGAAACCTCTGATTTATAGCCAGTTACAAAAACCATACTATGAATAATTTGACCCAAAATAGGGTCAGACATTGGTTCATTCAGAAACCAGCCCTAAGAACATTCCTAAAAATAGTCTGGGGACTAGGAGATGACTGATCCAAGATTTCCAACGCTTTCAGTCTGTATATATAATCTACACCCAACAGCCCTTCCCCATCTGCCTGAACAGAGCAAACTGACACTCTGCCAGGACGGAGTGGCAATTCTCAGTCGAGTGCTATAACTTTCAGCTCAGTGTATCTGTTGCAGAATATTTGTATCTTTTGTTTTATTTTTAAGTTTTCATGTATTTATTATAATAGCTTCTTTCCATTGAAATGTGTAAAAGAAAAGAAATGATGAATTTCTAACTTTATTTTGGAAGAATTTCTCATCCTTTAAATAACTCTTCAATAGCTCTCAAATTATAAATTAGCCTTTTTTCTTATAGTACCCAGGACATTATAGCTTAAAGTGCAGAGGGTAGAATAAATGTTAGCAAAAAGGTCTTCTCTGGACTCGTTACAATAACCAGAAAAGAAGGCACTACGTCTTAATTCTGCTGGAATTTCTCACCTGCATTGCCCTCTTTCTCTTCTAAATTGTACTCAGCTCTGATGAACTCTTAAACACGCTTTGGAAGAAGGATCTGGGTTTAGAGGCAGAGAGAGAACCTTGCCAATGTGCATCAGTGAAAAAAATTATTGAGACCCCTGCCCACATTCATGCATCCATAACCATTGTTGCCATTCCGACTGAAATGATGGCTCCTGCATCCTGACCACACGTATACATCACATCCAAGTGAGTAGAAGAAGCTTAATAAATAACCTTAACTGAATTGGCACCACTCATCTCTGTGTGAATGAGATGATTCCTAGAAATATTTCTTGACTCCAGCAATTCAGCCTCCTTTAGCCCTGCTCGTGATTCAGTTTGTTTGCAAATTAGTTTTGTCTGCTGTCAGAACATTGCTGCCCGTGCAGCTCTATTGGAGAACCTGTCACTGGAGAAACTTTATTGCCTCTTCACAAACAACTTTTTGGAAGTATAATTTAAGTAGCATAAAATTCGCTCATTATAAGTTATGATTCAATGATTTTAGTAAATTTATATAGCTGTACAGGCATCACCATGATCCAGATTTAAGACATTTCCATCATCTCAAAAACATTCCTTGTGCCTATTTGCAGACAGTACTCCCTACCCCCTGAGCATCCGTAGTTGCTGAGCTGCTGTTTCAATGGATCTGTCTGTACTAGACATTTTATTTAAATAGAATCATGCAATATACAGGCTTATTGTCTAACTTATTGCACTGGCAAATGATTGTGAGCTTAATTGGTGTTGTTGCATGTGTCAGTACTTTGCTTTTATTACTGAATAGTATTTCAATGCAGTTATATACCATTTGTTTGTCCTTTCACCAGTTTATAGGCATATGCATTGTTTTCGTTTTTTGGTTCTTATGAAGAATGCTTCTCTAAACATTTCATACTAGTCTTCGTGTGGACATGACATTTTCATTTGTTGTGAGTAGATGTTTAGGAGTGGAATTACTGGATCATATGATAGCTGCACATTTAACTTAAAAAATACCAAATTATTTTTTTAAGTTATTATGTCAATTTACATCCTCATCACTCACCAGAAATGTATATGATGGTTTCAGTTTCTCCACATCCATGCCAACACCTAGGATCATTCGTTTTTTTAAGTATAGCTATTCTTTTTTTTTTGATCCTCACCCGAGGACATTTTTTGATATTTTGTTCAGATAGAGTGGGAGGGGGAGAGAGAGAGAGAGAAACATCGACGTGAAAGGGACACATCGAGTGGTTGCCATCCACATGACCCAACCAGGGCTGGAGACAAACTGCAACCAAGGTACGTGCCCTTAGTGGGAACCAAACCTGGGTCTCTCCGGACCGCAGGCTGATGCTCTAACCGCTGAGCCAAACAGGCCAGGGCAGTATAGCTATTCTAATAGGTCTGTAACAGTATCTTTGTGGTTTAAATATGCATTTCTCTAATGACTAATAAAATTAAGCATCTTTAATGTGGCCTTTATTTACTTTGGCGAAATACTATTTGAATATACTGCATTAAGGAAATACACATTCAAATCTTTTACCCAACTTTTGCCTTTTGGTGCCACTAATTTCTAGCTCCATAGGATGACAATTGATTTATGAGCCATAAGAGTATGTCCTTTTCAGTCCGGCAGGTGTGGCTCATTGGATTGAGCATTATCCCATGGACTGAGAAGTCCTGGTTCAATTCCTGGCCACGGCACATGCCCGGGGTGTGGGCTCAATCCCCAGTGGGGGCTCAATCCCCAGTGGGGGCTCAATCCCCAGTGGGGGCCCAATCCCCAGTGGGGGCCCTGCAGGAAGCAGCCTATCGATGTCTCTCTCTCGCATAGATGTTTCTATCTCTCTTCCCCTTCCTCTCTCTCTAAGATATCAATAAAAACATTTTTAAAAAATAATATATACTTTTCAGATATTTTAGTGAATTAAATAGGTAAGAGACACTAGTACTTTTGGGAGGTATTAAGGTAGTTACAAAGCTACCTTAGTGCTTAATATGTTTGAATATTCCAAGGAACCTACTTAAATGCGGCCTAGAAGGTGCTAAAATAACCAATTCTGGGCCAAATATTTTAATCTCAAAAGATCTTATTTATCTTAAAAGCTTATTTTGAAAAGTAATGCAGGAGAAATTTATATGAATGAACTCTAGATTAAATTATAAGAAACCTCAAAGGTAAAGCAACTTAAAAATTAAAGATGGAATGGTTCAGACATTGGAATATTATCTCATACAGACACTGTATTGTTATTCAGCACTAAAAATAAATGAACTACCAAGCCTTAAAAAGACATGAATGAAACTTAGATACATATTGCTAAGGGAGCGAAGCCAAGGCTAACTACTGTATGATTCCAACTATATGACATTCCGCAACAGGCATAATTATGTAGATAATAAAAAGATCAGTAGCTACCAGGGATTGGGGGGGGGGGAAAGAGGGATAAACAGGTGAAGCACAGTGGGTTTTTAGGGCAATGGAAATTCTGTATAGGATACTGTAATGGTAGATATGTTCCATAATACATTTGTCTAAACCCACAGAAGGTACAATACCAGGAGTGAACTCGAGTGTGAATTATAGACTTCGGGTGATAATGATGTGTCAAGGTAGGTTCATCAATAGAAATAAATGTACCATCCTGGTGGGGAATGATGACATTGGGGAGGCTATGCAAGTGTGGGGGTAGGAGTATATGAGAAATCTTTGTAATTTCTGCTCAGTTTTGTTGTGAACCTAAAATTGCTCTAAAAAGAGTCTATCAAAAATTAAAGACGCATATCTCAGCAAAAGGTGTTCCTTGCAATCCAAGCAACTTACTACATGAACCAACTCCCATTTACTTTTCACACTCAATCAGACAAATTCTTTATTTTGTGGAGAAGTCATTTACATGGTTCTATTCACTAATTCTTTAGCAGCCTGGAGTTTTTTTTTAGAGATGCGTGCCACTAACCTCTGTACTTGTTACTCACTATTTATATCACCTTTCAAGTTGCAAAATTCATGTTTGGAGGCCTGTGCATTTTATTGGTGTGTTTTTGTTTGTTTTTTAGTTAAGGTAAAATAAAAAGATTCTTCTTTCTTTGTAAATTAGGTGGTATGGCTGAATAACAATGCCAAGCAACAATATTCTATTTAGAACACTCATAGTTTGGTTCTCAAGTGTAAGAAATGCAATAATACAGAATTTACTAATGTACCTTTGTTGGTTTCTATTGCAAACGCATTCCTGGAATGTTAGAATGCAGATCTTTTTCTTTAGACTTGTTAGCTGTGGCTCATTTTCCCAGAATGCCCCAGTGAGAAGCGGCTTGGACTTTCAGAGCAGAGCAG
This sequence comes from Molossus molossus, assembly GCF_014108415.1. NCBI lineage: Eukaryota > Metazoa > Chordata > Mammalia > Chiroptera > Molossidae > Molossus > Molossus molossus. The sequence continues at coordinate 217,032,689 of NW_023425344.1, read as the reverse complement.
ACCTGCTGGCAGTTAGGATGCAGCATGCTCCACCCAGGGCTTGGGCCCTTTCCCGTGACATCTCAGCCAAGCGCAGCTTCGAAAGAAGACACCTATTGAAAAGTGTTTCTCAGCCTCTGTGTGGCCTCTCAATATATTTGTTCTGTGCTCGTGCAGTGCCGATGAGGCTCCCACTGATTTTCAAAAATAAATTCCGTTCCCAGTGGGCTGAGTCTGTGAGCGGATTCTGAGGGCTAAGACCACATCTCCTGGACACCCTGTTTCTCCAGGACCTGAAGGAGAGCCATGCATATGGAATACATTCAGTAATTATATGCTGACGAAACCAACATTGAATGCTATCTTAACATTGTTAAATGTTAACATTGTGAATGTTGAATGAATGAATATCCGAGGACCTCACTGGCTCACTCCTAGAGAGACTATCTTATAGCTGGTATATTCAGGTTTCTTGAAATTTGTTCCTTTTGGTGCAGTATGATTAAAATGAAGAAATCAACATTGCATATTCTGGTATGGGGCTAATAACATTATAAAAATATATAATAACCAGTACATAACTCTGCCATTTGAATTCTCCCATATTTATTAAAAATAGGTTATACTTTACAAACATGAACTAGATTTCTTCTATGTAAGGTCGCTGTGCCTAGAAAGGGAGCACTCCAGATGTAAATCATAGCGAGAGCTTGCCTTCAGAGGAGCCTAGAATTCAGGGCAGGCGGCAGAGAGGTAAACACGTAATACAAGGTACTGAGTATGAGCGGAAGGAACGGGGTAGGAAGCAGAGAAAACGCTGATTTTGGAAAGAATCCTCCTGAAACTTCCCCACAGGGACCTGGGGGGTAGGGCCCAGTTTGTACCCCCAGGAGTGCAGAGCGGTGATCAGGAAAGCAGTGAGCTGCAGATACTGCCCCGGGTCCCCGTGGTGTGGCTCCTTGTCGGAGTACACCAGCCCAGTCCCAGGCGGCTGAAGGGGGCTAGAATGACATATACTCTCGAGACCCGTCACATAAATTTTTCTAAGCATAGGTGTATTAATTTACCATATTACCGGTTTTTCCCCAGAATCTATCAATAGTTGGTTTAAGACGAAGTGTATACAAACCATATTATTTTAGTGGATAGAAATTAGATAGAAAATGTGAGTTCTATAGACATAAAAATGTGCCGTTTTATTTTCTGACTTTTGGGAGTGTTGTGCTACTCCAGGATTTCCCCACTATTGTGGATGACACCCCCTCCCATCTTTATTGTCTTTTAGTGAATGAAATTCACCAATATTTAGTATGACTCTTTCAAGAATAAAGCTGCAAAGGCTGTTGACTCCTTTTCAATTCAAACTGCACATTGAATTCTTAACAATACGTCCCAACCCTTATTATTTAGTCTTCTAAAAATTAAATGATAATTTAATATATTTTTAAATTAAAGTGTTTATTTTGAAATAAATAATAGATTCATAGGCAGTTGTTATGTAGTGCAGAGAGGTCCTGTGTATCCGTCACTCAGTTTTCTCCAAGGATTACATCTTACTTAATTATAATGTAATATTAAAACTAGGAATTTGACATAGTTATAATCAGTTTATAATTCCAAGTCATTTTATCTTGCGAGTGGTTTCATGTAACCATCCCTGCAATAAAACTACAAAACCATTCATCCCCACAGCATCTCCCTGACAGTACTCCCCTATAGGCACGCTCTCCTCCCCGCCACGCCAGACCAGCCCCAGTTCCTGGCGACCTCTACTTTGCTTTCCATTCTTACAATTTTCAAAGTGTTTTGTGAATGAAATCATATAGTATGGAAACCTTATGAGATTGGCATTTCTCATTCAGTAATACTCTAGAGATCTAGCCAACGTGCTGTATGTATTCATAGCTTATCCCTTTTTATTTTCTGCACAGTGTTCCATAGCAGGAGTGAATCACAGTTTGTTTCATCATTGAGGGGCACTTTAGTTGCTTCCACTTTTAGGCTCTTATACCAATCAGGCTGCTATGAACAACTGTGTAGAGATTTTTGTGGGAACCCTATTGGTTTCATTTGAGATAAATGAAATTCAGGAGTATAAATTGCTGAGTCATATGGTAGGTGTATGTTTTGACTTGAGTTGTTCTAATATGTATGTAATGATACTTCCTGGTGGCCTATGTTTGCATCTCCCTAATCTATAGTGATGTTGAACATCCTTTCATGTGCTTATTTGTCACCAGTGTATGCTTCTCAGGGAAATGTCTTTTCATGTATTTGTCATTTTTTAAATTGAATTGTTTGTCTTTCTAATGCTGTGTTCAGAGAATTAATTGTATGTTCTAAATGTGAGTCCTTTGTTAGATGTGTGTTTTGCAAATAGTTTCTCTTAGTCTATAATATGTCTTTCACCCTTTTAACAGAGTCTTTTGCAAAACAAACGTATTTAATTGTGATTAAGTTCAATTTATAGATCTTATTTTTAAGAATAAACACCTTTATTACATGAGGTAAAATAGGAGGGATAGATTATTTTAGATAATGCTTTTGGGAACGTGTCTTAGAACTCCCCAGGAAGTTTTAGGCCCTGAAGATTTTCTTCTGTCTTCCAAAAGTTTTAGATTTTTGTGTTTTACACTTAAATCTACGGTTCTATGAGTTAATTTTTATAGAAGGTGTGAGATTTAGGTTGAGGTGTACTTTTTTGCCTACAGATGTCCAATTATTTCAGATCCATTTGTGGGCAAGTTTATCCTTCTCCAGTGAATTGTATTTATATCTTTATAAAAAGTCAGTTGGCTATACTAATCTAATCCATTTATTTATGTGTCTGTTTGTCTACTAATACCACATGATCTTGATTACTAGAGCTATATAAGAAGTCTTAAAATTTATTCTTATTTTTTAAAATTATTCTTAGCTCTTCTAGCTCCTTTGCCTTCACATACATATTTTGGAAAAATATTGTCTATATAAAAAAATCTCATTGAGATTTTGATAGAAATTGCATTCAACTTGTATATAAATAGAAAATTAGCATATTTACTATGCTGAGTCTCCCAATCCATGACTATAGTATATATGTCCATTTATTTAGAGATTTTTAAAATGTCTTTAGTTATCATTTAGCAGTTTTCAGCACAAGTCTTATGTAAGTTTTTTTATGTATTTATATTTAGTGATTATAAGTGATATTATATTCTTAATTTTATTTCTACAAGTTTACTGACATTGTATAAAACTATATATTTTTTGGCATGTTTCCCTTGTATTCTGTGACCTTGCTGAACTTACTAGTCCTAGGAGTGTTTTTATAGCATTCTTAGGATTTTCTGTGTAGACTACCATCTTATCTATAAAGGACAGTTTTACTTCTTCCTTTATTTCTTTTCTTGCCTTATTGCACTCATTGAAACAGTTGATGAGGAATGAGAAAAGACTCGGGTGGTTAACACCATCCTCAGGGAACAATGGGAAGTATAACTTGGCAGAAACAAAGGGTACAGCTAGGTTATCAAACTCTTATATTAAACCCCTGATACATCCGGCCAGTGTGGCTCAGTGGTTAAGCATCAACCCTGCACCAAGAGGTTGCCAGTTCGATTCCCAGTCAGGGCACATGCCCAGGTTGTGGGCCCGATCCCCAGTGGGGGGCATGCAGGAGGCGGCCAATTGATATTCTCTCTTTGATGTTTCTATCTCTTTTTCCCTCTCACTTCCTTTCTCTCTAAAATCAATAAAGGGAAAAAAAAATGACTCTGATATAAGTGGAGAAAGGGACTGGAGAGGTGTTTTATAGTCACAGTGAAAAAGACCCCAAGTGCCAGAGTGGATGCTAGATTCATATTTAAAAGAAAATTAAGAAAGTAACATGACACATGATACAAAACCTACAAACCAAAACTTCATAGTTTCTTTCTTTCTTTCTTTTTTTTTTTTTTTTTACCTTTTCTTAGAATTGGAAGGTGTCACCCATGTTTCTCATTTTGAACTTTATTACAATTTTATTCTCATTTTGGAGTCTACATTCTAAGATTTTTTGAAAAGTCAGATAACAGAAAGTTTTTGTTCTGGTACTGGATTCAAAGATTTTGTTTATAAAGCAAAAACAAATATGCTTTGTTATTTTAAATTATATTTACCTTTAAACTTTTTATTTTCTCATCTTTGTTCAACAATAAATTTATATATTTTTATAAATTCTCCTTGCCCAGCTGTGCCTGGCCAGGTAGCTCAGTTGGTTAGAGCATCATCCCGATACACCAAGGTTGTGGGTTCGATCCCCAGTCAAGGGCACATACAAGAATCAACCAATGAATGCATAAATAAGGGGAACAACAAACTAATCTCTCTCTATCTCTCTCTCTCTCTCTCTCTCTCTCTCTCTCTCTCTCTCTCTCTCTCTGTTTCTTTGTCTCTCCCTCTCCCTCTCCCCTCTGTCTCTCAAATCAATTTTAAAATATTTAAGAAGTAAATTATCTTTGCCCAGAGTTATCAAAACTTTTCTCTATAGAATAAAAATCTTTTAGAGGATCTTTAAAGAAGATTCTTCAAATAAAAGATAAGTGACCAAGTAAAATATTTCTAAATAACATAAATATTGACACATTTTAGTAATCCCTCCTTTTTACTCACTAAAATTACAGTTGGTACAATAAAGCAAAAAAAGGGGCTAATTTTAGTGTATTTATTAAAGAGCTATGTAGGTAGAAGTTTTTGTTCAATATTAAAAAATTTAAGCAGACAATAGAGAAGCTGAAAAATGAGGTTGGAATGGGTGACTGAAGCATTGTCCTGTGAAATAATGTCATGGATACTTCCTTCACATGGAGACTCGCCTCATTTCCTAAGGGATTTTGTTGTCATGACAACAAGTTTTACAAGAGCATTTTCAGCTTCCATAGTTAGAATTACACAAAAAGAGTTTGATACAATGAACTCAGGTGAGCTTTAGTTATTATATTTGGATAAAAGCCCCCTGCTTTATCACAGTCAGATCCTTGAATATATTAAAAATGTCACACTTCTTTCTTTTTCAAAGGAAGTTTATTGTACTATAAAGTTTTTTTTAATCTTGAGAAAATGAATGTAAGAGCTCTAAAATTTTCTCAGTTTAAATACTAGTAGATTGAAAGGTAATTTATGATGAGTAAGACTCGATGACACCAAACAAATGAAGGACTTTGAAGTTATATTCTATTTCTTATAGAGATGACTTATGAAGAGGAAGAGGAAGCCAAATATAGTTAGAGGCATAGTTTGCACATAAAAATACTGTTAGGAATAGAATGGTAATCTGCGTTAGTTATATTTTATCTTATGTGAAAATCTCATTAATGTGAAAAAGTCCTCTGGTTTTCCTGTTTGTCTCCTGCAAATAGCTTCAAGATGAATGGAAACTCTTTCATTTAAATCGAAATGTATACTGCTATAGTATTGTTTTGTAGCTATGTGTTGATTATCATCTTCCAAATAATCAACACGAAATCTTGGAATGTTCACAGTCATCATTTCTGAACAGAGAGATGAGGTGACAAATCAATACTTTGTGCTTTAAAACTGCTTAATAGTCAAACTTCTTGAATGATTACAAGTTGTTGCTCTACCACAGCAGCTTAACTGGATCCAAATTTTAGTGCTTCCTCCAATCTCCATGTCACTTTAAGAATGATTTTTCTGACCCCAGATATAAGACTTTATTTTACCTTACTAAAATGCAAATATTCTGAGAGGACTTATATTTTGCATGACCAACATTACCTATCAATTAGAATATCATGTACAATATATAATACATTGCAGCTCTTCAGGACACTGCGTAGCATAGTGTCTACTCTTCCCCTGGGGTAAGCCTTGCTGAGTTTTAGCCATAACTCTATAACTTAGAAGATTATAACCTTAGGCAAGTTTTTTCACCTCTCTGCATCTTGTTTCCTCTTATCCAGGGAATCATGTTCCTTTTAATTTTGTCATTTATCATTCCAAGGTAAGACTTTAATTCTCATTGTCAAAGGTGCCTACTGGAGCCCAATTCATTTCATCTGCATTCGAGGAAGCAGATCTAGGGAAAGAAGGGAAAAGGAGGATACCCCAACTTTTGAAGGAGACTGCACAGAAAAACTACACAGTACTTCTGATCACATCTCATTGGCCAAGACTTAGTTCCAGATCTCATTTAGCCTTCAAGAATGACTGGAGCATGTTGAGTTTTCGCAGGGTGGCAAGTAGCTGGTGGTAAGTCATTTATCTTTGCTGTTATAATGATCATCATCATTATTATGTCAGTTATTCTCATAGTGATTGTAAGGATGAGGGAGAAAATGAGAAACTGGCAAAGAAGACAGAAGAAAAAAGACGACGAAGGGAATGCAATGGCCTGGAGTCCACGGAGTCTCAAGACAGCAACTCGGTGACTAGCGTCACGACAGTCCTAGAGAAAGAAGACAGAGTAAATGCCAATAGATTTGCAAAGTATAGCATCTGAGACAACAGGTCTGGTAGAGGAGTAATGGCAGAACCCAGGCTACAAGGGGCAAAAAAGTAAGGTGGAAGTAAGACAGGAGAAGCAGGGCAATTTATCCTGACTTAAACATTGGTACTAAAGGGAAAAAAAGATGATTAAATTAAGAAGCCTAAGCTGGCAGTAGAAGGGAAAGAAACATATTTAAGATTGGTTTGGCTATTTTTGTATGTTATGAAATGGTGAACATGTTGAGAGGCTATTTTATACAGAGAGCCTTTTTCGAGACTTTCTAGGAAAGCATTTTACAAGTGAACCTGGTTATACACACAGATTTGGGTGTGTTTGTTTAGTGAGTCATAGCTGTAGCATCAAGTGAAAGGCATGGATACTGTCTATAAGTGAGCCTTGTGGTAATCTTTTGAAGTTTTTGTAAGGGTAAGTTAAATCTTTATTTTCAATAAAAAGTAGATGATAATCTAGCAGTGTTTTGTGTTTTAATGTTCAGTGTTTCCATATTTATTTATTTATTTTTTATTTTTATTTTTTTATCCTCACCCGAGGATATTTTTCCATTTTTTGTACATATAGAGTGGGAGGGAGAGAGAGGAAGGGAGAGAGAGAGAAACATCGACGTGAAGGGACACATCGAGTGGCTGCCACCCGCACAACCAACCAGGGCCGGGGACAAACTGCAACCGAAGTACGTGCCCTTAGTGGGAACCGAACCCGGGTCTCTCCAGACTGCAGGCCGACGCTCTAACCGCTGAGCCAAACTGGCCAGGGCCATATTTATTTTTTATTCATCAACTAATAAGTGTTTATTGGTTCTTCACTCTGTGTCAGCATTGCTGGGTGCAGTGGAAAACACAGGAAATAAAGGATGTCTCTTTCGTTGTGTGCATGAGACAGGTGAAACCTGGGTAAACACACTTTTTAAAACCCCAGGGGAAATTTATCTTTTTTTTTAAAGCATAATTTGCGTTGCTATCTATTTATTCATTTTGGTAGGAGGTTCAGATAGTTTGCTTAAAGACTTTAAATTGTTTCAGTGATGTTTTATATTTTTCCCTGATTAATTTATGCCAAAAAAAATTTAAGAGTGCTGCAAATAGATACACACTGTATCTAGATACTTCTGTGATGTGACTCATTTGGGAAATATCCTATCAGAATTATAGAAATGTCATGAAAATTATATCTTTTACTTTCAAATAACTATCTTGGTTGCAAATCACTGCTAAAACACTTAAAATAGATTACACACTAGGCTTCCTTTTTAAAATATGACTTCATAATTCTTATTATTTACCTGCAAATAGTTTAAGGCTGAATTGCAGAGCTACAGATATTGAATTATCCTCATTGACAATGTCTTGCTGCATGTTGACAAGCAGAAGAGAAGTGTTGTGGTCCTGTCTTTGCAGGTAGGACTGATGGTGATTACCATTTGTGTGTGAGGATGTGGCTCAGACGGTCAATACCAAGTGGCAGGTCTCACCATACTCTACCCATGTGCCATTGATCTTGGATTTGTGGTTGAAACCATTGTCCATTATAATTTTACATCAGATAAGTTATATACACACTTTTGTGGTTGAGAGTTTCTGATATCTCTTTTTCAGAATCTGTATTCTCAATATTTATGCCGAAGAAGCCAGGTTGTAACCAAAACAGTCTGTGGCTAAATATTCCTTACATCTTAATGAGCAATGAGGCTAGAGAAACCCTGAAGATGCAGGCTTTATTCACAACACAATTGCTCACCATCACAATTCCTATAGGCTTACTCGAGGCCAAAAAGTAAGGCCATGCGCCACCTCTGTCAGTTCAGTTGCCTACGTGTGCAACTTCTTGACCAGACCTGAGCTCAGAAACAACTGTTATGCAAGCAAAGCAAGTTTTTGCTTCTCCCAGGAGCTCCTCCTTCTCTTCATATTCCCTCTCTTTTTCTATCCTTAGCCAAAGGCTTAGTTTCCATGTAGAAATTCACATCATTATGCACAAATATATGCCTTCTCAACAGAGAATATCTTCTAATCCTCTCCTGAAAACTAAACCAAACCACATCAAACCAAGCAAAACAAAACCTATGCTTATTATCACCACACTGTAGTTTTCCATACACACACACACACACACACGCACACACACACATTCCACATATATATGCAGTGTTCTACATGTTTGTTGCTATGTTTTAAAAAAATATATATGAACTACAATATTTCTTCTTAAGCTCAATTTACCAAATCTCTGTGCATCCATAAAGAGACATCTGAATATCTTTTCATCTCTTTCCCAAATATTTTATTCTGTGAATTTTTAGGCACTTTCTTCATTGATGACCTATGCATGCTTCAAAGTAGTCATTTTAGAAGATGTGGTCAATAATTTTGTCCATTTCTCTCAAATTTCACTTGAAACCTTTCTACATTGGACATCTTTCTCTTCAAGTTCCTCAATTCCTCTCCTGGACTTTAGTATGGCAAGCTTCTCCTATTTTCTGAACCCATCATTCTTTTTTCCTCCTTAGTTGAACTCTTACAGTCTGATGATAACTCTCTAAGATCATTCTCGATTTTTGTAAGAGAAATTTTGGAAGCTCTAGTCTAATGTCCTGAAGAGACAGATGCTCACCTAATATTCTTCCTTGACCCTGTATCCTATTTCATGTTTCCAGACCAGGAACCTCCTTGTACTAACTTTCTCCTTCTTTAAACCTGTGTCCTGGGCTTGATTCCCCTGCCTTCATCCCTGCCTTGATCTTGGCCCTTTCCTCCCAGTGATGAATTCCTGCCCTCAAACTCCAAGCTACTACAATGGTCCTGCTATCTTCTGACAAATTTCCCAGTGTTCCATTACCCAGCCCCAAACCCCATAATGCTCTGTGCATTTAAGAGATACCCATTCATTCAGATACCAAAGCTAATATCTTGTTACTTTTAATTCTACTTGCTCCTTCACTTAACCTATTCAGTCCGTTGAATTCTGTGTATTCTTTCTTCACCATGTCTTGAAGCTATTGCTAACTTGATCCATGACTATTACTCTGACTTAGGCTCCCACTGTCTCTTATATAAAGTATTACAATACAATTGGTCTTATTAGCACTGATATTCTCTTGCTCAATGGGTCTAAGTCTATTCTTCTGTGAAAACATTCATGGCCTTCACTTTAGTCATTTTTCCTTTGCTGTCTATCAACTCCTCTGTGAGAGTAGGACTCACATTGTATCAAAGAGTGTTTATATGTATGGCTGGTACTATTCTAAGAACTTTACAAATATTAACTCATTTAATGCTTATAACCAGGAGAGGCAGCGGGAGGAGAGTGTGATGGAGGAGGCAAGTGTAGGATCGTTTCAGCTTGCTCAGTGGAAAGCAACGGATCATGAATTATGAACTCTGCATGGGTCCTTCTGGCACGAGAATGCCACTACTAATTGGACACTAGCATCATATGAGTTCTATGTAATTTAGTAGGATACATCTCCTATTGAGTTGGCTTAATGTCAAGATATTGGAAGAAATGAAAAGAATGTAAGAAAATACAAAAGAAAAGATAATTCTAAGGGAAAAATTATTTAATAACCTCAAAATTTCTCTCATATTTACTCATGATTAAAATATGACAACACTGAAACTAGAACAAAGTTTTAATTAAATTATTTATTCAGATATGTTCTAAATGTGGATTAATATGTAAAACTCTTCATTGTCACCAAGAGAAAAACTTGACTTTAAAAATAGCAACAACTTTAAAAAAATGTGCTGTACTCTGGGTGGAAAATGTCATTCTTGCTGTGTTTTTAATAACTGTAAATATGATCTCCATGGCATATTATTCACCAGGACTATGCTATTTTACATTTTGTCACATACTTCTTTACCTCCTATTGATTTGTTCAATTTGTTAAAAAATTAGGATTAGGGTGGCATTTTCTATAAATTAAGTCAATAACAAAGACTTGAGACCCCTTCTAAATGTTGGATGGGAATTAAGAAAGAGCCTTTGTAAGATAGCTTCTATCATCTCTCTTCTTTCTCTACTCACGTCTGAAAGCATGGAGCCTAGAATTGTAGAAGGTGAAAGAAGGGGACAAATAAATGAAAATTTTGCCCTATTCAACTATGGCCATGACTTCTATTTAAACTTTTTTTTCCCCTAGAGTATCACACACTCCTATACACAAATGCACATGTAAAATGTAAAATGAAATACTTTTGGATTATCCTAGAAACCATGCTTGTCTATGACCTAACTAACACTGGATGTATTTACAAATACCTATCAATAAATAAAGCAACAAAAGAAATGAAAAACTCTAGAATCCTGTACATACTCTATTTATATGTCCTTTGTGTGGTAGGTGTGCCGAACATTTTTATGTTCTTGGTCAAGGCTGATAATTAACTTTTAGCAAAAGAAACAAGTTGTTTTTCAAAGATTACTTCTTATGAGGTATTAAGTACATAGTCTGCTACCAAAAAAATGAAAAGACATCGATCTGAGATGGAGATAAAAGGGGTGGAGATAAAAATCAGAGATGACATCAATCATTTGGATCCTTAGGTACCATTCATTCAGCAATCAGACGGGTTTGAACAAGTAGGCAGCTCTTTACCTCTTCCTCCCGGTTTCAGAGTATATTTGAACCACACTGGATGGTCTTCACAAAGCAGCTGTGCAAACTGCCCTCGATCCAGAAAGCTGGCCAGGCTTTGTTCCTTGCATTGGTGGTGTGTGAGTGGGTTGGGGGTGTGGAGGGATTTAGCAAACAAACAAATGAAAAAAACTCATGGACACAGACAACAAATGGTGTGATGATTGGTGGGGTGGGGTAAGGGAAGGTGGAGGAGGGTAAAGTGGGGATAAATGGTGATGTATAGAGACTTGACTTGGTATGGTGAACACACAATACAGTGTACAGATGATGTGTTGTGGAATTGTGCACCTAAAACCTATACAATTTTTTAAACCAGTGTCACCTCAATAAATTCAATAAAATGCTTTTAAAAATGAATGCGGTGAGTGAAGATTTTTACTTTAAGAAATCTTGGATCTTTCCTATACAAAAAAATCAAATTTTTGATCAATTGAGACAGGTTAACTATTCAAAGTGATAACTTACTCATGGCATGTGCAGAACTATGCTTCCGAGGGCCCTTTCCAGGCTGGTTCAATTTTAATCCTCTGGAGTGAGTACCTGACACATTGTGCAAACCATAACCTCAGAACATGTCTTATTTTAGTCAGTGGTGTAATTAGGGTATCCCTGGAGCAGATCATTTTTTTAATACCCTCGTTCTTTGTAGGACAAAAATATTTGTAGTAATAATAGTGTAATAATTAGAAATAGTAATTGTTTTTAGACTTTTTCTTTCATTTTATAACAATTAGCAATTAAAGTGAAAAAAATTTAAGGAATTATTCAAATTCAGTAAAATATTTTCCTTATGAAATAAAATTTGCACTTACCAAAGAAAAATACTGGATCTTATTGTTCACACTTTTACTCTTTTAAATTGTAAACACAAATAAAGACAAATTATATACATAAATTAATATGAATATATAATTATATAATATGGATCAATCTATGCCATTCAAACACAATAGTAACTGCAGAATTTGCTTAGACTTAGACGAACAAAATTTTTTTTGAGAGGAGTATTTACCACTGATGTAGTTAATTAAGGATTGCCAACTAATGGTGCTAATGAATGTAGATTCGCTCTTTGTTGGTTTTATTATTCTTTTTCAATTATGTAGAGTCAAAGCGACCCATTATCTCCTTATTGCTGCCGGAGGACCGACCTCTCCCACCACTAGCCCTGGTACCACTCTTCTTGTCAAGGATTCTCCGATGCCCTTCCGCGTAACTGAAAGTACTTTAGCTCAAATGAGTAGTTTTTGAGGAATAGCAGTGAGTTCTGCACTCCCCAACTCCTCCTAGCGCCCACACACATCTCTTTCAAATGGTAATGTAAGTGATCTTCATGAGATCAGAAATTTTACTCTAAATGTTTCTTTTCCTGAAACTCCCCATGAGAACTAGAGTTCTGTTTGATCTAACAGCTAGCCTGAGGATAACAGCTAATACTGGCCTTGATGTGATTTCTCCCCAAGTTCCTTCTGGAAGTCAGTTTAGCCCAGTTCTTTATACATCAAACCTCAGGATCGAGACACCTAGAATTTCCTCTCTCGCTCCTAGCTCAACTAGAGGTCCGTTTTTCTTGGTCTACATTACATGCATTAAAATTATGCATAGATGAAAGTGTAATGGTCTAATACTCATTTTAAAGCTGTAACCTCCAGTGAAAGGGAACAGAAAATAGACTAAAGAAAGGAACATGCATGAATATAATGTTAATAACATTCTTGTTGTTCAGGGCACAGTGAGCAAATAAAAGTAAGTGTAATCATTCAGAAAGACAAAGGATATTGAAATGACTCATTGGCAAAATGGTCTAAGTCAATGTTGCTGAAGAAGTAGACTCCTTTGCTAACTCTATGTCTTGGCAGTGGGACTTTTTATTTGCTGAGTCTCGAAGATCTGTATTTACAGAAATTGTTATTGTTAAGCAAGGGATCTAATAATACAAAGAGCCAGAAAACTGTCATTACTGCATATTTTTCATTTATTTCCTACTGGCTATAAACAGCATGTAGCTGTGTGAGAGTCTTCTTGGACTTCTTTCAAAAGATATATATAAAAAGAGGAGGGGGAGTGGCGGCTGGATACACCTCTGTAAACTCAGTAGCTTTGAAATCCCATTGTGTGAGTTCCAGAAGTATTAGGACCTCAAGGCCAATTTTAATCAATTTGCTTTTTTTACGTACATATTTGTGGCAAAAGGAACATGAATTTTCAATTGGAAAAGCACAACCTAATGTGTGATAATGGATCTCTATAACTACAGAAGAGAAAATCATACTCATGCAAATAATGTCCATAAAATTATTTTACCTCAGTGTATGTAATTTAGGAAAAAAACAGTTCTTTGAATTCAGGAACTTCAGTTAATCACCAAACCCCTATATTTAACTCTACTAAATAGAATGGTCTTGAAAATGGGGTCAACATAGTTTTCTTACATGTATGGAGGGTATATAAGATCTCTCTCCATTATGCACCTTGTTATATCATGTATAGTAAGTTCTCTCTTAACATGAATAGGTTCTGCAACTTTAGGCAAAACTACATATAACAAAACCAGTTTTGCCATAGGCTAATTGATATAAACAAGAGTTAAGTTTATATGGCATCTCATCAACATAAAATGATGTTGAACAAAACAATGTTATTCAAGCACCTGCTTTAAACAAATATTACATACATGAATCATATATCTAAAAAACACAGATAAGTCACTTAATAATCATCCATTTTGAAGTTTAGGGTTTATTTATAGTTTATACATACATTAATATATACAATTTGTTTTTCAAGCCTACAGCTTGGTCACCTCTCCCAGTTTCCTGGTTTTCCCTACCTGCAGGGATCACTTGACCTTAGTATACAGCACTGATAGGACTAACCCTGGCTTCCAGCAAGAGGGACAGAATTTCAAGGAAAATGCTTTGTAGTTCAACATTGTGTCAATGTGACTTGTCTCTAATCTGGATTTGAGATTGAGACTTCATGACTGGCTGGATCTTCATACTTCTCTTTGTACCTAAATCTCAAGATCATTCATGGGTTTAGATTATGCTCCATGGAGAAAAGTTCTTGGTTCAACCGACCAACCCAGACCTTGATGCATAAAGGACCATTTCCTGAATCCATAGCCCTGAACATTTTCTTCTGCTTCTTTAGTCCCCAAATCTGGTTCTCAACTATTGATTTGCCTTTTCTCCTCTGGTCTATCTTTTGAATTATCTTGCATCCAAGTTTGTCTTATATAAAATAAGCTCATAAATTCTTTGCTATTCAAGTTTCCAAAATGTTAAAACTTCTACCTTGGTTGACCTCTGCATTTGGTGTCTTCTGGTTCTTTTCTTGCTTATCACTTGCCCCAGTCTTAACTCTTCCTCTATGCTGTACAGATTTGCCTTCCTGGAAAATCTCACTAAGAGTCTGGTATCCAACAATTGAGAACGTATTTCTAGACCCTTAATTTTACCTTGATCATCTGCTTCTCAGTTCTTCCCTCGTCTAATTGATCTATTTCCTCTGGTCTTACCATTCTAGCCTGTTTCTTTGCTCTGGTCATTTTAGCCTGGCTCTTTGTTCTGAATTTTTTACCTTGTCACTGACATTCCTAAAGTCAATGTTTATTGTATTTTGATTAGGGTGAAGGAGCCTTCATCAAGCTATGTGACACAGAGTATATCATAAAGCTTGAATTTGGTACCATAGAAACTCACTAGAAATTTCACCTAAATGTTTTTATTTAATTTATTTAAAAATGAAGCTTTGTGCATCTTTTTTTTTTTACTGTTGACAGTTTTACAGATGTCCACCATTTCGCCCTCTTTGCCCACCTCCACCCAGGCCCCCCTTCTCCCCAAGCCTTCACCACATTGTTGTTTGTTTCTATGGGCTATGAATATGTATTCTTTAGCTAACCTCTTTTCTTTCTTTTATTCAGTCCCTCCAACCCCCCACCCCTCTGACATTTGTCATTCTGTTCCATGTATTCATGCCTCTGCTTGTATTTTGCTCATCAGTTTACTTTGTTCATTAGATTCCACATATTAGTGAGATCATATGGTATTTTTGTTTTTCTGACTGGCTTATTTTGCTTAGCATAATAATCTGCAGGTCCACCCATGATATCACAAAGGGTAAGAGTTCCTTCTTTTTTACAGTTGTGTAGTATTCCATTGTGTAAATGTACCACAGCTTTTTTATCCACTCATCTACTGATGGACACTTGAGCTGTTTCCAGATCTTGGCTATTATAAATAGTGCTGCTATGAAATAGGATGCATATATTTTTTTCTGATTGGTGTTTTAGGATTCTTAGGCTATACTCCTAGAAGTGGGATCACTAGGTCAAAAGGCAGTTCTGTTTTTAAGTTTTTGAGGAAACTCAATTGAACAATGTATAGTGATGCACCTATCACAGGGCCTGGCATACCTGCTGCTGCTGCTCGGGATTTGATCAGAGAAGCAAAGCTATCAGGAATGAGATAAAATAAGGGATTTACTACAGGGACTTGACATTGTACAAGTGTGGGGGTTGGTGAAACAATATATGTATGGTTTATGCTTTTTCATCTGGTTCTAGGGCTGAAGTGAGCAGGAAAAAGAGATAATGTGAAGTGGAGGAGAGCAAGGGCAAACTAGAACCCAGGAGGATAAAGTGGAACCCATCAGGATAAGCTGGAAATTAAACGGATCTGTCCCACCTCCAATCCCATAACTTTGATGAGGTGGGTAACCTGCAGGAAAAGCTGACACTTTCTTTTAGCATCCTAAAAATGCACCCGGCTCACAGGTTGGAGAAGTGCAGGGAGCAGATCAGACAGAAGCTAACAAGGTAAACCAGCTTATCTGCAATAACATATAAGAACTGCACTAGCATCAGACACTACACTGACCTACTAAACTCAGCAACACTCCTGATTCACTTCTGGAGTCCACTTCCCACCCCTACCCCAAATTTCTGTTGTGGTTAGCCCTAATCCAGAATCATACAGAGATGTCTGGGAAACATGCTTCAAGCTTCACTAAGCTGATGTAGTACAGAGACACCAACCCCCTTTCTTCCCACCTGAGCTTCAAGTCTATAGCTAAAAAGGTGTATTGAAAAATGACATATAAATTCTTTAGGTCTTGTTTAAATGACCTAATTAAATTCACCATCTCTGATTCCATCAGCAAGGTCAGTTTATTCCATGTGTCAGGAAATTGGACATCTGGTCAACTTTATTTTAGTCTTTGTTCTTTAAGCTGGATAAAGATTTCAATTCTCTTTGCCACAGTTATTGTATGTCTAGGATTAACACTACCTTTGAGTCTATAGTTACAGCAATTTTGTACTTCTTTCAATTATAATGGGAAGATAATTGGTTTATGACATAGGAGGCCTTTTTAAGCTCCTTGGGTGAGTAGGGGGATCATGCCACCAAACTTCATAAAACTGTTCATTTAATATTTTACTCATCCAGGTCCACTGCTGATAATCCTGATAGGAGCACCATGCATTGTTCCTCCAAGGGCAAGGTTATTTTAGTTTTAGAAAGGTTTCCAAAGCTTTTTAAACTTGTTTGAGCTCTGAAGGTCTGCAAGAGCAATGCATTTTTTCACCACGTTAAATAATACATTCAAGTGTAAGTGGTTTTCAAAGTGAGAAACTAAAGAAAAGGGCACTGGATGAAGCAGCTCTTGCTGTGTCTCCAAGGTGACTGTTTGTTACATAGCAATAGGCCTGCCCCTGACAAGGCTGGTAACAGTGACCTTGGTGGAGAGGAGTGGTGTAATCAATAGAGCCTCCTTTAAAGCTGTCACTCATGCTAGATCTGACTAAATTCCTCAAAATGTTGAGTTCAGGTTTGGGGAGAAACAATTTGTTTCTGTGGCAGAAAAGGAAGTAGCCCACTGACTGTATCAACCTCCAAATTTAAAATCAAAGATGATCATAATATATCATCATTATCTTTGATTTTAAATTTGGAGGTTGATACAGATTATTATGCTAAGTGAAATAAGCCAATTAGAGAAAGACAAATATGACATGATCTCACTATTTGTAGAATATAATGAACAAAATAAGCTGATAAACAAAATAGACCCAGAGACATGGAAGTAGGGAACAGACTGACAAACCTCAGAGGGAGGAGGGTGACCAGGTAGACGGAAAGAGATAAACCAAAGAACTTTTATGCCCTATGCATAACCAATGGACACAGACAATAATACTGTGAAGGGAGGGCAGGGAAGAGGGTGTCAATGG
This sequence comes from Molossus molossus, assembly GCF_014108415.1. Taxonomy (NCBI): domain Eukaryota; kingdom Metazoa; phylum Chordata; class Mammalia; order Chiroptera; family Molossidae; genus Molossus; species Molossus molossus. The sequence continues at coordinate 217,015,346 of NW_023425344.1, read as the reverse complement.
TGGGGAAAGAAGGGACATCTGTAACAACAAAAAAATTTAATTAAAAACATCAAAGATCTATTAATTTCTTGAAAACGAATCTCCTAAGAACTCAGATTTGCAAATGCAGAAGAAAGAGGAGTCCGGAAAACATATCCTGACAACCTCTAAACAACAGGAGGATAGAATCTTTAAATCCTACTTCAGCCACTTGAGTGTCTCAGAATCCATTTCCCTAAAAAAAAAAAAAAAAAAAATTGAGCATTTCTTGAAATATTTTAGAAATGTTCAGGGGTGGGGAACCTTTTTTTCTGCCAAGGGCCATTGGGGTATTTATAATATGCTTCTTGGGCCAGACAAAATTACCAGCTTAAAAATTAGCCTGCTGCATTTGGTCAGGTTAATTTGGTGAGGTGTGTGATGTTAGCTGGTACTGATTTCAAGGGATTATATGGCCTGTGGGCTGAATATACCTCACCCATGGAAGAATTTACCCCTCAGTTCTGTGAATATTACATCTGAGTTTAAGCACCACATGGAAATGATTCTAATTGAGTCATTGTATTACTCGTTTCTACTAATTTAATTTATTTATTGTACTACATTTTCTTTTATTTCTAGTTTTGGCTGATTTTATGTCTAGTTTCTATATCTTCTAGCAACAAGTCTATATTGTGTCATCTAATCACTTATTAAAAATAGAAAATATATTAGTACTTAATTATGGTCAAATGCAAGCCCGATGAAGACCTTTAGCAGTAGTCTAGAGGGAAATGAGAGAACCTGAAGCATGGCCATGGGACCAGAGAGGAGGAGATGGCATTGAAATTTCCTGACTTTGGAGATTGGGGAGTGCAGAGAAAAAGCCAATTTGGAGGTTTCTAGCTTGGCCCATTGGGTAGATGGTAATGCAATGATCTGAGAAACGAAAATGCAGGAAGAGAAGCAGGTGGGAGATGAAAAGATCAGTTTGTAACTAATATCTGGAACTAACTGCCACATCACTGGGTACATCTGTGGAAGTTCTTAGTGGCTTTCCCATCAGTATCCATTCTTCTGAGCATCAACAAAAACACTCCTAACTTCTCACCATCTGCATTGAGTGAGGGGAACTGCAGCTGCTTTTCATGTCTCCACAGTTGGAAAGCCCTGTGATACTGTCAGCATTTCAGTGGTTGGTTGGCAGTGGTTCAATTTGTGGGTGGATTTTATTGCTGATAATAATAGTGGAGTTGGCTGTTTTCAGGGCTAGTGCTTTGTCCACTGCTTGGCATAGGAAGCAAAATGGAAAGAGCATCTGGGGGAGCATCTTAAAATCTTGTCCTTTTAAAATGTTAACTAATAAACTTCAATTTGATGCTTTACCACAGCCAGTGGGATTATGGATAATAAAAACGGGAAATGTGTGGTTGATGTGCTGGAAGCAATGATAGAATTTGCTTTTTATGCACCTTTAGAAAATGCATAAATGTTCCAGGTCAAGCGGCACAGTAGCTGTCACAAATTGTTGGCATCTTGTCACTCTTGCATGGAATTGTGTGTCCAGACTCTGCATTGCATTAGGCTGCTCCTTTTTAGAATAAAATAGATTCAGTTCCCTCAATAATGAACTAAATTCACCCGGGTATTTTAATGCTAGTTTTAAGCCCAACCTCTTGCTTTTTATGCCCAAACTTAATAAACTCAAATGCACCGATGCATTCAGTGACAATTGAGATATTCTTTGTGTTATTGTGTAATGAGTAGAAAATGGGGTTTCATGAAGATTGACTTATTGTGTAGATGTGTTATAATGTACATTAAATTATTTTTCCTGTGTACACAGTAAAGTATAACTTTTAGTAGACTGGCCCTGTCTGCACACTTACTTTTGTATTATTCAGAATACCTGCCTACAGAGAGTATGCATTCAGCATGTGTTGTAGATGTTGCTCCCTAGTTGAAGAAAAATGAAGTGAGAAAGAGAATCAGGCTTTCCAATACATCGATTTGGAAAAATTAAATGGAGTTATATCTTTAAAAATATCTGAACTTGTCATCTTTCAAAATCTTAAATCAACTCCCCAGTTCTTGCCAAAATTCTTGGTATAAATAAAATTTTGACTTATCTTCAATGTTCTCTTCACTCTGGCGTGCGTGCATCCCTTTGCATCTCTGGAGAGCCACTGCGCCTTTACTTCTTGTTTCAAGTGTTCTCCCTCATCCATCCCTTCCTTTCAGAGCCCTCACACCAGGCAGGTCTTTATCATCTTTGGGACCACTGACAGGCATTTTTTTTTTTTTTTTTAATTCTCACCTGAGGACATTTTTGCACTTATCTTCAGATAGAGCGGAAGGGAGAGAGGGAGGAAGAGAGAGAGAGAAACATCGATGTGAGAGAGACACATTGAGTGGTTGCCACCCAAATGACCCCAACCAGGACTGGGGACAAACTGCAACCGAGGTACGTGCCCTTAGCGGGAACCAAACCCGGGACTCTCTGGTCCACAGGCCAATGCTCTAACCACTGAGCCAAACTGACCAGGGCCTGACAGGCTTTTTAATAGGACTTCCAGTAGTCTATCCATTCCCCAGCATCTTATATCAGATTAATTTTTTAAAAATTCCTTCATATCGTTTCTCTTTCCAAGAGCCATAGGTGGGTTCCTATTTTTTAGTATGCAGATATAAAATGGAACTTTTTAGTGCTCAGGGATTTTCACAATTCAGAACCATCTCCCTAATTCAATATTTGAACTACTCATGCCTTGCAAATTGGTATTTTAAGTTTTCATCAACATACCTCCTTTTCCTTTCCCCATGGTGCTCACTTGCCTAAAAGTCCCTCCAGTGCCTCTGCCTATCTAACCTGTACCCACCCATCAATATCCTGCTTCTAGTCTCATCTGCTCGGTGCCGTTTCCCTCGGACATTCTCCGACTTAATCATCTATACCGTGTAGTTCTGTGCCTAATTAAATATTATTTTAACATATAGCACTCTGAAGCAGAAATGAATTTTCATTGTTTAAAAACTTTTAATTATGGAAAAACATTTCAATACTTGAAAAAGCAGACAATGTGGTAAAGTAAGCATCTGTATGTCCATCACCTGTCTTCAACAATGTTTGATCTATGCTCCACCTATTTTCTCTCCCATAATATTTTGGATTAAATCTCAGGAATCGTGTTATTTTATTTGTAAATATTCATAATGTAAAACAAGCTGTTTATTTTAATTTGATTTTTGTATTAAATATATTGGGGTGACATTGGTTAATAAAATTATGTATATAGTTTTCAAGTGTACATTTCTGTGACACATGATCTGTATATTGCATTGTGTGCCCACCATCTTCCGTCACCATATATTTGGACACCTTTACCCTTTGCTACCCCAACCCCATTCCCTCTGGTAACCACCATTCCATGTCTGTGTCTTTGAGTTTCAATTTTATATCCCACATATGAGTAAAATCATATGGTTCTTAGCTTTTTCTGACTGACTGACTTCCCTTAGCATGATATTCTCAAAGTCTGTGTTGTTCCAAATGGCAATATTTCATTTTTCTTATGGCCGAGTAGTATTCCATTGTATATATGTACCACATCTTCTTTACGCAAAATTACTTTGGTTGTTTCCTTGTCTTGGCCACCATGAACAATGCTGCAATGAACACAGAAGTGCACATATCTTTGCAGATAAATATTTTGAAATTTTTTGGATACCCAGAAGAGGGATTACTGGGTCATATGGTAACACTATTCCTAATTTTTTGAGGAACCGCCATACTGTTTTCCATAGTGGCTGTACCAGTTTACATTCCCACCAGGAGTGAATGAGGATTCTTTTTTCTTCACAACTTCTCCAAAACGTGTTATTAGTTGTCTTGTTGATAATAGCCATTCTGACAGGTGTGAGGTGGTATCTCATTGTAGTTTTGATTTGCATTTTCCTAATAGCTAGTAAAGTTGAGCGTCTTTTCATATATCTGTTGGCTATTTGCAGGTGTTCTTGGGAGAAGTGTCTGTTCAGGTCCCATGCCCACTTTAATTTGATTATTTGCTTGGTGTTACGTTGTGTGAGTTCTTCATATATTTTAAATATTAAACCCTTGTCGGAGCTGTTGCAAATATTATCTCCCATTCAACTGGCTGCCTTTTTATTTTGGTGGTGGTTTCTTTTGCTGTTCAGAAGCTTTATAGGTTGATATAGTTCCACTAATTTATCTTTGCCTTTATTTCCTTTGCTTTTGGGATCAAACTCATAAAATCTTCTCTAAGACCAAAGTTCATAAGTTTAGTAGCAATGTTTTCTTCTATGTAAGTTTTTGGTTTAGATTTTATATTTAGGTCTTTCATCCATTTTGAATTAATTTTTGTACATAGGGACAAATTATAATTATGTTTTATTCTTTTGCATGCAGCTTTTCAATTTTTTCAGCACCACTTACTGAAGAGATTTTCTTTTCTCCTTTGTGTGTTTTTGGCTCATTTTTTATAAACTATTTGCGCATATATATGTGATTTTCATTCTAGTCTCTCAATTCTGTTCCATTGGTCTGCATGTCTGTTTTCTGTCAATACCATGCTGTTTTGATTATAGTTGCTCTGTAGTAAAATTTGAATTCAGGTAGTGTGATACCTCTGGCATTTTCTGTTTTCTCAGGATTGCTTTGACTATTCGAGATATTTTGTGATTTCATACAAATCTGATTATTTTTGTTCTATTTCTTTTTAAAATGCCATTGAGATTTTTATGAGGATTGCATTAAATCTGTATATTGCTTTGGGTAATATAGACATTTTAACTATGTTGATTCTTCCAATCCATGAACCTGAAATACCTTTCCTTTTCATTGTGTATTTTTAAAGCACCTTTAATAATGCTTTGTAGATTTCAGTATATAGGTCCTTCATATTCTTTAAGTTTATTCCTAGGTATTTTGTTGTTGTTACAATTGAAAAAGAAACTATTTTTTATTTCTTTTTCTGAAATTTTATTGTTAGTATATGGGAATGTAGTGGATTTTTGTACATAGATTTTGTATCCTACATCTCTACTGTATTTGTTTATTGTTTCTAATTTTTTTTTTTTTTTTTTTTGGTGGAGTCTTTAGGGTTCTCTACATAGAGAATCAAGTCATCTGCAAAAAGTGACTTTTACTTTTTCATTCCCAATCTGAATGCCTTTTATTTATTTTTCTTGCCTGATTGCTCTGGCTAGGACTCCCAGTACTATGTTGAATAAGAGTAGTGAGAGTGGGCATTCATCCTTGTCTTGTTTCTAATTTTAGAGGAAAAACTTTTAGTTTTTCACCACTGAGTATGGTATTAGCTGAGGGTTTGTCATATATGATTTTTATTATGTTGAGGTAAATTCCTTCTATACCCATTTTATTGAGTGTTTGAATCATAAATGGATATAGTATCTTATCAAATGCTTTTTCTGCATCCATTGATAAAATCATATGATTTTTATCATTTGTCTTGTTGATGTGGTATATTACACTGATCGACGTGTATATGTTGAACCATTCTTGTGCCCCTGGAATGAACCCCTCTTGATCATGATGTATTATATTTTAATGTTTATTGTATTTGATTTGCTAGTATTTTGTTTAGGATTTTTTCATCTTTATTCACCAGAGATATTGGTCTGTTGTTTGATTTTCGTGTGTGTTATCCTTGCTAGGTTTTGGTATTAGGGTTATGTTGGCTTCATAAAAAGTGTTAGGAAATATTGCCTCTTCTTCAGTTTTTTGGATGAGTTTGAGAAGGATAGGCATCAACTCTTCTTTGAATGTTTGATAGAATTCAGTAGTGAAACCATCTACTGGAATATTTAGGCCCCCTACTATGATTGTGTTTTTGTCAGTTTCTCCCTTTAGTTCTGTTAGAAGTTGCTTTATATATTTTGGTGCTCCTTGTTTGGAGATTATATATAAATATATATATATATATATATATATATATATATATATATATATATATATTTATGTCTCCTTGACGTAGTGTCCCCTTTATCATTATAAAATGTCTATCTTTGTCTCTTGTTACCCTTATTATCTTGAAATCTATTTTGCCAGATATAAGTATGGTATACCTGGTTTTCTGTGAATGTTATTTGCTTGGAGAATCATTTTCCACTCTTTCACTTTGAATTTATCTTGGTCTTTGCAGCTTAGATATGTCTCTTAAAGGGTTTTATTTTTTTGATCCAATATGCTACTCTATGCCTTTTTACTGGTAAATTCGGTTCATTTACATTTAGGGTAATTATTGATGTAGGAAAATTTTCTATAGCCATTTTATCTTTTGTTTTCTGGTAGCTCTGTTCATCCATTGGTTCTGTTCATTTGTGTTTCTGTCTGTTGTTTCTGTTTGGTGGTGTTTTATATCTTTTCCTCTATTTCCTCTTTTTTGAAGTTATGTGTCTCCATTGTGTGTGTGTGTGTTTGTGTGTGCGTGTGTGTGTGTTTAACATAAAGTTTATGAAAAAGAAAGTTTCACATATACAGTCGTACTTTTTCTTTTGAATGCTTCTGATCTTCATCCTCCTTTACAAATTCAAACCTTTATATCTACCCCTTTTATGTTTTTCTTGTCATAAATTGTTCCTATTTACACTATTTGGTTTGTTGGTAATCTTACTCATAGTTTTGTGACCTTTTTTTCTTTGTTTCAGGTAGAATAACCCCCTTGAGTATTTCCTCCAACGAAGGCCTTCTGGTGATAAATTCTTTCAGCTTCTCTACATCTGAAAAAGTCTTTATTTTTTCTTTATATCCAAAAGATAACTTTGCTGAATATATTATTCTTGATTGGTAATTTCTCTCTTTCAATAGTTTGACTATCTGGTTCCTCTCTCTTCTAGACTGTAGAGTTTCTTCTGAGAATTCCAATGATAACCTAATAGGTTTTTCTTTATAGTTTACTTTTTTCTTTTTCCTGGCTGCCTCAAGAAATCTTTCTTTGTCATTAATTTTTTGACTGTTTTAATACAATGTGCCTTGGAGAAGGCCTTTTTGGATTGAAGTAATCAGGTGTTCTGTTTGCTTCTTGAATTCAAGGACCTAGCTTTTTTCATAGGTTTGAGAAATTGTTGTCAACTATTTGTTTGAATAGGCTCTTCATTCTTTTCTCCTTTTCTTCTTTTGGTATGCCTATTATTTTTTTATTGTTCTTTCTGGTGGAGTCAGATAGTTCTTTTAGAGTTATTTCTTTTTTCTTTCTTTGTTTTTAATGCTCAAGTCTTTCTCTTCTCCCCTCTACATTATTTCTAGAGTTCTATCTTTGATATCACTAATTCTTTTCTCCATTTGGTCAGCTCTATTTCCTAAGTTCACAACTTTATTTTTTATCTCTTTTATTTAGTTCTTCATCTTCAGACTTTCTATTTGGTTCTTTTTTAAAGTTTTAACCTGGTAAAGTAGTTATTATTTTAGTTGATTTGTTTTCTGAGTTCATTGAACTTCCTATCTGTGTTTTCTTGCATTTCATTGAGTTTTTATCAAAGTTGAAATCTTGAATTCTTTGTCATTTAAATCACATATTTTCATGTCTTTATGTTTATATTCTGAAGATTTTTTAAATTTTTCTTTATGAGCTGCCTTGTTACCTTGGTTATTCATGGTATTTAATGGATTCCTTTTTGTCTAGGCATCTATGTATGAATGGCATTTCTCTAGTAGATAAATAAGAAGTCTTTCTATTGTTTTCAGTAGGTGGCACTGAATCACAACTTTTTTTTTTAGCTTTCTTGCACTCTGGCTTTTCAGGTCTCCTCTGGGTGATAGAGATCTGAACATTTTTTCCCCCAATTTTTATTAATTTATTTTTGTTACAGATGTTTCTCCTTTTCCCCCCTGTAGACACCCTCCTCCCGATCCTGCCCTCCTCCCCCCAAAATTGCCTTTGTTCTCTGGGAAGTTGGGTGCTTCCCCTGTGATCTGTTTGCCCTGGTCCCAGGGACCAGCCCCTCAGGGGAATGTGGCTAGTGATGGGCTCCGAATCCATGAAATCCCAGTGCTGTCCTCTGAAGCCAGATGCCACTGGCAATGCAGCCTCAGTGTGTGGGCCTGGGGTGAACTAGAAGAACCTGACTGCCTCTTTTTTTTGCTTTGCCTTCCCAGAAATGGCTACCACAGGACTTCTGCAGCATATTCCCAGCACCTCCACACAGTCCTGTGATGAGTTGCAGAGTGTACACTTTGCTCAGGGAGAAAGGGTTTCTGTAGTACTTGTTCTCCGGTTTGCAGATAATGTGCTCAGCAACCCAACTCAAAGGTTGAGAGATGGAGAGCTTTTAGAGATTAATAGAAGGTGTTCAGGCTTCATGGCTTTGTTTCTCTGTCTAGAATGCTGATTCCAGACAACTGTGACTGCACCACTGTATTTTGTTGCTGCCCAGGTCACTGGGCTCAGCTGTGACTTGTACTTCCCATTCCTGCAAGAATGCTCACTAAATCTCTTTGCCTCTCCTGGCTGAAGGGAGTGCTATCCACAACTTGATTCCTCTCTTCTCCAGGCTGAGCCCCTGCAGTGAGCTCTAGGCTGGAAGGCTGAGTCTGTGGCTCCTTTGAGCTCGTCTCCCTTCTGCCTCCCTGGTTCACTTCTACTTGCCCATTTAGATGCTTCAATGCATGGATCTCTGAGACATGTTTATGTGTTGAGCAGGAAATTCTTTAATTGCATTATAACTATTCAAATTGTTGAAACTTCAAGGGAAGAGACCAAGGGGATCTCTCACAAGGCCATTCTACTGATGTCACTCTTCTAAAATAAGCTTTTTGACAGCACTACTTACATGTTTTTAATTTCCATAGACACCTGAGTGAATCCTGCAATAGTCAGAAGGCATGTGTTTAATTCAAACATTTATTTCTATATCCATGTTCATAACCATATCTATAACCATATCCAAATCTGTATCTGTATATATCTGTATCTATTAATATATTTCTATATATCAATACGTTTATCACTATCTATCATCTATCTATCTATCTATCTATCTATCTATCTATCTATCAATCATCTATATACTTGAAGGGGTTCACAATCAAAACATTTGTTAACAAATTCAACCTGTTATGGAATGAGAAGAAATCACGTTCTACTATTCAGTTAGCACAAGCATACTTAGATATTAAAATTATATCTGTTCCATATTAGGTTTCTCATATTAGTTTGCTTTCTCATTAAGGAAGCAAACTAAATTAAGGAATTAAGAGAAAACCTTTAACTAAGAGTCTACTCTGCTTCTGGTAGTTCCTAGCTTCCTCTCTTCTTACATTATGTAAATTATACAGATTCTCTCTGCATGTTCTACGCTATATTTGTGCCATATAAATCTATCCCGGGATGCTCGGTAATTTTATCAACAGCCTTGCTAGTGTTCTTAACTGATATATCAGTAAATACTCCAAGTTCACTTTTACACTCTTAATCAACCAGAATACTAAGAAAGCTTCAGGTCTCTGCAAAAAGCCTTACAGTGGTTACATTACAGCCGCTGAGTACTCTGGGAATGACTGCTCTTCATGTATGTCACCAGAATCAAGGTCGATTTGACCTGTATGAGGTCTTTGGCCAGTTACTCTTTTGTTCTACCCGTCTGTTTCCTGTAACTGTATTTCCTTTTCTAAGTGGCAGATAAGAGATTCTTCTTTAGGTTAGATGAATAACCCTGATTAGACTCTCAGCTGACACCATTGTCCCCATTTACTGAAAGGTAGAAAAGTGAACATCATGACTGTTTTAGCTCAGAGTATTTCTGTTAACACACTGATATGTAGACTTCTGTTAGGGAAGCATTTTAGATGGTATTATATCCTCAACTCCTTCTCTGGCAGCAAGCATATTTTATACTTCAATCCAAAGAACATTTCGGAGTACCTACCATAAGCCAGATATTTTATTAGATGCTGGGTAATGTGGGTTTTAAAAGGGCACTTTTCCTGTTATTGATGGCCTTACAGAAAATGGGGGCTGGGGATCGGTTTAATATGGTATCAATCAGACCATGTTTCTTAAATTTATCTTCATCCTACCATCCTGTGTGACTACCATTCCTAGGTTCTTCTGGCCTCTCTGGTCATCCCTCCTTTGTTCCATTGCAGGCTCCTCTCTTTCTGCCAGTTTTTAAAAAGGTGGTATGCTCCAGCATTCTGCATTTTGTCTTCTTCTCTCTTTATTCTACATATTCTCCCAGAGTGGACTCATGTACTACATCCCAGAGATTGATAGGTACTTCTAATTAAAATACCTCCCCTGCTTTCCAAGCCTGTAGTTTCCAATTTACTAGATATCCTTTTTCTCCCCACTAAATCTTTTACTCTTCTTCCTTTGGTACCTTGTATTTCTAGCAAAGCTGGCTGTGAGCCCAGATGCCCCTCCACCCCCCTCTCACGTCCCTACATGCAGCTAGTGGTAAAGTCCTGCCAATTCCTTTCTCTTCTTTATTTCCCAAACCCTTCTCCTGGTTTCCATCAATACTTCACCAGCTTTGGCTCTTCTCCTTCCTGAGATATTACCAAAATCTATGAGATCTTCCTGTCTCCTCTTGCATTTTCCAATTTATTCTTTACCCCAGAAAAATCTTTATAAAATATTTCATAAGACATAAAGCCTCAAAGTAAAATACAATATTCCTCTGATTAAAAACTTTTAATGATTCTCTATCGCCCATATGAAAAACTGAAATTCCCTCTTTGTGTCAGGCTTTCCAAATTTTGACTCGGTTTACTTCTACAGCCTTACTTCACGATTTTACCTATCCCTACTCTCACCTCGCAAACCCAACAACATATGCGCATGAACTCGTTTCCAAATCACACGCCACTACTTCCATATCTTTCTTCATGCCAGGGAATCCATTCTTCTACTTTCCCAAGAGAACACATCATTTACTTAGACAGTTGATTTATTTTTAATTTTTTAATTTGAAGTATTTTTTTTTTCTGCTTAGGTAAATTTGACCCCTCACCTATCTGTACCTTCACTGTGCTGTGTACATAATTTCATAAAGCACTCATGCTACACTGTTGAATTATCTGCACATTTATCTTCTTCTACTAAAATATAAATGGATTGAGGACAAGAACAGAGTTAAATTCACCTGTGAGTTCCCAGTGCCTAACAGAGCACCTGGTCTATAGAAAACACTAACTGTATGTTTATTGACAGATGGAATGGAAGAATGATGGAAAAGTCATATTTATTTAATGTTGCTCAGTTACATATCTATATTTTTATAAACTTTTTCTTTGTGGGCATAAATATCTGATTCTTTGAAGAATCTGTACTAGTTAATCCTCAAAGATACTAATATTGTGATATGAATTTGATAATTAATTTTACTCTTTTAGATGTGGTATAGCCCATGTTAAATATTAGTTATTTTGAGTCAAAGGTTCTGAAAAAAATATAGTTCAGCCCTGGCCAGTTTGGCTCAGCGGTTAGAGCGTCGGCCTGCAGCCCAGAGAGACTGGGTTCGGTTCCCGCTAAGGGCACGTACTTCGGTTGCAGTTTGTCCCCGGCCCTGGTTGGTCGTGCGGGTAGCAGCCACTCGATGTGTCCCTTCACGTCGATGTTTCTCTCTCTCTCCCTTCCTCTCTCTCCCTCCCATTCTCTGTACAAAAAATGGAAAAATATCCTCGGGTGAGGATAAAAAAAAAAAAAAAATATATATATATATATATATATATATATATATATATATATTTCAAACTTCTTTTGGGTCTTACCTCCGAGTGTGGAAGACACAAGGATTTTTTGACTGCCCAGCATCTGAGTCTCCTACCTATGTTTTTATTTTATTTTTCAACTGCAGTTTATATTCAATATTATTTATATTTGTGTTAGATTCAGGTGTACAGCACAGTGGTTAGACAATCATATACTTTACTAAGTGTTCCTCCTGATATTCCAAGTATCCCCCGATACCTGACGTAGTTATTACAATATTATTGACTATTTATACTGTGCTGCAATTTACATCCCTGAGACTATTTTGTAACTATCAATCTGTACTTCTTAATCCCTTCGCCTTTTTCACCCAACTCCCCAGACCCTCTCCCCTCTGGCAATCATCAGTCTGTTCTCTGTATCTATGAGTGTATTTCAATTTTGTTTTTTCATTTATTTTGTTCTTCAGATTCCACATATAATTGAAATGATATGGCATTTGTCTTTCTTTATCTGACTTACTTTACTTGGCATAATACCCTCTAGGTCCATCCATACTGTCACAAATGGTAAGATTTCATTCTTTGTTATGGCCCAGTAATGCTATAAGTCTTGGTGGGAGGCAAAGCCTGAATTCTACTAAAGTTCCAGAAAGCCCAGTTAATTCAGATTCAAGATTCTCTCATGAATGAGAGCTAGGCTTGGCCAACAAGATTGAAATCCTCTTGTTATTCTAAATTTGGAGTGACACAAAAATCAGAGATGGGGCTTCATGCATTTGTGCAGCCAACCACACCCTTTCCCAGGTTGGTAGCAGCAGCCAAGTTCATTTCCTCTCCATTGGCAGAGAAAAATGTGACTTCACATAACAGTCCCCATGGTCCTGACACCAACCTTGTATTTCCTTCTTCCTGCTCTTTCACCAAGCCTTGTGCTCTAGCCTTCCGGGGAATCTCCAGGTTACACCAATCTTTTTGATAAAATCCTCCAGCTTTAATTGGCCACTCACTTTCTGTTTCTTTCTACTAACAAAATTGACTAATAACTATTGATAAATTTTACTTATGCAAAATTGTTTAAGTGAAAGGCTACATGCTAGTATGCCTCTAATTTAAAAATGGATGCATTTAGTTCACTAAATATACTGGGCACAGCTCTCCCAAGCAATGAATACAAAAGCAAAACGTTCTAACACAACACCAGGGAGCAGACTCTGTGGGTAAATGACACAAGTAATTTATGGACAATAACCATTGCTTTGCCTTCAGATATTTCTTTATTCCTTTTGCCTGCCTTTCCCCAGGTGCTATCTGAAAGGGGACTGGTAGGCGGCTAATGAAGGTGTTCTCTGTGGAATTATAATAGGCAGCCTCAAGAATAAGGAATAGAGCAATTGTCTGCAATCATAACCAGATGTTGCAAAGCTCTATAAGCCTTAATGGCTGTTGTTTCAATACAGCTTTTTAGGAGAAAAAAAAATCAATAACACTAAAATACATTATCTATGGGAAGCATTTACTGGCCATTTTTCATGAGAAAATTACTGTACAGAGACTTAATTGTGTTCTCTGGATATAGTTGGAAAGTTAAAAAGCTAAAGGATTGTGTTTATACTTGCATATTTGGCTCTTGTGAAAAGTTTTATGAATTATCGTTAGGATATCTATAGAGCACTTACGATTGAAAACTATGTGTGCTATTGGACGTAAAGCAACTTAAATATATGAAAGAAAAACTACATCCTGTTCAGCTGCAAACATGTAGTAAATGGAACAGATGTGGGGCCTCAAGATTTGAATATGTCAAAACGATATTTCTCCTCTCTTTTAAATTGGACCTCTAGTGACCACAACAGTGAGCAATCTGTGCACAAAGCCATCCAGATTTTTTCCTCCCACCCAGACACCAGATTACTGGACAGGCCAGGCTGTAAACTGACCAGGAGATGCTGGCATCATAGCCTTGTTTTGTCCGTGAAACCTGGCAGTCTCTACCAGTGTTTCTCAGAGTGGCCCTTGGACCACATGTGTCAGAGTAGCTCTGAGTGCTTATTGAAAGTGCAGATTCCTTGGGCTTACCCTACACACTTGAATTAGAACTTCTGTGGGTATAGTCTGTACATCTGTCTATGATGCTTCCTGGGTGATCTATACACTGTTTACACACCAATCACTGATAACATCACTCTCCACTTAAATATCCTCCTCACAACCAGAATTAATTCTGGTCAAAATGTAATGTATTTATATGAAGAGCCTTTACTCTCTCCCCTGCCTCTTCCCAAATACCTCCCTTCCTGATTCATTTGGCAGGTATCTCCTAACCACTCCCCTACCCGTTTTTACAGAACCTATTATCTGGTGCTTTTTCCTAATGCCTTCTGCTTTCTGTGATCCCAGACACTCAGAATTTGGCCAGACACTCAGAATTTGGCCATCGTATTTCTTAAACTTTACCCTGTCATTAAAACCACTGTTTTATCCCTATAGCCAACTCATCTAAAGCATTTAGGAACTACTGACAAGCTACTCTGTACTAATACGAACAGGCTGGAGAGAATTCCCCAAATAATCCTTTCTTGCGTACTTAACAGAACCTCCCCTGTGCAAAAGCACCTAGTTATCTGTCTCTTCCAAGGGAGTCAATTAAATAAGATTTTGCAGCTAGTACATTTTTTATAAATGAATATTTGTTAAAAGGATGATGGGAATTTCAATTCAGGTTGCAGGGAGTGTGATACCATGATGGTAGGTCTGTGAGAGAAATGAAGCCTCTAGTTCATGAACAGGAAGGCTCGTCGGTGGCAAGGTAAATGATTTAACACAAGGAAAGTCAGAATGTGCTGTACTGCATTCTGCAAAGAAGCCCAGTAAAACAGAGACATCTACTGCCTGAGTGAGGGGGTGGGGAGCATACTGTGTGGTATGTGAGTAGTGTCTCAGGGCAGGATAATTTTCATGCATAGTCAACCCTTGAACAACTTGGGGGTTATGGGGGCTGAACCCCCCCATACACACAAAAATCACATATAACTTTTGACTCCTCAAAAACTTAACTACTAAGAGCCTTCTGTTGACCAGAGCCTTATCGATAACATAAACAGTTGATTAACACAGTTAACACATATTTTTGTGTAATATATGTTTTATATTGTAGTCTTACAATAAAGTAAGCTAGAGAAAATAAAATGTTATTAAGAAAATCGTAAGGAAGAGAAAATACATTTATAGTACTGTACTGTACTGTATTTGTTTTTAAACTGCACATAGGTGGGGTTGTAGAGTTCCGTTACATACTGTGGGACTTTGAACGAGTCATTTACTTTCCAGAGTCTCGAACTTTCTTATCTGTAAAATAAGGACAACACCCCTAATCTGAGAGAGATGTCATAAGAAGTTACAAGTAGATAAAAACTCCTTACAGAGGCATTTATCCTTAAGGACTTACATGCTCAATACATGGGGCTATTATCCCAAATGGCAAAATCAAGGCGAGGGAGCTTGGATCTGCTCCCTCTCCTCTGCCCAGTGCACCTGCTCCACCCACGGTTCTCTTTGCCAGTCCCGGACCTTGCAGAGCACACTCCGCTCCAAAGGCTTCATCCCTGCCATCCCTCCTGCTATGCGGATTCTCTCCCCCCAGGTCCTCACATAGAGCCTCCTTCCTCATACCCTGAGGTCTCTGCTCATCTGCTCAACATCCCTTATCAGAATTGCCTTTCTAAATCCTCTGTGTAAATATTAAAACCATTCTCTTCAAACTTTATCTTCCCCTTACACAGATTTTTCTCCATAAAATTTATTACCCCAACATTCAATATATTTTTGTTGTTGTCTGACTACCTGCAGTAGAATTTAAGCTTCTGGAGGGTAAGGGTTTCGTCTGCTTTATTTCCTGTGAACTTCCAGAGCTTAGAACAGTGCCTGGCGCACATATGCTCAACACATATTTGTTACAGGAAAGAACAAACACCCCAAGCTTGAGGGCAGGGCCTTCATTCTTTTATTCTCTGACGGCCTCACTAAAGCTTTGTTTTGCATTGAGTAGACATTTCATAAGCATTTGCTCAGGTGCACAGTTAAATTACTTTTTACAAATGGCAGTGTTTATCTGATACCTACAGATCACCTGACTGCATTTTTATTGTTTAGAAAATAAATCCAAAATTGTGTTTAACTATATTGAAATGATAGGTTGCTTGGTCAATTTGATGGGGAGAATTGCAAAATGGGAAGGACCTGAACCTGAAAATCTAGATGTCTAACCTGGAGATGGGAAGGAGGGAGTTGGCACTGAAATGGAAAGAGAATTGACTACAGCTTTCTGTGAGTGTGTGGAAGGGGAGGCTAACTCTGCTTTCAAGTCCAGCTTACATTAAATATATTTATAGTTTGAGTGTGATAGTAAGCCTCATCATTCAATAAATCTTAAAACTGTTTTCTCTGTAAGTCCTGCCCATGCAGACCTTGGTTCTCTTACCTTATACCTCTCAGGAATTAGTGAAAATGCAGCTCCAATTTTCCATCTTTCAGTTATTTACCGAAAGCACCCATATGGTAATTGTCTTATTATTGATATTGCCCAAGTAAGATTTTCAGGAAATGGAAAAAAGATGTTTGCGTTTCCTTGGAAATGTGAAGCATGACATTCTAGGTTATAGAAGGAACCAAAGGCCATTGCTTTGATTTCTTTCTGCCACGGATAAAGAACATCATGATTGTTTTGTTGCTTCAGTGTAGAAAAAAATGTTACCCATAGGCAAGAAACTATAGGAGAAAAATCAAGAGAAACACTAGTTATTTTACAGATAAAAAAACAAAGGTAAACCACAGTTGGAGAACCTGTTCTTATCCAGGGAACGCTGCATGTTAAGTGGTGAAGTCTGTTAATTCAATAACAAGACTTAGGGGGAGAAAAGTCTACTATCTTTTTTATCCTGTTATTTTTAATTAAATTTATTGGGGTGACATTGGTTAATAAAATTATATAGATTTCAAGTGTACACTTCTATGACCCATTATCTGTACATTGTATTGTGTGTTTACCACCCAAAGTCAAGTCTCCAACCCCCACTTTCCCTCTAGTGATCACCACACTGTTGTCTGTGTCTATGAGGATTTTTGTTTGTTTGTTTTGCTTAATTCTTTCAACTTTTTCACTGACCCCGCAAACATCCCTCTCTTCTGATAGCTGTCAATCTGCTCTCTGTATCTATGAATCTGTTTCTATTTTGTTTATTTTGTTCATTAGATTCTACATATGAGTGAAATCACATGGTATTTGTCTTCCCCTAACTGGCTAATTTTACTAAATATAATATCTCCAGGTTTATTCTTGCTGTCACAGAAGGTAAGAACTTCTTATTTTGTATGGCCGAGTACTATCCCATTATGTAAATGTACCACAGCTTTTTTATCCATTCATCTGCTTCCAAATTTTGACTATTATAAATAATGCCGCAATGAGTATAGGGGTACATATATTTTTTTGAATTAGTGTTTTGAGATTCTTTGCGAAATGGAATTACTGGGTCACATGGCAGTTCCATTTTTAATTTTTTGAGGAATCTTCCTAATGTTTTCCACAGTGGAAGCACCAGTCTGCATTCTTACCATATCTTTGCCAACACTTGTTGTTTGTTGATGATAGTCATCCTGATAGGTGTGAGGCAATATCTCACTGTAGTTTTAATTTGTATTTCTCTGATTATTAGTGACATTGAGCATCTTTTTAGATGTCTGTTGGCCATCGGTTTGTCCTCTTTGGAGAAGTGTCTATTCAGGTCTTTTGCCCATTTTTCAATTGGATTGTTTGGGGGTTTTTGTTTGTTTGATTTTGGTTGTATTTTTGTTTGTTTGTTTTGTTTTTGGTGTTGAGTTGTATAAATTCTTTACAAATTTGGATACTAACTTCTTATTAGATGTATCACTGGCAAATATTTTCTAAGAAGATGCTTGATATGATTTCAGTCTTAAATTTTGAGACTTGTTTTGTGTTCTAACATGTGATCTATCCTAGAAAATGTTCCATGTGCACTTGAAAAGAATGTATATTCTGCTGCTTTGGGATGAAATGCTCTGAAGATATCAATTAAAGCCATCAGATCTAGTGTGTTGTTTGAGGCTGCTGCTTCTTTGTTGACTTTCTGTCTGGAAGATCTCTCCACTGATGCCTGCTAGGTGTTAAAATCCCCTACTATGATTATATTACTATCAGTGTCTCCCTTTGTATGCATCAAGATTTGCTTTATATATTTTGATGCTCCGTTGTTGGATGCATAAATGTTTACAAGGGTTATATCCTCTTGTTAGATTGCTCCCTTTATCATTATGTAGTATCCTTTGTCTGTTACTATAGCCTTTGTTTTAAAGTCTATTTATCTGATATAAATATTGTTACCCCAGCTTTTTAAAATTTCCATTTGCATGGAATATTTTTTTTTCATCCCATTACTTGTAGTCTGTATATATTTTTCATTCTGTGGCGGGTTTCTTGTAGACAGTATTTATATGGGTCTTGTTTTTCTTATTCAAATAGCTATCCTATATCTTTTTATTGGAGCATTATTTATGCCATTTACATTTAAAGTGATTACTGATAGGTATGTGTTTATTGCCACTTTATTCTTTATAACTATGTTCCTCTGTTGTACTTTTTCCTTCTTCTTCTTAAAGAAGACCTTTCAATATTTCTTGTAATACTGGATTTTTGGTGATAAACTCCTTTAGTTTTTTCTTGTCTGGGAAGTTCTTTGTTTCCCTTCAATTTTAAATGCTAGCCTTGCTGGGTAAAGTTGTCTTGGTTGTAGGTCCTTGCTTTTCATCACTTTGAATATTTCATGCTAATTCCTTCTGGCCTGAAATATTTCTGTTGAGTAATCAGCTGATAGTCTTTTTTTTTTTTTTTTTTTGGTACATGCCCCTAGCAGGAACTGAACCCGGGACTCTCTGGTCCACAGGCCAATGCTCCAACCGCTGAGCCAAACTGGCCAGGGCTTAGCTGATATTCTTATGGGAGCTCCCTTGTAGGCAACTAACTGTCCTTCTCTTGTTGCTTTTAAGATTCTCTCTTTATCTTTAACCGTTGTCACTTTAATTATGATCTGTCTTGATGTAGGCCTGATTGGGTTCATCTTGTTTGGGACTCTCTGAACTTCCTGGATTTGTGTCTTTTTCTTCCCAGGTTAGGGAAATTTTCAGATATTGTTTCTTCAAATAGATTCTCAATCCCTTATTGTCTCTCTTCTCTTTTTGATACCCCTATGATGTGGATGTTGTTATACTTCATATTTTCCCAAAGGTCTGATAAACTATCTTCATTTTTTTAAATTATTTTTTATTTTTGTTGCTCTGATTGGGTGTTTTTTCTACCTTGTCTTCCAAATTGCTGATTCAGTCCTCTGCTTCATCTAACCTGCTGTTTAGTCCTTCTAATGTATTCTTCATTTCAGTTATTATATTCTGCATTTCTGACTTTTTTTTATGTTTCTATGTCATTTTTCATGCTGTTTGAGCTCTCAGTAAGTTCTTTGAGCATCCTTATAACCATTGTTTTAAACTCTATATCTGATCATTGTTTGCCTTCATTTCACTTACCTTTTTTTGGAGAGTTCTCCTGTTTTTTCTTTAGGACATGTTTCTTTGTCTACCCACTTTGGTTGCATCTCTGTGCTTATTTCTATGTATTAGATGGATCTTCTAGGTCTTCCTGTCTTGTTAGGCTGGCCTTATGTAGTATGTGCCCTGTGGAACCCTTGATCACCTGAGCTAGGTGTTCCAGAAATGTCCCTTGTGTGGGTTATGTGAGCCCTCTTGTTGTAATTGAGTCTTGATTGTTGTAGCCCCATTCATGGGTGGTTTCGGCCCTCAGGCCTGCCTCTACCTCCAGCTGCCTGTTAGTTTCAGTCATTGAAAGAGCCTGTGGCCACACTCAGATTGTGTGAGGTAGGTTCTCAGTGAGTCACCAGGTAGGGGCAAATAGTGTTTACCAGATTGATAGTTTCAAATTCTGTGCCAGTGCTGGGTCTGAGACCACTCAGCAAAAGTCCCAGGGTATACCAAGTCTAGCTGCCCACTACTGGTTGCCTGCACATATTTGTGGTTGGGTGGGGTCTCAGAGAGTCATCAGGGTGAAGCCAACAGAGGTTATGAAACCCAAGCAGACCAAGATTTGGCTGTGTGAAGGGTAAGGCTGTGCACAGGTCAGTAGGAGCCTTTGCAGCTGAGATATCCTTCTGGAATCTCAGCCACCACCCGTGGGAGGTGGGCCAGCCCTTTTTTGCAGCTCCATCTTTCCTACCAGTGTCTATGTGGCTTCTTCTGTAAATCCTTGGTTATAAGACCTCTGTTCAGCTAGTCCAGTTGATTATCTAGGTTAATTGTTCTATATTTTAGTTGTAATTCCAGTTTGGTCCAAGAAGAAGATGAGTATACCTTTCACCTACACTGCCACCATTTTGGATCACCTTTACTAGATTTTAGATTTAAATAGATCACCTTCTCAGTTTATTTAGCATTTCATATATTTTTGAGATTTGGATTTTCAAAAATACATTTGCAAACAATTTATTTGTTTATATTAAACTTGCTTTTCTGATCCCTGACAATTTTTCTCATAACTATTTGGGTTTAGTAACATTTGTTTCAGGATTATATTCCTTTTTCCTGAAGAATTTGGAATGAACCAATCATACATGGATAACCTGGTGAAAAGTGATATGCATGCACCATATCAGTTACCTGGCCTTACTCACCGCAGTTCAAATATCTGACTCTTTGAAGAATTTCTGCCAGTTTACCTTCCTTAAAGTTACTGATAATGTCATATGAATTTGGTAACTAATTTTAGTGTTTCAGATGTAAGATAGCCTATGTTTAAAATTAGCCATTTTGAGTCAAAATGCTCTGAAGGAAACATAATTCAAATTTCAGATTGGGTTTTACCACTAAGTGTAGTGGACAAAAGGACTTTTTTACTGTCCAGCACCTAAATCCCCTTATGTATTCTCTTTGCCATCTCTTCTCACTATGTCTTTAACTCTGCATAAAGAAAAAATTTTACTCTAAAATAGAGAAAAAATTGTTACTGAAGTGTGCATAGTTTTAAGTCCTAAATTGAATATGAAATAGGAAATTTGATTTTGTTTCCCCATAACACAGTTAACCATGTCTTATAAACTCAGCAAGGACATGTAATAAAAACAAGATAGCAAAAAATCTGCAAAGAATGCAGACACCTGTAATCTTCAAAATTTTCACAAAAGTATTCTAGATCATGTTAGTAATATTTCTAATTCTTATTACAATTAAAGTGAATTTACTCCATATAAACCTATCAAATAATTAAATGGTGATAATAGTTTAAATTTCTCTAAGACTTTATTATTGTCAAAGTATTTTTTATGATATTAAACTAATTTAATCTTTACAGCACAAAAACTAGGTAAGACAGGGTAGATATTATTTTCTTTTGAGGTATGTTAAAATTGAGCTGATAAATAGCTAGGCGTAGGTCTGATAGCTAGTAAATGGCAAAGCCAGAACTGAAATCTCCGTGGTCTTCCTACTTCAATGGGCAGTGTGCCAAAAAACTAAATGAAGTAAACTGTCTCTTAATTTTTATAGAGGCATTCAGAATAAGATGATCACTAATGTAAAAAAGATACAAGTGTATTTCAGAAATGGATCTTTCTAATCTATTCTAACTTATATGAAGTATCTTATAAGAGTGTAAATAGTTTTTTTTTTTTTTAATTAAAATACAGCTTAAATAATAAAACAATAATGTTAGGCAAATTCTTTTCAAATCTCAGCACAAAATGCTTTCAAATTTAGAAATTGGAAATCAGATAAAAGTATAATGACTACAAGGTACATAGTGAATTAATGTTAAGGAGTTGAAAAATTGTAATAGGATAGATAGATAACCTTAAATGGAAAAAAAGTAAGATAAACAAGAAAGAAAACACTTTATTAGATTCTTTAATTTATTTACTTATTTTTCAATGGTAAATACTATTGAATACTATAAATACCATAAAATACTATTTTCAACTCATAATTATCAACCATTTAGATTCTGATATTCTGATGAGGTTCTGCAGATAATTCTAAAAGTGCATTTGGTCAGCAAAAGCTATCTTACTTTTTCACAGAATTTAATTATTACAGTGTCAAGAATTAGGACTCCATTTCTAACAGACTAAATATATGAGAAAGGGCAAAACTAATTACTTGGCATGGATTCTTAGCATTTAGAACAAGTTGCAATATGAAAAAATTAGAAAATTTTCAAGAGGATGAGTGTGGCCCTGGCCGGTGTGGCTCAGTTGGTTGAGCATCATCCCATGCACCGAAAGGTCGCAGTTCAATTCTGGTCAGGGCACATTCCCAAGTTGTGGGTTTGATCCCCAGTCAGGTATGTACAGGAGGCAACTGATCGGTATTTCTCTGTCACATCAATGTTTCTTTCTCCTCTCCCTTTCTTTCTCTCTAAAATCAGTTAAAAGAATGTGTGTATGTTTGTGGTTTTTTTTTTTTTTTAAAGAAAAAGGATGGGTGTGATTGTCTTATGACACTTGGCATAGTAGGGGTGGGGGTTAAAAGGAAAAACTTTGGATAGCATTTAGGAACATGGGAAAACATATGATACACTATCACATGGGATATTAGACATAACAGGTTGACAACACTCCAGAGCATAGCAGGACGGTCAGCCCTGATTCCGTGGCCTCCATGCCCTCCTCTCTGCTGTATCGCCCCTGACAGACAGGAGTGTGTTTCTGAGTGTCATTTGTCTGCCTTTCTCTTTACTACTCTTTTCAATACCATTTTCTCTTCTCTAATAATTATTTTGAGGCCAATCAGTTACTTGAATTAAAGGGTTATGAATCTTACACTATTATCTAGGAGAAATCTTAATAACAAAATGCAGCTTCTGAGAAGGAAAATGAATCTTTACTTATTACTCTTCAGTCCTAGGCTATCCCATTAAGCATTTAGAATATTATTCAAAATTAATCAAAAGACAAGCAAACATTTGTCTTTTGATTAATAAAAAACTCCATTATAACTTTTTTGAATTTAAATATCCAACAATTTAAAATTTCAGTCACTTGAAATACCCTAAATATGAGTCAGCCTGAAGCTAGCAATTCCTGGAAAGCTTGAACAAAATCCTTATATTTCTAAATTATGATATATTTTAGTACTTCTTAGTTTAAGCAGGAAAAACTATCAACATGCTAGATGACTTGCCTAAAGCCACTTGTATCTTTTCATTGGAGCTTTGAGCTCGTAAAACAAAAGAATATAAAAAATATGGATTAAAAATGTGCTAGTATTTTCTGAGAACACTAGCAGGAAAAGAGCAGCAGTTGATAGAAGATTTCATGAAGCCTCCATTCAAAAAGTTTCATAATCAGATCAAAAACACCAAAGCACCTTCTTAATATAAGAAAGCACATACATGTGCCAATCAAATAAATAGCATGATTTTGGTATCAACTTCCAATTCTTTCTGTCTAAATATATTTCAGTGTGTTTAAGGGAAGTATGTTTCCAAATTTCATCAGTTATGTCTTCTTTCACGGTTCTGATTTTGTATTCCAGTGTTTCAAATTGACCTTCATCTCAATTGCCCCTTGATATCTGAGGGAGATTTGTTCCAGGATGCACCTCCCCCATAGGTACCGAAATCTATGGATGCTTAAGTCCTTTGTATAAAACGGTATAGTATTTGCATAAAAATTATGCACATTCTCTCATATACTCTAAGTCATCTCTAGATTACTTATAATAAATACATCACAAAATGGAAAAGCTCTATAAATAGTTGTTATACTCTATTATTTAAGGAACAATGACAACAACAAAAGCCTGTGCATGTTCAGTACAGATGCAATCATTACAGGCCTGACTCCATATAGTACACATCAGTAACAGTGTAACATTTCCCCTCAAATATTTTTGATTTGTGATTAGTTGAATCAACACATGTGGAACCCGCAGATACAGAGAACTGACTGTCCTTGGATAGCAATTTCAAGGAAATTCTGCCTCACTCTGCATCTTCGTAAAGTTCACAGTTTAAGTGTGTTATCTGTTTAATTCTTATTTTGCTTTTTATTTGCCCTGCACAGTTCAGATAAAAATTACAAAGAAAATGTGTAACTTTATTCCTTTATGGTGTATTATTTGTAAAAATGTCTACAAAGTTCCTATCCCAGGCACTATATGTAGACTGGCATGCCTTTCAGTGAAAAGAGCCTGTTTAACCTCCTCCGCCTCACCCCACCCTAGGGCGAGAATCACGGACACCTCATTATCTCCCACGCTGCACTCTAAACACCCCTGCTGGCAGGATCAGCCTGGGGTGCACCACTTAATTGATTCCCGTGTCATGAATGTGCTTTCTGTCCATCTTGAAGAGCATCTTCCCATCGTCTCTTGATAACTAATTCACACCAAGATGTTAGGAAGGTATTGTCTTTTTTAAGCAAGGCATTTTTTAGTCTAAAGAACTAGAAAATGAAACTTTGGGCATTGTGGCATGGTGAGAAAATATTTATGAACAAAAGAAATAAATAAAAGCATCACCACATGTATGTAACTATCCATTCTTTCTCTGAATATCATCTTATAAAATCTTCCTGGTTTCTATGCCTTGCCTGACTGTGACGAGGACGGTGAAGAGGGGTATGATAGTCATTGGTCTCTTCCAAACATTCATGTTCTTTTATTTCTAGACACAGAACAAAATTAAACTGTCTCTTTTCCTTTCTAGTTAGGAGGGATCATGTGACTTGCTTTGGCCCATAAACTATGAGCACAAGAGTCAGGAGTCATTTGTAAGCAGCACGTCAGTCACCATGCTCTCTTTTGTCCACCTTTGCAATCTTGGGAGCAGAGACAGAGCCCTCTTAGCCTGGGTGTCTGAGTGGGGATGACAGAACAAGGTTCCCTCCCCGGGACTCATGATAAACAAGTAGCATGAGCAAGAACTATGCCTTTGTTGTTTTAAGTCAGTGATTTTCAACCTTTTTTTTTTTAAACTATGGCACACATAAAATAATTACTGAAAATCTGTGTCATACCAAAAAAGCTATTATGTTTTTTGCTACTCTGACCAAAAAAATATGTATAATTTTGATTCATTAACAGTGGATGGCTATTGTTGTGTTGGTTATTATTTTTTCATTTGGCAGTCAAAGAAAAAAGAGGTCAGTGTCCCTGACTAAATAGCTGGGTATTTCATGTTTTAAAAAGTCTCATGGCACACCAGTTGGAAATGATATTCTGAAGTGGTTTGTCAGATAACAAAGGCTATCCTGTCCTAACTGGTGTGCAAATTATGTTGAATAAAATGTGAAATTGCTTCAAACAGTTTAAAACCCACATAAATATAAGCTCTTATTTCTAAGAGATGCCTCTGGTGATTCATAAGACAGGTTCTAAGTTTATTTGGTTGATCGTAAGCAATTTGAGTTTTTAAGTTCAATCTTGATATTTATAGTTTATAAATCAACAAGGGTTTTGCTAGTAAACAAACTGTTCTTTGTTTGTTTCTGGAAGCTGCCTAGGTAGCTTCCTTTGAAAGTGAGTATGTTATTACAGAGAAGCAGGGCAAGCCATTTGGTGGACGGAGGTAGTTCTAGGATAAGGGTCATTCTGATTTTTCGGGTCGGAGTTCCACTGAGATTCATGAATGGAGTAAGAATTTGCAGAGAGCTTTCAGGCTGTCCCAGGGACCCAAATCAATTCTGTGTGTCCACCTCATTGCCCTTAAGCTTTTTGCTTGTTACTCAATGTATGTCCTGATATTAGGTTGCCACAGAGTTAGTGTGCAAAGCGGTTTCAGTGAATGGTAGGACTGTGGTTCTGAGCTATATTTAAAGTCACAGGTAAAAGCTTTTTGGAGGTCTAGAATAGGTAGGAGTTACATAACAATATAATAATTGAGGATATAATCATTTAAAAAACCCTAAAATACATGTGAAAAGGATAAAAGACTATACAATGTTTTTCCATTATGTGCTTCTGAAAGGCTAGTATTTTCTCCTTTTTTCTCCCTTCGTTAATCTTCCATGTAATTGAATTCCACCTTCTGCTCCATTAACCTTCAAAGAAGCTATGTACCAGGTGCTCCGAAGCACGCTCAGGTACTGTCAGGGCCCTACAAAGATGCATTAACAATTAACCATTCATCAATGCATGGAACATTTTTTAAAAGGACTGTTAGTAATTAGTGATGTTAATGTGCAATGTATGAGGAAAATAACAGTTGTAGCTCTTACTGACACCTTGAAAATTAGCAATATGTATTGATCTGACCTTACAAAGTGAACTTCTAATCTAGTTAGAGCAAACATTTTTATTCAGTTTATAATGTAATCCTACCATTACTTGCGACTTTAAGCTATGGGACTTCTTATATCCTAATGTGAAGTGGTACCTAAACCAGAAGTGGACCTTTTTTTTAAAAGCAATCCCTAATATATAGATGTTTCCATTTCTGTAGCCGCTGACATAGGTAGAATAAGGTAGTCAAGGAACGTCTTCACATTCTGCTCAGAAGAGCTGTCACTATTTTTCCCTTTAAAAAAAAAAGATACTTTGTATGCTCTGCTTTATTTGCAAAAAAAAAAAAAAGGCCTTCAGTTTGTTTTTTTCTCCAAAGGAGATTAGCAGAGGCCATGTGATGTAGAGTGCCCTATTTCAGGGCTTTTTAAGGACAGTATTCTGATCTCTTCAGCTTAACAAGCAGCTTTTTTTTAAGCTTGAGCAAGCAATAAAAGCACTCCTTCACGGGGCCAGTGGACGAGCTCGGCTGTCTTCACCTCGGAGGCATTCTGCTTCACCTGGAGTACAGTGCAAAACCCAGACAATAAGCCTCTTGGGCGGAATTAGGGACAACATACACATGAGATGCTCAGCTAATAAAATCAGTAGGAGAAAATATTTACACATTTTAATATGCTTAGTATTTTCATTTCATTTTGTTTCTCACACTGCCCTCATGGGGGTGGAAGGTATCTGCTCAAACAGGACCATCTGTTTGGAAAACTTATTTAAATTAAAGGTAAAATGCATAGTGAGTGTGTGTGTGTGTGTGTGTGTGTGTGTGTGTGTGTACACAGGCTCAGGAAGAATGGTGCAATTTTATTTTCTCTTGTAAAGTTTAAATTCCTAAACGTTTCTGATCCAGCAAGCTGATAATTTTTGACTCCAAACTTCCAGTCGACTGACCTTCCAGACGTATCCTTTGTGCATCTTTAATCTTTAAGCAGCTTGCATTTTGCTTAGCTAATCATCCCAGTTTTTTCCTTTTCTCCATTTTGCTGAACAAAAAATTGGGCTGTGGCCAACCTCGATGATTCAGGGAAGTCAGGGAGAGATGCTCTCCTCATAAAATAATCATTCTAGTTCTTCCGAGAAATCACGGGTGGTTCCTTTTAGTATGTGTCCAAGTTGGTATTGTCTTGCTGTCAAATTTCAAAGTTATCTGTACTTTGAGATGGAAAAGCATCTGAGTTGGGTACACAGACAGCTAGTTTCACTAAGAAAGGGAAGTGAAGCACATCACCACGGCAGAAGCCTACGAACATCACAAGGAAGGAATTACAATAATCTCCTAATAGTATCTCAGCTAAAGAGGCTGCAGCTATGGACAAGTCTCATCACAGATCATCGGTGCTATTTCATTTGCCAATTCACTGATCCCCCCCCCCCCGAAAATGTTATTTCCCTACTCCAATAAAGAGAATGTTGTACACTTTATACACCAAAGTATCAAGGTGAATAATAAGATTTGAAATAGGTTCACTAAATTGCAATTTTAAAAATGACCAAGTCATTATTATAATACCAAATTGCAAATGCAACCTAAAAGTCTCCTTAAAGGTAATGTAAGATGTATTGTAGTTTTACTGGTTCTTGACATAGTAAATTGGTATGAGAAACATGTCAGTTTAAGTGCATTATTTGGTTAGAGTAATTAAGTATCTGCTGTGTGTAAGACAATCTACAAGCTACTGTATGCATCAGTATGCACAAATGAAAACCCATAGAAACAATATAGATGTTAGATAGGTTTACCAGGGCCTTCATAACAGCATCGATTCAATAATAGTATTAATTCAAATGAACAATCAAAATTTACTTTTTAAATAATTCTTGAAAGCAGAACCAGAAAATAATCTTAGAAGATAAGAGCTCTGGCTGGTGTGGTTCAGTTGGTTGGAGTATCATCTCATATACCAAAAAGTTGCCAGGGTTTGATCCCCTGTTGGGGCGCTTGTGGAAGGCAACCAGTCGATGTTCTCTCTCGCAGTGGTGTCTCTCTCTCTCTCCCCCTACCCCCTCTCTAGAATTAATGAGCATATCCTCCAATGAGGATTTAAAGAAAAGAGAGAGAGGTTTAAGAAACTCTGTAAATTAAATCTACAAAAGTTAATTTATTGGTTTAGAAAAATATTGCTGATCATGGTTGAATTTATTCACAACTTACAAGCACTGTACAAACACTATGAGCACCTGTTATTTACATTAGTGGATAATTATTGTTACCTGTAGATATTAGTTGTGCATATACCCTCTGAGCCTCATTTTCCTGACGTGTAAAGTGGGGGAAGTAATAATCTCTCTATTCTACAGAATTAATGTGAGGACTGACTGAAGTGATGTACATAAAGCAGTAAGTCAGGTGTCCTGGTCATAGAAAGTTCTTTCGAAAAATAGAATCATATAATTTCTCTCCCAAGTCTTCCTGGTTTTACCAAGAATAAATCCAAACACTCTCTCAAGGGCCCAAACATGTGACACTTGCCTACAACTTTGTCCTCATCTTATACCATCTCCCCTTTGCTTGGTGTGAGCCAGCCACACATGCTGGTCTTCTTCTGGCAACTTGAACACACCAAAGAAATTCTCAATTTAGGACCTTTGCACCTCTTGCTGCCTCTTCTTGGACTGGCCATCCTCTAGGCCTTTGAGGGGTGCCCCCTTCACCACTCAGGTCTCAAGTCAGTGGCTCTCTCCTCCAAGAGGTCTTCCATGACCAGAGGTTAAAAGCTGTCTAGCCCCTCATCCAGCCTCATCCTTTCCAGCCACATTAACCTGTTTACTTCTTTCACAGACTTCAGCCACTGTTAAAGGTAACTTTCAGAAAAAGGTAAATTCACAATCCTCATGCACAAATAAAAACAAACATTTTAGAGATCCAATTCTACTCCTTAACGAACACCCATGCAGATGTTATAACCAGTTAAAAAGACATTCTGTAGATCAAACAAATTTATATATCAGGAACATTGAAAAGAATGGTCACCAATTAAAAAATGGGCAAAGGAACTAAATAGATACGTCTCCAAACAGGACATACAAATGACTAAGTGACGTATGAAGAAATGCTCATCACTAATCATCAGAGAGATGCAAATTAAAACAACAATGAGGTATCACCTCACACCTGTCAGAATGGCCGCC
Organism: Molossus molossus; assembly: GCF_014108415.1. NCBI lineage: Eukaryota > Metazoa > Chordata > Mammalia > Chiroptera > Molossidae > Molossus > Molossus molossus. Next base: position 216,986,215 of record NW_023425344.1, on the reverse strand, counting down.
ATCAACAAATCATCAAACAACAGGTGTTGGTGAGGATGTGGATAAAAGGGGACTCTAGTGCACTGTTGGTGGGAATGCAGACTGGTGCAGCCACTATGGAAAACAATATGGTGTTACCTCAAAAAATTAAAAATTGCTGCTACAAACATGGGGGTATATATATTCTTTCTGATTGGTGTTTCAGGCTTCTTAGGGTATATTCCTAGAAGTGGAGTCACTGGGTCAAATAGAAATTCAATTTTTAATTTTTTGAGATAGCACCATATTGTTTGTAGCAGCACTATTTACAATAGCTAAGATCTGGAAACAGCCCAAGTGTCCATCAGTAGACGAATGGATAAAATAGCTGTGGTACATATACACAATGGAGTACTACGCAGCTGTAAGAAAGAAAGATCTCTTATCTTTTGAGACGACATGGAGGGACCTGGAAAGTATCATCCTAACTGAAACAAGCCAAACAGAGAAAGATAAGTATCATATGCTCTCACTTATTTGTGGAATATAATGAACAAAACAGTCTTTGGAATGGGGTAGTCCCAGAGACGTGGAAGTGGGGTACAGACTGACAATCCCCAGAAGAGGGGGTGGAGTGGAGAGATAAACCACAGAACTTATATGCATGTATGCATGAACAATGGACATGGACAACAAAGCTGGGGACAGGGTGGGGAGGGGGGAATCAGTGGGGGAAAAAAGAGAAACATCTGTAACAAAAAATAAATTAATTTTAAAAAAAGAAAAGAATGTTCAAATGGAGATGAAACTGGCTTTTTTCAGGGGAGTATTGGGGAGAGTTGGGGAAGAGAGGTCAACTGCAACTGTACTAGACTGGACAGAATTTGCAAGTGTTTAAGAATGTTTTGCATTGTCATCAATTGTCTACAACTTACAGAACTATAAAATTGCTCAAAAACAACAAGTGACTAAAACCATATAACCTAGAGAAATATTCTCTCAATGATGCATTGTTTTCCACTGAAGCACAACTTTTTCTATACTCTATATTAATTCATTTATTTGTCATTTTCTATTGAACCACTTACCCATCTACCAAAGTACGCCCCCAGTGCAAGCTTTCTGAGGGAAGGGGCTTTGGTTTGTGCACGGATGAATCCCAAATACCTGGGACCATGCCTGATACATCAGTAATCATGTTATAAAAATAACTGAAGTATAAAGAAAATGGTTGTTACATGGTAGCTGTCACTGCTTTATATGTACCATTTTCATCATTCTTGATATTTGTACTGTCTTGTCCACATTTTTATCCTCCTTTTCCTCCCATGCTGATTCCAATGTTTTTAGAAATGCAGAATGTAGAGCTGAGGGGAAACTCAGAAATCAATCAAATCCAAACCCCTTGTTTTATGGACCACAAAATTGAGGTCTAGAATGATTTGCCAAATGTTGGTAGGAGAGCCAGGGCTAGACCCTGCTCTTCTGATATTTAGCCCAAGGTTCTTTCCCTAAACAAGAGTTTCTTAAATGTGAATAGTGTAGTAATTCATTTTCATAAAAGTAAAAATCCAAGATCTCAGAGGAGCACTGATTTAAGAGTTCAAAGTATATTGAAATATTTTTCAATATTCAATATCACCCTAAAAGACAAGTTTTTATTAAAACTGATAGAATATTAACAAATTACCATAAAAATGAAAACTAATTTTAAAAAATCCTCTTCTCATAAACCCTTGAGAATGTACGGCTAATGGTTTAAGAAACACGGTCCCAAGTCCTGGCCCTCCAGGCAACCTGACGTCAGAGCGTCGCACCTTTTCCACCATCACTGCTTGCACATTGATTTAATCCCACAAGTGTCTATAGTGCTTGGTTATTAAACATAAGGTACCGCGAGGCAACAGATATAAAATGAAGCAGGTATCGTCATTATATTGAAGGCTTTTTAGTCTAATGAAAGCACTAAGACAAATATACCATAATTCGAACACCAGACCAATCATGTGTATTTGTCATGGTTCTCCAGAGAACTGGCTCCTGCAATTCTGGGGACTGAGAAGCCCCACTATCTGCATCTGGTAAGCATGTGACTCAGGAGAGCCAATCATGGGAGTTCTGTTACAAAAGATGGAAGGCTCAACACGTCTCACTTCAAGTCTGTAGGCTAAAAAAGACCAATGGCCCAGCTCAGCAACCAGGCAGAAAAAGGTCCCCCTTACTCATGGGAGGGTCAAACTTCTTGTTCTAGTCAGGCCTTCAACTGATTGCCTCTCACATCAGGCAGATAATCTACTCAGTCTACTGAGTTAAATGTAAATCCAAAAACATCCTCACCGACACCCAGAATATTGTTTGGCCAAATATCTGCACATCCCATGGCTCAGCCTAATTGACACATGAAATGTACTGATACAATATGTAAACAGGCATAAAAAGTAAAATTTAATTGCTGTAATAATTTAAATGTCTTGAAAGAAGAGTTCACTTCAGAAAAAGGCTATTGAATTCCCTCATCTATTCTTCCATTCTATTGTTTGTTTGTTTGTTTCCATTCTATTGTTCTCTTTATTGGAGCAGATATTTATTGAGAGTTTGCATGGGAGAGATGCTGTTTTAAAGGCTGGGATTTCAACACTAAGCCCCAGCCCATTAAGATATACGTTCTGCAAATGTGGACAGCACCTAGGCCGTGGAATCGTGTGCATTCCTCCCTGCTCTCCTGCTTAGACCTTGGCCACGGTGTCGCACTTCCCACACTACCCACAGCTTCCTACCTGTCACCACTCTCATGCTTGCCAGTGCTACTGGAAGATTAGTTCACCTATTTCCAGCACACTCATTAAGAAGTCTGGTGATCATTGGCCTAGTCTGTGGTCCAGCTAAGCCTTTTAATCATCTCCTCTTCTTTCTGTTGTGCCTGCTGGGCCATGCCCACTTCTATCTGTCGAACTTCACTGCACCTGGACTAAAAGGGACCTTCACAGTCGCTGTGGAAGCCACCTCGCACAGGGCCTGTGGGCTCCTCAGTGCCCCCTGCACACTCTGTACTGTTTTATAGCTATGTCTGTTTAGCACAGGCTCACAAGCATGATCACATTTTCATATCTCAGCAGTCTTCAAGGATGGCAGTTATTGTGACCTGCATTTTACAGATGAGAAAATGGAAACTTTAAAGGATTTTTAAAAAATCTTCAAGAGCACACTTTTTGTAATTGATGGACCCAGGTTTTGAAGTCATATAGCCTCCTTCTGGATTCCAAAAATTTCCATCTGTGTTATTCTGTCTGTCATTATCCTCATCCCAGGACACATTCTAGCTCCCATTCTTTTTCCTGGGCTCTTGCTTCCTTTCCTGTTCCCACGTCTGCCTCCATCCTCTTTTCTGCTAACTGGTTCCTGACTCCCAACCTGATCAGCTGGAGAAAAGGGTGAAGTTAAATCCGAAGTTAATCAAACACACACACATCTATTTGTTCAGTATACCTTTCAGTAAGGCCTGCCAAATATCAGCCTACATCTCTCTTTTCATGCCAACTTGTGGAAAAGCAGCCAATTTCTGCTTTAAAAAAAAATCACATCTCTCTCCCCCAAGCCCTGATTGTAGTCTATTCTTCTCACTCTGCCAGAATTATGCCTTCCCATCGCCACGAGGTCCACACTGCCAAACAGAATGGCCTTCCTGAGCCCTTGTTCTATATGACCCCTATGTTTTATTTGGTACTGTGGACCACGGAGTCATTTGGAATATGTCCACATAGGTCGAATCTCTAAATAGAGCAGTAGTTCTTTACTGGGCAAAGATGGGGGAGGGCAATTTTGTCCCCAGCTGACATTTAGCAGACATTCTTATTGACTCAATGAGGGAATGCTACTGCCCCAAGTGGTCGGAGGCTAGAGATGCAGCTAAATATCCTACAACGTACAGATAGCACCCCCCCCCAACTCCCCAGAAAAAAAATTATCCAGCCCAAATGTTAATAGTGCCAAGGTTGAAATCTTTAGACAGAGCCAAATAGAAGAGAATTGTTGGCATTTTTTGCGGCTCAAACTCCAAGTAGACCCACGTGGTTTAAATGGTCATAATTGGGTTACAGAAAGGTTCATTGCGCCTCTTCACTTTGACATCTGGCACCCAGGAGTTTGACAGAATGGTATAGGCACAGAGAGAGAGCACACTGTGACCAGGCTCTGGGTGTGTGTCAGAATATAACACCAGGTACCAAATACCAGCTACGAATTGCTAAAAGCTTTGCAGTACGGATGCTTTTCAAAATGCACCCATTTGCCCCGATATTCAGGTTGGCAGTGGTGTTTCTATTAGCAGTGCTCAAAATCTAGTTTTATGAAACTAATGACAGGGAATTTTCCACAAAGAGATTGTTCTCCCATTTCTCCTCATGTCTGGCTTGGTTTGTAAGAACAGAATCCAGTTTTCTCGTCATCACTGCTCAGGCGTAGGGGGTTTTTAGAAGGAATTGGTTGGAGACTTATGAAAACAAGATTTATTATGTTGTGGAATATCTGAAAAAATACTCGATAAAGTAGAGAAAACTTAAACTTAATTCTTGTTACAAAAATTGCACATGTCCTATTCAGATATTTTTTAATAAGATATAATCTCTCCATTTTGATTCTAGAAATTAACATCAGCAAATCTATACCCTGAACCCCAAGGTCTTCCTCAATTCCAGTAACTTTTGCATTAGGAAAGGTCCCTACTACCTTCAAGTTGAATTTCACACTAATTTTGTTTAGAAACCCCCGTTTTATTCAAACCTAAATAATTATAGTTTTAAAAATATTCAGCGTGTTCTCAAGAGTCTCTCTGAACTATAAGATTTATACAATAGAAAAACTACTGAAAATGTAAATTCTATGCAATGGAGCCCAATAATTTTAATTATTTTACATAGGCAATACTGTAGTGTTAACTTTTTATAATACTGCCTACAATTTAAAAAAACAAAAAACAAAAACTGTGCACAAAGTGGAAAAAATTTAAGCTTTAGTGAAGGAAAAAATATATATGTTTACAGGCTCCTATCCACAGATCTGATGCTCCATGAAATTGTGCCTTTTAGTCAAGTAGAAAAAGCTTGCCAAATGTCAAAATATGTTAACAACACTTTTCTTCACCTGGTCCATGGCCTTCTGACAAACCCTGCAGCACACAGAGCATTTAACAATCTCCATTTTTATTACAGCTTCACTAACAATTAGAATCACTTCTACAAAGTTGATTTATGTGTGATCATATTTAATACTAAAAATGCCTCATCAAAATACCCTACTTCCACAAATGTCCTGAGGACATCAATTTCTTTTTTGCTCTGTGTTGTGGAAACTTCTTATTCCCTTAAAATCTTATTGTTCAACCCAGTTTATTATTTCTTAACTCCCTATTGCTATTGTTTTCTTTTTTTCATCTCAAATCCTCTCCCTCCCATGAAGTTCATTTTATCCCAGCTGTGGAATACCACAGGGGTTAAGAGCATACAGACATTTCTGGATCTTAGTCCACACTTTGAGACTTGTTGGTACTTGAGGCTCGTTAGATTCAGGCAAGATGGGTTGCTGCTTCTTAAAGCATTGCATGCATGTTTCAAACTAAAAGAAAAGACCAGAAGTTAAAGTCCTAGCCAGGTGTTATCTCAGAAAAGATGCTTTCTTCAGGGACATCTGCTTATATTTCATTGGCTAGAATATATGAGAGGAAACAGATGGACTGAGAAAGAAGGAGTTTGTAAGATACCCACCGAGTCTTCCTTCACTGTCATGGGAAGTGTAGGAGGTGTGGGGGAGTTCCATCAATGCAGAAGGCTTGATATGGGACTTTATTCATTTTTTAACTTTCAGTATATTCTCATGTATTTAAACTTACACACTCTTGATTGCGTGTATTTATGGGTTAAATTATCTAATTATAATAAAATGCAAACTCACATAAAAGACATCTTAAAATTATTGTTATAAGAAAATTATATCAAGATACTAATAATAATTAAAACACAAACTACAAGAGAAGGTTATAATCACACACATTCTGTAATTAAAATGATCACATTCCAAACAAATTATACTAGAAGTCAGGCAAAATATGTTGAAATTATCTGAAAGACTTAAGAATGAACCTCCCTTAAGTGTGTATGCAATCTTGAAATACTAGCATGAAACCATTATGGTTTGTCTGAAAACGCCCAGAATTTAAAACATATCAGCACCAAGCACACAGAACATGGAAACAAACCTCTTCAACTACTTTTTTTTTTTAGCAATGTTTAAATTGATGGAATTTTTCACCTATTAAATTTTTTCATACATTTTATGAATATTTAGAACTTCCTTTTGAAGTTTTCTTACCTAATAGAAAATAGGCAAAGAGACATGAATAGAGAAACACTTATTTCTTTTCCACAGCAATGTTGGCTGAAATGATATATGGAAAATAATATGGTGATAAACTAAAGTGCATTTCTCTGTCAGCAAGAACTATTAAAAAACTCATGAGGGAAATCATTGCTGCTGCAGAGTTGGATAAGATGGTATTTGAATAAATGATCCAGTGTGTGAGAATGGCCATAAAGTTAGATAAAAGTTAAAATACTTTAGTATCTCTCAGCTTAAAACTTTTTTTAGATTTTTCCCCCCATAACCCAATTCTTTCTTTGTTGTTGTTATTGTTTTACATTTGGCTTAACTTTTTTTTTTTTTTTTAATCTTCATTGTTGTATTATAGATGTTCCCTCCTTATCCCCACCCCCGACTGATCCCTCCTCCCCCTATCACTCCCATCCTGCTTTCCCCACACTATGGTCTGTGTTCATTGGTTATGCATATATGCAAAAAAGTCCTTTGGCTAATCTCTTCCCACCCTGATCCCCATCCAGCTTCTCTCTGTAGTTTGTCAGTCTGTTACCTCCTTCCATGCCTCTAGACCTATTTTGATCATCAGCTTATTTTGGTCATTATATTTCATAAATAAGTGAGATTATGTGGTACTTGTCTCTGACTGGCTTATTTCACTTAGCATAATACTCTCCAGGTCCCTGCATGTTGCCTCAAAGGGTAAGAGATCTTTCTTTCTTATAGCTGCATAGTACTCCATTGTGTACATGTACCACAGCTTTTTTATCCACTCTTCTACTGATGGACACTTGGGCTGTTTCCAGATCTTAGCTATTTTAAATAGCGCTATGAACATAGGGGTGTATATGTTCTTTCTGATTGGTGTTTCAGACTTCTTAAGATATATTCTGAGAAGTGGGATTACTGGGTCAATTGGCAGTTCCATTTTTAATTTTTTGAGGAAACACCATATTGTTTCCCATAGTAGCTGCACCAGTCTGCATTCCCACCAGCAGTTACTAGAGACCCCTTTTCTCCACATCCTCATCAGCCATTGTTTGATGATTTGTTGATGGCAGCCATTCTGGCAGGTATAAGGTGATACCTCATAGTCATTTTAATTTGCATGTCTCTAATAATTAGTGATACTGAGCATTTTTTCATGTCTCTTGGTCATTTGTATGTCCTGTTTGGAGATGTGTCTAGTTAGGTCCTCTGTCCATTTTTAATTGGACTGTTTGTCTTACTTTTGTTGAGTTGTATGAGTACTTTATATATTTTTGGATATTAAACCCTTATCCAGTGTATCATTGGCAAATATGTTTTTCCAAAGAGTGGGTTCCTTTTTCATTTTGATGCTGGTTTCTTTTGTTGTGCACAAGTTTTTAGTTTGATGTAGTCCCATTTATTAATTTTTTCTTTTGTTTTTCTTGCCCTGCAATGTATCAGTGACAATTCTGCTAAATGTAATGTTTGAGGTTTTCCTGCCTACATTTATTTTCTTCTAGAATTTTTATATTTTCATGAGTGACATTTAAGTCTTTTATCCATCTTGAGTTTATTCTTGTGCATGGTGTAAGTTGATGGTCTAGTTTCATTAAAAAAAAAAATTTTTTTTTTTTTGCATGTAGATGTCTAATTTTCCCAACACCATTTATTGAAGAGACTGTCTTTATTCCATTGTAGGTTCTTGCATCCTTTGTCAAATATTAATTGAGCATAATGTTTGGGTCAATATCTGGGTTCTCTGTTCTGTTCCACTGAGCTAAGTGCCTGTTCTTGTGCCAGTACCAGGCTGTTTTGATTACAATGGCTTTGTAGTATAACTTGATATCTGGTATTGTGATCCCTCCAACTTTGTTCTTTTTTTTTTTCTTTCAAGATTTCTGTGGTTATTTGGGGTCTTTTTTGGTTCCCTATAAACTTTTAGAATATTTGTTCTAGATCTGTGAAATATGCCATTGGTACTTTAATAGAGATTGCATTGAATCTTTAGATTGCTTTGGGGAGTATGGACATTTTAATAAGGCTAATCCATGAACAAGGTATATGCTTCCACTTTTTTACATCTTCCTCTATTTCCATTTTCAATATCTTGTAGTTTTCCGAGAACAGGTCTTTTACTTCCTTGTTTAAGTTTATTCCTAAATATCTTAATTATTTTGTTGAAATGGTAATTGGGATTTTTTTTTTAGTTCCTCTTTCAGAGTGTTCATTGTTGGTGCATAAGAATACCATCAATTTCTGGATGTTAATTTTGTATCCTGCTACTTTGCCAAATTTATTTATTAAATCTAGTAGTTTCTGATAGAGTCTTTGGGGTTTTCTGTGTACAATATCATGTCATCTGTAAATAATGGCAATTTCACTTTCTCCTTTTCAGTTGGATGCCTTTTATTTTTGCTTCTTGTCTGATCATTGTGGCAAAGACTTCTGGTACTATGTTGGATAAAAGTGACAAAAGTGGACATCCCTGTCTTATTCCTTTTCTTAAGGGAAATGCTTTTAGTTTTTGCTCATGGAGTATGATGTTGGCTGTAGGTTTTTTATATAAGGCTTTTATTATGTTGATAGATGATCCCTCTATTCCTGCTTTGCTGAGTATTTTATCAGAAATGGGTGCTGGATTTTATCAAATACATTTTCAGCATTTATTGATGTGATCATATGATTTTCTCTTTCATTTTGTTTATGTGGTGTATTACATTTATTGATTTTCAAATATTGTACCAGCCTTGTGTCCCTGGGATGAATCCCACTTGTTTGTGGTGAGTACTTTTTAAAATATATTTCTGGATCTTATTTGCTAATTTTTTGTTGAGGATTTTGGCATCTATGTTCATAATGGATATTGAACTGTAATTTTCTTTCTTTGTGGTGTCTTTATCTGGTTTTGGAATTAGGGTTATGCTGGCTTTATGAAAAGAGTTTGGAAGTCTTCCTTCCTCTTGAATTTTTTGGAATAGTTTGAGAAGAATAGGTGTTGGTCCTTCCTGGAATGTTTGTTAAAACTCCCATGTGAAGCCATCCAGACTCAAACTTTTTTTTTGCTGGGAGTTTATTGATTACTGCTTCAATTTCCTTAATTGTTATTGGTCTGTTCAGGTTTGCTGACTCTTCCTGAGTTTTGGAAGACTGTAGGGTTCTATAAATTTGTCCATTCCACCTAGGTTGCCCAATTTCTTGGCATATGATTATTCATAGTGTTTTCTAACAATCCTTTGCATGGTGTCAGTTGTCGCTTCTCCTTCATTTCTGATTTTGTTTTTTGGGTCTTCTTTCTTTGTTTCTTGGTGAGTCTGGCTAAGGGTCCATCACTCTTGTTTATCTTTTCAAAGAACCAGCTCTTGGTTTCATTGATCTTTATATTGTTTTGTTTTTTTATTGTCTCTGTCATTTATTTCTCCTCTGACCTTTATTATTTCTTTCCTTCTACTTACTCTGGGTTTTTCTTTTTGTTCAGTTTCTAGTTCTTAAGTTATAAGGTTAGATATTCTATTAGAAATTTTTCCCATTTCTTGGGATAAGACTGTAATGCTATGAACTTCCCTCTCAGGATTGCTTTCGCTATGTCTTATAGAATTTGTCTTGTTGTATGTTCATTTTCATTGATTTTTAGGAGGTTTTTTGTTTTTTTTTTTTCATTTCTTCCTTGATCTCCTTGGTAACCCATTCATTGTTTAATAACAGGCTATCTAGCCACCATGTGTTTAAATGTTTTTTAGTGTTTTTATTGGAATTATATTCTAGTTTCATGTCATTGTGGTCTGAGAAGATGCTTGATATGATTTCAATCTACTTGAACTTGTAGAAACTTAGTTTGTGTTCTAACATGTGGTCTATCTTTGAGAGTGTCCCATGTCCCATTCTTGAGAAGAATGTATATTTTGTAGTTTTGGGGTGTAATTCTCTGTAAAGATCAATTAAATCAATATGCTATAGTGCATCGTTTAGGATCTCTGTTTTCCTATTAATTTTTTGTCTAGAGGATCTATCTAATGATGTCATTAGGGTGTTAAAGTCTCCTTCTATGATTGTATTGCTGTCAATCTCTCTCATGATGTCCTCCAGAAGTTTCAAAATATATTTTGGGTCTCCTATATTTTGTGTGCATATGTTTACCAAGATTATATCTTCTTGTTTGATTGGTCCTTTCAATATTATGTAGTGGTCTTCTTTGTCTCTTGTTATGGCCTTCATTCTAAAGTCTACTTTACCAGATATGTACATTGCTACCCCAGGTTTTTTTTGTTTCCAATTGTTTGGAAAACATTTTTTTCCATCCCTTCACTTTCATCTTGTTTGAGTCTTTTGTTCTGAAGTGGGTCTCTTGTGGATAGCATATATATGGGTCACACTTTCTTTCTTTCTTTCTTTTGTACGTGCTCTTAGCAGGAACCAAACCTGGGACTCTCTGGTCCACAGGCCGATGCTCCAACCACTGAGCCAAACCAGCCAGCCCTTTTTTTTTTTTTTGGTGTCATGCTTTCTTATACATTCAGCTACTCTGCAATTTTTTATTGGAGCATTTAATCCATTTACATTTAAGGTTATTATTGATATGTACTTATTTAATGCCATTTTCATTTATTATGCCTAAGTTTCTCTCTATTTCTTCTGTTTCTTATAGTAGTTCTTTTTACATTTCTTGCAATGCTTGTTTGGTGATGATATATTCTTTTGCCTTTTTTTTTTTTTTTTTTTTTTGTCTATGAGGTTCTTTATTTCACCTTCTATTTTGAATGATAGCCTTGCTGGAGACAGTAGTCTTGGTTTCAGGTCCTTGTGTTTTGTTATCTTGAATACTTCATGCCATTTCCTTCTGGCCTATAGTGTTTCTGTTGAGAAATCAGCTGACAGCCTTATGTGGGCTTCTTTGTAGGTAACCTGTTGCTTTCTCTTGCTGCCTTTAAGATTCTCTCTTTGTCTTTAATTTTTGGCATTTTAATTATGATGTGCTTTGTGTGGGCCCCTTTGGGTTTTTCTTGTTTAGGATTCTCTATGCTTCCTGAACTAGTATGCCTTTTTTCTTCACCAAGTAAAAGAAGTTGACTGCCACTATTTCTTTAAACAGATTCTCTAACCAGTGCTCACTTTCTTCTTTTAGTACTCCTATGGTGTGGATGTTTTATGTTGTCCCACAGCTCTCTTAAACTGTCCTCCTGTTTTTTTAATTGTTTTTTCTTTTTGGTTCTCTGAGTGATTTTTTTCTATCTTGTTTTCTAAGTCACTGATCTGATCCTCAGCTTTTTCTAATCTGCTGGTTATTCCTTCCATTGTGTTCTTTATTTCTGCTATGTCATTCTTCATTTCCAATTGGTCATTTTTTATTGTTACTATATCTTTGCTCATGCTGTTGAGCATCCTTGTAATCATTACTCTGAATTATATATCTGATCATTTGTTTATCTCTATTTCATTTAGCCCTTATTCTGGAAAATTCTCTTGTTCTTTCTTCTGGGGCTTGTTTCTTTGTTTCACCATTTTGGCCATCTCAGCAGGGATTGGATCCTTCCAAAATCTACCTGTGAATATCAATGTTACACAGATTGTGGCTCCCTCTAAGAGGTTTGGATGTGCATGGAAGGGATCAACCTGAACACCAATGTCTCATCTTATTCTCCTGGGTAGAGTCCCAGGGCAGGCAAAAATACAAATATCCCAGAGATCCACCTCTGCCTGTGGGCTGATTGCTAATCTCAGTCACTTAATGAGCCTCAGATTGTAGTCTTCAACTGGATGTTATTCCCCCCCTTCCACCATTCCCCCCACCCCCACCCCAAGCCAGCAGAGTGAGAGGATTTCCAGCAGGTGGGGCAATTGCTTCCCCCAGGGTTAAAGCTGCTTTGAGGGGAAAACTCAGCCTGAGAAAGATGGTTTCTGCAATGTGGGTTAATGACTTAGCACAGAGACCTAGACAGCTGCCTTCACATCTTGGTCTCCAGAACCATGAATCCCAGTGACCATGAGGCAGGCCCAAGGCTCAAAGCACCCAGAGATTTGTCTGTGCCTGCAAGCTGGCTGATTGTTTCTGACAGTTAAGGAGCCTCAGGCAGCTCTTTTCCTGAGGTGCTAACTTTTTCTGGTGTGCAGGACCAAATGCCAGTGGGTAGGGCAATTGCTCCCCGCCCTGGGCTATTGCTGCTGTGATGGAAAACTCTTCCTGTGAAGAATGGTTTCTGCAGCATGTTTTAATGGCTCAGCACAGGAGCCCAGGCAGCCACCTTCGCACCTCAGACCCCAGAGGCATGAAATCCAACAATTGTGGGCCTGGCCCAAGGCTCAAAGCATCCAGAGACTCATCTCTGCATGTAGGCTGTCTGGTAGTCTTTGACAGTTGATGAACCACAGGTTGCAGCCTCTGTGCTATGTGCAAAGTCCTGCTGGTGGGCAGAGTTGAATTCCAACTGGTGGGGCAGTTGCTCCCTCCCCAATCCCCACGGGGCTAAAACCTCTTTGATGGGAAGAGTCTGCCCAAGAAAAATGGTTTCTGTAGTGTGGGAAAATGACTCAGCATAGGGCTCCTGATGGCCTCCTTTTCAAGCTCTTTCCCCAGCCCCCAAAACCCCTAAGTCTCCTCACACAGCTCCAGTCCAGTCTGCCCTCCCTCTGCCAGACCCAGGGTGAGTGGCTTTAGCTGAAATTTAGTGCGCTGGCCCTTCAGGCAAGTCCAGTGTTCCTAGTGCCTCTTCCTGCCAGACAGGACCTCTGCTCTGGTGTTTTTCACAGCCAGGTGTTATGTGAGCACCTTTCTCTGTTTTGCCTCTCTGTGCTGGGGAGCCCAGCTTGGGGTTAAGCCCAGACTTCTCAGGGGGACCTTCTCACAGCTAAGAGAGCCCTGAGCTCCTGCCCATGGGAGCCCAGCCATCCCTCTTACACCTCTGTACTTCCTACCAGAATCAATTTGAGCCCCTCTTTATGTTCCTGGTTATAAGGATTCTCTCCAGCTGATCTTCAGTTGTTTTTTCTGGAGGGGTTTTCTTTATTTTAGTTGTAATTCCAGTTTGGTCCCGGGGACTTCGGTGTAGCTTCCATTCACTCCACCCCCATTTTTCTGATCCTTCTCAATTCCTATTTATTAATTTAGCTGCCAAACCTTTATTCATTTGCTCATTTATTCATCTACCTAACACATATTTTCTATGGGTCTACTGAGTCAGCTCTACATTCTTTATCAATAATTATTACACAAATACTTGCAACTTTATAAACCACTAAAAGAATTAACTCAACATTACAATGACTTAATATATTCAAAGTTTATTTCTTGTTCACATTAGATTTTCAATAGGTCTAATGGCTTCTTCCCAAGAAAGCTATCTTCCAAGTAATGATGTAGAAGTCCAGTGAGCTTTCACTCATGTGCTCCATCATCTCAGCACAGGCTGCCAGGTCACTGTAGCACAATTTCCAACCTTTTTTGTCTCATGGCACCCACAAAATAATTACTAACATTCTGTGGCACACCAAATAATATATTTTTTTGTGAATCTGACCAAAAATATAGGTATGATTTGATTCATTCAAACCAGATGGTTAATGTCGTGTTAGCTATTGTCGTTTTTTAAAATTTGACAATCTAAGGGAAAAGAGGTCAGTGCCCTTGACTAAATAGTCAGGTATCACGTGTTTTAAAAATTCTTGCAACACACTGGTGGAAAATCACTTCTGTAACAGGAAAAGACAGAATGAGTTTTCGTGCAAGGGCTTTTTACAGCCGTAGGCAGGAAATGACTCGGGTCACTTCACTTACATTCCATTGGCTGGAATTACTTGATGGCTCCATTAATGGCAAGACTGTAGGGAATACAGTTTCCTGTGTGTCCAGGAAATAGAAGAGAAATGAATACCAATGATCACTAGTAATATTTTTGACATTTAAGCAACATAAATTTTAATGAAAGGCATGTGTAACAGTAAGCATTATGGAACAGTTTCTTTGATAAAACAAGAAAAAGATTCCAGAGCAAGATTATGAGAAAATGTTATGTGTGAAATTAATTTACTGTATATTCTTCAGACAATAAATTTTAGCAACGAGGTTGAAATACAAATCCTAGTTTTTGGAATAATTATATTTTCCATGGAGTTGTCCCAGCACCTCTGTGAAATATCAATTGACCATATTTGTATGAGTTTCTTTTTGGACTGTCTGTGTTATGCCATTGATTCGTGTGTTGATTTTTGCACCAGTAACTGATGATTTCAACAGGGAACAAAAGAAAACAAACCATAGAAGCAGGAACCATATAAAATATTTCAGTAATCCAGGTGAGAAATGATCGTGACTTGAAACAGATGGTAGCATCAAAGTTGAAAATAATTTGTCAGATTCTGAAAATCTTAAGAAAAAGAGCACGAGATTTGCTTAAAGGTGCAATATGAAGTGTGAGGGAATGTGTGAGAAAAAGGGTGTAGTCAAGAATTTAAACCTAAATAATTAGAAGAAAGCTTTTTCCATTTTCTAAGACTTGAAACTCAAGAGGAGAGGCAGTTTTGAGATCAATAAAAAGACATGTTAAACTGAGGGCATGTTAAGTTTGATAGTCCTAATAGGTTGGAGTGGAGTGGAGAGGTCAAGAAGCCAATTTGTGTGTGTGTGTGTGTGTGTGTGTGTGTGTGTGTGTGTGTATTTGAGACTGAAATTCAGGGTAGGGTAGAAATTGTTGCTGGAAATATATATCTGGGAATCCTCACCACGTTGATACTATTAAAATCCATAGAACTAAAAAGAGTAATATAAAATATTTGTACAAAAGAGATGTGTGAGACTAAGAGCTAAGCACACAAATGTTTACAGGTCTGGGAGCTGGGTAAGTATCAGGAAAAATGACTAATAAATCATAGGAATTATATGGAAAAGCAAAGACAGTGGTATTCTGGAGACCAAATAAAAAATCAGCCATTGATGGGCTATGAAGTTATTTCTAGTCTTATATCATTAGACTGTTTCATTTCCTTTGGGGTATACACCCAGAAGGGGAATTGCTAGATCTTATGGTAGATCTATTTTTAATTTTTAAAGAGTCTGCATACTGTTTTCCATAGTGGTTGTACTAATTTACATTCCTACCAACAGTGTATATATACACACACACATAATAGAATATTATTCATTCATGAAAAAGGAGGATATCCTGCCACTTGGGACAACATAGATGGACCTTGAGCACATTAAACAAGTATTGCATGATATCACGTATATGTAGAATCTAAAAAAGTCAAACTTGTAAATAAATGAACAACAACAACAACAACAGAGAGTAGAATGGTAGTTATCAGGGAGAGGTGTTGGGAGATAAAATTGATGGTTTTTAAGGCTACATAGTTGTAATGAGTAGTAAATAATCCATAAATATTTAATGTAAAGTATGTTGAATATAGAAATAATAGTGTACTATAAGTATATAATGTAATAAATATCCTTACAATGCAGCCATATTACAATATATAAATGTGTCAAAGTAAAATGCCATGTATCTTCAATTTACACAATGTTACATGTCAAATTTATTCAATTAAAAAAAGAATTTGCCACTGTATCTATCAACGTTGTTGATAGGCTGAGGAAGATGAGGGCTGCGAAGCCATAGTAAAATTGACATAAAGTATTTTGGAGGTTGTTGGTGTTGATGATAGTCTACTTGGGGTTGGTTCAAGGAACAATGGGAGAAGATGTAATTGACAGAGTAATTTCGGAGTTTTGTTGTAACAGGAATCACAGAAATGTGTAGTAGCTCGGGTAGAATGTGGAGTCAAGGCAGTTTTCTACCAAGCTGGGATAGACTAGAGTGTGTTTATATAATTTTGGGAATGATCAACCATAGAGGTAAAAACTGGTGATGCAGGTGAAAAGCGACAATTGCAAGAGAATATGAAACTGAGTGCTCAGGTGGAGGAGTTGACCAGAGCCCTCACAGAAGAAGAAAGGGCATAGTGCTTGTGAGTGGGCTGAGGGATTTGTCAGTGGTAGCATGTTGACATTCTCTTCTGGTTGCTTTTATTTTCTCGGTAAAATAACAAAGGATTTACACCAACTGAGCTTGAAATAGGGAGCAAAGGTGTTGAAAGTCCAGGAAAAAAGGCGAATATATGAAATCACCTATTAGGAGAGTGAGGGAAAGAATTGACAAAGGGGTTTGGGAAGATTTCTGGGTGTGACTAAAGGCTTAGTGGACCATTTAGCTCAGTAGTGTGATTGCTCCTATTATGTTCATCTACTCAAGTGCGGGTGTAGAGTGAGTGAAGAATTGGATTTAACCAACTATGACAACTATGATGGCAATAAGGAGAGCTAACAGAGTGCAGGGGTGATTAGAAAGATATACTACATTATATAGCTGACCAAAGGACAAACTAAAGACACAGGGTTAATGAATGAAAGTGTCATAGAATTTCTAAAGATGTAGACTGGTAATTTGAAAAATATTTCATTCTGGATTATGAAGGCAGTGGGTCATGGTCAGCCTTTTTAAAACTAAACCGAGTACAGTGGGAGAGAAGGGAAAACGAAACACCAGATTGAAACATCATATTAATAGATGTACATGCATACTGGCTGCAATATAAAATGCATTCTTTAATGTGGGTCCTGGCCAAAACTCTTTGTAATCTCTCCATTTAAGGGAGGTGCTTGGTAAAGGCCTGGGTCGTTAGGCTCATCTGTTACAACAAATACAGCTTCATTGCAACAACTTATAACACATCTGTTTGGGAAACAAAACAATCAACTTTTCAACTCTATTAGGCTCCAAATTATGGGGCTCTAATTCCATTTAGATTGCAGGCAGGGGCAGAGAACCTCTCTTCTAGCATATTTCTTTCTTTCTTAGTTTTCTGAACAGTGAGGTCTAGTTTAAACTCATAGTTCTCTATCAAGACATTCTTGCAGAAAATAACAAGAAATCATCAATACACACCAAAAAAATCTGGATTTCCTGCCATTTCCACTAACACCACAGCTTTAATGGGAACATGGCTTGTGTTTCAAGGTACAGCAGGCAAAAAAATCGGCCCAGTGTTCCACCACCACAAGCAAAATTCACCAGTTCCCAGTCTAGAGCACTGTGTCCTCCCTCCCAAGGCCCTGCTGAGTTAATTCCATATCATAGCCTCCTTCTTCCCCTTACCACATTTTGTTTCAGGCAGGGATAGTAATTAGCTGAATGCAGCAGAGATTAAAAATAATAGTTATTTTTTAAAATGGGAATTTTACTTTACTCTTCATGAAACAGAATAGCCCAGGGCTGTTAAAGCAACTCCTCGGTGCCGCCAACATCCCCAAATCTATCTTTCTAGCCAGCCCTTTGGTTATGTATCTGTTTTCTACCAGCTTTATGCCTATTCTTCTTTACTCAGCTCTGGACTACTGGCACTGGGATTCTGCAAACTGTTTCCCAGCTCTTTTGGCAGCCAGTTTCTTGTTAAATTCTGCCAAAAGGAGTCACTGATGTGAGATTTTAGAGTGGAAGAAAGGAAGAACAATTCTGACTCTGGCCCTGGAAGCATCAGTAGTTGCTCTGGTAGCTGGTGATTGTAAGAGCAGTGACCAGATGGTTGTGCATTTCCTCCAGCAGGCCAGCTCTGGCAGGGGTACCTCTCTTTGGAAGTTCTAACCCCTGCATGCTAGACCGTGCATGCAAATGGACTTCATTACACAGTGATAGCAGTTTTGTTTTTTTTAAATTTCAGGATGATATCTTTTCTTCCTTCTGCTCCTCCAGGCCTTTCCACGCATTTTAACTGTTTTTCTATTGAATGCTCTCTGCTTGAAATACCTAATATGTTTTTATTTCCCTGTGTAGATCCTGATTGACACTTGGTACCAGTGGAAGTATCTCGGGGAAAAAGATGATAAAAGATGAGAATATGAATGGACTTGAACAAAGTGATGAACTGATTATCAGTGTAAAATATGATGCTGATATCCTCTGGTGCGGTTAATTTCCACAATTACTGTAAGTATCATCTGTCGAAATCTGGGAGAGAATGCCTATGGAAGACAGGGCTTGGGAAACCAAGTGGACACTGAACCAGACCATCACGGTGGTCATAACAGCACAGGATGGTCTTGGCTAGTTCTGACTGCATCAGAGAGCTTGCATAAAGAAAATCACAAACTCAAGGCTTAAACTTTTTAGCATCAGTAAGACTGAGAGCTGAAATTCTAAAATACTCAGAATTTGTTTTTATAGTTTGCAAAATACCACAGAAGTAGCATTCATACACTTTCCAAGTCTCTCATGTGAAAGTGAAGTCCTTAAGTGGGATGGAGGGAGACCCTTAGAATTGGAATGGAGCCATTGGTAAAATCTGAGAACCACAAACACCAATTTGCTGAGCTTGCCAGTAGAAGAAACTCTTCCTCCTCTATTAATGTCACTTGAAGCGGATACCTGTAAAAGAAGGCTCATTTTCCCCTAGCTCCACTCCGCTACCCCTACTTGCTTCAAGGCCCATCACTAGAGCCACAGTACAGAAAGCTCTAGAAGAAAACATAACTTTAACCAGGATAGAGTTGACCTTAAACTCAATGCTAGAAAAATATTAATTTAAAACAGTGGAAACTTGGAAAATGTGTGTTAAAATGCATTCTAAGGTCTTCGTGAGGGTTTGTGGAGATCAGCTGTTAAATGGGGTTTGACTGGACTCTATCTCACAGTGGACCCAATGGACCTAATCATTTTGTGGTTATTTCCTCAGTTTCTAAATGCAGAATTGGAATAAATACACTTGGGAAATGGCAACATTATCATTGTACAGGAACTTCCTCTCTTTATCAGCATGTAAACCAGAGTCGAGGCTTTATGTATGGGGGCACTAGAGAGAGTAATGCCCTCATCAAAGACTTGAGAGTTTAGGGGTGATGATTCCTATCACATTCTCACTTAACTGCCCTGTTTGCCAGTGGGTTACAGAGAATGAGAACAGAGCATCATAAATCCAATTAGGTGCTGATTTCGCTTCACAGCTGCTGCTCCAGATGTGGTACAGTTTATTGAAGCAAATTAACACAGCCCTTGACAGCTGATATGCATACTTATCAGTTAAATGCTTTTTCTCCATTATAGTATCGAGGACCAGCGGAAGCTGTTTCCCCCCCAAGGGTGAAGGCCTTATCAACTCCCCTCCTCTCAGTGATAACGGAGTGGGAACAACCTAGATCCACCTGATATCCACAGAGCATTCACTGTGCTGACTCAGCCTGAGGAGCAGTTCATGACAAGTCTCCTAGAAGTCTCAGTAAGACAAATGGGTGCCAGAGTGTTGGAAAGGAACACCATGAAAATGCAGGGGTCTGTCTCTTAAGAAAAGTTTCAAAGGGTTCAGGTGTCTGGGATTTGTCGGAAAACCCCTTCCAAAGTGAAGGACAAGTTTCCTATCATTAAGAAAGAGGCCCAACCATCATCTGCATTTTTTAAACAATATATGAGTCTGCTGTACTCATTTGCTGAGTAACTGACAATTGGGCAAGACTGGGAGCAAAGAAAGGTCTGCAACAGGACCAAGTCGTACTGCAAACTACTCTAGCAATTAGGCACTGACCCAGCTGATGTAACGGTGGTGAAGTCTGCGCAAACAGGGATGCTGTGCAGACCTCTGGCTCCTGCTTGCTACTGGGCCCAGAGAAAGACTTTGTGTCTGACCATGGGGTACCTACCAGATGATCACAGAATCTGAGCTACCCATCCATCATGATCTGAATGATATCTAATTCAACAAAACATGAAGAATGTGGAAATCAACACTCTGTTATTAAGCGGAAGTGGTATATACATTCTAAATCAATGGCTAGAGTACGGTACTTTTTTTAAAAAATTTATTTATTTTTATTAATTAATTTTAGTTACAGATGTTCCTCCTTTTTCGCCCACTGATTCCCCCCTCCCCATCCCTCCCTGCCCTGTCCCCAGCTTTGTTGTCTATGTCCACAGTTCATGCATACATGAATATAAGTTCTGTGGTTTATCTCTCCCCCACCACCCCCTCTTCTGGGGATTGTCAGTCTGTACCCCACTTTCATGTCTCTGGGACTACCCCATTCCTCAGACTGTTATGTTCATTATATTCCACAAATAAGTGAGATCATATGATACTTGTCTTTCTCTGTTTGGCTTGTTTCACTTAGGATGATACTTTCCAGGTCCCTCCGTGTCATCTCAAAGGATAAGAGATCTTTCTTTCTTACAGCTGCGTAGTACTCCATTGTGTATATATACCACTGCTTTTTTATCCATTCGTCTACTGATGGACACTTGGGCTGTTTCCAGATCTTAGCTATTGTAAATAGTGCTGCTACAAACATGGAGGTACATATATTCTTTCTGATTGGTATATCAGGCTTCTTAGGGTATATTCCTAGAAGTGGGATCACAGGGTGAAATGGCAGTTCAATTTGAAATTTTTTGAGGTAATACCATATTGTTTTCCTTAGTGGCTGCACCAGTCTGCATTCCCACCAGCAGTGTACTAGAGTCCCCTTTTCTCCACACCCATGCCAACACTTGTTGTTTGATGATTTGTTGATGGCGACCATTCTGACAGGTGTGAGGTGATACCTCATTGTTGTTTTAATTTGCATCTCTTTGGTGATTAGTGATGATGAGCATTTCTTCATATGTCTCTGTTTGGAGAGGTGTCTATTTAGTTCCTCTGCCCATTTTTAAATTGGGTTCTTTGTCTTCCTTTTGTGGAGTTGTATGAGCACTCTATATATGTAGGAAATTAACCCCTTATCTGATATATCATTGGCAATTATGCTCTCCCATACAGTGGGTAGCCTTTCCGTTTTGATGATTGTATCTTTCACTGTGCAGAAGTTTTGAGTTTGATGTAGTCCCATGTGTTCATTTTCTCCTTTGATTCTATTGACTTAGGTGATGTATCAGTGAAAATTCTGCTGTGTATGATGTCTGAAATTTTGTTGCCTACAGTTTCTTCTAAGATTTTTATGGATTCATGAGTCACATTTAATTCTTTTATCCATTTTGAGTTTATTCTTGTGTAGGGTGTAAGTTGATGGTCTAGTTTCATATTTCTGCATGTAGCTGTCCAATTTTCCCAGCACCACTTATTAAAGAGGCTGTCCTTACTCCATTGTATGCTCTTGCCACCTTTGTCAAATATTAATTGAGCATATTGCCTTGGGTCCATTTCTGGGTTCTCTGTTCTGTTCCACTGGTCTATATGCCTATTCTTGTGCCAGTACCAGGCTGTTTTGATTACAGTGGCTTTGTAGTATAACCTGAAATCTGATAATTGTGATCCCTCTGACTTTGTTCTTCCTTTTCAAGATTGCTGTGGCTATTCGAGGTCTTTTTTGGTTCCATATGAACTTTTGAAGTATTTGTTCTAATTCTGTGAAGTATGCCGTTGGTATTTTGATGGGGATTGCATTGAATGTATAGATTGCTTTGGGTAATATGGACATTTTAATGATGTTTATTCTTCCAATCCATGAACAGGGTATGTGCTTCCACTTTTTTATATCCTCCTCTATTTTTTTTTTTTTTCAATGACCTGTAGTTTTCTGCGAATAGGTCCTTTATTTCTTTGGTTAAGTTTATTCCTAGGTATCTTAATTTTTTTGCTGCAATGGTAAATAGGATTGTTTTCTTAGTTTCTCTTTCTGTAAGTTCATCATTGGTGTATAAGAATGCCATTGGTTTCTTGACATTAATTTTGTATCCTGCTACTTTGCCAAATTCATTTATTAAGTCTAGTAAATTTTTGATGGAGTCTTTGGGGTTTTCTATGTATAGTATCGTGTCATCTGCAAATAATGACAGTTTCACTTCCTCCTTTCCAATTTGGATCCCTTTTATTTTTTCTTCCCATCTGATTACTGTGGCTAAGACTTCCAGTACTATGTTAAATAAGAGTGGCAAAAGTGGGCATCCTTGTCTTGTTCCTCTTCTTAAGGGAAATGCTTTTAGTTTTTGCCCATTGAGTATGATGTTGGCTATAGGTCTTTTATATATGGCCTTTATTATGTCTAGATATGATCCCTCTATTCCCACATTGCTGAGCGTTTTTATCAGAAATGGATGCTGGATTTTGTCGAAGGCTTTTTCGGCATCTATTGATATGATCATGTGCTTTTTATTCTTCATTTTATTTATGTGGTGTATCCCGTTTATTGATTTGCGAATATTGTAATAGCCTTGCATCCCTGGGATGAATCCCACTTGGTCATGGTGGATAATTTTTTTGGTGTATTGCTGGATCCGATTTGCTAGTATTTTTTTCAGGATTTTGGCATCTATGTTCATCAGGGATATTGGCCTGTAGTTTTCGTTCTTTGTAGTGTCTTTTTCTGGTTTTGGAATTAGAATTACGCTGGCTTCATAAAACGAGATGGGAAGTCTTCCTTCTTCTTGAATTTTTTGGAATAGTTTGAGGAAAATGGGTATTAGTTCTTCTTTGCATGTTCGGTAAAACTCTCCCATGAAGCCATCCAGGCCTGGGCTTTTGTTTGCTGCGAGAGTCTTGATTACATCTTCAATTTCTTCTGTTGTTATTTGTCTGTTAAAGTTTTCTATCTCTTCCTGGTCCAGTTTTGGGAGACTATGTGTTTCTAGAAATGAGTATGGTACTTTTTAATCCCATAAAATACTACATGTTAAAGAATCAAAGAACAGGAATGAAAGAGGTTCTTCTCATTACTACTTTTGACAATCTGCTGCTTAAAGTGTTTCTCCCTGTCCCTTAAAATTTGAACTCTACTGATCTGATTCAGAGGTCTTAGTTTCTAAGAAAGTGTATACCAGTTTGTATTAAATGCTTCAAGGCTCTCAATTAGACCCTACAAAAGCTTAGTGGGGTAAGTAAAATGTTCCCTATTTAAAATGGAATTCAGTTATATGCCAGAGGTCACTCAGCTGATGGTAGGAGGCAGCGCTAGGACCTGAATGCACATTATTTTGCTTCCGAAGCCGGTGCTGGTGCCCACTAAGTCATTTGAGCCTCAAAGATAACTAAAATATTGCAACTCAATGTTCTCAATATAAGAACACGGAATACTCAAACCCAACACAATGGGAAACCATGTCTTGCTGACAACAAGCCCATTTATTCCAGTTCCTATTGCTGTGTAATAGCCACCCCAAAACAATGAGAGCTTTTAGTTTTGATCATGAATCTTCAATTTGGGAAGAGCTCAGTGAAAACAGCACTGCTTCACTAATATCAGCTTGAAGACTGAGGGCTAGAATCATCTGAAGGCTTGTTCACTCACCTGTCTGGCAGTTGATGCTGACTATATTCCCTTCTATGACAGCTGGGGCCACACCTATGCATGGCCTTTCCATGGGGCCTGGGCCACCTGACAACATGATGGCTTGTTCCCAAAGGGTAAGCAGAATAAAGAAGAGAGAGACAGATGAAAGTCATATAGCCTTTGATGACACAACCTCAGAAGTCACATAGAGTTACTTCTCCTGTGTTCCATTTGTTCCACAAAGGCTGGCCCAGGTTCAAGAGGAAGGGAAATAGACTCTGCCTCTTGGTGGGAGAGTAGCATGTTTCTAGAAGAGCATGTGAGGCCAGAAATATTGCCAATGGCTACTTTTAGAAAATAGACTCTGCCATACCATTACTAAGACTAATTGAGTAGTAGAACTAAAACATATTGGTATATTCATACGCAGTCATGGTTAATTCAGGAACTATGATGGTATTACATCTGTAGATGAGATCCATGGTGAATTCAGCTACAGGAAGTGAAGAAGATAAGTGAATTGCTTATAACCTAGAGAAGAGTTTAATTTTTATTTTTTAGATATAAAAAATTCCTTCATGCCTCACCACCATCCTAAATAAATAAATAGAGTCCACTCTATCTAATTTATCATGTCCATTGAGTATAGGCCTCAAGAGTGTTTGAATGTAGCAATGAATCTTTACTGGCTTCTTTGAGTGGGATAATAACAAATGCCACAAGGATAATTTTTATGAGAAAATAGCAATACTTGTTCCCACTCTGTCATAATTTCAAAATAAAACCATATTAATTACCAGCCCATTTTATAAAGACAGAAGAAAATACAAGGAAGTCATGTTATATACAGAGGGTGAAAAATCAGTCTTACCATCATCCTTATTTCCTTCTAGAAGTTGAATCTGAGACGTAATAGTTTGATATATGACACGTTACATGAGCACTGACACACTAAACAAGGAATAGGAATGAAACAGCATCAAAATCGGTGAATGACACTCAATGTTTACCTGAGTAATTCCTAAACCTAGTAAAACCAAGTCTCCCCTTAGGCCGCACTACTTCATTGACTCTTGGCATCCTGCCCCATGCAATGACTTAACCTCTCCCAGCTCCATACCTCTCTTAAGTATCATGGGTGGTCCATAGGAAGGAGGGTGGGATAGAAGGACACTTCATGTGTTTATACATGGTTCTCCTATGTCCTACTTCCTACTTGGGGGAACCCTCATTTCCACACCAACATTGTTGTCTCCCCATGCTCCCCAAACTGCAAGACCCCTCACATAGGCTGTGCTGTGTGATATATGAAACAAAGGAGAACAGACCTCTGCTGACCCCCCACACATGGCCACTCTACCTCTCACCAGAATCCCATGAAACCAGTTTATTCAGTTTTCTCCTCCATTCACCCTGTACACATCCAAAAGGTTGGACTAGAAATTGATGACAGAGACCAATGTTTCTAGACTGTTCCATAGGCACCCCACAGGCATCACGCACATTTTTAGGTGTGCCCAGATGAGTCTGAATCCCACTTAAGGCTCAGTATTGGGGCTCTATTACAATACTTCAATTCTGTAAACTCTTTAAGACTTTCCAATGTTCCCTAAATGCAATGCTGGGTCATGGCTGATGATGAAGTTTGGTGAGACAGGCATGACTCATGGAATGAATGAAGAGTCTGAGTTGCGGACTCAGGAGTTATTCTGGAAAAAACAAAAAGTTAGAAACCAGGATAAGCCAAAGATGGGCTCTCAGAGAATCCAGCTTGAAGCCTAATCAGATATGTAGGAACCAGTCACTGAGTAATACTTCCATTCTCCCTTCAGCCCTTTACTTTCATTATGGAAAAGCTTGATAGGGACAGAAGTAGACTTTATGAGTACAAAGATTAAACATTTCTAAAACATGAATTTTATTATTCTGGCCTTGATTTACATCTTTTAGTAGCTCCCCATTGTCTTCTGGATACACGCATGAAGTCCTAAACACAGCCATACAAGGGCCTCCCTAATCAAGTTCTTGACTGCTTATTCAGCCTCATCTCCTGTATTAGTTTGCCAGGACTGCCTGGCAAGGCTGGGTACCAAAGCTGATGGCTTAAATAATAGATATTTATTTTCTCACAGTTCTGCAGGCCAGAGTCCAAGATCAGAGTGTTGCTTTGATTGGTTCCTTCTGAGGACTCTCTTCTTGGCTTGTAGATGACCCTGTTCTCCTAGCGCCTTCACATGGTCTTTCTTCTTTGTGTGTCTGTGTCCTAACTTCCTTTAAGGACATTCGTTGTATTAATTATGGCCCAAGCTAATTATCTCATTTAACATTGATTATCTTTTTAAAGATCCTGTGTTCAAATACAGTCCCAATCTGAGATGCTGCTGGTGGTTAGGACTTCAACGTATGAGTTTTGGGAGGACAAAATTTACCCCATAATACCTCCTATTAACTCTCCCCTCACCTTTTTCTTCAACACACAGACACACAACACAATTCTTTAGTTATACCTAATGTTTTTTGGATTTTTTTTACACATGTTGTTACTATGTTGGAATGCTCAAATATCCTTTAAGCTCAGCTTCCTCACAAGCCTTCATTGCATTCCATTCCTTACAGTATGTTCCCAAAGAGCTTTCTGTAAAATTCTATCATGTTACCTATCGTTCAGAATTATACTAGTCCCTTTCCTTATCTTTCTTCCACTAGCATATCAAAGGCATATGTGACCTCTATCTGCACACAGTAGATGTCCCACACATTTTTAATACACTAATGAAGCATTTATTATTGTTTTATTTCTAATAACTAGGTGACAGTAATCATTAAGTTAAGGAGAGGGGCTATAAGCTTAATTTCCCCCATGGCCAGGATGAGTGCTACAAAGAAAAGAGGTAAAAGGCTGCTATTAGATTCAGAGTCTTGTTCATCAGGGTAGGGTAGGGGCAAAGCGTCACAGAGGAGGTTGAAGCAGCATAGACCAAGTCTGGGTCCTAATGCTGGGTCTACTCTCTGGCTCTGCTTACTCTGTGCCTGGAGGTAAATCATTTGACTTTTCTGAACTTCTATTTCCTCCTCTATATAAGTGTTATTATAAATGTCTATTTTGAATTGACATTGTGAGAATTCAATGAGATAATGTACACATGTATAGAAGATAATCATTATTCATACTTTAAAAAGATATTGAGCCCTGGCCAGTGTGGTTTAGGTTGGAGTGTGCTCCCATATAACAAAAGACTGCAGGTTCCGTTCCCAGTCAGGGCACATACCTAGGTTGTGGGTTTAATCAATCCCCGGTCGGGGCACATAGGGAAGGAAAACATTCAACATTCTCTTTCACATCGATCTTTCTCTCTTTCTCTCTCTCTCCCTTCCCCTCTCTCTAAAATCAGTAATCATATCCTTGGGTGAGGATTAAGGAAAAAAAAAAGTATATTGATAAAAGAAGTCTTAATAATATGGAAACATGCTAATATTTAAAGTGAACACAATTGAACAATTTTATGAAATTAAGTCTATGATATTTTCAATTATGTAACAAAAATAACACATATGTACACAAAAATACAGACATTTAGAAGAAAGACTGAGAGCAAATATACCTTTATGTTAGTTGGATCTTTCAGGAAGCAGATCTCATGATGGGATGAGGAATGTAAGGTCTTTGTGGGGAAGTCTTTGTTGGAGGAAGGATACCTGTGAAAGATTACAGGGGTTGGAAGTCAGATTGGGCAGACATTATCTCAGAGCACTGTGCAGATCTGCTACCTGAGATGAAGGAGTGGAGAGAGCAGGCCTCACACAGCAGATCTGATGGTCTCTCAGCCCAGCAGGGAGCTCCCGAGCAAAGACTGGCCGCTAGAGGGGGCCCATGAGGCGCAGAGTCTGCTGGGAACCGGCACTTCCATCATGCTCGGGTTTGTCAGGGAAAAGCATGGCTTCGGTGCCAAAGTGCGAAGCCTTCCAACGTGTTAATGGCTGGAGACTATCAGCTAATTATCCTCCTCACCACTGAACTGACAGCTCTTCCTTGAAAGGGAATCAAGTGGCCTATCGCCATGGCCGCACACCTAGTACTCTCTAATAAACACGGTAAGAACTGTTTATTTCTTTCTCATAATTTTGTATATTTTAGAAATTTCTTATACCTTATCATTCATTTTCTTTTTTCAGAAACACATTTTCAATTATGCTCAGAAAGAAAAAAACACCTTTAAATTTCTTTTATAAAACAATAAGATATTCTTAAATGCTAAAACAGTAGCAGTTTTTTTTTTATTTTTATTTTTATTTTTTTTTATCCTCACCCGAGGATATTTTTCCATTTATTATACAGATAAAGTGGGAGGGAGAGAGAGGAAGGGGGAGAGAGAGAGAGAGAGAGAGAGAGAGAGAGAGAGAGAAACATCGACGTGAAGGGACACATCGAGTGGCTGCCACCCGCACGACCAACCAGGGCCGGGGACAAACTGCAACCGAAGTACGTGCCCTTAGCGGGAACCGAACCCGGGTCTCTCCGGACTGCAGGCCGACGCTCTAACCGCTGAGCCAAACCGGCCAGGGCCATTAGCCGTTTTAATAGTAATATGTGTAATAACGAATATTTTGTTAAATGTATACTATATGCCAGTCAATATACAAAGTGCCTAACCTGTACTTTACTATTTCGTTTTTGCAGTTGTGTTGATTTTCCCATTTTGTCTATCAGCCTTCTTAGAAGAAAGCAATAGAACTGACTTGGGTTAACGTGGAGAAGAAATGTGTGGGGTAGCCATGGAGAAGCTAAGAGTCTGCAGGAAAGCTAATGGATGGGGTCGGACCCAGGACCCAGGGGTGGGAGCAGTGTGGCCAGGCCAGATGTTGCCTATAACTCCACTGCTTCTGGATGCTGGGTTCTCAGCATGATCCATGTCTCATGTCTCCTTACATGTGTGCTCTCCTTCCTCCAGAGGCAACGTCTCAGCAGGAAGAACTGCTGGCTGAGACGAGGTCACGTGCTGGAGCCCTGACCCACAGGGTAGGGGGTTGAGAGCATGTCTGGCCTCTTTGTCCTCCATGATGGGAAGACTTGGATTCCTCAGAAGGAATGTTGTGTGATGGTAGGAGGGAAGAAGAGAGAGAGGGAGGAAGAGAAAGAGCACAAATGAGAGAGAAAAGAAGAAGAGAAGAAAAAAACAGGAGGAAAAAAATCCTCTATTTTGATTTTATAGATGACGGTAACAGAAATTAAATAACTTCCTCTCAGACTTACAGATGATCAATAGTAGAGTCGAGATTCAATACCAGGCAGCCCGATTTCCGATGTTGTGCTTTAAATCATGCTACTGTTCTTGCACTGCAGACTGATAGACCAGAAGCATAGACAAGAGTACACTAAATATAAGTTTCTGCTTTTCCAAGGTCACTTTACTTCCTAGACTCTGTAGCATCCCAGACTGAGTGCGTAATTGCATTCTGGCTTGCTTTGAGCACTATCTCTTTTCCTTGAAAAAAGCGTGTACTATTTGAGAAAACGAAGCACCCTGCACACATAATGCAAGCCAGGGAGGAAAAAAAAAAGCTGATCTGAACTGTAGACAGGAATATTTAAGGTAAAGCACACTTGCTGATAAGTAGCTTTTCTCAGGTCTAGCTCATGGCCCTTCTTGCTGTCCTCCCAGTCAAGTAGGAGCAGACACTAGCCAAGACTGTTGTTTTAATACCTCAACTCTGTTCCTTGCATGCATCAGCTACATAAAACAAAAAGCCTCTGCTTTTCCTTATGGGAGTATGCCTTTCCTTGGGATTTTCCGCCCTTAGAGATACAATAATCTACCTTCCTAAATGTTTAAACTAAAGATTCCATTTTTAAAATGAGATATGTCACTAAGACAGTGACTTTCATGGGTTAACAAAAATATTCCTCATCTCTTTTCCTTACTCAATGTATTGCTTCCTATAGATTTTTTTTTTTAAATTCAAGGTCCTCTCTGTCACTTTCTATGTCTCAGTTGCCTCCACTTTCACAAAAAGACACCTACACCATTGCTATCCCGTGTAGCTCACGTTCTGTTCACCACAATTAAGTTCCAGAAAGACTCATTTTATTCCTCAGGTGATCAAAAACTTGAAGATACCAAAATGCAGGATCTAAACAATTATCCCAGGAACTGGGGTGACAAATGCCTTGGAGAGGTGAGCCATAGGGTCGCTGCTTTGGATCCAGGAGAGCTGGGTTTGAACCCCGGCACCATCATTTGTTAACTGTGTGACCTTGAGCAAGTCATGTATCTTCTCTGAGCCTTGATTTCCTTGCAAATAAGAATACTAAACTCTGTGCACCTGAGTGGATATGAAATTTAGGCAGAATGATGTGTGTGGTTGAATTTGGAATTGGTATATAAATAATGCTACTTTCATTGCTATTGGTAGTCTAGAAGGAGTCTTTAAAGCTAGAAGAGTAGCTTTCAAAGTAAGTCCCAAGTGGCCTTTCTGTCTTGCAACAAACATTAAATTTTCTCTTTTTTTTTAATTTTAATTTTTTATTTATTAATTTGTTTTTGTTACAGATGTTTCTCATTTTTCCGCCATTGACACCTTCCTCCCTTTTCTCCCCCCATCCCCAGCTTTGTTGTCTATGTTCATTGGTCATGCATACATGTATGTAAGTTCTGTGGTTTATCCCCCCCCCCAAACGCCCCTTCTCCAAGGCTTGTCAGTCTGTACCCCACCTCTATGTCTTTGGGTTAATTTTGTTCAGCAGTTTGTTTAGTTCATTATAGTCCACAAATAAGTGAGATCATGTGATATTTTTCTTTATCTGCTTGGCTTGTTTTGCTTAGCATAATACTCTCCAGGAGCTTCCATGCCATCTCAAAGAATAAGAGATCTTTCTTTCTTACAGCTGCATAGTATTCCATTGTGTAT
The DNA here is from genome assembly GCF_014108415.1 of Molossus molossus. NCBI lineage: Eukaryota > Metazoa > Chordata > Mammalia > Chiroptera > Molossidae > Molossus > Molossus molossus. The sequence goes on along the minus strand of NW_023425344.1, from coordinate 216,955,785 downwards.
ATGTACCACAGCTTTTTAATCCACTCATCTACTGATGGACGCTTGGGTTGTTACCAGATCTTAGCTATTGTAAATAATTGCTGCTATGAACATAGGGGTACATGTATTCTTTCTGATTGGTGTTTCAGGTTACTTAGGGTATATTCCTAAAAGTGGGATCACTGGGTCAAATGGCAGTTCAATTTTTAACTTCTTGAGGTAACACCATAGTGTTTTCTACCGTGGTTGCACCAGTCTGCATTCCCACCAGCAGTGTACTAGAGTCCCCTTTTCTCCACACCCTCACCAACACTTGTTGTTTGATGATTTGTTGATGGCCATTCTGACAGGTGTGAGGTGATACCTCATAGTTGTTTTAATTTGTATCTCTCTGATGATTAGTGATGTTGAGCATTTCTTCATGTGTCTCTTAGCCATTTGTATGTCCTGTTTGGAGAGGTGTCTATTCAGCTCCTCTGCCCATTTTTTAATTGGGTTCTTTGTCTTCCTTTTGTTGAGTTGTATGAGCACTCTATATATTTTGGAAATTAACCCCTTATCTGATGCATCATTGGTGATTATGGTCTCCCATATAGTGGGATTCCTTTTCGTTTTGATGCTGATTTCTTTCGCTGTGCAGAAACTTTTAAGTTTGATGTAGTCCCAGGTGTTCATTTTTTCCTTTGTTTCTGTTGCCTTAGGTGATGTATCAGTGAAAATTCTGCTGCGTATGATGTCTGAGATTTTGTTGCCTACATTTTCTTCTAGAATTTTTATGGATTCGCAAGTTACATGTAAGTCTTTTATCCATTTTGAGTTTATTCTCATGTATGGTTTAAGTTGGTGTTCTAGCTTCATTTTTTTGTAAGTAGCTGTCCAATTTTCCCAACACCATTTATTGAAGAAACTGTCTTGACTCCACTGTATGCTCTTGACAACTTTGTCAAACATTAATTGAGCATATTGCCTTGGGTCTATTTCTGGGTTCTCTGTTCTGTTCCACTGGTCTATATGCCTGTTCTTGTGCCAGTACCAGGCTGTTTTGATCACAGTGGCTTTGTACTATAATCTGAAATCTGGTAATGTGATCCCTCCTACTTTGTTCTTCTTTTTCAAGATTGCTGTGGTTATTCGAGGTCTTTTTTGGTTCCATGTGAACTTTTGAAGTATTTGTTCTAGTTCTGTGAAGTATGTCGTCGGTATTTTGATGGGGATTGCATCGAATCTATAGATTGCTTTGGGTAGTATGGACATTTTAATGATGTTAATTCTTCCAATCCATGAACAAGGTATGTGCTTCCACTTTTTTATATCTTCCTCTATTTCTTTTTTCAATGACCTGTAGTTTTCTGCGAATAGGTCCTTTATTTCTTTGGTTAAGTTTATTCCTAGGTATCTTAATTTTTTTGACACAATGGTAAATGGGATTGTTTTCTTAGTTTCTCTTTCTGTGAGTTCATCATTGGTGTATAAGAATGCCATTGATTTCTTGATGTTAATTTTGTATCCTGTTACTTTGCCAAATTCATTTATTAAGTCTAGTAGATTTTTGATGGAGTCTTTAGGGTTTTCTATGTGCAATATCATGTCATCTGCAAATAATGACAGTTTCACTTCCTGCTTTCCAATTTAGATCCCCTTTATTTTTTCTTCATGTCTAATTATTGTGCCTAAGACTTCGAGTACTATGTTAAATAAGAGTGGTGAAAGTGGGCATCCCTGTCTTGTTCCCGTTCTTAAGGGGAACGCTATTAATTTTTGCCAATTGAGTGTGATGTTGGCTGTAGGTTTTTATATATGGCTTTTATTATGTTGAAATATGATCCCTCTATTTCCACATTGCTGAGCATTTTGATCAAAAATGGGTACTGGATTTTGTTGAATGCTTTTTCAGCATCAATTGATATGATCATATGGTTTTTATCTTTCCTTTTGTTTATGAGGTGTATCACATTTATTGATTTGTGAATATTGTACCATCTTTGCATGCCTGGGATGAAACCCACTTGGTCATGATGAATAATTTTTTTGATGTATTGCTAGATCCGATTTGCTAATATTGTGTTAAGGATTTTGGCATCTGTGTTCATCAGGAATATTGGCCTGTAGTTTTCTTTCTTTGTAATGTCTTTATCCATTTTTTAGAATTAGGATTATGCTGGCCTCCTAAAATGATTCTGGAAGTGTTCCATCTTCTTGGATTTTTTGGAATAGTTTGAGGAGAATGGGTATAAGATCTTCTTTGAATGATCGGGAAAACTCCCCGGTGAAGCTATCTGGACCTGGGCTTTTGTTTGCTGGGAGTTTCTTGATTACATCTTCAATTTCCTTTGTTGTTATTTGTCTATTTAAGTTTTCTATCTCTTCCTGGTTCAGTTTTGGGAGGCTGTGTGTTTCTAGAAATTTGTCCATTTCTCCTAGATTGTCCAATTTGTTGGCGTATAATTGTTCATAGTATGCTTCAATGATCCTTTGTATTTCTGTGGTGTCAGTTGTTACTCTCCTCTTTCATTTCTGATTTTGTTTATTTGGTTTCTCTCTTTTTGTTTCTTGGTGAGTCTGGCTAAAGGTCCATCGATGTTGTTTATCTTTTCAAAGAACCAGCTTTTTGTTTCATTGATCTTTTGAATTGTTTTTTGAGTCTCTATGTCATTTATTTCTGCTCTGACCTTTACTATTTCCTTCCTCCTACTTGCTCTGAGTTTTTCTTTTTGTTTGCTTTCTAGATCTTTAAGTTGTGAGGTTAGATAGTCTATTACAGATTTTTCTTGTTTCTTGAGGTGGGCCTGTAGTGCTATAAACTTCCCTCTCAGGACAACTTTTGCTGGGTCCCATTGATTTTGTGTTGTTGTTTGTTTGTTTTCATTGGTTTCCAGGAATTTTTTAATTTCTTCTTTGATCTCATTAGTAACCCATTTGTTGTTTAATAACATACTATTTATCCTCCTGTGTTTGAATGTTTTTGTGTGTTTTTATTGTAATTGAGTTCTAGTTTCATGCCATTGTGATCTGAGAAGATGCTTGATATGATTTCAATTTTCTTGAATTTGTAGAGACTTGCTTTGTGTCCTAACATGTGGTCTATCTTTGATAATGACCCATGTGCACTTGAGAAGAATGTATATTCTGCAGCTTTGGGGTGAAATGTTCTGTAAATATCAAGTCCAACTGATCTAGTTTGTCTTATAAGGACTCTATGTCCCTGTTAATTTTTCGTCTAGAAGATCTATCCAGTGGTGTCAGTGGCATGTTAAAGTCACCCACTCTGATCGTGTTGCTATTGATCTCTCCCTTGAAGTCCTCCAGAAGTTTTTTAATATATTTTGGTGCTCCCGTATTTGGTGCGTATATGTTTACCAGGGTTATATCCTCTTGTTGGATTGTTTCTTTTAATATTATGTAGTGACCTTCTTTGTCTCTTATTATGGCCCTTGTTTTGAAGTCTATCTTGTCAGATATGAGTATTGCTATGCTAGCTTTTTTTCATTTCCATTTGCTTGGAAATTTTTTTTTCCATCCCTTCACTTTCATCCTATGTGAGTCTTTTGTTTTGAGGTGGGTCTCTTGTAGACAGCACACATATGGGTCTAAATTTTCTTATGTCAGACCTAAAACAGACCTCCCCAGGCAGTGGCCTCTCATAGACAGTTCTAGGCCAGGGCAGGGGTATCCCTGGCTGTTAGAAAGATGATCCCCAGCTGGTACCTGGCCAACACACCCATGGACCTCAACTCCAGCAAAACAGTGGGCTGCTCGCCCACCCTGGGGCTGAGGAATTGTCAGTTCACACCATTTCCCGGAGCACTGCTCCACATCTGTGCCAGGGTAGGTGGTGGGGAGGAGAATGCTGCCTAGCGCTGTATGTTCTCACATTCTAGTCTCACATTCTTTACTTTTACTTAATACACTCATCACAAATCATAATCATACTTATTTATATGGAGAAAAGTTTAATGCTAGTCTCTATTTCTATATTTTAAGTTCTTGGAAAGTATGGAAATGTCTATTTTTAACACTTTGGTGTTCTCAACACCAAAGTATGTGTCATAAAGTAGTCACATGAGAATAATTTACTGAATACATTTATCAACAATAAATAAAATATTCTTGGGAAATTTAGTAATTAAACCTAGTACCGCAGTGACTGTCATCTTGCATGGCAATATTTTCTTTTCCTTTCAATATCTGGTAAAAGTGAGATCATAGGAGAGGCAGTTAAGAATTGATATGAATACAAAGTCCAATGAAAACCTTGTATTTTCTCTATTACATATTCAATCAATTATTTGAGTAGCTAATATTGACTGAGGTAATGTATGAAAAAGACATTATGATTTTTTTTCTCTTGTTTGTGTTCCTTTTTAATTTTGAAAGCATAATACAGCAATGAAGTGTTCAATCTTTGATTTACTCTCCAGAGATCCATTGGGAATGCTGTCCTTTTAAACAAGACCCAGAATCTCAGGAACACTGCTCTGGAAATCCATGGCTAACATTCACCTCTTTGGTGGGGAAGGAAACCAGCACAGTCAGTCGGGGGCTGGTGATGGGGTGCGCATAGACATTTCCTACATCACTTTCCTTTTCCCATGTACACACAGTTCATGCAGCTAACAACAGATATGCATTTTGGAGAATTATTTTCTGCAAAATATTTCCAGACAGTATCTACAATTTACCTTATCAGGCAAGAAATATACATATATTTTTCTTTTTTGATTGTTAAAATTTAGTCTGGCATTGATTGGAAGGAAAAATGAATTTTAGTAGCTCTGAGATACATTGTTCCCCAACCATCCCTATTAAAACTCCATAAAAAATACAGAATTTGGGTTGTTGCATGAATTGGATTAATCACATGATCATGGCACAGTGTTGGCAGGCCTCCAGCAAGGCCCAAACTAATGGTGTACAGCTGTCACAGTGTTCCAGGGGGGCTAATAAGAAAAGCTCTAGGATGTCTGTTAAAGCAACTGGAATGCAAAATAAGAAAACCGAGTTGAGCATTCTGTCAGAGATAAGGACCTGATTTAATAGAAAAGCTGGGGCTTGCCTCCCACTCAGCCAAGGCATCTACTGAGAGGAAGCATTACAGAAGTAACGCCTGGACACGGCCTGGGCTTCTGCCAAAATGCTGAGGGATGCGAGGAGAGGGGAGACCGAGCAGCAAGTCACAGAAGATTTTTACCGCAAATATAGTTAATATCTCTGCCCATTTGCAGAAAGGCATGCTTATTTTAAAAATGCTACCTGGATTTTTAAGGGCCCTGAAATTATCTTCCACATATGGTAAAGCTGAAGCTATTCTTTTTTAAAAAAATCCTGTTTTTATTGATTTTGTAGAGAGGAAGGGGAGGGGGGAGAGAAACATCAATTGGTTGCCTCTTGCTGTGCCCCAACTGGGGATGGAACATGTAACCTAGGTATGAACCCTGACTGGGAATCAAACCTACAACCAACTGAGCCATGCAGCCAGGGCCTGAAGCTATTCTTTACATGTTTATCGAGCAAATGGAGTGTGCTGGATACCAGGCTAGACTTTGGAGACCAAGATTTCCTGGCCTCAAGAAACTCACAGGGTAATTAAAGAGAATGTGAACAGACTACACAGAGTGGAAAGGGAGCTAGACTAGACCAAGTACTTGACAGAGGGAAGAGTTGTGTCTTCATCTTTGAATACCTCTAGCTCTTAGCCCAATGCCTGGCATGTACTCAGTTCTTAATGAATAGAACTGAAATAGTAAGAGCTTCATAATACAGGAGCTAAGAGGAAGGGCTGCTTATCTATTCTAAGTGGCGAGGATAAAGAAAAAGTCAGAGACAGCTTTCCAGAGGAAGTAACATTTGGACAGAAGTCACATTTGTTAATTATAGGTAGGAGCTAAACAATCAAAGAAAGAGATCAAGAACATTCTAGGCAGAGGGAAGACTTTGTCCAAGAGAGGGCAGTGATTGAGAGTGGGCGATTTCCTAGAATTGCAAATACTGTACTTTGTTATGTCTGCAGTGCAAGGTGGGTGGTAGGGAATAATCGGACATGGGGCTGGACAGGTTGGACAGGGACCAGCTCTTGGAGAAGCTCTTGCTAATGATTTTGGATTTTAACTTCAAGACACCTGAAAAACCACCGAAGCATTTTAAGCAGGAAATGGACATGACTGAATTTACAGTGTTAAAAGATCACTATGATAGTTTTTTGGAGGATTACTTGGGGGGGGGGCAATAAAATTGTAGGGAGAGTATGACCAGGGCATTTTGAAATGATCTACACAAAAACTGATGGGGACTGAATGTAAGGTGGTGGCTGTGAGGATGGAGATATATGGACTAATTTGACAGATATATTGGGGGTAGAATTGGCAAACCTGGTGATTATAAGCAGAGGCAAGATAGAAAAAGGCATTAAGAAAAATCTTTAGGGTTCTGCCTTGGGCACCTGGGAGAAGGGTAACACCACTCATTGAGGTGGTGAAAACTGAAAGAGAGAGGTTTGGCCGAGGTGGATAATAATGGGCAATCTTATTTATCTGAGGAGCTTGAAGGTCTGGGGCAATTCAAGCTAAGCTATCCAATAGGCTGTTGCATGTCTAGGTCTGCAGATTATAGCTCATAAGAGAGCTCTGGACTGATGATGTAACTTTGAGAGTCATTGGCTCTTAACTTGTCGTTGTAGCCTAGAGACTAGATGAGGACATGCAGAAGAGCAGGAGCATGGGGGAGAGCCTGAAACAGAGCCTTATGTGATCAGCAGAGGGAAGAGAAAGTTTCTCTGAGTAGCTTGTCTGAAAGAAAAAAACAACAAAAAACTAAATAAATTGAGAAAGAAATAAGAAAAAATGTGTGTGTCTGGAGTAGATGTATACCCATTAAAGGAGCAGCACAACAGCAACAACAAAGGGTGGGCAGCATCTTGACTCTAAGGATGGGGCAGCATCTTGACTAGGGATTTTGCTTAATTTTAATGTATTGTCTCCAACATCCAGCATTCCCTCACCATTGATCACACATCATAATTGTACCGTCTTCTTTTTTCTAGTGTAAATGGCATCAGAATGTACCTGTTCAATGATAAGAGCATGACAGGAGAGCCCCTAGAGAAAAATATTTTCCATTTGGAAATCAGAGACAATTGGACTCATTTCTATCTTTCCCGATATAGCTGCTGCTACTTATTTGGGGATGTGTTGTTGTGGTGAATGGGGTGGAGTGGATGGAGTCTAAGAGGAGGAAATTGTAAAAGATGCCATTAAATATGAAAAGACTTAAACTTTACATACCTTGAAAAAGCGTATTCCTTGCAAAGGCTGTATTGAGATTTGCTTCAACTATGCCTGGGGTGGTGATGGGCATTGCGTAATCAATCAGGTTTCTGTCATCACCTCAGACACTGGAGGGTTTTATGGCTTTCCTTTCAATATATTTTCTGAAACTGTTTTTATAATGCTCTTTCTCTAATTAATTTGGGTATTTGCTATATAAAGTCTACTTTACTTGTCAGCCCTGGCACTTAATTTGATGCCTATGTTCCCATATTCAGGGATATTGGCAATCATCTTTAAAATGGAAATCACAAAAATGAATTTAGAATATCTACCTATCAACTGTATGCACCTGAGGAGGCTAAGCTGGCATAACTCCAATGTTGATTAAAAATTCTATGATTCCTGGCTGATTTATTAATACGTTAAGTGCTTATTATAGATGTTTCTAGATGTAAACATTTAAATATTCACTTTACCTACAATAAAAGAAAGTATAGATAATGCACTAAGATTAGAATAGTGAGGTCTTAAAACAAGAAAGAAACCTACAAATCTTCCTCTAAAGAATATAATCAAATAAAAGCAAAAATAAAAGGTGAAAAACAGTAGTTTTAAATAAAGCTACTGTTTTTATTTAATCTCCTTTTTCAAAAAAGTAAACCACATTTTAAGAAATTCTTTACACTTATTATTTTGTTGCCTCACTACCAGCCTTTTCAAGGCCAGAGTTATTATCTCCATTTTAGAGATGAGTATGCTGAAGGGACAGTAAGTGACTTCACAGGCTCAGAGCTAAACAAGAAATCAGACTGCGAACCTAGGTTATCCATAGTCACCTGCCAGAAATCATTCTTCATTCCATGGAAATGGAGAACTGGTGATTTGCAATTCTGTTATTGAAAAAGTAATTGGGAAATCATGCCCTTCCAAAGCGCATTAAAAACCTCTGAATTACCAAACTTAAGGAACAAATTTTGTCCAAATAAAGACACATTTAGATATGCGTGTGTGTGGTGTTCATTAATTAAAAATTTATTAAAAATAAGTATATTTTACAGGTGAAATTCACTACTCAAAAGAATATTTACTAAATAGTGTAACAGGAGTCCTAGTTTACTTTTTTTCCTTTCAATGTGGTGAACCAAATTCAGTCCCTTTTCTCATTCTTACTGGCTTTATGGACTTATTAGATTTGAATATTCCAGAATAGACAGTTCATTGAGTTCATAATAATCTAACTTCCACTGGAACATGTTTTAATACACATTTTTTCTGTCACTGACAAAATGTTTTTCTACCTAGATGTGAAGATTTTCTTTAACTCTATATGTAATTCATATGTAAAACATATATGTGCATGTTTTACATATTTATACATGAATTTATATATAGATAACTAAAGAAATTAATAAGTATATTCACACAAACACACATATATATGAGAGCGAAAGAGAAGACAGATTTAGAATAGAAGACGCTGAAACAGTCTGTCTTTTATTCTGAAGAGTTTCTTATTCTTCTAACCCTTCAGCTAGATCTATTCTGGACCAATACTAAACAGAAATAAATCCAATCAGATTCCATATTATATTAAAGATTAAGGTGTTTATTCATTTCCATGTGAAATGAGATACATGATATATTTTACAGCAGGCTTTGTAACAATCCTTTGTAATAGTTTAATATTTAATGCATACTGTTAGCTTAATAATTGTGAATTTTACTAAGCTTACTGTTCATTTAAAAATCAACCAACATTTTTGCTCATTGGATTCATGGTTGACCAACTGTTTTCACATCAACCTGTCTTCTATGCCAGTCTATAATCCAAGAAAAATGTTTTAAATTTAATTAAACACATTTGTGTTATTGTGCTATTGCAATGTTTAGGCTAAATTAGTGAGTCAAGCATAACATATATAATGGTAGGAATGTTTATATGTTAAAATATTTTATTTAACATATTTTATATTGACATTTTATCAATCCTGTCTTTTCAGAAGTATAATTTAAATTTTTCTTTAAGATAATATAATTAATCTTATTGTAAGACATGGACTTTGTGTATTTTAATTTCTGGAAATTTGGAGACCACTGTTATGCCAGCTCATGATTATTCTTATAATTCGGAATTTTTCTGGACATCCTTATTTTTTTTTAATTTGAATTATAGAATCACCTCTTCAATCTTCTCTTCCACCCAAAATGCATGCTAGTATTTTTACAGTCAATTTCATTGAAATATAATTTACATAAAGCACACTTGTTTTAAGTGAATAGTTTGGTGAGTTTTGATACATCTATATAACTACACTTCCTTCACTGCACAACGTGCCCTAAGAGGTCTTTGCTCAATTTTCCTTTCCTGGCCCCAAGCAACCAATGACCTGCTTCTATCACTACAGATGAGAATTTCATATCAATGGAATCCTACTATATGGACCCTTGTGTCTAGATTATTTTATTCACTATAATGTTAATTGTAGTCACACATATTCTTGTACATAGAGTAGTTTCTTTCTTTCTATTGTTGAATATCATTCCATTGTGTAGGACTACCATTTTTATCCATTCTGAAAGCACAGGGCATTTTTGTTTTCCTGATCTTCAGAGTGAGAATGTGGTGGAGTTCTTGGAGGTAAAACTCATGAAAGTATAAGGACCCACTTAAAACTGGGCCCCCTTGGAAATTTTAACTTCAAGCTACTCTGTGTTGAGTGTCCAGCAATTTACCAACTGCAGTTTAAAGTGTTCCCACTAAAAGAAAAAAAGAAGTGTTCCCACTGATACCGGCTCCAGCTGTGATCCTCTGTATCTGCCTGTCCCCAAATTTCAGAGGAGCAGTTTGTCTTGTGACCTCAGTTTTCTGATGGATCTAAGAGTTGTTGATCTTTAGACTGTTAGGTGTTTTCTCACGAGATGGGAAGGATTATTTCGAAGGTCTTTACATGTCAGCTTCAAAACTGAAGGTTCTTGTTACCCATTTTTTAATTTAGTAATTTGCCTCATTAATGAGTTATAAGAGTTCTCTACATATTGCGGATAAAGGTCTTTTGTCGGGTATATGGACTTCAACTAGTTTTTTCTTAGTTTCCTTTTTCAATTGTTCACTGCTGGTATATACAAAAAGAAGCAACCCCAAACCTTTTTTTTTCTTTATTGATTAGAGGGAGAGAGAGAGATAGAAACATTGATGAGAGAGAACATTGATCAGCCACCTCCTGCATGCCCTCCACTGGGGATCAGGACCACAACCTGGGCATGTGCCCTGACCGGGAATCAAACCACAACCTCTTGGTGCATGGGTCAACACTCAACCACTGAGCTACACCGGCCAGACCAAAGCTTGATTTTTATATATTGATCTTGTACCCTGAAAACTTACCAAATTAAATTATTAGTTCTAATAGCATTTACCCCTTTGGATTTTTAGATGCACATCATGTTGTCTACAAATACTGTTCTACTTATTTTTGTGCTATTGTTAGGTCTTTTCTTTTTTTTAACTTTAATTTAGCAACTTCTGTGTATAGTGTTGAAGTGAAGGGAGCACATGTGCCTGCTCATTCTTAAACTAAATGAAGTTTTTTCTTTCATCCTTAAGAACAAAGTTTGCACAAATATCCTTTATCAAGTAGAGCATTCCCTTCTAGTCCTAGTTTTCAGGGAGTATGGGTTTCAGTTTGACAAATATTACCTTTGCAACTATGGAATTGGTAAAACATTTCCTTTTCTCTGTGAATATGGTGACTTACATTGATTGATTTTTTTTTAAATGTTAAGCTAATTTTGCAATAAATACAACTTGATTATAATGAATTACCTTTTTCTTTGTTGTTGTTAATCCTCACCTGAGGATATTTTTCCACTGATATTTAGAGAGAGTGGAAGGGAGGGAGGGAGAGAGAAATATCAATGCAAGAGAGACACATCTATTTGTTGTCTCCTGCATGACCCTGACAGAGGCCTGGGATCAAACCTGCAACCCAGGACCAGGAATCGAACCCACGACCCTTTGGTCTGTGGGCTGACGCTCTCATCACTGAGCCAAACTTGCCAGGAAAAATTATCCGTTTTATATAGTGCTGGGTTCAATTTGTTAAGGAATTTTGCTATATTTATCAGCAATATTTATTTATAACTTTTTCTTTTAATGTATTTGTCTGGTTTTGACAGCCCAGTAATGCTTACCTCAGTAAATTTGTTGAAATTGTTCCTTATACCTCCAAATGCTGAGTTTATATAAAATTGACATTATTTATTCTTAAATGTTGATAGAATTCAACAGTAAAATAATGTTGTCTTAGAGTTTTCTTGTGAACACTGTTGCATTATAAATTTAATTTCTTTAATAATTATTGGGTTATTATTTTCTATTTCTTCTGTTGTCAATTTTAATAAATTGTGTTATTTGAAGATTTTATAAATTTCATCCAAATTGACAAATTTATTGGCAAAATTGAGCTAAATTGTCATTATTATCTTTTTATTATCTGTAGTATCTATAGAGATATTCATTCTTTTATTCCTAATATTGCTGATATTTGTCATTTATGTGTCTCTTCATTCCTCCTCTCCCTCCCATTCCTCCTTTCCTCTCTTCTTTTTTTTTTTTATCCTCACCCGAGGACATTTTTACATTTTTTGTTCAGATAGAGTAGGAGGGAGAGAGAGAGAGAGAGAGAGAGAGAGAGAAACATTGACATGAAAGGGACACATCAAGTGGCTGCCACCCACATGACCAACCAGGGCCGGGGACAAACTGTAACCGAGGTACGCACCCTTAGCAGGAACCAAACCCCGGTCTCTCTGGACCGCAGGCCAGCGCTCTATCCTCTGAGCCAAACTGGCCAGGGCCCTCCTCTCCTCCTCCTCCTCCTCCTCCTCCTCCTCCTCCTCCTCCTCCTCCTCCTCCTCCTTCTCCTCCTCCTCCTCCCTCTTTCTTTCTGTGTTCCTTTTTACTCAATCTATTAATATTTCAAAAGACTGTTTTGATTTTATTGCTTTATTTTCTCATTTGTTCATTCCTTTCTAGTCTCGTTCCTTCTGCTTATTTTTGGTTTAATATTCTCTTCTTTTTCAAAGATTTTAGGGTGGAATTTTAAATCATAGATTTAAGCCTTTTCTCTTTTCTAATGTAAGTTTTTTTTAAGTTACATATTTTCCTCTTATTCCTGCTTTAGGTGCATTTCACAAATTTTGATTTGATGTATTTTTATTATCATTCTTCCCAAAATATATTTTGAATTACTTTATTACTTACCAGTTGATCCATAGGCTTTTAAAAAATTTGTCATATATTGTCTAAGTATTAGCAGATTTTTGAGAATTATTATTATTTATTATTATTATTTCTTTATTGATTTTTAGAGAAAGAGGAAGGGAGAGGGAGAGATAGAAACATAATGAGAGAGAACATCGATTGGCTGCCTCCTGCATGCCCCCTACTGGGGATCAGGCCCACAACCTGGGCATGCACCCTCACTGGGAATCAAACTAGTGACCTCTTGATGCATGGGTCAACGCTCAATCACAGCGACACCGGCCGGGCTTGAGAATTATTTTGCTATTTATTTCTATTTTAAATATTTTGTAATCAGAATACATACTCCATATTATTTTATTTTATTTTTTTTATAATTATGGGATATTTTATTTATTTATTTATTTATTTATTTATTTATTTATTTATTTATTATTTTTTATTGATTAATTTTTGTTACAGATGATTCTCCTTTTTTCCCCCACTGATTCCCCTCTCCCTCTCCCCTCCCTGCCCTTTCCTTATTTATTTTAAACTAATGAGTCTTTAAACACACCAGGTTGTACACATTAAATATCTACAACTGTTGCATGTCAATCATATTTCAATGAAATAGCTATGCACAGCAAAATCTCTATATTGGTGGATTTTTCTGTTTGCATTTGAAAAGATTATGTATTCTGCAGGTGATGAGTGGATTGCCTCATAGATATCAATGAATTCAAAAATTTTAACATGTTAATATGGTTTTTCTCTTTATCACTTGTTTGGTAAATTGATAATAATACCTGTTGGTGTGCTCTTTAAAATATGTTTTTCTTACTTGGAGCACATCAAGCTTCTTGGATACTAGAATTAATCAAATTTGAAAAATTTCAACCATTTAAAAAAATACTTTTCTTTTTCTGCTTGACACTTTCTCCTTTGGGACTCTAATTAACCTTTATATATTATTTATATAGTCCCACAGGTCACTGAAGAACTAATTTTTCCCCATATTTTCACTTCCTGGGCTTCTATTCTATATCAGTTATTCCAAAATGTCTAGAAGCCTAAAGCCCCTCTATTACTCTTTTATTTCTATATATTTAAATTTTAAACTATTACTTTCCAAAAATGTGTTTAATTTTTAATTCATATTGGCAGGTAAAAATATGAAAGGAGGAAAAAACAATATTGTGAAACCTGGAAACAGGATTTCTGTTTATTAATAAACATAGTCATTTATTTCTTCAGAAATATTTTTGTATTTTGTATTCAAGCCAGCTACCTTTCATTAACCATTATAAATGAACAAACAAATATTGCCAAATATTTGAGGAAAATAAACAGAACACAAGAAGGCTGATGTGAAGTAACAGAACAAATACCCCTGAAAAATTAGAGATAACTACGAGAAAGAAAAATAATTTTAATGGGTATGATCAAAGAGATTTAAAAGGATACTGCATTCTTAAAGAAAAAGCTGATTGATCTGAAAACAAAGATATCAAAAAATCAAACAACAAAGAGTTTTGAAATTAAAATATTTGAAAAACAAAAACGTTCAACAGATGGGATTAAAAGCACAGATGAACTGCTCTAGAGGGTATTTCAGTATCCTAGTTCAGCTAACCACCTTGCAAATATGGCAGAAAGGTCACAGCAGGACCGAAATTAAGTGATCCAGTCAGCTCAATGTAAATTTATTCTCATGTTTATTACTGTGAAAATAACCACAAAATTTCTTTGGTTGTTCAAAGCATATTTTGGCAAAGAAAGGACAACACATTGCAAAGTGTTATGATTAACCAGATTTACTCCTTAAATGCATGCATGTTCTATATTTCCTAGCTGTGCGTTCTTTTATTTATTTATTTATTTATTTTTTATCCTCACCCGAGGATATTTTTTCCATTTTTTGTACAGATAGAGTGGGAAGGAGAGAGAGGAAGGGAGAGAGAGTGAGAAACATCGACATGAAGAGACACATTGAGTGGCTGCCACCCGCACAACCAACCAGGGCCGGGGACAAACTGCAACCGAAGTACGTGCCCTTAGCGGGAACCGAACCCGGGTCTCTCCGGACCGCAGGCCGACGCTCTAACCGCTGAGCCAAACTGGCCAGGGCTAGCTGTGCATTCTTTGAGCCATTTCCATTCCATTGTCCTAGTCAGAAAGGAGAAGTCTTTCAAAGTTTAACTCACACCAGGAAAATATTAGAATTCCTTTATTTAAGACAAACCTTACCTTGATCAGTCTTGCTACATTATGAGTCAGAGTTCTAGTTAATTTTTATTTAATTGTGCTTTTAGAAGTAAAACTGAATAGCAGAACTGGAAATTTTGCTTGTACGTGATACAATTATAAAATTAGAGTCAGTCCATTCATAAATAATTATTTAAAGGTTGACAATAGAAGCAATAAATGAATTTGATTGCCTGAGCCAGATTAATGAGCGTGGAAAGTTTGTTTCTCATAAAATTAAATTATATAAACAAAACACTGATGAATGGTTAACACCAAGCCAATGTTTACACTAAATCAAATCAGTTGTGCTACTATAGACACAAGCTAATAAGCTAAACCAGACTTTGTTTCTTTAGGGTGGTTAGCATGAGAATGTCTATCATGTTAAGTATGACTGATAATTACTTTTTATGAATCATAGTAATGAGCTTAAGTCATCAAAATGTCTCAGATAATCATCATTAGCATCCAGCATTTTGTATGTGCAAGATGCTTAGCAGTCAAAATGTTTTTTCTTCAAATTACTGCTCCAAGCATTCAGTGTCTCAATCCAATCTTAGTTATTGCTGGTTCCTAACATACAAAGAAGTTATTTTTCACGAGTTTGTTTATAAGTCAAGGGTTTGAACGTGTCACTGCTTAAACTGGTGCCTTTGTTCAAGAGTTTTCTCGACACCATTATGTAAATAATATGGCTGAAAACTAAAAATATTATTTTCTGTCTCTTTGGGATATTGAAAACTCTGGTAAGAATGACAGCCATGTATGGAATCCCTTATTTCTATTGATTCTAATTATAGAATTGCCTTTATTCTAAAATATGTCCTAATTTGGCTATCTCAATAATGGAATAACTGACATCGGTGGTAAGGCTGGACACATCTTTTGGCAACAACAATCCTTAATCATTGTTCTTAAATCATGTACATAGGTATTTGGAATGTCAGGAATTAGAAGAAACTTGTTTTTTTACTTTAATTTCATGGAAAAGGGAAGTCCAAAGACATGAGCCATGAAGAGAGAAGTTATAAACCAGGTAGCTGCAGGGAGTAATTTCATCAAGCCACAACCTAAATTCTAGTTTTCTCTGCAAGAGGACTGCTTGCTGGCCAAGATCCTTCCTTTCAGTCCTTTCTACAAAACTTCATCACTATACCCCGCACTTCCTCATATTTTCCTTGTCGTCAATCCCGTCTCAATTCCCATCCCTGGCAACCATGTTAAATGAGATTAAATAAGTAAAAACTATCACAAGGTCAGCAAAGTTAAGTTTATAAATTAAATTTATTTATGTCATTCTGAAGCAAAAATCTGAAGCATAATTTTCCTCCTCAAGTCTTTTCCTTCTCTACTTTGCTTTGTTCTCCAAATCTTTTAAATGCCGTGAACACTGAGCTGATCCTCACTTTCTCTTTTCTTCCTATTCCCTCCACTTCTCTCATGGGGTACATTTATCTGTGTAGAGTCTCTCTCTATTACATGGTATAACCAAAGAGCTTATACGACCTCAGGTGTTTCATAGTTACCACATATTGTGTTGACCAGTCACAACAGAGGGGTCTGAGCAATCAAGGGCCTCCACCTGGGAATAGTCAGCAGGCAGATTAAGAAACCTAAGGAGCTTAAATTGAAATCTGTGCTGGGATAAAGCATAGAGTGAGAGGGCCTATAGTGAGTTCTGGCTGTTAGGGAGACAGGTCCAGATTTCTACGTTTTAAATGGGTGAGTTGGCAGATCTGTGTCATTTCAAATAACTCGAGTACTTTATGCAAAATACCAAACTAGGTACCGTGAAGGATAAGAGAGAGAAAAAGTGTATGAATTCTTTATTAATAAAGAATCTGTCGGCTAAATGTCTCAATGTTTCAATAAGAAAATGTCAAACAAAATGCTACCAATTTTCTATGGTTTTAATAGGAACCAAATGTTATCTGAATTATAACTGTTTTACAATATAAATTTCCACTGATCACAGAATGAGAAAAAATACACATAAATTTAAGGCAGTAGGTTTGATTATAAGGAGTTTGTCATGAAACAGAAGATGGTGGCCTTTTTTTTTTTTCTTTCTTTGAAATAGCAGTGGCTTTGTTTTCATTATAGAAATTGGAAAATACTACTTCATAGTCACTTTGAGTCCTATTGTTACTTTTGTTAGCTAATTATTGATGGGAACGAAGCAAAGGGGGGGACATTGTTGAGCATGGACATCTGGGAAGCATAAGCCTGTTTACTTAACCAGGAAGCTACAGCTTCACATCCCCCAAGGGAACCACTGGTCCATTCTCTGCAGGTCACTGGGGAAGGGGTAAAACAAAGGGGGAGGGGTTGGACCCTAGAGGCCTGCCAGTCTAACCCGGGAAAAAGACCACTGGCCATCAGAAGCCTGCTAAAGTCTGGGAAACTGGTTAGTTATTTTTTAATAAGCTTCTGGTTCTTCCCAAGGCTGAGAATGCATAATTCCAAGTTAGCAAAGTAGCGCGCGCTCGCTCTCTCTCTTGCTTGGGCCCCTCACTCGCCCTGCCCCGTTAATTAGTTCGTGTTCTCTCCAGCCCACGAACACGTGACCATGTAGCGAGGGCATCCAAAGACTATGATGTAGAAACTCGGGGCACTGGCTTCTGCCTTGGTCTTGCAGAAGAGGAGACTGGACTTTTTCCACTGTGGGAAGAAGGGAGATGGGACATTGGGAAGCCAGGAGGAGGAACTCTTTTCATATTAGGTCACAGATAAATGACCTTGCTACATGTCAATCTCCCTGTGTGGATCCTTGAAATGCTTTTCTCATGATCCCATAGAAGAATCTCATTTCCACCCACAACATTATGTTTTAGATAATAATAACTATAATTATCTTTCTCATCACCATTTATATTTATAGAAATATTTTGTTAGTGTATTTCAATGGTGACAAATGTCCTGGAGCATTGAAATGCATGAGTCAACTATGTCATCTTTCTTTAATATTTTTAACTTTTAAAGCATGATTATATCACAAAACAATAAACTATGGAGGGTAATAATTGTATATAAATAAATATTCATATACAATTATATGAATTATAATGAGTATTATAACATAAAATGATCAGACAATATAGTGCACATTTATGATGTACAATTATCATACTCAAAATGAAAAAATAGATCATCATAGTCTATGTAAATGGAATATTTTATTTATTTTACATAAACAAATTGTAGATTAATTAATCATGATTTCCCCCATCCCCCCACCTTCTCTCTCTCACACACAGAATCTTGCAAGCAAAAAATTTCAAGAGCTTGTGACTACAAGCAATTTGTTGTCATTTCATTTGTTAGGTAGACATGTCTAGTTCTCTTATAATCTGTACATTTTTATATATAGGTTTCATGTCATTATATTTATGTTACTTTCCAGCAGGTAGATGTTGAAATCTAATGGACAAACACTCCTGTCTTTGCAATGGAGTGGCCAATTAGATTAAAATTTATGCTTAGTTATACTTTTACTTGCACATTGAATTATGAATTTTAAAAAATAGCTAGAAATAAAAATGATTTAGTTTTAGCATAATATTCTAATGGCATATATTTAGATCAATATGAAGAAATCATAGACTTTGGTCTGATTATCTATGTTTCTTGATAAATCCAAGTAATCCCAAACAATGTTTATCTAAATTCTGACCCTCTCCTAAAATGCCAACCTCCAGTTTATTCTGAGTCAAAACATCAAAATAGAGAGTAAAACAGATAGCCATAATGAGGCACAGCACATAGTGCTATTGTGGTTTTAAGGATGATTGGAACACAGTTTCTATTTATTGGAGACCTATTATTAATCATCAGTGAAATGAAAATTAGAACCACAGCGAGATATCACCTCCTCACACCTGTCAGAATGGCCAACATCAATAAATCAGCAAACAACAAGTGTTGACAAGGATGTGAAGAAAAGGGAACCTGCATGGACTAATGATGGGAATACAGATTGGTGTGGCCTCTGTGGAAAGCAGTATGGAGTTACCTCAAAAGTTAAAAATGGAACTGCCTATGACCCAACAATTCCACTTCTGGGAATACGTTCAAAGAAACCTGAAACACGAATTTAAAAGAATATATACACCCCCTATGTTCATTGCAGCATTATTTATAATAGCTAAAATTGGAAGCAGCCCAAGTACCCATCAGCAGATGAATGGATAAAAATGTGGTGGTACATTTACACAATGGAATACTACTCAGCCATAAAAAAGAAGGAAATCTTATTTTTTGTGACAGTGTGGATAGACCTGGAGAGTATTATGCTAAGTGAAATAAACCACTCAGAGAAGACAGATAAATACCATATGATTTCACTTATATGTGGAACATAATGAACAAAATAAACTGGAAAACAAAATAGAAACAGACTCATGGAGACAGAGAACAGATTGACAGCTATCAGTGAAGAGGGGGCTGGAGGGGCTAGGTTAAAAAGGTGAAAGGATTAAGCAAATAAAACCAAAAGACACAGACAATAGCACAGTGATTACTAAAGGGAAAGGAGGGTGAGGAGGGAGAAGAGAGTAAAGGAGGAATAAATGGTGATGGGAGGAGACTTGACTTGGGGTGGTGAACACACAATACAATAAACAGATGATGTACTATAGAATTGCACATCTGAAACCTACATAAATTCAACAAAAATAAAAAAGAGACCTAGTATTCTACTACTTACCCTAAAATTTTTTAGATCAAAACTCTGGATCAGAGTCAGATAAAGAGGCTAAAGGAAGAAAAGAAGAGTGATCGGTTAAGAATGGCATTATGTCAGATGCAGTGCAGAAAAAGAACTATCAGAAGAACACACATGTCTGAGAAAGAATGAGTTATAGTGACTGGGCTAAGCAGTTATCTGAGAACCAAACAAATGATAAGAAAACAAACAAAGCTAGCTACAAAACTGGCTCAAGTGACAATATCAAGATAAGATACCCAAATAAAACAGTTGTTCTCACTTGGATTAAGTGATTTTTATTGCTATTACTTAGAAACTATATTTTCCAATATGGTAGCTATGATCCTCATATGATCATTTAAATTTAAATTTAATTATATTTTAAAATCCAGTTCTTCAATTGCCCTAGCCACATTATAAGTGCTGAACAACCGCATGGGCCTAGTAGCGCCTTTATTGGGCAGCACAAGTGTAAAACATTTGCATCATTGCAGAAACTTCTACTAGATAGTATTAGCTTAGGAATATGAATTAATCTGATCATTAAAGCTAGTATCTATAAAGAAAATAAATCTATTAACTCAGTCCTCTTCTTATAAATATATGGAGCAACTGTATTCAGACACTGCCCAATAGGCAACACAAGAGTGCAACCCCTGAGAGCTGAGGAACTGAAGGGGAGACCCGTAATCAGACCAGCTACCTATACCTGCCTGCTTAACATTCTGACCACAGCACAGTGAGCCAGAGTCCAAATAGAGCATGGCAGTTATGCTGGGCTGAGGAGTCAGATGTCAGGGCCTCCTGGCAGCTTAGATCATTGGAATATCTGGGGAAAGACACTGCACAGAGGGTTTTCTGGTGGGTTCTTGGCAACAGGGTAAACTGTGCATGGGCAGGGCAAGACCAACATGAGGCTTACCCGATTGCAGCTGCTATGGGATTGAGCCCAGTCATATTGTAGAAAACTTGTAAACGTTTTAACATGGTGGGCAATTCACCTGAGACCTCAGAAAACCCCAACCTTAAAAATTCTCAGATATCTTCACTAATAAAATACAAGACTGAGCATATACAAGTTCAAGGTGTTCAGCTGGTAATCAAACAGTAAACTTGAATCAATGACACGATCCACAGGAAGGTCACAGAAGTCAGAGCTTCTAAATCGTTTACCCTGTCCAGTATAAAGTAGAATATTATGAAACAGAAAACTGGGACTTCTACTCAAGCAAACAGAAAGTAGTCAACAGAAACTGACATACAGTGATCCAGATGTTAGATTAATGAGACAAAGACTTTAAAGCAGTTATTACAAATAAATATGTTCAAAGAATTAAAGGCAAATATGTTCAAAAAAATTAAGGGGATGGTCTTAATGCATATATTTGTGTAAATTTAGAAATTAGAATGGACTAAAATAAAATTTTTTGAAAGGACAAAGTTCACTTTAACCATAAAACTGTGATAATCAATTTAGCTATTGATGTAAGAGTAGACATATAAATCAATGAAGTAGAATAGGTTGTTCAGAAATTGACCTACATATACAGTGGTCTAAACCAGTGCTGCTCAAAGTATGGTCTGTGGATGATAAAGACCACCAATACTGTCACAGGTAAGTACTATAATTGAGTGTAAACATTTAGACATCTGTATAGTAATTTGACATTACTGTAATATCCAAGAGCATGATCAGTGGATTTGTCTTTTAACAGGACTTAGATAAGTTTAGTTGTTGAATTCATGGTTTGAATTTTATATGGTACAAACTTCATACTACTATATCATGTAAGTCAATATTGTGAGATTTAATGTTTTACAGTTAGTCTGTCATCTGTAATTCAAAAGCCATAATAATCCTAGAAGAAATCGTGGGCAGCAAAATCTCAGACATCTCATGGAACAGAATTTTAACTAATATATCACCTAGGGCAAGAGAAACAAAGGAAAAAATAAATAAATGGAACTACATTAAACTAAAAAGCTTCTGCACAACAAAAGAAACCAGCATCAAAATGAAAAGGGAACCCACCGTGTAGGAGAACATATTTGCCAATGATACATCAAATAAGGGGTTAATTTCCAAAATATATAAAATATTTATTCAACAAAGGGAATACACTCCAATTAAAAGATGGACAGAGTGCCTGCATAGACACTTCTCCATACAAATGGCCAAGACATATGAAAAAATGTTCAATGTCACAAATCATCAGAGAGATGCAAATTTAAATGACAATGAGGTATCACCTCACACCTGCCAGAACGGCAGCCATTAACAATTCTTCAAACAACAAGTGTCGGCGAGGGTGTGGAGTAAAAGAGGACTCTAGTACACTGCTGGTGGGAATGCAGACTGGTGCAGCCGCTATGGAAAGCAGTATGGAGTTTCCTCAAAAATTGAAAATGAAACTGCCATTTGACCCAGTGATCCCCCTTCTAGGAATATACCCTAAAGAATATACCAATCAGAAAGAATATATACACTCCTATTTCCATAGCAGCACTATTTACAATAGCTAAGATCTGGAAACAACCCAAGTGTCCATCAGTAGATGAATGCACTAAAAAAACTGTGGTACATTTACTGGAACACTATGCAGCTATAAGAAAGGAAGATCGCTTACCTTTTGAGATGACATGGACAAACGTGGAGAGTATTATGCTAAGTGAAATAAGCCAGTCAGAAAAAGACAAATATCACATTATCTGACTTATTTGTGGAATATAAAGAACAAAGTAAACTGATGAACAAAATAGATCCAGAGACGTGGAAGCAGGGAACAGACTGGCAAACCTCCGAGGGGAGGGGGTGGGGAAGAGATAAACCAAAGGACTTATACGCATATATCCATAACCAAGGACACTGACAATGTGGGGTAAAGGAAGGAGGGGCAGGAGCAGGGAAAAGGGGGTCAATGGGGGAAAAAGGGGGAGATCTGTAATACTTTCAACAATAAGAAATATTTTTAAAAATGCAAAAGATAAGAATCTGAGAATATATAATCATTTATTTATTATAACAATATTTCATAATCATTTTAATTTTTTAATCAGTCACTTTTTTATGGTAAATTTAGTACTTATTACTACTAACTAAATTAAAGAAGTATATTTTCAATTATTTACTTTAAAGCAATTTATACATGGAGACAAAAGCTTCATTGGGCACTTTGTCAAGTAAAGACGCCCCTTTTCTAAAGTGCAACAGTAATGAAACAAATGATTAAAATGGAAGTGATTCTGAAGAGTAAAGACAAAGGTAGTTCATTCAGGTTATACTGAACTCAGTTTTGTAAACACACTTGATGATGAAGTGCGAAAACTGCATTATACTATTTGCAGAGATCTACTGGCTAATGAAGCAATGAAACCATCAAAATTTAAATGGAATTTTCATGCAAACCATTACATATAAAGTCACACAAATAATAATTTGAAAGAAAGAATAATGAATTATAAAGTCATCAGAAGATGTTTAATATGTTACATATAATATTAATAATCTAAAATGAACTTTCAATAAAAAATAGTTTTATCATTTTTAAATTTTATGTCTTTTCTGATTATATTTTTGAAATAGAATTCTATGTCTATTAAATCTAATAAAATCGGGATTTTATATATCATATTTTATTTTTATATTACTACATTTTTATTTCATTCTACAGGTGTATTGGTCTATAATGGATGTAAATCACAAACAAACAAATATTTTAAAACATGCACAGATAATTTAAGAATATTTTCTCTTGGAAGCCTGTATATTAGCTTAGTGTTTCTCAGAACTTATTATGCATAAGAAATACCTTGGGATCTTGTTAAAATGCACATTCTGATTCAGTAAATCCGTAAGACCTGGTAGTCTGCATTTCTAAATATTTCCTAGAAGATGCTAATGGTGCTGGTCCGTGTATTACACTTTGAATATAAGGCCATTATATTCCTCTTATATACTATGTCACTACTAATGCTGAGAAGTTTGGGTACGCCCCCAAAAAGAGTAGAACAGGAAGCCATTAGATACAATGTAAGTTTTAATGTCTTAATTTGACTTGATGTAGTAATGTTACCAGAAGATATTTGGAAGGCAGACATCCAGAAGGAAATGCTTTTACACTCTTTCTTTGGGCAATAGAGGTATGCCCTGTGCAGACGTGCTGATGCACTTTCCCCTGTGAATCTCTGACGCAAGGCCGGCCTTCCTTGCTCTAGAGAGAGAGGAGTCCCCGCATCCCTGGAGACTGGTGGCTTCTTCCTCCCATAAATACCTCCCTCAAGGGTGCAATGTTTTTGTGGTACATAAACTAAACGGTTCAAATGTTGAAACTAAACAACAATTTTAAAAAGGGTGGCAGGCTGTATTTCTTGTTAGCAAAACTAAGCTTAACATAAGCAGCAGGTCCATGGCCTGAATAACACCTTCTCTGATCTTCACTATTATGATATGTGCCATCCACAGAAAAAGTCAAGGGGCCAGGTTCCAGGAATGGGAATGTGGCGTGTACATAGGTTGGCAGAAACAGGAATGCCAGACATGAAATCTAGGACATACAAAATCATGCAGCTATATGAAGACACTGGATAGTCATCAAAAGCAGGCAGAAACTGGAGGGGACACTTCCCTTGAGAGACAGAAAAGATGAGAGCTGGTTATAGCTGTCAATTTAAAGCTTTTTGGCTTTTCTCACAAGTTCCAGAATCAGAGAAAAGCAAGGGGAATGGAGTAAGGGAAGAATCTTACTTCAGAGAACATATCCCTTTTTAAAAACAAACAAAAAAAACCCAACTTATTTATAAAGTTTTGAAATAAACTATTTTATACATATAAAAGAGTGTATATAACATACATGGTACAAAAATGTAAAAACTGAATATTCATAAACCTATCTAAAAAATGGCATTCTGTTGTGACGTTTTCATTGCCATCTCCGAAGACATCTTCAGAGAAAAGGAAAATTACCTCAGACCAACTCCTGTCCACGGAAGGTGACCTCAATTACCCCAGGAAGCGCTCAGCTTAACCTAAAAATAATACGGCAAGCTCCTCGCACCGCTGCCTAAAGCAGAACCGTGGGGAGAACCAGCCTGGAAAAATGGGTCCCTGGAAGCTGCAGAAGGCCCCGAGGCGCTGTCCCACCATCTTTCAGATCCTAAACAACTTGGTAGAAAAGAAATTTCAGGTGAGACTCAGCAGCAAGTGTCCCTTGATAATGATCCTGCTGAAAGAAGCTGGGATGAAACCCTGGGTTAATGGCTTTAACATTCACTCTGGAAAAATGCTGTTTTTATTGCTTGCCCAACCAATGCCATATCCTCTTTTCTATCAACTGAGAAAGAAAACACGTCAGAATTTAATAAAAGTGTATCTTTTTGTACCTATTTACAATTCTAAACCAAATAAAACAAAACAAAAACAAGCCAACTCTGGCAGGTGGTATGTAAGCCCTTCAGAGACATTAACATCAAAGTCCTCACAAACCAACTTTCAAAAGAAAAGTCTGTTTCGGTAACCCACATAGGATTTCATTACTGGGCCCCAATTCAAACATGTTTCAGACAACAAGAACATTTGTGCTGCTGCTTTCTCTGTAGTGCTTGACTGCAATGTGAGATCTGTCAAAGCTTCTTGAATATTCAGACTGCAAGTTTCCACTGAATAATTAATGCTATCTAAGCGTGGCTTCTTTCCTCTCCAGTAATTCTTTTAAGTCTATTTTTTGGGGGGTAGGCAGTCTGAAGGACTCTTCACAGTGCCTATCTTTGAGGAAGCTGGAAGGTAAGATAATGGTAATGATCATACAATGAAAGGTTGTCTTGGACTTCAAGGAAGTAACCAGTAGACATTGAGATATTCTCAGAATGTGTAAATATTAGACACTGAGCTTAACTGTTTATACAAACTTAAGCACCAAGAAGATTGCTTCCATATCTTACTCCTGTTATTTATTTACGTTTGTTTCTTTTTTATGTATGTTTGTATTAAATTTATTGGGATTATATTAGTTAATGAGATTATATAGGTTTCAAGAGTGCAAATCTTTCATACATCATCTGTATACTGTGTTGTGAGTTCACCACCCAAAGTTTATCTTACTCCTTATAACAAATAATTTCATATCTTTATCTGAACAGAAAGACAACGTAATGTGAGAATTGCAGAAGAAAGTGCTCCGGGTCGGGGTTTAGAAGGTGAGGATCTGTGGCTAGAGCAGTTTTCTTCAGTGCAGAATAGAACAGATGCTTCCTGCCTGTGTGATTCCAAGGTTCTGCTCCTCGGCTCCTAGACCACGTGGTGCGTGGAAGGGCTTCGACCACTGCAAAAACACTGCACGTGTGGACTGCTAGAGACTCCGCCTTTCTGTTTTTATGCCTTAATTTTCATCCTCATCAGTTAAAGTAATTCTCATTGTACTAAATTGACTGTTGCGCCTTGAGGACATTTTTTTTTTTTAATCCTCACCCAAGTACATTTTTTGATATTTTGTTCAGATAGAGTGGGAGGGAGAGAGAGAGAGAAACATCGACAAGAAAGGGACACATTGAGTGGCTGCCACCTGCACGACCCAACCAGGATCAGGGACAAACTGCAACCGAGGTACACGCCCTTAGCAGGAACCAAACCCGGGTCTCTCCAGACCGCAGGCCAACGCTCTAACCGCTGAGCCAAACCAGCCAGGGCAGGAGCAAGAATTTATATTACATTTTTATAGATAGAAAAATGTTTATGCATTCATATGTATGGGTGTTCACACACACAAACACACTGCATATAACCTGGTGGAGTTAGTGTAGTGGACGATTCTCCAGACAGAGAACAATAGGAGATAGACAGACAGACAGACAGACACATGAGACTGAGAAGTCTGCAAGTTGGAGATCCAGGAAAGCTGGTGGGGTAATTGCCGTCTCAGTTCAAAGGCCCGACAACCAAAAGAGCTAATGCTATACGTTCTGGTCCAAAGACGGGAAGACGCATGTCCCAGACCAAGCTGGCAGGCAGGGGAACACATCCTTTCTTCTGCTTTTTGTTCTTTTCAGACTCTCAGCAGACTGGATGATGCCCACTCAGACTGGGGAGTTAAATCTACTTTACTGAATCCATCAATTCAAATGCTGGAAACGTCCTCACAGACACACCCAGAAATAGTGTTTAATCTGGTCACCCCATGGCCCAGGTGAGTCCATACATAAAATCAGTCAGCACAGATGAAAACCCCAATTAGTTATCAGGATTTTCTCTTCTCCCCATTTGCTCATTCCCTAGTCTTTGGGGACTTTAACAATCAGGTCTCTTTACCTAAACTTCATTTGGCCTCATTCCCAATTCTTGCTGCCTACTTCTAAATGGGCTAGGCTCCACTCAGCCTATGTGACTCAGTGGTTGAGCATCAACCCATGGATCAAGAGGTCGCTGGTTCGATTCCCAGTCAGGGCACATGCCCAGGTTGTGGGCCTGATCCCCAGTGGGGGGCATGCAGGAGGCATCCAATTGATGTTCTCTCTCATCGATGTTTTTGTCTCTATCCCCCTCTCCCTCCCTCTCTCTCTAAAATCAATAAAGAAAAAAAATTTTAATGGGTTGGGCTTAAACTGACTGTACCTGAAATGGCTGTACTTCCCAGTCACAGACCGTTGTAGGCTTTCTTCTCATCTATCTCAAGATCTTCTGCATCTCTCAACACTCTCTCTACATTGCCAGGGCAAACTATGTAGACCACTCATGTGCTTCTTCTCACTGTTCTTAGATCCTCTCTCTCACAACTCTGTTCTCTCCTCCAGGCTTCCCTGGCTGTCATGGACATTCTCTCGTATCCTCACATCTAAAAAACATCCCCTTTGATTCTGCTTCACATTCAATGTACTCTCTCATCCTGAATCCCAAATGTCACCAAAAGTCATCTTTGTTCACTGTTTTTCCTTACGCAGTTTTTCGCTCCCCAAGCCACACAAATGTGGATTTGGCCAGTGTATTGCCTTTGAATCTGCTCTGCCGATGCTCACCAATGCTCATGAGTCACCAGGACCAGTCCCTCCTTTCTGTGATTCCATCTCACTGGGCTCCCCCACAGCTGGGCCTGCCTTTCTGGGCTCACTGTGTGTGTGCTTTTGATGGCTGCCCTTCTTAACTATTAAATACTGGTATTATCTCACAAGATTCTCTCCCTAATGCTTGCTAACACTTCTTTCTCTGGGCATCGTCACGTACTCTCACAAACCCACCACTTAAATTCTATGCAGAGCCCTGGCTGGCTTGGCTCAGCAGTTAGAGTGTCGGCCTGTGGTCCAGAGAGACCCGGGTTCAGTTCCCGCTAAGGGCATGTACCTCGGTTGCAGTTTGTCCCCGGCCCTGGTTGGGTCGTGCAGGTGGCAGCTACTTGATGAGTCCCTTCCACATCGATGTTTCTCTCTCTCTCTCTCTCTCTCTCTCTCTCTCTCTCTTTCTTCCTCTCTCTCCCTCCCACTCTATCTGAACAAAAAATGTAAAAATGTGCTCGGGTAAGGATAAAAAAAAAATTCTATGCAGAGAACTACCAGAGCTACAGCTCTTGACATGAGATCAGAATTTCCAATAGTTTTCAGGACATCTCCACATCTGGCCTAAGACTCAAACTACTGACAAACAATACTAATTCTATTTCTTCAGTGTTCCTGACACCTCTTTCTTCCCTCACTCCTACCGCCGCTGCACTCGTTGGAGGCCCGTCATTTCTTGCCTGGACTATTGCAATAGCTTCTGGACAGGTCTATCTCTCTGTCCCCAATATAGATTATTTTCCTAACGCTCCATTGTGACAAACACTGGTACTATTTCCCTCCTGCTCAAACACAGCCAATGTTTCTTGATTTCCTACAAAAATTAAGTACACATCAGTTAGCAGGTTATTTGAGAACATTCACTTTATTTTTATTTCCCAGTAAAATATCCCCTGCCTCTACCCCCACCCTCACACCAGAATACTATTTGTCATTCTCCACATTTTTTAGTCTCTGGACCTTTTGTTGCTTCTACTGGTACTTCTGTCAGAATGTGCCACCTTAATTTATTATATAAATCCACATCTAGGTCCAACTACGATGCTCTTAAATGGTCCCCTAATTGTGCCAGTTGGGTTTTCTTTCTCTCTGTTTAGTGCTCAGGACATTTCATCAAGTAGACATAACTGTAACTTGAATTTTATTGTGTATATTTCTGTTAAAGTGAGCATCTTAAAGAGATGAATCGTATTCATCATTACATTCCTCCACAGTACACATATTTTGTACAATACAGAATCTTGATAAATACATTTGGTTTTGAAATATCCTTCATGGAAAGATTTTTTTTTTAATCTTCACCCGAGGATTTTTTCCCATTGACTTTCAGATAGAGTGAGAGAAACGGAGAGAGACACACTGACTGGTTGCCTCCTGCAGGACCCCAACCAGGGCCAGGGATCGAACCACAAGTGAGTACGTGTCCCCAACCTGAATCAAACTGCAACACCCTGGTCCATGGGATGATGCTCCAACCTCTGAGCCAAAATAATTTCGCCATCCCTGAGCACCACCACTAAATGGCCTTGCTGAGCAGCTAACAGTCTGTTCACCTTCGTGTAGAAATGCCAAATGCTGGATTCAAACTCTTTTTGGTTATGACCCATCAAAATTTCCTTAACTTTATATAGTTCTTTAGTTTTTAGGTGCATATTAGCATTGCCACTAATGTTATTTTAGTAATTGGTGAATCGATATTTGTTGAGCAAATGTCAAATGAATATATTGGCACAGAGGTTCACTTCATTGTTTTGAGAATGTAAAAATATCGCCTAAGGGAGGATTAAAAGGAAATTTTTCAGCCCAAGTTCTAGAGGGGGCAGCTCTTCTTTACACCTGACTGATAAAATGCTGTTGGGCTGGCTTCCAAGAACTGTTTTTCTTGTCCCATGAGGCAGCTGCTCTCCAGAGAATGGCTTCATTTTCTCACAGCTGTCGTCTCTTAACTTTATTTTTAAAAATCAGATCTGTGGAAAAAAACACCTGCTTTTCTGCAGGTGCATGGGGACAGGCTTTAGTTGGAACCAGCAGGAGTGGCTTCCCTTGTGCCATCATGCCACACAGCTTAGCCAAGGCGGCAGAGTGGCGCCCTCACCACTCAGCTACCAGGTCACCCAGAGTGTGCGTTTCCGAGCCAGTCCATTGGAAGGTCTCTGTTTGTGACATCTCACACCAGCCTAATTACCAGGTTGGAAAGGCACATTCGGTACTTTGAGTTTCTGGTTAAGTCCAAGTTGTTTTTCTTCCAGCCACATACTGCTCAACAGCAAGGAGACATTTCATTAGCAGTAAGAATGACTTTCATTTTTTGTCTGTTTTCAGCTTCTTAAAAATTCTTCTTTGAGCAAAAATGCTAGCAAAACTTGATTTTCACTTCAATTCATTGTCACTTTGATTTATCTCTCTAAGAAGCCAGTGAATGGGAACAGAGCACGCAATGTGAATGACATCCCACTTCTTCTCCTTTTTTTTTTAAAGAACACTCTCATTTTGGCATCAAAGAATCTTCTTCTCTGATAAGCCAAAGCATAGGTCTACCTGGGTAAATCTAAAATCACCAAAGCCATTCATGACTAGAGGATTTTAACAATTTTACTATTAAGAGATTTTTTTTCCCCTATCAAGAGTTGATGTAAATATATATGTATATATGTGTGTGTGTATATATATGTATATGTGTATACACATATGTTTTTTATATGTGGGTATATCATTATAAACATATATTCACACACTAAAACAGTCACACTATCTCACACTAAAACAAATTTCAAATAAACTAAAATAAGGCAAAAATATGTGTCTGATCCACCCAATTTTTAATTACTCTCACAACTCTAAGGTCTTGGACATTTTATTGTTCTCTCAGAATCAGCTGCTTTATCCATAAGAGAAGGATGGTTTTACTTACTGCATGGCACTTTTATGGCATGATGTGGTAACATGTAAAGCATTAAGATCAGGCTTAACCCTGGCCGATTTGGCTCAGTGGTTGGAGCGTCGGCCCGCAGACTGCAGAGTCCCAGGTTTGGTTCCCCCTAAGGGCACGCATGTACCTCAGTTACAATTCGTCTCCGGCCCTGTTGGGGTCATATGGGTGGCAGCCACTCGATGTCTCTCTTTCTCTTTCTCCCTCTTTCTCTCCTGCTCTATCTGAAGATAAATGCAAAAAAAAAAAAAAAAAAGAATCAGGCTTAGATCACTAGGGTAGCCAGAAAATGATAATGATTATGATTAATCAAAATGTTGTCATGTAAATTGGAAAATTCATGTGCAACATACATGCATTGTGGATGGAGTCTCCATCCTGGCCCCAAGCTCCCTTTCCCTGTGCGGGCTCCTCAGTCTCTGAGATTGCTTGACCAACAGCAGAGTAGCAGCCCTGCTCTGAGCATTAGAATGATCAGTGCTCAAGGCTGTAAAAGAGTTTAAAGGTTGTCTAGCCCAAGTGCCCACCCACCCGCTTCTATAGAGCATCAAGTAAACTCTTCTCAGTTGAAGAGCTGTCATCCAATCAATATAGTTTGGCTTTACTTTGTAAGAGATCATTAGGAAACCCAAGATTTAGTACTGATTTTTTATTTTATAACATCTCTTTGCCAACAGCTAGTCCTATTAACTACACCTCTAAAACACCTCAATAACTGGTACCTTTATCATCACTTCTACGGCTACCACCCTAGACAGAGCCACAACCATCTCTCCTGCAAGAGATCCCTAATTATTCTTTCAGCTTCTAATTTTGCTAATTTATAGTCCATTTACCACACAGCAGCCAGAGTGATATTTAAAATAATAATAATAATAATTCAGAATATGGCCGAATCTTAATTGCAATCTCGTAATAAATTCTCAGGGTACTTAGACTAAAATACGTACCTTGCTCATTCATTTGATCTAAACACACGTCTTCTCACCGCTCTTCTGAAAGACCTACTTTATTTCTGACTGACTTTTCTTCACCGATCAATTTAATTTCCCTTCACAATTCTGGTCTCTACCATATTACCCTGTTTTCCATTTTTCATCCTGTTTGTATCTTTTTATCTATCTTTCTCCCTTGCAGAATGTAAGCTCTTGTCCCCCAAATGTGACCTCAGAATTTGTAGCAGTACCTGGAACATGCAGTACTTAAATGTGTGCTCAGCTAATGGATAGATAAATGCTCTACATTTGAATTGCAAATACTTCCTTAAGTCTCTCAGGGATAAATAGTCTATTCCATCCATCCAAGAGTCTCCAGCACCCAGAACTGTGGGCTGTGGGTCCTCTTCTGATGAAATATCTTCTGCGGGTGACAAACAGTGTGAATGAGTAAACAAATAAGGCAACTGTCAGATGGTGAGAAGTATTACGGAGGGCATAGTTGTATTATTTTCCTGGAGCTGCTGTAACCAAATACCAAAAACGGGGTGGCTAAAAACAACAGAAAGGTATGGTCTGACACTTCCTTAGCCCGGAAGCCTCAAGTTCAGGTGTTGGCAGGGCCGTACGCCCTCTGAAGGATCGGTTTCAGTTCTCTCTCCTGGTTTCTGGCAGCTCCTTGCCTGTCAGCGTGACTCCTGTGTTTACATGGTGCTCCCCTCGTGTGCTCATTATAGTTACCCTTCCCAATGCCCTGTTCTCTCGTCTCCGTTAATCTGCAAACATCTCAAGGTCAAAGATCATGTTGATACCGCTCAATTCTGTATCCTTCTTAACAATGGTAATAGCAACAACACTTTTAGAATTGAGTTTAGGCATTTTAGAATAGAAGGCATTGTTTGTGTTCTTTCCTTGGCTTTACCATGCCATAACAGTCTCACGTGGTTGTCTTTCGCACCTACGTCAGTGAAGCAAGTGATTATAAAGCAAATGCCATGTTCTTCACAGTGCTCGTTCTAGTACCTCTGTCTTCCCACACTCCTCTTTAATGAACTTCATGTTTTCATGGGATGAATACAGAGCTAGAAGTAAATGGGCTCATTTTATTAAAGACGATAGTCAGGAGTGGTTAGAATGAACTTGTTATTCTTCGTAGATGGATAAATATTGGGAAATGCTGTGTATTTCTGTTGTTAACTGACCCCAGAGAAAGCTGGAAATAAATTGTTCATTAAGGGAAATAACATTTTATGACACATAAATTTGCTTTAAAGTTATCTTAGTATATAAATTTTGATATTAGGAATAGTCACAGTGGGATACACAGAAGAGACCTATCAAACGGATTCATAATGTAGAGATAGATAAAAACCTCTCAAAAGGACATGCTGTACCTTTGACCTTTCTTTCACCTCTCTAACGAACCTGATAATGGGGTTCTGCCGTGTTGTTAATTCGAGTTATGTTGAAGTCATCAGCTGGCTGTGTTTTCCCATGTTTCAGGGCACTCAGTCTGTGATTGCTGGCTTTCGGGTTTATAACTCTTTGGAATGAACTTCCCAGGGAAGGCAGGCTGAGAGGATGGGACAGAAGGGACATTTAGGCTCAGAAACTCAGCTTTAAATGTCTGACAATAAAGTTCCAGGGGCAACTCTATTTTCTCAAGCTCTCCTGTGACAATCTTTACGGGACAAGCACTTCAGCCACCGAGCTACGCTGTGCTGTGGAGTGACTGTTCCTGCACGTGCTCACTGAGGTACTGAAACTCCGCAACTCAAGCAGCATCGCCGGCTGATGGCTCTACCAGGTGTCCACAAGCCAGGAAACAGAGAGCATTGCTCTATGTGCGTGTGCACGCACAGACTGAAGACGCCCTTCATGACATTCTATATGTTTGATTATGTCTTCCAGACTTTATGGACCCTCTGTTTTCTTTTGTAATTTTGCTGGGTCGTCCAGGAAGTTGCAGAGGTATAGTTTCTTCTTAAGGAAAATTGACCTTTTTTGGTACAATTTCATTTTTTAAAGAGTTTCTGTAGTGTCTATTGAATCTTAAACTTACACTAGCTTTCTTGAGGGCAATTTGACAATGTATATCAAAAGACTTAGCGTGTTGCCTCTCCTGTGAATTAATAGTTCTGTCTTTATAAGTACCATATGCTTTCTCTCATATGTGGAATTTAATGAACAAACTGAACTAACAAGCAAAATAGAGACAGACTCATAGATAGAGAGCAGGCAGACAGTTTTGAGGAGGTAGGATTGAGCAAAAAAGAGAGCGAACTCCTGGACGCGGACAACAGTGTGGCGATCGCGGAGGTGGGGGTGGGGTGGGGGGTGGGGATGGAAAAGGGCACGGAGGGATAATTGGTGGTGAAAAAATAAAATAAATAAAAAATAATAATTCTGTCTTTAGAAATGTATCTTAAAGACACAATCATGGGATGTGATCAAAGTCTCAGCTATATATATATTAATCAAAGTTCTGCTTATAAGAGGTACCAGTTTGAAATATCATAGGTCATATTTAGCTGCAAGACACAGAAGACCATGTGAAGAGTATGGAGATAGTATATGCTTCGTTTGTTTCTGTGCTCTCATCGAGGAACTAGTCTCTTTCTATCCTTCTTCTCTGCTTTCCTCATTTGACTGTGTTTTCTCGGCCTTATTTTTCTTGGCCATGAAGTTACGGCCACAGGTTAAAGCAACATGGGGGAAAGATGAAGCAAATAGCAAATGCTGTTCATTGATCGTGGGGAGGGGCCATAGTTCCCAGAAGTTTCCCTGTCTCAGCAGATTTGGCCTTACCTCTTATTTGCCAGAAATGGGTCACATGGCAAATTCTAACTGCAAGGGGCACGTGGGAAAACAGACACAGTTTCTAGGACTGATTTGAAAAACTCATGAATCAGTACCTAGGCGCTAAGCACACTACAACCGAATCAGGGTTAAATTAGCAGGAAAAGAAGAAAGAGTGGCTGTTGGGTGGGCACTCATAATGTTTGCCAGTCACGTGTCTGATAATTATATAGAGAAACAAACTTAAAATTAGGTTATAAACCATATTTATTACCATGGAGAGTGTTATATTAAATTATACTTATTATAACTCTCTGTACTTTGAAAGATTATATTAAAAACACTTTCTTGGACTCGTATCATAGAAGAAAGAGCGGCTTTGCCCTGAAGTGTTCTAGTGATTGTGCTGGGTAGAGGGAATGGTTAAGATTCAGAATGAGGTTGCAGTGCCAGTGATCAAGTGATACTGGACTCCTGCCCATATTTCAGCCATTCTTCTACACACGTCTTCCGAGGAACACATTTGTTATCTAGAAGGAACCTGAAATCTCAGTGAGCTGGTGCCCTAGGACAGAGACCTAAAGGATGTCTTCTAAACCCAGTGCCCACTGAACCCCACTTCCCTCCCACTGACTCTCACTTCTTTCCATCCCCAAGCCCAATCTGCATCTTGGGACCTTCTAGGTGTTGGTGGCCGAACAGAAGAGAGAGGGGGATGGATTGGGTCTCACAGAAAGCCTGGATTCAACTACAGCTCTACTTCCTGTTTTCACGAGGGGAAAGAAAACCACATCCAGTATTTCATGTTTTA
Source organism: Molossus molossus (assembly GCF_014108415.1). NCBI lineage: Eukaryota > Metazoa > Chordata > Mammalia > Chiroptera > Molossidae > Molossus > Molossus molossus. The sequence goes on along the minus strand of NW_023425344.1, from coordinate 216,920,836 downwards.
AAATACAGTGATTCCGACTAGAAAAAAAATGCCCTAGCAACATTCCAGACTATAGCTTATAATATTAATACTCTGTTCCAGATAGTGAAAAGGGGAAGGAGGGAGGAGAGGAATAAATGTTTCCCTTCCTTGGCCCACAGAGTGATTTACATTTCATCTGAACCCTCTAAATGTCCTACAGTGAACATATGTTAATTCTCTAATAAGAAAAATTGTATAATAACATGACATTTTTGATACAAGATGCATAATTAATGAGATGTTATTTCCTGAAAAAATGAATGTTTGATTTTTACTCATTGTGTTTCCTTGGTCATCATTTTTATTGCAGTAAATAATATGCAATGATAGATAGATAGATATAGTGATGGATTTTATCATTGGTATTTACAAAAAACAAAGGGAAATAAATGGAATTTTTATAGTTAAAAGGACTAGAATCAGGAAAAGCATTAAAAACAAAGGAAATAAAATATGATGAAAAGTAATGTTAGATTTGAAATGAGCTTAGAAGTAATCTAGTTATTACAATATTTCACTATTAAAAAGTAATTATCTTGAATGCTTTTGATAACATAGTATTTACTGTTATTTATATTAATTAGTATAACTATATGGCCATTATTTATTGATTACCAGTCATTTCTTGGGTTGCAACAAAACCTTTTGAATTATGAGGATGCCTCTTCTCCACCTCACAGTCTAAACTTACAAATTCCTCCCAAAATGTATCTGGTGAGATGAATGCTGATGGATTATGTTTTTGCTAAAAGCTTTACATTATTTATTTTTTCTCAAAATATCAATTTTTTTTAAAGGGATGGGCAAGAGTAGATTTACAGTTGTGAAATTCTTTTGAGTTAAAGCTGTTGTTAATAGTCACAACCTACATGTCTTTTTCCATATGAACAACTGTACACCGACTTGTGCCCACCCCTATAGATGACTCTAATGTAGTATTCAAACCCCCACATTTTTTTTCATTCTTTTTATTTTATTAATTAATTTATTTTTATTACAGATATTTCTCCTTTATCCCCCGGCAACCATCCTCCCTATCCCGCCCTCGCCAACCCCCAGCCAAGCGTTGTTGTCTATGTTCATTGGTTATGTATACATGCATACAAGTTCTTTGGTTTATCTCATCCCTCCCCCATGCCCCCCACCTCTGAGGTTTGTCAGTCTGAACTGTACTCTTTTCTATATCTCTGGGTCTATATTGTTTATGAGATTTTTTTGTTCAATACATTCCACAAATAAGTGAGATCATGTGGTATTTGTCTTTCTCTGATTGGCATATTTTGCTTAGCATAATACTCTCCAGGTCCCTCCATGTCGTCTCAAAGCATAAGAGATCTTTCTTTTTAACAGCTGAATAATATTCCATTGTATATATGTACCACAGCTTTTTTATTCACTCATCTATTGATGGACACTTGGGCTGTTTCCAGATCTTAGCAATTATAAATAGTGCTACTATGAACATAGGGATACAGATATTCTTTCTAATTGGTGTTTCAGGCTCCTTAGGATATATTCCTAGAAGTCAGATCACTGGGACAAATGGCAGATCAATTTTTAATTTTTTGAGGAAACACCACATTGTTTTTTATAATGACTGCACCAGTCTGCATTCCCATCAGCAGTGTAATAGAGAACCCTTTTCTCCACACCCTTGCCAACACTTGTTTGGACTCCTGCCCCATATTTCAGCCATTCTTCTACACACATCTTCCAAGGAACACATTTGTTATCTAGAAGGAACCTGAAATCTCAGTGGGCTGGTGCCCTAGGACAGAGACCTAAAGGATATCTGATGATGTTTGATGATTTGTTAATGGCAGCCATTCTGACAAGTGTGAGGTGGTACCTCATTGTTTTAATTTGCATCTCTCTGATGATTAGTGATGTACAGCATTTCTTCATATGTCTCTCAGCCATTTGTATGTCCTGTTTGGAGAGGTGTCTATTTAGGTCCTCTGCCCATTTTTTAATTGGGTTCTTTTTGTCTTTTTTTTGTTGAGTTGTTTAAGTACTCTATATATTTTGAAAATTAACTCTTTATCTGATGTATCATTGGCAATTATGCTCTCCCATATAGTGGGTTCCCTTTCCATTTTGATGGTTGTTTCTTTTGCTGTGCAAAAGCTTTTTAGTTTGATGTAGTCCCATGTATTGATTTTTTCCTTTGTTTCTCTTGCCTTAGGTATTGTATCAGTGAAAATTCTACTGCTTGTGATGCCTGAAATTTTGATGCTTACTTTTTCTTCTAGGATTTTTATGGATTCATGAGACACATTTAAGTCTTTTATCCATTTTGAGTTTATTCTTGTGTATGGTGTAAGTTGGTGGTCTAGTTTCATTTTTTTGCATGTAGCTGTCCAATTTTCCCAACATCATTTATTAAAGAGGCTGTCTTTACTCCATTGTATGCTCTTGCCACTTTTGTCAAATATTAATTGAACATAATGTCTTGGGTCAATTTCCGGGTTCTCTGTTCTGTTCCATTGATCTATATTCTTGTTCTCGTGCCAGTATCAGGCTGTTTTGATTACAATGGCTTTGTAGTATAACCTGATATCCGGTATTGTGAACCCTCTTGCTTTGTCCTTTTTCAATATTTCTGTGGCTATGTGTGGTCTTTTTTGGTTCCACACACACTTTTGAAGTATTTGTTCTAGTTCTGTGAAATATGTTGTTGGTATTTTAATGGGGATTGCATTGAATCTATAGTTTGCTTTGGGTGGAATGGACATTTTAATGATGTTAATTCTTCTATTCCATGAACAAGGTATGTGTTTCCACTTTTTTGTATCTTCCTCTATTTCTTTTTCCAATGTCCTCTAGTTTTCTGCAAATAGGTCCTTTACTTCTTTGGTTAAATTCATTCCTACGTGTCTTATTTTTTTTTTGCTGCCATGGTAAATGGGATTGTTTTTATAGTTTCTCTTTCTGTGAGTTCATTATTGGTGTATAAGAATGCCATCAATTTCTTGATGTTAATTTTGTATCCTGCTACTTTACCAAATTTATTTATTAAATCTAGTAGATTTTTGATGGAGTCTTTAGTATTTTCTATGCACAATATCTTGTCATCTGCGAATAATGACAGTTTCACTTCCTTCTTTCCAATTTGGATCCCTTTTATTTTTTTCTTCATGTCTAACTGCTGTGGCTAAGACCTCCAGTACCATGTTAAATAAGAGTGGCAAAAGTGAGCATCCCTGTCTTGTTCTTGTTCTTAAGGGAAATGTTTTTAGTTTTTGCCCATTGAGTATGATGGGGCTGTAGGTTTTTCATATATGGCCTTTATTATGTCGATATATGATCCCTCTATTCTCATATTGCTGAGTGTTTTTATCAGAAATGGGTGATGGATTTTGTTGAATGCTTTTTCAGTGTCTATTGATGTGATCATATGGTTTTTATCTTTAATTTAGTTTATGTGGGGTATCACATTTATTGATTTTTGAGGCCTTGCATTCCTAGGATGAATGTCACTTAGTCATGGTGAATAATTTTTTTAATATATTGCTGGATCTGATTTGCTAATATTTTGTTAAGGATTTTAGTATCTATGTTCATCAGGGATATTGGCCTGTAGTTTTTTTTCTTTGTAGTGTCTTTTTCTGGTTTTGGGATTAGAATTATGCTGGCCTCATAAAACAAGTTTGGAAGTCTTCCTTTTTCTTTAATTTTTTGGGATAGTTTGAGGAGAATGGGTGTTAGTTCTTCTTTGAATGTTTGGTAAAACTCCCCTGGGAAGCCATTCAGGCCTGGGCTTTTGTTTGTTGGGAGAGTCTTGATTACATCTTCAATTTCCTTAGTTGTTATTGGTCTGTTCAAGTTTTGTATCTCTTCCTGGCTCAGTTTTAGGAGACTATATGTTTCTAGAAATGTGTCCATTTCACCTAGATTGTCCAATTTGTTGCCATATAATTGTTCATAGTATTTAGTTAACCAATCTTTTGTATTTCTGTGATGTCAGTAGTTACTTCTCCTCTTTTGTTTCTGATTTTGTGCATTTGAGTTCTCTCTCTTTGTTTCTTGGTGAGTCTAGGTAAGAGTTCATCAATCTTGTTTATCTTTTCAAAGATCCGGCTTTCTGTCTCATTGCTGTTTTGAATTTTTTTTTTTTGTCTCTATGTCGTTTATTTCTGCTCTGATCTTTACTGTTTCTTTTTTTGTACTTACTCTGTTTTTTTTTTTTCTTTCTTTCTTTTTATCCTCACCCGCGGACATTTTTGCATGTATCTTCAGATAGAGCAGGATGGAGAAAAGGGAGGAAGAAAGAGAAATATCGTTATATGAGAGACACATTGACTGGTTGCCACTCACACAACCCAACTGGGGCCAGAGACAAACTGCAACTGAGGTACGTGCCCTTAGCAGGAACCAAATCCGTGTCTCTCTGGTCTGTGGGCCGGCACTCTAACCACTGAGCAACTGGCCAGGGCAGGTTTTTCTTTTTGTTTGCTTTCTAGTTCTTTAAGTTGTGAGGTTAGATAGTCTATTAGAGATTTTTCTTGTTTCTTGAGGTAGGCCTATAGTGCTATGAACTTCCCTCTCAGAAGTGCTTTTGCTGAATCCCATAGATTTTGTGTTGTTGTGTGTATATTTTCATTGGTTTCCAGGAAGTTTTTAGTTTCTTCCTTGATCTCCTTGGTAACCCATTCATTGTTTAATAATGTGCTATTTGGCCTCCATATATTCACATGTCTTTGCATGTTTTTGTTGTCACTGATTTCTAGTTTCATGCCATTGTGATCTGAGAAGAAGCTTAATTTGATTTCAATCTTTTTTGAACTTGTAGAGACTTAGTTTATGTCCTAACATGTGATCTATCTTTTAGAATGTCCTATGTGCACTTGAGAAGAATGTGAATTCTGCAGTTTAGAGGTATAAATCTCTGTTGATATCTATTAAATCCATTTGATCTAGTGAATCATTTAGAGTCTCTGTTTCCTTGTTAATTTTTTGTCTGGAGAATCTATCTAGTGATGTCAGCAGGGTGTTGAAGTCCCCTGCTATGATTGTATTGCTGTCAATTTCTCCTTTGAAGTCCTCCAGAAGATTTTTAATATATTTTGGTGCTCCTATATTGGGTGCATATATGTTTACCAAGGTTATATCTTCCTGTTAGACAGATCTTTTCAATATTATGTAATGACCTTCTTTGTCTCTAATTATGGCCTTCATTTTGAAATCTATTTTATCAGATATAAGTATTGCTACCCCAGCTTTTCTTTTCTTTCTGTTTGCTTGGAAGATTTTTTCTATCCCTTCACTTTCAACCTATGTGAGTCTTTTGTTGTGAGGTGGGTCTCTTGTAAACAACATATAGATGAGTCATGCTTTATTATCCAATCAACTACTCTGTGTCTTTTGATTGGAGTGTTCAATCCATTTACATTTGAGGTTATTATTGATATGTGCTTATTTATTGCCATTTTTGTTTATTGTGGTTATATTTTTCTTCTTTTTTCTTCTACTTATTATAGCAGTCCTTTTAACATTTCTTAGAGTGTGGGACCCCCACATTTTCAATGTTAGGTGCAATTCTTATATTTCCTACCTACTCATGACCAGATACTTATCTTGATTTTCTTTTTTTATCCTCACTTGTGGACATTTATGCATTTATTTTCAGATAATGTGGGAGGGAGAGAGGGAGAAAGAGAGAGAAAGTAATATTGATGTGAGAGAGACACATTGACTGGTTGCCACCCACACGACCCCAGAAAGAGCCGGGGACAAACCACAACCTAGGTATGTGCCTGTATTGGGAACCGAACCCAGGACTCTCTGGTCTGTGGGTCAGTGCTCTAATTGCTGAGCCAAACTTGCCAGGGATTGACTTTATTCTTATAGAAATAATTTATTTTCTCTTTGTGTGTCTTAAAAGTTCTGCCCCCCCCCCCCTTTTAATGTTGGCGTTCCTATTTCTCCAAGTTAACAATTTTCTTCTTATTCTCTTTCTTGATGACTTTAGTTTCCACTTTATTATATTATTTGCTATATTGTTGAATAGCTATATCATAATATAGAACAAAAGTGCTGTAGTTAAAGTTTTTCTTTCTATAGAATTCCGACTTATTCAGAAAGCCCTTAGGTTACAGAGCTACTCCTATTATGTTGCATCTTCTCTCAAAATGTAGATGGTAGTCTCCATGTTTAATAAAAATCTGTGACAGCCCTGGCCAGTTTGGCTCAGCGGTTAGAGCGTCGGCCTGCGGTCCTGAGAGACCCGGGTTCGGTTCCCGCTAAGGGTACGTACCTCGGTTGCAGTTTGTCCCCGGCCCTGGTTGGGTCGTGTGGGTGGCAGCCACTCGATGTGTCCCTTTCACATCGATGTTTCTCTCTATCTCTTCCTCTCTCTCCCTCCCACTGTATCTGAGCAACAACAACAACAAAAAATGGAAAAAAAAAAAAAAAATCTGTGACATCCAGTGCTCAATAGAGTGTTCTAAAAGTAAGGTTTGTTTCTACAAAGGCTATGCAAGGAAGCAAGCTATATTCTTAATCTATACTATATATTATATATTATATTTATATCTATTTACATATAAAATAACCAGAAATATAAGAATTCATATATGATCACCAGAATTTATACTGCATCTAGCAGAATAGAACTTTTATTTTCTTGAACTTTTAGGAAAGCCCACTCTTCCTCAGTATAAGCCAGACCATGACTGCTGCTGTTGTCTTTTTCATCAGCTAACTTCAGAACTAGTCCACAGTTCTTCCAGAAATGGGCTTCTTATTCCTGCTGATTCTTTGTTGGAAGTATTAAAAAAGATTTGAATATAAAAAACGAATTTCAGGAAAGATTGTTAAGCAAAGAATTATTCCAAAACGATGGAAATAATAAGGAAGTTTGAGTCACATCAGAGTACAGAATTGATCTTGCCAAACTAATGTCTGTGCATCTTGTGCAATTACAGTTCCTTCATATCAATAGGATCATTTTTGGAATATGCTAAGAGGGAATGCTAATCTATGCTCTTCCTTATAATGGTGTATTTGCTCTCAAAAGACAAATACATAATTACATATTGGCATTTTTTCATGCATCATCACACAAATATAGGCACTCTGTCTGGTTTTAATTAGTAATTCAGATAAGATACAAATTGACCCTAAAGAATCTTTTGGATTTTCTGTGTTGTTGATTTGCCATGTATGATTGCAGACTCTAAATCACCCACGACTTCTCTTGATAGATTTTATCACAGTTGTAAAAGAGTGTAGCATTTGTTTGCTCCAATAAACATTTTACACTCAGCCTCTTTCCACCTAGCAAACATTTTTAATTCTAAATAGGCACACAATGTGAATTTTGGATAGATCTCCTTCCTTTGAAAGAAACCAGTAAGGAAATAAGATACCTATATGAATATTACATAGCAAATGAGAAACACATGAGCTTGGAAAGTGCATAAACAGCACTGCTTGTGTAATTGTCATAAAGACAATGTGTACAGAGCAGTATCTTGTTTGTGAAATCACTCACACCTGAGTCATGCTTCACAACTTTCACTTTCTAGATACATGACCTCGTGCAATTTATTCAGCCTTTGCTTCAGTCCCCTTGTCTCTGAAATGGGGGTGTTAATTTCTATCTTTTAGTATTGTGATGAGAATTACCTAGAAACATATATATGAAGTACTTATCTTGATGCCTGACATACATATTTTTATCTTTATCGTTAGTGTCAAATATAGTTTCTCTCCTACTCAAAATTCTACTGGAAGTTCTGGCCAAAGAAATTAGGCAAGTAAGAGAATGAAAGACATCCAAATTGGAAAGGAAGAAGTAAAATAATTTCTGTTCCCAGATAACAGGATTTTATATGTAGAAACCCAAAACAATCCACAAAAGTTAGAGCTATTGACTAAATTCAGAAAAGTTGTAAGATATAAAATCAACAGGCAAAAATCACTAACATACATATTCCTGAATATATTAAAGAAGAAATACATTAATGGACAGACATCCCACATTTATGGATTGGAAAACAATATTGTTGCCCTGGCCAGTTTGGCTCAGCAGTTAGAGCATCGGCCTGTGGACTGGAGAGACCTGGGTTTGGTTCCCACTAAGGGCATGTACCTCAGTTGCAATTTGTCCCCAGCCCCAGTTGGGGTCATGTGGGTGGCAGTCACTCGATGTGTCTCTCTCACATTGATGTTTCTCCCTCTGTTCCTCCCTCTCTTCCTCCCGCTTTATCTAAAAATAAGTGCAAAAATGTTCTCGTGTGAGGATAAAAAAAAGAAAAAGAAAACTTAATATTGTGAAGATGACAATGCTATCCAAAAAGATCTATAGATTCTATATAATTTCTATCAAAATCTCAATAATGCTTTTGTATACATAGAAAAATCTATCCTTACATTCATATGGAATTTCAAAGGACCCCGAATTGCCAAAACAATCTTGAAAAAAAATGAGCAGAAAGACTCACACTTCTTGATTTCAGAACTTACTACAAACCTGCAATAGTCAAAACAGAGCAATACTAGCATGTATTACTAAATGGACATATAGATGTATGGTATCAAATAGAGAGTCCAGAAACAGACTGTTTTAGAAACGGCAACTGGATTTTGATAAAGGTACCAAGATCATGAATAGGGAAAGCACAGTTTTTATGCAACAAATGGTGCTGAAAAAAATGCATATCCAAGTGCAAAAAAATAAATTTACACCATAACCTTATATTATGTTACAAAAATTAACTCAAAATACTTAAAAGAGATTAGAACTAACACTATAATACTTTCAGAAGAAAACAGAGAAAAATATTTCTGACACTTGATTTGGCAGTGATTTGAGTACACCACCAAAGTACAGGCAACAAAAACTGAGAACGTGGATAAAATAACTATCAACATGTGATGTATGGGACATAACTTTGTCCTCTAAATGTACGACTAGTAAATTTCACTCTGAATGTGCAAGTGGCAGATAAGTGTGGAATATTTTTGTTTATGTTTTGCAATTTTTTGTCCTTACATAGAACTAGAGCTCATTCATGGTAATAGCACTGCATTAAATAATATTGAAATTAAACTTTCCATCATATTCCTATTAAAGGTGACAGTTCTAGTCAATTCTTTGTTTTTATAAAACATGCAGTTTTTATAAGGATGAGCTTAACTTCAACCATTATAACACTGCTAACATAACTGCTGCTAATAATCGTAATGGAAACTGCTATAATCTTTCATAATGATTACAGTTAACATGCTGAACCACAATCATCTGCTAGATTATGAGTAATAAAAATTAGATCGTAGGTGTAGCTATTATTATAATTTTGCTTTAGGGAGAATCCATTTTTATAATATACAAAGTTTATTTGAATGTGAACTTGCACTGACAACGCACGAGGCTATGGGTTTAAAATGCTAAACTCTCAAGGACCTTCAGGAGTACGGGAGTGGGCAAAAGTAGGTTTATAGTTGTAATACAAATAAATAATACAATCATTGATACATAATAATGCAAGAATAAACTCTGTATTTTGCATACTCACAACAGTAAACTTACTTCTGCCCAACCTTGTATTGTAAATTCTCGAGCATTCTTTTGTTGTTGTTAATCCTCACCTGAGGATATGTTTTCCATTGATTTTTTTGATGTGAGAGAGACACACTGATTGGTTGTCTCCTGCACACACACCCTCTGGGGCCAGGAATCAAGCCTGCAACTCAGATACAAGTCCTTTACCAGGAATGGAACCTGCCACCCTTCAGTGCGTGGGCCGATGCTCTAACCATTGAGCAACGCCAACCAGAGCTCTGGAGCATTCTTAAATATAAGATTTTACTTTTCAATATGTGAAAGTAAACGTCTTATGACAGCATTGTTCTTCAGAAAGATTTAAATTAGAACAGTGGACTTCTTGCCAAGATTTTAGTCTGGTTCACAGTCTAAGACTTGGCTTCAGAAAGTGTGCTGAGAGAAAGACGTGGAAAACAGGTTTCATGAAGTCTTGAAACTGACATTCACTGTACCTGTCAGGACCTTCCATCTCTCTCTGGGGACTCAGCATGCATCAAGTCCGAGTTCGCCTTGTCAGTACTGGAAAAACACTATTCCACTTCTTATTTATTTTGTTCTGAATGTCAGAAAGTGAGTTAAGTGGTGTATTCTAGGCTTTAAGCATGAAAGTAGCTACAGGAGGGAATTACCAACATAAAATTTCTTTTCTATGTAGCAAATCCAGATTCCTTTCAGTCTGTATTTAAACTAGTGATAGCATAGTTAACTGATGACAATTCTTTAAATGACTGCAAGTAGCTAGATTTTTTTTCAAGTTGTAATTCACTTAAATGCATTGTAACTACGGCAATGATACCAGTTAAAGACAGTAACACAATAACATAATAAATTGTATTTACAACTACTTCAAAGCTCTAACTAGAACTAAAATGATGGAATATAAAACCCAAATTTACTCTTGGCAGCTTTCCTTAACTTTGCAGAACAGAACTCTGAGCTCTCACCTAAAGGGTAAACCACCTGAAGTGAGTGACATGCTTTTAATTAGATCTAGTCACAGAGGGCTGGGGTGGGGTGGGGGTGGGGATAGAGAAGAAAAGCTTCATCCCTGCTTATCTCCCACTATAGTTCTCCAGACAACACCTAGAAAATAGTCCAAACTTTCTCCTTGTGTGAAAATAGTGCATGGTCTTAACACGATTTCTACTCAATTCAACACTCATTGAGTACTATTGTATGTTAGGCACAATGCCAAAACCTGGGCCCCAAACATGAATATGGCACAGTTCTTGGGTTTAAAGAATTCAGTCAGTTATTGAAGCTGAAACCTTCAGCAGTAACTGTAAAGCAAAGTGACGACCGTGTTTTAAAAAGCAAATATGTGTATTTATGTTATCCCAAATGACCTTCATTTAGTTATTTTTTCCTTTTTCATAATTGTTTTTATGTTCATGGGAGGGTGTATGGGCTGTGGTAGAGAAAATGATTGTTAAAGGCCAGCTCATACACAGCTAGCAATATCTCCTTTGTCAATAACAAACTAGGTCATTTAAGTTCCTGATCAATTATGCAAAAAGGAAATTGATAGAAAGTGGTATGAGGGATAGATGTGAATAATACAAAGTAACTCAAGGAAATAAAAAGTGAGCAGATTATTCAGACTTCGAATGGCATGGCTAGCAAAGATGGCTTTGGTCTCTCGCCATTGCCTTTTGAGCTAGAGAGAACAAGATAATTTTAGCACTGGAAATATAAATTGCTTATATAAGGATTTTTCCTTTTCATCTTCTGATTGGATGAAAGAAAACCACAACTCAAAGCCAGTTTGAGAGTATCAGATTCCCTGTTATCTTTTATCTTGCCATGTTTGACTTGCACTAGCCATCGCTCTTCCAAACTTTTGATTCAGACCATTTTTCTGGACTCTTCTCAGGGAAAAGGCTGAGTGAAAAGAAAAAAAAGGTAGGTCTGCTTTAAAAAAAGTAGCAATCAGTATTATAAAAGCACAAATATTACCCCAGATACAGGCTCAGGTGCTGACACTCACTCACATCAGCCATCCCTCTGCTCCGCCACAGCAAACATGAGAGCTAGTCTTACTGACCAGGAAACATCTCCTGTGAAAGAATCAATCTTGCTGATTTGTTCTCTTATTAAGTAGTATTAGACATTGTGGAAAAGATGCTAAAAAGAACAGTCTTATCCTGCTCAAGTACTCTCTAATTTAACCACTCTGTCTCAGCCTCGTAGCTGTTAGGAAGAACGGACTAAATGGTCATGGTAGCTCTGGGATGGGCACTGCAAGGAGCTCCAAGGCTTTGATTCTTCTCTCAGTCTCTGCACTATTTGATTCTGACCCTCTCTCTTCTTAACTTCAAACTCTAGGCTCTGCATAGTAATGACCCTCATTTGTACTTTGTGTGGTCCCCCCAGGGTCTGCGTCTCATTTCTCCCTAATGGCCCCACACAGTTCTTCCAAAAGTTAATGGCACAGGGGCTTTTCTTGTCCACACTTGCAAATAAAACATGCTTGAAGGGTTTTGCCCACACCTTTCATTTCTACCTTAATCCCCATTCCTCGCCTGGTTTTCCTTACATCCGTATGCCCGAATTCCCACTCTTTCTCTAGCCCCTTGGACTCCTGGAGAAGAGCTGCCTGACTGGTTTTCTTCTTTTCTCAGGACACGCTGCCTTGTGCAGTTCTCAAGGTTCCACACTCGGCAGCCAGAGGCACTGAAATGCATAACTCGAGGCTTGCCCGTGATTCCCAAGGCCCAGGTTCCCCTTCACTGGGAGGTAGAGGGAGAAACAGGAGAAATGGAAATGAGCAGAAGAGGAAATTTTTATAATGTATTATTTCCTGAAGATTTGGATTTGCATCTACTAAGTCTTGTTAATTGGTTAGACAAATCCTAAAGTAGGGGACAAAACTCTTGCATGGTTAATAGTACCTTATTCCCTGGACAAGCACTGGCTCTTCATACGGTCAAGGGTCTGGTGGCTCAATACAGAGACGCAATTACTACACTGAAGCAAAGTCGATGACGATCTGATGATTAATCCAATCATCACAATTCCTTTCATAATTATATTTACTTTCTAAAAAACTACCTAAAGAAAATAGTTTATTGGAAAAATAGCAGAAATGATAAAAGGTAGTGAGGATCAAAGCAAAGGTTAATTTTCTATGGAAATGTACCTGGTGCATAAACCAAAATATAAGATTCTTCTTCCTCCTTGTTGAGCAAGGGTAGTTGATTTTATCACATCACTATAGAAGTCATCACATCTCAGGTGGATTTGATTTCTTTTCCCTTATGGTTTGTCTTCCAGGTTCTGCTTTCTTTGTGGCCAATGCTGGATATTGGCCTACGGTTGGACCGTGGGTTTGGCAATTGTAATAGGATAAGACAAGCCAGGAGACCCAGACTCTATGATGTATCTCTCTACCATGGCTCCGTACTAGGCCAACTTAACTAAACTAAACCATGTTTCTTAGAAATCCTCAGCATGATTGTGAATTTGCACAACTCACAGGGGATAGTTCACATGATATGTGGAAGTCACAAATGGGGCAGCTCTGCAAGCTGGTGCAGGGTACCAGGCAATTTGGTTCATGCACAGATGCACCTACAACTATGTGGTGAAGACATCATACCTATGGCATTGAGCTTGGGTACCGTAAGAGACAGGCGAGTTTCAGTTTGTCTTCCTAAGTTCCAGTGGCCATTCTGGTCTTCTTCCATCCTTGCAGGTTGCAGTTTGTCCTTACTGTCACCCACATCCGGTTTTCCTACGGCCCATCGGGCTAACATAGTGACTTGAAGCTCAACATTAGACACAGAAACCACAGCTTTTATATGCTGCTCCCACCGCTCCTAAAACTGCATAACATCCAACCCCTAAAATAAATTCTTTATTCTCTATCACTCTAGCAGTTCTGCTTCTATGATATAACCCTGATCGGTGTGACTCTCTAATTGGGCAAAATTAAGTGTGATTTAACTTCTATAATAAGGATGCAGACTTGTTCTATATGTATCTGAATTCCTCTGTGAGAATCAATAGGGAAATCTTATATGAAAAAATTTTGAACAGTATAGAGCATACAGATGAAAGATACTATATGTGTGTGTGAGAAGACATGCATGTACATATTTTTACATACAAATTGGTGTATTATCAGTGAACTTTGCTTTATCTAAGAATAAAATAACTATTACTGTAATTGAAGCCTTTTAAAGGCACAAATTAATTTGAAGACTTGCAAATCCCTTGAGCACTTTACTTGACATGTGCAAATAATACTGAAGTTAGTTAAAGAAGATGATGAAAGGGTATGGCAGTGTCTGGGAATACAAAAGATTACTCAATTGACAGAATATGTTTTTATTCTATATCAAATTTCACTCTGCAAACGAATTGCATTTAGGATTTTATTTATGACATTAAAAGTCAGCCATTATTCTTGAGTTTTTCCCCATGACTTTCTGGAAGACAAGATCCTCAGCTTATCTGATCTCTCATCTGTCCTGAATGGAAGAAATGAGATCTTTGACTTGTTAAAACTCAGAATAAGCACAGATAGAAGGTCCTTTCCTCCTGGCACATGATTTACACTAAGTAATGTTTAGTTAAATAAATTAATTAACTAATTAACCAATCGGTCAGTGAGGTCCATTTTCCCATTGTGTAAAGAGAAAGCATGTAACTTCTGATAAATTCCCCTCTGATGTTCTAGTTTGAAACTTTGTCTCTTTACAAACTTATTTTACTTAACCTGGTCTCGGGGTAGAAAATAAAGATAACTGGGCCAAGTAGTATTCTGATGAACAAAGCAGGCCCTAAGGCTAAGAGAAGCGGGAAAGAGCAATCTATTGCCTTTATGTTTTATGCCTTTTGTAATTAATTACACCTACTAAGATTCATCAATGGCTTCTGTGAGATAATATTAAATACTGAGATGAGAGGCAGACTATCTAACCTTGTGCATCTATCTGATGAGCTGAAGAATTTGAGTAGGAGCTAGGAGTATTTTAGAGGCAGGTGATTTTTGAATGAGAAAGATAAAGATCTTCCCAAATGTCAATTCCTCTGAGTATAATTACCTAAATTTTTCTTATTTCACATAGTGTGAGAAAGTAAGAGTCATGGAAGACTTCAGTTGCCCCTTAATTAAACATGTAGGCAGCTTTGCTTCTGACCAATGGCATTAGGCTACCAACTGGAAATGAAAGTCTGTGCTCATTAAGAGGAAAATGTCCAAGACAGGAACTTTCATTTTAAATTCCTACTCTTCCTGTTGTAATAGCAGTGTGGTTGTAATGGATGACGGGTAGTGAAATTAAGTTGAAATATACAGGTAACCCAAGAATTTTATGTGATGACATGTCCTTTAAAGACTCTCCTTAAGGACTGAGCAGTGTTTCAACTACTTAAGGGTTTTATTTTCATATAAAAGGCTGAAACGGGTCAGCTTTTTAAGTAAAAGTGATTGGAGGAAAAAAAAATTTTTGTTGTGATGACCTAGAGTTGTTACAGACATTGTATTTGCATGTTGCTGTTTTGTATTCTCAATTAGGCAGAGAGAAGATGGAGAGGCCGGGAATTCCACAGTCGTCAGGACCTTATTCACAGCCTGTTCGTGTTGTGCCGCTACAAACACCCCTTTTCACGTGTGACCATGACCATGGTGCTCCAATGATATATTTGTGCTGAGTGATAGATATAACAAAATATCGTCCATTTCGGGTCCTTTCTGGGGGCAAAGCAGTCAGTTGTGTAATAGGAAAGCTGTTAGAGCAGAAGGTCAGGTTACTCATTCAAAGGTCATACCACTTAGTGTAACTGATTTCCAATATCCCTTGCTTTAATAGGCAATGATCAGAAATGGGGACTCACTGAGGAGAACAGAGAGACTTCATGTACAGGAAGCTGGATATTTAGAGTCTGGTCTAAGCCATCATTTTAGGAGAGCAGGAGGGTCAAAGAGGAGATGGTTAGGATAGCCGTAGTGCCATGGAATGTGGCGCTTAAAGATTCATGAGACAGCTCTTCCAAGGTATACTGTGGTACTTTCATCCCCAGGTGAGACGTGGATTCCTAAAAAATTTCTATAAGAGACATAGACTTCATGGTTAAAGAACTTACGACCTTATTTTAGAAGTATGATTTTTTTTTTAAAGCCAAAGTCATTGTGATAGTTTTAAAACATAGCCCCAGATTTATTGAGAAGGAGGGTGTCTGTCTCTGCCTCTCTCCTTGAATATGGAAGAACTTGTGAGAACAAGGGAAACGGCGGTCACAAAGGGGGTGAAGCGATCTCCTTGCTCACCGGAGCACTCCGGCAAGCCCGCGGCTGCCCTGGCGTGAGGGAGCACAAGGAGCCTGTTCGGGAGTCACGGGCACTCGCCTCAAGGCTGCGCGCAAGAGGCCCAGAGGCTGCCCGCTACTCCTGCCCCTTTCTTTTTAAAATTATTTTTATTAATTTATTTTTGTTACAGATGTTTCTCCTTTTCTCACCATTGACACCCTCCTCCTGATCCCTGCCCCCGCCCCGTCTCCAGCTTTGTTGTCTATGTCCATTGGGTACGCATACATGCATGTAAGATCTGTGGTTTATCTCTTCCTGCCCCTGCTTCTGAGGTTTGTCAGCCTGTACCCTACTTCATGTCTCTGGGTCTATTTTGTTCATCAGTTTGTTTTGTTCATTATATTCTACAAATAAATGAGATCATGTGATATTTGTCTTTCTCTGATTGGCTTGTTTCACTTAGGATAATACTCTCCAGGTCCCTCCATGTTGTCTCAAAGGATAAGAGATCTTCCTTTCTTACAGCTGCATAGTACTCCATTGTGCATATGTACCACAGCTTTTTTATCCACTCATCTATTGATGGACACCTGGGCTGTTTCCAGATCTTAGCGATTGTAAATAGTGCTGCTATGAACATAGGGGTACATATATTCTTCCTGATTGGTGTTTCAGGCTTCTTAGGCATATTCCTGGAAGTGGGATTGCTGGGTCAAATGTCCAGCCCACTTGTTTTCCAGCTCCAGCCACCATCAAGTGCAGCCTCATGAAAGACCCCCAGGCAGAACGATACTCCCATGACTTTTGGGAACTCCTAACCCACAAAAACTGAGAGACATAACAAAATAATTACTGTATTTTGCTATTGAATTGCGAGTTACTTTTTATGCAGCAGCAGCAGATAACTAGAAGAAACTCTGGTATCTGGAAGTGCAGTATGTCCATCACACAAACCCTCAACAGCTGACCTTGGCTTTGGGCACTGGTGGTGGGCAGGAGGGAGTGAACTTGAGGAGACTGTTAATGGAAGCTGGACAGGCCTCAAGGAGTTTGCTAGTGATGATTTAAAGGACATGGAGAAAAACGTTATTTAAAGCTGGAGGGAAGGAGATTCATTTCGTGTAGTGGCAGAATGTTTAGCAAAACTCTCGGTTGAGTAATACTGAAAATAGAAAATGTACCTCAGGAACTGCTGGATCTGGCTAAGATTTGGGGGCAGAATATCGGAAGTATAAGCTCTTTGAGCGATGTAGAATAAGTTATATAGACAGATGAGCCACAACAAGGAATTGCTTGGTCTTCAAGCAAAATTTGGAGGGAATAGAAAGCATCCAGGCTTGCTGTGTTTCAAAACTGAGTAACTTCTCATTCCCAGTCTCTCCAGATGGGAAACACAAAATAAAATCATACAATATTCAGATTAAGAAATGGCTTCAGGACAAAGGCCAAATCCAGGTGGGCCTATAAGAGTCCCTGTTAAGACCTCAGGCAAATGTGACTTTGCGCTGCATAGATCCTTTCAAATGACAAGAAAGCCACGAGCAGTTTCAAGAGCAAGGCTGGCGGACACCTCCCTCCCGCCAGCGCTGCACGCGGTCCCCGAGAACCTTACGGGTGTTTTCCTAGAGGAGACTCACAGGGAGCTCAAGGTAGAAAAGCGTTTGTTTCTAAAAGATTTGTGGGCTTGATGTCTGTCTGATGGCATCAGTTAAAAATTGGTACACAGAAAGCCCCTGTCATTTGAAAAGTAATTGTGTCAGTGTAGACAGAATGGGCCGAAGATGATACAAAGGCAAAGTTGCATGTGGATCTTTGAATTTCCACACGCAGGAGACTTGTGAGAACATGATTGGCCGGCACGTATAGCCCCCTTTCTAACGGGAAAGGAAGGATAACTCAAGTGACAGGACCATGATCTCACAAAAGGGCAGCGAGAGCTCCGGAGAACCGATCCCCAGGGCAGGCCTGGCTCCTCATTAAGGAAATGTGTCTGGCTGGGTTTCAACATCGCTTAGTAGCAGTGACCTTCGTGCTCCTATTTCCAGCCGTTTTTGAGTGACTGTGCCTATAACATGTATCCTGTGCCTACCCCACAGCTGTTTACTGGATGTGTAAGAGGCAAATAACTTTTCATCTCATTTCACGCATGTCAAAATTCAGACGGGCCACAGCTCAGGAGACGGGTCCAGGAAACAATTCCGGGACCTTCCACTCTGTAATGAGATGCTGGTCCTGAGCCGGATGCGGTAATGACATCACACTTAAGTGTGACTGTATTTGGAATGTGGGAATCATGCAAATAATTTTGGCCAGAGTGTAGAATGTGGAGACTTTAAAATACAGCCCCATATTATTTGTCATTCCTCCCACTGAGAAGTGGGTTCTGTAATCCATCCCTTTAAATCTTGGAAGCAATGCGATTAAGGCAGAAGTTATGTGACTAAGGAGCTCGGCCATGACAGGCTTGTTCACCCTACTCCTATGCTGGAGCCCTGGAGTCACGAGAACTGCGCGGAAGCCCGAATTCCCTCACACAACAGGCAAAATGGAGACAGTCTGGGGCGACATCATGACAGAGAGAGGAAGAGAGAGACCTTACCAGTCCCTACCATTCCATCTCTCCTCTGTTCTCGATCTAATAATTGTCTTACTTCATGAGAGACCCTGAACCATGGTGACTATTCAGTCCAGTCCCTCCCAAAGTTCTAACCCTAGGGACCATGAGAAATGACAACAACATGATTGTTGATGTTTTAAACCACCAAGTCTTGGGGCAAATTGTTACATGACAACAAATAACCAGAATGGTCATGGATAGATCCAATAATGCCCTTTTCATTTGCTGCCCACTAAAATGCAGAAGTAATAACAGCCCATTCATAAATGTCTTAAATTAGAATCCTAATTATTATTCGATTTTTTTTTTCCATTTGTCATATATTTCTCACTGAAACTGTGTGGAATCTCCCCTCTACTGTGTTTCAACGCTACGCTGTAAATCCTTTTTGCACCTTTGTAGAAATATGCAAACCACAGATATATTGTCATGTATGTAATTCTCCATGAACACACTTTAGGACATTTCTTTCTGACTTCCTCATTTGGAGATGTTAATATCTAACTCAGTGTCCAGGTTCCAGGTCTCAGAGAGAGTAATGTAGCGGGTTTTAATAGAAAAGACATTAAAATATTTATAAGCAGTATCCCAATAAGTGTGCACTGAATTTCAAGTATACTGGAACTGAAGTCTTAGAAAGTGAGAAATAGTCATACAGAAGTGGTTTTTTGCATGGGTTAGACATTTTCAAAAGAGAAATCCAAGACTACAAAGAAATTGATGAATCATGACTAATAATAAAATTTTCAAAGTCTATCTGTGTGGAAAAGTAGAACATCCAAACCTCAATAGCTTCAAACAGCTCCTATTTATCCACTCACTTACCTGGATCAAAACAGGGAACAGAGATCAGATGCAGAGAAAGGAGGTGCAGTTCCGGAGGGGGTGTGGGGGGCCATACTCTCCAGGGGGGTGTAGGGCATGCAAGCTTCCAGGCTAATACGGTGCAGTAATTGTGGTTCCTAAATTGTGTCTGCCCCATTCTGACATGGGGTGATATCAGGGGATGTGGGTCCATCTCCCTGAGGGACTGATGAGATAAGATAACACTCCTGCCGGCACTACTTTAGCAGGAACTATGAAAACTCACTGTGCTGAACACAACAGAAAAGTATCCCCAGCAGCAGTGGAAAGAGTGATTTGGCTGAGGGTGTAGTTCACAGTTAGAGGGTGGTTGTGACATCTGTGAGGTTACTATGAAGCAAGGGGACGAAGGAGAATTTCTGACACATTCACACCTTAGCTGTCGGCCGCTGGGCAAAATGAGTATTTGGTGTGAGCTGACCTGAGGCGGAGCCCTACAGCTGTACCAGTGAATCCAATGGGACTGAAACAGAAATGGGGGAGGAGAGCGAGGACGGGAGGAAGAGGAGAGGAAGAAACTATGTTTGCTAGAGGAGAAGGATTACTTATAACCCTTTGACTTTCTTGCCTGTTTAGGAAACTCTATGACACTAACATAGAGAGAAAATGAATGTTTTTCTCTTTTCCTTTAGTTAAACTTGGGGAATGGACAGAAAATTCATGGAAATAACAAAGAGAAAAAAATTAGGAATTCATGCATGTACATCACGGGTCCTTGAACATCAAACTTCACTGTGGTCCCTTAGCAACCTGACTGAAAGCCAGCAAGGAGACTTACTTTATTACCTGATGGGTAATTTATTTAAGTCCCCCTTACTCTTTTTTCTACTAATATTTTACTGTGCCTTAGATGTACACAGCAGTTTATATTCACAGAGCTCAAAACAGTATACAAGTCAACTCATTTATCTTCAGTCCCGGAAATTTTATATCTATGTGAAACTTTCCTAGTCAGATCCTATAAATTCAAAGATATACATTTGGGTGCATTTACCCAAGGGGCTTTTCGAAGATTGGCACTGTCAGGGACTATTTTTAGAATAGAGGGAATGCAGCATTTCTGAAAATAAGGACTCCATTGACTAGAGAGCCCCGCGTTGCTGAAAGCAGGCTTTGGAGCAGAAGTCATCAGCAGGAATTCGATAATCCCTGAAAGAAAAGGCCACGGTGGCATGGCAACTGACCGCTCTCAGTGAGGCAGGCTCCGAAGTTAAAGGTGTACTCTGCACTATTTTTCTGTACTGATGGTACAAGGGAATTGGTCTGCCACTTTTAGGATGGCCTCTAAATCTAGTCTTATATGATAACCAGACTGCAATTAGCAAGAAGGAAGCTAGATGTGCTGGGAAGAGTTTGGACCTTAGTGAGAATCCAAGTTTTGACTCTTACCAGCCCTTTTTATTTAAAAAGGGGGGAGAGGGGGCACAGGACAGGGAAGCATGCATCTCGGAGTGATGCCAAAGGAACTGAATTGCTAGAGCATAAGGTGAGAGTGGAGAGGATGAGGAAGATGAAGACGGAAAGATGAGCAGTGGTCAGTGATCTACGGCATGGTAACAATGCTGGATTTTATTCTGAAAATAAGGGATGTTAATGAAGTTTTCAGCCAGAAAGTGCTGGTTTATCCACTGGAAACAGAGACTAGAGTAATCCTGAGAGACAATGAACTGATGCCCCTGCTCAGCCTCATGTTCATCCTCACACTGCCCCCTGCAGAACACACACACATGTCCTGCTTCTATCCATCATGTTTCTTCTTTTGGCTACAGAGGTTCAGTGCATAAAGTTTTCTTCATTAATATCATTTTGCATTCCTTCATCTCCCAGATTTTCCTTCTTTGAATACAAGCCAGTCTTGGGGTCTTGACTTGCGTGTTGCCTTGCTCTGCTGTGGGCCTGGTGCCATGCTCCCCTCACATCAGTCACTTCACAGGACAGCCAGGTGTCCCACCACCATCTGCATCCCTGTCACCCAGGGTCCAGCTGTCTGACTAGACCAGTCTCCAATGAGCAAACCTATTTCCTTCTTGGTCACACTGATGGAATTTCTGAAGGGCAATGGAGATTACCGCCATAGACAGCAGAACCTCTATGCAGACGAGTGAACTGCAGAAATGCATCCCTACTCCGTCAATGAGCCCTTATA
Source organism: Molossus molossus (assembly GCF_014108415.1). NCBI lineage: Eukaryota > Metazoa > Chordata > Mammalia > Chiroptera > Molossidae > Molossus > Molossus molossus. The sequence continues at coordinate 216,899,385 of NW_023425344.1, read as the reverse complement.
GGAGCGGTTAACCTGGACGCAGAGGGTTGACCTGAAATCTGTAGAACACTCTCCGAGCTTTCGGACCTAGGTGGGTAACCTTCAGTGTGCCTCAGTGTCACTGGATTGAAGGATTGACGCTTCTCGTTAGGAAGTTTATTTCATTTCCTATTACTTCTAGCTTCATTCTCAAAGCAACAATTTCAAGTGGAGTATATTGAAATAGACCAGTTTCTTTACATCATCTCTGCATTCAATTTTTAAAATTATTTTATAAACTATTAGAAATGTTTTATGTTTCTTGAACTAGGCCTGTCGTGCTATGACCTTCCTTCTCAGGACTGTTGGTTATTTTCAATAAAACTGCGTTACCTTGAAAGAGGAGCTTGAGACAGGGACTAATTTGTCTTTCATATTAGGCACAATGGTGGCTTGGTGAATAAGTCCCGTAAAGATTTCATACGAGTATTGAAAAACAGTTTTATCATGTTTATAATCTCAATATTTCAGTTACAATAAACTTATATGGATACTTATCAAAAGATTCTTATTGTTCAGCATTGTAAAGGAACTTATCACTTTTACTAGTTGAATGTACCTTTCCTGAAGTCATGCAGAATTGAGTGCTGCAAAAAGAATGTTAAATATTTAAAATTAAATGTCTTTGTCCTGTGCAGAAAATATAGACTATGCCTTTTAATTTAGTAAATACTTTTAGAAGATAGAGATGTTTTGCCAGTGTACTTAATTTTCAATCATCATTTTTAATTGCTAATTTTTTCTATGTATATTGGAAGTTGTTCACCAGCTACTATTTTTATTTGAAGTGTGATATCCCTTCTCTTCCCAATTTCTCTTGTAAAATAAATTTTAAAAAAAGGCCTGGCCGGTTTGGCTTAGTAGTTGAGCAACGACCCATGCACCAAGAGGTCACCAGTTTGACTCCTGGTCAGGGAACATGCCCAGGTTGTGGGCCAAACCCCCAGTGGGGGACGTGCAGAAGGTGGCCAATCAGTGTTCTCTTTCATCGGTGTTTCAGTCTCTCTCTCTCTCTCTCTCTCCCTTAAAATAAAGAAAAAAAAATTTTTTTTAAAGGAGTGGGTTTCTGCTAATGAACTGAGCAGACATCTAACATTTTATATGCCTTTTGTATTGTGCAACTTAAAATTGGGATACTTGGTCATTTGTTTCATTATGTAACTGGTAAAATAGCAATGCATATTAATGTCTGTTCAACCATGTATTTATACTGTCTGGGAAAGTGTGGTTACATTTCTGTGGAAAACAAAATTTGTCGTTGTTTACCAGCTTATAAAATCCTAGTGCGAGAGCATAAACATCTAAATAAATAATGAAATGCAAAAAGTAAAAAAGAAAAAGCTACTCTTTGCACTTCCTAGAACAAAGCACCTAAGTTTATTCAGGAATTTTATTTTAATCTTCCATCCAGGGCTTGACCCCAAGAACATGTCCACACTGAGGCAAAGGTTTTTATCTCCTTGTCTTATTATACCTTATCTATCCTGTCTGCTATACTCTGAATACTCAGCTCACTGATACTGATAAAATAATAATTTATAGGGTTTTAAAATTTATTTTTCTTTTTCTGTTTCCTTTTGGAAAGTTTTTTTATTTATTTTGTTGTTGTTTTGTTTTTGCCTTTTTGTCTATGTCTCAAGTTCACTAATCTTTTCTTCTGATATGTTTAATTTTCTTTTTTAAAAATCAATTAATTAATTAATTTTGTTACAGATGTTTCTCCTTAATCCCCCACTGATTCCCCCCTCCCTCTCCCTCCCTGCCCTGTCTCCAACTTTGTTGTCCAAGTCCATTGTTCATGCATACATGCATATAAGTTCTGTGGTTTATCTCTCCCCCACCACCCCCTCCTCTGGGGATTGTCAATCTGTACCCCACTTCCAGGTCTCCGGGACTACCCCATTCCTCAGACTTTTATGTTCATTATATTCCACAAATAAGTGAGATCATGTGATATTTGTCTTTCTCTGCTTGGCTTGCTTCGCTTAGGATAATATTCTCCAGGTCCCCACATGTCATCTCAAAGGATAAGAGATCTTTCTTTCTTACAGCTGCATAGTACTCCATTGTGTATATGTACCACAGCCTTTCTACCCATTGTCTACTGATGGACATTTGAGCTGTTTCCAGATCTTAGCTATTGTATATAGTGCTGCTATAAACATGGGGGTACATATATTCTTTCTGATTGGTGTTTCAGACTTCTTAGGGTATATTTCTAGAAGTGGGATCACTGGGTCAAATGGCCATTCAATTTTTAATTTTTTGAGGTAACATCATATTGTTTTCCATAGTGGCTGCACCAGTCTGCATTCTCACCAGCAGTGTACTAGAGTCCCCTTTTCTCTTTTCTTCTGATATGTTTAATTTGCTTTTAATCTGCCCATTGTATTTTTTATTGCATATATTATAGTTTTCATCTCTAGAAGTTTTAACAATAAGTATTGTTGCTCATTGCCACGGTTTGAATTACTTTTATAATAAAGAGATAGTTCTCTGTAAATGTCTGATTTTTAATAGGGTAAATGTTTACATTTATATAGTCACCTACTAAATACTCAGGAGCTTACTCAAGTAATACAGAAATATCCAGAAGAGGCTGGCACCTACAGTGTAATGCCCAGTAAACATAACCCCCACATTTTATATCACACAGAACATGTTTATGCCTTGTAAGTGATGCTCTTCTTCAAGGAATTCAGGCTTCTGTTATATTTCAAGGTTTCCACAGGCTCCTGAATTTGTATATTATAATTTTTGTGTGCCTGACTATTAGCTTACTGGTCATCACATCTTCCCTGTGAATGTGTGTGAGTCTTATCATTTTGCAAGTAGACATTCTTATTTGGTCTATCAATTCTGAGCAATAGAATTTTCAATAACAAGTCTACTTGGATCCATACAGTTAATACTTTACCTAACGGACTATGTTGTAACATGGAACTTTATAAAGACAATATATGTTATTAGTTAAAAACAACTAAGCCAGTGACCGAATCAGCCACGAACACGTATAGATGTAGAGTGTTTCAGGTGGGGTGGCACATGTTCCGCTTTGGCTGAAAGCAAACCTCCTTCTCTTTGATCCCACTCTGCCAGGTTTCCCCCCATTCTTCCCTGGAAGTGTTCTAATCAATGTCACGATTGCGCTGTACATTGTAAAATCCAGTGGTCACTTCCATGTTTTATTTTACTTAGCAAATCAGCTAATGACTCATTTTCTCTAGAACACCTTGTTTGCTTGGCTACCAAGATACCATTCTCCTGATTTTCCTTTAGCAAGTTACTCATTATTCTCCTTTGTTGAATCATCCTATGTTCCAAACCTCTAAATGTTATATAGTGTCCTGGGCTTAGTCCTCGGACATGTGCTTATCTCTTTCTCCACTCAACCCCCAGGTGATCTCAAGTATCACCGTTTTATTAATCTTTGGACACTAACTTCTAATTTATATGTCTAGCCCTCCAAGCTGGTATACTCAACTGCCTACTTAAAATTGACATATGGAACGACATCTCAAACTTAAGATTTGCAAAATTGCATTCTTCATTGCCCCCACTTTCGGAACCTGTTACTTTCACATTGACCTTCCTCTTAGTATCTGGCAACTCCGTTCTAATTGCTCAAGTCAGAGCCGTGGCACCATCTTTGACACATCTGGTTCATTTTTCACACACCTGGTTCATCAGCAAATCCAGGCAGTTCTATTTTCTCACTGTCTCCACCTGCTTCCATCCTGATCCACGTCATGGCCACATCTCACCTGTACCATTGCAGTTCCCTTTGCTCACACTACTGGCCCTCTACAGTCTATTTCTCAACAGCTTCTACATGATTACTTTCAAAATGTGAACAAATTTGTGTCTCTTCTGCTTAAAATAAGGCTGTGCCTCCCATCTCACTCATACTAAGATATAGTCTCCACTTTAACTTTCAAAGGACTACAGGATATGACCGAATGTTATAAAGGCTACCACCTTTTCTTTCTCTCTATTCCATCTATAACAGTCTCCTCATTTTCTTCAAATATTGAAAGCACACTCCTGCCTTTGGATCCCTGACCACTGGAACTTGCTCCTCCTTCTACCTGGAATACTCTCCTCAGAGAGGGCTGGCTTGCTTATTATTCCCTCTAGGTCTCAGCTCAAATGTCACTTTATCAGAGAGTCTCTCTGACCATCTGATATGAAAGCACACTCTCCACCACAGTCCCTGCCATCTCCCCCTTTTTTAAAATTAATTATTATACTATATTTTTCTTCACAGCACATGTTAAATACCATTAATTGTCTGGCTCCGGCACTGGATTGTTCCAAGCGAGAAGAGATGTTATTTGTAGATATATGTCTAGTAATGGCACACAGTAGACATTCAGAAGGTATTTGTTGAATGAATAAATGAGTGAGAGAAACTCTATAGTTACATACATTTCTGACCTATGATGTTAAACGCCGTAGCTGCTACTATGTGAGCACTGGCGACCCGGGTAACTGGCTCTGTTGGATGCAGCAGCATTCTGGGGCTCTCTCAAATATCTTGAAAGATATCAATTAATTATTCCTTATGGGTACATGTCTTTTATTGTTTGTTAGAGCACCAAAGGATAGAAAACAATACAAAGAATCATCATTTCATAGGACTTTCTTCTCATGATTTGAAGGAAAGGAAAAAGCTTCTTCCAACTGAGTAAAGCTTAATCTTTACGTTTCCAAGGGGCAAAGAAAAATATTATTTCCAGCTATTTGCTAATGATTTTATTAGAGCAAAATGGTCCTATTCATTCCAAAAGAGCTATGCACTTGGCACATGATGAAAGTATTCTCTCAAAGACACAAAAACCGTACATTTTCCTGATTTGGTTTCAAGCTGAAAAGATGTTTTCATTTTTTGGTTTTGTTTTTTTGCTGTAGAGAACACAACCATATCAACCTAATTCTATTCCTTTTATCTTCAAAAATATTCTTTCAATTTAGGTCTTATAATTTATAAGTAATTGTTTGAATATTTGCTATTGTTTTGTGGTTATTGGAAATCTTTTCCCTCAATTTCAACAAAATAAATTTTTACCAAGGCAATATTTTAACAGTGTCAGAGTTCTCTGGGCTTGGAATGATATGAGTTCTTGTGTTGTAATAAATTATTTTTGCTGTATCTCACAAATAGATACCTCAGTAATGGCCACCATAAAGGAAGACAGATTTAACTACCTGTTCACATACTTTTTCACATGCTACAAGAGAATTTTTAGAGTAAAAAATATTTTTCTTTTTATACATGTATTTATAGATATGCCTACTTTTGTAGGAAATGTTTATGATAAAAGAGATAATCTTAGAACACACACACAGTTGAATAAGATGCTTATTAAAGTTAAAATTTAGTTAACTGTAAGGTATCATTTGTAGTCTTGTAATTATAATATAAATAAATGCTATTTTAATATGGATGATTTTACTTTAAGAAACCCTATTTTCATCCAACAATTAATATTACCTGCATCTAAATATTATAAGGAAGCTAGCATAAGGTATCATTGTTTCTATTTTTCTTAGAAGAAAACAGTTTCATCTAGGAAAAATGATTCTCCCACGGTTATAGAATTAATCCCTGCTCTTCATCAGCAGTTGCAGAATGTGCTCCTCTGGTGCAAATGCAGACGAAGTAAGCAACGGGAGCCCCGTTAGACAAGAACATAACAGTAGATGTAAGGATCTCTCTCATGGATCTCAGGCCACTTCTTAGGCTTCAGCTGTGCAACATCATGATCCTTTGCTTTGGTGAAAGTAGGAAAAGCATTTACAAGACCTCTGGACTTTGCCTTAGTCAGACAATGAAATACATCAGGTGAAAAACCAAGAGAGAATTGTTGAGCTTCGTCATATGAATGTTTGCCTCTCTCTGGGGTTCACTGTGTTTTCTCCAGGGAAGGAAACAATTCCAGTTAGTGAAACCCCTTCCCTCTGCTCTAGATCATAGACAGGGAATCACGGACGGGTGGCCCATGAGCCAATGCTGGCCTCCAGGTGTGTGTGCGCTGTGTGTCATGGTCCCAGCACTCACTGACATTATACTCACTGCTCTACAAATGTGCGTGCCTGTCTGGCCCGGAAGACCCAAAGCCTTCACCATGGCTACACTCTGCTTTTCCTCGCTGGGATGCAGATCATCATCCCTTAGCCATATTTCACCTATGACTAGAGTCAATGCCAGACTGTGGACTGTTCATCAATGAGGGGACTCGGCTGCCACTTTCTGTAAATGTCAGCGAGAATGCCTCCCTCGAGCCTTACAGGAAGCTCTTTTTGAACAAAATTTATTTTAGGAATGCAACACAGTGTTTTTCTTTTTCTTTTTTTTTTCTAAAAGTAAAGTTTGAATTTCCATTTTATTTAGAAGCCCTGGGGACATTATGGCTGAGAAAATGCATTCTTCAGCAAAGGGACTCGATCACATTGTCCTTACAGATGACACAGGCATTTTGCTAGAGTAAGAATAATAATAGGAGACCTGTCATTCCTGTTCAGGTGTCTGAGAAGTTAGTGGAAGGCATGACTAATGCTGGCTCAGGCTTTCGACTCGAGCAAGAGGAGCAACAAGACTCCTTTCTCAGTAGCAGGTACCATCTGATTTACTGCGTAATTCTGGGCAAAGTCACTAGTCAAGGTCACACTCTCAGTCTTTCCTCAGGACATGTGTAATATGTAGAAATTTTAGCATCTCTTTTAGATCTATTGACAGTAATCATTTTCTACTGCATCCAAGTCTCACAAAATACAAAATGAGTCCTGGACGGCGCTCTGCTGTATCTAACTTACTTTTCAGTAAACAGCCACTCAGAATAAGCCTTGAGCCTGCACTGTGTTCTAGAGGTTGCCTTGATATCAGGATGGATCTGCTGGAAGGAAACACAGGGGCTGTTTTTTGTTTTATTTTTAATTGGTTATCAGGCAGGGGAAAAAAATCAGGCAAGATTACCACAGAGACGCAAGCATGATTGATGTCTCAGTGGGCACCTTATTTACATGCTTTTAAAAATTAAGTTCCAAAGTTTGACAATATGCATCATTGCTCATTGCCACCGTGTGAGTTTGCTTTCATAATAATAGAGCTTTCAAAATAAATATGATTTTTACAGTGAAAACTTCTTTGTTTATTCATATTCTCCCACCTCAGACTCAGGAGCCTACCTGAGTAATGTGGAAATATGAAAAAAGGCTGTCCCACCCCGGCCGGTGTGGCTCAGTGGTTGAGCATCGAGCCATGCACCAAGAGGTCACCGGTTTGATTCCCAGTCAGGGCACATGCCCAGGTTGTGGGCCCGATACCCAGTGGGGGGCATGCAGGAGGCAGCCAATTGATGTTTTTGCTCATCGATGTTTCCATCTCTCTCTCCCTCTCCCTTCCTCTCTCTCTAAAACTAAATAAAGAAACAAGAACTTTTTTAAAGGAAGAAAGGCTGTCCCATGAAGAAGAATGCTGAGTAAAAATCATGCCCACATCTTATTTATATCACCACCTTGTACATGATGCTGTTTTCCAGGAATTGCGTCTTCTCTTACATTTCAAGGTTTTCATAGGCTCATGAGTTTGTATATTCCATTTCTTATGCCTGAGTACTAACTTTACCTACCTTCCCTGTGAAAGAATGTGAGTCTCATCATTTTATATTTGGACATGCTTATTTTGTCTGTCAATTCTGAGCAACAGGATAATCAATGATCATTTTATTTGGGTCTATACAGTTAAGACTTTACTTAAAGGACTGTGTTTCAACTGAGGACTTTATAATTTATTTTTTAATGTGTCTTTGTTACAGATGCTTCTCATTTTTCCCCCATGGCACCCTCCTCCCCTTCCCCCCTGCCCCATCCCCAGCTTGGTTGTCTATGTTCATTTGTCATGCATACATGCATGTAAGTTCTGTGGTTTATCTCTTCCCCCACAAATCCTCCCCCTCCTCTGAGGCTTGTCAGTCTGTACCCCACCTCTATGTCTCTGGGTTAATTTTGTTCAGCAGTTTGTTTAGTTTATTATATTCCACAAATAAGTGAGATCATGTGATATTTGTCTTTCTCTGCTTGGCTTTTTTGCTTAGCATAATACTCTCCAGGTCCTTCCATGTCATCTCAAAGGGTAAGAGATCTTTCTTTCTTACAGCTGCATAGTGTTCCATTGCGTACATGTAAGAACCCAAGTGTTCAACTGAGGACTTTATAAAGACAGCTAGTGTTTTAGTTAAGAACAACTAAACTCATGAGAGAATCCACTGTAAACACAAACAGAGACCACAAGCACATTCTGGATGTACGTTTTGCATGTACACACACTGCAATTACAATGAAGAGCGGTGAGGGATCTCTGAGTGAACCACGATCCCTCTCCACCACTGCACTGATGAGTCCTGCATGCCGACTGGGGTGGGAAATTACTTTTCTCTTTATAATCCTTATTCTGTATCTATTTCTCTTTCACTGTATCCATGAAAGTCCAAATTAGATTCATAACTTCCTTGCATTAGAAAGTACATATCAACTATAAGATCTGTTAGTTTCTGTTACAAGTGCTTAAAGTTTAGACTTTCCAAGGACAAATTATTTTAGAAGATCAATTTCAGTTTTTGTTTGATGAAACACAGACTTGAACAAATGCACTGACTTGAGGTTAAAGGGTTCTTTTCTACTTGCTGCTACATGTCGTTTTTTTCTTTTTTTCTGTCATGCACTAGAAGGGATTCATAATCCTCCTTGGTTCTTGACAGAAAAAGAAAAAATACTGGTTTCAGAGTTTTAAAAAAAAGAGTTTCCCAATTGAGCATTTTTTTTCTTATTAATTACTTTATTTTTATTACAGATGTTTTGCCTTTTCCCCACCTAGACACCTTCCTCCCAATCCTCCTCCCTTCCCCCACAGTATGGTTGTCTATGTCCATTGGTTATGTATACATGCATATAAGTTCTTTAGTTTATCGCATCTCTCCCCAAGCCCCCTCCTATGAGGTTTAACTGTCTGAACCATACTCTTTTCTATGCCTCTGGGTCTATTTTGTTCATCAGTTTATTTTGTTCATTATATTCCACAAATATGTGGGATTGTGTGGTATTTGTCTTTCTACGATTAGCTTATTTCTCTTAGCATAATACTCTCCAAGTCCCTCCATATTGTCTCAAAGGGTAAGAGATCTTTCTTTCTTGCAGCTGCGTAGTATTCAATTGTACATATGTACCCCAACTTTTTTATTCACGCATCTACTGATGAACACTTGGGCTGTTTCCAGATCTTAGCAATTGTAAATAGTGCTGCTATAAACATAAGGATACATATATTTTTTCTGATTGGTGTTTCGGGCTTCTTAGGATATATTCCTAGATGTGGGATCACTGGGTCAATGGCAATTCAATTTTTAAATTTTTGAGGAAAATTTTTTGTTTTCCATAGTGACTGCACCAGTCTGCATTCCCACCAGCAGTATACTAGAGTCCCCTTTTCTCCACACCCTCACCAGGACTTGTTTGATGATTTGTTGATGGCAGCCATTCTGACAGGTGTGAGGTGATACCACATTGTTGTTTTAATTTGCATCTCTCTGATGATTAGTGATGTTGAGCATTTTTTTATATGTCTCTTGGCCATTTGTATGTCCTGTTTGGAGAGGTGTTTATTTAGGTCCTCTGCCCATTTATCAATTGGGTTCTTTTGTCTTCCTTTTGTTGAGTCGTATGAGTACTCTACATATTTTGGAAATTAACCCCCTTATCTGATGTATCATTGGCGATTATGCTCTCTCATATAGTGGATTCCCTTTGATTTTGATGCTTATTTCTTTTGCTGTGAGAAGCTTTTTAGTTTGATGTAGTCCCTTGTATTAATTTTTTTCCTTTGTTTCTCTTGCCCTAGGCAATGTACCAGTGAAAATTCTGCTGCATGTGATGTCTCAGATTTTGTTGCCTACATTTTCTTCTAGGATTTTTATGGATTCACAAGTCACATTCAAGTCTTTTATCCATTTTGAGTTTATTCTCGTGTAGGGTGTAAGTTGATGGTCTAGTTTTATTCTTTTGCATCTAGCTGTCCATTTTTCCCAGCACTATTTATTAAAGAAGCAGTCTTTACTCCACTGTATGCTCTTGCCTTCTTTGTCAAATATCAATTGAGCATAATGCCAATTGAGCATTTTTTAAAAAGTTATTTTCTTTACAATCATTTCATCTATTTCTTAATTATGTCTTATATCACCTTTACCTCATCCAACAGTGCTAGATGCTGAAATGTAAGACTGTTCACATTTGTACCTCCACAGTGTTTTACTACTCAGGTATTTTGTTACTGGAATGAAAACTTCTCTTCCCAGTGGTTGTAGCTTCTTTAAAAATTTAAGGCCTTAGCACAACTTAAGAGAGATGCCAGTCCAGCCTGGAAATCTCTGATATTTTGGGAGTAGGAGTTCTGAAAAATAAAAAAATTTTAACAAGACAATTAGACAAAATATTACACTTTCTCTTCCGGTGTCTTTCTAATTTCTCTTCTACTCTTATCACTTTGGAAACCCAGATAACAAAAGAGACAGGAGTATTTTACTTACCAAACCTAAGAACTTTCACATCCAGCGAGTCTTGTGGTCTGAGAATTATAAATCCTGTCTCTCACAGTTTGTATATTAGAGAGAAGAAGCCTGCCTTCTTCACCTGTGCCTATACATTTACATGCCCACAACGGACTCCAAGAGCATACAACTTCAGACCCACAGCGAAGCATTCTGAAGCGATGAGCTGAAAACTGAAGACCGGTGTGTCCCTATTTTATAAATATGGGGCCGCTAAGCTTTGAGGAGAGAATGAAACACCAAGCCCCTAATAGAAAATGAAGATGGCAGATACAAAGGTTTCTACTCTATTGTTTTATTTCTCTCACTCTAGTCTACTTTTTTCTTACTGTTGACATTATTACAGATGTCTCCCATTTCCCCTCTTATTGTCCCTCTCCACCAAGCTCCTGCCCCAGCCCAACCCTTCCCCACACTATTGTCTGTGTCCATGGGCTATGCATGTATGCATCAAATTTTTTTTGGTGAATCTCTTCTCATCCTTTCCAGCCCCCTCCACTCTGAGATCTGTCACTGTTCCATGCATCCATGTTTCAGGATCTATTTTGCTTGTCAGTTTATTTCATTCATTAAATTCTACTTATAAGTGAGATTATGTGACATTTGTCTTTCTCTATCTGGCTTATTTTGCTTGGTATAATACTCTCCAGGTCCATCCATGCTGTCACAAAGAATAAGAGGTCCTTCTCATTTACAGCTGTATAATATTCCACTGTGTAAATGTACCACGAGTTTTTATCCATCCCTCTACTGCTGGGCACTTGGGTTGTTTGCAGATCTTAGCTGTTATAAATAGCACTGTTATGAACATAGGGGTACATATATTGTTTCTGATTGGCATTTAAAGAATCTTAGGATTAATTCCCAGAAGTGGGATTGCTGGGTCAAAGGCAATTCTATTTTTAATTTTTTGAGGAAATCCCATGCTGTTTTCCACAGTGGCTGCACCAGACTGCATTCCTACTAACAGTGTACTAGGGTAAGCTTCCCTTTTCTCCATAATGTCATCAGCATTTGTTGTTTGATTTATTGATGGTAGCCATTCTGACAGGTGCAAGGTGATACCTCATTGTAGTTTTAATTTGCAACTCTCTGATGATTTGTGACACTGAGCATTTTTTCATATGTCTATTGGCCAGCTATATGTCCTCTTTTGAGAAGTGTCTATTCAGATCCTTTGCCCATTTTTTAATTGGATTGTTTGTCTTCCTAGTGTTGAGTTGTACGAGTGCTTTGTATATTTTGGAAATTAACCTCTTGTCAGATGTATCACTGGCAAATATGTTCTCCCATACAATGAGTTCCATTGGTGTTTTTGTTTGTTTGCTTGTTTGTTTTCTTTTGCTGTGCAGAAGTTTTTTTGTTTGATGTAGTCCCATTTGTTTATTTGTTTTCTTTGTTTCTCTTGCCCAAGGAAATGTATCAGTGAAAATACTACCATTAATCTTCCCATCTGATTTGAACAAGCCTTTGTTTCTTTGCAGCACTCATTGCACTTTGTGGCTCTCATACTTTCAAACATGGTCCAGTTAAAGCCTTCCTCAAGGAAGCAATCCCTACTGCATGGGTGATATCAAGTAGGACAAAGCTGCAAGAATCGCAAGCATTTGTCTGAAAGCAAAATCTGTTTACCTAGCAAGCTAATCTTTGAAAAACTTTCCTGCTCTGAATTCAATAGGATTGAAATGGCCCATCTGCACACCAAGACTAGGCTGTACTTAGGGCTGTTTCAACTCTTTTCCAGAAAGTTAACATGTCAGAAAACCCCATACGACACCTCTTACAAGAACCTCTGTATCTCAGTCATCTGCCACTGGAAAGATTCAAGCACACAAGGCTCCATGCAGACTTATAATTTGTATTCTTTGCAATGAGTCACCTGTTTTTGGTCCTACAGGCATTTTCTTTGTGCACTAACCATGGCTGTCCATTGAAGTTCCTGTGTTGGAACTGACTACAGTCTTGAGGCAAACTTAACTTCCCCAAAATCCAAGGTATGACAAGTAGTGACAGAAGAGTTCCAAGTAATAATGTAGACCTTTGGTCACAAGGCCACATAACACATGTTTTACAGAGGAATTGTCAGGGTGCTAGTCGTGGCTGGTGTCTAGCTCTGGACAGGGAAAAAGATGTCTCCATAGCATCAACTCTTAATGAGTAGGATAGACTGCCTCACTGTAACACAAACTATTTGACTTACTTTCATAATTTCATAGGGCAAAGAAGGTGCCAAAGACTAAAAACTTTTGCTGAAATAGAACCTATATTCTAACTTCATGAACATGAATGCTGTCAAAACAAGGCCCACCTCCTTTAATAATCAGTTTCATAAGCAGGGTTGAGGTTATTTGGTAAGTCTAGAACTAAATTAAAAATTCTCAGGCATATTCAGAATATATTCTGAGGGATTTACTTCCAAGAGAGTTACGTAGGGTACTGACCTTTTTCTTTCAGAAACCCTGAACTGGCACTAAAACCTCTGTGTCTAAATCTGATTTACTGCTTCCTGGTGAACCTTGCCCTGTAATTTTCAACTACTCATTTTAGCTTTGACTTTGATCTTGTAGTGTAAACCCAGACAGCTGAATTTTGTTTCTTTTTTAATTTTATTTTTTGCAATGCAAGTGCTCGACTTAAGCTTTGATTGCCCAGCTATCCCTGCAAAGATGGCTGCCTTGGATAAACACCAGCCACGGGACTAGATAAAGGGGCAGGCTGCCTCCCATCCCTGTCCCCAAGCTCCTTTGTCTTAGAGATCTTTGTTGATTTTGATAACTGACCATTTGGGCTGCTTGGTTTTCTTTTCCCATATGTGAAATGTCTGCTTTTACATTTTAAATCCACCAAAAAAAGAGTTAGCCGGTTAACCTCTAGGCCCCCAATAAAAGCAGATCCCAGGCCTGCACACAGCACCACCTCCCTTCAATACCCTGGGTGTCCTTGAGTGTGTCCTGTAATTTCCAGGACTTTTTTCTTCTTTAAAAAATTTTACTAATGGAAAAAAAAAAAAAAAACCCTGGCCAGTTTGGCTCAGCGGTTAGAGCGTCGGCCTGCGGTCCGGAGAGACCCGGGTTCAGTTCCCGCTAAGGGCACGTACTTCGGTTGCAGTTTGTCCCCGGCCCTGGTTGGTCGTGCGGGTGGCAGCCACTCGATGTGTCCCTTAACGTCGATGTTTCTCTCTCTCTCCCTTCCTCTCTCTCCCTCCCACTCTATCTGTACAAAAAATGGAAAAATATCCTCGGGTGAGGATAAAAAAAAATTTTACTAATGGTTATTGCTGAGAGCTTCTTGCAATCACAATAAAAATCACAAGGGCCAGCCCAGACACAACATTGGTTACTGATAGGCTGAGATCTGCTCAAAACAGACCTCATTCTTCCATCATTTGAGAACTCGTAAACCCCCCTGCTTTAATTTCTAGCCACCTTGCTTCTACTTAGGCCTAGTACCAACAGGTATTAAGAGGTAAATTAGCCCTGGCCTGTTTGGCTCAGCGGTTAGAGCGTCAGCCCACGGACCAGAGAGTTCCGGGTTCAGTTCCCACTAAGGGCATGTACCTTGGTTGCGGTTAGTCCCCAGCCCCAGTTGGGGTTGTGTGGGTGGCAACCAGTCGATGTGTCTCTCTCACATCGATGTTTCTCTCTCTCTCTTCCTCCCTCTTTCCCTCCCTCTCTATCTGAAGATAAATGCAAAAGTGTCCTCGGGTGAGGATTAAAAAAAAAAAAAGCGGTACATTAGCCCGGCCAGTGTAGCTCAGCCAGTGTAGCTCAGTGGCTGAGCATCGACCCATGCACCAAGAGGTCACCAATTCAATTCCTGGGCAGGGCACATGCTCAGGTTGTGGGTCAAACCCCTAGTGGGGGCTTACAGGGGGTGGCCAGTTGATGTTCTCTCTCATTGATGTTTCTATCTATCTCTCCCTTCCTCTCTCTCTAAAAATATCAATAAAGAAAAAAAATTTTTGTAAAAGAAGTACATTAACTGAGAATAGCATCTCTTTACTTCCTTATATGAACACCCCTTTCCAAGGCCACTGTCTTAAGAAGTGTCTCTGATCCTCTCAGAGGTTAGAGGAAGTTAGTAGAAAAGGAATCTGAATGTGTGAAACAGGCATTTATTGTTATCAGTATATCCTTCAACCATCCACAGCAGTGAAGTCACCTGAACTACCCCACAAAGTTCCCAGTTCTGTACTTGAAGGAGGAAATCCTCAGTCAAGCTGACCAAACAATTCATTGGACCCCAAAATTTACTTGAACTTTCGAATGGGCTTATCTATTTACAAAAACAATCCTAAACCAGTTAAGAGAAGGAACATACACTTCACAATAGGACACTGCACTTTCCTACTTGAATGAAGAGATGTGGAGGATGAAGTTGTGGCCTTGAGGATTCTCGAGGTTCTTTGTCGGGTGTGGGAGCTCTGGAAGCAGAGAGGAATCACGTGTCTGATCAATGGGGCCTAGAAGCGGTAAGAGAATCCTCCAGCTGCAGCCGAAAGGCAAATGTCCAGGCGTCTGTGCTGGAACATAGCGACCAGCCGGGACAAGCTTCTCCAGCGAACAAGGGGGCTCCGCGTCTCTGTAAACAACCTGCTGCTCGAAGGAACCACATCCCCAAGTCTGAAGCCACGGACATCCGCTGAGCCTCGCCAGTTGGCACTGGTCAGTATTCAAACATATTTTGAAGAGTTGTTCTTGCACATATTTGTACTTTTTGAGAATACTTTTCAACGCCCTAATTTAGGGTATTTGGGTTTAGAGTTATAATCACATTAATAGAGTTAAAGCAGGAATAAAGTAGATTGGTAGCATGAAACCTATGAGAGTGTTGTGAAACAATTTCATCCGGACATAGTATGAAGGCCAACGACACTATTAGTGTTACTGTTCTTAAAACAACGTAGAAGTCGAGTGCTCTGTAAAGTGCAATTGGTTGAGCTGTCCTTTTTTGGGGGAACATGACACCTTTATAGTACTGATTTCCTTTTAGTGCTACTTGCTTAAAGAAGGAATCCTTTTTTATTGATTTTAGAGAGAGTGAGGAAGGGAGAAAGAGAGAGAAGCATGTTTGTGAGAGAAACATTGATCAGTTGCCTCCTGTACATGCACAGACCAGGAACCGGCAACCTAGGTATGTGCCCTGACCGGGAATCGAACCAGAACCTTTTGGTGTATGGGATGACGCTCGGCCAATTGAGCTACCAGGCTCAGCAAGAAGGGGTTCTTAGATGAGTTCAGGTGAATGTGAACCCCTGACATTTTATGCAGTGTTGTGAATTCACTTTTTAAAAATGATAACACTGCCTATATTTATTATTTAAAATAAGAACAAACTTTTAATTATACAAACTGGGCAAACAGGAGAAAGATGACTTCCTGATAAGTGTGCTTCTGGGAAAAGGCAGAAGAAGTGGGTGGGAGGAAGGCAAACGTTTCACGTAGCAGTGATTCTGTTGTGGGTGCTGCCAGCTGGGTGGTGGGGACCTGGTGGAGTCCACGACATGCAGGGCAGAGCAGGGCTCACCAGGGTAAAAGAACTGTGAGTTTAGGTCTCAGGAGGTGGTGGTGGCAGGGCCTTGACTCTTAGGACAGGATGCTGTGACCTGTCTTGAAAGTTGTCTACACGCCTACAAGTCAAACAATGCAATCAACACAGCACTAGAAATTTTTCAACTTGAATAAATCAGTCAAGTGAAAAACATGAAGACCTTTGACTTGCGGTAGCTCTGTGCATACATTTAATTGAAAACTTAGGTGATTTACATAAATGTTTAGGTCTATGTGTCTTGTTTCTTTTGCTGTGCAGAAGCTTTGTAGTTTGATGTAGTCCCATGTGTTCATTTCTCCATTTGTTTCTGTTGCCTTAGGTGTATCAGTGAAAATTCTGCTGTGTATGATGTCTGAGATTTTGTTGCCTACATTTTCTTCTAGAATTTTTATAGATTCATGAGTCACATTTAAGTCTTTTTTCCATTTTGAGTTTATTCTTGTGTATGGTGCAAGTTAGTGTTCTAGCTTCATTTTTTTTTCATGTAGCTGTTCAATTTTCCCAACACCACTTTTTGAAGAGATTGTCTTGACTCCACTGTATGCTCTTGCCACCTTTTTCAAATATTAATTGAGCATATTGTCTTGGGTCAATTTCTGGGTTCTCTATTCTGTCCCATTGATCCATCTGCCTGTTCTTGTGCCAGTACCAGGCTGTTTTGATTACAGTGGCTTTGTAGTATAACCTGAAATCTGGTAATGTGATCCCTCCTATTTTGTTCTTCTTTTTCAAGATTGCTATGGCTATTAGGGGTCTTTTTTTGGTTCCATATAAACTTTTGGAGTGTTTGTTCTAGTTCTGTGAAGTATGTTGTTGGTATTTTGATGGGGATTGCATTGAATCTATAGATTGCTTTGGGTAGTATGGACATTTTAATGATGTTAATTCTTCTAGTTCATGAACAATGAATATGCTTCAAGGAATCCCACTATATGGGAGACCATAATTGCCAATGATGCATCAGATAATGGGTTAATTTCCAAAATATATAGAGTGCTTATACAACTCATTACAAGGAAGACAAAGAACCCAATTAAAAAAATGGGCAGAGGACCTAAATAGACACCTCTCTAAAAAGGACATA
Organism: Molossus molossus; assembly: GCF_014108415.1. Taxonomy (NCBI): domain Eukaryota; kingdom Metazoa; phylum Chordata; class Mammalia; order Chiroptera; family Molossidae; genus Molossus; species Molossus molossus. The sequence continues at coordinate 216,882,132 of NW_023425344.1, read as the reverse complement.
CAAATGGCCAAGAGACATATGAAGAAATGCTCAACATCACTAATCATCAAACAACAAGGGCTGGCGAAAGTGTGGAGAAAAGGGGACTCTAGTACACTGCTTGTGGGAATGCAGACTGGTACAGCCACTGTGGAAAACACTATGGTGTTACCTCAAAAAGTTAAAAATTGAACTGCCATTTGACCCAGTGATCCCACTTTTAGGAATATACCCTAAGAAACCCAAAACATCAATCAGAAAGAATATATGTACCCCCATGTTCATAGCAGCACTATTTACAATAGCTAAGATCTGAAAACAACCCAAGTGTCCATCAGTAGATGAGTGGATTAAAAAGCGGTGGTACATGTACACAATGGAGTACTATGCAGCTGTAAGAAAGAAAGATCTCTTATTCTTTGATATGGCATGGAAGGACTTGGAGAGTATTATGCTAAGTGAAACAAGCCAAGCAGAAAAAGACAAATATCACATGATCTCACTTATTTGTGGAATATAATGAACTAAACAAACTGATGAACAAAATTAACCCAGAGACATGGAGGTGGGGTACAGACTGGCAAGCCTCAGAGAAGGGGAAGGATTTGTGGGGGAAGAGATAAATCACAGATCTTACATGCATGTATGCATGACCAATAAACATAGACAACCAAGCTGGGGATGGGGCGGGGGAGAAGGGGAGGAGGATTTCAATGGGGGGAAAATGAGAAACATCTGTAACAAAAACAAATGAATAAAAAAAGAGATCTCATATTTGGTAGATACTGGCTTTTTAAAAAATTAATGAAAAATGCCTTTCTTTACACCTCTATGTCATTTCAACATCATTAATAGTTTCTTCTTTTCTCTGTCCAGGGACAAAGGCTTAGCAAAAGCGATGGTTTTGAACAAGCTCTCCATTAGCCAGATGCCTCCCTGTGAAACAGGCACCAGAGGCAGGTAACCACGGCTTATTGCTTTCCGCAGTAGCAGGTTCCTTGCAGAACCATGTGTTCCATATGCTATTGGCTTCTCTGATGAAAGTATGAATCATCTAGAGGAGCAGAGACAGGGTGCCTCTCTTACAGAAATAGTGCTGATTCGGAGCTGCTTTCAGCTTACCTACCTTTCCAAATGAGGTGTGGGAACGGCTGGCCCGCCGAGCATAGCACAGAGCTCTTAAATACTGAGGGAACGCAGACGTTTGTTTCAAGTTATTAACTGTAACAACAATTTTTGTTCTTCTAATCCTCTGCAGACCATAATGCAGGGGTGTTCCATTTAACAACCCTCCTTATGATCTTAAAGAGAGAGATGTCTAACTTAAGTACTTCAAATTATGGTATTTCTGTTTTGCTTCATAACCGCTTCAGCAGAATCATTTTCACAGTTTTCCCACGAGAGTTGAGACAGCACGGCACACACGTTTTCTCTTTCGAACTCTCATCCAGTGAACACATGTACCTGGTCCTGCACTGTGCTCCTTACCATTCCGCCTTACCCGCTGAAGGTCCATCTGACGCAAATCGTGAAGCTAATTTGTCCAGGCGGGACAAATTACAGCATGCAGTAGGCAATTATGAGAAACTCTTAGGAACAAGTGGTCAAATGTTTCCTTCCAGCCTGTGGATTTTTGGTGTGCTTTGGAGTAAGAGGGTAACTTGAAGAATACACAACCTAATCTTGGGTAGGTACACTCAATCACTCATTGAAAAAAGACTATGTCTTGCCCTGGCCAGTGCAGCTTAGTAGATAGAGCATCAGCCTATGCACTGAGTGGTCATGGGTTCGATTCCTGGTCAGGGGGACTGACCTGGGTTGCAGGTTTAATTTCTGGCCCTAGTAGGGGCGCGTGTGGGAGACAACCAATGTGACTCTCACACATCGATGTTTCTCTCTCTCTCTCTCTCTCTCTCTCTCTCTCTCTCTCCCCTCTCTCCTTCCCTTCCACTCTTTTAAAAAATCAATAATGGAAAAAATATCCTCAGGTGAAGATTTAAAAAAAAATTTTTTTTAAAGAAAATAGAATATAGCTCTACTCATTGTCCAGATTAGGGCAAATGCAATTACACACTTAAATAACATCGAAAGTTAACATCTCTAACATTTTCACAGTCTTTATTTTTTTCTTCTTGTTTGGACAATCTCCCTTAACTATTAATATTTATTAGGCTATCTGCTCTCATAAAATTAGTTGGTTGATCTAATTTACCCTCAGAATTTCAAATTACTGAATCTCTAAAATCATTTACCTCAAAATACAACTTAAACTCTTAACTTCAGACCATCTATTAAACACATGAATATTCTTTTACTGAATCTCTAAAATCATTTACCTCAAAATACAACTTAAACTCTTAACTTCAGACCATCTATTAAACACATGAATATTCTGCAGCCATTGCAAGCTTGAGAATACAGGGATTGAAAAGGTGGAGTCATCCTAGTGATGCAGAGAGAGACGGTCAGCGCCAGAGCCAGGGTGGCAGCAGTACGGATGGAAAGGAGAATATGGAGGAAAGACATATTCCTAAGACTGAAACTGCATGACTTCGGAAACTCATGGATATCGACGAAATGGAGAGGGAGAGGAGAGGGTCCATGATGACTCACAAGTTTCTGACCTGGCAACCTGAATGGCTACAGGGAATATGGGGAGAGAAGATGATACAAAAATATAGGCCAGATAATGAGAACATTTCTGGAATCGGGGATTTAAGTCTCTTGAGGACATCCAGATGAAGACATTTGTTAAGGAACAGAATATAGGAACCTAAAGTCCAGGACAGATAATTCTGGGCTTGAATTGAAATCATGGTCATAGAAGGTATTATTCTGAGAGAATATATATATATAAAGAGAGAGAAAGATAATGAAGAGAAAATCGACACAGGATCTCATGTTTACTACCCATTGTAGTCCTTTCTGAGTCATTTTTTAGATTTGTTGCAATTGCCTTTATCTTTCAAAATATCACAAATTGTTTATAAATATAAGATTAAGAAAATAAGTAAAACCAAATCTAACCTTATTATAACACTTAAAATATGCAATAAAAGTATTTATATCAGAATTAGAAATGACACCTCTTTTACCAATCTTTTATAGTCATACTCAATGGTTTTGGGGAAAAAATAAAGCAATATGTTACATATAATTTAAATTGCCAAGAGGTGGTTAATAGGAAGAAATTAGATCAAATTACCTGTTTGGGAATTTTACCAGACCTCTAACATTAACATTTTCCTCATATCCAGGGATTCAGATGACTCACCCATATCAGCAGGGTCAAAAACAGCAACAAATTCAGGCGCCTTCATGGTCAGCAGTAACACTGCCGACATACTCATGCCTCCTGGAAGCACGTGCCATCTGCAAGTTACGTGAATGCAGAGGAAGCTGCCTAAAAGTCCTGAATACATTTTTGTTCAGCATGTAATTGATGTGCTTCTAATGCTAAGCTGCTAAGATGGGTAAAAAGGTGTTGGTGTCCCAATAGCATTGGCTTCATTCCCTCCACAAAATCATGAAGCGCTCCATCATCTATTATAGTACATCAATGCCGCTGGAAAATTGGCCCCCTCAGGGCAATGGAAGTGATTGGCACTTTTCTCATAACCACAGATGCACATGCTGCCACTGTGCACCGAGCATTATTTTCTATGGTGAGAAAACCTCAGCTATAAATGTAACAATAAGTCAGTCTAGAAGAGGCACAGGGACACATGAGGGATTACTTTGCACAATAAGGATTTGACATTACTTTTGAAGACAATGAATTTGCAGATAGTCTAGGTATCTTCAATGTTTTGCCTCTTCCAAATCTGGTGATTTAGGGTCTCACTTGGTTTTTCTCCTACCACCTGAGTAAGGTTGATCCCTCCTTCATATTTACTGCTGTTTTTTCACATGCACATCTGATATTGTAAGTTGCACTTATACTCTAACTACTGACTTCCTTGCCAGTTTCCCCTCTAGACCATGAACAATTTGGACAAGGATCTATGTCTTTTTCTTCGTACTTTCCTAAAGTAAAGAACATAGCGTAACCGAGGTGATAAATAGGTGTTTGTTGAAATCAAACAAAATGCGCATTCTTATTTTGAAAATATAAAACTGAAAATGAAAATATTCTGAAATGAAATCCATATTATAAAATTTTTAGGCTTGGCAATTATTGAGACAAGTGAAACAGATAAGGAAATAATCTATTTTTAAAGCTCAGAAATGTAAGCTAATTCTAAAAATAGATTACTTTTCTTATTAGTCTCATTTGAATGCTATTTTGTTTCAGAAAGGTGAAAAGTTTTAAAATGCATTAGTGGCATGGTCATTTTTACTTTCTTTTTGGTCTTAAGAATTTCAAAAATGTAACTGAAATGTAGCTGGGGTGCCATTTGTTACTATGGTATATGTGGAAATATCTGTCATTAATTGAATTGGACATAACAGAGCTAATTGTGGAGAGAAGAGAGAAAAAAAAAAAACTACCTTCACAAAAGAACTCTCAACTGATATGGTTTGGATGGTTTCCGGATGTACTTCGGAGTTGATGCAGTCTCATCCAGTTACTTCAGTGTGACCTAAGATACATTGTCTCCGTGGACATGATCTGAGAATGATAGAGAAGCACTATTTTGTGGCATGGGGTAAGTCATGATGTCGACCTGAATAGCAAAACATATTATAAAGAACAAAATTAGATTACCCACTTCTACATAAAGAAAGAAAAAACTTTAAACATCTGTTTACTATTGGTTTGTATTGGCAAAGTAATATATGGTTTATATGGGCAAGAAGCCAGCATGACTTCTGTAGGCATCAGGCACAACATTGGGAGAAGTTATCTTTCAGGCATTATTCACGTTAGTGTAATTATTCATTTTAATGAAGTCAGTGATATAATAGGGGTTTGTGGCAACAGAGATTAAACTCTGGTATCTGGATCAGGTCCAAATAGCAGATGCAAAATTGTTATTTCAAAGTAAGAATTGAGAAAGGCAGGTAAAAAAAAGAAGAAGAGGGTGAAGGTTGAACAGCCCAAGTTGTAGAGGTCATATTCAACCAGAGGTCAAGAGGCTGGGAAACCGGGACAGACCACAATCCTATGCAAGGTCCAGGGGTTAGGATCTGGTTAAGGACTAGAAAAGATCAACGACTTGATTAAGGATCCGGAAGCCTGTCTGCAGTAATGAGTGGTTAGAAAGGAACCAGAGGTCTGGGAGCCAACGCGTTGCCTGGAGCAGTAGGAGAGGTCGGAGGAAGCTTGGGGTCTACAGTTCAGCAGCAGAAGGCTTGGCAGGAGACCAATGCCCAAAGCACTGGGATGATCCAAAGGTGATGGTGTTCTGACCTAAGCATACTTGATGCTTTCTTCATGCTTTCTGTCAGGACAAGGGGAAGTCTCAAAAGGCAGATAGCTCGAGTTCTATTCTTACAGTCTTCTATTTGTTTGATCTGGTTCAGCACATCTTTGGCCTCATTCTCTAATACCCATTCCCCTTATCGCCCTGTGGTAGCCTCACTGGGGTATCTGCTCTTCTTCTTCAAGCACTCGCAGGGTATTCATGTTTGCTGTTGCCTGCAAAAGCTCTCCCCAGACATTTGAAGGGTTTGCTTTCCATTTCTTTCAGGGCTCTGTTCCAATACCCCCTGCTCAGAGGTCTTTCTTAACGACTCTGTATAAAATAGCATGAACATATCACCCTTCATCCCTTACCTTATTTCATTTTCATGTATAGATCTTATCCCTATAATACGGCATTGCATCTTTAGTTGTTTATTTGTGGATAGAATGTAAGTTTTATATCGGAAGAGAATTAGTTTGTTGTGTCTCCAATCTTATCCCCAGAATATAGAATAAAGCACATAATATTTATTGAAAGAATAAATAAGTGAATAAACATTTTGAGTAGAAGCTACTGATAGCTGGATATTTAAGTGAGAAGATGGAGTTACAGATAATTTTGTAAACCCATTGATAAATAGGACTCTGTCATGAATATAAATAGGATGAGAATATGCTATAATATCACCAGGACAGTCTTGTTATAAAATTGTGGTCCTAACAAATTATTGAGGATGTTCCTGTTCACACTCATAATATTTTGGTTTGGCTGCTAATTTAGGATCATCCTAAGTATGATGCTTAGGGGAAGAGTGCATGGGATAGGAGCAACTAATAGGTGTATTTAGACAACGCCCGTCTCATCTGTTTTAAATTGTAAACACATGAAGGGAAGTTATGAGGATAATTTGTTTTCGTTGGTTCTTTAGTCATGGAAATGGCATGTGCTCCTATTGGAGACTGATCTCCTAGGTAATAGTGACACTTAAATGCTTCAGGAGCCGGCCAGGTAACAGGAGTGTGTGGAGCAGGCAGAGCAAAGGACTGTGGGACCCGTGAAGCTGAGCAGAGCTGGAGTTCTGCCTCATCGGGAGCAGGTAGCTGCTATTCGGCCACGTCCAAGTACAAGCCCAGTAGTGTAGTCTTGGTACATTTTAATAAAGAACTATAAATCTAAATTTTTATGTAAATGTCCAAAATTTTAAATGTTGACAACTAATTCAAAAATCGTAAAATACATTATAAGCAAAACATGTAACATCTTCCATCAAGATAGTCTGTGAGTTTCTCTCGGAAGTCTAAAACGTGACCACAGCCCTGGCCGGTTTGGCTCAGCGGTTAAAGCGTCGGCCTGCGGTCCTGAGAGACCCGGGTTCGGTTCCCGCTAAGGGCACGTACCTCGGTTGCAGTTTGTCCCCGGCCCTGGTCGGTCGTGCGGGTGGCAGCCACTCGATGTGTTCCTTTCGCATCGATGTTTCTCTCTCTCTCTCTCTGTTCCTCTCTCTCCCTCCCACTCTACCTGAACAAAACATGGAAAAATGTCCTCGGGTGAGGATAAAATAAAAAAAAAAAAAAAATAAAACGTGACCACAAGGTCACGTACATGTTTTGGAGGGTTCACATCTCATGTCAATGAATAAGAAACTGGGGGAAAAAGAATTTTAGAGAGAAGAGCCACACTTCCCATTTGAACTGCTGCTTCTAGGTTTGTATGATTTCCTTGTGCTCATGCGCAAGACAAGGATTTTACCATTTCCTGATAAAGACATAGAAGTACATAAACTTGGAATTATTTTGTTTGTTTCTTTGAGATTTATTTATTTTAATAAATTTTGGAAGCATTTGGCCAGGCAATTCTCTGCACATACATGGAAAGCTGAATAGTCAGTAAGAAACAATCCAAAGAAGCAGCCTCAAGAGAGAAATCATAATGGGCTTGAGGAAATATTCAAGAACAGCAAGGAGAAATAGAAAAGAAGAACATGGATCAAGGTGAAGCAACCCTACTGGGAAAATACAGGAATTATTCAAGTCTTGAGGCGTAAGGAGCCGGTATAAAATAAGGATATAGTTCCCTAGTGGGTCATAGATGAGAGAGAATACTACGGTATAAAAAAAATCAAATTGCTAAATTATGAAACTCCACGATGAGACCATTATCACTCTTATGTAATAGACATTAATTACAATGAAGCTGGTGGTTGCTCTAAAAAGTAAATTGTAAAGGATATAGTTTTTTGTGGTTTTTTGGTGTTTTGTTTTGTTTTTTTTTTCAATGAGAAGGCAAAATGTTCAAGCTCTAGCAATTTGCCAATCTGCTAGATCAACAGAAGTCAGGTTGACATTGTCTAAACATAAATCGATACAATAGAACCTCCAAACACTAAAAACATGACACATTTGGACATCATCAACCTACATAAGGAAAGGAGATGAATTACAAGACAACAGTACTATATTAAGTCCTATTTCTATAATGTCTGGTGACATGACACCAAAGAGGTGCAGCATCGCCTAATTGAGGGAGAGGGTGCGGGGAAAGGGCTTCTGCTCAGGATGGACAGGACAGTAACTCTGGAGGGTAGAGTTGTGATGACTAAGGAGCTTGAGGATAAACAGAGAAACCGAGGAGAAGTAGGTGTTCAAATCAGTCAAACAGTGCCAGGATATAAGAAGAGATGGAACCGGAAGAGGAGAAGGACAATGGGAGAGGAATAGCCGTGAAAGAAGAGTGGACAGGCATGGTGAAGAGGGAAGGTGATGTATGATAAAGCACTGGCCGGGATGCAGGATGGCACGACTAGAACCAGAGCAGTAGAGAAGAATCGGTTCCGACATTTTAGAAACTTCAGTTTGCTTTTGTTTAGTTTTTTGACTTTGGCATTTTATCGTGTACTCAAAATTCAGTTATTAGTTTTAAGACTTCAGATTTCTTTCAATATATAATTTATATACACATATACAGAATGCACAAATATAAACATGCACATAATTTATCAATATTTATCAACAAATAGAATTTATCAATTCAAAAACATATCTATACAGGCTCCTATTTTTTCCAGAACACATTTCTGAGAATTGCATCAAACAAGTATATCATCATAAAGTCAAAGGTGCTTACCATAGAAACAAATTAGACATAAGAATTCTAGTACCTTCAAGGATTAAGCTTTCTTTCTTTCTTTCTTTCTTTCTTTCTTTCTTTCTTTCTTTCTTTCTTTCTTTCTTTCTTTCTTTCTTTCCTCACCTGAGGACATTTTTGCACTCATCTTCAGATAGAGCGGGAGGAAGAGAGAGAGGAAGAGAGAGAGAGAGAAACATCGATGTGAGAAAGATACATCAACTGGCTGGCCATACGACCCCAACAGGGGCCGAGGACAAACCACAACGGAGGTACTTGCCCTTAGTGGGAACCGAACCCAGGCCTCTCTGGTCCACGGGCCAATGCTCTAACCCCTGAGCCAAACCAGCCAGTGCAAGGTTTAAGCTTTAGATAAATCATAGGTATAACTTAAAATTTCATAAAATCAAAGATATAACCATCATTAAAATTTGTCATCCTTTGAAATAATATACTTAACTTCCATGTTCTAAATAAGGGTCATATATGTAACTTACATGTTAATTACACAAGGGGACTCAGAGCATTTTATCCTGTACAAGTTAATTGTACTTTATTAAAAATAAAGCAACATTAACGTGTTAGTGAAATAACATTAAACTATAATAATAATTTACCGAGACTGTCAGATTAGTAAAAATCTCAAAAGTTATCTGGTTCTGTATTTCAGCAGATTCTTTTTTTTCAATTATAGTTCATTTTCAATATTTTTTTGTATTGTTTCAGTTGTACCACATAGTGGTTAGAAAATTATACATTTTATAAAGTGTTTCCCCCAATATTTCAGTACCCACCTGGCACCATACATAGCTATCACAACATTATTGACTTTCTTCCTATACTGTGCTTTATATCCTCATGCCTATTTTGTAGTTAATCCCGTCATCATTCAGAGGTGAAATTTATTAGCAGAAATATATTGGTTGGGGATATTTTGGAAATCTTGATAGTGAAGAAATGTGTTTGATAATGAGTATTAAGAAAAGGAACACAATAATTAATGCAATAAAAATGAATAAAACTCAAATTGAGAAATGAGTAGTAATTTGATCAAATCAGAAAAAATATAAGAAAAAGAAAATCATGAACCAACATCAAATGAAAAATAACCGCTAATAAATAATAACATGTCACCAAAGCATTCCGTCATGACAGTCCTGGTAGGCAGGGTCAATTTTTCTGATGATTACAACTAAAAGGCTTGACGAAAAGACACCTTTACAAAGTTGAGAGACCTACAGGAGACGGAGCACTTGCCAGGCTGAGCACAGCAAGAGAACTACATCTCAGAGGTGAGCCAGAACTGAAATGCCTGGGGGACAAATGCCCACTCCAAAAAGACAGCTCAGATACCGGTAAGAGATGTAGGGTGCTTGCGTCTGAGTCCTGAGCTACGGGAACAGGAGAGGAAGAAAAACTTTTGTGTTTTACACTCTCTAATATAACACTCTCTATTACCCAAGTACTCCAAAGGCTTTTGCCCTGAGATCCTTCTCTAACCTTTGGAAGGTTGCTGAGAGCCTGTATATCTCAGTGTTTTTGTGGGTCAGAAGGAATGAGGTTTGGAGTTTGGTACCCACCAAAGGCAGAAACCCCAGTGTAACAGTCCTGCTCTGGACTGGGACCTTGGAGAGCTCTTTTCTGAGCTGTTGGCACAGACTGTATGCTCTGGCTAGAGACTACTTGGACCAGAAAATTCTCAACCCTTAGTCCCAAGATTGCTACTGCCCTTAGATGCCCTATTTAAGAAGGACAAAATCTTCCCTCAAAGAAGCTAACATCATCCTAGACTTATTTCTGAAAATATTTTTCTAAAAATATATCCAGAAAATATAATAAATCTTATGACAAGACAAAATTATCCAGAAACCAGAGGAGATGCCCAGGGACTCCAGAAAATAGAATGATCAAATGCAGACTGCAGACAGCACCTCTGTTTATTTCTGAGATAAAAGGCATACGAAAGAAGTCAGCAATGAACTGGGAACTTTACAAGTAGCATTAAAACACTGAAAAATGACCAAGTAGAACTTACAGAAATTAATAACAAATTAGGAATGAATGAATGAATCTAACAGCAAGGAAACCATCCAGAGTTAAACGCTGAAAGAAAGGAAGTTGAAAAATACAAGAGAATCATAAATGACATACACAATACAGTTAGAAAGCCCACGGGGCATTTGATTGGGGTCCCAGAGGATAAACAGATAGAGAATGCAGAAGGAATATTTGATAATGGATGGAATTTCCAATAACTGATAAACTCATCAATTCGTAGATTCAAGGAAGATATATTTTAAATATATAGTAAAGGGATGTGTATGTGTTCAAAATACATAAACTCATTTTAGTATAAAACTTTAGAAAACCAGCCAATGAGACATCTTAAAAGCAACCAGAAGAAAATATAAATTGCCCTCAAAGGCATGACGGACTGACAACTGAGTTCTTTTTTCTATCATTGGAAACTAAGAAAAAAAATACCTTCAAGCTAACAGAAAGTAACTGAGAAGCTAAAATTCTCTATCCACTGAATATACCCTTAAATAATGAATTATACCCTAAAATATAGATATTTTCAGACCAAAAACCAAAACAATCAAACAAACAAAAACTAAAAATATGTCATCAGCAAACCCAAAAGGAAAATGCTTAGGTTGTTTATCAGGCAGAAGGAAAAATGATCTTAGATAGAAACTGTTATAAGAGATAACTTCTAAAACATTTTGCTGGAGATGGTAATCACCTTAATTTTAACGATAGGGTTAGAAATAAATGTGATAAATTATAAACAGAAATGTTTTATTTGATCCAGTAAAATTTTAAAGCATTTAGACATTAAACATTTGACTATTCCATTTGATTTAGGAATTTTTAAAAATATATGTTCTTATTTATTTTTAGAGAAAAAGGGAGAGAGAGGTGAAATATCAATGTGAGAAACATCGATCAGCTGCCTCCTGCACGCCCCTTACCAGGGATTGAGCCTGCAACCTGGGCATGTGCCTTGACTGGGAATTGAACCAGGACCTCTCAGTCCATGGAACAATGTTCAGTCCACTGAGCCACACTGGCCAGACTGATTTAGGAATTTTTATTATTTTTTTTAACCTCACCCAAGGACATTTTTCCATTTTTTGTTCAGGTAGAGTGAGAGGGAGAGAGGAAGAGAGAAAGAGAGGGAAACATCGACATGAAAGGGACACATCAAGTGGTCGCCTCCCGCACAACCAACCAGGGCCGGGGACAAACTGCAACCGAGGTACATGCCCTTAGCGGGAACTGAACCCCGGGTCTCTCTGGACCACAGGCCAACACTCTAACCACTGAGCAAAACAGGCCAGGGCGAGGAATTTTTTAAATATATATATTAAAGTTAGAAATCATATGAACTACAGACAATGAAAATATTTGGGGGAAGAAGTGTCTCTATTGATCACATCCATGTCTGCTCTAGACACTTTTGTTCTGACCTACTTTTGGGGAGGAGAAAGTTTAAGAGATGCGGGGACTCTGGATTTCCACAACACCTCTCATTACCCAGCCTCCCACACAGCTTAACATGAGCTAAATCTATTTTTGATTCTGACTTGGAATGTGGGATATCCAGGACAGAAATTTTCAGGACATCTGTTCCACCAATATAATTTCAAAGGGACTGAAAGTTGAGATCTCTTTTAAACTTACATAAGTCTGTAACTACTTTCAACCTAAATTAACCTGTCTAAAGATAGGGCCTAGAAATCTGTCTTTCTAAAAATCTCTCCAAATAATACCTCTCAGTCAAGTCCTAACTAAGAACAGGTGTTTGGGAACCACAGTTCTAGACCCATCTTGAATGAACTTGCGTTTGCGGGCTCTGGTTAGTTCAGAACAACAGGAACTAAAAAGAGGAAGCCAAGATTGTTCCCCTAAAGAGCTTTCAGTCTAAGGGGGAGAAAGATGCATAGAATAAGTTCATTGTGTCATTATATAGACGATGACAAATAGAAGCACAGCACAGGGGAAAACAAGGTGAAGTCAAGGATGGCTACGTGGAAGAGACAGCATGTGACAAATATTGAGGAATGAATGTGTGATTAGGGTGGCAGGGGGTTGAGCGAGACAAACTGGCCAGGAAGAATCTTAAGAGGTGGGTTTCCCAGACAAAAGAAACAGTATAAAACTATGTTACTTCAAAAAATAATCTTTATATTTTTTTATGGGCTCTTAAGCCTGGGAGTGAACCAACATCCCCCACTGGAGACCCTGAGGTCTTCTATTTGTAATCAAAACAACGCATACTGAGAATTCATGAAATTCTATGCATTTGGGTACTTGTAATAAATGTAAACTTTGGGGTTTTCTCAAGTGTAATCTTGGTGTAATTACTCTTTCCCCATCTCTCTTGCAACCCAACCACTCTTCTTTGAGTATAGCCCATTTGAGGACCAAGAAAGATTTGCAAGAGGTAATTAAAGAATACTGATGATAATGATGGTGGCGGTGGTGGTGGTGGCGGTGGCGGTGGTGTTTAAGATCTCACCTATCTACAACATTTCCAACCCCTGCAGCTCTGTCTAGAACCTGGATCCAGGATGGAGAGGGAAGGGAAGAACTTGGGGAGGTGATGGAACGGGCACATATCTGAGAAGTCTCAAAATGACAGATAGCAGAGATTAATACTGAATGGAACTGAAAGAGGAACATTATCAGCCTTTAGCCAGTGGGTTATTTTAAAGAGTTATTTATCTGTTTAAAAAAATAAAGTAGCCCGGGCCGGTTTGGCTCAGTGGTTGGAGCATTGGCCTACGGACCAGAGAGTCCCAGGCTTGGTTCCTGCTAGGGGCATGTACCAAAAGAATAATAAAATAAAATAAAGTAAAATAAATCCCCTCACATTGTTTTGAATGGAGCCATGGCACCAGAGACTTACAGTTTCAGCAATACAGAGGCTGTTGCTATGGTTTCCAGGATGTGGATGCTGTAACCCCCTGGAACTGTACTAGTACACAATTATGCAACTCGACTGCAGCACATCCGAGTTATTTCTTCTGCGTTTTTCTTTTACTTTTAGCGCCTGAAAAGCTCAAACACACAAATCAATGGGATTATCATAATTTTCTTGATTCCTATATTCTATATTTTTCATATACTTAGAAGAGGCAAAACTTAGTACCAAGCGGTACATTTTCATGTGTTCCACATCTTTCTTGATTCAGTTTCCATTTTTTCTGCGCACTTCCGGGTTCATACATTTTAATAGCAAGGAGAATGTTAGCAATATTTTATATTCTGCTGGAATCTGACCAAATATAATTATTTATTTTAACACTAAAACAGGTTGGAGTATGTTATGTTCTCCCTAATAGAAATAGTGCTATAATAAATGGGATCTTTAAATCAGTATTAGATTTGCCAGTAATTCATTAAGGTTTAACGTTGTAATAATTAAGTAATTAAGAACAAGATTTCTGGTTTCCGTTCTTTTTCTGAATGTTTAAATTAATATAACATTTGTGTTGTCTGTTATTCCCTTATTTCATTTGTCATAAAAGTGACCCTTAGAGGAATAAAATAGATCCATATACAAAAGCTCAGTTGTGCTAGTAGTATTAATCAGTATAGTATTGTAATACTTGTTCTTATTAAATAGCCCAGATGTTTAGGCAAATTCTTCTCATCAAGGACAAATAATTTTTAAATCATAGATTCCTTTCAGAGTCTCTATTCTATTTATATTATGTCTCGACTATATTCATATTTGTATATTCATGTTTATGATGTTTCTAGCATCTATATTAGTTCTTTGCAACCGACCAATAGCACTAACCCTTCAATAACATTTGTGTAATTCCATGGGCATTATTTAAGAAACTGTTATGGTAATAATATATTGTTGAGTGCTCTGGACACACATGTAAATTTAAAATAGTCCATGCCCTCCAAAGAGTTTATGATCTAGTTAGGAAAAGAAGCTCAACTCTTTAACAAAATAAAGTAGAATAATATTCAATGTTGAAATATTATGTACTAAAATATATTGTCTAGCCTTACATATGATAGGCTGTGCTGGGGTTACTGCTCAAATGCTGCATGCAGATAGTACCTGGAGTACTGAGAAGGGAAGGCAGTGATTTGAGAACTCAGAGGTTCCTTCTCAACCTTCATCCATCCTTTTCCCACTTTTATAGACCCTACATCTCATAAACTTCCAAACTGCCTCAGAGAAAAATAATTAGTCTACAAACAGATTTTTAATGTCAGAAACTCTTATTTTTCTCTTATATTGGCAAAAATGTGCACAATTTTTTAAAATGTGTATAATGAGTTACTGTTGGTCTTTTGTCCACTGGATCCAGTAAAACTTGCTCCTGACTACAAAGCTTTGGTAGGACATTAGGTCACTTTGTAAGTGTGCTCTGATGTCTGGTTCTTCTCCTCCTGGCCCTGTAGCCCTCAGTCTGCTTGTAGCATGAGCAGGTATATTTCTCTGCAGACGGGGGCAATCAAGCTGCAACAAAACACACAATCCAATCTCCCATTTATCTCTTTTCTATTAAAAGCATGTTGTTAAAAACAAGGTTGGGCAAAAGGAGGTTTGCAGTTGTGAGCACAAAAACAGAGTTTAATCTTATATTATTATTTATTAATTATTGTATTATTTTCTAAATGAAACCTACTTTGCCCAACCCTTATAGTATTGATAAAAATTGAAGTTTGAATCAATTTATCATTCTTTGTACAACTTTTTTTCATTAATCCTCACCCAAAGATATTTTTCCATTGATTTTTAGAGAGAGTAGAAGGGAGGGAGGGAGCAGAGGAGAGAGACAGAAAGAAAAACATAGATGTGAGAGAGATACATCAATTGGTTGTTTCCCACATATTCCCCGATTGGGGCAGAGATCAAACCTGCAACCAAGGTATGTGCCCTTGACTGGGAATTAAACCTGAGACCCTTCTGTGTACAGGCCGATGCTCTAACCACTGAGCACATCATCCAGGGCTCTCTGGTACAACTTTAGTTAACAATGTGCTCTTCACTCAAATTCAATACTACTGCAACCTCAAATTACTCACTCCCACTGAGTCTTTATGTCTAAAAACTCACTAAACTATATTCACTGTGACCTTTGCTTCTGGCCTAATAAATTCTTGAGATGACATTGCCACTCTAAGTATATAATTCTTATGATCCAAAACCACAGGAGCAAATTAATGTGTCTTCCCTGGTTTTAAAGATGGCCCAGATGACATTTAGAGGGAATAACTCCTCTCTTCTCGAATATGCTAGAATGGTGAACATCTACTTTGGTTGTTTATTTGTTTCAGTTGTGTTTTACTTACCAGAACTACCTCAGCCCCATTAGTAACATTTGGGTAAGTGTCCTTCTTTCGTTCCATGTGATTTTAGTGGAGCTGAAAGTCAGCATACTCAACCATCACCACTCCTGCCTCTATAGGAATCAGCACACAAATCAAACCTGGCAACTAAGAGTTCTGCCTTTTGATACTGATATAAAAGTAAGTAAAAATAATTTAATTCCAATATAGTTATTAAACTACATTATAAGTTGTGATTGCATGGGCTTTGGCATCCAATGCCCATTCTCACCACTAGTACGAGGACAGACAGAACTGACGGATGGGAAGAAGGAAGGGAGCCAGATGCTATCACTTGAGTCCCTGGACCCAACTCTGCCAGACGACAGATCCGCTCCTTTCTTTACTGTTATGAGAGTCCAAACATTTTTTTTTCTCCTTAGGCTAGTTTGAGTATTTAACCACTAACCCAGCAAGGGCACCAAACAATCAGACCATCAACTAATCAGAAGATAAGCTGATAGTAAAAAAACTAGCGCCACTGGACCTGTGTATCACAACTGAACCCCAGCTGTGACTTCTGCCACTGAGGAGGGACAGAGCTCTAATATAGGTGAGAGGGAGGAGGATCACAAAGGGATGAACATTTGAGCATCCTTATTACACAGTAGAGACCATGTGGATCTTTACTGACATGTCATATACTCCTCACACCGAGCAGAGTGGGAATATAATTAAACTGGATCAATATCCCAATTGTACAGATGAGAACAATTAAGGTTTGAGGTGTTAGGTGACCTTCCCAAGGACATAGCTCTGGAAAGTGGTGAATTTGAGATTTTCTCCAAGACTGTCTGGTCCCAAAGCCCAAATTGGAGACACAAATGTGAATATGGTAATTTTGTAATTCTCCTGGCTCTTGAATTCTCTGTCTATAAGAGATTTTAGTCTGGGAAATGAATGACTTCATGTTCAATGTTTTAGACTCCTTTTTTTTTTTTTTTTCCGAAGTTACACTGTAGAAAGAACAGCTTTGATAAAAAGGCTGGGTTGGTGGCTCCAATTTCTGTTGGTTTAAATGGTACATACAATTATAATTCTCCAAATGACAAATATTTTCTTGTTTAGTCAAGCTCATATGCAGAACAGATTTTTATGCCTTAATGAACCTACCAACTCTTATTTGCACACATGAAATAAAAGTCTAGGACTGAGTATGTAGCCCTCTAAGCATTTTCCTCTAGGTACCCAATCTTATCCATAATAATTCCAAGAAATGCATCTACCGAGATTAGCAATGGCTGTACTATATTTATTCTGTTATTTAAAAACTCTGAATAGGAGGGGGCAAAGGGGGCATGGGGGCCATCTGTAATACTGTCAACAATGAAAATAAATTGAAAAAACTCTGAATAGAAAAACTGTTTCCTAATGCTCTTTCTTAGGACGCTGTGAATTTATATTTTAAATCTGAAAACACATTTATCACTAAATAATATAATGTCTACTAATTTTGTGATAAAGTGGGGAAATCATACCCCCACTTTATAAAGCCTCCAGCATTACTGGCTATTTAAAAATAAGCTTCATACTTTGTCTTCCAATAGACAGAAGTACCTGATATTTGGTTTAAAGTGATTCATTTTATATTTATATATACATTGACCTTTAATATTGCTGAACTATGCTTTTACCACGTACAAAAATAGGACTAGTGATATTTGGGAGCTAGGGGACTTAACAGAGAAGGGACTATACTCCAGATTTCTTCATTGATCTTCTTGAATTAAAATCACTTGTATTTTCTTCTGAAGGAATTCTTCCTCTATCTGCCAGAGAAAATTCACTGCTCTTCTGTCCTTCGGTTTGATAAAAAGTTGAAAAGAGAACTCCTCACTAAAAAATACCTGAAATCACAATTCTATCCACATTGTCAGGATGGCATCACACATAGAAATCATCTAAAGTGCCTCAAAGATGATTAAATTCAGATTGTTCAACACGCACATTCAACACAGATCCCTTCATCCCTGACAAAAACTGTCTTGCTGAGTTGTCCATAATCAAGAGAAAGTCCAGAAACAGCAGTGCCCAGTTCTGGTGCTAAGACACTAACGATCTCTCTGGCTGGTCACCCTGAGGTGCCTCATCAGTGAAAATGCTCCCGTTTTGGATGACTTGTCCCTTTATGCATAACTGGCTTTTGGGAAATTAAAGATGGTTCAGCAAGCATGCATCAGCGTGCACAGCCTGAGTTTGTAGGGTGTCTGTGCCAGCAGGACTCGCTGGGAGAATGGAATAATTTACATTGTCAGAATTTCTGGATAATTTTGGGGCTCCTTTGGCAGCTAAGAGGCAGAAAAAGAGCCAGGGGTTGGGACAATATTCTAGGCATGACTGAATTCATATTCAAGCCATTACATAAAGATCAATTTGTTCTTTATTGCTTAACCAGGGCAGTAATTAGGAAAAGCTAGGATTTCTATGAACCTCATCAGAAAATATATTAAATAATGCATTGGAATAGCCCTTCTGTATTCATAAGAGGCTCCAAACCTCTTACATTGTATTTAAAATAAACTGAAGTCATTAGTTACATAAGTGTCTATCTGAAGATTTTATGGAGCCCTTAATGTGTTCTCGGCATAGCACTGGTAGTTCCTATGTTCCCTGCTATCAAGGGGCTTCCTGTTTTATCGGGTAAATAGCACTGACCCTCCTCAAAGAAGACTTGGATTTGTTTAGTATCTATGATATTTGTGGATACCAAAGGGAAGGAAGTCCATGAGTTATAGCAGCAAGAGAAGAGAGCAATTCAGTGATATGGATGATATGTAGACCCCTAAATGTAACAAACTTAGCCTGAAGACTAAGAGTTGAGAAATTATTTTTTCCAAAAATGGAAATCCACAAATTGGCATAATAAGGACAGTTAACATTAATCAAAAGTTAGTATTGTAAAGCAATTAAGAGTGGATTCAGGAACCATAGAAGAGGTTAAATTCCCAGTTCTACTGTGTAGACAAGTTAATTAGCTTCTCTCTGTCTAAGGCACATCATCTTTATTATAGAAATAATAGTATCAGTTTGATAGGATCATTATGAGAATTAACTGAATTACAATACATAAGGTGCACAGAATATCATTTGGCTCAGAATAAATGTTCAGCGAATATTAGTTATTTTTAATATTGATTGAGCACTCAATTTTTTCTGAGCATTTACTTTGTTCTTCTCATGAATTTAAGCAATTACATTTTTATCTCATTTAGTACTTAGAAAGACTCTGTGAGGTTTAGACGAGGAAACGAGAATAGAGAGATGAAGCAACTTTCCCAAAGTTACTAAAGTATGAGTGTCTAAAGACTTGGACTTAGTAGAGATTGGTAGTTACAAATAATCACGGGGTTGTAAAGTACAGCATAAGAAATATAGTCAATAATATTGTGATAACTGTGTGTGGTGCCAGGTGGGTACCAGCAATATCAGAAGAGGACACTTTGTAAAGTATATGATTGTTTAACCACTATACTGTACTCCTGAAACTAATACAAAATTATATTGAACATCAACTGTAGTTTAAAAATAACTTTTTAAAAATAAACTCTTCTTGAGCAGATTTAAAAAAAAAAATTAAGAACACTTGGATGTAGGCAGTTTGGATCCAGAGTCTAGGCTCTTAACTGCTATACTATACTTCCCATGCTTCCTAACTGCATCATGTCTTCCTGCAAAATATTATTTCTCCCTTAGGGACAGTATAGCTGCAAAACTTGAAACAACTAGATCATACTGATGCAGTCATCATTAGTGGTTGTCTTATTAATACAGAAACTAACCAGCCAGATTTCTGTTGGTTACATACATGGATACTCATGTTGCAAACTAATCTGCTTTGGATTAAGTCCACACTTATCTACATTTTAAGATGTGCAGGCTATTATATAAAAATTGCGGTGATCCATTTTTGTTAACAGTAAATATTATTTTATTTAAATATAGATAGCCTATGTTTTATAAAGAAGCAGCTCTTAAATGTCTGTCTCATTGGGAAAAGTTTGGGCCAGAATGAATCCAGATGGACATTCACCTATAACATCCCCTAGCCAAATCAGTCAGAGGTCACATCCAAGGGAGCCCAAGGGAAAGCTGAGCAGACATGTTCTGATGTCCAAGCCGGGGCAACAATCAGAAGGTTAGCCAACGCAGGCATGAATAGAATCCTACTGAGCCCATAAAGATAACTTATAGACACTGTCCAGAGTCTTAAAAAGCAGCTGCAAGAACTGAAGAAAAAGGGGAAATTAGTAAGGGGCCAACAGCAGGATTGATAAATAACAATATAGCCAGAACAGAGCCTCAAACTTGGAACAATAAGACATCATCTTCCAGCCAAATGGCAAGCCTCAGCTCACTGACTTGGCCATCAAAGGAGTGAAGTGGCCACAGAACCAGTGATCCTGATGGGACTACAGTCGGCCTCTTTAATCCCATTGGCCAGGGATTCTTGCATGAAAATACTGAAGAAAAACATTAAATCACATGGGGAGCATATGGGAAATACTAAACAAAGGAAAGGAAAGAAAATGTTGAAATATGTGAGTTCTTAAAAATATAGATGATGATGTAGCATTTTTACAAATGTATTGACTTTCAAATAATGAACTTTCAAATGTCTGTGCTTTTGTGTGTTACGTTTGTAAAAGACCTTTTGTGTTGTTGCTTTTTCTGTCCATGGTGGAACAAACACTTTGGGATCCCATGCTGGCAATGGCTGTCTCCAAATAAGTCAGTCTTGGGATTGTCACCATCTTTGTCAGAAATAACTGCACAATGGACAATGATCCTGCATTTTTATCTAACTAGTTTTTAAAATGAGTGGACAATAAGATGTTTGATACTAGTGATTAAACTTCTGGCTGTCATGAACTTATTTCTGAGAGGGAAATGGGACTATCGTTAGGTGCACTAGGAGTGGCACACCTTCAGTTTCATATGAAGACACATCGGACATGGAACAGTAAAATAATTAAGAGAATATGTATACAACACTGGAAATATATCCATGACGACCGTACCTAGGAACATTAAAAAAATTAAGAATTTTAAAATTTCTAGATAGAATATCCTCAGCCCATGTCTACCCATCCCTATCCTGTGCCCCTTCTCTAAACAAACACATACAATCAAGTTGACATTCTCACATGCAATATTTCAATGTATTTCATGTAAAAATTAGGGATAGCCTATATAATTCAACCAATGAACATGTGTGTGCACACACACACACAATTATGTTAAGAACACTAACAATTACCCGCATCCTCATCTGAGTCATAAAAATAACTTTAGACATGAGTTTCAAAATGTATGGTTATTAGTAATAAATTATTCTCATTAAAATCTCTCAATGGTTTACCTGATATGATTAACTTTGAATTTGCTTGAGAGTATTTCTCCAAAATAAGTTTTCTGTGATCCTTTGAATGGGCCTTTTAGCTATCCCTACTGTTGGCCTCTCTGAGAATAAACAGAGCACTAAGACTTTTAAAATCATATTTTCCAAAGGAGTAAATAGTAATTTTATTGTGTCAGGCGCCAGGCCCCCTCCCCCTTTTTTAACAAATAAAAAGGTAATTTGGAAAGATTACAAAGCACTCAGATTTTGGAATTCGGCTATGGTAGGAAGTCAGGGGAATTAGTTGACTTTGATTCTATTTGAATCAGATGAATATAATGTTTGAATCAGCTGGTGGAAAGGGTAGTGCTGTCAACCTATTCAGTTTTAATTCACTTGGAATTGCTAGGGTCTTTTCACTCTTAGCTGACCCTTCCTGTCAGACTGCTGGGCCAAAGCCACTGCAGCCAGTTACCACAGAGCTGTAAAGATCTAAACATGACAACGGTTCTAGCCAGTTGAATCATCCTGCCTGATGGAAAATCAGAGGGCTTATGAGCCATTTTTGTGACTGATTCATGATCTAGTGTCTCAATTAGTTATAAGAGCCCAAACCCAAACACAGAAGTTAATCCTATTTCTCATGTTAAAAACTGAACCATCGGAGGCTTTGAGAAAATTCTTCATTGTCACACTTCTGAATCAGAAGAACAAACCAGTGCTCAGCCTGAATATGTACCATGCACATGGCACCTGCATACCTAAATTAAATGTTTGCCATGATGCTAACACTGAGCCTTTACTTTCTGTTAAGAGGCATGGGCTTGTCATCATAATTTGTAATATATTCATAGTCCTCACACACTTCTAATGGTGGGAACTGAGATGTAAGTGTATGACTTCCCTTGTTCACCGAACTCTTCTGTTTCTATCACTACCTGTATTTATTAAGGTAGGCTAAAATGCTGTCACACATAGATCACACATGTATGGCTCAAACAGAATACAGGTTACTTCTCATATGGTGGTCCAAAGTGACTACTATTCCTGGTGGGGAAGTCTTTTTTCATGTGGAGACACAATAACTCAAGTGCTTCAACTGTGAATGCTCAAATGTGAATCCAATATCCCGAGGACATTGCCATTGTTTGCTTCCATCCACCTACAGGGGGCAGAGACGGTGGAGCAGTTGTACCAGCTCCCGAGAGCCTTGGTTCAGGAACGACACGCATTACATTCGCTCTCATCCTATTGGTCAGATCTAGTAGGACTGCAATACCTCACTGGAAAACAAGCTGGGAAGTTATAGCATAGTTAGATCTAGAAAGAAGTAGAAATGAATTTTAGGAAACTGCCAACAGCTATATCATACCGTATTGATATATGACTTAATCTAAAATATTTATCTCCAGCCCCTATAGCCAAATGCTAATTAAACTCTCCATTAGGAGTGTCTCAGTGGTATTTCAAACTCAACATATCTAAAACTAAGTCCATTAGCTTACTACACAAAACTGTTCCTATCATATGTTCACTGTCTCCGTCAATGACACAGTCAGATAACTGGGAGTAACCTTGACCTGCCTTTCTCACCTCTCCTGTCCAATCATCTACAAGGCTAGTTTGAAACATCATAATTTTTATTCTTAAAACAGTTTGCAAATACCACATTAGAAAAACTCTGCCTCAAATGCGCTGAACATCCATTAAGCCATTCACTAAACATACATTCAGTGACCAAAATATAGAATGGAAGTACGCTGGATGCTTGCAGGGGTCAGATGGCCAATCGGAGATGGTCATGTTGCTAAAGAATTGTGTCATCTAGTGAGGGACATTCCCCGTGTTTACAAATATTTGTATTATAACTTAGATCAGGACAGGTGCCATATGAGATTAATAAACCAAGATAATAAGAATTTAGTAGATGTGAAAAAGCAGTTATGGCCAGAGCGAGGAGGTTTTATGAAGGAGATAACATCTGAGCTTCATCTTAATGAATGGATGGAATTAGGGCAGGAACGGAAGGGAAGATTCAGGATTCTTGACTCATACTCGGACATCTTTCCACAACAGGGAGTGAAAATTGGCCTCCACTGAGATTTTAATAACTTCTTCTACCACTAAAGATCAGCTATTCCCTCATCAACCTCATACTAACATCCATGTGCTGAATGATCCAAAATATAGGAGCAAAATACAGAATACTATCCAAATGATCTAAAATATAATATAGAAAACCTAGACCTTATTTTATCAGAGGAATGTTATTGATTCAGTCATTGCCAGTTTGGCTCAGCAGGTAAAGCACTGGACCAAAGACAGAGGGGTCCTGGGTTGAATTCCTGGTCAAGGGCACGGGCATGGGTTGCAGGTTCGTCCCTGGCCCTGGTCAGGGTTGTGTGGGAGGCAACCAATCGATGGGTCTCTCTCACATAGATATTTCTATCTCTCTCTCTCCCTTCCTTCCTTCCACTCTCTCTTAAAAATCAATGGAAAAATATTCTAGGGTAAAGATGAACAAAGCAAACAAACAGAAGATAAGGATCTATCTAAAGCTTAGAGAACTGGAAACAAAATGAGTTTTCCCTGGATGAGTGATATTAAAATTTTAAAGAAAAGCCACCTTAAAGAAGAAAGCACTGGAAAAAATGCAATGGAGTGTGTTTTTCTATTGTATCTCTAAATCATATAACCAGAAGGGGAACAAAATAAATCAAGAATACCTCTAGGCAAGAAAAATAAAGAAAATGAAAATTTTGTTTTTGTAAAGTAATTCCTCTGGCTTATAATTCCAACTGGAAAACTTGCACTTGAGCCAATGAAATGAACTGTCTTCTTAAATATAGAAAAATATAAAGAAGCCCAGGTGTATGGTAAAATGTGTTAACCATGCTATAAAGAGATTTCATCTCAAAGAAAAGATACACACACGCACACACACACACCCCTAAGTATAAAAAAAATATATGAGGGATCCAACAGCCAGATTGAGTATAGCAGTGAAGAATACTACCTATTTTCTATTGCTTATAAAAAAATAAAAACATTATCAGTACAGATCAATATTGTTTTGTTTGATAGAATGTACGATATGCATTTTGTTGGATGATACTATCAGAGTGTTCCACACGAATGATGGGAAATCATGGACCTATCTAACATACAGATCATTTGAAATATTATGTACTCATTTATTTATGACTCATTGGTGTATTTTATATTTCATATCAAAACTTGAATCAGTCACCTCCTTTTCCAGAGTACCTCTTCTCTGACTGCCGAGCGGTGAGGAGAAAACAGGTAGGAGCCAGCGATCAGCCTAAGAGGTTCTTGAGGGCACGCTCACATTTTTTTCACTTAGAAAATAAAGAGCTAGAGATAGTCATACATATCCTGCATCTCAGTAGCTGCAGAGAGGCCTTTTATGTGCTTGAAACACTACATAAGGAGCACTCCAGTCTCTGCCTGAGAAAAGCGGGGTGCTTACGAAAGAGGAGGTGCCCCCATTAGTGAGAAAAAGAAGGTAGCAGGAGAGGTCCAGAGCCAGTCTGACTTTAGCTTGTTTTTATGTTTCCTCTCTTTTGAAGTAAGCTTTGGTAAAGTATAATTTCCATAAATACACACACTTTTTATAAAGTGTATGGGCAAGGGCCTTGAGGAATGCAAAGTGTCCTACGTGATCTCTTTGAACCACTGACCGCCGGCAGATGCCGCCTCCGGGTGTGCGCAGACAGCCAGGGCATGGAAGGGCCTGGAATGTACGGAACGCCTAATTCTTACCCGATGGCTTCACAGTTATTAGTTCATATCCTCCTGAGAGTAACCTTGTTGGAGCAGAATTATTTTAAACATGCTGACGAGTTAAAAAATGGAGCATCAGAATGCATGAATAACTTGCCCGAGTTACCCAGACAGTAAGATGACATGACATGATTTGAATCCAGATCCAGCTTTAAGACCATTTCTTTTTGCTTATGCTGTAATACCCACTGATGACACAGCCACCACATCTGGCCACATCTCCTCTCCACAGCTGGAGAAGAAGTGCTTACGCAGGGAGTAAAAATGGAATCGTTTGACAAAGTACTATCATTATGGGAAACCAGGAAAGTGTACAAAATCTTTCTGTATCATTTCTTAAGAATAACTATCTGCGACTCCATAATTATTTCAATAAAAATCTCTTTAAAAAGTCTAATTCTCTTGGTTAATAAGTCTGGGTGACACATCTGATTATCTTTCCTAATTACAAGCCATACCCACCCCCTGCCCCTAGTCCTATCCTTCACTTGTATGAGTCCCTTCATCACAGACAAGCTTTAACATTTTGATTTTTCTTGATAAAGATTGCTTTGCTATGTCAAACTGTGAATCAGTTTCAAACACAGCACCTTCTCTAAACCTGGATTTCATGTCCATGACTTACTTTTGCCTAAAGAGTTACTTAAATGCTGTATGAGTTCTGCAAACATGGCCATTAATAGTATCAGATATTCTAGTGTTTTAGATATATCAGGAAGCAAAAGATTTCCTCAAACTTGTTTTCAATTGTATTGTGTATTTTTCAAGTTTCATGATTAAGCTCTACCCAGGTTGCTGTAAATTTTTCTTCCTAAATCTAAGCACCAAAACTCAAGGCAATAATCAAAGGGGATGAAAGGCAGGCTTTTCCTAATGGTTAACTGAACAAATCTCAGCGATTACTAATGCGATACATAATTTTCAAATGATATCACTGTGAATTAAAATTCTTGTCGTTTTTAAATAACTATGGCCACTCTAGGAGTTGTTCTTGACTTCATGGTAAAGCACTGTCCTCAGTGATATTGGAATATTTTCCTTGTATGTAAGTTTCTGGAGAAGTGAATGGCCTTTGTTCTAGAAGGAGGATCGGAAATGATGTCATTAAAGTTAACCCACACAGTTCTGATTTAGAAAAGTGAAGAGGAGAAGAGCATCCAGTAAATACAATGGCGATAACAGACCTGGACTTTAACGTCTGCTAGCCTGATGGGCTTCTTCAGAGGATTTGAAAACTGTAGACCACAATAGTTACCGAAGGGAAAGACCACATTTGGCTGGAGGGATTGAGAAAATATATCAGCTAATTGTGAAACAATCTACTCTTATCCAAAAAAGGGGGGCCTTTCATGACTGCAGCCAACCCTGTTACAAAAAGTGGTATTTAAAACACTTCAAGTTGTAGTTTTGCACTAATGAGAAGGATGTCCGGAAACACAGTGCATTCCTTCCTAGTCAAATGGCCATTTCTGTTCTACGTGGTATAGATTCTGAAAACTGGAGGAGTGAGCTAAACAGTTTTTCACATTCTTCTCGTTTTATTATAGAATGATATCTTGAAGTTTGCTTTTTAAAAAGTTTTGTATTTAGCTTCTTTCCATCCTGATATAAAAGGAGAAATCATTTATTTCCTTCTAGGCAAGAATTTATTATTTCCCCAATACTGGACTCGCTTCCAACCTGAGCCTGGATGACCCACATTATAGTTCTGGGTTGTTCAGCATTAGGCATTTCCTGCTACCAACTGGTTCATCTACAAAAATAAAAAGGAACGGTGTTCCAGTTTCCTGTTGTGCTAATTGTATGAGTGGCGGATGCTAGGGCTTATCGTGGTCTGTGGGGTGGGTTTGAACAACCTTCTCTGAAAATCTAGCGTCCTGAGAGATAAGCAGTTCTTTAACACCCTGCAGTCGGAATAGGACTGAGTAAAACACCCGTGGAGTTTACAAATTTTCCCATTTGTGGCTTTAATAGAGTTACAAACTATATCAGCTTCTGTCAACAGAAAATAAAATTAGACAATCTTAGAAATCATGACAGGTCACAAAGGAACGCTGCCCACAGCATCTTTGTGGGGTTTGCTGCCGCCTGCTCACATGCCCACTCAGCCTGGCTTCCTGTTTGATTCAGCTCTTCAGCTGATACTCCCAAAGATGCACAGCCAAGGGATCTGTGTCCCAAAGTGGCATCATTAACTGGAACAAATAGAATCCTTCTGACATAGCCTAACTACAACATGCATTTGGGTCTTATTCATGCACTAATGCTAGAGAGTCTGAGATTCTTTTTAATGAATGAGATGTTCAGTCTTCAAATCTACCCTTTCAGGTAGCAGCTTTTGTTGGTAATTAATAGAGAGTGTTGCTGTTATTTTGATCATTCTCTTGTTTTTAAACATACGGTGACAAAGAAAAGTTTGGACTGCAAATGAGGTGGTTTTGGCCTTTCTTTTCCTTCTCTAAGGATCTGGTCCTCTGTAGATGTAAGTCCTTGCGGGCAGGGTTCATGTCTGTTTTATCCACCACCATAGCCCTAGCACCTATCATGGTGCTCAATGTCAAAAGAGCATATATTCAGTACTTGCCGAATGTGAGTTTCTTTTGGAAGGGTTCGTTTCATTTAGCTTATTTCATTTTGTTTCCTTGTCTTCATTAAAATTCCTATTTCAGCCCAGGCCGGTGTGGCTCAGTTGGTTGAGCATCCTCCCATGCACCAAGAGGTTGCCGGTTCAATTCCTGCTCAGGGTACTTGCCAGGTTGCAGGCTTGATCCCCAGCAGGGGGCATGCAGGAGGCAGCTGGTCAAGGTTTCTCTCTCACACTGATGTTTCTTGCTCTCTCTCCCCCTCCCTTTCTCTCTCTTAAATCAATAAGACATTGAAACAAAAATCCTATTTCAGACTCTGCCTGACAGTGGCTCTCTTGTCATTGTCAAAGAGGACACAAAGACTTTAAGATGAGGAACATAAAAGTGACTCTGGTAGGGTCACCAGTTATATGTTGGCAGACATTATGGATTTCATTTGCCAACCTCTTCATGACTATTTGGGTGGTGACCTTCAGAAGCTTGGTAGTTAATACACCATTTTCATAAATAAAGCAATGCAACTATTATGGCCAGAATAATATTGACATTGGTTGCCTGAGCTGCCTGGTCCCTACGAGCAGACTGTGCATATGGCATCATGATTCTATACTTTGAAAAAGATCTTTGACTAGTGGTTTATGTCTAGCCTCACCCAAATTCTTCCCAACTGGACCTGAAATGTATAAAATTGCAGAATATGCTTGACTCTTGCCATTTTTTCCCCTTCTGGTGTTTAAAACTGCATTTAGAGGAAGGAACATTTGTTATTACACATCTGAGCCTCTCACAGTTAGATCATCAGATCGCAGTTGGGAGGTTTCTTTTCTTGGACTCACCTTCTGTCCTGGGAACCCTTATAGCTTTGTAATCAGCTGGATAAACTCTTCTGCTGGAAGCTGCGTTCTGCCAGAGGTGAGTGAACCGGGCCTTCAAAGTTTGGTGCTTAATTAAAAATTTTTTTAGCTCATGAGTTATTGCAGATTCTAAACTCAGCAAAATGTCTTTCCTGAAACCCAACATGAATATTAATGTGAGACAGAGTTGGAACGCCAACGCAGATCAGGGTGGGTCAGGTACCTTAGAGGTGCTGGAAGTTTTGAATGCTTATCTGTTAAGCTATGAAATACTTCTCCATGCATTTCCTGCCATGGTCTTTTATTAAAAACAAAACACATTTTTATCTACATGGGCTAAATCTTCAAGTAAGCTATAGTGTCTGTTTTTGGAAACCATCCTTTGAGTGGTTTAAATGATCCAAATTATAAGAACATATAAGGGGAGACCATACTGAGGACAATTTAACATTATATAATGGTAAACAACTTCATTTAACAAATATTTATTAAGATGTTCCTATGATAGAGGCTGATGAAAATAAAATGAGCACAATTTCTGACTTCTTTGAACTCTGAAGGGGAAAATAGACACGAGGTAATCGCATAAATATACCATTATGGAGAGTGATAGGTGTGTAGCAAGGCTTGCTAACCGTGTATCCTTTATCCATCTTCTATCTATTTCTCCCTATGTAACAGGTCCCTACACTATTAGGCAGCAATATAATTAGTTTTTAAAAATGTCTTTTTTTAGTTTGCAGAGGAGGTTGGCTGAACAACTCCCTTACACAAAGGGACAACTGAAAGTGTAACTAGAAGTTACTGGGTGGGGTCTCAGGGAAAGTTATTTAGGATGATTTATCTGGGGGAGGTGTTAACCTTGCCCTTCCCATTCCTATTACCTAGAATAGGGACATGAGGCTAGACCTGTAGGGGCTTTTCGTGACCATGCATTGACCAGGAGGATGGATGGCATGTGATGAGGATGGTAATAGAGTGAACTAAAAGTCAGGGTTCCTGACTTACTTTATGTAGGGAAAAATAAATCTCTATCTTTTTTAGTGATTCATATTAAAAAACAAAAAACATTTAAAATGAAACAACTCACTTTGGAATCTGTAAATGTGACATTATTTGGAAATAGGATCTTTGCAGATTTAGTCAATTTAAGATGAACTCTTAATTCAATATGACTGGCATCCTTATAAGACAAATAGACTATGGACCCAGAGACAGAGAAAAATGGCTTTTTGAACATAGTAGAAACTAGTTATGCTGCCGCAAGCCAAAACCACCAAAGATTGCTGGCATCCACCAGAAGATAGAGCAGGCATGAAAGAATTCTTCCTTAGAGACTTTGAAGGAATTTCTGACTTCCAGCCTTCAGAACTGTGAGAAAATAAATGTCCATCGTTTGAAGCCACCTTCTTTTTGGTAATTTGTTACTGTGGCCCAAGGAAACTAAGACAGCAGGCATACAGGTTTATTTTACAATGATATAGGGGTTAACTAACCAAGAGGACATAAAAATCCCACATGACTATGTGTCACATAGCAAAGCTCCAAACTACATTAAGCAAAAATTGATAGACCTGAAAGGAGAAATAGACAAATCTGTCCTAAAGGGTTCCTCTTGGTCCAAAATGGCTGCAGAAACCCCAGCTATCACCTCCAAGTTTTGAAGAGGAAGAGGAAGGAAACAAAAAAAGGATGAAAGAATATTTCTCCCAACAGAGTCAGTCCCTTTAAATGCCCTTCCCGGAATCATCACCTGAACACTTCTGCTATGTCTCATTAAACACCCCAAGTTGCCTGGGAGACCAGGAAATATAGCTTTAGTTTCCTGGAGGAGAAGGTGTTCTGCTAATTAGGAAGACGGTGAGAAAGGGTGGTGGAGTGGCAACTAATAGTTTTTTCTACCTATGAGAGAAAGCAAAGTCTAATGTTTTAAGAATGGTACCTCTAGAGTCATGTTACTTAGATTAACACCTGGCTCTACCACCTACTGGTTATATGATCTACAACACAATATATTACATTTCTAAGTCTTAGTTTTCTCATCTGTAAATTAAAAGTATATATGTGTGTGTGTATGTGTGTGTGTGTGTATATATACATATATGTGTGTGTGTGTGTATATATATATATATATGAAAGGGTTGTTTTGAAAATTAAATAAAAACACTTATGTACAAAAAAAATCATCTACATTACCTTATGCCAGCCACCACTTTGGAAAATAGTTTAACATTAGCTACTAAATATGTTCGCACCCTGTGTCTGAGCAATTCCTCTCTTTAGTATTTACCCAAAAGAAGTCTATGCCAAGAGACATGTATAAAATGTTCATGGCAGCATTATTCATAATAATTTAAAACTAGAAACTACCCAACTGCCTAAACAGTAAAATACATTTTTTTTAAAGTGGTATAATCAAAGGGAATATTATACTACAATGAAAATGAATACCTTCTAACTGTATTCATCAATATTAATGAATCTCATAAAAGAACAGATTCATAGAAATTTTAAAACAACCAAAACTAAATTATAGTGTTGAAAATAGGATTGTAGTACCCTTTCGAAGAGATCTAGAGAAGAACTGAAGAAGGCTTCCCAAGTATTGGCAATGTTCCATTTATTGACTTGGGTGGGAGATACACCATGTTATCTTGGTCTTACTCTGAGTCATTCATGTATGTTCTCCCCACTTTTCTTTATATGGATCACTTAGCATGACTGTGTAATTAGTTATCCAAACTCATTCCTTTGATAATATAATGGATGGGCATTATTACATGAGGACAGCAGGCATAACCCATGACTGTCCTGGCAAACCAAGACATATGATCACCTTTGTCTACATAACAATGAAGAAGTTATTTTAAAAAAGAAAGAATAGAGGGAAGGAAGGCAAGAAAATGGGGGAAAAGAATAAGAGGACTAGAATGACAGAAAGAGAAAAAGTGAAGGGAAGGGAAGAAAGAAAGAAAAAGGGAGGGAGGAAGGAAAAGAAATAAAGAAAGACACAGACAGAATAAAAGAAGGAGCTGGGCCTGACTTACTTCAAAATCCTGGGGTGTGAGGAGAAATAATAAAACAGATTATATCACTTTCCCTTGAGACAACTTTGCCTAGGTGAGGTAGGGTACAACAGGGAGGAGGTTGTAAGTAGAATGTGAAATTGAAAGTTTATTTGCTTGACCAAGATGTCAAGCAATCTTCTTACATGTCCATGAAGACTCTGCCTTTGATGGAGAGCTAATTGGCCCTACAAAGCTGAGAGCATTTGGGGGAGGGGTGGGTGGGAAGTAACCTATATCCACGTATATAAACCTCCAAGATGAAACTGCACAGTAATGGGGCTATACCACCTCCTCAGCTGTGTAGTGTGCCTACCCAAGAGTCAGTTCTCTTCGATTCTCGGGTAGGCACACTACACACATGGCACTCGCTGGCACGCACAGACATGGAGTGTAGATTTCAGTCATCGGCCTCTATCCCTACGGAATCCACCCAGGAGGTCATGTATGATACTCTGCTCCCTTCTGATCTGACCACCAATTCTTCAGAGAAGCTGGTTCTCCTTCAGCCCTTCTGTGGCCTTCCCAGGAGCACAGAAAAGATTTCACTGCACACACGTGTCTTTCTGAGGCAGCAGGAGACTTGTGTCAGTGAAGTCTCACTCTTCCCAAAATGTGACAGCCATTTGATTGTCCTGGTGCCAAGATGGAAGAGACCTGTGAGGCTGCTTCTTAGCAGAGATGCAATGAACCTGAAGAGACCTGAGTCTTCTCGACCTTCAGATCACCCACTTTCAGGGGGTATGAAATGTGTCTCCTGCCATCAGAACTCTCCAAGGCTGTGAGGGCACACGTCTAAGCGAACTCCCGCTTCCCCTCCCAACTCTCCTTCACTCTTCCCCAGCTCAGGGGTCTCTGTCTAGTGTAGGTGATGGATTTCCTGCTGGCTGATGTATTCTTCTTCCTAAATCTTTCAAGTGAACTCATAAAATTTATTATAGGTGCTACAAGTGTACAATCCTGACAACTCTCCCTTGAGATGAATGGCAGTGTCACACCCTCGGGCACAAATGATGGATGTTTCTGGGTAGAAGTACAAAAACACACCTGTTATTGTCAAATTATGACCCTGATAGAGTTGTTAAGAGGCTCACCACAAAATTTCTAGAGTAGTTCAGAGAGCAGTTCTCTGGTGTTCTAGATCTGTGAGTCAGTAAAACCCTAACAAAGGTCGGCTCACTAGAGGCAATGTGTAAAGCATGTATGACACTATAAATGGGTCATTTCCATTTAGAGAGAACCTGAATAATCAGCAATCTAGTAAAAGACTATGTTTAAATCTGAGCAACAGAACCTAGTGTGAATGTCCCTTTGTCTTTATGGTATGCGTCATAGTTTCTCAGCACAGATAAAATAGATCCTGCATGACTAGAAATACCATTATAGCCTCCTTTATGGACTAATTTCTCTTTACCAATTTATCAATCGTGGTAATCACTTATGATATTATAAATGCATTAAAGGGATTCAGCAGGATACGCTCCAAATTATTTATTATCCAAACCAAGTACACCACTTTAAAAAAAATGATCCTAAAAATTAATTCAGATAGAATTCTAATAATTTCAAGTTCCAAGTCAGAAATATTGGCTGTTTAAAAGAAATACATTTGTGTATGTAAAGTTGAAATATTGGACATACATGATACCTTTAACATCATTCTTTTTTTTTTGTAGAAAATGCCTGTTAACTTTAGAAACTATTTTATGTGAATGAAATATTCTACCTACAAAGAATGAACTTTAAACCCAGTTTTGATCTAATAGCATTATATTGGTGAAATAAATCTCTTGTGTATGTGTGGCTCCCTGTAATGTTATTGTGCTTATGGTTATTGTTGCGCTCCAGGGGAGTGATGGATGGCAGTGAGGCTTAACCTGATTTTACATCAAGTTCTTGCTAATCTCACACCATCCCTTCATAAATCTGAATAATTTGCAGCTGCTCTGCAGCCCTCATGCAAGCTCTAGAGTGGTTTCGACCTGAAATTATGTATTATTGCAACCTCCTTTAAAAAAACGGTAAGGGCTTTTATTGTTTCCATAACTAAATTATGTTTTCATATTTTTTACACAGCTGTAGTGGGTATTGCTTAGCAACAAGTCTCCAGGAGCAAGGAAGTGTAGCACACCTCATTAACATAATATGCTAATTTCCCTGTTCCTGCTATCACCTGGGTGAACTCACTGCTGGCCCCTCTGACTTGTCTAGCCCAGTGGGATGATTTGTTGGCACCAATCTAAAGTAAATTTGAATTTCTATACAATGAAACATACTAACTCTTAGTGATATGGCAACAAATATTAAAGTTTAAGTAGTACAGATCACCCAACAGGGACCTAATGTACCAAAACAAAACAAAACAAAAAAAGCATTTTCATATGGAAGTGGATTACTTTAGTATTTTTAAACAAATGCCACTTAACAAGACAAACCCATGTCACATCATCATTACATTTTGCTGCTCTTTGTTTAAGAACGGGACAAAACTGGTACCCCACAAATAGAAAGTACCCTTTGTACAAGTAGCTCATGCTGAGAAATGCATGCTATTTTTCTAGCTTCCTTTGTGTTTAGGAGAACACTTTTAGGAGACACTAGATTTTAGGATAAGCCTGAGCAAAGGCAAATAAGTTTCTGCTAGCCAAAATTAACGACTGCCTCTACGTAGTTTGAATAAGTGACTTGGATCTTATTAGAACAGACAGAAATTCTTCTAAAATTATTCACCAGTCGGGAGGAAGGTGTCAAGGGGGTGGGGGGACATCTGTAACAAAAATAAATTAATTTAAAAAAATGTGCACCAAGATTCACAGCTCATTTTAAATATAATTCTGAATTAACCAGAATTTGTGTAGGACAGGCACACAACATGGACCTTACTCACTAAGGATTTAGCTCACAAGCTGTGCAAACATATTATGATTATTTCTTGGCATTCGTTTTAACTATTTTTATCTTCCATTTGACTTAGGCTTCATCTGGTTGTGTGAAGAAGATTATTTTCTGAGTCCACTCTGTTGGAATGAGGCAAGTTATACTTTTCTCATTGGTTTAATTTTTTAAAGTGGGTTAATGTGCTTTAAACCTGTTGGTTGAAGAAGGGAAGATAAGAAAACATGGGAGTCTCAATGAAATATGAGAACATTTCAGAAGTCTAAACCATCACTCTTATGAATTAGCAACTTCTTTTGCAAATTCTAAGTAGCACATCAGCAGTGATGGATCTTAATTCTATTTTTATCTTCTTTTAAAGTATTAAATTTTCAATTTAAAAGTGGTTAATGTACTTACAGAAATTGATGAAATATCTGTTTATCAACTGGTTCAACCAGCCACACCACACACAGTAAATATTACAACATATAAAACAAAAGATAATAAATTGCCTTAAGCAATTTACAAGTGAAAGTTAGGTTTAAAAACCCCTTTAACTTTGAGATAAGCAATATTGTAGAAGTAAAGAGTAGTTAAAACTAAAATTCAAAATGTCATAAAATATGACTATATTAGACTGGTATAATTTTTGATATTCTAACATTTTTAATAGAATTCAAAAATATTCAGTGTTGGCTTCCTCTATTAAATTATACATACAAATTCACTTTAAGAAAAATGTAATTGCTCCCAAGCCCTTGGATCCTGCCATCCACAATGAATAATATATTGTGGCATGCTTTTATAAAGTTAAATATTTCTTTTGACCAGAAACATTTATCACCCAAAAGCACTAAAGGTTTTATTTTCTTTCCCCCACTTTGTCTTTAATTTAATTTTTTCCTGGCCTTTTCTCGTTACTCCAGATTCTGTTGTTAACTCTTTAGGGTTGAATGACAGATCATCTAACCACTAAATAAAACATCTCTTATTTTATTTTCACATTGAGTCTGCAATAGTTCTATAAGCCTATTTGAGTATTAAGAACAGTTTATCTAGAAGAAGTTTTAAAACTATGGTAACCAAGTTTTATGGTCATCTTTTCCTTCTTTGCCCTCAAACCTCAAAGAATCATTGCTATTTTTTAATATCTATCTATCTATCTATCTATCTATCCACCTATTTATCTATTGAAGACTAATAACCACAATGACCCAGTGTTATAGTGACCATGTGCCATCATCTGGAATAAAGAGTGGAATAGACTAGATGACAATTAATAAATAAGAGACAAAGCCAAAATGTTTTCCTCTGAATCAGAGAGAAGAGAGAATAGCTTCCACTTGAAAAGGGTTTTACAAAATTATGTGGAGAGAATTAAAGTTTATTGTAGATAAAGATATCATGAAAGAATATCTTCAAACTCTAAACTGAACTAGGACAGATTATATCCCATGGAAATGCTAACAATAAGAGGAAAATTTAAACAACTTCATTTTATCTTGTGCATCAGCCGAGTCAACACACCAGTCAGATCACCTGCCACAAGGAGTATAGCTGACTGATGGACCCAGCTACTGCTCCTCTGGACCCCATCTATGTTTGCGCTGAGGCCACTCAATGTCCAGTAGGAGAAGAGGACATCATCTTGAGGGGAAAATGAATAGTTACTGGAACAAGCAGGCAGTATAATTGCTAAATATTTCACTGATGGTGACCTAGGAAAACATCCTAGTGGAAGAGCCATTTGTCCAGGATTCTACAGGTGAGATGGTTCAGGCATTTGAAAGATATAAGGGTTCTTGGAACACAGTGGGCAATGCCTATAATAACATCAGTTGCTTGGTTACTGCAATGTTTAACTGTTTCTCTGTAAAGGGATAAGGAGAAACTAAGGGCCATTAACAAGCAGTTAATGTCTAACAAGAGGGCCACTTTGGTAGACTACAAAGAAGCTTCTGTCTCCTCTGGTAGAAGAGCAGACACTGCTGAGCAGCAGACTGAAGATGTGATTGAGTCACAAAACAAAGTTATTAGAATTCTTAGTCAAGGTGGATCTACAAGCCAAGGAGAGGGTCCTGACTGAGAAACCTAAAATCCTAAAACATGGGTTGGGAAAATCTTGGTAGATGACCCTGGGAAAGTTGGCCCTACAGAAATTGCAGGGCTTGCAAAGGGGGTCCAGCTCTTCCCCAGTAAAAGCACTAATATTTCTCTTCCATTAGAAGAGGCAACAGAGTCTTCTCTCTGCAAAACAACAGGTGCTCCCCTTAGGTGCTAATCTACCTTCTCTCCTGATATCTAGGATAATCCTTGGGTTAAATCCCAGCATAATCAGCCTGGAGTTGTATTGGGCCTGATAAGAAAGGGAAAAAAATATATGCTAAAGGAGATGCAAGAATTAGGTAGTATATATTGGGAAGAGCTAGGTAAGTAATCCTGGGATTAAATTTTTAGGGAGCTTGGTCAACAAGATCCAGAGTACGATGGAATGAGCAAGAATTCATTGACTCTGAGGCAATGTCTCAGAACATTGCCATGGGCAGGGACCCTAGGTGACCAAGCAAACTCATTGTTAAGGTAGCTATTAGAAATCTGGAAAAAGCAATGGCCAATGTTAAGTGGAATGGAGATGACTGCATATTCCTGTGACACAGTGAAGGAAAGAATGAAGAGGCTGAGGGATCTGGGCATGCTTGGGATGCATAAACAGTGAAGTTAGAGACACAGCAGAAGATTGCATTCCATATGAGAATACAGAAGACACACCACTCACCATGGCCATTAGGATTCTGAATCAAGTCAGAGAATTATGTGCCTTTTAAAGAACAGTTCCTGGCATGTTATTTTGGCTCTGGTAGAGATGAAATAATTAACCACGGTGCATACCAAGTGACCACGAGTCTGGAACTGTCTATCATGAGCTGGGTCTGCCAGATCTACCAAATCATAAAATTGAATAATCCCAGCAACAGTTTTTCATAAGCTAAAAATGTATATCTTGCATTGAATGCAAGGAGGACCAAATGGCAAGAGTAAGATATGAAAATATGTACCGAGGCCCCCATATTACCTGACATGAATGGACCAATACCCTTTCTCCAGCTCATATCTTTGGTTGAATTGGTTGGGGTGGGGCATTGTCCCATATACCAGCCTAAAGGAAGAAAAGGAAAAATCCCAAGCTTAGTTTAGAATAGGTTGGCTCAGTAAGTTGGGTGCAGGCTAAAAATGAACAATGGCGGCATTAAAACCACATTCAGGGGTGGTCTTAAAAGACTGGAGATGAAAATATCTCCCAAATACAGAGCCATGAACAGTGCACATGGTCATTTACTTTGTATGAAAGAAGTGGCCCTAAATACAGATTTCTGATTAGTGGCCAATGGCCTAGCTGAATGGTCAGATGCCTGGAAGGACAGGACTAGATAATCAAGAAAGAAGTTCTGCTATTGAGGCACATGGGTGAGCACATGGGGTTGAGCACAAAGTCATCAACATTTACCAGAAGGCATCTACAATGGAAAAGGCCCTGAACGACCACATAGTCAATGTCTTGGATAATTTATGTAAATTAGCTTTTGTTATCAATCACCTTAGAACTGCCACTATTGGCACATGAAAGCAGTAGCCATGGTAGCAGAGGCTAAATATGAAGCTGACAATAAGGACTCCAACTTAACAAAGCAAATCCAGCCATTGAATATCCTTCCTGTTATTAACAGAGACCAGTGCTGACCCTCCGGTATAACAAAATCCCTGGAGGAAACCAACTAACAACTTGGTGACAAGTTGACTACATTGGGCCTCTTCCATCCCAGAAATGCCAATGGTTCATTTTAAAGGGATGGATAACTCCAAGTATGTTTTCCTTTCCTGTCCACAGAGCCTTAGTCAGAACTACTAACTAGGGATTCCCAATGTCTTATTCACAGAACACAGCATCTAATCAAGGGATCCACTTTACAGAAAAGGAGAATTGGGATTAGGCTGTTCTAGGATCACATCCATCATACCACACAGCCCAGGAGCGGTAAGTCTCCTGGAGTGCTGAACTGGCCTTCGAAAAGCAGCACTGAACTTTCAGCTCAGCAGCAACATTCTGAAAGGATGGATGTCATCCTTCAGGATACAGCACAAGTATTAAATTATAGACCTCTACCTGGTGCTGTGTTCTTGATGGGAATAAGACATGACTGTGTATTAACCAAGGAGTCAAATCACAGATATTTCATCTCTAGAAATTTTATTATGGTCTTTATTCTTTCATATCATTCTTTAAGATGTTTATGGTTTTCTTTACCTTCTTGAGCATAAGGGATACAGTTGTAATAGCTATTTTAGTGTTCTCTCTCATTGCTTTCACAGTTATGAATTTTTTTATAAAAATTGTATTATCACTTTTTATAGTTTCTAGTTCCCTGCCAAATTTTTTAAAACTTTGCTTTTATCTAATTGTACAGAGTAAGGACACTTGTTTTATAATGCATGCCTGATAATATCATTATCTTAAATTGTGATGGTTACTTTTATGTGTCAACTTGACTGGACTAAGATGTCCAGATAGCTCATTAAACAATATTTCTGGGTGTGTCTGTGATGGAGTTTCTGGAAGACATTAGCATTTGAATTGCTAATCAAACCAAACAGATGGTTCTCCCCAGTGTGGGTGGGCATCATCCAATCTGTAGAGGCCCCATTAAAAAAAGGTGGAGGGAGGGCGAATTTGCTGTCTGCTTGAACTGAGACATCTATCTTCTGTCCACGGACATCAGCACTCTTCATACTTGGGCTTTCAGACCCAGATTGGGGCTTTCACCATAAGCCCCCTGTTCTCAGGCCTCAGATTTGGATTGAATTACACCACAGACTTTCCTGGTTCTCCAGCTTGCAGGCAGCAGATTGTGGGACTTCTCGGCCTCCATGACTGCGTGAGCCAGTTCCTATAATAAATCTCCTCTTATGTACAGAACATATTGATTCTGTTTCTCTGCATAATTCTAATATACTAATCTCTATATTTCTTTTGATCTTTTCTTACGTTTCTTATGTTGTCTTGTCTTCTCCTGTTCCTAGTAATTTTTAATTAGTCATTGGATGCTGTACTTGAAAAGTTATTTGAAAAAATAATTTGAATTCTAAGATGATAATAGTTTCCTTCAGGGAATATTTTCATTTTCTTCTGTCAAATGCTTGATACTTGGGGACACTAGAAGTCAAGGACGATTTTAATATAAATTCAAGTTTTAAGATTTTCTGGATAACTTGGATGATGTGAAACTTGGCTGTACACCATATTAGGACTTGATTACTCCTAGTCTACTATTACTCTTACAGGTCAGCTCTGTGCAACCAAACAGAAGACATTTCTCAGATCGGCCCCATTAGGGAGTCCCAGATGTTGAGTTTTTCTCCCTGTGCCTTTTAGGTCACCAGGAGCAGTGCTCAGTATATTAGCTGTCTCTTGTGTGACCCCAGGCCAAAAGCTATTCGAGTTGTTCAGGTACCTTTTTTTTTTTTTTTTTAAACCTCTTTAGGTCCTCAGCCTCTGGTCTGGTCATGTTGTTAGGATTTTGATATATTTTGGGAAAATGCTTCAATTGTTCCCCCCAAAATTGTTACTTGTTTTCAGTGACATGCTTGGTTAGAATCACCTAATCCAACATTCATGGCAGTAGAAGTTCTCTGATTCTTAAATTCTGGGAAACCAGATTATATGAGTAACATTTGCAAAGAAAGGGAATATGTGGTCTGACAATGTGAGAGAGGTATGTTTACTGACATCAATTTAAAGTTGAAGGACAATCATGAGAAAAATAATCTATACTTCTAAATGTCTTCAGAAGCTAGAACAGTAACAACAAGAACAAGAAAAACAGGCTGAGTTTCAAGAAAATAACTTAAAACAAAACATATTAATAACTAGACTGTCAAACTGAAAAGGTTGCTTTAAGAATCAGTGAGCTGCCTAACTCTGAACTGAGCCCATTGGCTCATACATAGAACATGAATTAGACTAGTTGAGTCCCTAATAAGTGATGTTCCCAGAGGAAATGGGTATGATGTCTGAGTTATGTCTGTAGTTGAGAAAACATTAAATTATTTTACAATGAATAACAGATTTAGACTTCAAGAAGTTAACATTTCAAGACCCAATTCTTGTGCAGTCTCTCTGATTGAAATGTCTCACAGGCAAAGTTCTAGAAATAAAATGTATTCTCTCTCTCTGCTCTGCGAACATTAATTTTTATGTGTATTTGTTACAGTTCAAGATCTGGGATAATGTCCTGTAAACAGAGAGTAGCTAATTAGCACATTAATTAGGATTCTCTTCATAGTCCTATTGAGAAATGTATTTGTTGGATTAAACCCTTTGCCAAGAAACCCTGTTATAACTGCAAACTAAAATATATGCATAAGCACATTTTCACGCACTTTCTATATTTAAGTACTGTCTCTTACTTAGAAGAACAATACCTCAAAAGAATGAAAGAACCTTAAATTTATGCTGAGAAATGATTCATTGGTTTGTCAATAGAAGTGTAAATATGACCCAAGATAACAAATTTTATGAGCTACTGTTCAATGTGTAAATGCTTGAAAGCAAATCATCTTATTCCTTTTCAAGTCTCTACAAGCCAGAGTTTATTCTAAGTTGTCTTGATTCTCTCAAATGCTGCTATCAGAAATAAGACAAATGAAAGGTTTTTTTTTTATTTCCTAAATTAGAATGCACATAATAAAAGAGTATGCCCTGCAGTTATCTTCATGGGCAGGATCATCTAGAGAGAATTCTGATATCTTTATTCAATCTGTGTTCCTGTTGACACACATGTTACATTTATATCACTTTATGCTTTTAAGAAAATAAGCTGCAGAGAGCTGATTTCTCTTGGAGAGGTTTATCCAACTAGTCAGAGGGGGAAAGTTTCAGGCTTTCAGCTTTCCAAGAACGCAGTTGTATGTCATGGGGGTGCAAGGTGGAGTAGGGCTTTTCCTCCTGCTCAAGTGTTACCAGTAAATGGTAACGCACCACCCCACTTCTGCTGATGCGCTGCTGACCAAGGAGCTGCAAAATCTATCACTGCCCAATCCTCCTTCCTTTCCTGTCCTGCTGTTCTGTTTTTGTTTTGTTTTGTTTTTTTAGCAACAGAGACCTCCCAGGTCATATGGATACAGCTTTGCCCTTGCTCAACAAGAAGAATAAAACATCGGAATGGCTAAATGCAATTCTCGTAGACAATAAAACAAACCTTAGTAGCTACTGCAACAGACAATGGAAATAGATGAAAATGAAAGAGACACAAGAAAAAAGGTTTAGGCATTGTAGACACACTAAGGTACTTACAGCCCATGACTCTTTGAAAGAAAGACAATAGTAATGATAAAGTTGCCATCTGTAACTTATTTAGTACTTTATTTTGTGTTAAGCATTTTCCCAGGTAATTTAAAAGCAATCTTTGGATACATTTTTCAACTAGGTGATAATATTCCCATTGTACAGAAGGAAACTGAGGTCCAAAAAGATTAAATGATGTTGCCAAACACAACCAAATAGATAATAGGGCAGGTGTCTGGGCCCCGCTCCTGTAATTCTGAATGCCATTGTCAATTCCTGCTTCAATTCCTCCTATTTCATCTACACCAGTACCAGTGAAATAGAAGATACAGAATGAGATCTGAAAACCTAACCTTCAGTAACAAGTAAAAACACATGAATCTTATTTATCAACTGTGCTACTGAGATCATAATGAAACTTTTAGTAGGAATATTATTATAAGGAACAAGGTATAAGAGAAGTGAACCCACCATGTAGATGAAACTAAGAGTAACCACTAATATGCTGTAGTATATTTTGAGAGCTGAAAATATATTTTTCTTTACTATTTTTACTTTAATTTTTTTTATTTCAGTTCTACATTTAATATTACTTTGTGTTAGTTTCATGTATACAGCATAATGGTCAGACAATCATATACTTTACAAAGTATTTCCCCTGATATTTCCAATACCCAACTGGTACCATACATGGTTATTACAATATTATTGACTATGTTTCTTATTCTATACTTTATATCAATATGACTATTTTGTAACTACTGATCTTTATTTCTTAGTCCTTTCATCTTTTTAACCCATCCCCCAACTCCCTCCCCTCTGTCAACTATCAGTTTATTCTTTATACCTATGAGCCTGTTTCTGTTTCGTTTGTTCTTTATATTGCTCTTCAGATTCCACATGTAAGTAAAATCATATGGTATTTGTCTTTTGCTGACTTATTTAACTTAGCATGACATGCTGTAGTTTTAAGGGTAATCCTCCCATAAGCCTTTACTTTCTATCTTCTTAAGCTGAAATTTGTCAACTTTAAACTCAACATGTTATCCCTCCTTAGGTTTAGAGATATCTCCACCTTATGAATCTGTGGCAGGCATAGCCTGCTTCTCTTTGCGCTGAACTGTGTCTCCTGAAGGCAGCATGTGGCTGGTTTTTGTTTTTTATCCCATTTGCTACTCTATGCCTTTTTATTGGTGAGTTTAGTCCATTTACATTTGGAATGATTATAGATTAGGAGGATTTCCTATAGCCATTTTATCTTTTGTTTTCTGGTAGTTCTGGGTCTTCATTGTTTCTTTCCCCTTGTGTTTCTGTCTGGCGTTTTGGTTCAGTGGTATTCCATAAATTTTTTTCTGTTTCCTCTTTTTTTAAGTGATATGTCTCAGTTTTGGGTGTGTGTGTGTGTGTGTGTGTGTGTGTGTGATTACCATTAGGATTATGAAAAAAAAAAAAGTTTCATATATATAGTAGTTATTTTTCTTCTGAAGGCATCTTATCTCCATACCCCTTTGCAAATTCAGACCTTTACCCCTTCCAATTTTATGTTTTTGTTACAAATTATCCTTATTAATGCTGTGATCCCATTTCCAAATTGCAGTAGCTATTGCCTTCTTCTCTTTTTCTCTCCTTTAATCTTTATATGATATTTAAGTGTATAGTACCCAATTTTGAAAAAGAGTTGCAATATTCTGCTTCTGTCTGTTTGTTAGTAATGTTAACCATAGTTTTATATCCTTTGGTTCTTTATTTCAGATAGAATAACCCCCTTAAGTATTTCCTGTAATGGAGGTCTTGTGGTGGTAAATTCCCTCAGCTTCTGTGTGTCTGGAAAAGTCTTTATTTCCTTCATAACTAAAGGATAACTTTGCTGGATATATTATTCTTGACTGGTAACTTCTCTCATTAAGTAG
The DNA here is from genome assembly GCF_014108415.1 of Molossus molossus. Lineage (NCBI taxonomy): Eukaryota > Metazoa > Chordata > Mammalia > Chiroptera > Molossidae > Molossus > Molossus molossus. The sequence goes on along the minus strand of NW_023425344.1, from coordinate 216,838,545 downwards.
TTTGAACATTTGATTTCATAATCACCTAGCTTGTAGGATTTCTGCTGAGAAATCTGATAATAATCTAATGAGATTTTCCTTATAGGTTATTGCCTTCTTTTCCCTGGCTGCCTTGAGAATTTTTTCTTTGTCATTAACTTTTGACAGTTTTAACATAATGTACCTTGGAAAAGGTCTTTTTGGATTGAGGTAATTAGGTGTCCTGTTTGCTTCTTGGATTCGAGGATATAGCATTCTATAAGTTTGAGAAGTTCTCGCCCACTATTTGTTTGAATAGACTGTTCTTTTTCTCTCTCTCTTCTCTTTCTGGTACCCCTATTATTCTTATATTAGTCTTTCTGATGGAGTCAGATCTTGTAGAGTTCTTTCTTTTTTTATTCTCAAGTCTCTTTCTTCTTCCAACTGTGTCATTTCTAGATATCCATCCTCAATATCACTAATTCTTTTCTCCATCCAGTCATCTCTATATCCTAAGCTCTCTAGTTCATGCTTTACCTCTTTCATTGAGTTCTTTATCTACAGAGTTTCTATTTGGTTCTACTTTAATGTTTCAATCTCTTTGGAAAAGTACTTGTTTTGTTCATTGATTTTATTTCTGAGTTCACTAAACTGTTTATCTATGTTTTCTTGTATCTTGTTGATTTTTTTTACTGTAGAAATTGCAGAAGGTAGCTACTTACTCTGCCAGTCTTTCTTGCTTGAACACTAAGCTTGGGCTCAGATATTGGTACAGCTTAATGGAGATATAATTAACATATAACGTTGTATAAATTTAAGGTGTACACTGTGATGATTTGATACACATAACATATTGTGAAATGATTCCATAACAGAGTTAATTAAAACCTCCATCACTTTACATAATTACTTTTGTGTATATGTGGTAAGAACATTTAAGATATACTTTCTTAGCAGCTTTCAAGCACATACTACAATATTAACTATAGTCATCATGCTATATATTAGATCCCCAGAACTGATTCATCTTACAAGTGAAGGTTTGTACCCTTTGACCAGAGTTTCCCAAAATCCCAACCCCAGCCCTGGCAATCACCATTATCCTCTCTATTAGTTCAGCTTTTATTAGATTCCATGTTTAAGTGAGATCATACGGCATTTGTCTTTGTCTGCCTTGTTTCACCTAGCATTCTGTCCTCAAGGTCTAGCCATGTAGTCACAAATGACAGGGTTTCCTTCTTTCCCATGGCTGAGTAATATCCCATTCTTTATCCATTCATTCATAGAGGAACACCTAGGTTGTTTCCATATCTTGGTTTTTGAAGGTGAATGTATCTTTTTAAGATCCCAATTGCATTTTTGTAAAGATACCCAGAAGTGAGAATGTTGGAGCATATGATAGTTCTATTTTTACTCTTTTAAAGAACATTCATATTGTTTTCTATGGTGGCTCTACTAATTTACATTCCCACCAACAGTGCACAAGGAGGCCTTTTCCTCCACATGCTCACCAATGCTTGTTACCGCTTGTCTTTTTTATGATAGCCATCTAACAGATGTAAGGTGATACCTCATTGTGGTTTTGATTCGCATTTTCCTGATGAAAAAGACTGAGCACCTTGTCATGTACATGATGGCTATCTGCATGGCCTATAAATGTTTGAAAATGTGTCTGTACAGGTTTCTGCCCATTTTTAATATTTGATATTTTTTTTACCTTGGGTTATGAGTTTTTAATATATTTTGGATACTAACCCCTTGCCAGACAGATGGTTTGCAAATATTTTCTTCCAGTAAGTAAGTTGCCTTTTCAATCTGTTGAATTTTAGAAGAGTGTTGCTCCCACAAGCCTATGATTTGTGCCTTTATACTGACTGACAAATACTTTCCCATACTGTACTTTCTTCTTTAGGAAAAGGGAATTCTGGTCCATGAATAGATGACTCATCATTCACTACTGACCTGAGATCTTTGAGAGCTAAGAAAATGTACACCACTCCTCACTAGTTAGGCCGTGTGGCCATTGTCATCTCCCAAACCCAGACACAGATGCTCTGTCTGGAAAGGTATCTGAACCTGTAAGAGTCAGCAGTGCAACCAGCACCTCCCATAAAGCCCCATCTCTCCTATCACAAGGCCGCTTGGGTGGCATTCGGGTGGCCTTCCGGAGAAGACATCTGCAGCCTCCTGTAACCCACAGGCTTGCATTTGCTCCAGAAGCAATCAAATTGGGTCTCCACATAATGACATCAGAACCTTAGAAGACATTTGAATATATTTCATTTATCACTTTTTCCTCTTTGCATTTTTCTTTTCTAAAACACCATTATTTTACTTATTGATTTAAGTGCCAATGCTTTCTTTTTCCATGTTTTCGTTTATATTATAATGCATTATAGAAATTGTCTGGGTGTGGAGATAGTCTCTCTTTCCCCGTGTCTCTTAATTAAGGGTTATCTGTTCCTACGTCATCCCATAGACCATTCGAAATAGCTCTAATTTTCACATTTTCTCCTTTAATCCCTAAAATTGGGAAAAGTGTACATCAATCTTTCCAAAACTCCCTTCCCTTTCCGTCTTTTAATTGGGTTTGATCACTGGAAAGGACTTAAACACCGTGGAGGAAAGAGAACTTGTCTCTGATACACAGAAGGCACGTCCATCTCGCCGGTGTTCAGCCTCGCCTGGAATCTAGTCCGGTTCAATGTCGTATGAGAAGAAATAGAGAATGTGTCCTTAGGCAAGCTTCGTATTTAAATAACATAACATTCTGCTTGTGCATTAGATACGTTATTTTGATCTTTTTAAAAATAATCACTCTTTCCTGTGCTAATACCTTAAAAATTACAAGATGTAATTCCTACTGATATTTGCTGTTTTCAATCCACTGCCTGGCTGCATATTCTTTTTTGGCACTTATACTCAGTTTGACCAAAAATAGTCATTTTACCTGCACACATTTATCAAGTTGTTTCCAAGGAGGAAGTTTCTGTGACTCCACTGCTTGTAGGTGCGCAGGCTTCTCCGTGAAATTCAAATCTAGTTACTTTATTTAAGACTCTTTTGCTCTACATAGTTAGAGGTAGACTTGTGATTGGCAGAAGGAAAAGAGTGGGTGAGAAAAGATGAAAGAGACAGCAAGTAGAGCTCCAAAAGGTCCTTATTACTAAATCATCTAGACAGTTTTTGATTGAACATCAGTCAGAGAATTTTAAGATCAAATGTAGGAAACAGAATGGAACTAAGTGTGGACCTGGTTTATTGTTTTCCCAAGGTCAGGGGCATATAGAAAAGCATTAAAATGATTATCTCTGTCTCCAAAAAGGTACTCAAAGTATATATGATGAGCTAGGTTCCCTAAAACCCCGAGGATAAAAACCACCCTAAGCTGATATAGTATTCACCCTGTCAGTCATCACCCCTTTGGTTGTAAGTGACAGGAAGCGATCCAATTTGCTTAGAGAAGTGAAGAAATTGCTAGTTCATGGAAGCCAGAAAGGGGGTATAGTGGGAAGAGTCTAGAACCAACGCAGTGCCCCCTTTGCCCGGCCAGCCTCGCTTCTCCACTTTCTCCCCTTATAAACAACATTCCCTCTTACAGAACAATTTCTACAGGTGATACTTTAAAATTCCCCCAAATTCCAGTCATGCCAAATAAATTGGAACTCCCAGGCCAAGAAAATCCTGTACCTTCTAAAGTAAATAAAAACCTTAAATCAATATAAAAACTGCCTCAATGTGCCTACCTTAGAGGCCTAGAGTACTATTGTGAACAATTGCACATGCAAAGTATACTTCATAAAACGGGCACATTTTTATTTTAGTTTCCCAAACCAACGTACTTTTAAAAATACTAATAACTGAACTTTACTCCTATCCAGTACACAAAACAGAAGCTAAAATTTATTGAGTGCTTACTTTCCTGATTTACTTGTCTTATCTCATTTAATTCTCACAACAATCCTACTATGTAATAAATATTATTATTCCCATTTTGCAGATAAGAAATGACAGCATAGAGAAGTTCAGTAGCTTCTCCAAAGCTGTATCGCTAGTAAGAGGTAGAGCTGGGGTAAGTAATCGAAATTCTATATAGAAAGTAATCAGCACAGAGGGAGTACTTATACTTATTTACTATTCAGTCTAAAGTTAATTTATGTTTTCCTTCACATTCAAGTCTGCTCTCTTTGGTTTTAGAATGCTGACTTTAATAAGATTATTAAATCGATGTGGCATGTCCCCAAATACAACACATTTAACCCTACCTCCAGCTGAAAAATGTTAAAAGCACAAGATTGGATAGAGAAAAGGCATTAACATGTTCCAGTGACTCTCATTAATGCAATGTTGAATTGTGGAAAATATTGACATTTTTCATTTTACATTGGTGTTTTTATGCACATTTGTTAACAACACAGAAAAAGTCCTCAAAAGGACATTGGGACCAAGAAATGAGTCGGTAGTTTGTCCGTCAGTACGAAGCAGAAACAAAGTGATCCCTCACCCTCAATCTTAAATACTCTCCTCTCCCAAGGGCTGAATATATGTGCTGGTTATGTACAAAGTGAGAAAACAAAACAAAGGAAGAAGATTATTTTAACCTTGATAAGCTAGAAGGTGGAAAAAAGTAATAGATTTTTCTATCAATTCTTCTCTACTTAGCATAGTTATAGTGAAAAAAATATCTTCTGTTGATTTACTCTTTAAGTATTAAAAATGAATAAAGATCATAAAAATATTGTATGAATGTTCAGTATTACCATGATAAAGAGAGGCTACCAGAGTGAAGATTTTTTCACATTATACCTTTACTCTTCTATTCTTCACTCTGTCAAAATATTTTGTCATGCACTGGTATTCCTTTTGTGAATCAGGATAGCTTTTATCTCTTAGCTTATCACAGAAGCAATTTCAATTAATAAAACAGTTGCCTTATATTTGCAAATTAAGTAATTCAAGCTGATGTCACCATCCGAGCAAGATGCCATGGGACCAAGCGCGTGTACTGTTTGATTTAACAAAGCATTATAATTAGAGTGCATCATTTGGGAAATTACCTAGAATATGCTCATAAACTGGCAATCACCTTTGCTGTCTCCAGTGCAAATGAAAATTTAACACATGCTTAATAATTTCTGCATGCAAATTTAGAGCACATTATTCAAAACTTGTGGCAATAAATCATACACCGTTATTTAATCTACAATGCTTACCTTTCTTATTTTGCTATATGCAGTCAAAATGATTTAACGTACGTCTAAGTATTTTTAATAAGCTTGAGTGAAGGCACCAACTTAAATACTCATATATTTGTGTGTGTAACTATCTTGAAATTATTTTGGTGAAACTTAATCTATATTTCTTCAACTAGCTTCTCTTCCTTTTAGCCAGGCCTATATTTAATCATCTCTTTATCCTTCATCCTCTTGCAATGCTTTTAATAAAAGTCAAACTCAAAGGTAAAATAATACGAGCAGTATATTTGTCTAAGTCTCTTAACTGATTTCACTTAGGTCTGTCATTTTTTTAAAGCTAAGATCACGTGGACCACTTTTGTACAGGAGCCTTTCACATGCACTTCAGTGGTAACACTTTCTGTGGACAGAGGCAGCGAAATTATCATTGGCCATTTCCAGAGGCCCTTGAACATCTGGACAGGGATCTGCCTGGCAGAGCTTGTGTGTGCATTTGTGCACATCTGTGTGTGCCTACCCACTGGGTGAGTGTAAGGGAAGGACAAACAATGGGAAGAAGTTGTCGAATCCTTCTCGTTCTGCACCTACTGATAAGACACGGGTGGTCAGTGGGGTCAGAAGTCTTGCTAAAGAATCTTGAACTTCTGTCCAGTCACTCACTAATATCCTGGTTCTGATATGAAAACTTCAACATGCAAGGTTGAAATCAGATAATCAGAGGTCCCGAATGTATCTGGTTTATTAAAATATTACTAGACCCAACCATCTCATTCTTTAAGAATATGTATATTTGTATCCACTCATCGACTGATGGACACTCGGGCTGCTTCCAAATCGTGGCTGCTGTAAATAATGCTGCAGTGAACATAAGGGTACATTATAGTCCTTTGAGTTAGTGTTTCAGGTTTCTTCAGATGTATTCCAGAAGTAGAATCACTGGGCCATCAGGCAGTTCCATTTTTAATTCTTTGAGGTAACTCCACACTGCTTTCCAAATTGGCTGTACCAATCTGCATTCCCACCGATGGTGTGTGAGGGTTCCCTTTGCTCCACGTCCTGGACAACCTTGTTGTCTGTTGATTTATTGAAGATAGCCAGGTGTGAGGTGATATCTCATTGTGGTTTTAAAATTAAACACAATAGGAATAGACTCATAGATAGAGAAGAGACTGACAGCTGTAAGAGGAGAGGAGGGTTTTGGGGCTGAAAACGTAAAGAAATTAAGCAAAAAAAAAGAAAACCCCACAACTACTCATAGACACAGATAAGATACTGGTGATTACCAGAGGGGAAGGAAGGTTTGATGGAGGTAGAAGAGGGTAAAGGGAGGATAAATGGTGATGGAAGGAGACTTGACTTTGAGTGGTGAACACACAATACAATATACAGTGGCTGTATTATAGAATGGTATATCTGAAACCGATATAATTTTATTAACCAATGTTATCCCAATAAATTCAATAAAATAAATAAATAAAAGAATACGTATATTTTTAAAATCTTATTCTGTCAGAAGTCACATATTAGGCAGAAAAATAATTTGTTCTAATGAAGGAAAAGTTGTCTCAAAGCAAAACACCAACACTAAATCTGAGCATTCCCGCTAATTTAAGTACTTTCTTAGAAAATATTTCTAGGATAGAAAAAGCTAAAACCAATCATGGAAATCTCAGAATCTAGATATTTTTGAATCATGTTTAAAATGTTATTTTTATGCTGCCAGTTATAAATAGTTTTATTTAAAAAGTTATTTTTGAAATATGATTCTCAGATCTCCAAACAGATGGCACTGCTATGAAATCTTCAAACCTACTGCTAATTTGTTTTCATAACTTTTCTTTTTACTTTTTCTTTTATTTTTTTCATCACCATTTACCCTCTCTAGGCCCTCTTCCACCTCCCCCACCCCGGTCCCCCCACAATCACCACATGTTGTCCATGAAAATTCTCTCTCTTTTCTTTTTTGCTCAATCACTCCGCCCCCTTCTTAAATAGAAAAAAAAAATTTAACTGGTAAAAAAAATCTGTATCTCAGTTTCTTTATTAGGAGCTATAATGTTTTATATTTTAATTTTTACTGAATTTATTGGGGTTACATTGGTTAACACAATTATATAGGTTTCAAGTGAACAATTCTATAATACACCATCTGTATGTAGTATTGTGTGTTCACCACCAAATCAAGTCTCCTTCCATCTCTGTTTACACCCCCTTACTCTCTTCTACCTCCACCAAACCCCCTTTCCTTCTGGTAATCATCATACTGTTGTCTGTGTCTATGAGTTCTTGTGTTTTTATGCTTGATCCCTTTACCTTTATTCACCCAGCCCCCCAACCTCCCTCCACTTTAACAGCTGTCTGTCTGTTCTCTGTATCTATGAGTCTATTTCTTCGTTTGTTAGTTTATTTTGTTCATTAGATCCCACATATAAGTGAAGTCATATGGTATTTGTCTTCCTCTGACTTGTTTCATTTAGCATAATACTCTCCAGGTTCATCCATTCTGTTACAAAAGGTAAGATTGCATTCTTTTGTACGGCTGAGTAGCATTCCATTGTGTAAATGTACTACAGCTGTTTGTTTTTTTATAATTAAAAATGTTTAGTGTTGACATTATTGCCAGTGTCCTCCTTACCCCCCTTGGCACATCTCCACCCACCTCAGCCTCCCCCTCCCTGGGGTTTCACCACACTATTGTCTGTGTCCATGGAGTACGCATGTATGTTCTTTAGCTAATCCCTTCACCTTCGTAATCCAGTCTGGCCAGTCTGTTCCATGCATCCTGCTTCTGGTCCCATTTTGTTCATCAGTTCATTCTGTTATTAGATTCCACATATTAGTGACAGGTTTTTAATCCACTCATCTACTGGGGTATTTAGACTGCTTACAAATCTTGGCTATTGTAAATAATGCTGCAATGAACATAGGGGTGCATATATTCTTCCAAATCAGTGTTTTGGGTTTCTTTGGATAAATTCCCAGAAATGAAATGGCTGGGTCATAAGGTAGTTTCATTTTAATTTTTTGAGGAACTTCCATACCGTTTTCCACAGTGGCTGCACCAATCTGCATACCCACCAACAGTGCATGAGGGTTCCCTTTTCTCCACATCCTCACCAGCACTTGTATGTTGAATTATTGATGGCAGCCATTCTGACAAGTGTGAGGTGCTATCTCACTGTGGTTTTACTTTGCATTTCTCAGATGATTAGTGTGGTTGAACATCTTCTCATATGTCTGTTGGCCATCTGTATGTCTTTTTTTTCGTTTTTTTTTTATCCTCACCCGAGGACATTTTTGCATTTTTTGTTCAGACAGAGCGGGAGGGAGAGAGAGTAAGAGAGAGAGAGAGAAACATCGATGTGAAGGGACATATCGAGTGGTTGCCACCCGCACGACCAACCAGGGCCGGGGACAAACTGCAACTGAGGTATGTGCCCTTAGCGGGAACCGAACCCGGGTCTCTCCAGACCGCAGGCCGACGCTCTAACCGCTGAGCCAAACCGGCCAGGGCTGTATGTCTTCTTCAGAGAAGTTTCTATTCAGGTCTTTTGCCATGAATTGTGTTGTTTGTTTGTTTGTTTGGTGTTGAGTTGTTTAAATTCTCTATAAATTTTGAATATTAACCCCTTATCTGATGTATCATTGATGAATATGTTTTTCTGGTCAGTGGGTTGTCTTTTCATTTTGGTGATGATTTCCTTTGCTGTGCAAAAGCTTTTTAGTTTGATGTAGTCCCATTTGTTTATTATTTTCTTTTGTTTCCCTTGCCTGAGGAGACATATCAGAAAAAAATATAGCTCCGAGAATTGTCTGAGATTTTACTGCCTATGTTTTTTGCTAGGATGTTTATGGTTTTGAGTCTTACATTAAAGTCTTGAACCCATTTTGAATTTATTTATGTGTATGATGTAAGATGGTGGTTTCATTTTACTGCATGTACCTGTCCAATTTTCCCAACACCATTTATTGGAAAGACTATCTGTACCCCACTGTATGTCCTTGCTTCCTTTGTTGAATATTAATTGACCATAAAGGTGTGGTTTTATTTCTGGGCTCTCTATTCTGTTTCATTGATCTATATGTTTGCTTTTAATCCAGTATCATGCTGTTTTGATTACTATGGCCTTACAGTATATTTTAATACCAGGTGGCATGATTCCTCCAACTTTGTTCTTTTTTCTCACGATTGCTGTGGCTATTCAGGACCTTTTGCGGTTCCATATAAATTTTTGGAATATTTGTTCTAGTTCTGTGAAAAACATCATTGGTATTTCTATAGGAATTGCATTGAATCTATCTTAATTTCTTGTTTTTTAATTAAATAATTGTAAGCTCCAATGGGGTGGGGGGAAAGAATCTTTTGAGTAACAGTAAGCCTTTGATGCATACTTCTTTGAGTGATGATTCAGAAGACTGAAATGGTCAGGTCTAGGGTGATTTACTGTTAATATTACAAACTTAGTAGCAATGTGATGCTTACACTAAAGCTTTGATAACAGTTGGGTATCTATTATCAAGTCTTTATCTGAATGAAAAATACAAACAAGAGATGCTACAAAACCAACTGGAAAAATGTAGAATACCAATAAAATGTTGCTAACTTTGGCATTTACAAATCAAATCAAAGTGGATTGTATTTGTTATGAAAAAAAGTTCAGTTGCTTTAACAAAAAATTTAGTGTGCAGATTTTCTTTCCTTTATATAAATGAGCATTTGTTTCCAGATAAATACACAAGTAATAATAAAAGCACTTAGACATCAAAGTTTGGAAATCACTACCAAGAAAGCAAGAAAACACACTGAGAAATGTAGAGCATAAAACATTTTGTCATGGAAATTGGTAAAACAAAGTGGTCAGGTAGGCATACAAAAATTCTATGATATTCCAGAGCTGGGGGGGGGGGGGGGGAGCCCAACCAACAGCATTTCTGGAGGACGACGTAATTGTATGTATCAAAAGTCTTTAAAACATTTTACCCTTTGACCCAACAAATACTTTTCTATGATTTTATTCTAAGAAAGCATCAAATAAGTGAACACAATATATTTTCAATGGTCTTCATTATAGGGTCATTTGGCAAAATCCCAAATATCCTGGATTAGGGAAATAATTTTAAAAACGGCAGTACAATCATACAATGCAACTCTATTTACCACTGAAGGCAATAATGTTATAATGGTGATATATGCCATTTATATGGAAAGATGTGAGTGATATAATGAGTGAAAAAGTAGGTTGTGCAACCTTCTGTAAAATGTAATAGCAAATGTGTCTATTCACCATCAACTATGTACCTATATATGTATAGAATTAAAAGACAGGCTATGGGCAGATTTGTCAGGTTTAAATTTAGTTTTGTTTATGCATATTTTTCTAAAGTTTATATGAGAAATATGCATAACAACTATAATAAGAGTATTTTTATCCTCTTGAATATGTAGTGTGATAGTCTTTCTGGGATGGTTTAAGTAACATCACTGTGACATATGCCATCAAGCTGAGTGTTTCAGTATGTTCTCGTAAAAGGAGGTCAAGGAATCAGATGATTTTCTGGTCTTTAACTTGAAATTCACCTCATGTTCTGCCATTAGGCTGGTTTTCATGCCTCACTCCATATCTGACTAGCTAAAATATTTGCATTTCCATGTAATAATTCCTACAGAAATTAAATTTTACTGTAAGTTTTATTATTCTATACTTGCCTTATGAATCACATTTATGATAATAAGAATAATTAAGAAAATGGTTCTCCTAGTCCTTTAATCTGTAATTATTTCAATAACATTATAACAAGGCAGTTTTCTCTCAATATGAGTTATTGACTCTCTGGATGTTAAATTTGCACACAAATGAACAGAAATATCAGAAAGAAAAAAATTTCAGAAAACAGAAAACTGAAATAAAGATATCAATATGCTTTAGATCATTTTTTATCTGCCAGTAAATAGTACATCTCTGAAAAATTTTTAATTGTTGTTTTTAGCCTATGAATCATGTCATTTGTATGATCTGTTTCAAAGCACAAACTTCTAGAACAAAATAACATAACTTTAAAGTTATGGAAATACCCCCGTTGAAAAGTGCAGACTTATCATTATGGATATTACACACTTATTATCATGTGAAAGTGATAAATAAAAGATATAGGGATAGAAGGTAAATCTTGCATTTTCTCTCAGCCATAACCCTTGAGAAATGGGTACTGCATACATTTGTTGCTCATCATCTTTGATGCTCTTCCAACTGGACACGTGAATGTAAGCCTTCTCACTTTTATCTCAAGTCCATTTCACAGTGGGCTTCCCCGAGCTGCCAGTGAAGGGTTACATGGGTGTTTGACCCACTAACATTGTACCAACTTCTCACTGTGTGTATTTTATTGATCATAAACAGGTAACATCTCTTCTCCCCCTCTTCATCCTTCTTGTGTTAACAATGTACACCTACTAGTCTATAACCCACATTGTCTTGCCAGAGGTCGCTCTCTAGGCTTCAAGCAGACACTTGCAGAGTCCCAGTAGGTCCTGGTGAGGTGTAGTGATTTATTCCAGAATGACAGGTAGAGAACTGGTGCCTGTGTATTGTTTATTGTCTAGTCGAGCACATGGACATTCTTCCAGTGTACAGATACCATCTCTCTGCTCAGATCCAGGAACCATTTCATTTTTCTCTTACTGTCAAATGTGCCATTTCCAACTAGTGCATATCTTACACCATAAGAAAAAGATAGCAACGTTATTCACCATGCAGCCATGGCTTTGAGAAACCGTATTGGAACAAATAGAGTGTTCTGCCCCTGCAAGCATCTCTAATGGCATTTAGTTATGCTGGTAAAATCATTACTCATGAGATTCCTTCATATCATCATGCCACCAGTGGGAACTGGCTTCCATTGACTCCTCTAAAGGTCATTACTGACCTTTGCTGATGATAGCCTCAAATGCAAATCTTACCTAGAGCGAGAAGGCAAATGTGAATAATTTGTTTTCCATTGTTAAATTTTCATTTAAAATTTCATAGCATAAAGACAGAAGAACACGCATTTCAACTATGTCTTCTATTAAACCTTTTAGCTGAAATCACTACATTAGAAGAACATGGTCTTTTCTTTTGCCTTTTTTTTTTTCTTTTTTCTTTTAAGACTCTTTTATTGAGCTATAATTCACATACCACACAATTCACCCATTTAAAGTGTACAATTCAGTGGTTTTGAGTGTTAAATATATTACTAATTTTTGAAGTGTGGTAAAGTATATATACAAAGTTTTCTATTTTAACCATTTTAAGTGTACAATTAAGTGGCATTAATTCTATTCACAATGTTGTGCAACTATCACCATTATCCATTTCCAATACTTTTCATCACCCCAAACAGAAACTTTGTAGCCATTAAGCAATAATTCACTAATCCTCCCACCCCAGATTTTAGTACTCTCTAATCTACCATCTGTCTCTATGAATTTGCCTACTCTACTTATTTTATGTAAGTGGAATCATATATTTGTCCTTTTGGGTTTATTTTGATGTTTATTTTTTATTTATTTATTGTTGACAGTATAACAGATGAGCCTCATTTTTCCCCATTGACCCCTTCCTTCCCATTCCCATCCCCCTCCTGCTTTCCCCAACTTTATGTCTGTGTCCATTGGCTGTGCATATATGCATATATATTCTTTGGTTTATCATTCTGACCCCTTCCACCACCCTTCCCTCTGAGGTTTGTTAGCCTGTTCCCTACTTCCATGACTCTGGATCTCTTTTGGTCTATAACTTATTTTGTTCATTATGTTCCATTAATAAGTGAGATCACGTGGTACTTGTCTTTCTCTGGCTTACTTAGCTTAGCATAATATTCTCCAGGTCCCTCCATGTTGTCTCAAATGGTAAGAGATCTTTTTTTCTTACAGCTGCATAGTGTTCTATTGTGCAAATGTACCACAGCTTTTTTATCCACTCATCTACTGATGGGCACTTGGGCTGTGTCCAGATTTTAGCTATTGTAAATAGCACTGCTATGAACGTAGGGGTGCATACATTCTCCCTGATTGGTGAATCAGGCTTCTTAGGATATATTATAAGAAGTGAGAACACTGGGTCAAATGGCAATTCCATTTTGAATTTTTTGAGGAAATACCGTATTGTTTTCCATAGTGGCTGCACCAGTCTGCATTCCCACCAGCAGTGTACTAGAGTCCCCTTTTTTCCACATTCTTGCCAGCACTTGAGGATTTGTTGATGGCGGTCATTTCGGCAGGTGTGAGGCAATATCTCATAGTCACTTGAACTTGCATCTCTCTGATGATTAGAGATGTTGAGCATTTTTTCATATATCTCCTGGTCATTTGTATGTCCTGTTTGGAGAAGTGTCTGTTTAGGTCCTCTGCCCATTTTAATTGGATTATTTGTCTTCCTTTTGTTGAGTTGTATGAGTACTCTATATATTTTGGATATTAACTCCTTATCTGAAGTATCATTGGCAAATATGTTCTCCCAGAGAGTGAATTCCCTTTTCATTTTGATGCTGCTTTATTTTGCTGTACAGAAGCTTTTTAATTTGATGTAGTCTCATTTATTAATTTTTTCCTTTGTTTCTTTTGCCCTAGGCAGTGTATCAGTGAAAATTCTGCTACATATGATGTCTCAGATTTTTCAGCCCACATTTTCTTCTAGGATTTTTATGGTTTCACAGGTTACATACAAGTTTTTAATCCATTTTGAGTTTATTCTTGTATATGGTGTAAGTTTGATGTAGCTGTTCAATTTTCCCAACACCATTAATTGAAGAGACTGTCTTTCCTCCATTGTATGCTCTTTCCTCCTTTGTTGAATATTAATTTTGTATACTGTGTTGGGTCAATTTCTGGGTACTGGGTTTTGTTGCATTGATCTATATGCCTGTTCTTGTGGCAATACCAAGCGTCTTTATTACAATGGCTTTGTAGTATAACTTGATATCTGGTATTGTGATCCCTCCAACTTTGTTCTTCTTTTTCAAGATTGCTGTGGCTATTTGGAATCATTTTGGTTTCATTTAAACTTTTGGAGTATTTTTTCTAGATCTGTGAAATATACCAGTGGTAATGTAATAGACATTGCATTTAATCTGTAGATTGCTTTGGGTAGTATGAACATTTTAATGATGTTGATTTTTCCAATCGATGACATGGTATATTCCTCTGCTATTTCATATCTTCCTCTCTTTCTTTTTTTCAATGTCCTGTAGTTTTCTGAGAACAGGTCTTTTACCCCCTTGGTTAAGTTTATTCCTAGGTATTTTTGTTGCTGCTGTTGTAGTGGTAAATGGGATTGATTTTTAGGTTCCTTGTCTGAGTATTCATTATTGCTGTATAAGAATGCCATCAATTTCTGGATGTTAATTTTGTATTCTGCTACTTTGCCAAATTCATTTATTAAATCTAGTAGATTCTTTTTTCTTTTAATCTTCACCTGAAGATATTTTTGCATTTATCTTCAGATAGAGTGGGAGGGAGAAAAGGAGAAAGAGGGAGGGAGAAAAGGAGAAAGAGAGAGAGAGAAACATCGATGTAAGAGAGACACATGGACTGGTTGCCACACAACCCTACCCCGGGCTGGAAACAAACCACAATCTAGGCACGTGCCCTTAGTGGGATTCGAACCCAGGACTCCCTGGTCCACAGGCTGATGCTTTTTTTTTTTTTTTTTTAATCCTCACCCGAGGATATTTTTCCATTTTTTGTACAGATAGAGTGGGAGGGAGAGAGAGAGAAACATCGATGTGAAGGGACACATCGAGTGGCTGCCACCCGCACGACCAACCAGGGCCAGGGACAAACTGCAACCGAAGTACGTGCCCTTAGCGGGAACCGAACCCGGGTCTCTCCGGACCGCAGGCCGCCGCTCTAACCGCTGAGCCAAACTGGCCAGGGCCACAGGCTGATGCTTTAACCGCTGAGCCAAACCGGCCAGGGAAAATCTAGTTGATTTTTGATGGAATCTTTAGGGTTTTCTATGTACAATATCATGTCATTCGCAAATAATGACAGTTTCACTTTTTCCTTTCCAATTTGGATCCCTTTTATTTTTTTCTTCTTGTCTGATTGCTGTGGCTAAGACTTCCAGTACTATGTTAAATAAGAATGGCAAAAGTGGGCATCCCTGTTTTGTTCCTGTTCTTAAGGGAAATGCTTTTAGTTTTTGACTATTGAGTATGATGGCGGCTATAGGGTTTTCATATATGGCCTTTATTATGTTGAGATATGATCCCTCTATTCCTGCTCTGCTGAGCATTTTTATCTGAAATTGTTGCTAGATTTTGTCAAATGCTTTTTCAGCATCTATTGATATAATAGTATGGTTTTTATCTTTCATTTTGTTTATGTGGTGTATCACATTTATTGATTTGCAAATATTGTACCGGTATTGCATCTCTGGTCCGGTGAGTAATTTTTTTTAATGTATTGCTGGACTTGACTTGCTAATATTTTGTTGAGGATTTTGCCATCTATGTTCATATAGATATTGGCCTGTAGTTTTCTTTCTTTGTAGTGTCTTTATCTGCTTTTGGAATTAGGATTATGCTGGCCTCATAAAATGAGTTTGGAAGTGTTCCTTTTTGAATTTTTTGAAATAGTTTGAGGAGAATGGGAGTTAGTTCTTCTTTGAATGTTCAGTAAAACTCCCCCATGAAGGTGTCCGGGCGCAAGCTTTTGTTTGTTGGAACTTTCTTGATTACATCTTTAATTTCCTTAGCTGATATTGGTCTGTTCAAGTTTTATGACTCTTCCTGGTTCATGGTTGGGAGACTGTATTAGGCCAGAAATTTGTCCATTTCACTTAGGTTTTCCAATTTGTTGGTGTATAATTGTTCATAGTGTTTTTAAACACTATTTCTGTGGTGTCAGTTGTTGTTTCTCCTCTTTTGTTTCTGAATTTGCTTATTTGGGTCTTCTCTCTTTGTTTCTGGCTAAGGGTCCATCAATATTGTTTATCTTTTCAAAGAACAAGCTCTTGGTTTTATTGATCTTTATATTATTTTTTTCTTCTTTTTTTTAGTCTCTATGTCATTTATTTCTGCTCTAACCTTTACTATTTCTTTCCTTCTACTTGCTCTGGGTTTTTCTTTTTCTTTACTTTCTTCTTCTTTAAGTTGTAGGGTTAGATAGTCTATTAGAATTTTTTCTTGTTTCTGGAGGTAAGCCTGCAGTGCTATGAACTTCCCTCTCAGGGCTGTTTTCACTGCATCCTATAGATGTCGCGTTGTTATGTGTTCAATTTTATTGATTTTCAGGAAGTTTTTTCATTTCTTCCTTGATCTCCTTGGTAACCCATTTATTATTTAATAACCTGCTAATTAGCCTCCATGTGTTTGAATGTTTTTGAGTGCTGGTATTGTAATTAATTTCTAATTTCATGCCATTGTGAGAACATGGTCTTTTTGATGTATACCAAAACCTGCCTCCCACACACCACCACCAGAGGGGAGGAGAATAGGGGAAGAGAAGTGTGGTCCCATTTGCACAGGAAATCTGCCCCCGGTCTGCATCTGACAAGGCTTATGACCCACCAGGGAGAGAACAGTTTCATTACATGGCCTGGAGACTAGAAAGGGCACACCAACATAGGAGCCTGCTTCATAACCCCCGAAGGAGATAGATAAAGCCACCCCAGAAGGTGGCCTTGCATATAGTGTAGACCTTGCAGAGGGGTGGGGTGATTCCCTGGATCTCAGCCATAGGAAACAAAGGACACCGGGTGCCACCACTGCCACTCTCAGGTGCTTTCGACCTCAGGCGACACTGATGAAAACATGGATGGTGAGATCTCTAGGCTGTGGCACAGATGAAGGCCCAGACCAAGAAGTGGACAGTCACTACCCCAGAGTGCTGCACTTCCTGTGTTCAACATGAGTGAGAGTCACATCACTGATAATCAGTATGTCAGCACCTGTCTAGTGGCCTAGTCTTTTATGATCTCAGACAAAGTCCAAAAGCTCCTAGGACATATGATCATCTTAGAAGTTGATGGTAAAGGACTGGAGGGCTGGGCTGCCCTGTGTGGACAGCATTGTTGGTTGAGGCCAGTCTAAGGTGCCAAAGGGGACTCAGAAAGAGGAAGACACCCCAAAGCACAGGGGCCCTGAGTCATGGGGCTGGGGCTGGGGTTGGGCCTGGGGCTAGGGCCAGTTTGCCCATGTCTAAGGTGGCATTTCTCTCTGCTTTAGAGCCCTGAGAAAAAGAAACAGGAATATACTTTGGTACCCCTTACTCAGCTAGCTCGACTTGGTAAAGAATATATATCTCTATAAATAGTTTGTATTTTGCTACCCATGCTAGTATATCTAGCACTAGCTGTATTTATGATCACTTATAAATTATGAGACTGTGATAGTCTGACTTTATTTCGATGTTGACCGTTGACAGCCTTCCAGTCCCACTGGCCCCCTTCCTCTTCTGCCCTGCATCTATACAGGCTGAGAAAAAGTCCAGGTGCTCCTTGCTTGGGCCCTGGTGGGAAGGTCAAATGGATCAAGCCCTGCCCTACTTATAGGAGCCCTCACTTCAGCTCTACCTCTTAACCACAATAAAAACAAACCTGTCTCCTTTCCTTGCTCTCCAAGCCATTTGTAAACCTGCTTGGGAGCCTATGCCATCCTTCTGGGAAATCCTTATTGTGTGACTAATAAACTGTTTTATACCTTCTGGGTATAATGTGTGGTCTTCAGTCTCAACATCCAAACTAAATGTTGGTATAGGTGGGAGTCCATCCTACCTCAATCAAGTGATCACAAAAGAAACATTTAACCATCTGGCATTTGCAAAGCCAAGAAAGATGTTGATTGTAGAATAGTCTGGGAGAGCCTGGGCTATTACAATTTACCAGGTTTAGCAGTTAGAGTTCCTTTACCTCTAAGAGGCAGACTCATTTTACAAAGAATTTTAAGTACATCTGAATTTTGATCCAGGGTAAATCTGCTCTCTATAATGATTGACTAGCAACCACTGTGGCCTTTTTGGAGGTAATACAAGAGTCCTTAGCTCTAATAAATTCTAGCCTGAAACAATTGTAGCAGCTTCAGCTACACTTGTACCAGCAGATTGCTTTAGGAAAGGAACATGTGTTATTTAAAAACTGTCAAATAATTACATATGCTTTCCCTAATCAAAAGCCTACAATTTTGTTGTAGCAAGCCTGATCCCAAAGCAGGAATAGATTTATTACCTCCAGGTTTGCCATTTCACTTCTGAACTTTAATCAGAGATTCTTTAAATATAGTATAAACTGCCATTAGCAACCATCTCAAATGATACATCTTGAGGACCACTTGATAGTACTTTTTTAAACTAGCAAAATCCATACGGTATAGTGTAATGAAAACATCAGGGGACAAGGATCCTGACATTGGTCCTAGTTCTTGGATTTCCTCCCACCACTTAGGCAACTTTGAAAACATTATTTAACTTTTTTCTAAGAGGATCGGTGATGTTTCTTCCATATGCAAAAATCTGTGATATACCGTCTTGACAAACATAAAATTTACCACAGGTAATATGCCAGCTAGAGAATAGAATATTGTTGTGATATAATAAACACAAATGCAGACCTCACATCAAAGAAAACCTTAAGTGATTCAAATGTTGAGTTGAAAGGAGAAGCAATATAACCTTGGGACTTCTACTGCCCAAGGTCATACTTATAAATGAATACAAACCAGAATTGTTTCCCAGATACTCTGACTTTTGGAAATATTACTTATAAATATGGGTCTTATTTCATAATAATGGTCCTAAAATATCTCCCTGTACTATCTTTGTAGAATTGTACCAATGGGTCACACAAGTATTCCTTTGTGTGTGCCACAGTGTTAGAAGTATTGGGGAGCTCTACCTCAGAATGGTTCAAAGACATGGAAATGATCTGGTCTCAGAAGTTAGCAATCACATAATGCTAAAATTATTTTGGACAAGTACTGAAATTAATTTTTAAAAAAATACTATAGACCGGCCGGTGTGGCTCAGTGGTTGAGTGTTGACCCATGTACCAGGAGGCTGCTGGTTCAATTCCCGGTGGGGACATATGCCCAGGTTGTGGGCCTGATCCCCATTGGGGGGCATGTAGGAGGCGGCCAGTCGATGTTCTTTCTCATCGCTGTTTCAGTTTCTCTCTCCCTCTCACTTCCTCTCTCTGAAAAATTAATAAAGGAAAAAAAATTTTTTTAAATACTATATCAAACTAAAAGCTTCTGCAAAGCAAAATAAACCATGAACAAAACAAAAGGGCAGACAACTTAGTAAGAGAAAATATTTGCAAACAATACCTCAGATAAGGGGTTAATATCCAAAATATATTTAAAAACTCATACAACCCAATAACAACAACAACAAAAAAAAAACCAAACAATTCAATTTAAAAATAGACAGAAGACCTGAACAGACACTTCTTCCAAGAAGACATACAAATGACCAAGAGATATATAAAAAGATGCTCAACTTCACTAGCTATTAGGAAAATGCAAATCAGAACCACAATGAGATACCACTTCACACACGTTAGAATGGCTATTATCAATAAGACAAGTAATAACAAGTGTTGGAGAGGTTGTGGAGAAAAAGGAGTCCTCATTCACTGCTGGTGGGATTGTAAACTGATACAGCCACTATGGAAAACAGTATAGAGTTCCCTAAAAAAATTAAGACTAGAGGTAATTTATGAACCAGCAATATTTCTTCTGGGTATCTACCCTCCAAAAATTGAAAAAAAAAAAAATTCATAAAGGTATATATATATACCCCTGTGTTCTTTGCAGCATTATTCATGTGGTCAAAACATGGAAACAACTGTCATGCCCTTTGAAAGACAATTGGATAAAGAAGAGGTGGTACATATATTCAATGGAACACTACTCAGCCATAAACAAAGAAATGTTTCCATTGGCAACAACAAGGGTGGATCTGGAGAGTATCATGCTAAGTAAATATCATACATGTGGTAATACCACCTAAGTGAACTCACTGACAGTGAACCAACCTCAAATTTGACCAGTCTGTCATTTAGAATATTGCTCAGACTTCTGTTTGTGATCACTGTGTCTCTGGAGATGAGGGAAAAGAGCATTGTCTTTCATGAATCACAGTGATGGGACAGTAAAGGCCCTGTCAGGACAACACATTCTGGGCACAAACGGGTTTACTCCTAGAGTTACTCAATTTTGTTTTGCTAAGGAACATACTTTGAAGCAATTAGTAGTTGTTTCTACTTGAAATGCACAGTTCTTAGGGTCAACTTAGCCAATAAGAGATAAATCCACATCTTGCATAAAACAAAACTGGGCAGATGAGCTAGTAAGGATCAGGCCTTGGCTTTGTGCCAGATATTTATTACTGACCAACAAACAAATTCAGTGGCATAAAACAACTATCGTTCTATTTTTCTCACAGATTCTATAGATCAAGAATGAACAGGGCACAACACAATGACTTGTCTTTGCTCATAATATCTGAAGTCTCAGGCAGGAAAACCTGAATGCCAGGGGATGCTGCAAATGGCTGAAAACAGAAATCACCTGGAGGTTTTCTTACTCGTGTCTGAAACATGGGTGGGATACCTCAAAGGCTGGGCTGAGGTGGTCCTCATGTGACTTGGACTTCTCACAGAATGGCAGATGAATTCCTGGGAAAGTATCCAGACAGAGTATTGGGAGGGTGAGCATTCCAAGAAACTAAGGCAGAAACTGCAAAGCTTCCTTTCATTTAGCCTTGAAGTCATGCAGCTTCCACTGCATTCAATCACCAACAGTATGCACTGAAGCAGCCAGAGCAGACATTATGACTGATCTCACAGAAATTAAAAGGATAACAGGGGAATATTACAAATAACTCTATGCCCATCAATTCAATAATTTAGATGAAATAGATCATTTCTATTCTATCCAAATTCACTCAGGAAGAAATAAATAACCCACCTCATCATATAGATTAAAGAAATTAAATTTTTAAATTTTTAGTTATATGTGTATCTTCCAAAAAAAAAAAACTACAAGCACAGATGGTTTTACTGACAAATCTCTTCCAGAAAATAGAAGAGAACACTTCCTCATTTTATAAGGCCGTCATCAACCTGATTCTAAGCCAAAGAAAGACATTACAAGAAAATGAAACTACAAACCAATATCTCTGATGAACACAGACACAATGATCCTCAAAAACATATTAGCAAATTAAAGACAGCAATATATAAAAAGGATAAAGTATCACGACCAAGTGGGGTTCATTCCAAGAATGCAAAGCTAGATCAATATTCCAAAATCAAAGTCATCTACTATATTAACACACTAAATACAGAAAACCACATAATAATAGCAACAGATGCAGCAAATGAATTTCTCAAAATTCATTATTTTTTCTGATAAAATCTCACAGCAAAATAAGAATATAAGTGAATCTCTTTAGCCTACAAAGGATAACTATGAAGTCTACAAATAACATGACACTGACTGGTTAGATACTGAATTGTTTCCCCCTGAGATGAGTAAAAGGCAAGGATGTTCGTTCTTGCCAATCTTCTTCGGTACCATACATGAAGTCCTCGTGGGACAGCAAGACAAGAAGAATATACAAAAAGCATACAGATTAGAAAGAAAGAAATGGCAGTTTCTTTATTTTCAGATAATGCAGTTTCCTACTAAATTTTCAAAAATCTACAAAAAAAAAACCCCTCCTAGAACCCATCAATGAATTTAACAGGAACGCGGTATATAAGACCAATACACAAAAACCATTTTTGTTCCTATATAGCTGCAACAAGAAATTAGAATGAGTTTTAAATTTTAAAAACCACCAAATAACTATCAATTACTGTTCAGCACTAAAAGCACCAAATAAAAATAATGACTGATGTCCAGCCGGTGTGGCTCAATGGACTAAGAGGTCCCAGTTGGATTCCCAGTCAGGGCACATGTTGGGGGTTGCGGACTCAATCCCCAATAGGGGGCATGCAGGAGGTAGCCAATCAATGTTTCTCTCTCGCATTGATGTTTCTATCTCTCTCTCCCTTCCTCTCTCTCTAAAATAAATGACTAAAAGTTTTAAAAAAATAAGGACTTAGGTAAAAGTCTGACAAAATGGTCTGGCCGGTGTGGCTCAGTGGTTGAGCATCGACCCAGGCACCAAGAGGTAGCCAGTTTAATTCCCGGTCAGGACACATGCCCAGGTTGTGGGCCCGATCCCCAGTGGGGGGCATGCAGGAGGCGGCAATCAATGTTCTCTCTCATTGACGTTTTCATCTCTCTCTCCCTCTCACTTCCTCTCTCTTTAAAACCAATAAAGGAAAAAAAAATTTTTTTTTAAATCTGACAAAATGTGTAAACAATTTTTATGCTGAACACTACAAAACGCCGATGAAAGAAATAAAATATTTTGCCAAAGAAATGAAGATATAGTATATAATATTCATGGATTAGAAGCCTCAATATTATTAATATATGAATTATCCCCAACATTAGTATATATTAAATGCAATCCTGATCAAAATTCCTGCAAGCTTTTTTGTAGATATCAAAAGATGATTCTAGAATTTGTTTGGAAAGGCAAAGGAACTAGAATAGTCAATAAAATTCTGGGGAAAAAAATGTAAGAGAACTCATCATATTCAATTTCAAGACTAAATTAAGACTTTATCTCAATGAAGAGTGTGATGTTGGTGAAAGGTTAGAAATACATATCAGTGGAAAAGAATACAGGGTTCAGAAATAGAGTCACACAAATAGATAAATTTATTTTTGACAAAGGTGCAAAGGCAATTCAATTAAGGATAGCGTTAATTGAAAAAATTAAGATAGTGTTTTTAATAAATAGTACGAGAACAAGTGGATATAATACACAAAAATTTTAAAACTCAACATATACCTCTAGCTTGCACAAATCACCTCAAAAAGGATCACATGTTTAAATGTAAAAATTTTAGGTATAAATTCTAGGTGAGAACAAAATTGTGACCTTGGGTTTGGTGATGAGTTTTTAGTTATAACAACAAAATCTTAATCTAGTTTTTAAAAATCAGTATGTTGGACTCTTTATTAAAACTAAATAATTTTCTTTGTAAAAAAATAATTTTTTTGTGAAAAATAAATAATTTTCTGTGAAGAAAATGAAAAGACAATCCACATATGGAGAAGTAATAATTGGAAATCACATATCTGCCAAAGGACTCATGTTCGAAAACATAGGGA
This sequence comes from Molossus molossus, assembly GCF_014108415.1. NCBI lineage: Eukaryota > Metazoa > Chordata > Mammalia > Chiroptera > Molossidae > Molossus > Molossus molossus. The sequence continues at coordinate 216,815,182 of NW_023425344.1, read as the reverse complement.
GAATTCCTAAAGCTCAACAATAAGAAAACAAATAACTCAGTAAAGTCACGGGCAAGTAATATCATCAGACACTTCACCAAAAAGGATTCTATAAATGGATCATAAACCCATGAAAAGATGCACAACATCATTAGCCACAGGGAAATACACATTAAAACCACAGTGAGATACCACTACACACTTATTAAAAGAGCTAAAATTAAAAAGATGAATCACACAATGTTCATTGAGGATCGGTGGTTCACACATAAAATCAAACCTTCAATTTGGAAAACACTTTGGCAGTTTCTTATGAAGTTAAGCATACATTTACCATATGATCTCGTCATTTCACTCCCAAGAATTTACCCAATGGAAATTAAACCATGTCTCCAATAAGACTTGTATATGAGTGTTCAAATAAGCTTTAATTGTAATAGTCAAAAACTGGAAACAACCCAAATATGTATCAATCAGTAGATGACTATAAACAGATCATACCCATATCCATAGATTGGAATTCTGTGTAGCAATCAAAAGTAATGAACTGTTGATACACACAACATGGATGATTCTCAAAATAATTATGTTGGATTTTAAAAAGCTAAATGTGTACCTATTTTATGATTCCACTTATATAAAAATCCAAAAAAGTACAAACTAATATGTCAGAAAATAAATTAGTGAGTGTGTACCTGAGGGCGGGGGGCACATATGTCCAAATGTATCATATTGTGCAATTTAAATACATGCAATTTATTGTATGCCAATTATGCCTCAATAAAGCTATTAAGAAAGAAATTACAATAATTTCCAACTTATAAGTATTTACTCAGCAAGATTAAATGTAAAATAAAAGTAGCACTTCTCCACCCAAGAAATTACTGAGATTTGGATGTTCACAGACCCTTGAAATGCAGATTCAACTCCCTAATCAGCACCACTTATCAAACCTTTGATTTTGTTTTTTTGTTTTTTATTTTTATGTTTTGTAACATAAGAAGCCCAGGCCCAAAGCAGCCATCCCTTGCCATCAGTAAGGCTTTATCTTTAATATTTAATTAAGGAGAAAAAGCGAATCATTCGATTCTTTGCCCCCATCAATTATTCTTGCTTCCAACTGCATGAGAGGTAATGTACTTCAGAAGAGGATGCTGTTAGTTAAATCGCATAAATATTGAACAGTTCACATCTACTTTCTGAAATCGTGGCCTGCACACGGTTTGCAGCCTGCACAGCGTGGGGTGTTGCAGGAGGAAGACTGCTATGCAGTGTAGAAGCAGCACGTAGTGTCGCAAAGGGCTTTGCACAGGTGCCCCCATTGTGCCGAAGCACAAAGGAAAGAAAGCATTTGCACTTAATAATCGCTAACATTTCTTGGATACGTACTCTAAATGCCTGGTGCTGGGCTTAGCATGTCAGCTGTACACTCTTTTTATAATCCCCATTTCTACTCTTTGATCAATTTTTAAAATTAGCATCATAATCTCCATATAAGGAGGCTCAGAGGGCTTAAGACACTTGTTTAAAATCGCAAAATGTATAATAGAAGGTGAGTCACATTTCAAACCCACACTGCTTTCATTCTGAAAGGGGTGGATGGCCCCCCAAAGCAGAGCTTATTCTGTTCTTTAAGGAGTCTCTCCCCTGCATTTCAGTCTTGGAGGAGAATAGAAGGAAAACCAAGAGAATAAAGAAAGTACATCTTGATGTACTCTGTGAGTAAAGGACCCACGTCTGTCTCCGGCAGACCTTCATCTTTAGCTTGTAGGACTGTACCTGGCACATACCAAGCGCTTCACACTTGCTGAATTGAATTGCAGTGCGTTCTTCATCCCCTTAGCCTTTCTCAGAGCCGTAAGTAGGTGACACCTTTTATGAGAGAAACAGATATGTGCTAACTGTGCTGTTCCAAAATACACATACAGCAAACATTGCAGTAGCTGGCCAACTGTCAGTGGGGCAGATCCCCACGGATGTGTCTACATTTGGGAAAGTGGTACTTAGGGACCACAAGTGTGCCCACAGCAGAGCCAGTTAAGTGGTCCTGCTGAAATGACCATTCAATCAAGTCAGTTATTGGGAACCTGTCACAGTGATTAATTTGATCACACAGTCAGTCCAGTTAGAAAGTCGATGCTGTGCCCATGTAGAAAAGGAGACCCTTGCGTACCATGGTCATCACTCACCCTAGTACTCCTTCCCCTGCTGCCTCTGAGTCACTGCTCAGGACTGGCCCTTTCACAAATAGGGGAGGAACAGCCGCAGTCTGCAATTAGGCTGGCACTGCAGGTGCTCAATCATTTTCATTTCGATGTCAGGTCAGCTCCTGTGCTACCAAACACGAGTCTTGCAGGACAGCTCATCACAGGGAAAGCCATGCCCAAAAAGAATCCTGAGGGTTACTATCTGCCTCTAGTAGAAAGAGTTACAATTTGCATGGACTATTACAAAACTGGCTCCTGCAAGAAAATTCAGAATGAGGCGAACACAGTTGACTCACAACCTATAGCACTGACAAGCTTTGACAAAATAGCCTGATGCATTCCGTCAGCCCTCCATATCCACAGGGTCTACAGCCATGGGTTCAACCAACAACGGATCAAAGATATTCAGAAAAGAAAAAAAAACTACACTGTTACTGATGTGTACTGTGTAGTGTATCTATACTTCACATATACAGATATCTTTCTTGTCATTATTCCTAAACAATATAGTATAACAACTATTTAAATGCCATTCACTTTGCATTAGGTATTTTAAGTAATCTAGAGATGATTTATAGCACATGGAAGGATTGCATAGATTATATGCAAATACTGTGCCATTTTTTTTTTTATCCTCACCTGAGGACATTTTTCCATTTTTTGTTCAGATAGAGTGGGAGGGAGAGAGAGAGAGAAACATTGACGTGAAAGGGACACATCAAGTGGCTGCCACCCGCACGACCCAACCAGGACTGGGGACAAATTGCAACCAAGGTACATGCCCTTAGCAGGAACTGAACCCGGGTCTCTCCAGACCGCAGGCCAATGCTCTAACCACTGAGAAAAACCAGCCAGGGCTACTGTGCCATTTTATATAAGACTTGAGCACCTGCAGATTTTGGCACCTGGTGGGGAGGAGGGGTGTCCTGGAACCAATATCCTGAGGGACAACTGAATGCGGTGTCTCATTGTTTCTGTGGCTGTGGGTATGAGATGAGGGCCAGGGAACTCATATTATTGAACTATTAGCACTTGAAGATTAAATTCACAGTACTCATTAACCAAGTACCTTGGAATTTTCTATCAGACCAGCACTGTAAAGAAACAGTGAAACAAGTAATATACGATGGCTCTGTAGTGAAGAAGTGAAAGAAAAAAGATAGTGCTGTATTTAAAAAATATTCTCTTTTGAATTAAACTGGAGATTGAATCCTGAATCTACCACTTATTAGCTGAGTGACTTTGGGCAAGGCATCAACCTCAGTTCTCTTGTCTGGACAATAGGGGTACTAATGACAACCGTATAGGATTGCTCTAAAAGTTACATTCAATAACAAACAAAAGTACATTATTTAGTAAGGTCTTTGTAAATGTGGGCTTAAACATTTTAATCCATATAAACTATACTTTCAGTCTATCTGGAGAGACAGTATTATTTAGAGATTAGCATAAGTATGAAATCAACTGTTAAGTGAATTATATTTTACCTAATCTTTACAAATTATTAATCATATATATTTTTAATGTTTGCCTTATTTTTGTGTTTTGTTCAAATAGTTCTTATTTTCCCCATAAGTTCTAACTAGCTGCTTAGTTTACAAAGTAGTTAACACATTTATAATACCAGAGCTAGATTTCAAAATAGATGTTTACTTTGACTATCATTAAAGACTCCTTTTGGCTGAAGTACAAATCTACAAATTAACACTTCAGAAATGCTTCTTTGAATCTTCTATGCCTTTTAAATAGTTATATAATTTTCCTTGATGTAAGACATGCTATATGACCATTTAAACTATAACCGACCTACCTCATTTTAATCTTTCTGGTTTTTCAATCCAAGTTAACTTTTATATTATATTACTTGTTTCATGACTAAAATCACATATGACACATAATGGATTGGAAAATTATCCATATAATCTCTGTGGACCTTTTCTGAAACTTATTTTGAAGTAATTACAGATTCGTAGAAAATGCTGCAGCAACAAAGGTACAGAGGGATCCTGGATAATTCTAAGAAACCTCCTTCTTGAAAGAATTTCTTCCGGCAGAAGAACTCGGATCAGTCGGAAATACAAATAAATAAAAGAACAAAATAAAAACCATTTTAAATTTATAATTGCTCTAAAAGATAACTGTGTAAAATAAAAGAGTAATAATGTATTATATGATTATAATATATGCAAAAGTAATATACATATACGACATTAGCGTGAGGGAAGGGTGGGAGGAACTGGAAATATACTGTTGCAAATTCCTTACAATGTAACTGAAGGGACATTATATTTTTTGAAGGTAGATTAATTAAAAATGTACATTATAAGCCCCAGGGTAACCACTAATTTCAAAAGGAGACAAAATCATAAGTTCATAAAGCAAATAAAATTGAATCACAAAAAATGCTCAGTCTTAAAAATTCTCATCTCAAGAAAAAAAATGTTTTACAACTATGTGTGGTGATAGATGTTAACTAGACTTATTGTGATAATCATTTTGCAATGCATACAAATATCAAATCATTATGTTGTACAGCTAAAACTAATATAATGTCATATGTCAGTTTTACCCCAATAAAAAAATATGTTCAGTCATCCTGAGCATAAAAAGACAGAAGAAGAAGAAAAGGAAAAGAAATATAACTAATACAAAATAGCACAAACAGCTGGCAAAATGGAACATTGTAATCCAAACATATCAATAATTACTCTAAATGTAAATAATCTAAACACACCAATTATAAAAAAAGTATTGTCAGATTGGATTTAAAAAGCAAGACCCAACCATGTGCTCTTTACAAGAAACTCACACAGGCAAAGATAGGACAAAAGTCAAAGGGCAGAGAAAGATATGGAATAGAAACACTATTTTTATTTTTATTTTTCTCATCTAGGTGAGTTTTTATTTTTTAATATTTTTCTATATTTATTTTATTTTATTTATTTTTAAATTAATTTATTTACATTTCTTACAGATGTTTCTCCTTTTTCCCCCACTGATTCCCCTTTCCCCTTCCCTCCCCGCCCTGTCCCCAGCTTTGTTGTCCATGTCCACTGTTCATGCACACATGCATATAAGTTCTGTGGTTTATCTCTCCCCCACCACCCCATCTCCTCGGGATTGTCAGTCTGTACCCCACTTCCACATCTGTAGGACTACCCCATTCCTCAGACTGTTATGTTCATTATATTCCGTATATAAGTGAGATCATATAATACTTGTCTTTCTCTGTTTGGCTTGTTACACTTAGGATAATACTTTCCAGGTCCCTCCATGTCGTCTCAAAGGATAAGAGATCTTTCTTTCTTACAACTGCATAGTACTCCATTGTGTATATGTACCACTGCTTTTTTATCCATTCGTCTACTGATGGACACTTGGGCTGTTTCCAGATCTTAGCTATTGTAAATAGTGCTGCTACAAACATGGCGGTACATATATTCTTTCTGATTGGTGTTTCAGGCCTCTTAGGGTATATTCCTAGAGGTGAGAACACTGGGTCAAATGGCCATTCAATTTTTAATTTTTTGAGGTAACACCAGATTGTTTTCCATAGTGGCTGCACCAGTCTGCATTCCCACCAGCAGTGTACTAGAGTCCCCTCTTCTCCACACCCTCACCAACACTTGTTGTTTGATGATTTTTTGATGGGGCCCATTCTGACAGGTATGTGGTGACACTTCGTAGTTGTTTTAATTTGCATCTCTCTGATGATTAGTGATGTAGAGCATTTCTTCATATGTCTCTTAGCCATTTGTATGTCCTGTTTGGAGAGGTATCTATTTAGTTCCTCTGCCCATTTTGTAATTGGGTTCTTTGTCTTCCTTTTGTTGAGTTGTATGAGCACTCTGTATATATTGGAAATTAACCTCTTATCTGATATATTATTGGCAATTATGCTCTCCCATACAGTGGGTTGCCTTTCCATTTTGATGATTGTACCTTTGCTGTGCAGAAGCTTTTGAGTTTGATGTAGTACCATGTGTTCATTTTCTCCTTTGTTTCTGTTGCCTTAGGTGATGTGTCAGTGAAAATTCTGCTATGTATGATGTCTGAAATTTTGTTGCCTACATTTTCTTCTAGATGTTTATGGATTCATGAGTCATGTTTAAGTCTTTTATCTATTTTGAGTTTATTCTTGTGTATGCTGTAAGGTGATGGTCTAGTTTCATTTTTTTGCATGTAGCTGTCCAATTTTCCCAACACCATTTATTAAAGAGGCTGTCTTTATTCCACTGTGTGCTCTTGCCATCTTTGTCAAATATCAATTGAGCATATTGCCTTGGGTCCATTTCTGGGTTCTCTGTTCTGTTCCACTGGTCTATATGCCTGTTCTTGTGCCAGTACCAGGCTGTTTTGATTACAGTGGCTTTGTAGTATAAACTGAAATCTGGTAATGTGATCCCTCCTACTTTGTTCATTTTGTTCAAGATTGCTGTAGCTATTCGAGGTCTTTTCTGGTTCCATATAAACTTCTGAGGTATTTGTTCTAGTTCTGTGAAATATGTTGTTGGTATTTTGATGGAGATTGCATTGAATGTATAGATTGCTTTGGGTAGTATGGGCATTTTAATGACGTTAATTCCTCCAATACATGAACAAGGTATATGCTTCCACTTTTTTATATCTTCATCTATTTCTTTTTTCAATGACCTGTAGTTTTCTGCAAATAGGTCCTTGATTTCTTTGGTTAAGTTTATTCCTAGGTATCTTAATTTTTTGCCACGAAGGTAAATGGGATTGTTTTCTTAGTTTCTCTTTCTGTGAGTTCATCATTGATGTATAAGAATGCCATCAATTTCTTGATGTTAATTTTGTATCCTGCTATTTTGCCAAATTCATTTATTAAGTCTAGTAGATTTTTGATGGAGTCTTTGGGGGTTTTCTACATATAGTATCATGTCATCTGCGAATAATGACAGTTTTACTTCCTCCTTTCTAATTTGGGTCCCTTTTATTTTTTCTTCCTGTCTGATTGCTGTGGCTAAGACTTCCAGTACTATGTTAAATAAGAGTGGCAAAAGTGGGCATCCTTGTCTTGTTCTTGTTCTTAAGGGAAGTGCTTTTAATTTTTGCCCATTGAGTATGATGTTGGCTATATGTCTTTGATATATGGCCTTTATTATGTTGAGATATGATCCCTATATTCCCTCATTGCTGAGGATTTTTATCAGAAATGGGTGCTGGATATTGTTGAAGGCTCTTTCAGCATCTATTGATATGATCATACAATTTTTATCTTTCATTGTGTTTATGTGGTGTATCACATTTATTGATTTGCGAATATTGTACCAGCCTTGCATCCTTGGGATGAATCCCACTTGGTAATGGTGAATAATAGTTTTGATGTATTGTTGGATTCAATTTGCTAGTATTTTGTTCAGGATTTTGGCATCTAAGTTCTTTAAGTTGTGAGGTTAGATAGTCTATTAGAGATTTTTCTTTTTTCTTGATCATAGCCTGTAGTGCTATGAACTGCCCTCTCAACACTGCGTTTGCTGCATCCCATAGATTTTATGTGTTGTGTGTTTATTTTCATTGGTTTTCAGAAAGTTTTTAATTTCTTTCCTGATTTCTATGGTAACCCATTCATTTTTCAATAACATGCTATTTAGCCTCCATGTTTTCAAATATCTTTGCATGTTCTTGTTGCAATTGATTTCTAGTTTCAGCCATTGTGATCTGAGAAGATGCTTGATATGATTTCAATCTTCTTGAACTTGTAGAGACTTAGTTTGTGCACTAACAAATGGTGTATCTTTGAGAATATCCCATGTGCACTTGAGAAGATTGTGAATTCTCCAGTTTTGGGGTGTAATTCTCTGTAGATATCTATTAAATCTATTTGATCTAGCACTTCATTTAGAGTCTGTGTTTCCTTGTTATTTTTTTGTCTAGAAGATCTATGCGGTGATGTCAGCGGGGTATTGAAGTCCCCTGCTATGACTGTATTGCTGTTGATTTCTCCTTTGAGGTCCTCGGAAAGATTTTTAGTATATGTTGGTGCTCCTATATTGTGTGCATATATGTTTACCAAGGCTTTATCTTCCTGTTGGATAGATCCTTTCAATGTTATGTATTGGCCTTCTTTGTCTCTAGTTATGGCCTTTATTTTAAAATGTACTTTATCAGATATGAGTATTGATACTCCAGCTTTTTTTTTGCTTTCCGTTTGCTTGGAATATTTTTCCCATCCTTTCACTTTCAACCTATGTGAGTCTTTTGTTGTAAAGTGAGTTTCTTGTAAACAACATATATGTGAGTGATATTTTTTTATCCAGTCAGCTACTCTGTGTCTTTTAATCGGAGCATTCAAACCATTCACATTTAAGGTGATAATTGATATGTACTTATTTATTGCCATTTTTGTTTAGTGTGGTTCTATTTTTCTTCCTATTTCTTCTACTAATTACAGCAGTCATTTAAGCATATCTTGCAGTGCTGGTTTGGTGTTAATATATTCCCTTAGCCTTTTTTTTGTGTGTCTGAAAAGCTCTTTATTTGACCTTCTATTTTGAATGATAGCCTTGCGGGGTAGTGTAGTCTTGGATTCAGATCCTTGTTTTTCATGACCTTGATTACCTCATGCCATTCCCTTCTGGCCTGTAGTGTTTCTGTTGAGAAGTCAGCTGAGAGACATATGGGCTTCCTTTGTAGGTAACCTGTTGCTTATCTCTTGCTGACTTTAGGATTCTCTCTTTGTCTTTAATTTTGGTATTTTAATTACTATGTGTCTTAGTGTGGTCCTGTTTGGGTTTTTCTTACTTGGGGCTCTTTGTGTTTCTTGAACTTGAATGCCTTCTTCCTTCACCAAGTTAGGAAAGTTTTCTGTCACTATTTCTTCAAATATATTCTCTAACCCTTGCTCATTTTCTTCCACTTCGGGGACTCCTATGATGCAAATGTTATTATGTTTCCAATTGTCCTACAGTTCTCTTAAGCTATATTCCTGTTTTTTAATTCTTTTTTCCTTTTGGTTTTCTGATTGGTTGATTCTTTCTACCATGTCTTCTAATTCACTGATCCGGTCCTCAGCTTCCTCTACTCTGCTTCCAATGTGTTCTTCCAATGTGTTCTTAATTTCTGCTATGTCATTCTTCATTTCCACTTGGTTGGTTTTCAGTGTTTCTATATCTTTACTCGTGGTGCTGATATCCTTACTCATGCTGTTTAGCTTCCTCAAGATCATGGTTCTGAACTCTACCTCTGGTAATTTGCTTAGCTGCATTTCATTTATCTCATCTTCGATAGAGTTCTCTTGTTTTTTCATTTGGGATTTGTTTCTTTGTTTCACCATTTTGGCTATCTCAGTGGGTTTTGGAGCCTGCCAAATTTTCCCTGTGGGTGTTGGTGTTCTGCCGTTTGTGGCTCCCTCTACTGGGTTTGGATGAGCCTGGGTGGGCCCACGTTAAACACCACTGTCAAGTGTTACTTTCCTGAGTAGATTTGCAAGCCCAGGAAAGGTTCAGTTATCCTCTAGCTTTTTCCTGGTGCCTAGTAGTCTCAGTTACTCAGTGCCTTGGAATGTAGCCATGGAGTTCTGCATAAGAGGGTTTCCAGAGGGTGGGGTAGATGCTGGTTGATAATAAGCCACAATTTGCATTTCTTTGCCTCACCTGGGAAAGGCTGAATCTCCAAGGAGGGGGGCTGCTGCTTTTCCCCATAGCTCAGGGAAGGAGCACACTGGCCATGGTCCTTTGTGGCCACAACTCAGCAAAAACTCTGAGTGCCCTCCCCACAGAGTTCCAGCCTAGTCTGCCCTCCCTCTGCCTTAGCCCCCAGGTGAGTAGCTGTGGCTATTTTAACACTGTGTTCCGGCTCTCTGCGCTGTGGAGCAGGCTTGGTCTTTATTCCCCAAGGGCGTGCTCACAGCTAATACTGTTGCTGTCCATGGGCTCCCAGCCCACCACCCTCTCATGCCTCTGCAGATCCTACCAGTGTTGCTGATTATATGGTCCTCTCCTGCTGCTTTTCTGTTGCTTTTTTCCGAAAATTTGTCTTTATTTTAGCTGTAATTCCTGTTTGGTCCTGGGAGATTGTCTAAGTAGCTTTTATTTACTCTGCCTCCATTTTCACATCCTCTATGCCTATCTTGTGCACAGCTGTGTCACAGGGGCCTTTCTGGTGCCCCTGCCCCCTGTAGGTCCTGTGGGTAACTTGATTGCACAGTCCCTTTGGGGACCAGGCTTTATGTTTATGTTATGGGCTGCTAGGTTGCACAGGCCTCTCTGGTGCTTCAGCACCCCACAGGTCCCGCATGTAACTAGATCGCACAGTCCCTGCTGGGTCACACAGGCCTCTCTGGTGCCCCTGCACCCTGTAGCTCCTGCGGGTGGACAGCTAGATCGCATCAGTCTCTTTTGGGCTCTGGCTTCCCACAGCTCTTGTGGGCTATTGGACCACACAGGCCTCTGTGGAGCCCCAGGTCTCGCTGCTGGAGGCTGAGGAGTGCTGCTGCCCCATATGGGTCTCAACTCCTGCTCAGCTTTTGGTATAGTTTTTTGGGATGGGTCTCAGCTGCTGGTCTGTGCTTCTGTTGCCTGGGAATGGATGTCTGCTCCCGAGCCTCTGTTGCTGGGGGTATATCTAGACTCTGATAGGGCTGCTATTATGGGAGATGGTGCTGGGCTCTGGGCTGTCTGCAGCTTCCAAGACCAGCACCTTGTTAGCTCTACTACTGTGCACTAGTCTGTGTTGACACAGAGTGTCCACTGGTCAGATGGTGCCAGGTGCACTGGTGGGCTCAGGTTGCTGGCCCTAGCTGCTCCCACTGCCTCCTCCCAGGGAACACTTGGGATCTTCCAAAATGGTGGGACCTCCCAGTGATGCAGGGAGAAGCGCCCTGAAGGGCCGCTTACCGAGGTAGCCGGCTGCTCCCATCCACAGCACAGGAACTTTCTGCTTCACAGATCTGCACTGCTCGGGTTTGTTCGTCCACCTTCATGTCCACTCACACTCTCTCACACACTCACCCTCTCTCCGGTCCTGCCCGCTGCCATCTCCCAAGCATCACAAATACTATTTTTAAAAACATGATACATCTGTGGTAATATTAGACAAAGCAGAGTTCAGATATGAGACATTGGTTGAGGGAAGTGTGAGAAAATCGTTATTATGATGATGTAACTATGATAGTTGCCAGGACTGATTCAACTGAACTGATTAGTTAAAGTTAAACGGAACCCTTACCTCTGCTTGGTAGGGGGAAACACTTTTCCAGATGGAGCATCTTTTTTCTTTTCTTTGATCTTGCTGTTCTGACAAACCTGTAGTAGAATCAGAATACAGTGGAAAGTGAGGGCAGACCTACAGGTTCAGATCCACAGTTACCGTGCCTTTGCTAGCTTCTGAGAGTGAGGCCAAGGACTGCTCCCTACTTTCCTGAGACAAAGCTAAATGCTCCTTGCATTTGCCCAGAGCACCAGACTTATTCCCCCAATACACGCACACACACACCCCTAACTTGATCACATATCTGTTCATGTCTTGTTCATGGGCAGCAGTACATAGTTAAGAAATTATAGAAATTATCCAAAGTATGTTGAACAAAAAGTCCCCCTGGTCCTCACAGGTCATGTTGGGAAGTGCAGAGAGAAGAGTTACTCAGAACGGGTCTGGCCTCGCCCCGAGAGGCGATGCAGTCGTCCACACCTGCAGCAAACAATGGGTTCTCAGACCAAGACTGCACTTCCTCTACAGAATGCAGAAATTTTACTTCAGAGAAACCTCAGGTGTAAAACAAGAATTATAAAAACTAAAAAACAACATGAAACAATTTCTTTTAGGTAGTTAAGTACAAAAAGGAGAGTGCAAAATTATACACCACTGTGTATGTGTACAAACAACATTGGACTGGAATATTAAAAAATGAATATATTTGATTAAAGAAATATTGCCCTCGCTGGTTTGGCTCAGGGGTTAGAGCATTGGCGCATGAACCAATGAGTCGTGAGTTCGATTCCAGTCAAGGGCACATACCTCAGTTGCGGTTCATCCCTGGCCCTGGTTGGGGTTGTGTGGGAGGCAATCAGTCAATGTGTCTCTCTCATATCAATGTTTCTCTCTCTCTCTCCCTCTCTCTCCCTCCCACTCTATCTGAACAAAAATGGAAACATATCCTTGGGTGAGGATTAAAAAACAAAAAGAGAGAGAGAGATTGGTCTTTTGAACTGTGGGTATTTTATGTCTGGAGTTGTTGCAAAATTTAAACAATAAATAAAACATTTGAAAATAGAAATAACCTTACCCACAGCACCAGAGATGTAAACACATATGGGAATTTGACAATCCGCTATAAATATAGACAGCAAACACACATTGAAAATGTAGCCTGAATATTTGCTACTCTTTGAGGGGCTTAAAATAAACACAGAGAATACACTTACAGAACAAAAAAGAAAAAGAGTATCTAGTTTCCTTCATGCAACTCTAAGTCAATTTCATTGTATCCATCTGAAATTGCAGGAGCAGATGGTCCAATGATTCCAACAGTAATCATTTCATTATCAGCACACAGAAAGGAGGTCCTCATAGTATACAGCCACAGTATTGCCACTTCTGAACCAGGTATGGGATTAAATGAAATTCCAGTTTCTAGAAGTGACTGCATCAGACGCGGCTCCTTAGAATGATGCTGCTAGAATGACTAGAGAGTTAAGTGAAGGCTCACCCTTTCTTCTAATTGCTGGAAATGAATCGGGAGTGATTGAAGCCATGTGCTACCATGGTAACCTAGGTCTTAGTAGCTCTTCTCGATTTCAAAAAATTAAATATCTCTGTTAGTAAATTAGCACTGAAGGCATCTCCATTTTCCCACCCCATATGATCCCGGATCCCTCTGGCCCACCCAGCCCAGCCTCCATTCTGCATTGCATGAGATTAAAATAACTCACAAGCTATCTTTCTGGCATTGGCAAGTAGGCAGCAAATAGGTAATGAAAGGAGTTGCTTTCAGAATTTCACCACCTCTCTATACAAAGCAGGGCTTTTTCAACTTCAGCGTTACGAATGTCTTGGGCTGGATAGCTCTTTGGAGAGGGCAGTGTCCTGCGCATTGCAGAATCCCTGGCTTCTACCTTCCAAATGTTTCTAGAAGCCCCTGTACATGCCCCATCCCCACAGTTGTGATAACTAAAAATGTATCCAGAATCTGCTAAATGTACCCTGGGAAGAAAAATCACCTGTGGATGTGAACCACTGAAATAAAAGAAGTTCCTAGGCATGAGACACCTTATTTAGAAAATAACAAATCTAGATGTGCATGAATTACAGTCCTACTAAGGTAGCTTTACATAAAGCACATGTTTGTTTGTTGTAAATGTATGGTTTGTTTTCTGGTCATTGGGCCTGCCTACCTTTTAAGCCCAGTCTAACTTAATCAAAGTCCCAATTTATGTATCCATTCTGCATTTCCTTGAATAAAAAAGAGAAAGCTTTATACAGTAAAAATAACTTGAACCCACATTAAGCTTTACAATGCATCTTTTAGACATTAAGTTCATTGGAAAACAGAGAGGGTGTCTTGTGCTTTTTATATTTGTTCATGTATATTTATATTATGCTCAGCATGGTGCTTCACATACAACACCTGGCAAACATTTTGAAAAGGCTTTAGAACAAAAACAAGACAGCACCCCAAATCTCCTTATGGCTCTGTAGATCAAACAGCAACCAACCACTTACTGACAAGAACACTGTTGATATTAGAAACAAGAGGGACACCGAAAAAGATCATTCCATCTGACTAAAGAAAATCCAAAACCAAGCAAAACAAAATCCCCTCCATTTAAATTAAGGAGGGTGCTCTAAGGAAAGAAAAACATCCAATATCCTGACCGACACTTCAATGCTCAGAGCGAACTAACCATGAGTATAGATGATCAACCTCATCAATTCCTAGTAGATACAAGTGCAGCTCTGCATTAAACCCTGACACCTTTGCTTAACTTCTTCCCAGGAGTAAACATTAAACATACCAAACAGGTGGCAGGTATTTCAAATAGCCCACAGATCTTCTCTATCACCTGCCCTTAACTCTAACCCTGGCCCTTGATTGTAAAACATCCCTTCCTGGCTTTGTAATACCTCACCTGACAACTGAATAGGGAGAGACTAATTTTGCAAAGGAAATTGTAATATTACATGCACATGAAAGGGACTATTCCTAGAGTTCCAGTGGACACCTCCATTCATAATCAAGTGGTGTCTGCTCTGGCTATACCTATGCCTGCTCTGTTATAGTCTATGCATATTGAAAATAAAGGCCCTAGCACCATACTTCATTCTGTGGACTAAAAATTCTACTGGCATAGGAAAATTAATTAGAGAAGAACATGTTAAATTTCATACAGATCCTGTCAATGTTTAACTTAATTCCCCAATATTCCTTGAAGCCAGAATCAAAGACAGGTTTGACACCTACAATTGAAAATCTTACACCCTAAGATCTCCTCAGACCCTGGACTAGTTCTCATAATACTCCCATCCTGAAAGTAAAGAAAGCAAATGGATGAGAATATCGATTCGTTCATTAGTCAGTTGAGAAAAGAGTTTGTGAGGAGACTCGAGTCCAGGGGAGCAGAGCTCTCAGGTGATGTGGCAATACTGATTACAAGTAAACATCCACTAATTCTAACAATAAATAAAAGGAGACATCACTAGAGATGTAGACATTAAAGAACTAACTAAGGGTGTGAAGAATAAGTTTCTGATAATAAATCCAACAACCTAAATAAAATAGATGAATTCTTCAAAAAGCACTATTTATCAAAAACAGTCCCTAGAAGCAATAGAAAAATCTGAAAACTTTCTATTAAAGAATCAAAATTCATTACTGGAATCCTCCCAACAAGAAAAACTCCAGCCTTAGGTGGGTTCACTGATGAACTCTATCAAGTATTTAAGAAAGAGATAATACCTCTCTTATGCAAACTGTTTTAGAAAATACAGGAGGAGAAAATGCTTCCTAACTCATTTTATCAGGCAAGTATAACCCAGATACAAAAACCTAACAACGATATTACAAAAAAAAAAAAAAAACTAGGGATAAACATAGACAAAATTTCTTAATAAAATATGAGCAAAACACTGTTACTAAGTCAATACATGCTTATCGTCACCTCATGCCTCACATATTCCACCTTTCATATCCAACCTAGAAAAACATGTGTACAACATGCTGTATACTCACATGTTCATTTCAAGAATAGCAAAGAATTTGAAAGCGAGTGACCTAAGTCTTTGTCAGTAGGGAAACAGCATTATATCAGTACACTATGGAATATTTACCAAAGCAGGAAAAACTTCTTTTCGTTTCATATTTAATAAGTTAGATAGGTATCTAAAACATACTGTTAAATGTAGACCAAAAGTTTGAAAATAATACAATAACAAGTGACAGAATTGTAAGAAAAATAAAACCACCCAAACATATTATATTTTGGAGGAAAATATTAATATATAGGTGTAGCAATACATAGAAAAATAGCTTTAAAGTTATACATCAAATGACTAAGAAGGATTATTTCTGTGAAGGCAGGAAAGGGATCAGGACTGGAGACACCTGAAACAGGGTTACCAAAGGAAACTTTAGCATCATCTACAATATTTAAATTTAAATAAATTATTAAAATAATAAAGATCATGAGTAATTAAAAAGAACAATAAAAATAAAATACTGATTACAAAGAAAAATGAGAGTAGGAAGAGGAAGGAAGGTAGAAAAAAATAGTGCTAACATCCTTATTGACAAAGTGGGAAATGAAAAATAAAGCAAAAACAAATACTGTGTCCACTACCTCAAACTACGGTGATATCCAAAGAATTAAAAACAGTGATAAAAATACATAGGAAGGATGGAATACAAGAGTTGGAAGGCAAAAGTGAATGTTTTCCTAATCTGTTCAATCAAAAGTCAATACCCTAACCATAACCCTAACCTTAAAAGCATGTCCCTTAAGAACAGGAACAAGACAGAGAAGCCCACTTTGACACTCTTATTCAACATAGAACTGGAACTCTTAGCCACAACAGTTAGACAAAAAGAAAAAATAAAAGTCATCTAAACTGGAAAAGAGGAAGTGAAACTGTCATTATTTGCGAATGATATGATATTGTACATAGAAAACCCTAAAGACTCCATCAAAAATCTACTAGATATAATAAATAAATTTAGCAAAGTAGCAGGATATAAAATTAACATCCAGAAATCGATGTCATTCTTCTACACCAATAATGAACAGTCAGAAAGGGAAACTGAAAAAAAAGTCCCATTTACCATTGCAACAAAAAAATTAAAAACCCAGGAATAAACTTAACCAAGAAGGTAAATGTTCTAAGAAAACTACAGGACATTGAAAAAAGAAAGAGAGGAAGATATAAAAAAAGTGGAAGCATAGCCCTGGCCGGTTTGGCTCAGCGGTTAGAGCGTCGGCCTGCAGTCCTGAGAGACCCGGGTTCGGTTCCCGCTAAGGGCATGTACCTCGGTTGCAGTTTGTCCCTGGCCCTGGTTGGTCGTGCGGGTGGCAGCCACTCGATGTGTCCCTTTCACGTCGATGTTTCTCTCTCTCTTCCTCTCTCCCCCTCCCACTCTATCTGAACAAAAAATAGAAAAATGTCCTCAGGTGAGGATAAAAAAAAAAAAAAAAAAGTGGAAGCATATACCATGTTCATGAATTGTAAGAATCAACAAATACTTTGGATAGTATTAAAATATCCATAATACCCAAAGCAATCTACAGATTAAATGCAATCTGTATTAAAGTACCAAGAGCATATTTCACAGATCTCCAACAAATACTCCAAAAGATTATATGGAACCAAAAAAGACCCTGAATAGCCACAGAAATCTTAAAAAAGAAGAACAAAGTTGGCGGGATCAAAATATCAAGTTAAACTACAAAGTCATCATAATGAAAACAGCCTGATATTGGTACAAGAACAGGCATATAGATCAATGGAACAGAACAGAGAACCCAGAAATAGACCCAAGACATTACGCTAAATTAATATTCAACAAAGAGGCAAGAGCATACAATGGGGAAAAGACAGTCTTTTCAATAAATGGTGTTGGGAAATTGGACAGGTACATGAAAAAAATGAAACTAGGCCACCAACCTACACCACACACAAGAATAAACTCAAAATGGATGAAAGACTTAAATGTAACTCATGAAACTATAAAAATCCTAGAAGAAAATGTTGGCAGAAAAATCTCAGACATAACATGTATCAGAATTTTCACTGATACATCAACTAGGGCAAGAGAAACAAAGGAAAAAATTAATACATGGTACTACATCAAGCTAAAAAGCTTCTGTACTGCAAAAGAAACCAGCCTCAACATGGAAAGGGATCCCACTATGTGGGAAACATATTTGCCAATGATAAATTGGATAAGGGGTTAATATCTAAAACATACTGGGCACTCATACAACTCAACAAAAGGAAGACAAACAACCCAATTTAAAAAAGGGCAGAGGACCTAAATAGACACTTCTCCAAATAGGACATACAAATGGCCAAGAGACATATGAAAAAATGCTCAACATCACTAATGATCAGAAAGATGCAAATTTAAATGACTATGAGGTATCACCTCACACCTGCCAGAATGGCTGCCATCAACAAATCTTCAAACAACAAGTGCTGGTGAGGGTGTGGAGAAAAGGGGACTCTAGTACACTGCTGGTGGGAATGCAGACTGGTGCAGCCACTATGAAAAACAATATGGAGTTTCCTCAAAAAATTAAAAATAGAATTCCCCAGTGATTCTACTTCTAGAAATATATCCTAAGAAAACTGAAATGCCAACCAGAAATAACATATGCATCCCTATGTTCATAACAGCACTATTTACAATAGCTAAAATCTGGAAACAACCCAAGTGTTCATCAATAGATGAGTGGATAAAAAAGCTGTGGTACAAATACACAACTGAATACTGTGCAGCTGCAAGAAAGAAAAATCTCTTACCCTTTGAGACAACATGGAGGGACCTGGAGAGTATTATGCTGAGCAAAGTAAGCTAGTCAGAGAAAGACAAGTACCGCATGATCTCACTTATTCATGGAATATCATGTCGATCAAAATAAATCCAGAGACATGGAGGTAGGGAATAGACTGACAAACCTAAGAGTGAATGGGGGGGTGGGGGGGTTGGGAATAGATAAACAAAAGAACTTATATGCATATATGCACAACCAATGAACACAGACAATAGTTTGGGGAAAATAAGGGGGGGGGGTGAGGGCAGAGAGGAAGAGGTCAATGGTGGAAAAAAGTGGGGACATCTGTAATACTTTCAATGATAAAGATTTTTTTTAAAAGAGTCAATATGAAATTCTAGACATGGTGGTTAAAACAAGAGTAAGAGTTAAGGTCCATCCTCCTAAAAAGCAGGACGGCATGGGGACTGGGGACTGTGGATTTTCAATACAGGCCATTCTGTTACTTCAATTTTTTAAATCTATGTACATATGTCACTATTGTAAATTTAAGGAAGTTACAAAAAATTTCAACTCCACACATTTTCTAAAAGAAGCGTAATTACCCTGTTTTATTTTAGTGTAGTGATATGAAAGAAGGGCTCAGTTAATAGTTATTTGAACAGTAAGATATCACCTTCTCTGTCGGTCTTGGTTTTTAATAAGCATTTCACTTGAGAAGTTTTAGATTCATTAAAAGATTGTGAAAATAGTACAGGGAGTTCTCATAGCCAATTTTCTCTATAATTAACATATTAGTATGGTACATTTTTCATAATTAATAAACCAATATAGATACACTAGTATTAATGTAAGTCCATAGTTTATTCAGATATTCTTAGATTTTACCTAATTTTTTTTCTACTCTAGGATCTCACCCAGGATACTACATTACATTTAGTTTTCAAATCACCTCAGGCTTTTCTTGGCTGTCAGACTTTCCTTACTTTTTTATGGCTTTGACAGTTTGGGAGAGTACTGATCAGTATTTTGCATAATTTCCCACATTAAGATTTGTCTGATGTTTTTCCCAATATTAGACCAGGGTTGTGTGTTTTGGGAAGGGAGACTCCACTGCCGTAGTGCCATTCTCATTACATCATATCAAGGGCACATCCTATCAGCATGACATTTCACTGTTGATGTTAACCTTGATCTTGTGGCTAAAGGAGTATTAATCAGGTTCCTCCACTGTAAAGTTACTTTCCCCCCTTTCTATACTGTATTCTTTGGAAGGAAGTCACTATGTAGAGTCTGCACTTAAGGAGCAGGGAGTTATGAGGCACATCCTTGAGGATGTAATTCCTCTGTAGGAGAGCTTTGCCTATTTTCTCCCATGTATTTATTTATTCAATCATTTGTTGATATCAGTATAAAGTCATGGAGATTTTATACTTTGGGTTCTAAGCTAATGCTGTCAGGACCATGGACAGTTCTACTGGGGGATACTTTTGCTATTAAAGGAAATTATAAACTATAAAGGAAAAAGAATAGAGCTGCTTTAATTACCATAGAGTTCTTGGAAGACTGCCATACGACCTCCAACTGGGACAGTGAGACGCCCAGACTTCATTGCATCCTGTTGCTTTGTCAGACATCATATGTTATTGCTTCAGACACCAACCTAAAAGGTAGCTGACCTTGTTCCTGATGAAACTTTTCTTCCATTTCTGTCATTTAAAAATGTTGTCATCTATGTTGATAAGAAAAAAGTGGGTCTGATTGATTTTCCAATTGGAAATAAAAACGCCGTAACATGTCCAACCCTAACTTGGAAAACAGTAACCTGCTTGTGTAAGGACTATCTCAGGTAGGAGTCTTTAGTCTTCCCTCAATCACATTCACAAATTTATTTCTGCAACTGTATCTGTCATCCCAGCATCTCCTGCACTCCAGCTCCTTAGCTCATTAATGGGATTATTCTGAGTAGACAATAGCTGAGAGTCCCCGTCCAAACAGATATCCATCATGTTTATCATTGGGAATAACAATACCAATAAGTGCCAAACATATTCAGGACACAAAACACCATACAGAATTGTCTTGGAATCTGACCAATGGAATCAGTATCAGAATTAAAATGTTAAGACAGAAACACAAAACCAAAATGGTAATACCCTCTGTAGGGATTTTTTTTTAATTCCTTGATGGGACAGCGATTTTGGGGGTTCTGTCAAATTGAGTCATGTTGCCTTGGAAATGATTTACATGGGTTCCCTTTAAATATGTGGGGAAAGGAAGAAACGGATAAGCACTAACAGAAATATAAAACTAGTCAGACTGTCATTTGTTATTTCCTTGCCTTGAGTTTAACAATAACATGGGGGGGGGGGAGGTGTCATTCACCCAAAGGCACAGCAAATGTTGTCATGTTAAGAGTTTCTTATGAGGATTGCAGCCCAATTACATGGCCAGGACCTAGCTCTAAGTCCTGCCCCTCTCTCATTCCCTGTAGCTCCTCCTGTGTTTCATCTACAGCTGTCATTGTTCCTTCTTGCTTTTGGAAACTTCAGGACAATTTTGAAAGAAGATCCCTGTCAAATTCTAGCACTTTAAGGTAATTAGTGTCACCTGGAAACTACTCCCTAGAACAGCTTCTAGGGCACAGAGGCTGGGGGCGCTGCAGAGCAGGTAAAGTGACCACGAGCGTCTGCATTTCCACAGGCTGCCTGGGAGCCCGACTCCCTGTGTGGAGTCCTGAGGAGCCCTGGCCAGCCTTGACTCTGACTCAACTTTACTAGTTACCACAATCTCTAGCCAGTTTGTAAATGAAGCTTGCTGTTCCCCTTTAATGGATATGCCCAAAGATACAAGGGGCAATAAAATGTTCTGGTCAGGAAAAAAGAAGTCTATGTAATAAACTCTAGAGTGTACTTACACGTAGAGCAATCTGAACAATTACAATCTCTATAAAAGTTTTACAACAATGCAGAAGACATCTTTTGTAAACTGAATAATGACGTTTAGTCAAGCCGACCCTTCCACAGAGTCACCACGGCGTGGAAGGAACTACAGCGAGCATGCTCTTTTGGCTTGTGCTCTTGAGTATTTAAACTTCAGTCCAGCTACTCACTGCTGTAACATCGGGACACAGACTTCTACATTCTCTTTCCTGATTCTGCTTAGGCTCACAATTGTTAATGTGGATTTGCTCTGGGGAAAAGAGATGGATTCCATTAGCAGTGACAGAAAGTAAAATTCCTGAGCTAGCTGAGAAAAACTGAGGTAGTGAACCACATTGTCTTAAGAGGTATTATAGAAATAGCTATAGGACTTAGGTTACCCTATCTCACTTCCAGTCTCTCCATCTTTCCATTTTATATTTAAAATGGAGCGAAGATGTTCTGCCCTCCTTATCTGACAGACGGGCTGTGAGAATTCAATGTGCATGAGAGAATCTTGCACAGTGGCAACAGCCCAGCCACTGTAGCCTGATGTTCACAAAATCCATTCACTTATCATAGGGTTCTGTTTAAATTTTTTTCCTTCCTCAACCTTTTTACTAATGATCCTTAGTCTACTCATATTCCTGCCATTCCTTCCAGTACTTAAGTAAAACACAAGCATGTTCTTTGGATTTGAAAACAAAGCTACCCAAGTGCCCATCAGTAGATCAGTGGATAAAAAGTTGTAGTACAAGTACACAATGGAATACTATGCAGCTGTAAGAAAGAAAGATCTCTTACCCTTTGAGACAACATGGAGGGACCTGGAGAGTATTATGCTAATCAAAATAAGCCAGTCAGAGAAACACAAGTACTACATGATCTCACTTGTTTATGGACTATAATGAACAGAATAAGCAGATGATCAAAATAGATCCAGGGACATGGAAGTAAGGAACAGACTGACAAATCTTAGAGGGAAGGAGGATGGGGGTGGGGGGCAGAAAGAGATAAACCAAAGAACTTATATGCATATATGCATAACCGATGGACACATACAACAGTGTGGGGAATACAGGAGGGGTGTGGGAGTTGGGAGCAGGGTGTCAATGGGGGGAGGGGGACATCTGTAATACTTTCAACAATAAAGATTTTAAAAATAAATAAAATCTTCTTTCCAAAAAAAAAGAAAGAAAACACAGCTAAATGCTAGTGCATACCCATTTCCTTCTTTTGGTATTTTCTTTCCTACCTTTGTATTCTTCCATTACTTCTCTGCTTCCTAACTTGATGACCACAGTGTAGCTTACTCTAACTGCCCCCCCTACAAATCCATTCTTAAATTCATTGAAAGTCATTCTTTTTACCACATCTGAGTATTCAATTTGCTCCTGCGGCCACCATGTACTGTGCTCCCCACCCTGTCCCGAGGCCCACCCCACTTGTTTTGAGACCCGCCCCACTGGTTTCCGTGCTCACTAAGCTTTTCTCAAGAGCAGGCTTCCTGGAGGCTCATTTCCTCCCTGTTGCATTGTGGTGGAGGATGAAACATTGTTTAGCCCACATCAAACCTGACACTAACGAGCTTGTAGTGAGTTTATAGGAGCAATGAGGAAGGCCCCGTCTTCTAAGCTCAGCTACCATCAATTACACTATCGAACAAGGGACAGCACAGACTGCTCAGATGCCTAATTAGGTCTCTAATGAGAACTGCTTAAAGGCAGTGTCTGAATGCTCATATTAATGAAGGAACCATCCCAGCACGATGACTGGAAAAGCAGCCACAAGTCCTCTGCAGAGAACTCCTGTTAACTGTCGGAAATACAAAACAGAGTTAAAGATTAAAGAAAAAAACCCTGTAAATTAGGACATACTTTGGTTCAGCCAGGTTTTGCAGCCTATTAATAGCTTTGTAAACGTGGGTGAGTCAGCAAACTTCTCTAAGTCTCTGTTTGCCCATCTGTAAAAGGGAGATAAGGTTTAACTCATAGGGTAGTTTTAAGAATTAAGTTAAATCACACATATAAAGAATTTTCCACAGCACCTAGAACTTAGCAAATCTTTGCTATAAACTCTCATTATTAGTAGATTTAGATGATCAAAAAAGGACTTTTATCTTGCATGTATAACTGTAGAAATGAAAGTAATGAGAGTGTGGGGTTCTTGGGACGGGGATCGCATTGCAACTGAGGTATGTGCCTTTGACTGGAATTGAACCCATAGCCCCTTGGTCTGTGGGCCATCTAACCACTGAGCCAAACTGGCCAGGGCTATGGATGGTTCTTCTAAGTGGAGATGGGATTCCATAGATCCACTGACTCCAGTTTAATAAAATATTCAAGAGAAGGTGTTATGCACAGAGCCCTCACAGAGACATCTGTCCTAAACTTTGCCTAACTTACACTACCTTCTCCACATGTGGCCTATATTTCTTGGAAGCTTCTAGGTGATCTGACCCTAGATCCCCTTGCAAAAGGAGGGTGTGGTGACCTGAATGTACTGGGAAAACTGATTCAGATACAACATGGTTCAGATTCTAAGGCTCTCACGATTCAGACATCAAGGGACAGCACTATACTTTTGGAAATGGTGACTCAGCACAAATGCTACTAAAGCACCTGTAACCTTGAAGCCCAAGAGTGGCATATGCATGGAATCTAGGTGGTCCTGAACCAGCAAGGGCATGGCTGCGGAGGGGGCTGTACGAGACCAGGCGCCTCTAGTGTCACCATGTGACGTGAGAGCCACAGCAGCTGTAAGTGCCTGATTAGAATGTCTGTTTCTTCTCCCCATCCTAATCATTTTCAGACAACTCGATCCTCCAGAGTGACTTCTTCCCATTAAAAGTAAGTGAAGTCTTCGGTCATTAATTGGAAATATGAAAAAATGCAATCATTTATCCGATTTGGTGAAGTAGATCTACCGGCTAAACGATTTTGTAATTAATATTTCTATTTTCAGCCGTCAAAAGCCTAGACAGACAGAGGAACAAAAGTGAACTGGAAGCACGAGAAAACCTAGATGTGAGAGCCCCAGGACTAACGGAACATAAACAAAGGGGATGCTGGTCAAGCACAGTGCATAACTGTCACAGGGAGCGAAAACTTGATACTACTCTGTCTAACCATGAAATGAGTTACAATACAATGTACTAATGAATTGATCAAAGAAACTCACATACTGACAGTACCTCCTAAGCATCTTGCAGGCTTCGGCAGTCCCACTTCCTGCTGTACAAGAAACGACCTTGACTGCACTTCGGTTGACGCAGATCACCCAACTGTAGGAATTTGGCTGGCACCGAGCAGTTTCAGGATGCTGGCATTAAAGGGCCATGTCGGGACCAGCAAGGACACTGCCTGCATGTCCACAGCCCTCCTCCTGATCTCTTTGTTCTGCTTTCCCTCTCCCTCCCTGTGAAAACCCCTGCCTGCACTGAGATGCTGAGATGGGCTTTGGGCATCTCGAGATGCCCACACTCAAATAAACCTCTTTCCCTCCCTATGAAAACCCCTGCCTGCACTGAGATGCTGAGATGGGCTTTGGACAAGAGTCCTCCATCATCTCGAGATGCCCACGCTCAAATGAACCTCTTTCCCTTTTTTGACCAGTGCCTGTCTCATGATTTTGGCTTTGGTGGTGGCAGGCAGTCAAACCTTGGTTGTGGTTACATAGGGATGGCATCTGTCTTCTTTACACCCACCTCTGGGCCCCTTGAGCATCAAGCTCTGGTCACTTGACCAGAATTCTGACATAGTAATGATGTCTAAACATTGCTAATCATGTGAGGCCATTTTGAGAATATGGTTTTATTATGCAGCCTTACAGATTATGATCACACATCAGTAATAAATAGGAAAGGACTTATTTTCTTTTTTTTTATGTACTTGTTTTCCAAATGCTTTTGCATCTATATTTTATTTATTTCTATTTTTGAACTATATCCAAGAAAATATTTAAGGCGACTTCCTTTGGAATTACCTATGTTAGCATACTAGGATAGAAAGGTGTCTCTTGATAATTGAGACCCAATCCCCAACTGCAGGGTCATGAGTGTAGTAAGGTAAATAAACACACAAATACTTAACAGAATAATGAGCCCAGTGCTATGGAGGTTCAAAATATGAACAGAGCTCACTTGTTTGAGAAAGGTCAGCAAAACTTTTGTGGAATACCTTGAATTGAAATAAGGCTTAAATGACTTGGATCTGAACAGATTCAAGAATGACAGTCCAGATGGAATGAACAGCCTTACAAAGGTGCCAGAGTCAGCACAGGTGAGGTGGGTGCTGGAGAGATGAGAGAGTTCAGGTGAGCCGGAACATAAAGAACACTTAGAGAAACAGAGATGAAGCCGGAAGGGGCAGGTGACTGCAGGCAGACGGCAGGCTGATGAGTTTGGGGCACGATCTGATAAACAATAAAAAGAAACTGAAGCTTGTTGACCAGGGCAAAGATCTGATCACAACTGCCCTTAATAATGTGATTGATTCTAAGGTGTTGAGTAAAGCGCTGTGGAGGGAGACAGAGGCTGCTGTTTCAGGTTGAAGGTATAAGGGTTTGACTAAGACAGTGGGGATGAAAAAGAAAGGGGGAGTATAAGAACAATGTAGAGGTCACACCCACAGAATTTAGGAATGTCGTGAATGTGAGAGAATCCAGGAGAAGAGACAAGGGTGGAGGGAAGAAGACTGTATAATGGGGAGGACAGAGATAACAAAGGTGAACGTGTTTTGTAAACTATGAATTGTGGTGCAAATGAATGTGAATGGCATCGTTAACAGACACGGACAAACGGACAAACGTAACAGGAAATCAGGAGGCGGGTCTTCTTCGTGGGGAAGGTTATGTGTATTTCAGTGTCAAGTATTAGTAGAAAACCCATGTGGCAATGTCCTTAAGGCAGATGAAAATGTGGTACAAAGCCAGGGAGTACCATGAACTAGACAGAAATTTGGCTGTTGACTTTGAGGAAGTTGAGAGCAAAATTATGAAAATAAAGGACATGTCTGTGAGGCATAGTCTAGAAAAAAGGAAAAGTCCAGATGCGGTCCTCTGTGGTCTGTATGAATGCATGGCACAAGTCGGGGTGTAGAGAAACCTCAAATGATCATGGAGAGCAGGGGTGAGCAAAATTATTCTGTAAATGGACAGATAGAAAACATGTTTGGCTTTGCTAGGTCATACAGCCCTCTGTTGCAACCACTGCCTGCCACTGTAGTGTGAAATCAGCCATGGTCACTAGGTAAACATGGCTATGTTCCAACAAAACTTGACCTAACAAGCAGGCAGAGGGCCAACTTGGTCCTGTGGGTCAGTTTGCAGATCCTTGATTTCGGGAGGAGATGCATGATGATGCAGCATCTCAAAAGAGAATTTCAAAAAGAATGGGAGGATTTACATCATGCTGTAGAAAAGGTCAGGAAGAATAGGACTGAAAAAGGACCATTAAATTTGAAGATCATCAGTCATGCTCTGCAGAGCGTTTCCCATAACGTGGAAGAAGCAGAAGCCCGTCTGCCGAGGAGCTAGGGAAGAGTCGATGGTGCCAAATATGATGCGGAGTCCTGAGATTTGTCTTATGAGAACCAGAGGGGAAGAAAAAGACAAAGAGCTTGGGAGCTAGCACTAGGGGGGAGGAAGAGAGTTGAATGATATCTTTTAGGACCAGAGAGGTTTAACCATGTTTGTTGGTTTGAGGAAGAGGATGGAGGAGAGAAGAAGAGAAGAGATACAGGCAAGAATCACTCCAAATATTTATGTCAAAATAAAAGTTTTGTGTGGATAGAAGCAGAGTGGGAATGTCCTCAAAAGGCTTATAGAACTTCCTTAACAGTGTTGGCCCTGTGGCAGTGCTGTGAGATGCAGGAGGGGAGAGCTGTGCTGAGCTAACGCAGTGGAACAAACAAGGTTACAATCAAGCCTTGAGATCCGGCCGGTGAAATTGTAACTCCAGGTCTTTCTCGTACCAGCAGAGTGACCTTGGGCAAGTCACTTCACTTTTTCTAAAGCCAAATAGGATGATACTAATCAAACCCATCTCATAAAGCTGTTGAGAATTACGCGGTATTGAGCACAGCACAGCTCAGAAAGGGCCCAATACATAAAGAGGAGGTACTTTAGTTGTTAAAACTCTCGGTTAACACTGGCCTGAATTGTCTTGCTTGTGATATGATTATATAAATGGAAGGAAGGTTCACTTCTGAATTTATGACACTGGACCCATCTGAGACCAGCAAGTAAAAGTAACCACAGTTAAAAATTAGATAGGTGAATCTGATCACACAAAGGCAGTTTACAAGATTAAAACAACAACAATGCAACACTTTAAAGAATTCCATGGCATTTCAATACAGGAATCTTATGCTGACGACAAACAAAACAGTGCTAAAAGGTAAGTCACCCCTGCAGTTGGATGCTAGAGCAATAGTGGAAGTTTGGTGTCTAGTATTGATTATAACTTCTCCAAATTTGTGGGATGTTGTTTTTCTTTTTACTGATACTGGCAGGGAAGTGCCTTGAGGGTGAGAGGAAAATATTGATTAGACCATTTGGTAGACCATTTGGCAAACATTGCGTCTTATTTCCTCTGCAATGATTTTCCTGTCCTTAGTAAGAATGAGAGCGAGCTAGGAAGTTTGTATTTTTGGTGATGCTGTCTGTTCAACTGGATCCAAATATATATATTCCTCCCAGATATTAAATTCAAAAGTCACCTTTGATAGGATAAAAATTGATCCCAGGCTCGTCAACTTGTCGACGTTGCTAAAACTGGCTCTGGGTGTATGTGTGTGAACAGGTGTGTGCACACGTGTGGCCAAGGCACTCATAGGTACACAATTCTGGACTTGTGCAGCTAGGTAGAACTTCATTAATATCTTTTCAATTTAAGTTCTGGATAAGTGAAGAAAGTGTAATTTGCCCTCTTCTTAATCTCTCCAACAGATTCCCTAACACAGACCTACAGTATTTACTTTATTCAGTTAGCATTAGATATAAAATATAATCATTTTCTCTATACTCCCACTGTCAAGTAAGTACTTGGCATCTATTTCTGTTGAAGAAATAATGATGCTCATTTCATTTCTATCAGAGACAAGTAGTTTGGGGAGAACTCTTTACTTTAAATGTACTACAGTGATTTTCTTGCTCTGCTATTTTTCTGTCGCAATTTATACCTCAGAAGAAACATTAGCAAAAACAAAGCTGCAGCTTTTTCAACAGCTTGTATTCCTCTCTTCCTGGCTGCCCTTCTTAATCTCTGGGTAGCAACTTATTACAATGATTAGAATAATTTTCCAACAGGAGTTAGTATTTAAGAAGCAACAACATATGTCATCTAAATATAAAATATGTTGGGAGAAAAATAAAATCATCAACTATTCCTGTAATTACCACATGACATTTTCCTGCTGATTTGCCCTATTGGGAAAAAAATCATCTTGTTGATTCATACTTCTGTTTACTTCAGAGCTCAGTTCTCCTGGGTGACAAGTGGGAGGCAGAGCAATCTGGGTCTCTGCCTCAATGCCTAGTAACCCAACCCAAGTTACAAGTCATCCCAACCTAGAAAATGAGCTCTATCATTTTCTAGTGCTTGGGCTTTGCCCTTAGAGCCATGCCTGCCAGAGAGAAGAAAAGATAAAATGTAAATGTAGCAGTGCCTGATTTATTTATAAACAGTGAGCATGTAACTTGGAGACAACACCTGTCTGCAGAGCCCAAGAAATTCTCAAATTTAATTTCTTTCATTAACAACACAAGTCCACCCTTCTGTGCAGGACTTATGGTCAAATATTTAAGGATGATTTTGGACAAAGGCACTGGTATCAATCAAAACAGACTCAAGCTCTAAAGGATTAGAGAGCTAGAAGGCTGCTATATAAGACTTGAGTCTTCAGTTTCTGAATCGGGGTACGTCCAGGGGTGCCCTTTGAGACAGAAGCTCAAGGCAGGAGATGTGTTCCGCCAGCACAGAAGCACTTTGACAATTCACAGACTATAGTGATGAAATACCAGCCCTTCTTGTGATCTCTTCCTTCCTGTATTACACAGACCTCTCCCAAATATTTTATGACCCCATCCACTAGTTCCTAAGGGGGAATTATTTATAACACATACTAACCTATGTCTAATTAACGTTTCTTGCTTGTATGTGGATTCTCTCATTATATCGTTGGCCTAAAAAGAAAAGTTCTTTAAGTTCAATGTCTGTCAGATCCATGTGGATGAATCAGCTCCACTGTGTCATTGGCTCATTTCTGCCTTATAGTTGCATGAATGTAAACAGTCCAGAGTTCCATAATTTTCATATTTATGTCACTCTTAAAGTTAATAAGTTACCCACTCGATTTCTTCTCATTTTAACAGCATCCTATATTTCATTATATTAGATTTTTCTTCCATCAATATTGGACAAAAAAAATATCCTCTGGATTTTCTGGCAGGTGTGTGGATCAGCAAAACTCTCTCGGTATCTGTCAGCATAACTACTTCAAGGTGAATCCCCATTACAATTCTGCCATTACAAACTATAAGCCTCAAACAACAAAATAAAACTTGTAATGATATATACTGACGAACAAAATAGGTCCAGAGGCATGGATGCGTAGAACAGAATAACAGATCTTAGTGAAGGGGGGTGGGGGGCAGGAAGAGATTAACCAAAGAATTTATATGCATATTTGCATAACCCATGGACACAGACAACAGCATGCGGAAGGTCTGGGCTGGGGCAGGGAGTGTGTGGAGGGGGAGCAAAAAGGGAGAAAATGGGAGACATCTGTAGTACTATCAACAATTAAAAATAAATAAAAATATATAAACAAAACAAAATTTTTTTTTCCTAGTGTTAAATGTCAGGTTATAGTAATTTAGAAAACCCTGTCTCCATTGCTTGAAAGAGTCCTGGAACTTAGCTTTGCTAAATAAGTTGCCCTATGTTTAATATATATCCTTCTGATTCTCATAGTTTCCTCATATACTCTTCCCTGTTGGAAGTTAAATACCGTTTTCCAAAAGTACTTTGTCTCCACAGCTTCTAGTCATGGGGAGAGGTCTGTTTAGAAGTGGAGAATAGATTCAGAGCAGGAACATAAAGTGGTAGAAGTCTTCCTGAAGTTTAGTATCAGCTGTTTCACTAAAGGACAGTGGTAGGTAGTTAATATCTCTTTAGTGTGCACTAAGTCCATTAACAGAGCCTCTCACGTTGTGGGAACTAATTAGAATGCTTTTGAGCCTTCTGACTAGGATAGGCAGAAGGCAGCAGGACAGATGTTAAAGTTGAAGCTCATACACATGCATGCCTACAGCTAAAGAAATAGCGTTGGTAGGCAGATTTAAACATTACTATTAATATTTAAATGGTATGTCCCCATATCAACAGCGTGCTGCAGGCACTTTTCTGTATTGAAGGCAGAAAAGTAACTCCACTTGCCTTCTCTTGATGTTTAAATTATTGTAATAATATTTCTCTCTTGATGTTTCAAGTTTTTAAATGTGGTAACAGTGTTACGGAAAAGACTCAGACCGAACTCCAGAGGAAGCGAAGAGGTTCCTTTATTCACGCATGCGGACCCAGAGGAGGCAGGCTCCAAATTGTGGGCCCCGAGATGCAGGGCACACCTAGCTTTATAGCAGGCTGGGCGGGGCATTCTTTTGGTGTGAAAGTGGTAAGCAACTTACGGAAGCAGGAAGCGAAAGGGGTCATGTCATTTCCAAGACGGTGGTTCAATTAAAATAGTGGTTTACTTCCTCTGTCATTTCCCCCCTTTTGATGCTCTTAGCTGCTATTGCTGCCTATTGCATCATGATTCAGATCTCTATAATCTGGGTCTTCAGACCTTCGTAGGAGTTGATATCTGTACCGATACTGTTGGAGGGCCAGTATTTTGGCCGCCTGGTTACAGTGGACTCTGAAGTTTGGACTATGGGCCGTATTATGCATGGTCCGAGGCTTACTCCTAGGAGAATGATGGCTAATGATCCAATTAGTGGAAGTAGCCATCAGAGCCAGCCCTGAGAGTCTATTTCCCAAGCCCAATTTCTAATTCTTTGACTCTGCATTTTATGTTTTCTCTGAGTTCTTTGACCTTTTGTGTTACGATTCCAGACGGGTTTACAAAGTAGCAACATTCTTCCCCTAAGAACATGCAAGTTCCTCCTTTTTCTGCTGTTAGCAGGTCTAGAGCCCAGCGGTTCTATAAGGTTACTTCTGCTAGTGAATTAATCTGTTGTTGGATGGTGGTCAAGGAATCTGCTACTGTAGTCATGTCTGTATTAAGTTGGGCAGACCACCTATAGTAAGTACAGGCAGAGAACCCTAGGCCCCATACTTGTGTCCCTAGCCCAGCTGCAATGCCAATTCTGGTTGCAACTGCTATGCCTACCCCCCTTTTGATTCGGGTAGGTCCCTTTCAGCTCAGTCAGAGTAGGAGTAGGGTTGATATTTCCTGGAGGGTTCGGATGCTGAGGCTAGGGGTGAGGAAGACCTCTAGACATCTCCTGGTCCAGTTGGCAGGGAGGCACCTATAGGCCTCCTGTCCACACAGGAGGAATAATCCTGGCTCAGTACATAAACTGCTGTTATTGGGGACACTGACGTTACTGGTACAAAGCTCTGGGTTAAGGGACCCTACTGGGTTTCCTTCTGGGGAGACTTTCTCCGGCTCTAGGAGGTTACATGTGATCCTCTAGAATCTAGGAATACATTGGTTGTTATGGGCCCTTGGGCAAGAGTCTGACTGGGACCAGGAGGCGCCCCAGTATGACTCTAGGTACGTGGAACAGGTATTCCTAGGAGTCCTTTCTCCTGGAACAGTAGTCAAACCCAACATTCCCGAGTGGAGTTGCTAGTATTCTGGTGTGCTGAGTACATGGTTTGTACTAGTTCCTGAACCTGTACTGTGGGGCTGATTCTCTGGAGTGCCGCCCAGGAAGTAGTAAGGTTGGCACCCTTGTATGTTATCTTTTCCTCCTGTTTCTTCAGCCGTCCAGCTATTTCTCTAACAGCTTCTTTCCGGACCATCTCAAATTCTTCCTGGGTTAAATCACTTAATTGGCAGTACAAACCTGTCTACCCGGGGGCCCGTATGCCTGACATTTCTGAATGTGGTATCCAATGGTCCCTCCCAGTTTCCCCATCGTGTATAATTTATTGTCCCAGACACATGTGGGGGGCCCAGCCTGGTCACTACCTGGGGGATAGTGCTGTAGGCATTCCGCGGGCATAGCAGTGGTATACGTGAAGGGCGAAGCAGAGAATCTATAGCTTGCTACTCCTCCTGCAAGTCGTATCCTTTCTGCAGGCTTGCTACATTTACATACAGGGGCTTGAATTGGGCCGGGTCTGCTAAGCAAAGCATACTAAGCATCCAAAAGCACAGACAAGCCCAAGATATGTTCCCCCGAGAGGCAGTCGCTCCCAGGTGTTCCATTCTGTTGGAGCTACAGTCATCAGTCCAATTCCTAATATTATAGCAAAACTTCCCACTGCAGTCAGGTACCATCCTGGGCAATTGTCCATTCCTCTGAGCCTCCGTCAATGCCTGGTTTCCTTTTCGGCTTCAGGGTCGGCAACCGTGGCGGCCGGTCCTCTGGGTCCCTGTCCGTCCTCCTGGAATCTGCTGGGTCCATTGCTCTCTTGGCTCAGTTGTGATGGATCCAGGGGGTGATTCCTGCAACCTTAAGTGTGGTAGGGGTTGTTAGTATGACAAGTTGGGGCCCAGTCCATGTGGGTTGGAGGGGTTCCTGTTTCCAGTCTTTAATTCTTACATAGTCCCCTGGCTTATGTGAGTGGGCTGGACCTCTCGTGGTAAGGGTTCTTGGCCTAATCCGGCCTGATGTATCTGGCTAAGTGTTGCCCCTAGCTTCTGGGGGTACTTAGTCCGCACTGCTTCTCCTATAACCCGAAGCTCTCCTCTAGGTAGGGGTAGTATGGCTGGCGGCCTCCCATAAACTAACTCAAATGGTGTACACCCTGTGGCATTAGAGGCATTTCATACCCTGAATAATGCTAAGGGTAACAGGTCTGGCCAGGGCAGGTCGGTCTCCTGATGGAACTTTGCAAGGGTTTCTTTTAGAGTCCGGTTCATGCGTTCTACCTTTCCTGAGCTCTGAGGGCGATAGGCAGTGTGTAGCATCCAAGTGGTTTTTAATTGTCTGCTAGTTCCTGGAGCACTTTTGCAACAAACGCTGGCCCGTTGTCGCTGCTAGTGGTCATAGGCAAACCAAAGCAGGGGATAATTTCCCTGAGAAGGGTCTTGACTACCTCTCCGCTTTTTTCTGTCCTGGTGAGGAATGCTTCTACCCATCCAGAGAAAGTAAAGACTAATACAAGTAAGTATCTGTATCCCCGGCTTGGCCTGATCTCAGTAAAATCAATCTGTAACAGGTCTTCAAAAGGCTGTTGCACCCCATATTGTATTCCGGGAAGCCTTTTCGGGTGACCTGCTGCATTGTTCTTGGCACAGGCCAAGCATTGAGCCACTGCCGCTGCACACAGTCCAGACCTGTTAGGGAAGTGGTAATACCTCCCGAGTAAGGCCTCTAGAGAGGTTTCCCTAGGTGTGTGAGGGCCTGGCACTGCCTGACGAGATTGCTGGCCTGGCCTTGGGTATGTAGAGCCATTTGTCCTGCAGTTTCCATGTGCTGGTGGGTGTTCGGAGGCAGTTTTCTTGCATGGCCCATTTCTGTGTCTCCGGGTGTAGTCTGGCTGATTGAGGTTCAGTTCTAATAGGGTACCTTCTATGGCTGGAGTATTTGTCGGGGCCTCCCTTTCTGTAGCTGCTGCCTTTGCTGCCTGCTCTGCCCTTCTGTTCCCTGGGCTACTTCTGTCTCCTCCTTCTGCTGGCCCCTGCAATGCGTTACTGCTACTGCCCGAGGGGCCCAGACTGCTTCTAGCAGTCGAAGTATTTCTGCCTTGTTTTTAGTTTCTTTCCCCTCGGCTGTTAAGAGTCCCTCTCTCTTGGTAGATTGCCCCATGGATATGTATGGTGGCGAAGGCATACCGAGAGTCTGTGTAAATGTTGACCCTTTCCCTTCTGCTATTTCTAGTGCCCTAATTAATGCCCAGAGTTCTGTCCTTTGGGCAGACCAGCCGGCCAGCAGGGGCTTTGCTTCAATTATTTTCTCATAGTCCACGACAGCGTACCCCGCCGTTCATTTCCCCTCAGTCATGTACCTGCTCCCATGGGTGTAGAGCGTTAAGTCTGGCTTGTCTAGAGGCTGGTCCTGCAGGTCTGGTTCTCCCAGCTCAGCAGGAACGTAGCCGGGTTTATTCGCTGGACAGTGCTGACTTTCACTCCGGGGTTCTCATGGAAAAGTCCCTGGTGCTGTGTCAGTCTCGGGTTGGAGAGCCATTTGTGTCCCTGTCCAGCCAGAAGGCTAGGTACCACGTGGGGAACAAATATGTTGATCTCTTGCCCAAGTGTTAGTTTGTCTGCCTCCTGTAAGAGGGTGATACCTGCACCTGTGGCCCTCAGGCAGGACGGCCAGCCTGCTGCTACGTTGTCCAGTTGCTTAGACAGGTATGCAGCTGGCCTTTGCCATGGTCCCATTGGTTACGTAAGGACCCCTAATGCTATTTTCTCCTTTTCGTGCGTGTAGAGGTCGAAAGGCCGACTGGGGTCTGGCAGCCCTAGGGCCGGCGCACACCCAAGATGATCTTTTATAGCCTGGAAGGCTTTCTCCTGTTCAGCTTCCCATAAGAGGGGTGCCGTGTCTGGGCCTTTTAGCACTTGGGTTTTGCTAATGCTGCATACCCCGGTATCCAGATTCGGCAGAACCCGCCTGCCCCTAGGAACTCTCGAAGTTCCCTCCGTGTGGCTGGAGTTGGTAGGGCCATCGTGACCTGCTTCCTTTCCCAGCCCAGGACCTGTTTCCCTTGGGAAGTGAGGAATCCCAGATATCTAACCTGGGCCTGGCATACCTGTGCTTTCTTCCACGAGGCCCGGTACCCTGCCTCTGTCAGCAGTTCAAGGAGCTGCAGGTGCCCTCCCAGCGCCGGTCCAATGTGTATGTTGGGGGGGACTAGTAGGAGATCATCTACCTATTGTAGCAGCACTAGGTCCGTTTCTGTATCAGTAAACGGTTTGAAGTCTCTGGCCAGGGCCTCTCCGAAGATAGTAGATGAATTCTTAAATCCTTGTGGCCATCTGGTCCAGGTCAGTTGGGTCTTCGCGGCAGTGTGGGGGTCTTCCCATTCGAAAGCAACAAGTGTTGGGCTTGCCTTTGCAAGTCGGAGGCAGAAAAAGGCGTCCTTCAAGTCCAAACAGGTGAACCGGGTCGCTTCCGGCGGGAGCTGGCTGAGGAGCGTGTACGGGTTCGGTACCACGGGGTGCAGCGCGATTGTTGCCTGGTTCGCTGCTCGCAGGTCCTGTACCGGCCTGTGTCCGCTCCCATCTGGCTTCTTCACTGCCAGCAGGGGAGTGTTCCAGGGGGACTGGCCTGGGACAAGTGTCCCTTCCCTCAGGTGCTTCTGGATGACCTCTGTGATGCCCAGCCTGGCCTTCCTGGGGGTGGGGTACTTGCGGATCTGTTTCAGTCCAGCTCCCGGTTTCTGTTCTATAATTATAGGCGGATGGTTCCTGCCAATCCTGGCGGGTTGTCTTCTGCCCAGACCTTTGCGTATCTCTTTCAAAGGTCAATCCCCCTTCCTCTCCTTCCTTATATAGTCGATATTCTTTTTTTTTTTTTTTTTGTAAAGGTCCCTAGTGGGAACCGAACCTGGGATTCTCTGGTCCACAGGCCGACACTCCAACCACTGAGCCAAACCAGCCAGGGCACAGTTGATATTCTTCTTCCTGGGGAATTAAGACTGCTGTAAGGTGTGGGGTGCCAACTTGTAAGTGAGCTAAAGGAGATCTGGGCTCCTAGCTTAGAAAGCAGGTTGCGTCCCAGGAGCAGAACCGGGCACTCCGGCATGTACAGGAATTCGTGCTTTACCTGGTGGCCCCCGAGTTCTACAGTTCGGGCTTGGCAAAACTGTTTGGGGCCACTAGGCTGTTGGTGGCACCAGTGACAGAGATCTCGCACCCCGAGGGAGGTGCAACCGCTATCGTTACTACTGAATGTTCTGCCCCAGTATCTACCAAAAAGGGGAGGGTTTGGCCCCCTACTGTCATTTGGATCATGGCCTCATAGGGGCCGAGGCGTAGTGAGC
Source organism: Molossus molossus (assembly GCF_014108415.1). NCBI lineage: Eukaryota > Metazoa > Chordata > Mammalia > Chiroptera > Molossidae > Molossus > Molossus molossus. Next base: position 216,778,968 of record NW_023425344.1, on the reverse strand, counting down.
CCAATCTTCCCTAGTCCGAGTCGAGGCCTGCCAGACTGAGGATGGTAGGCCCCTGGGTCCCAGGTCCCTATTGCCTATCGGCCTGCCTTTTCTTCTTTCGGTTGGGACACTCTCTATTCCAGTGTCCCCTTTCTTTGCAGGATGCACATTGGTCTGGTTCCACACCCCAGTGTGTAGGCTTGTTTTTTCCTTCTGGCCACCGGCCTTTCCCGGGTGGCAGGGGCTTTCCTAGCGCAGCTGCTGGGAGGCTGCCTTTCTCTTCATTCTTTTCCAAGCCTCCCCCTCGGCCACCTCCTCTCTGTTATTGTACACCTTGTTGGCAATCTTTATTAGTTGGCTTATGTTCATTCCGGCAAAGCCCTTGAGTTTCTGAAGTTTCTTCCTGATGTCCGAGGCTGATTGGGAGATGAGCACCGTGTTAACCATTCTCTGGTTGTCTGGCCCTTCAGGACCGAACGGGGTGTATATCCGATAGGCCTCACACAGACGTTCATAGAAATCCCCAGGGCATTCATCAGGCCAGTGAGTCCCATTAGCTACCTTTGACATGTTAGTAGGACGTCGGGCCCCCGCCCAGATTCCGCGGAGAAGGGCATCCCTGTATCTCTGAGGCGCGGCCCTTCCTTCTTCTGCGTGGTGGTCCGTCAGGTGAGGTCTTTTTCTTCCACCTCAAGGGTGGGCCTGTACTTGGGCTCCTGGTCCCCGGGGCACTCACTGGTCCTGAAGCTGCACAGTCCCTGAAGCTGGACCCATTTGTTTCCCCCGGCAGCCCAGGTGGGGGGCGGACCTCGCCGACAGCTGGCCATGGAGCCCGGAATGGGCAGGGCCCCGAAATGGCCGAAGCGCAGGCCTCCCTCCCTCACAGGGCCCTGTGGAGCGCCCGCGGGGCCAGGAGGCGATCACCTGCTCGTGCCAGTCGGTTTCCGGGCAGGGAACCAAAATGTTACGGGAAAGACTCAGACCAAGCACCAGAGGAAGCGAAGAGGTTCCTTTATTCATGCATGTGGACCCAGACGAGGCAGGCTCCAAATTCTGGGCCCCGAGTTGTAGGGGCGCCTAGCTTTATAGCGGGCTGGGCGGGGCATTCTTCTGGCGCAAACGCAGTTAGCAACTTACAGAAGCAGGAAGCGAAGCAGTTGCGTCCTTTCTAAGATGGAAGCTCAAGTAAAATGGCCGTGTACTTCCTCTAGCAATAGAGAGAAAACACAAAGACTCAAACAGAAATGGCAGAAAGATCATCAGAGGCTTGCAGTTCGAGATGGTTTGCTCATTAGCACACTCTCTTCCTTCCCGGAGAACGACTCAACTGACGAAAAGGAAAATCCTAGAGTCTGGGAAAGTTAACGTAGTGGTACCACTACCAGACAGACCCTAATATTATGAGTTGCAGGAAGATGGAGAAATATTGATGATGTAAACCCGTACGTCTGGGGAGAAAAACCTCATAACTCCTGTCAAAAGAGAGAACCTCAAAAAAGTGAAAATTTTAGGCATCATCCTAGACTAACTACAACCCCAGCCACATCCACGCCGGCCACCGTTAACTCACAGCTACAGCATGACAAGCCACAGAAGGAAGCATTGACTACACATCTTTCTCTAAGAAACATCAAGCTAATCTTCCATCATGCCTCACATTCCTATTTGTCTCATTGCATCCAAAAGTCTAATTTATTCCAGTCATCCACTAATTCTCATTCCATACAGCAGTGGTAGTGTACATGCTCCAAGGGCTGACCCAATTAACAACCTCAATCTCCAAAATCTTTTACTGTGCTTTTTGCTGCTCCTGATCTAAAATTAGCGACCTTGCCTATAAGCTCAAGTTGCTCACTGAATTTGCCTTTACCTCCTTCCCTGAAAGAAAACCTGGAAGTCTCCAGAGGATATGTTATCTGCTGACATTCTTTCAAGAGAGGCTTCAGGAACAAGACATGAGTAGCTGCCCTCCTCGCTCCTCCTGGTCACTTGAAAAACATTGGTTCTCGCTCCTCTTTCCAAAACCTAGCTCCTTTGACATGGAGTCAATTCTCATGTGTAGTTATATTTTATAAAGTTACAGCGAATGCTCAATTCATGATTACTGAATCATATATGGGAAATTTGGGGTTAGGTTCCTGTGCACCTCTGGTCCCACAATTTTCCCTTCAAACATTTCAAATTAAGAAAATTAAAACAGACATACAAATTAACAGAATGGACCCAACTGAGAATCAACTTGATCAACTGGAAAATTGAACTAAAATATCTATTCAAAATATAGTCACATGGGCACACAGATGAAAAATATAAAAGAAGAGAAAAAAATGAACTATAAATATAGAAGTTCCAATATCTAATGATTTCCATAAGTCAACCACAGAGAAACTAGAAGAAAGAAATAACATAAAGAAATGTCTCTACGCCAAAACTCACATCTAGAGTTAAAGGTAATATAAACAGATGATTATAAATAATGAGAAACTTTAAAAGTTAGAAACATACCAGTGTTTTCTAACCTCGAAAAAAAATAGTTTGCCTACAAAGAAACAAAATTCAGATTAACATGTCATTTTGTTTAGGGGGAAAAAAATGCAAGAAGGCAATGAGCCTATGTCTTCGAAGTACTGAGAGAAATAATGATGGACCTCTTATAACTGGCGGCCTCCAGGTTGGCCCTCAATCACTCCCACCTCCTGGTATTCGTGCCCTTCTGTAATTCCTCTCTCCTGGAGCATGCGCTGGACTTTGTGAGTCACTTCCAGCTAAGAGAATACAACAGAAGTGGTGGGACGACACTTCTGAGATTAAGTTAATAAAGACTTTGCCCTCTGTCCTAGGGGCACGTTCTTTTCCTCTGAGGCTCAGCAGTTCTGAGGGAAGCCAGTTTCCATGCTGTGTGACACCCTGTGGAAAGGCTCCCTTAACCAGGAAAGAAAGGAGGCCTCCAGTCAAGAGCCTGCATTGAACTGAATCCTGCCCACAACCACGTCATGGACTTTGGAATGGGATCCTTTCCTTAGTGAGGTCTTTAGGTGTAACAACAGCTCAAGATGGCAGCTTTATTATAGACTCTTGAATGACTCTGACCCAGAGGCAACTATCAAAATTTCACCCAGATTCCTGACTCACAGAAATTGTGAGAAATAAATATTGTTTTAAGCCATTAAGTTTAGTCATAATTTGTTATGGAGCAATAGATAACTAATAGGCATTAGGTGTATTTGCAAAATAAAAACAGTTGGGAAACAAGAATTTAAAACCACAACCTTTCTGATAGAATTATTGAGGATGTGTTTCAGCCAATGAAAAACTAATCTAAGAAAGAGACATGAGAATCTAAATATAAAATTAAATTTTTAAGCAATAAAAGATATAAATATTTCTAAACAAGTGCCTAAAATAGAGTCATGAAACCTAAGACAACTGTTAAATGATTTAGAAGAAGCTGGAATAATAATATAACAATAAGAACAACCTAGAACTTAAGTTTCAGTGTTTTCAAGAAAACAGAATGTATAGGGCAGGGACAGAGAAGTATAGGGCAGGGGCTGAGAATTTTCTCCTCTTCAGGAGAGATCAAACAACTTCACTAATTATCTATAGTCATAAAAAGAGTCTTTTATAATGCTTATTTAAAATTAAATGGTAATAAACATTAGAAAATAACGCAAATAGGATATGTGACTATTAGATGGGGAGAAGGATGGAGAAAACCTATCATAGATCAAGAGAGAAAAGAAGGGGAAAATACTAGAAAAAGAAAACAAAAAATAGAGGGAAGGGAGCAGCGGAGGCAGGAAGAGATTAACCAAAGAATTTACATGCATATATGCATAATCCATGACACAGACAGCAGTGCAGTGAAGGCCTGGGGTGGGGGGCAGGAGCGGGGAGGAGAGGATTAATGGGGGGAAGAGGGGGGGAGTTGTAATACTTTCAACAATAAAGATAAAAGAAAAAAAAATAGTTCCAAGTGGTCACTGTAGTGAACAAAAGGAAGGAAGGAAGGAAGGAAGGAAGGAAGGAAGGAAGGAAGGAAGGAAGGAAGGAAGGAAGGAAGGAAGGAAGGAAGGAAGGAAGGAAGGAAGGAAGGAAGGAAGAATTGTCAGGAATAAGATCAATTATATCAGTTATTGTGATTGTGTTAAATGGCTATTATTTAAAGGTAGTTAGTCCTGGCCGGTTTGGCTCAGCGGTTACAGCATTGGCCCATGGTCCAGGTCCAGACAGACCAGAGTTTGGTTCCCACTAATGGCATGTACCTTGGCTGAAGTTTGTCCCCAACCCTGGCTGGGGTCATGCAGGAGGCGGCCACTCAATGTATCCCTTTCATGTCAATGTTTCTCTCCCTCCCACTCTGTCTGAACAAAAGTGAAAAAATGTCCCTGAGTGAGGATTAAAAATAAATAAAATAAAGACAGTGATTCTTTAATTGGATTTTTAAATGATCTATATACTCCTCACAAAAAGCACACAAAAATAATATGAAACAAAAATTCTTTTGTAGGTGAGAAAGAGTGAGGGGTAAAGATATGCCTGGCAAAAGGTAAAAAAATAATCAAGTACCAATATCAAAAACATATATAGTTTATTTGAGGTAAAAACAAATTGTAGACAGAGAAAAGAGGGTTATTTCATACTGATAAAGAAGATGTCATTACATATTATGCATCTAACAGCATAATAGTGACATACATGCAAAGCAAATCTGATACAATCACAAAGAGAAATGATAAATCCAGAAACATAGTGGAAGATTTAAATGAACCTTAATTGATACAACTGAAAAATTTGATTACCTTGTTCAAAAAAGAGATATTACACATTCTTTTCAAAAATGTTTTTAATGTTTACTGACATTAACTATGTGTTAGTCCAGAAAGATTATTTTATCCAAAAAGTGGAAACAATATTTTCTCACTGCAAAACAAGAATATTTGAAATTAACAACAAAATTAAATACAAAAAAACTATCCATTTAGAAACTGAAACTTTTATGTAAGTGATTTTAAAGGTGAAATCAACATAGAAATTACAAATTACAGAAAAGTTAAAGACAGTATGTCATCCAATAATGCTAAAGTCTAAGGTGCACCTTGTTTGGTATTTAGAGGAAATTATATAGATTTAACTATACTTATTAGAAACTAAGAAAGAAAAAAAACCTAGTATATGAACAACTAAATATCAGTGAGAACAAAGAAGTAGTAAAGATAAAAGTGGAAATTCATCATATTCAATATTGCAGGGTATGAAGAAATTAGGACTCTGTTCTTGCCTTTTGAGGGGGCCAATTGAGAAAACTATTAAAATTTCAAATGTGTATCTACTTATGCTTTTTGGAAACCACCCTATATTCATAGTCACCCCTGTCTCCACCTATAGTATAATGGAAGGCTGCTCATTCCAGCTTGGTTTTTAACAGCAACATTTGGGGAAGAGATTAATGCTCATCAGTAGGAGTGTGATTAAATAAATTATCTTATATTCATGTATAAAATATTCTGTAGTGGCGAAAGAATGATTGCTCTCCAGTCTGACAAATATCAGAGGTTTATTACTAAATGTAAAAAACTATGCAACAAAATAGTATTTGTAATATATTTCCATATAAAATCTTCAAATTATGTGTGTTAAGCATTTAAAAGTATCTTCATATAAAAATCTAGAATATACACCAAACCCTAAATAGTTCTTACCCTGTGAACTAAGGAATTAGGAGATGCTTTCAGTATTGAAATAAATAAATCTGTTTTTAAAACCACAAACTAAGCTTAACTTTTATCATTAAAAACAAGCAAAGAGCTTGGCCGGTGTTGCTTAGTGGTTGAGCATTGACCCATGCACCAAGAGGTCGCCGGTTCGAATCTCGGTCCGGACATGGCCAGGTTGTAGGCCTGATCCCCAGTGGGGGGCATGCAGGAGGCAGCTAATCGATGTTTCTCTCCCCCTCCTTTCCTTTCTCTCTAAAAAAAAAAAAAAAAAAAAAAAACCAATAAAGAAAAAAATTAAAACAAACAAACAAAAACCCTCATCCTAAACATTTCCTTGTCATGACAAAAGGCCTAGGCTCCTCCAGCCCTACTTCTTAACTCATAGTTTTCAGGGAATCATAAATTTTTAACCCCTGGTTTTTATTTGTTAAATGGAGAAATGAGAGCTGCCCTATATATCCAGAAGGATCACTGGAAAGAACAAATGGAACAATGAAGGCAACATGCTTCCAAAATCCACAAAATACTGTACACATGTCAGGGATACAAGAGTCTGGGTTAAAAGGGGATGTGAAATGCCTTCCAAAGAAATGGAAATAACATTATATAACTTGCAGATGGAGACACTGATTCTTCTGACAATGAAAAGTGTCAAAAAGAAATGTCTCAAACAAAGAAGCTGAAGAAGCTGTCAACCCTGAGAGGCAGGCTGATGGAGGAGAGGGTCATGGGGAAGGAGGCTGCTTGATTTAACTCCTGCGGAAGTCAACCAATCAACCCTTATTTTAAGTCAGTACCTCTTGAGTACGAGTATTGTTTTAAGAGTACAAACGGTCACAAAACTACTTTTGCAAGAGTATCTCCTCACTCCTATTGAAAACATTGAGGTTTGTTTTGTTTTTTATTGACTTTGTTGGGGTGACATTGGTTAATGAAGTTATGTAAGTGTACAATTCTATACTACATGATCTGTATATTGTATTGTGTGTTCACCACCCTTCCACTACCATATGTGAATTCTCCTTCCATTACCATTTATCCCCCTCTTTATCCTCTCTTATCCATCCCCACCCCCCTTTCCCTCTGGTAATCACCATACTATTGTTTGTCTATGCGTTTGGGTTTTATTTTATTTATTTTATTTTATATTAGCCAGAATTTGGAAACAGCCCAAGTACCCATCAGAAAAAGCTGTTATACATTTACACAACGGAATACTACTCAGCTGTTTAAAAAAAAAAAAAAAAAGGAAATCTTACCTTTTGTAATAGCGTGGATGGACCTGGAGAGTATTATGCTAAGTGAAATAAGACAGTGAGAGAAAGACAAATACCATATGATTTCACTTATATGTGAGATCTAATGAACAAAATAAACTAACAAACAAAATAGAAACAGACTCATAAATACAGAGAACAGACTGACAGCTGCCAGAGGGGAGAAGTTGGGGGGCTGGGTCAAAAAGGTAAAGGGGTTAAGCAAAAGTTTAGGTCTTAAAAGGTCACAAATAGACCCAAAATACCAACTCACTGGATTATTTTATCTTTTTTGGTAAGAAAAAATTTGCTTTTGTAGAGTAATCAGATTCCAGAAAACAGCAGAGGAGTGAGTTCTGTGAAGATTACTCAATTATGTGCAAATTTCCCCTGAAATTTATACCTCAGAGAAATCCTCCACAAGTGTCTCACTAACCCACAGCAATAAATACATATAGAATATTAATGTGCTGAGAAACAGTAAGTAGCTCTAAAGCTACATATCTTGATTAATACTTTTATTTTAAAATGACCTTGTTATACTTGGCCTCAGGACATTAAGCTTTCAGGTAGAGAGACAATAATATGTAATATATTGCAAGCCTATGAGGCAAAAACTATGAGTAGATTCCATTTACTGTACCACCTCCGGGCCAGTGGTGCTAAGTAAATGTTAAATTATTATAAAACTTGGCCTCAAAGGAAAGCCCTGTGAAAGGGAGAATAGATCATTCTGTAACCTTCACAGGAACATTTACAAGACTTCTGATGGTTGCTGCAAATATTTGAATAAAATGGAAAACTAAAAGGCTCCTTGGTGGTAAGATACACCTCGGCCTTTGAGACAAACTTTCAGATCTCCAGATGTGTGGGCTAGGACATCTTTAAGGTGCCCCGGTCAGAGCTCCAGACTCTAGCACAGTATTGGCGCACAACTGGCTCTCAATACCGTTTGTTCAATGAATGTTCAAACAATTCCAGAGGTCATAGATTTTTTTTCCTCTTCTCATTATCAACATCGTGGTGGAGACTTATCTTCATTGAAACCAAGGTCTTCCTGCAGTTCTGACCTTTCTCTACTGATTATATGTTCCAACCTTGGAGGCAGCAGCCAGGGAATGGACTAAGTAAGGAAGGAGGTGGGTGGAGCCTGGTAACTGGTGCTTTGCATCTCTGATAATGCCCTGGCGTGCTGATGGTAAGCCAGTACTACCTAACACCTTACTTAAGAGAAAACATCTACAAACAAAGGTTTTCAGGTACTAGACACTGGCAAAGTAGGTCAGAGGGGGTCGGGGCATCCAAAGGAAGAATAGAAGTTACAAGAGAAGTAACAAAGGACCACATATAGGCTCTGCCACACAGTTCAACATCTAAAATGAATTTATCAGTATTTACTTGTAGTTGAGCAAAATCTTCGAACAGCTCCAACTTCCTACCTTCTCCATTTGTCTCATGCCTCCATTATGTTGCCATTTATCCCAATTCATTGAAACATCAGCACATCTTTGACTTTCCCTTTCCCGGTACTTATTCAATCATTCATCTTTTGAGCATCTGCTATCAACCAGACTTCATGCTGTGTTCTACAGATGGTGCAGGCACAACCTCTACTCTCAAAAATGCACAATATAGCCCCCAAGGTATCACCCACCTTAGTCCTCACTAATAATTGTAATAGTCTCATAGGTATATTTTCATGTTCTTATATATCTTCATCTAACTCATTATTCATCCAAGAGCAGATTTATCTTTCTCTTCAGTATAGTATTTATTTGTATGAATACTTGATATTTCATGGTCTAGATACTTATACCGTGGCAGGCAATGCTAGATCCTATCTATTATACATTACTAAGAAGAAAACAAATGACTTTGTTTTCAGCAACTAGCCTCCCACAATTCCTAGCTTTCATTGCAGCTGAAGTAGTCATGTAACTGGTCAGTGAATGTACAAACAGAAGTTGCTTGGTGGGACTTCCATGAAAGCTCTTTGAAAAGAAGACTCGGATGGATTGTGTGTTTAACCTTTAATCCCTCCCTATCTTACTATCTGGAATGTGGACCTAATGCTGTAGGTGTTTCTTGTTATAACCATGAGATAAGAAGGTTCTGCACTAAAGACACAAGCCTAGAATGGCAAACAGAAACAGAGAACACGCTTGGGTCCCTGATGGCACCGGGAAGCTGTTGAACCTGTCCCAGACTGCCAAACTCTAGCTTCCTCCGACTCACAGATGAACATGATCCTAACTGACACCTGTGCCTCCTCCCAACCACACCTGTTTCACTCCTGCAATTGCCCCTTCTACCATCAAACTCATCTACTATTTACTTATTGTCAGCAAAATGGACCATGAACTCTGAACCTTTGATTCTTTCTTCCCTCCTACTGGACACAAGCACTATCTCCCTTCTTCCTGGGCACCAATGCCTACCCTCATTTGTAAGGACAAGGTCACAGGGTATAAAGAACATGAACTGTTCCTCTAGACTGGCCTTGCTTTAAATCCTAGCTCCTCAACTAAGTAACATGATGATCCTGGATCTTAACCTCATTCCAATCTTTAGTCTCTTTGTCTGTAAGATGGAGATGGCAGTATCTACCTCACAGGGTGGTTGTGAGCAGGCGTCAGGAAATTATAGCCCGTGGACCAAATCTGGTTCATGGCCTATTTTTGTAAATAAAGTTGTACTGAAACACAACCATATCCATGTGTTTTACCTATTGTCTATAACTGCCTTCATGCTACGTTGAGTTGCGGTAGAGACCCCGTAGCCAGCAAAGCCAGCATTGCACTCTGACCAGGAGCGCTGAGCACAGAGGAGGAAATGGGTGTTCAGAGCCTAGCACAGTGCTGTCAGGGAGCAGAACCCCAGCAAATGGCAATGGTGAGATGATGGATGGAGGGTGCAGGTGTCAGGGGAAATGCTGTCCAGGAGACGGATGGACCGGCTGCTTCTAAGTCTTCCAGGAAGTCATTAGAGATAGAATCGGGTTCTTAGTTCTCAGGTCCAGCAACAATTTGGTCAGTGCCCTGGGAATAGGATCTTTTCTTAGAGTCAATAAAGAACAACTAAGCTCGCAAGAGACTAATGGATAAAACAGTGTAAACTTGCTGCAGAAAACCCTTGGCATTTGTGGAAAGAAAAGTTATTTCAACTAATTGGAAGTAACTCTACTTGAGAGACAGTAACATGTCATTGCTTTTGTTAAGGAATGAATGTGCTTCCCTGGAGATAGAAGCAAGCTACTTGGCTAGTGAGGAAATCCACTAAGCACCTATGCGCATCTCAATGAGGCTCTTATTCCTCTGCTTATCACCACCTAATTGTTAAATCCTGGGATGTAATATAAAGAAGACTTTATTTCTAAGTAAAAAAAAAAAAAAAATTCCATGCTCCCCCAACATAACAGAAAAAAGAAAAACAACTGATTATGCTGTGACAGAAGTAAAAAGAAAATGAAGAAAAATCAAGCAAAATGATGTGTACTAACCAAAATAAGAAGGTTTTCTGTTACATATCTGAAGAGTGGAACTTTCTAATATATAGCCTCATTAGACATTTCCTAATGGAGAAAACTATAAACAATAAGTGGGGGGAAAGTACTATATTTTGTAAGAAAAACCATATGCTATAAGGGTATTTGCAAGTGTGGGATCTTGGAAGAGAAAAGAAGAGAGGGAGGAGGAAGAGAGTGAATGAGGAAGGGAGGCAGAGAGAGAAAGAGGAAAGAAGCAAAGGGAGGGGAGAGAGATGGAGGGAGGAGAGGGAGAGAGAGGGAAAGAGGGAGGGAGAGAGGGAGGCAGAAAGGGAAAGAATTCCTAACCAATACCTGGAGAGCAGGTTCTGGTGAAATGTCTCCCAAAACTGTTTTATTAAATGGTAATCTTGAAATATGCTTAAAAAAAGGGAAAAAAGGGATGTTATGTTCAAATACATATGCTTAATACCCATTCTCTCTTTTGGAGAAGCACCATGAATATTAGCACATCCAATGCTCTGAAAGGCCTTTAGGGGAAAAAATTACATAGTTGATTTGACCTAGCATTTTGTTCAATCAAACTGATTTCACCACAGTGACCTTTTAAACTTGGGAAGGTCTAAAGTGAGGCTCATGTAAGTGTTTTTAGTAAAATAGACCAACAACGTAGCCTTAAGCAAAACGTATCCAGAATTTCATGTTTTTTTAAAGATTATGTTCTTGTGCACAGTTGATCGGGTTAAATCTGATGAGCATTCAGTTGAGGGTTGAGTTCTGCTACTACCAGCAAACACACTTAACAAATTTCAACCTGGTCTCAACTAAATAAAATTATACTTCTTACCACTTTTATCTTTTCATTTTCCTCTCATTTCTCATACCGTGATATGTACAGATGGAACAAAATAGTTAAACCATGCTCAAATATCTCTGTCTAGACTAAAATAGCACTGTTTCAGAAAATGAACTGTTGGCAGTACATGTTGATGTATTCGTAACTGATGTGTGAAAATGTGAGTTTCTCAAAAGTCAAACATGCCGATGAGAACCTCTACATCAAGTATAGGAGGAGCTCAGATCAAGAGTTGGTCAGTGCTTCCTGAATATCAGGAAAGTCACTAATGAAAAGGTAAACCCTGGGCTGGTTTTGAAAGATAAGTCACCAATCCCCAGAGCAACAGAAAGGTGGAGAGGGGGACCTCAAGACAATACAAATACAGGCATGGTTCACAAAACAGCTGGATGTTTGCAGGGAACCCTTCAATCAGTCATGCAGCTCATAGCAGCTATTCCATATTGAGATTATTACATTAATATTTGATGTTGGAACGCAACATTTGATTAATTCTCCCAAATGTCCTCCATCACTTCTGGGCCACACAGCCCTGGGGCCACCTGCTGGAGGCTAATGCTGTCCTAAAACATCCTCTGGCTCTCTGCATAGACGTTTTCCAAAAACCCTGGGGTGAACATCTCAGCTGGGGAACACAGAATTCACACTTTCCAGGTCTTATCATTTGCCCAGTATAACCAGGGTTTCTCCACAAGTCACCAAGCAGCACAAAAAGTAAGAGTATCTGTAGTAAACTTGTTTGCTCTAGTTGTCATCACAGAACTAAAATTGAACTTGGACCCATGTTCCACACCTCCACTTATCTGTCCTTATTCTTCACCCAGTTGGCTATTCCCAGGTCTCTAGGGAGTTTCTCGCATTGCTCTGATGTGGTCCCCTCAACTAGCATTCAGGACATGTTTCCCCTTTCTTGCTCCACCTGCTGGTGGTCAAGTCTGTTGATGAAGCACCACTGTTGATGCCAAGGCACAGGGAAGGCTACTTCAGATCTGCTTGCTATGGCAGACAACGCACACTCATCAGTGCCAAAGCCTTAGCTCAACGCTGTGGTATGTCAGGGGAGTTTTTCCATGCCTCAGAATTTAAAAAATATTCTTCTATGCATTACAGCCCTGATGATACTGTATTAATTTCAGACTCATCCCCTTTTCTTATTCTCAACTCTTAGGGTTTCTTTACGGATAAGGTGACCATGTGTCCCGATTTGCCCCCAAATAGTCCTTGCTCATGCCTGTTGTCCTGGCTCAGTTGTCAACAGAGTGCCACTCTCAAAGGGGCCCTGGTTCAGGTGATAAGTTACATAGTCACCCCATCCACTCACGCATCCAGTGCATCTCATTCTTTCATCCTTCTAACTCCCTCAGTTAACTAGGTCCAGGCTCAAGTATCTCTGTACTGTGTTCTCTATTTAACTTCTGTAAATATACCTGGGTATACAAAAAGTGGGTATCAGTTACATTAATGATACATAAACATTACTATTAGCTATTTAAATCCCAATGTTAATTCTTTCGATTTACTCAGGCTTACCTATCCTCAATCCAAATAATTCAGGAGATCTGAAAATGGCAATATGGAATAATACTCAACTACCTAGTAATATTGGCCTGTCTTATTCAAGTGTTCAGAGTATAATCATGTAGGTAAACCGTAAAAATTCTAGTAATGATGCTTAAATGACTGGTTTTCCCATGAGGTTCTTCTCAAATCTGTACCCCACCCTTTCGTGTATCACAGTAACAGTCATGAAAGCATAATTAAAAGGTAGTGATAGGCCCTGGCTGGTATTGCTCAGCAGTTAGAACATCAGCCTGTGGACCAAAAGGTCACAGGTTTGAGTCTCAGTCAAGAGCACATACCTGGGTTGCAGGTTCAATCCCTGGCCCCAGTTGGGGTCATGCAGGAGGCAACCTATTGATGTGTCTCTCTCACTTCAATGTTTCTCCTCCCCCCTTCTCTCTTCCCTCTCTCCCTCCCTCCCTTCTATTCTGTCTAAAAATCAGTGGAAAAATATCATCGGGTGAGGATTTTTTTTAAAAAAGGTAGTGATGATCCAAGATTGTTTAAGTATATGACTTCAATGGCCATGTTGACGTCAAGATTTCCTACGAAATAAACTACCAACTCAAAACAAACATTGAAAACACCCTTGACATATCACATTTGGTTACATATAGGCTTATAAGTGTTTTAGTGAGAGATTCACCTAACCCATAGTTTCTCAATGTGGGCACTATTAACAGTTTGGACCACATAACACAGGTTGTTGGGGTGGTCTGTGCCATGTAGGATATTTACAGCATCCTTGGCCTCTGGCACACTAGATGCCAGCAGCAATTCCATCCTCTCTACACACCCCTGAGTGAGGTACCCCAATACTATATCTCGGGCTACTGCCAAGTGTACTCTGGGAGGCACAATGGTTCCAGTTGAGAACACTGGGATAATAGTCACAGAGGGACCTGACCCCTGACGCATCATTCAAGTAGCTGCAGAATCCTGTTAAACCCCAGTATCTCCTCTGGTGAGGGTTAATGTATTTCAGATCAACAGACGTCTGCTCAATGACTGCTGTGTACAAAATACTTTTCTAATATTGTGAGGGGTTTGAAAAACAAACAAATCTGAAATATAGTTCCTTTCATCGAGAACTTCAAAAGCTATCTCTATATGTGTTTATTTAATACCCTTTGGGAAATATAGTAATATATTTACTGAACATCTTAAGCATATTTATCGGAGTAACATGTTACCAAGTACCCCAGATAGAATGGTTTGAAAATCAGGTAAAAGCACAGAACTGACCCACATTATTCTGTTAATAAATATTTAATGAATAAGTAAATAAATTCATACACACTGCTAAAAGGAAGTCTTTGAAGGTGTTTTCAAGGAAATGGATTTTTTATGGGTTAAACATATGACTGAGAAATGCTGGTCTTTTTCTGGGGATTGAGAAAGGGCTTACCAAAAAGCCCGTACTTTAGCTTGGAATTTATGATATTTTTTCTCTGTAGTTTGATACTAAACTTGCATACATTGGAGAGTTCTCACATAACCAAAGGGATTGGTTAAAATCTGGTCTTTGAGGTATTAACCTCTTAAGAGTTACTTGTCAACTTCCCTAAGCAGGTTGGACTGACATCTAGATAAGACTGATTGGCATTTCGCCAGGGACAAAAGGAATATATAAATGAATGGTCAAGTCAATTAGGGGACCCAAGGAAAAACCTCATTTGAGCTTCATCATTTAGGAAGAAAATATGTCCTTAAAAGTTTTTTGATGTTTGTTTTTATTTGTTGTGTGTGTGTGTGTGTGTGTGTGTGGTGATGTTGTTTTTTTAAGAGAGAGAGAAAGAGAGAGAGAAACATCGGTGTGAGAGAGACATATTGGTTACTTCCTGTATGTGCCCAACCAAGAATCGAACCTGAAACCTAGGTATGTGCCCTGACTGGGAATCAAACCTGCAATCTTCCAGCGTACAGGACAATGCTCTAACCAACTGACCCACACCAATCAGGGCTGTCTGCAAAATGGTTTTTTGCTTTAACTTCTCAGTGTGCACTGAGAGTAAAGAATTATAAATGGGCTTTGGTGCCCTCAGTGTAGAAAGGGCCACAGAGTACATTCCATCTCTTCTAACTAAACTGCCTCTCATACAGTGGAGAAACTCTCAGATTTTCTTGCTGAGGTCTGACTAGCCAAAACACTCCAGGGTCTGACTCTCCACTGGTGCTATCCAGGCCCACCAAACATCCCAGTATCTCTTCATCGAGTAGCAGAGGACTTTTTCATCAGGAAAGAGGAAGGCACTAGCCCTGGGCTTAAATCAGGCAAAGGCAGCATATTTACAGAGCAAGATGGTCAGCATGCATTTGGCTTCAGGTTCTCGGGAAACGACTCATGGCAACAATATTATCCCCACCACTGGTGCAGTTGCACAGCATCCTGACACTCATGTTGTCAGGATGACAATGAACACACTCACGTTCATCATTATTTTTAATAGATCACTGAACTCATTTGGTGAAACTGATTTTTACTTAATATATATTGCCATCCATTAACGTAGACTCTTACCTTTGTGATTTTCTCTTTCAGTTTTTTCCTGAGAGAAGTCACTCCACTCAGACAAAAACATCAAAAGTTAGTGGAATACTGATGGGAGAATTTAAAAAATTATTCTTAAGATTGGATTAAATCTCAGTCAAAATTAGTTTCCCACTTTCATCTGTTCTTCAGGATGTACAGGAAGCAGGGGTGCTAGTGGGACTGGAAAGTCCTGGGGTGAGGTCATTTTTTTCTCACTAAGAACCCGGACTTCATAGCCTGTCAGCAAACAGAAGGTTTAGATATTTTGTGAAAATATCTCCTCAAAGTAGCCCATAGATTTCTGCCTGGGAACTGTTTGAGAAAGAAGACAGACTTCAGTCAGGGAAGCTGGTGACCGAGGAGGACAAGATGCCCTATTGCAGTGAATTTTTGAAACGTGCAACACCTGACTATTTCGTCAGGGGCACTGATCTCTTCTCCCAAAAAATGATCCCAAACAGCCAACACGACAACAGCCATCCGATGTGAATGAATCCAAATTATACCTATTTGTGTGTGTGTGTCAGATCAGCAAAAATATATATTTTTGGTGTGCCACAGAATTTTAGTCATTATTTTATGTGTGCCATGCAACGGTTGAACATTGCCGCTCCACAGGTTTTTTTGATTTGGCAGATCCTGCACCATCCCTGCTTCGTTCTGTCTCTTGTTTCTGGTGCGGCAGCTCCGTGGCGTGCGACCATGCTGAGTGTGTCCTTTGTGTGAGTGGGAATCTGTAATGTCAGGCCTGGCAGCGAAGGCACTGGTCCCCTTGCCCCACTGTTGTTGCCAGTGGAAAACGAGCTCACTGCCACATTGTGCGGGAACTACGGTTCCCTTCCAGGCTGAACCTCCGTTAGGTAAGAGAGATGCCAGTAAAGACCAATCCAAACCCACAATATTTAAACTAAACATATTTAACTAAAAATACTAAAGGGTGAAACACCAATCACCATGCAGTGATTTTTATGGAAGTTTTTCAAGACACAAAATTAACATTTAAAAAGCGAACTAAGCCTATGCTTATGTTAATTACAGTCACTATGTGATTAGGTGGCCAGTAATTTTACAGATGGGTGAAAACATCAGCACCAAATATTGTGTTGCGTTTCCCTTTGCCAAGGGGTAAAAGGGTATCTGTTCTCAAGGACAGCGCCATCTAGTGGTGAGATGAGCCCAAAAAGGTTTAATATACTGGAAGAACTGAATCATAAATTAGCCAAAATAATAAGCGCTGCCTAAAATATCATTTGAGAAATGTACACAGTTGAGTTAAAAAAAAAGATGAATTCATTAGGGGCCAATGTCTGTATGGAATATTGGAAAGCTTCATTAAAGAGAGATTAAAAGCTGGGCCTTCAAGTTGGCTAAAAGGAGAAAGGAAACTGTTTTTAGATGGGGGGGATGTCCATCCATCTAATTCTAATTCCCCATGTACTGTGCTCCCAGCCGCACCCTTTTCTAGGTCATAGGCCCACAGGGAAGACGGAACAGGTACAATCCCTGCCCTGGTGGAGTTAGTAGCCTGGTCCCCGAAAGCAGCAATTTCCAACCTCTTTCATCCCACGGCACACATAAACTAATTACTAAAGTCCTGAGTACACCAAAAAATACATTTTTGATCAATCTGACAAAAAAAAAAGTGCAATTATGATTCATTCACAGCAGACAGCTACTGTTGTATGGGTGTTGTCATTTTTTTTATTTGAAAATCTAAGGGAAAAGAGGTCACAGTACCCCTGACTAAATAGTCAGGTGTTGCATGTTTTACAAATTCTTGCAGCACACTGGTTGAAAATTGCTGCCCTATAGCATAGCCGAGGCAAGAGTTGGGGAGAGTGAACAGACCGGCAAGCACAAGTAGAAAGGTCCTGTAGGGACAGGATAGAAAATAAAAATAAACAAGTGTATTAGGATGAGATGGTAGGAGGTCTGCTATGAACCGTCCCCAAGGGTTGTAAGGTCAAGCAAATCTGGACACATGCCAATGCAGCTATCATTCTGACCCCTCAAACATGTTACATAGACAAAAGCAAGTAAAAATGGATAAGAGCAGGTGAGAAGTTGGGAAGAAATTATTTTTTAAAAAACACTTGAATTGGGGCAGGTGGGGGACAGATTTGTGCTAATTCCTAAAATCTGTTTTAAACACTTTTAAGATCAGCCAGCAGTCATTTTCTTCTTGATTGATCAAATTGATCCACGTTTAAATCTCTGTTCCTACGAGCTGTGTTAACACATTGTTTACCTTCACTGAGCCTCCACTGAGCCTAAACTGATAGAAAGACAGGGTTATTGTCAGGATTACCTAAGACAATGGATGTAATGCATCCGGCAGACAGAAGGTGCTCCCTATACATTTGCTCTTCTCCCTCCCTTCCTTCCACCTCGAATCACTGCCCAGCCCTGAGAAGTACACCCAGCCCCACCCAACGGATGGCAGAATGATCGACCAGGTTCACCAAGCCCTGGGGAATAGTCCAGTTTTGACAACCAAGCTGCCTCACTTGCACTGGATCCTGTAAAAGCGATCGCAGCTTCGCGAGCATAGGACTGTTCCCTCGTTCCCACCAGGCGTTTCCTGCTCTCATATAGCAGTTCCAACAGAGGGCTGAATGCAGGAGGGAGACACAGTAAAGACAGTTCTGAACCTTCCGAGCCAATCCACTGAATCGTGGGTAAGAGGAAGAGGCAATCAGATAACAGGTCATACTGTAAGAAGTGAGGTTAGGATTCAGAACCACATTCAAGGGTTTGAGGCCCCATGTTCTGCCCCGCGGTGTCATTCTGCTTGTGTGGAAAGAGATCTCCATTTATGTTTGGAATGTGTCAGTGTCTTACCACTCCCAGGCTGTACTTACAAGCCTGTTTTTAATTATAAAAGGAGATCATGATTAAGGAATATCAAAGGTATGTGATAAGGAGGTGATTTTTGGAAAGGAAGAGAAACTATACAGAGGTGCCCTGAAATTAGACTGGAACTAATTCTGCAGAAAAGAACCCCTTACACTGAACTGACGAAAATCACACCATGAGCAGATTCAATTGTAACTGGGGGGAAAGCTACTATTTTAATAAAATTTTGTGATAGCTTTTTGTTTGCTCCAGGTACAACTCACATTGAGGCTACACGTCTCGAAGTAGCTGCCCCCACCTCCCCGCCCCTCCCTTGACCCTGGACTCAGATCGCTCAGGGATGGTGAGGGCCTGATGAGCTTGCAATCTTTTTTTTTTCTTTTTCCTTAGAAATCAAACCAAAAAAGATTAATGAAGGTATGGTGACACAATTGAAGAGTAACAGTACTGATATCTAATACTAGTCTTTGTATTTCCTGTTCTATATTAAATTTCTCAACAGACAATAAGTACTTTTTTAAATATAGTTTTAAAAAAATATATGTATTTATCCTGGAATTATAGGGGTAGCAAAGCATTAACAATAAAAGTAAAAGAAATGTAAGTAAAACGATAAAAGTGTCTCAGATTTTTACAAATTAAGACATAAAAGTTTATTAAGCCTGACCCAGGGTAAAAGAGCCATGTGTAGGTTATGGGCCAGGCCATGTAAAACTTTATTATAGGACACAGTCCCATTGTTTTGTTTAACTTAAAATTTGGTGGTTTGTTCATGATCATATCCCAATGGAGAGGAAGGAAAGAGTTCTTTCTTCTACTCTCATAATGAAATTTGTAAAAATGACCATATAAAGCTAAAGTGGAATGAGTATAGTGATGTTCTTTATGTGAAGACACTGGCAAAACCCAGTCTTCTGCAGCAAAAGTTAACTAAAGACTCATGCCAGCCGGTGGGGCTCAGGGGATTGAGCGTCCTCCCATGGACTGAGGTTGCTGTGCGGTTCCATCGGGGTACATGACCTAGTGGGGGCTCCATCCCCAGTAGGGGGCGTGCAGGAGGCGGCCAATAGATGTTTCTCTCTCGTTGATGTTTCTATCTCTCTCTCCCTTCCTCTCTCTAAAACTTCAATGAAAACAGGAGGAAGAGGAGCAGGAGGAGGAGAGGAAAGGGCTGAGGGGATGTGGTGAGGGCACGGAGGCCGGGAGAGGGGGAGGGGAGGGCTGCAGAGCTCCCTGAGAAGGGCTCCAGGACGGATGTGCCCACTCCCACGCGGTGAGCCCTGTTCTCCCAAACTCAGGAAGGTGAGGCAGGAAGAGGGGCCTTGTTCCGGGAGGCCCACCCCTAGTGCACAGTGGCCAAGTGCCCTGTCCCTTGACTGAACCTGCCGCCCCAAACTATTCCCTCTCTCTACCCCTCTTTTTCTCACCCTATCTTGGCCTGGAGAAGGCTTCTCAGTTTCTGTTCCTTGGGGTAGGGGAAGGCGCCAGGCATCCTGGCTCCAGGGGGAACCCCGATCAGGCCCCTCACCCTAGTTCACTGGACCAGACATCCCCCGTCAAACCTGGGACCGACTCGGGCTGAAAGGCAGCGAGCAGTCCAGGAGACCGCAGCACCTCCACAGCCTCCAAGACACCCTCAAACGTGTTCAGTGCTTACTGAGCCCCTGGTGGGAACAGCCTGGTGCTGAAGACTCCGGAGGAATGTGACACCCAGTCCCTGCTCCGGGACGCTTACCCTCCAGCCACTGAGAGAAGGCCCCCCATGGACTCCCATTCAAGAAAAAGGCCAGGCCGGATGTGACTAAGGGTAAAGAGTGTGGGCAAAGGGGTTCAGACAAGTACCAACTCAACACTCACTTGAGCTGAAACTGGAGGGCTTAGCTGTTGAGAACAAAACTCAGGAAGCCCTGTTTCATGAACAAAGTGCAGAAGGCTCGGGAGATCGGCCTCCAGGCTCGTCTGCAGGGAACTGTTCCACCCTAAATCATACCTTACAAGGTGTTGTCTTCTTCCTCTTTTTTAATCCTCACCTGAGGACATTTCTGCATTTATGTTCAGACAGTGTGGGAGGGAGGAAGAGAGAGAGAAACATGGACAAGAAAGAAACACATCCAGTGGTTGCCACCCACATGACCCCAACCAGGCCTGGGGACAAACTGCAACTGAGGTACGTGCCCTTAACAGGAATGGAAGCCGGGACTCTCTGGTCCACAGGCCAATGCTCTAACTGCTGAGCCAAGCCAGTCAGGACTCTTCTTTTTTTACCATTGATTTTTTAGTTAGTGTGGAAGGGAAGGTGTGAGGGAGGGAGGGAGAGAGAGATTATAAAAATAAAATAAAATAAAATAAAATAAAATAAAATAAAAAATAAAAAATCAATGAAAACATATTTTTAAAAAAATATGTTCAGCCACCCAGCCTGCTCCTGGGGAGCAGCCACTTATGACATGTGAAGTGCTTTGGAAGAAACCCTCCTTCCTACACTATCTGTAGGCTTCAGCAGGATGGGGGAGAAAAGTACACTGGAATCACTAAATCTGGATTGAAGTCTGTCTGATGGAATTGCTTATCTGCGTGACCGTGGGCCAGTCATTCAACTTCTCCAGAACTGCTATCTCCTCTATGACATGGGAGGACTGAGCAAGAGGTAATGCCCCCCAGAACTCTGTGAGACTGTGGGTTTGGGGAGAACACGGAGAAGGATCCTGTCGACTGGCATATTTGAGGAGAGAATGTGCATCATCAACAGAGACGTCTGCCCACGGCTGATTATGCAACTCTTTCTAATGTCTGCAGTAAAGCCTCTTGCCAATGTCCATCTGGCTTTAAATTCAATAACAAAATCAACAACCAACAAACTTCAGAGGTTATATAATACCAGGCAGGCCTAGTTCAAACCTTGCTTTTCATTTCCAGTGTGAGTTTCTGGGACTTAGGAGTAGGAGAAGCAAATACTCAGCAAATATCTAAGAAGCCCATGCTACCATGCAGGCACCGAGCTCCTCTGTGCTAATTGCTGTGGAAGTGCCACCAACCTGATAGGCGTCATCTCTGCCCTCAGAGAATTCACACTCTAGGCAGAAAGAGCCGGACACACTTGTAAGCAGGATAAATGCCTGCAGAGAGGTTTGCATCAATGCTAACACAGAGGTGAAGTGCGGATTCTGGGAAATCAATGTGGTTATTGGGAGGAGGCGACAATGGAACTAAGCCTGGAGTATGTGTGCACTGCTGTTCAATAAAATGTTATCAGTCAACTGATCTCTGAAAATTGACTTGTGAGGCTGGTGGTGAGGCTGAGGGCATCAGGCTAGGGGAGGGTGAAGGAAAGCAGGTGAGGAGAAAGCTGGCCATCACAGCATGTTACGAAAGAACAGCTAGCAGCTGGAGGTTAGTTTCTTACAATTATGATGTCTCCAGTTCCAGGTTTTGGAAAGTATCAGTTTATCATCAAGCACTTGAGGATGCTTAATAAACACTTCTTAAAATTAATGGGGGCTTTGAATGTGCCTTTTTCAAAGTAGAGAGTGCATTTAGAAAGGGTAGAACCTAAAACCCTATACTCGACAGGAGAGAGGCAGAAAGAGTGGAATAATGTCTTGGAGCTTCAGAAAGCATTGTTTTTTCATATGTGAGCAAAGAGAACAGAAGGCATGATGCAAAGAATGGGAGGAATTAATGGTTTGAGACGTGTCATTAAGGATGCTTTGCTACAACAGACTTATAATGCAACTTCACAGAACGCCCCTTAGGGATCATCCCATTCCCTGGTTTTCTAACTTTTGTTCAAATAAAGCTTTAATAAGAGCCTCAACATCCAAATCCAATATACTGAGAGAAACTGGCTTGGTTGAAATTGTGGGATGGGTCTGAAACTTTGCCCAGTATCCAACCATCCACGCCATTTGCAAGCTGCCCCTGAGACCTTACCCCAAAACCCTAGGGCTCAGCAGAACTCAATTTGCAAAACAATCACATGATCTACCTCTCCTTTTAGGAGTAAAGCTCTGTACCACCTTTAATTTTTAATTTAATTTACACATTTAATTTCATTTTCAAGAAATTGAGTTTTAGTTTGCCTAAAAATCAAGAATACTAGTGAACTTTTATTTGACTATAAAATCCAACATTGCTGAAATAATGAGCTCACTGTCAAATCCTTCTTCTTTACCCAGAGAAGTAATCTGGCTAAGATGACGAGAGAGACAGGCATGGAATCCAGGTCTCTTGGCTCAGACCACTCTGTTCTGTTGCCTCTGCCCAGATCATAAACCAACCACAGGTACACACATTAACCAATGCATTGTATATAGTCTCTCTCTCTCTCTCTCTTTCTAATTTGCAGATTTTTTGCTAAATTGAGAATCGGAGAAGTTATTGGCTTTTTTCTAGTTGAGGTTCAAGGCTCAGGGGAAAAATGAATAAGCAGTAAACACCCAATGACACATTCTTCATACACACTCCTGCTAAGAGAGCTCAATTGACTCATTCTCCTTAAACAAGCCAGGAAATTAAAGCAAAATGGTACCTTTTTCTAAAGAAGAGACTTCAAATACCTATAGCTAGTTTGAGTTCTTGACCAGTCAGTTTTGTTTTTATGTAAGAGAAAGTACTCTGCTGTCTGAAACAAAAAAGAGAATT
Source organism: Molossus molossus (assembly GCF_014108415.1). Taxonomy (NCBI): domain Eukaryota; kingdom Metazoa; phylum Chordata; class Mammalia; order Chiroptera; family Molossidae; genus Molossus; species Molossus molossus. The sequence goes on along the minus strand of NW_023425344.1, from coordinate 216,756,086 downwards.
CAATGAAAATGTGAGTATATGACCTAGAGAGTATTATGCTAAGTGAAACAAGCCAAGCAGAGAAAGACAAATATCACATGACCCAAATAGCACATGATCTCACTTATTTGTGGACTATAATGAACTAAACAAACTGCTGAACAAAATTACCCCAGAGACATGGAGGTGGGGTACAGACTGACAAGCCTCAGGGGAGTGGGGTGGCTTGTGGGGGAAGAGATAAACCACAGAACTTACATGCATGTATGCATGACCAATGAACATAGACAACAAAGCTGGGGATGGGACAGGAGGAAGGGGAGTAGGGTGTCAATGGGGGGGAAATGAGAAACATCTGTAACAAAAACAAATTAATAAATAAAAAATTTAGAAAAAGAAAACGTGAGTATAGGTTTCAGGACGATCCAGCAGGAACCAGAGACTGGCCACTGGGTGTTAATGTATCAACACAGCAAGGTGCTGCCCCAGCTCCAGCCTCAGCCATCTTTTCTCCACGGGCCACACATTCTCGATTCCTTGCCAAGTAGAAACATCCAAATAGCCGAGCTTGGGCCCAATGGCCATACCTTTCTGACATGGAACAGGAAAGGTTTCTGACCTCTTACTCATAGCCACACAATGGGAGATTCTCCAAAGTCAAAAAGGGGATTCAGAGGCTTAGACAGACAGATTACATTATTCACCATTTAATTATAGATGAAAGTACGATATTCCAACTATCGATAAAGGTAAGAAAGAAGAGTAGAAATTTCAAGTCTAGAAGAATTAAAATTCCTGGACCAAAGGGAACAGGAGGAAAGATGTTTTAAGGCTTCAGTACGTTCATTCTGTAGAACAATTTTATCTGAAGTGTGACTTATACAATACACCCTCTCTCATGAGATACTCGTCATGCATCTCTATTTGGGAGACTCAGAATGCTACACAGCACATTAAAGATTCTTAAAGCTTATTTCATTCATCATTTTCCCCACTTCTTTACCATTGAGCCCATGACACCCACAGAATCAATTTTCCAAAGAACATACTTTGAGAAATAGAATTTCTGGTGAAAGAAGCAACCCCTTTCATGCTGTGAAATGTGTAGGGCAATTTCATAGAAGCTAAGACCCTCTGGTTAGGGGGTCTTAAGTCCTTGCAGTAACTTAACTGATAATCATTATTCATTCATTCTTTGATTCCATGGAAGTTATAGCAGCTAATCAGATGGCAGACCTTTCCCAAGATAAGGGCAGGTTAAGAACTTTAATTGACCTTGAGGGCCATCTCTAAAGGTCAACAAGTAAGTGGTAACTCTTCTCTCCCACCTCAATTAGCAGAGTTTGATAGACCATCAGAAGCCCCCTTGAAAAGGACATAGAAATTACAGGGGAAATGCTGGAGCTTTGGGCTGTATGAGAAAGTGCTATTCTCCATTCCCTAGTCTGTAGGAGCCCACAGCCCATGTGCCCTACATTCAACCAGCAATTCAATTCAGACTTCATGTTGGCCATTTCTTTGTCACCAAGAATATGACAGCTGAGAGCATGAGAGAGCGTTGAAATCACTTCCTTTCATTTTTACCCCTTTAATTAAACAGAGATGAAAAATTAATCCCTAGCAGGAGCACAGTCTGAGAGTGAGAGGTATCAAGTGTTTTATCATCACATCCCGCCGGCAACTCCGTACTTGGCTTTGTATCCAGGCAGCAGATTATTGTAGCTTGCCCAACAAACATGATTAATAACTCAGCCAGAGCTTTTGTGCTGGACACAGTGTTTGCCAAAAATGGCAGAACTCAGTGAAGAAGGGGGCACTGCAGTGACAGTTACTTCTCTGCCACTTGACCCTTTTTTGTAATTAATAAACAAACTTAATTATGTAGCAAATATCCAGTGACATGATTTTCCTCCCTCTTTTAAGTGATGATTGCTGATGCTGAGATGATTTTCACAGCTCCAAAAGAAAGCAAAGGAAATATGGTGATCTCTCAAAATGCAGTTTCCACATTCAATATTGGCAGCCCGAGACCCGTCAGGCTCAGAGCCTTTATCGCTGTGCACGGGAGGCACAGGACGCTAAGTGCGTCTGTCAGGGAGCAGAGAAGCCGTCAATCTCTGCTCCACCTGCTCTCCCTTTATCTGATACCATTTGAAAACTTGCTGTGGCAGACATTTTTTAAAATCTTGAGGCCATACTATCTCCAGACACTCTCCAAATGAGGTGGCTTGTTGGTGACACAGTCCAGGTTCTGTGGCTATATCTGCTGCTAAATCATTCTTTCAATTGTTCCCTTTTTCTCCCACTTTGGTACAGTTTGTTCCTTCCTGTTTCGTGTGGTTGCTTCCCTGCTGAGGCAGCCTCCAAGCAGCAGCTGTGATACCACCCACCAGCATCCCAACAATGTCAACCGACACAAGTAAACAGGTTACGTGATCCGACCCCTCCTACACACGTGCCAAGAAATGCTGGGGATGCAGATTTCAGCTGCAGGATGCCCCTAAGGGAACTGCAGACCCACACGAGGGAGGCGACATCCTGCCTGGTTTGATTTTGAGGGAATAATCACTTTATTTATAAAGTTTTCCCTCCTACCACTGCCCTGGAAGCAGTCACAATAGTGACTAGATAAAAACGTTAATTAAGACATCATAAGCCCGCCTGAAGGCACAGGAATAAAAATAAAGGAGGAATTTGCAAAAGTGGGAGAGGCTTTCAAACGGGTTGCCTAAGGAGAAATAATGCATAAAAGAGAGCTACTTGAGAGCAGGGTGTCCAAGTCCGAGAGCTCCAAGGCAGCATCCCGGCAGGCAGCCCGGACCTCTGCCAGGAGGGAGGAGCTGGAAAGAGAAGCACAGGCAGGTACTGTAGGGCACATGTGATTAGACTGCTGGGTCTGCCATGACTCTCGAAGGAACGAGCCAGGGGTGCACTGACAGGGAGGGGCCTGAATGCTCTTTCATCCCCTCTACAAGGGAGTAGTGCTGACCAGGAAAGCCCATTTCAATATTTGCATAACTCTCTGTGTAAAAATAATTGTCTAATGGACTCCAAAGTAAGCATTAATATCTTAACTCTAAACTTACAACCATCAGATAGATGTCCTTCCGGCCTTCAAGTGATGGTTATTTCCCCAGCAGAAAGATGAAATCAATCAATCAGTTATCAGGGCAATAACATATTCTTCAACAATATTGGGTGTAAAAATGGGTGATTGTCCGTACGTACACACAAACGTATGCGACTCAGTTATTTCTTGCTCTGACTCATTAATATCAAAAGCCTTAAAATGTGATCCATCACATACAGCCAAGGGGAAATGATAATAAGTAAAACACCCCAGGAAAGACTGCCATTGATTATTGCCCCTTAAATATTTTCACCCCGTTGGGGAAAATAAAATTCTAGTTCTTCTAAATAAAGCAATGAATCATGTTTCAAGTACTTCTGCAAATAGAAAATCATCCAACAATTTTATTTAGGAGTACTATGAATTTTCAGAGCTATTATGTATTATAACATGTGTTGTGGTCCACTCACCAAGAGTAACAATTAGGAGGAAAATAAACACATCTCAATAATATTTTCATTAATTTGTAGCAATATATAGAAAAACTGGGCTTCATTCAGACATTTATGCAAGATGGCCTTGTTGTGGCAGAAATTCGGTCGGCGGGAAGAGACAGGCTGCACACACTTGGAGGATCAGAAAATGACTGTTCAATGTGCACCGGTGCTGGCCCAGCAGAGTCACCTCCACAGGCTGAGCCCGAGCCCAGGTTCCAGGCACCATTTATACATGATAAGCTTCTGTGTATTTGGGGGCTTTCCAGTTCCACTGTAGTTTAGGCGGTTGGCGGATGTAAGGGAATTACAAAAGCCAGGGCCCGAGTCTCTGCACTGCCTAAGGGGCTGCACCCGGCTTGCCTTCTCAACCTCTCCACCTGGCCCACTCTAGGCATTTCTATATTGGTGCTAATGATCGAGTAGGAGCTACCTAGTCCCGCTATCTGAAGAACCTAGAATAATTGTTCCTTAATATAACTAAAGGCTTTCTTGATAATGAGTCTCTCATTCTGTAATGAGAAATGTAAGGCTAATTATCCACACTTCATACACAGTGACCTAAACAGCCTTACAACAGGTTCAAACCTCAGATTGCTGCTCATCATTACTCAGGGACCTCAGCCAGGGTAATTGTCTCTATATTGATCCAACCTGTGTGTTTCTCATTATTCTTGTCCCGAGTGAGCTCTGAGTTTTGTTGAGATGCCAGTTTCTTGTGTTGGGGCCTCTCTTACTGCATCCAAGCCTCTGCTTTGCACTTCCTCGGGGCGCGAGCCCTGGTTACTGAGTCGTGAATAATGGAAGTGCCTGTGCGGTGCTGGGCTGTGCCTCTGATCGGAACCCTCTGCCTGGCTGCTCACCGTGACCCGGCCTGTGGCTCTGGAGGCTGTGGTCACCCGTGTGCCTCCCTCAGTGTGAACTTAAGCGAGGCCTCACTGACCCCACAAACATGCCCTTCATGACCATGTCCTGAGAGCAAATGGTGTCCAGCGTGAGAGACTCACAACTAAGAATCATGAGGCTATTTTTTGCTCCTAGGTAAACAGAGAAATCCAGGTCTTAAGGAAATTATGCCAGTTCTGATTAAAGAAAACAAACCCAAAGTGTGGCTCAAGACTTCACATCACGTGTGAGTATATCAACAACACACAGCAGAGGCAATTATTTATTTAGGGTTGGGGGGGGGGGTGGAGTGGGCTATTATCAGCACCCTATATAAAGATAAAACTTAATCTCATTCCAAGTTGCCCCTAAAATCCAAATTCACTGAATTCCAAAGAGAAGTTCATTTTCTAAGATAAATGCCTAATCTTGTCTTTGATTTATTGTGATTTCTGTCAATACATACCCTCTTAGATTGAATAGTGTCAGGTGTTATGTGAAACTGTGAGTCTGATAAAACAAACCATACATAAAAGCCAATGTCGTGATTTTAAACTCGTATCTTAATAGTAGTAAGTTATTCCCAGCTACTTGAGAGCTATGGGTTACATGGACGTAACTGTAATATTAACAGCAATTGTAGTGATGACCATCAGCAAAGAGAAAACTGGCTTTTGCAGTGACGCTCAAATTCAAAGATGTTGTGAGCCCCTGCTCTGTGCTGGAAAGCATGCCCAGCGCTGAGGAAACAGCTCAGGCCCTCCCTCTGATGGCCCCCAGACAGCTGTGAAACCAAAGAGTAAGCAACAGTTACAAACACAACAATAAGTACAGCATTGGTCAGAAACATATTTGGCAGCACAAAACCCAATTAACAGGGGCTTTAAGAGGAAGGGATTTATTTGCCTCATTTAACAAGAAATCTGAAAATAGTCTGCCCAGGGATGATGCCATGGCATCAGGAACCCAGGTTCTTTTTACATTTTCACTTCATCATCCTTTGGATAAGTGTTTTAGATTCATGGTCGCAAAATGGCATAACTAGCACCATACATTGTGTCAACATTCCAGGAAAATAAATAGAAGAGACAAAGGCCAAAGAGAAGTATACCAGTCGATCTGGACTTTTTCACAACAAACAATCTGAGTTTGAAAATGGGCCGAGGACCTGAATAGACACTTCTCCAAAGAGGACATACAGATTGCCAATGGGCATATGAAAAATGCTCAATGTCATTAATCAAATGCAAATTAAAACCATAATGAGATATCCTCTCACACATGTTAGAATGGCTAGTATCAAAAAGTCAAATAACGAGTGTTTGTGAGGATGTGGAAAAATGAGAACCTTCATATTCTATCAGTGGGATTGTAAATTGATGCAACCACTATGGGAAATAGTATGGAGGTTCTTCAAAAAAATTAAAAAATAGGACTACCATAGAACCCAGTAATTTCATTCCTGGCATTTATCCAAAGAAAACAAAAACACTGCCTTGAAAAGGTATATGCACCCCTATGTTCATTTCACTATTATTTACAATAGGAGATAGAAGCAATTGGTAGATGAATGAATAAAGAAGATGTGGTCTATGTATATACAATAGCATATTATTTGGCAATAAAAAGAATGAAATCTTGCCATTTGTGACAACATGGGTAGACCGAGAGGGTATTATGCTAAGCAAAATAAGTCAGACAGAGAAAAAGACAAATACCACATAATTTGACATATGTGGAATCTTAAAAAGAAAACGCAGACTCATAGATACAGAAAACAAACTAATGGTTATTAGAGAGGAGGAGGGTTGGGTGATGGATGGAAAAGGTGAAGGGGAATAAAAGGCACAAATTTCCACTTATAAAATTAGAAAGTCAGGAGAATATAGAGTGCAGCACAGGTAATACAGTCCATAATATCGTGATAACTTTGCATGATAACAAATGGTTACTAGACTTATTGTGGTGATCACTTTTATTGTGTATGAAAGTAGAATCACTATGTTGTACACCTGAAACTAATATAATATTGTAAGTCAACTAGATTTCTTTTTTTTTCACCCTCACCCGAGGACATTTTTGCATTCATCTTCAGATAGAGCAGGAGGGAGAGAGGGAGGAAGAGAGAGAAACATCAATGTGGGAGAGACACATCAAGTGGTTGCTACCCACACAACCCCAACTGGGCTGGGGACACACTGCAACTGTGGGAACCAAACCTGGGACTCTCTGGTCCGCAGGCCGACACCCAAACTGGCCAGGGCACGACTATATTTCAATTTTTTTTTTAAAAAGTTTACCCAGAAGCTCTATCTAAAAACGTCTACATTTCAGTTGCCAGAAATGGGTCAGTTCCCTGTCAGCAAGGTCGTATGGGAAGAGAAGGGTTTTAGTTTTGCCATGATGGGTTCTAACAGATGAGGATGTGGAGAAGCACAAGAGAAGAGCAACTGGGTAGCAACTAGCACCATCTACGGCCGGAGCTAAGGAAACCCCCAAGGACTACTCAATGCAGATCAGGGACGTCTCTCCAGAGGAAAGACAGGGTTGGTATCGAACTGCTACCAAGAGCACTGAGAGGCAGAATGAGAAGAAACGGGAGGCACAAAGGGCATTCCAAAGGACACAGTTCAGCATGACTGGAACTCAGGCATGGCACGGAGGGGACGAGATGAGACTAGAGGAACGTGCAAGACCACAGATGGGTAGGCATGTGAAATGTTGTACAGTTTTGTGGACTGTGCCGGACTAGTTTGGGCTTTCCTGTGGAGTTGAACACACGTCATCGAATCACAGTAAGTCTGTAGTTGACGCTCCAGCCTTGCCTCACGGCCTCCGGTGGAGGGGCCTCTCCCGCACCTCCACTGCAGTAGTGAAGCGGATACTTTAGTTTCTTCCGTCTCATGCCTCTCACAGTTACTTCTCAGCCCAGTTCTCTAAAATCTCAATGGTTAGTGACTTCCTGTCTCCTGCCGCAGGGTCCCTCAGTCATGCTGTTTCATCCCTTGCTGGTGCTCCCCCTCAGCCACAGCCTCTCCATTCTTCCCCCATCCAGTGAGCACACAGGTGCAGGGCGACCTGGAGCCGGTCCAGGCTGGTGACGGGCTCTGCCCCATTCTACCTATGGTTGTGTGGCAAGCATGCCTCTCGAGAGCATTTTGTATACCTACTTGTTATTTTTCATTAGAAATAGATGTGGTTGGGAACTCACTGCCTGGCACTGTCGTCCTGCAGAAATTGGACAGAACTCTCCAGTGTTTCCAAAACAAAACTCTGCCTTAATTGCTTCTAGCAAAATATTTGAAAATAAAATCCAAAAAGCAAGGCAAGTATACAGCTGACATTGACAGTCCCCAAGCTGACACATTTGCCTGGTTAAAGAACCTATGTCAGAAAGAAGTGAAAATAGAAATTCAAGCCGTGTGATCCTTACCTGGGCGTGGTCTCTGGATTTGTGGAGAAAGCTTATTAGTATATTCCTTAGCCTCTCTTGATTGGAAAACACAGGGTACAGCTGTACGAGCATTGTTCAGACAGCTTCCAGGAATATCAGCAGAGAATGGCAATGTCAAATAGTAGCTTTAACGAGAGCATTGTCACTCAGATAGGAAACTCACACATACTGGGTGTGAGGTGGAACATGTGGAAAGAACTGCATAGAAATAAACGCAGAGTGTGCAGACGAAGGTTGAGATGAACCTCTTTCACCACAGGGATGGAAACCAAACAGAAGCACCCTGGATCTCACCCTCTGCTTAAATACAACACACACAGATATTCTTGGAAAATGTCCCCACCAATGACTTCCAATTCCACTATAAGTAAATTTTTAACATCAGTTGTGTGAGTTTCTATTAATGGGCATGATAAATGAGTTCGCAAGTCAGCTGTCATGCCGTTTGGGCATTGCACTGTCATGCTAGACAACTACCTAACAGACATGCATTTCTGTCATCTCTGATTCTTCTAGAAGACAGGATGTATGAGTGAAGGATCCTAGAAAAGGGAACCTAACAGAGGTACCCACTCATTTCTGCTGAATTCACCATGCTGTCTGCCGATTCATGTGGATAATTTGCAGTTGTTCTTAACAAGTAAGAAACAACACTTGGTCTTATCCCCAGGATCATTCTAGTGAACAATGCTGACCAGCAAACCTTTCTTTCCTGGAACTTTTCCTCTTAATTATGCCTCTCCCCTCCCTTTGGTAATGTAGTTGCCTCCTTCTTTTGCCTTCTTTCCTATCCAAAATCCCTTCAACACTGGATTTCAAAATATGTATAACCACATATGCCACAGGGAAGACGCGGTCCCCATGCACAGGCGCTGGGACGGCAGTGCTAGCCTCAGACGGCCTGCATTTGAATCCCAGCTCTGTGGTGATTTGGAGCAAGTCCATGGACCTCTCCTAGGCCTCGGTTTACTCTTCTGAAATGGGATGGTGGACAATCTCACCCACTGCAGAGAGCTGTTATGAGGACTGAAGGAGTGACTGAAAAATAGCCTTGCGCAGCGTGATCCCAATAAATGAGGCTATTCATGTATTCAGTCATTTCTATATCATGGTACCTCGTCCCATGGTATTTGCCTTGTACGCCTTATTTCCAATTGGAATGAAGGAAAGGTTAAGCAGAGAAATCTTTGGTGGAGTGAGAAAGTAGGCTATACTGCTTAAATATAAAGCTAAAACAAACACTGCAAGTAAAACCTACGTTAAATCAATGTCTTGAAGTGTGTGTTGAGTATGGCCGGGGAGAAAGGTTTTCAAAAGACATATGGTATCTTATAGGATCCAGTAATAATTCATGGTTTTACCTCTATTCCCCCCCCCAAGTTAGTTATTTTATTTATTATAAAATTTTTTAATGTTGACATTATTGCAGGAGCTCCCCCCGCCTCCCTTTGCCCACCTCCTCTCCCCTGCCTCTCCCTTCCTTGGCCTTTACCAAATTATTAGCCATATCCATGGGGCATGCATATTTGTTCTTTAGCTATTTCTGTCACCTTTTTTATCCAGTCACCCCCACTTCCTCGGAGCTAGTCTGTTCTACCTCTTGCTGGGTGTTCCAAGTTGCCCTAAGACTCTCACAAAGACCATTGTTAAAAAGAAAACACCTCAGCCCTTCAGCCCTGGCCGGTTTGGCTCAGCGGTTAGAGCATCGGCCTGCGGTCCTGAGAGACCCGGGTTCGGTTCCCGCTAAGGGCGCGTACCTTGGTTGCAGTTTGTCCCCGGCCCTGGTTGGGTTGTGCGGGTGGCAGCCACTCGATGTGTTCCATTCATGTCGATGTTTCTCTCTCTCTCTCTCTTTCCCTCCCACTCTATCTGAACAAAAAAAAAAAAAAAAAAAAAATGTTCTTGGTGAGGATTAAAAAAAGAAAACACCTCAAAGATCTGACCATACTGTAGCTGACTCTAAAGTTGTTAGGTCAGTTTAATGCATTTTTCACAATTCTTCAAAAAACAAAAAAAAAATTAAAAGACATTTCAAGACTATCAGCTAGAAAGAGAATTCGGGAAAATGCATAAGCTGTTCTTCCAAACAGTATAGATACCTGGCTTAGGAGAGTTTAAGAAATAATGTCCACTAAGACCTTTGCCTTGTACAGAGTAGGTGCTCAGTAAATTTAGAAGGGAGTCCATTCTGCCTGTTGCCTTCCATGTCGGACAAACGTCAGGAGATTTTAAAAGATTCTCCCAATAGTTTTGCTGTTTAAGAAAAATTTGTAAGACCTTAATGAAAAAACAATGCAAGTTATTTTTTTTAACTGGAAAATATTGTGAGCATTGGTTTTTGACTGCAAAAGAAAAAACCCACAGAGATTCTTAGGCTCTGCAGAAATAGCAAGCTTTGCCCGTGGCAAATTCACAAAATTTCATCATTTCTCCAGTAGCAAAGTGTCAGAGTTTTTCTCAGAGGAGCTACATTCTCAGTTGGAAATGTGCAATCTTAGCTCAGGAAGAAATAGGGGTATGTTTTGCAAAAAATTAGACCTGACTCACTTATTTGGATTCTAGGTGAGGCCAAGCCATCCCAAAGTGGGGAAAGTGATGACAAAGAGGGAGAAGAGAAGTCTGGAATCAATAGATGGAGAATGGAAGTACTGAGCAGAAGAGGTCCTAGGAAAGATAAAAAAGGAAAGGATACAGTGATGGATATGCTGTCACCTTCAAGAAGTTAGAAGCTTACAATTTTGTTTCAAGACAGGTCAGAGGAATCAAACCCCAGCCAAGACCTGAAGACCAGGACTTCTTTTTATGGACTCAACTTCTGCCAAATCCAACCTCTTCTCTGTCCTTGCTTCTGTTTTGTGACTTTGAGAAAACTGTGCCAGGTTTTATTACACAATTTCAAAAAGAAGGATTGTGCTTTTGTATTTGGACTGAATTTTCAAAATATAATTTCCTAAAACAAGCTTTGGAGAAGAGCATGAAAATAAAACTTTAAGATATTTCACAAACATCTGATCCTTTTTTTCAAAGGATTGCAAAGCCTTGTTTTGTGGATTCCAGCTTCTTTCTTAAAGAATTTTCAGTCAACTGTATGGTTAAGGCAAGGGAACCGAACTTAGAAGGACCATACAATGAGAAAATTTAAATACCAAATAGTTTATTGTTGTTAATCCTCACCCAAGGATATTTTTCAATTGATGTTTTTAGATAGAGTAGAAGGGAGGGAGAGAGAGAAAAAAGAATGTGAAAGAGACACATTGATTGGTTGCCTCCCACCTGACCCCCATCAGGGCTGGGGGTTGAACCTGCATCCCAGGTACATGCCCTTGGTCAGGAATCCAACCCAGGACCCTTTAGTCTGTGGGCTGATGCTCTAACAGCTGAGCCACACCAGCGAGAGCAATACCATATGATTTTAATGCCATAAATAAAGTACTGTTTTTGGAGTTGGGCTGGAGACCACTATAAGACACTAAATAATGATTTCTTTATTAAATAAAATGGGTCTTCCACTGTCCCTGAAGACCCATTGTGTGTTGATTCATTTTTTTCTAACCCAATCAGTATTGTCTCTTTTATTCTTCAGAAAAAAATAATATAAAGGCTTTTAAATATCAGAAGATGCAAAGGTTTATTTTGAGTACATGTATCCTTCCCAGACAATAGATGCAAATAAGAACCTATGATAACTACAGCTTCTCTTGTCAGAGTCGAACTATCTCTGATATAAAAAGCAGTGGGCTCATAAAACACATTCATTTTATGTCCACCACTCTGTACAAACTACCCAAGCGAAACCAACAAGAAGCAATCCTGCTGGCATACAGGGCGTACCGTGGCATATGGCATATAGTTCTAGCACACCGGACATGTCAGGGCACTCAGAGAGGACAGAGGTATATAAAGACAGAAAACCATTCACTTATGCAATGCAAAAATATTCGCTAGGACCCTGGCCAGTTTGGCTCAGTAGTTATAGCATCGGCCTACAGACCAAAGAGTCTCAGGTTTGATTCCAGTCAAGGGCATGTACCTCTGTTTTGATTCAGTCCCTGGCCCTGGTGGGGGTCCTGCAGGAGGCAACCAATTGATGTGTCTCTCACATTGATGTTTCTCTCTCTCCCTCCAACTCTGTCTGAAAATAAATGGAAACGTATCCCCGGGTGAGGATTGAAAAGAAGAAGGAGAAGAAGAAATCTGAAGAGGATTTTAAAAAAACAAACATTTTTTAGGACGTCAAAAGTAAATTAAGGCCTGTCCAATCTCATCATCTACTAAAGGATTTAGATAACTACTCAACCACTCGGAACAATAATTAATTCAAGAAACACTGAGGGTACTGGTCCTATATTCCACACCCTGAATTAGATAGAAGGAAAGAAATGGGAACTTAAACAGGATAGCAAGCTCTGCTCCAGTCTGTAAATAATTGTTTTAAAAATTTCTCATAATGGAGCACCCTCGGTTATTTCTCCTTCAGGAGGATTCTCACTAATGAAGAAGAGTTGACTGCTGAGTTATACACGGCAAGTGGTGAACTGAAAGGCAGATCCTAAATTATTCATGATAGTTAGCACTCAGAGAAATAGAATATGAAGTAAGAGAGAGATGAGCCTGGGTGACTAGAAAGGCCTGCAGTCAGAGGGTACTCATATAAAGGACTTTTTCAGGAGCAGCCGTGTACAGATATGAGTGTCACTGAAGGGGTTGGGGAAAAGAGAGTAAGATAATGAATGAGAAATGCCAGAGACAGATCTACTGAAAGCAGGAAACCACTGAGAACTGACAATGAGCAAAAGAAAAGAGGTCAGTCTTCTGTAGAACGGGGTTCAGTTGAAACTAATTCAGCCCTATGGCCACCTAATGTCACTCTAAGTGTTTCTCAGGCTTTATTGTACACACCAATCACCCGAGAATCTTGTTAAAAGGCAGATGCTGATTCAGGAAGTCTGGGGAGAGGTCAGAGACTTTGCTTCCAGGTGATGCTGGTGCTATGACTCCATGGGCCACATATCGAATATCAAAGTGCCTAAGTTTGAATCTCATCAGATCAGTGAAATTACACACCCATAGAGGAGTCCTGAAGGTACCTTAAGATAATGGAGCAGCCCTGGCCAGTAGGGCTCAGTTGGTTGTGTGTCATCCTGCACACCAAGAGGTTGCTGGTTTGATTCCCAGTCGGAGCACATGCCCAGGTTGTGGGCTACGTCCTCCATTGGGGTGCATGTAGGAGGCAGCCAATTGATGTTTCTCTGTCACATCGATGTCTCTCTTTCTCTCTCTCTCTCTCTCTCTCTCTCTAAAAAAGCAATAAAAAAGATACTTAAAAAAAAAAAAAAAGATAATAGGGTAGCCCAGTCTCTGGAGTATCTCTAGCTCTGGTTCACTTTCTGTCCACGTGACTTGGTTCTCTTCTTGCAGGACATTAACTGTGGGGCATTAACTGAAAGAGGGTAATGAAGGTGGCATCCAAATTTTCATTGGAACCCCAAATTTTCTGATGTTACAATCTAACACAATTTATTCAATTTTCTGAACTCGAGTTCTTAAAATGATAATGATTATACAATCCTCAATAGGATTATTTTAAGGATTAAAATTGGACTAAGTAAGTAAAGCATATAGTAAGAACTCAATATCAGCCCTTTTTCCTTCACTCCTATGTTAAAAATAACACATATAGTTATTACTGATTTAGTGAACAATAAACAAGCACTTTCACTGACACTTTCATTTTGTTTCTTTAAAATTTATAAATAAGATCCATGTTATAACTCTCCAAAAAGGAGGAAACTAAAGCTCAGAGAGGATTAGTGCAGTGATTAAGCGCCTAAGGTTTGCCCAGCTGGTGTGGCTCAATGGACTAAACATCATCCCATGGACTGAGAGGTCCCGGTTCCATTCCCTGTCAGGGCAGATGCCATGGTTGAGGGCTTGATCCCCAGTAGGGGGCATGCAGAAGGCAGCCGATCGATGTTTCTCTCTCACATCGATGTTTCTCTCTCTCTCTCTGCCTTCCTCTCTCTCTAACAAATCAGTAGAAAGATTTTTTTTTTTTAAAGAGCCTAAGGTTTGAATCAATCACAACTGAATTCAGATTCTCTATCTGTTACAGAAACTGTATCGCTTATGGATTGGCATCTACTTGAAGTAAAATGCATGTAAAATGCCTCTCAGAACTTCCTGTTAAATACAGGTTTTCTCTGCTCCTTCCTAAAATGCTACCATAATGATGGAAAGGGCTTTCATAAAGTACCACAGCCGGGGGTGGGGGTGAGGGGACGGGGATAAAAGAGTGGAAATGTATTGTCTCACAGTTCTGGAGACCGTGAGTTCAAAATCAAGGTGTTGAAAGACAGTTCCTTTTGAGGACTGTAAGCAAAGGACCTGCTCTAGGCTTCTGTCCTTAGCTTGTAGATTCCTGTCTTATCCCTCTGTCCCTTCACATTCTTGAGGATACTAGTTGTATTGGATTAGGGTTCATGCTCATTTTAATACGATTACCTCTGTAAAGACACTATCTCCAAATAAGGTCACATTCTGAAGTACGGATTTCAACTAACTTACTTGGGTAGACACAATTCAACCATAATTCAACCCACAAAGACAAAAAAAAAGAAGAAATTTGAAACAAAAGTAAACAGAGTTTGAAAGATGAAATATGGATAGAAGAATAGAAGGTCTAAAAAATCAGAATGCCAAGTGCACAGGGCAGGGGTTAGGGGTATGCCAACAAGAAACGGGCTGTTTCATAACATAGCACACTAGAAACGCGTGTGAGACAGTGGTAACTCATTCTTCCAAGGAAGGGAAAGAGAAGCAAAGAGCTGAAAATCAGATGTTTGTTTGAAAATATATGTTAGAAGTAGTTATATCCTCAGTCATTCTCCAGTCCATAAACAGGATTGATTTGGTTGAATAACTGAACTGTGGACGTTCCAAACACAGGGAGGCCTGGGGTGGAGAAAGCACCCTACTAAAAATAGGCAGATTAAGTTAAAATTGGCACAGTGAGTTACACCCCAACTCTTTTCTACATTCTGCTTTAAAAATGCCGGTAGCCAGGCTAGTAAGGCCTCAGACAAGTACTGCCCCAGGCAAGTAATTGATAGATTGTTCTCCGGGATAATAGAATAGCTGGGGTGGATGTCAATAAATATTTACATTTAGGGCCCCCTCCAACACCAATTAACAACAGAAAAGCAAATGAAAATGATACTCATTATGTGTAGGCACCGAGCACAAAAGGTATTTAGAGAAGAAATATGTTGTATCTTCTGAAATAAATCAAGAGAACTTAGAAAGTAGAAAAATAGTCGTTAGAAACAAGCAATCATTTCGAAACTAGAACTTCAGATTCTGCACTTTGCTGCCACGGTCCAGGAGTACAGCTGACCTCTATTGGAAGTGGAGCTGCCCCTGTAGGGTTCCAGTGCTATAATTTAATGATAGCACGTTGGATGAGGGAGCTATAAAAATCACAAATTTCTCTGAAGAATTCCAAGGCTTAATTTATATGAGCTACCTTAAAAGGACTAAGTCCAATTTGGACTTAGAGATGAAGGTTCCCATCTCTAAGAAGTGACACAGCACTCAACACCAACAAATAACCCAATTAGAAAATGGGCAAAGGACCTAAATAAATACTTCTCCAAACAGGACACACAGATGGTCAATAGACATATGAAAAGATGCTCAATGTCACTAATCATTAGAGAAATGCAAATTAAGACCACAATGAGATATCCTCTCATACCTGTCAAAATACCTATCATCAGTAAAAATCTACAAATAACAGTGTTGGTGAGGATGTGGTGGGAATGCAGACTGTTGCAGCCACTGTGAAAAACAGTATGGAGTTTCCTCAAAAAATAACAAATTGAACTGCATAATGACCCAGTGATTCTACTTATGGGTATATATCCAAAGAAACCAAAAACACTGATTCAAAGAAATGTATGCACCCTTATGTTCATTGTAGCATTATTTACAGTAGCCAAGATATGGAAGAAACCTAAGTGCCTATCAATAGATGAGTGGATAAAAAAGTAGTGGTACATACATACAGTGGAATATTACTCAACCATTAAAAAGATAAGAAATCGCCCTGGCCAGTTTGGCTCAGCGGTTAGAGCGTCGGCCTGCAGTCCTGAGAGACCTGGGTTCGGTTCCCGCTAAGGGCGCGTACCTCGGTGGCAGTTTGTCCCCAGCCCTGGTGGGTTGTGTGGGTGGCAGCCACTCGATGTGTTCCTTTCACATCGATGTTTCTCTCTCTCTCTCTCTCTGTTCCTCTCTCTCCCTCCCACTCTACCTGAACAAAGAATGGAAAAATGTCCTCGGGTGAGGATAAAAAAAAAAAAAAAAAAAAGATAAGAAATCTTACCATTTGCAACAGCATGGATGAACCTAGAGGGTATTATGCTAAGTGAAATAAGTCAGTCAGAGAAAGACAAATACCATATGATTTCACTTATATATGAAGTCTAACAAACAATATAAATGAATATACAAAATAGAAACAGACTCATAAATATAGAGAACACACTGATGGTTGCCAGAGGGGTGGGGGTTGGAGGACTGGGTGAAAAGGGTGAAGGGATTGAGAAGTACAGATTGGTAGTTACAAAATAGTCATGGGGATGTAAATACAGCATAGGAAATATAGTTAATAATACTGTAATAACTATTTCTCATGTCAGTTAGGTACTAGAAATATCGTGGGAAACACTTTGCAAAGTATGATTGTCTAACCACTATGCTGTACACCTGAAACTAATACAAAATAAAATTGAATGTAAATTATAATTTTAAAAAAACAGATAATAACAAGTGTTGGCAAGGATGTAGAAAAAATTTGACTGGTGATATATTGCTAATAGGAATTTATAATAATACAGTTGCTTTAAAAATAGCTAAACAGTTAGCTAAGACATTATTATTATCATTCAATAGATGAGGGGTTTATCAAAAGGTTAAACGTAGAGTTACTGCATGACCAGCAATTCCACTCATAGGCATATATGTGAGAAAAATAAAAATATGTGTTCACACAAAATTTCTATATTAATTTTCATAGCAACATTATTCATCATAGTCAAACTATAGAAACAATGTAAATGTCCATGAACTAAATAATGGATAAATAAAATGTGATATATCCCTGCAATGGAATATTATTCAGCAATAACACTGAAGAAATCATTGATACACACTACAACATGGAAGAACCTTGAAAACACTGTGTTAAGTGAAAGAAGCTTCTCACAAAAGATCACATATTATGAGGTCATATTTATAGGAAATGTCCAGAATAAGCCAGTCTATAGGGACAGAAAGTAGATCAGTGGTTGCCTAGTGTGGAGGTGGGGCAGCTAGGGAGTAACAGGGAGTGACTGCTAATAAATATAAGGTTTCTTTTTGTAGTGATAAAAATGGTCTACAATTAACTGTAGTAAGGTTGCATAGCTCTGTGAATGCACACAAAACGTTGACTTGTATACCTTAAATGGGTGAACCGTATGGTTAATAAAGAAGTTATAAAAAAAGAAATGACACCGTGAAGTCTTCTGATTCTAAATCCCGTGCTCTTATCCATATACTCTTTCATTAGAAAGCTCACATTTTATTTTCTCATTAACTCGAGAGTCAATTTGGAAATGAAATACTTCATTTGCAATAGATACATCTGCTAGAACCACAAAAGTAAAAAATACGTTGCATTTGACAACTAGAAATAGTTCTTCGGGAAATTCTCACTCGTTCTGTTGTACCTGGAATGTCCCTGTCAGCGTCCCTCGGTCACAGACATCCGTGGCTCCAGCAGAGGTACCTGCGTGGCTGGCCCGCGCAGCGCCAGTCAGCCTGCGCTGCTGGGCTAACCCCTGCTCCCGACAGGAGAGGCGGGGGAAGCAGGACCACTTAGAGCCGCTTTTTCTCCCAAAGCACCACTAATACAAACAGAGCACCATCTAGGAAATGAAACAGCTAATTAAGCAGATCGTACAAATAAATATAATAAAAAATAATTCAGTCCTTCCAGCGTCTAAGATTTTGACTGAAATTATGATTCAGAGGAATTCACCAATTTATAAGGTCCATGTGATCCGGCCTCTACCAGATCTGACCTCAGACAGCGCCGCTCCCCTGCTTACTGACTAGACTCCGGCCTCAAAGGCTTCCGCGTTGCTTCCCAGCTACGTCTAAATGGCTCCTGTCTCATAACCTTTCCACCTGCCCTTCCTTCCCTGAGATCCTCGCAGGGCTCACTTAGCATGCAGGGGTCAGCTCAGACACCACTTCCTCGAGTAAGACTTCCTTCTGTTTCTCCTAGACCACCCCAGTTTAGCACTGTACCCTGCTTTGTCTTCTTTAGAACATCAGTTCTGTTTGCGTTCTGTTTCTGTACTCAGTTTGCATCGTGTCTGTTCTCCACAAAAATATAAGCTTCATAAGTACGTCCACCCTGTTCACCGATGAGTCACCAGAGCTTGGCATCCAATAAGTGGTAAATAAATGAAGAAGAGAGGGAGGGAGGAAAGGTGGATGGGTGGAAGGAAATAAAAGGATGAGATCTACTTCTAGCATTGCCCAAGGTGGGACTTAGCCAGGTTACGCCTGACGCCTTCTGGGGGCATTGTCAAAGCAAGCCCATTCCAAGCCCGCTCTGATCTCAACATGGTTGGAGTTGAGATTTAGAGACTCAGAACACTTAGATAAGAAAAGGGGGCCCACACACCAATAAGCAACAGAGAAGCAAAGGACAATGGTACTCATTATGTGTAGGTACTGAACACAAAAGATATTTAGAGACAAAATATATGTCCTATCTCCTACAACAAATCAAGAGAACTTAGAAAGTAGAAAATAGTAGTTAGAAACAAGCAAATGTTTGGAAACTGAAGCAGAATTTCAGATTCTGCTTTTTGCTGCCAGGGTCCAGGAAGGAATACAGCTGATCTGTACTGAAAGTGGATCTGTCCGGGTAAGGAGCCAGGGTGGTCATTCCACAACAGCACGTTGGATAAGAGGAGCTATAAAATCACTAACTTCTCTTAAGAAGTACAAGGCTTAATTTATATGAGGTACCTTAAAAGCACTAAGTCCAATTTGGAAAAAAAAAACTACAGTAACTCCTTCTGTTAGAACTGAAACTCTGAAGGTGGAGTCAACGGAATCAAGTTTTGCTAAATGAAGAAGTTAATTCATTGCAGCCTAGCCCAGAATTCTCCAAAAGAGACAGCGAAAGTCCTTTAAACTATAGCATTAAGTGACAGTGAAACTTGGGGGCAGTTTGTTAAAGGTGGGGCCAGGAGAAGACCTGCATGCCCCTCACCTGGTTTGAGAGGCAGAGAATGCCTGGCTCCTCGCTGTCACCCAAAGCTCAGCATTATTGCCACTGACACAAACAAGGCCACCTCAGCTGAGAGCCATCATTCAACTGCGGGCTCAGCTAGGGGCCTGGGAGAGCAGAATGAAGAGGTGGAATAATTAGAAAAGCAGAGATGCCAGTATTGGGTAAATTATCCCTCCAATATTAAGCTGAATACGTTTCATTTATTTAAACCCTTTTGGTACTGCACCTGGCAACATTAGGTAAAATCAGCCAATGCAGCAGCACTAAATAGTTTCTGTCAGGGCTACACTGGCTTAATTTTAATTTCACATCTTTGAGTCGGTGATATATCCTCTCAGGCCATGAACTTTCCTGCTCTCCCAGGGAGAGTGGGTTAGTTAGGGCCATGGTTTTGAAAATGTGGGTCCCACACCGGCAACATCAGCATCACCCAGGAGCTTGTTAGAACTGAAACTCTGAAAGTGGAGCTAGAATAATGCTCGACATTCTAGCACCCCAAATTCCCAGGGACTTAACATGATACACGTTTATCTCTCACTAATTCAAGGTCAGTGGCAGCTTTTCCCACAGGATGATTCAGGGAGCCAGGCGCTTTCCATCCTGAGTCTCCTCCACCTCGCCATGGCCTCTTTATGGTGGATGGTGAAAGACTTGAGAAGCCCTATTCTCATCTTAAAATCCCTGGCTCAAGGGTAGCATACATCACTTCCACTCAGTAATTATCATTGGTGATAACTATTTAATGAGTCACATCTAGATACAAAGAAGACTAGAAAATAAAACACACTTCCCTACTATATCTGCATATCAGGGGAGAAGGAACACAAGTCTCCACCACGGATGTGCAGACTATTCCCTCCAAACTGCTGGGTAGCCAGAGCAGCAGATGTCCCTGGGCATCGCCACCGGAAGTGGAACCTTTTCAAAATTGTTAGTATAGGTATGATTGTTGCTACAATAATTATAAAAGAGACTTAGGTTGCAGTTTCTCAAATGTTAACGTACATGTCAACCACCAGAGAATCTAGTAAAATTCATATTCTGATTTCTAGGCCCGGGATGGGGCTGTGATTCTACATTTCCAAACAGCTCTCTGGTGACGCCATTGGACTGTCCAGGGGTCACACATGGAAAGCAAGAATTTGGAGAAGGCTGCTTGAAGATGAGGGTCAATCTGTTCAGTAAGTGAATGTCACATGTAAAAAGTTGACGACTTTACAATGGTCTACACACACAGCCATACATGTTCTGGCCCACTGCCCCCCCGGCACCCCTCCCTCCCATTCTCTGAGCTTTCTCCTTCTACTCCCCACCTTCTCACTTCACCCAGGTCCAGTGGCCTTATTGCTGGTCATTCACACACCAGACACATTCCTGCCTCAGAGCCTTTGAGCTAATATTTCCTCTTCCCAGAATGACTCTTCCTCAAGACACACATGTGGTCAACTCTTTGCCCTCCTTCAAGCTTTTCTCAAATGACACCTTCAAAAGCAACCTAATTCTTGCTGAATGAATAAACCAGTGGTCAGACCACAAGACCGGCCATCATCGAGGAGTAATGCCTTTCTAAGTGTCCAGTTCTCCTTATGTTAAATCTCACCACGTCAAAAAAATGGACTGAGAAAGAAAGGTTAGAAAAGGATGCTTGGATCTTGTGCTTGAAATAAAAATATTCCTAGAGAGACAAAGTCAGTGACTCATTATAAAGATGGTAGGCAAATCCCAGGACCTCAAGCTGACATCACCACCCCTCCCTTGCCCTAGGCCACAGAGAAAATAGATTAAGGCCTTCTTGAGAATGTCTGACCCTGGAATTCTTTTACTCTTTTGGAACTTCTGATGTTGCAAGAATCAAGCTTTGCCTCCAGATGTCACCTGGACCACACGTACATTTCATCTACGAAAAGGTACAGCAGAGTGAAATCCAGGGGTTGGTCTAGAGAACAACATGAAAACATGCAGACATGGCTAGAAGGCCAGGCCAATGGAAAGGGACAAAGCCAAACACAGGTGCTAGGTAGTAAGAGGGAAAGCTTTAAGAGCCAGTGAGAGACCCAGAGCCAAAGCCACCTACTGGTAAGGAGTCTCTCAAACAGGAGCTAGAGGAGGAGTCACCGGTTCTCCAAGTAAAAACAGTAGGCAGGGTAGGACAGGTGTAGGGATAAATTTAAAATCCAGAACAAGCTTCCAGACTGCAACATAGTTCACTTTAAAAGTGCCAGCTGAACTATCACGGCTCCTTCTTCACACATGCACACAGAGGCAGTATTTCATGAGTCCCAAATATCAGTATTATGTATCTATAAAAGCTGACTTAGGGACTACGTTACTGACCATGGGCTCTTAAGATTAGACAAATGCAGTGACTCCCCCATGTTGCTGGGACCTTTCATTGATAAATCCCGGGTCTTCCCTGCTGCCACACATTGCAAATAAAATATGCAAGGTCACCATAGACACTTTAGAATTTGTGAGTATGTTAGTCTGCTTGGGCTGCCATACAACACGCCACTGACTGGGTGGCTTAAACAACAGAAACTCACTTTCTCACAGTTCTGGAGGCTAGAAGTCCAAGGTCAAGATGCCAACAGAGCTGGTCTCTGGTGTGAACTCTTTTCTTGGCTTGCGGACGTCCTTTCTTCTGTGCGCCCACACTCCTGGTGTCTCGTCCTCTTCTTACAAGGACACCAGTCAGATCAGATTAAGGCCCCACTCTTATGACCTCAGTTAACCTTTATTACTTTCTTATTTCCAAATACAGTCGCATTAAAAGTTAGGGGTGTAATATACAAATTTGTGGGGCTGAGGGGGGCAGATGCAATTAAGCCCTTAACAATGAGGTGTGTGTGCATATATGTGTATACCTATGGTGGTGTGTTGTGTGCATGCATTCCTTGTCCTAAAGTTGTTAGGTTTTTAATCACTCACACTTATCACACATAAAAAAATAGAAATGGCAGTTTCTTTGTCATTTTATAGAAGCCTTGTTGTCATCTCTCATTGCGCCAATAAAGTTTCACGACCCAAAGTGCCTGCCACGGCCACCGGGCGGCATTGATGGCTTGGTTGGAGGCTGAACGGCCACAATCCTTCCTCACACTGGGGAAGTGATAAAGATTTCTTGTTCCTCCTCCAGCCAAATATGTTTCTTGCAACTAACATGGCATTTATAATTCCATCTTAAAACTTTATGTGTCAGGGAACACATTAAATTATAAATGTTTGCAATCCTAACCCCTCCTTTTTGGTGGGGAGGAGATTTCTTTGCTTTTGAATTTACTGGAATTTTGTTGTGTTGAGTAGGGTAAAAGATGGAGAGGAGAAATGAGGAAGTTTAGGAAACCAAATTGTTCTACTTCAGAAAGGACAACCCAATAGCAGGATGAGAGGGAGATGAGGGATGGAAGACAGAGGTTGGGGGAATGGCAGAGAGGGGCAAAGAACAAGGAAAGAGGTGCAGGTGAAGGGGTCAGAGGTATGAGAACAGCCATAAGGAACAGAACTTCGGAGAGATTTAAAAGGGTGTTCTAGCAAACATTGCTCTTTGAATATTAGCTCTGTCTTCTGGAAAAAAGACATTCCATCAATATACATCACACTTTAGCAGTTTGTTTGATGTGACTTGTTTTGTTTCGTTTAATTCAATTTGATGAAATTGCTGCTCTGTAGATCAAACATGTTTGATTCTCAGCAGTTTTATATGGTCCAGGCTAGTATTTTCAGGTAAGTATAATTGTTGCAATTTAACTGATGGCTAGAGGAGGAGGTTTCACAATACTCCAGGTGCATGTAATACCTAAGAATCTGAGGTCTGAGGAAAGCTAGATGGGAACATGTGGCTGAGGACAGGCCTCCTTCAAAGGTCTCCTTCTCACCCTCCAGCCAAAATCCAAATTCTATCCTATTCTAGGTGCATGGAAGGAAGGAACAAACTAAAAATAAGGATCCTAGATCTGCTTCACGAGCAAACCTACCCTTGCTCCTCCTGACACCCAGAGGAGGCGGATGGAGAACGTGGCCCACCTCCCACTCTGGTGACATGGAGTAAAGGATAAAGAAGGGAGCATGCTCACGTGCTCTTTTATAACAGTGGGAGGCTCAGTAGGCAAGTTGGGATCTGTTGAAGCAGACGAATGCAGTTCTTCCATACTTGAGGATGTGAACAATGAAGATGAGGTAGGAAATGGGACCTTTCCCTAGCTCTGGCCTGCAAATGCACCCATATATTGAGCATAAGTACAGGTAGTATGCTAAATACTTTATATCTGTCCATTCATTCATTAATCCACTCAAATAGTATGATTTGAGTGCCTACTTTGTGGATTTATACCACACAGTGCATTATCATATCTAGTCTGCTCAGCATCCCTACAAGGAAGAAATTATTCCCCATTTATTGACAAAAAGTAGGGCCTTATGGGCAATGAATGAATTGTTCCCAATTAGAAAGGAGCTTAGTTGAGATTTGAAATGAGGTCTGCTGTAAACCCTGTTCTTTTCCTCATTATGCAATAGTGAATACTTGAAGTTTTACAACTCAAGTCTTTGAAAAACCTTTTCCTGTGAAGCTTACGCTGCGATCACTGTCGTGGGGTAGCCGGAAGGAACGCACTGTGACGTGGCCGAGCTGCAGTCAGATCACATTCTAGGAGGTACTGCTCTTCTCCCCTTCTGAGCCACTGCTGGTCCAAAGCTCCAGAACCTTGTCTCTTTTTTATATTTTTTCTTTATTGATTTTAGAGAGAGAGGAAGGGAGAGGGAGAGGGAGATAGAAACATCAATGAGAGAGGACATCGACTGGCTGCCTCCTGCATGCCCCCCACTGGGGATCAGGCCTAAAACCTGGGCATGTGCCCCGACTGGGAATCAAACCAGTGACTTCTTGGTGCGTGGGTTGATGCTCAACCACTGAGCCACACCAGCCAGACACCTCTTTTTTTAAATCCTCACCCATGGATTTTTTTTAATTGATTTTCAGATAGAGAGGGAAGGAGGAAGAGAGAGAGAGAGAGAGAGATCAACTGGTTGCCTCCCGCACGATCCCAACTAGGGCTAGGGATCAAACCTGCAATCGAGGTACGTGCCTTTGACTGGAACCAAATCCATGACTCTTTGATCTTCGGGGCCCATTCTCTAACTGCTGAGCCAAACCAGCTAGACTAGAATCTTGCCTCTAATGCAGAATTATGGGTGCTAACAAATCTCAATCTCTAGTCTTTGTTCTCAAGTTCCCTAGACTGAAGCCAGGGTGGGACTAACACTAAACAGTGAATTCAAATCATAGGTCAGGGGATATCATCTAATCTGAGTCAAGGAGGAGAGGACCAAAAGCCCAGGAAGGCAAATAGAATAAACAGCAAAAATTATACAAGGATAGAGGTTTAATTCTTCTTCCATTTCCTCATATTCTCGTTAAGGAAATTTCAAAACCCTCATTAATATATCTGAAGATCCTTCTAAAGGAGTATCTAGTGAGCAAACCAAAAGTAGACTCACAACAAGAGGTATGAAAGATAATAGCATTATTTCTGCAGGTAATCCTTTTGTAAGAAAGCTTACTTCATGAATTTGAGTTAACAGAAAAAAGGTCAATTTTTGTTTTGTAGTTCCACTACCATGCAAGCTTTTACACCCCTTTAACCAGGTTTCTTAATCAAGGTAGTCATATTATTGTCCTCACCTTTCCCAAACTACCTCTCCAAAGAGAAGGCTCCTTGCACTGGATTCCATCTTCTGTCCTAACTCATAGGTTAGCTTCCTACTGCCTCCACCCAAAGGTAAAAGCCACAAGCTGTCCGTGTATTCAAAGTTTGCTATAGACTAAATGGCCGCGTCCCCTCAAAATGTATGTGTTAGAGCACTACTCCTTAACACGATGGTATTTGGAGATGGAGTCTTCAGGGGGTAATCAAGTCATGAGGGTGAGACCTCGGCCCTATGGAATTAGTGCTCTCGTGAGCGACACCAAAGAGTGTTCTCTCTTTCTCCCTGCCATGTGAGAGAGGATACAGCAAGAAGGCAGCCATCTGCAAGCCAGGAAAAGAGCTCTTATCAGAGCCCAATCATCGTGGCACTCAGATGCCAGTCTTAATACATATGAGAAAATAAATTTCTATTGTGGGAGCACCCATTGTATGGCAATGTTATAACAGCCTGAGGAGACGAAGACAAAGTCTCTACCCAATTTTTTAATACATCATCAATATAGATTGTCTACTCAGTGCAAATACCATATTAGACACCATGACCTCTTATGTTAATCATGTATAGAGTCTTATAGAGGTCATATGGTGAGTGGTTGGGAGTAATTCTGTACCTGTGCCTATCTTAAAGGAATTAATTGAGATAGTTCATGCCAAATGCTTAACATCATGATCAATATGTGGCAGCTGTTCAAAAATATTAATTATTTAAAAGATAAATGGAAGGGAACTATTTTGGAAGGGTATATATCAATCAGGTTTCTTAATTGCAAACTATAGAAAGTGACTCTATTTTAAGCTGAAGGGGAACTTATTAATAGATATAAAACAGCTTTCAGAATCTCAGGATGGGTCCTATCAGGCTTATGGGCTATCAAGCCAATAATAATGTCCCTACTTATACTCTAGAATCAATTTGCTGAAGACCCCATGACCACTAACTCCACTAGGCATGGCTGCCATAACCTTCATCTTATCCTGAATAATGCTGCTAGAATGCCTGTTACTGCTGCCTCTGTAGGTTACTCTGGTAGCCACCACCTTGGCCAGAATGGATGCCTCTTAGCACCATCTTCATTGTGTCCCTAATTTGCAATTCAAAGTTCAATATGTAAATCTGTTCCCTACATCCTAGCTGCCAAGAGTGGTGGGAAAATAGAATCCAAACATCATCAAGTCTAAAAATGTAAGAAATTCCTCAAAAGCAGAAAGAGTAATCAAATATGACTACTCTGTAGAGTAGTGAGGGAAATGCTACATGAGGAGTGCCAGTTGGGCTGATTGCTGAACGATGGCAAGTTCTAGGAAAAGCGTATTTCAGGCCAAGTCATAGGCAAATGTAAAGACTCTGATACAGAATGTTCCCAGTGTGCTCAAGGAACAGAAAAAGAAGCCCAGCAGTAGACTGTGATGAGTAGAGGAGAAAGTAGCAGAAGATATGTTCAAAATCCATATATTGAAGCACTAATCCCAATGGGGCTATATTAGAGATAGAATTTTTAGAAAGTACTTAGGGCTAAATAAGGTCATAGGACTCAGGTCCTACTCCCATAGGATCGGTGACCATATAAGAAAAGAGATGATCTCTCTTTCTCAGAATGTCACATAAGCAAAATCATACAGTCCATAGGCTTTTAGATTGGCTTCTTTCACTTAGAACTAGGCAATTAAGATTCCCCCATATCTTTTGATAACTTGATAGCTTATTTCCTTTTAGCATTGAATTATATTCCATTGTCTAGATATACCAGTATATTTATGTAGTCACCTACTAAAGGACATCTTGGTTCCTTTCAAGATTAGGAGTTATTAGTAAAGCTACTATAAACATCCTTGTGCAGGTTTATGTATAATCATAAGTTTTCAAAATGTTAGGGTAAATACAAAAGAATTTGATTGTGGATCCTATGGTAAGTGTATGATTAGTTTTATAAAAATATTGCCAAACTGTCTTCAAAGTGTCTATACCATTTTGCACTCTCACTATTAAAGGAAGAGAGTTGCTGTTGCTCCACATCTTCATCAGCATTTGGTGGTGTCAGTGTCTCAGATTTTGGCCATTGTAGTACATGTGCAGTAGTATCTCATTATTGTTTATTTGTGTGTTTTGTTGTTGTATATTTGCTTTTGTTGTTGTTGTTAATCCTCACCCAAGGATATTTTTCCACTGATTTTTAGATAAATTGGAAGGGAGGGAGAGAGAGAAACATCTACTTGAGAGAGACACATCGGTTGGTTGCCTCCCACATGATTCTGACTTGGGTGGGGGATCAAACCCATAATCTAGGCATGTGCCCTTGACCCAAATAGAGCCCAAGACCCTTTGGTCTGAGGGCCGACATTCTAACCACTGAGCCAAACCAGCCAGGGCTCACTATTGTTTTAATTTGCATTTCCCTGATGACATATAAAGTGAAACATCATATGCTTTCTTTTTTTGGTACATGACCCTAGTGGGAACCGAATCCAGGACTCTCTGGTCCACAGGCTGACACTCCAATTACTGAGCCAAATTGGCCAGGGTCATATGCTTATTTTTTATCGGTAGATCACCTTTGCTAAAGTGTTAAGGTCTTGGCCCATTTTTAATTGGATTGATTGTTTTCTTAAGATTTGAAAAATTCTTTGCTTTTTTTTTTTTTTTTTGGTACGTGCCCCTAGCGGGAACCAAACCTAGGACTCTCTGGTCCAAAGGCTGACACTCCAACCGCTGAGCCAAACCAGCCAGGGCCCTTTGAATATTTTGAATGAGTCTTTTACCAGATTTATCTCTCTCTCTCTCTTTTTTTTTGTAAGTTTATTTAGAAAGTCACAGAGGTAGAAGTGAGCCGTAGGAGAAATGGGCTCAGAAAACATGTTACAGAGGCAAAACAAGTTACAGAAGCCTTGGGGCTTAGGAGAAAGAGAAAGGAAAGAAAAATGTGGGAAGTGGGTGGAGTAAGTTGTGGGTGTGCTCCATACAGAAAGCCACAAAAAAGGGAGTGGGAGAGGCACACATGAGAGAGAGAGAGAGAGAGAGAGACCTCATATTTATCTTTTGTAAATATTTCCCCCAGTCTGTGGCTTGTTTAATTCTCTTGACAGAGTATTTTGCAGAGCAGAAGTTGTTCATTTTAATAAAGTCCAGCTTATCAATTCTTTCTCTCATAGATTATGCCTTCAGGTGTTATATCTAAAAAAAAATCACCATACCAAAGATCATCTAGGTTTTCTTCTTTGTTATCTTCTAGCAGTGTTATTCTTTTGTGTACATCAGTTGGATATATTTATGGGGGTCAATTTCTGGACTTTCTATTCTGTTCCATTGATCTGTGCATCTATTCTTTCATCAATACCACACTGTCTTGATTATTGTAGTTATATAGTAACTCTTGAGGTTGGGTAGTGTTAGTACTTCAACTTTATTCTTTTCAATATTGTACTGGCTATTCTGAGTTTTGGCTTATCTATACAAACTTCAGAATTAATTTAATATCCACAAAATAACTTGCTGGGATTTTGATTGGAATTGAATTGAATCAGTAGATCAAGTTTAGGAAAACTGACATTTTCACAATATTAAGACTTATTCGTGAACATAAACTGTCTCTCCATTTATTTAGTTCTTCTGTGACTTCTTTCATCAGTTTTGTAGTTTTCCTTATATAAATTTTACACATATTTTGTTAGACTTTTGAGGGGGCCTAATGTAAATGGCACTGCTTTTCATTCCAAAGTCCACTGTTCACTGTTAATGTACAGAAAAGCCCTGACTTCTATAATGACCTTGTGTCCCACAACCTTGCTATAAGCACTTATTAATTCCAAGGGGATTTTGTCAATTCTTTTATATTTTTTACATAGAAGATCATGCCATTTGAGAACAAATACAGCTTTATTTATTCCTTCTCAATCAGTATACCTAATTCTCTTTTCTTGTCTTATCGCATTAACTATGACTATCAGTATAATGTTTGTTGAAAAACAGTAGTGAAACATCCTTGCCTTGTTCATAATTTTAGAGGGAAAGCATCATTAAGTATGATGTCCATTGTAGGATTTTTGGTATATCTTTGTCAAGTTGAGGAAGTTTCCCAGTATTCATAGTTCACTGAGTGTTTTTATCCTGAAAAGCTTTGGATTTTGTCAAAAGCTGTTTGGTTATTTATTGATATAATTGTGATTTTTCTTCTTTAACTTGTTGATGTGATGGATTACATTAGTAGATTTTCCTATGTTAAAACAGTCTTGCATATATGGGATAAATCCCACTTGGTCATGGTGTACAATTCCTTTTATGCATTGTTGGGTTCAATTCGCTGCTATTTTGTTGAAGATTTTTACATCTATGTTCATAAGAACTATTTATCTGTAGTTTTTTTTGTAATGCCTTTGTCTGGTTTTGGTATTGGAGTGATGCTGGCCTCATAGAATGAGTTAGAAAATATTCTCTTTGCTCTTATTTTCTGAAAGAGATTATAGACAATTTGTATAATACCTTTCTTAAATGTTTGGTAATATTCACCAGTGAACCCATTTGGGCACATACTTTTTCTGTTTTTGGAAAGTTATTCATTGTTTTTTCAATTTCTTTGATACATATAGGCCCATTCAGATTTGTCTGTTCTTGTGTGAGTTTTCAGAGATTGTAACTTTCAAAGAATTGGTCTGTTTTATCTAGAATATCAAATTTTTAGGAATTGAATTGTCTAGAGTGTTCCTTTATTATTCTTTTAATGTACATGGGACCTGCAGAGATGTCTTCTCATTCATTTCTGAATTTATGTCTTATCTTCTTTTCTTAGCCTGGCTGAAGACTTATTGACTTGATTGATCTTTTCAAAGAAACAGCTTTTAGTTTTATTTATTTTCTCTATTGATAATTTTTTCTTTTCAATTTTATTGATTTCTGCTCTCAATGTTATAATTTCTTTTCTTCTGCTTACTTTGATTTTAATTTGCCATTCTCTAGATTGCTAAAGTGCTTCTTCTCCCTTTCCCCAGGTCAATAACTCTAATAACACCCCAGTTGGTTGGGCTTTGGTTAGTTTTCCCTGAGGGCAAGCCTTGTTAAGAAGAAAGTGGTACTCTGGCATACATCAAAATGGTTCCTTGCCCTTCTCCCTACCAGAGAGGCACAAGGAGATTTTTCTCTGATATTTACCATAGGAAACTGGTCAAGTAAATATCACAATATTGTGGGGTCCCCCCTATCTCTGTGTCCATTTTACTGTTGAGGTGTCTAATTAAATTCATGGTTCACACCTGTACTAATCTCGCAGATGCTGGATCATATCCTTAGTGTGCTTTCACAAACATGCTTTCTCATTTTGCAATATGGATAGGATGAGAATTTTTGAAATATTTAAGGTCTAGTTTCTTTTTGCTTAATAATTGCCTCTTCAAGTCATTCGTCTTATTTTGCATTTTACTATAAGCAGTCATGAGGAACCAAGCCATTCCTTCAACATTTTGTTGAGAAACCTCTTCAGCCAGGTATCCAAGCCCACTGCTAGCAAGTTCTACCTTCCACAAAACACTAGGTGGGACATGAACGCAATCCAGCCAAGTTCTTTGTCACATTATAAAAGGGATTCCTGCCCGGCTGGTGTGGCTCACTGATTGAGCGTCGACCCATGCACTAAGAGGTCGCCAGTTCGATTCCCAGTCAGGGCACATGCCCAGGTTGTGGGCCTGATCCCCAGTTGGGGGGCATGCAGGAGGTGGCCAATCGATGTTCTCTCTCATCGATGTTTCTATCTCTCTCTCTCTTTCTCTCTCTCTAAAATCAATAAAGGCAAAATATTTAAAAAAAATAAAATAAAATAAAAGGGATTCCTTTCCTCTCGTTTCCAATAACATGTTCCTCATTTTTGTCTGAGAACTCAACAGAATGGCCTTTAACATCATATTTCTACTGACGTTTTATTCAATATCATCTGGGTATTTGCTAAGAAGACTGAGGCTTTCTCTATACCTCCCTCTTTTCTTTCTGAACTCTCAATAATCATTTTGAAAGGACCATTCATGGCAGCGATGGCTTTTTCTCACATGCACCTCAAAACTCTTCTAGTCTCTACCCATCTCTTAGTTTCAAAGCCATTTCCACACTTTTAATATGGTGGTCCCCCTTATTCACAGGGAACACCTTTCAAGCCCCCTGGGGCATGCCTGAAATCATAAATAGTACCAAATCCTATACTACGTTTTCCCCTATACATACATACCTATTATAAAGTTTAGTTTATAAATCAGGCACAGTAAGAGATTAACAACAATAACTAATAATAAAGTAGATTATAATAATATACTGTAATAAAAGTTATGTGAATGTGCTCTCTCTCTCTTTCTCCCCAATAATCAATCTTGTAACTGAAGTGGCTCATGGATGGGAAGCAAATGCAGAACAGATACACTGGACAGAGGGATGATTCAAAGCCTCTGGAAGGGCAGAGCAGGGTTTCATCATGTGACTCAGAATGGCATGCAATTTAAAACTTATGAACTCTCTGCGTCTGAAGTTTTCTGTTTCAAACTTTCAGACCACAGTTGATTGTGGGTAACTGAAACCAGGGAAAGAGAACCCGTGAATAAGGGGTTACAGCAGCACCCTCGCTTCTTAGTACCAATTTCTGTCTTAGTCAGTTCAGGCTGCTACAACACATTTCCTAAAACTGAATGGTTTATAGTTCTGGCCGGTTTTGCTCAGTGGTTAGGGCATCAGCCCATGGACCAATGAGTCATGGGTTCAATTTCAGTCAAGGGCATGGACCTCGGTTGCGATTTCTCCCCAGCCCTGGTCAGGGTTGTGGGGAAGACAACCAGCTGATGTGTCCCGCTCACATCGATGTTGCCCTCTCTTTCCCTCTCTCTCCCTCCCACTCTATCTAAAGAGAAATAGAAAAATATCCTCGAGTGAGGATTAAAAAAACTGGATGGCTTATAAACAGTAGATATTTATTTCTCACAGTTCTGCAGGCTGAAAGTCCACAATCAGGGGACCAGCACAGTCAGGTTCTGGTGAGAACTCTATTTCAGTTTGCAGTCTGGCAGCTCTGTAGATCTCACATGGCAAAAAGAGCGGAGCAGCGGAAGCAAGCTGTCCTGTGCCATGGGCACCAACTCCATCCATGAGGGCTCCTCCCTCATGACTTCATCGAATCCTGCTTACCTTTCTAAGACTCTTACTTTCTGATACCATTACACTGGGGGATAAGTTTTCAACATATGAATTTTATGGGGACACAAACATTCAATCTGTAACAAGCTTCAATTATACAGGATAGTTTAATATTAGAAAACCATATAGATGTAAGTCATCGATTAAAGAAAAATTTCATATGGCCGTTTCAATGGAAGTATCAATTAAATTAAATTCAATACAATACTTGCTTTAGAAAGTAACTACCAGGAAACTAGAGATGTTAAGGAATATCTTTAAATGTACAAGGTGTAACCAAAAGAAGCCAACATCAGATTTAGGAGTATTTCCTTTAAAATTAAGAAAAAGACAACCCTGGCCAGTGTAGCTCATTGGTTAGAGCATCTTCCTGTGCATTGAAGGGTTGCGGGTTTGATTCCTACTCAGGGCACATACCCAGGTTGTGGTTTGATCTCCTGTCAGGTTGCAGAGGGGAGGCAACCAATTCATGTTTCTCTCTCACATTGATGTTTCTCTCTCTCTCCTCCCACTCTCTCTAGAGTCAATGAAAAAAAAAAATTCTTGGATGAGGATTTTTTTAAAAGGCAAAGATATACATAGATCACTACTTTCATTCAGTATTTGACTAAAGAATGTAATTACAGCCACTTTGAAAGAAAGTTTGGCTGTTTCTTACAAAGCTAAACATAGTCTTATCACACAATCCAGCAATCACACTCTTAACATATTCACCCAACTGATTGAAAACTTAGGTCCACACCCAAAACCTATATCCAAATGTTTATAGAAGTTTCTTTTTCACAATTGCCCAAAACTGAATCAACCAAGATATTCTTCGATAGATGAATGGATGGATTTTTATATATTCAAACAATGGAATATTTTCCACCAATTAAAAAGAATGAGTTACCACGTCACATGAATATGTGGATGAGCCTTAAATGCATATAGCCAATGAAAGGCTATGTTATATGATTACAACTATATTACCTAACCAAAAAAAAAGAGGTATAACAAAGATATGGTAAACAAATCAGTGATTTCCAGTGATTGAGGGGGAGGAAGTGGGTTGACTAGGTGAATACAGGAAACTATTTTGTATGACACTGTAATAGTAGATGCATGATACCATGTGTTAGTCAAAACCCATATAAATTACAGCACTAAAGAGTGAATCTTAATACATTCAAATATTAAAAAATAACTTAGAAGGCCAGGAATCCCAGGTGGAATGCAGATGTAATAAAAACAACCTAACAATATTAGAAATGTCTGAAATAACTTTGTTGAACGTGGGGAGGTCCTGACCTAAATAAGTTTAACAGAAAGGTGGGATCTATCAGAATAAAGTACAGAAGAACTGTACATAAGTACTGTATTCTAGTTAATCCAGTATTTTTCATAGTAGTATAGGTTAATAATTCTGAAGCCACTATTTATTTATACTGGACAATAACAATTAAACCAATGAATATGGGAGCTAGATTTTCACTGTTAGGGTGAAAAGTTATAGAATAAGCAGGGGGAGAAGGTTATAATTATCCATGTGTTATATTATTAGAGTTGGAGATTGTATGAACTCAGGTTCCACTTAATTTAGATACAGGTAATTAAATATAGAAACATTTATAGATATGCGTATATTCACAGGTTAGTATGCCCACATCTATTTCCGTGCTCTGTCAGCTGAGAAGGTCTGGAAGCGATAACTCCCAGTATCAACGAGCATACCTAGTGCCTATATCTTGACCTCTAGTATCTTTCACCACCGAGAGAAACAAAAGCTCCTCGGAGAAACAGATGGTTCTAGAATCACGGCAGATAAATCTATAAGATGAACTTGGAACATATTATAGAGCCAACAAAGAAAAAAAAAGGCGCTAAAAATAAAATAAATAAAATCGGGGTATGTCAAAGGGACATGGGAACCAGCTGGAAAGTTCCCAAAGGCTAAACTTGAAACAATTTGAGCAACCAAATCGATTCAGTAATATTGAGTTATAAACCAAAGTATAAAACACGTATCCACAAGTCCACAGCAAGGTAAATAAATGATTGCATAAGTAAATAAATGGGGGAAAAGAGACTTCCTGTGCAGAAGAATTCCAGAGAATTCATGCAGACGCTCTACCCTAAAGGAAGAAGTGCACAGCTCTCCACACTTTAAGTGTGCAAAGTGTGCAAACTGCGCATGTGCACATAGTGACTTTCCTCCAAAGAGTACAGTAACACATGGTTCTCCGGAAGTGAAAAACGTAAAAGCAATCGAAAAATTATTGTAATTTTTTTAATCCTCGCCTGAGGATATTTTTTTCCACTTATCTTCAGATAGAGTGGGAGTAAGCAGGGAGAGAGAGAGAGAGAGAGAGAGAGAGAGAGAGAGAGAGAACATCAATGTGAGAGAGACACATTGACTGGTTTCCTCCCACATGACCCCAACCAGGGGCAGGGACTAAACCACAACTGATGTACATGCTCTTGACCAGAATGGAACCTGCGACTCTTTGGTCTGTGGGCTGACACTGCAATCACTGAGCCAAACCAGGCTCAGTGGAAAATTATTTTAAAGTGGAAAAAATATATTTTAAAGTGGAAAAAATATATGGAAGACACTCAATCTTATAATATTAGAAATTCAAGTTAAGACAGTTCTGAGATCATTTCTCAGCCAGCAGATTGGGAAAAGTTCAAAAAATGAACAACACACTGTGTACAAGGCTATAGGGAATCAGACCTTGTCCCATATTTCTGGTAAAAACACAAAATAGCAAAACCCTCATGGAAGAGAACGTGGCACTATTTAACAAAAAAATAGTAAATGGAAAAATAAGTTTATATTTGGGGAAACTGGATGATGGATGTAAGGAAGCCCTTTGTACTATTCTTGCAGCTTTACTGCAAGTTTAAAATTATGTCAAAATTAAAAATTAAAGAACAGCATTGCTCTGGATGTTCTTGAAAGTAGACTATTGGGAGCAAAGAGAAGAGAAGAGAGACTTTGTTATGTTTCAAGCAAGAAATGACAGAGATTCCAATCAGGTAGCTACAGCAGAGATGATAGAAATGAGATGTTTTGATTCCGGATATATTTTGAAGATAGAACTAATACTCTCTCCTCATAGACTGACTAGGTGTACAGTGGGAGAGATTGAGAAGAGTCAAGGATGAGTCCAGTGGTTTTGGCCTGAACAACTAAAGGAATGAAGTTGACACCAACTGATATGGGAGAGACACTGGATGATACAAGTTTAGAGTGAGAACTGTCAACCTTTTTTACCACATGGCACACATAAACTAATTGCTAAAATTCTGCAGCACACCAAAAATATATATTTTTTGCCCATCTGACCAAAAAAAAAAAAAATAGATATTTTTTGTATTCATTCACACCAGATGGCAATTGTTGTGTTGGTTGTTGTCACTGTTTTACTTTGACAGACTAAGGAAAAAAGGTCAGTGATCCTGACTAATAGTCAGGTATTGGATGTTTTAAAAATTCTTGTAGCAGACCAGTTGAAAATCTCTGGTTTAGAGGATAAGTTCAGTTTGGGACATGTTAACTGTAAAATGTTTACTAGATATTTAAATGAGCACGTGAGTACTGCACTTAATGCTTGCTATAGTTGTACCTGTCCAGTACTTCACATATCCTCAGACTTTGCTGTGTAGAATAGGGAAGAATAGGAAAGAGAGAGACTTTGCCTTACCAGCCAACATAGGGAGGCCCACAAATAGGAAGAGAATATTTATTCCAATAGTGTCTTCTTCAAACTTGCACCCTCGATTCTATTCTTGGCTCTGTACTGATTAACAGGTTTGGGGGAGCAAATACTCTTAAACTTTCCGGTGACCCCTCTTCCTTTCATGTTGTTACAGAGCAATGAAAAGCTGGAGAAAATTCAGGACAAGAGGAACAGTTTTCGAAAATGGATACAAGAAGATGAAACAAGCCAGCAGTTTGGACATCCTGCAGCGGGCTTGTAAATAACAAGCCATTACCTTCTGCAAAACCAAGGGCACTTGAAAGCAAATGGTTAAAAGCCTCCCTAAGGAGAGAATACAGTAAAGGAGGGGGAAATGGGGACTTTTTCTCACCTGCGAAACAAAGAAATCAGCCATTTTGGGGAAGGGGAAAAGAAAAAAAAGGGGGTAGTTCTTTTTAACTCCCTAAATAGAAAAGCCAGCAGTCTCGAGGCTTGGTAAGATGAAGTGGCCTGGTGCTTCTATGAATTCTGGAAAGGCCACACAAAATAAAAAGGGACCTTGAGAATTAATCTGTACCATATTCAACAGAGGAATTTTGAAACCTATAGGCAGGAGGGTATAAAACGCCTCAAATCCTCACCCAACTAAGCTCTTCAGATTAGCTGAAAACCCGTCTGCACTTCCTAAGCCAGATGTAGAGATGTGCTTGCCTTGCTTCTTTAATAAATTGGCCTTATCACAATGCAATCAGGGTCTCTCATTTCAACTCATTTATTTGAGAAGACAGGAATCAAGGTTGGGCACAGCCCTCTCCCTTCAATTCAGGGGGCTGTCCAATAATACCTCTCTGGTGTCTGTGAGAGGGGCCTGCCACAATGTGAACCAAGAACACAAAACTAAGGTCACTGTCCATTGTTTCCTTCTGACAAACCAGGGTTGACTAGAATGAAGTACTCATATTTTGGTAGTTGCCTTAATTATTTTAATGGTGACAAGCTATTAAGACTCTATAAGTGCCATTTGGGAAAACTGACATTTTCAGTGTGTCTGAAGCTAAGGCCTAATTATGTCAGCATCAGGTTGAGTTTATCATTAATTCAAGCCTTTAAATAATCTTAAATTTTTTACGTTGTCTGTTTGTATTGAAAATGTCTTTACTATTCAGTGCATTTTGTAATATTAGGTAGGTACCTAAATATCTAAGCCTACTGTGGCATTATCTCCTTCCAGATGCTCCACTGTAGGCCTATATTAGGCATTTATCAAATACACAAAACTTTCAATAGTTACTAGAGTTAACAATGAACTATGGTTTATTTCTATTAAAACAACAACAACGAGAAGACAAGCCCTTCCAATGAATGCCTAGTATGGTGACAAAGACATGCCTGGCACTCTTGTGATCTAGAAGTATGACTTCTTTTACTGTCTTACACTACAGACGATCTGGATCTTGACTGAAGAACACCAAGCCTTATCAATTACCAAGAAAATGGTTCCGTTTCTTTATTTCTTCTTTCCTTCTAATTTTCAATAACTTTGGACTCCAAATTAGCCTCAATTGGGAAAAATGCTCCCAAAGAATCAATGTAGGTAACTGTTTTAGTTTTAAACTAAATAAGAAAAATTCTAAATATGGTATATTTCTAAAATAATATAAATATTGCAAAGATACATTCATAAGCCTAGCTTTTGTTGCCTTGATACACTTTCATTTAAAATGCGTTTAAATAGTCTGGCCAGTGTGGCTCAGTGGTTGAGCACTGACCCATGCACCAAGAAGTCACTGGTTTGAGTCCCCATCAGGGCACATGGTTGTGGGCTAAATCCTCAGTGCGGAGCATGCAGGAAGCAGCCAATCCATGTTTTCTCTCATCAGTGTTTCTATCTCTCTCTCCTCCTCCCTTCCTCTCTCTCTAAAATCAATAAAGACATCCATTCCTGATAAAAAACACTCAGCAATGTAAGAATAGAGGGATCATAGCTCAACATGATAAAGGCCATATATGAGAAACCTACAGCCAATGTCATATTCAATGGGCAAAAACTAAAAACATTTTCCTTAAGAACAAGAACAAGACAAGGATGCTCACTTTTGCCACTCTTATTTAACATAGTACTGGAAATCTTAGCAACAGAAATCAGATATGAAGAAAAAATTAAAGGGATCCAAACTGAAAAGAAGGAAGTGAAGCTGTAATTATTTGCAGATGACATGATATTGTACATAGAAAACACTAAAGACTCCATCAAAAAGTTACTTGACTTAATAAACAAATTTGGTAAGGTAGCAGAATACAAAATCAAAATCAAGAAATTGATGGCTTTCTTATACACCAATGATGAACTCACTGAAAGAGAAACTAAAAAAAAAGCAATCCCATTTACCATTGCAGCAAAAAAATTAAGATACTTAGGAATAAACTTAACCAAAGAAGTAAATGACCTATTTGCACAAAACTATAGGACATTGAAAAAAGAAATAGAGGAATATATAAAAAAAGTGGAAGCACATACTTGTTCATGGATTGGAAGAATAAGCATCATTAAAATGTCCATACTACTCAAAGCAATCTATAGATTCAATGAAATCTCATCAAAATACAAATGACATATTTCACAGAACTAGAACAAATACTCCAAAAGTTCATATGGAGCCAAAAAAAACCTCGAATAGCCATAGCAATCTTGAAAAAGAAGTTCGAACTAGGTGAAAACAAAATACCAGATATCAGGTTATACTACAAAGCCACTGTAATCAAAACAGCCTGGTACTGGCACAAGAACAGGCATTTAGATCAATGGAACAGAACAGAGAACCTGGAAATTGATCCCAGACATAATACTCAATTAATACTTGACAAAGGTGGCAAGAGCATACAATGGACTAAAGATAGCCTCTTTAATAAGTGATGTTGGAAAAATTGGACAACTACTTAAAAAAAAAAAAAAAAAGAAAGAAACTAGACTGTCAACTTATACCATATACAAGAATAAACTCAAAATGGATAAAATGGATAAAAGACTTAAATGTGACTCATGAATCCATAAAAATTCTAGAAGAAAATGTAGGCAACAAAATTTCAGACATCATACGTAGCAGAATTTTCACTAATACATCACCTAAGGCAACAGAAACAAAGGAAAGAATGAACATATGGGATCGCATCACACTAAAAAGCTCCTGCACATCAAAAGAAACAACCATCAAAATGGAAAGGGGACCCACTGTATGAGAGAACAAAAATGATACATCAGATAAGAGGTTAATTTCCAAAATATATAGAGTGCTCATACAACTCAACAAAAGGAAGACATAGGACCCAATTAAAAAATGGGCAGCGGCCTGGCCAGTCTGGCTCAGTGGTTAGAATCGTTGGCCTGTGGTCCAGAGAAACCTGGGTTTGGTTCCCGCTGGGGCCACGTACCTCGGTTGCACTTTTTCCCCGGCCTGGTTGGGTCGTACGGGCAGCAACCATTCGATGTATCCCTTTTACATCGATGTTTCTCTCTCTCTCTCTCCCTCCCACTCTATCTGAACAAAAAATGGAAAAGAAAAAAAAAAATGGGCAGAGGACCTAAATAGACACCTCTCCAAAAAGGACATACAAATGGCCAAGAGACATATGAAGAAAGGCTCAATGTCACTAATCATCAGAGAGATGCAAATTAAAACAACAATGAGGTATCACCTCACACCTGCCAGAATGGCTGCCATCAACTAATCCTCAAACAAGTGTTGGCGAGGGTGTAGAGAAAAGGGGACTCTAGTACACTGCTGGTGGGATGCAGGCTGGTGCAGCCACTATGGAAAACAATATGGTGTATACTCAAAAAATTAAAAATTAAACTTCCATTTGACCCAGTGATTCCACTTCTAGGAATATATCCTAAGAGGCCTGAAACATCAATCAGAAAGAATATATGTACCCCATGTTTGTAGCACCACTATTTAAAAATCACTAAGATCTGGAAACAGCCTGAGTGTCCATCAGTAGATGAGTGGATAAAAAAGCTGTGGTACATATATACAATGGAATACTATGCAGCTGTAACAAAGAAAGATCTTTTGAGACGACATGGAAGGACCTGGAGAGTATTATGCTAAGCAAAATAAGCCAGTCAGAGAAAGACAAATACCACATGATCTCAGTTATTTGTGGAATATTATGAACAAGGTGGGCTGATAAATGAAATAGACCCAGAAACCTAGAAAGGAGTAAGGTTCAGACTGACAAACCTCAGAGTATGGGGGCAAGGCAGTGGATGAGGTGAACCAAAGAACGTATATACGTGTATGCATAACCAATGGACATAGACAACAGTGCTGGGAGGTTGGGGGTGCAGGATGGGGAGGAGGGTGTCTAGGGTGAAAAAAGGAGAAACATCTGTAACAAAAATAAATTAATAACAAATTTGGAAAAAAAATTAATAAAATCAATAAAGAAAAAAATATTTTAATGTGTTTAAATATTTGCTCTTTTCTGTCTCAAATGTGTATAATCCAGATGTTCATCAGCGTTACCGTGCCCCTTTGAAGTCTAGATGTGATGGGCTCAGAGCGCTGCCAGTTCCCCACTGTGTTATACTGAAACTGTCTTCATGATTTCTGTTAACTCCTATGGGGTCTCGTTTTTCCTGTTGCTTTCTGACTTCAGCTTTTGAATAAAATTCTATTGCATATATTTAGGCTTTTCACCAAATTCCACAACAACTCCATCTACTCTGAGCAGAGAGCTGGCGTTAAGAAGCAGGTGGCCAGGGGACACAGACCTGTGGGTGGGTTACAGGGGAGGATGAGGTAGGAGGCTCGGAAAGGGAGGTGGGCACAGAGGGAAGCTAACTGAGCTGACTTAGCAGAGTGAAGCAGGCTGGAGTTTGGGGCAGTGCAGAGTGGCAGGTAAATTCAGTGCAATAAATGGGTAAGATACAGCCTCTGAAGGGCGGGGGCAGAAAGCGAGGGAAGGAAACGAATCTTGCACGCAGAGGGAGAAAGCTGTCCTATCATAACGCTGGACAGCAAGCCACCACCAGGCAGGCTCGGGGGTGCCAACAGTGTGGATGGACGAAGACAGTGAACTGCCCAGATTGTGGGTGGGCTAGGATTCATAATCAAAGCTAATTTCCTGTTTATGTGGAAAGTTTGTAATCAATTCAAATGTTTAACTTAACTATTGAATATATTCAATTTTTAAAATTCTATGTCATATATTCTGTTTGTTTCAAGATCTAATAAATATCCCTAACTAGATACTGTACCTATCAAAGAATCTACCAATCACAAAACAGGAACTTAAATAGGAAAAATAAACTGAACTAGTATGAAGTAGCAAGGCCCAGCATTGCACTGGACCTGAGTCTGCTGCACTAGCATAATGCATATTAAATGCAATTTTTTTGAATAAAGCAGCCATCACATTATTTTCTCTCTCTGTGGACTACACACAGGAATAACTACAGCGGAAGTCTGAAATCACAGCTCCCCATAGCACCCTGCTTTCTCTGTTGCCATGACAACTCCAGAGAGAATGAAATGAGGTTCCAAGATATGATCAAATTCATTGATTGTTCAAAAAAAAAATCAAGTTATGTATTTCATGAATAGCAAATCTGAATACAGAGTTAAAATTAAATTAGAATATATTGCTTGAATTATCTGACTATACACATTCAAGTGAGGGACTTTACAGTCTAGAAATCAAAAGGACTGTATCCCTGGAGCTGCTGAACTAAATCTAGTATCCTGTACATTATGTTTTTACAATGGACATTGAATCATCTGAAAGGAAAAGATGAAGGGACTCTACTGACTGAGACAATGAGTTGTCACTTTCTATCACTGGTCTTATTCTGGAAAACAGGTGTTCAAGCTCAATGTTTTGATACATTGTTTGAACGATAAACAGTATTTGAACATTTGGCGAAAAATACCCAGTACAAATTAGAACAAATCACAATAACCTTGGGAAATATCAATTAGTAGCCAATAAATAAATAAATACATTGAAGCCATAAATATTCATAACCATAACCAATAGGTAAGAACACCTCTTTCAGATTTAGGAGAACTCTATAAAAAGCAATTTACCGAAAAACTTACTTTGGACTTAGAAACATATTTTATGTTATCCATCAGCCTATAGAAGTTTCATAGTAACTGACATTTTAACTATTTCTGCCTAAGGTTACCAATATCTGATAAGTCTAATGGCAATACTTTTTAATAGCTTAGAGATACACTGTATGCTTCCATTTTAATTAAATGCCTTGTGGTGTGTATGTTGTTTTTGTTTTTTGGGGTTTATTTTTTTAAGGAATGGGCCAATTTCCTCTAAAACTTGGCTCATTGTTTGACAATCTACTTCATAGGTTAGGCATGTGGGACAAATGTATCTTAAAGGCTGTTAGCTGCCCTATTTCATAGAGAGTTTTATGTGTGAAGGGAGGTCAGTTTGCAAGAAGCACTTATGAATTAAGTGGAATGATGTATAAAAAAAAAAAACCGTTCCCTGGTTCTTTATAAAATAATAATGAGATTTTATTTATGGCCTATATATTTATAGTTCAGGGTGAATTAAAAATGAATAAGGATTCCTTTTAGTTTGAGATGCAGAATAGTAAATAAATCTCAATGTCTGGAATCATTGAGGTTTTGATGATTTCCCTCATTATTCATTATAAATTGTGAACCAGGCAAATTAAACATAGCCAACTGTTATGGAATTATGTCCACCAAAAATGCTTAAGTTGAAGTGCTTTAAGTTGAAGCCCAGCACTGAGAATGGCACTGTATTTGGAGACAGGGCCTTTAAAGAAGGAATGCAGATTAAATGAAGTCGTACGGATGAGGATGGGGCCCTTAATCAATATGACTGTGTCTTTATGAGAAGAGGAAGACACATCAAGGATGTTAGCTCAAAGAAAGGGCTGTATGAGGACACAGAATATACAGGCCGAGCAATGATCATGTGAAGACACAGAAGAAGGCAGCCATCTGCAAGCCAAAGGGAGAGGCCCCAATGGAAACTAAACCTTCTGACACCTTGATCATGAACTCCCCACCCTCCAGAACTTTGAGAAAATAAATTTTTGCTGCTTAAGCCACACCGTGTCTGGGGTGTCAGTATGGCAATTGCAGCAAACTAATAAACCAGTTCTGAGAAATTAAAATCAATTCAGATCGCTTTATTTGGGGGAAGGCTTTCTATTCAAGCATCTCAACTCAGAGCGTACAGGCTTGCCTCTGCGCTATTCTTTACAGACCAAGTGCCTCTCTCTGGATTGTCTCCCCTTCCTGGCATCTCTGAGCTGGAGGCTAGAGAACTGCCCTGGCAGAGGAACCTTGGGAATTACTTTATAAAACAGAAAGTTAAATTTGCGATGTTATTCTGAACTTAGTAAGATCCCTAAGTCTGGAGAATAGAGAGGTGGGTCCAAGACAAGCTGCTCTGTGAGACTAAGTCGTGTCTAAATAGATAATGTACCCTCGCCAGTGAATTGCTGTGTGTTTTACAGTTATCCTGGGGAAGTGAATGGATAGGATGCTCATCATATTTATATAGATATTTTACCTGAAAAGGCCATGCAAGGCTTAAAGGAGGCGGGGGTGGAGCAGAGGACTACAAAGCAAATACTCTAGGAGATGAGGCCCTTCCTGCCCTGAAAATGGAGGCGCATTCCTTCTGCACTGAAAGATGAAGGGGAGCTGTGGAGATACAAGGTGAGAAGCCACCTCCATTATCCGTCATCTCTTCCAGTTTGTGTACAGGAGCCACTCGTCCCATGCGAGACATTTCAGTCCCAGGCGGTAAAAAGATGTTGTCAATAAATCACCTCTGTGCTGGAACATGTGTGATTGTCTCTGCATGATTCCTATCAGCCCAATCTGCAGAAAAGTCTTTCTAAATTCCCACTCTCATGTTGGACCTCAAATTCAAGTTAAAAAGATCTTCAGGAAATGATGAACTCTAGATTCAAACTGCCCTCCAAACTTGAAGCCGTGAAGACAAGGATGAAAAAATGACTGGTTCTGGACGTGTGCCCTCTCCCCAAAGTAGCCATGGTCACGGCGATGCTGGAGGTATTTCCACTCCCAGGAGCCGACGATGTGCCGTCCAACTGTCAGACCTGCGGAGGCCGTCACTGCAGCTGCTGTTCCCGCAGCTGTTACCTCTGAGGGACAGAGGGGGTGAGGGAAGTAGGGAAATAGCCTTTTATTTGGTGGCATACTTCGTTGTGCATGAATTCCATCCTTTCAGAAATCATGTGCACTACCTGTTTTAGCTTTTAGGCTAAAGGGAAGCCGAGGCTCCCTGCATCCAATTACTATGGCAACCTTTCTATCCCTCAGTTAGAACCTTGATTTAGGACTCCTTGTGCATTGCCCAGCGTGCTTGACCTGTGTAGGGGGCCTACTGAGCAAAGCTTTGCATTTTGCTAGCCTATTCACACGCCTCTCACACTAGTTTACTGTAACAAACATCCAGTGTGCCTCTACTACATACGTGGGCTGCGTTCGTTCTGGGGATTCGGTGATGAAAACAAGACCATGGCATGCTGACAGCCACCTGCACGCCTGTCCTTGGAAACACACGGAGACACTCCAGCAGCCCTTTCTCAGAACTTCTCATAAGCCACTCTGATCTCTCTCTCCTCTACTTCGGTACAGTGTGCATATTAAAATTTCCAAGGATAGAGTTTATGCTCAGTCGTTACACTGTAAATAATTATTTTTAACGTACTGAACCACAAGTCCCTCATTATTGTTTAGGAAAAAGCCTAACTATGATACACATCTATGGAACATAGCATAAAGAGTTGAGTCATGCATGAAGGAGGTGGATACATTGATGAATTGACAGACTCATGTTTAGGGAGATCAATTTGTGGACATATGGCTCTTCCTATCTAGGTTGGTTCTTCTTAGCTTCAGTGTCACAGAGTGACAAGTGCTAGTCTTGTCCCTAAATTGGGAGAGGTTGGTAGAAACTGCATTTTCCTGGAGCCACTGAAACACTTGCATAGACTTGGGACTCACTTAAAAGTGTTGGGGAGTCAGGGAAAGACACGAGTTAGAATGTGACTGGCCCTGCCACTTACTGACTATGTGACCTTGTGAAGACAGAGGTAAGGGTTGTGGAGA
Organism: Molossus molossus; assembly: GCF_014108415.1. NCBI lineage: Eukaryota > Metazoa > Chordata > Mammalia > Chiroptera > Molossidae > Molossus > Molossus molossus. Next base: position 216,711,164 of record NW_023425344.1, on the reverse strand, counting down.
AGATTCAAGGACATAATACTTGCATAGCGTTTGCCATGTAGCAGGGGCCTAATTAATATTTATAGTCATAGCATAGTTGTGGTAATAGGATGAGTACCAGTATTTGCACTGGTATCTGATGGGTCTGTTCCAGGTTTATTCATTATCATTATCAAGAAGCTCATTAAATCTGACCAAACTATTATTTTTTTTAATCCTCACCTGAGGATATATATTTTTTTACATTTATTTTCAGACAGAGTGTGGGGGTGGGGGGAGAGAAAGAGAGAGAGAGAGAGAGAATGACATTGATGTGAGAGATACATCGACTAGTTGCCACCCGCACAACTCCAACCAGGGCCGGGGACAAACCACAACTGAGGTCTGTGCCCTTAGCGGAAATTGAACCCGGGACTCTTTGGTCTGAAGGCTGATGCTCTAACTGCTGAACCAAACCGGCCAGGGCCTAATCAAACTATTATTAAAGCATTAACTTTATCATGACTTAGCATCATTAACACCACAAATAATATAAATATGTGTACAATATCTAAGATAATAAGAGAAAGGAGTTTTCCTATAATATTTGTGTGATTTTAAACTCATTATAGTAAGTTAGGTTCAAGTATAATCTGTGAAAAGCTCTTAAAGGAAAACTGAGTTATCCTTTTGTGACTATTATAAATAAATTCTACTAGCCAAAGAGTCAAAATTCATTTATTTATGTTGAACTCTTCAGTCATGGGACTTAAAATATACTATATATGCTGCATATAAGTAATGTAACTGACATTTTCACAAACTTGCCATTTGTAGATAGGGTTTGGGAATGTTAGAACAAAGATACTAAAATCCCATTAATTTAAATAAAGATTCAAGTAGTTTTAACAATAAAAAAAGTGTGGGAATAAACCAGGATCTTGGCCTCTCTATCCCTAGCACCATTGTGCTACCCTGGAGAAGGGCACAGTAAAATATGAACAATCCCAGAACACAAATAACAAAAACCATGTGGTACCTGTGACAGCCACAGCCTGAAAATGTATATTGCATTGGCATCTTTGGAACAACAAAGATGAAAAGATGAAACTGTAGCCATTATTTTAAGCTTGCTCTTAACAAAATATCATTTTATTATTAAACTCTTGCACTTTGTGGCTTCTCAGTCACCTGCTCGTAATTGTTCCTACTTAGGTACTCAAGGTACCTCACCTGTCATTGTGCCTTCTCCCTCTTCAACTCCAGCGGCAAAATTTCTCCTGGCTAGTGTAGTAGCTCAATTTTGCTGACACCACTTTCTCTACCTGGAAAGCTTCCCTACTCCTCTGTACCTACATCTACAATAGCTGTTCTCTGCGAATCAGAAAAATCCTCACCTCCCAGTGACAGTTCCCAGTGCTGAGTCCAGCTCTCTTTGAGCTCTTATAGTCTCTCTACTCCCTGGATGACGCTCTTGAATAACATATCATACTGCCTTGTGACGTTCCTTGTCTCAAAGCTGCATAGAGTTATTTTTACTTCGGAATAATAGCCTCCGAAATGTATAGGTCCTGGTTCTCCTAAATTAGTCTAAAGCTCTGAAATCAAAGACTTTTGCATCCCTCTCCACAAAAATCAAACTCAGCATCGTATCATAGTTGATTCTTTATACATAATTTTTAATGTAGGCATCATAAATTATGAGAAAGGAGTACATTTTCATAGCCTGAACATTTTTGAAGTTGCCTTAAAAATCACATTATCAGGGGTCAAGAATAAGAAAAATGTGAGCATTTAGGGGAGAGGGATACTGTTGACTTAGCATGCTTATATGATAAGCAGGGCTGTCTATTTTGTAGGTGGGTGGATGTTTGATCAATTATATGAGTTGGTATATTTCATATTATATGGAGAGACAATTTTAATGAAGGAGGTATACGGGGAAAATGTGTGAGTGAGAAGCAAATACAAGTGTTAAAAAGTAAGTTATTTGATCTTAAAATAAGCAAAAAATACCACCTTAATCCTGAATAAGAAATCAGAGATTTCCATTCTTTGAAGAATCATTGGGATTGGGTAGTTGCTAAGTGTTCACTTCACTTTGCCCCTACTACAACTACCTATCCAACACTGGATTCCTTTCTGGGTTTATTTATGACATTTTTATAGATCTCCATTAAGTTTATAAATTTCCTTAAGATCAATACCTGAAATCTCTTATTTCTTTAGATTACAGTAATACACAGTAAATGTTCAATAACTATTGACCCTATTTGAGTGATTAAACCATGAAATTTGAGCTTCCCTAGTATAAAAATAGATGATCATATGTAGTTGATAGGAACAGCAAGTATTGTCTGAATGATACCAGTAAGTGTCTGGCCCATAAATGGTACTTAAAATTATCTGTGGAAGAAAAGGAGAAAAAAAAGTGGAGGGAAGAAGAAAGGGAAAGAATGCTATGCCCTGTAGATTGTGGTGCAAAATATAAACTGTACATTAACCACATTAAGAGTAATATGTTACCAGACGTAGGTACAAACAGGGTATATAACATGTCCAGAGTCAAGAGATATAAGGCCCCTGCTCTTTGCTTTCTGATTTTGTTCTACTAATATTTACTGAAACAGAACGTCAGCTTTCTCCCACTCCCCATCTGCCTAGATATCAGCAAAGCTAGTTTCCTTTACCTTCAGTAGCAGAAACATTATTAAAAGTAACCATATTTTACTACTAGCAAAAACATTTAACAAATAACATTTGCATTAGGAAAAATAAAAGTCCACCACAACAAAAATGCCAAATTGCTGAATAGCTGATGTAAAGTATTAGAAGCCAAAGACATGGTGAAAAATTATAACTGTGCCCAGAACTACATTTAAGCAAAAGAATCATTACTTCCTCTTTGAAGAAAAAGCTTCTAAACTGGCAAAGAATGTCAGCTCAACCTTTCTCTGAATTATTTGGTAAAGAGCACATTTAGTACTATTTTGTACACAAATAATACCACTTTTCTAAGGTGCTCAAAATATTTTGCAAACATCCAGTTAGCTTTACAGCATCCTGATTAAACCAATAGCAGTGTTTGTACCTTTTCCATAGGAATGAAACTCAACCGCCGTAGTAATCAAATTGCTGCAGTAAGCAAGGGCTGCAGCCCTCCTCCCTCTGACCTCTTCCTACACCCTCCTACACATCTGCCTGTTTCCAGATCCTGCACTAAGATGGAAACTGATTTCCTTACCTGAGACTTCTCCTAAAAGGTAAAAAAAAAAAGAAGAAGAAGAAGAACAAAAGAGTGAGAGAGAGAGAGAGAGAGGATGGGAAGGAAGGAAGGAAGGAAGGAAGGAAGGAAGGAAGGAAGGAAGGAAGGAAGGAAGGAAGGAAGGAAGGAAGGGAGAAAGGGAGGGAGGGAGGGAGGGAGGGAGGGAAGGAGGGAGGGAGGAAGGAGGGAGGAGGGAGGGAGGGAGGGAGGGAGGGAGGGAGGGAGGGAGGGAGGGGGAAAGAAAAGAAAGAGAGAGAAAAAGAGCAAACCTAGGCATCTTTGGCTGGCACTCGGAAATAGATCAATTCTAAAGGTGAGTTTAAGACTATTTTCAGCTGGCACAGCTACAGCTGGCTTTATAGATAACAATTACATATTGATAATTGTGATGTTTGCAAATAACTACTGTTTCCAGGGACATTCACAATTTCTCAGAGCTTGCAAAGGAAATGATTGGCAGTCTCTTTTCAATGACATGGTGAAACAGAGCTCTTACCAACTCACTCAGCATTGAACCCTGATGGCAAATAAGCATATGAAAAGATGTTCCATATCATAAGCCATGAGGGAAATGCAAACGAAAACAATAATGCAATACCACAACACATGTATTAGAATGGCCGACACCCAGAACACTGACACCACAAACGCTGGTGAGAATGTGGAGCAACAGGAACTCACACATTGTTGGTGGAAACGCAAAATGGTGCAGCCACTCTGGAAGAAAGTTCAGTGGTTTCTTACAAAACTAAACATACTGTAGAATCTGGCAATCTTGCTCCTTGTTATTTACCAAAATGAGTTGAAAACTATATCTACACAAATACCTTTACAGGGATTTTATAGCAGCTTTATTCATAATTGCCCAAACTTAGAAACCACCGAGATGTCCTTCAGTAGGTGAATGAATAAGTGATCTGTGGTATATCCAGATAATGAAATATTATTCAGTGCTAGAACGCAATGAACGCAGTGTAAAGACATGGAGGAACCTTAATTGCCTAGTACTAAGTGAAAGAAGCCACTCTGAAAGGGCTGCTCTTTCCAGTGCTCCCAAAAGGAGATTTGCAATGCTTACCCCTGACACCTCTCCAGCCAGACCTCTTCAATATTGCATTCACCTCGACTCATGTAATCAAAACTATGTGTATGATCTGATTTGATAGGGGATGCGAGATTCAATATTCACTTTATTATTGCTGCCTCCCAGCATTCTTGCTGTTCCATACCTCCTGATATCCTTAGCACGTTTTTAGTATTTGTATTTAGTAGTTTTAGTATTTGGGGGGTATTTTAGCACTTTAGTGTTTGATGCATAGACTCATGATAAAATGTTGCATTTGAAGTTCTGTTATCGATTTAACTACATTTAAGATAAATTCATAAATATAAATTACCCCATTAAAAATAGAGGGATCAGCCCTGGCCGGTTTGGCTCAGCAGTTGGAGCATCAGCCTGCAGACCAGAGAGTCCCGGGTTTGGTTCCCGCTAGGGGCACATACCAAAAAAAAAAAAAAAGAGGGATCAGTAAGTTTACTAGGTATGGAAATTAGTGCATTTTCCAGGTTACCTAAACTTTAGACTTTTATTCTTACAATAAGCAAGTCAGTAGTCTAGGTTAAGTCTATTTTAATATGTGAGTAAGAGGTGACTAAACTGTAGGTCCCAAAACCTAACCCTTATCTCTCAGCCTCATCTGTACAGGAAATTTCCAATTGTATTTCTAACATTAGAATAACATGCTCATTACTTAAATTTGGTGTAATAACTTATGCTTATCTCCCTCTTGCATAACTACATTGTTCTAGAACTATCTATCAATAAATCTTTCTTTCTCTCTCATTTTCTGTTTCTCTCCCTCTTCACTCCGAGCTGTCAAAGGCAAACACGATGTGTTACTCTCATCTCCAAAGACCCAGGGCAATTCCTGGGACATGGTGAATGCTCAATAGATGTTTGTGGACAGACCCACTCAATGTGTGAGTAAAAGATTTTAAAAAAACAGTTTATTCCCTGGCCTGGTGGCTCAGTTGGTTGGAACATACACCAGAAAAGGTGGTGTGTTCGACTCCCAGTCAAAGTACATACCCAGGTTGCGGGTTCAATCCCCAGTAGGGGTATGTGCAGGAGGCAACCGATCAATGTTTCTCTCACATCAATGTTTCTTTCTCTTTCTCTTTCCCTACCTCTCTGTAAAATAAAAAATAACAAATGAATAGTAAGTTCAATAGCATATTCACTAAACCATGTCAATTCTATATTTTGTTTTATTATCTGTTGTGTTTTTGCAGTTACTGCCAAAACATTTAGAATACTTGGGAAGAGGCGATGTAGGTCATTGTGAATGATGAGGCATTGTCAGTGCAGGTTTGGCAGGGATCTTAGCAGACCTTATTCTTGGAATACTTCTCTGAGCTCCAACGTGAAGAGAAGGGCAGGGCATGGGCTGAATTGTGCACCCTCCCTCAAATTATTGTTAAAGTCCAAACCCCCAGTACCTCAGAATGTGATGGTATTTGCAGATAGGGTATTTAAAGAGGTAATTGTAGGGTCTTTCAAGAGGTAATTAGGTTAAAAATGAGTTGACTGGAGTATGCCTTAATCCCTTACGACTGTTGTCTTATAAGAAGTGGATATTTGGACACAGATAATGAACAGAAGGAAGACAAGGTGAAGACACAAAGAGAAGATGGCCATTTACAAGTCAAGGGGAGAGGACTCAGAAGGAATCAACTTCACACCTTGATACTGAACTTCTAAACTTCAGAACTGTAAATAAATGCCTGCTGTTGAAGCCACCCAGATTGTGTACTTTGGGGCACGGGCTGCTTTAGACAGTACTGGCACTTCATGCAATGAAGCACATTCCATACAGGAAAGAAGATTTGAAGGAAACTATCAATATAGCCCACTATATGCTGGGGTACAATACTAGGTCTTTTACCACGCTCACCCTTTTAGCTCTCCCCCAAACCCTATAATGTGGTATTAGTAACCTAGTTTTTAAAATAAGCAAGCTTTTGCCCAGCCAGTGTGGCTCAGTGGTTGAGCGTCAACCCATGCACCAAGAGGTTGCCACTTCGATTCCTGGTCAGGGCACATGCCCAGGTTGTGGGCCCCGTCCCCAGTGCAGGGCATGCAGGAGGTGGCCAATGGATGTTCTCTCTCATCAATGTTTCTATCTCTCTCTCTCTTTCCCCTCCTCTCTCTCTCTAAAATCAATGAAGAAAAAAGTTAAAAAAAATAAAATAAGTGAGATTTAGTCATTGGAAAGTTTTCTAAGGATACTTGGCTGATTTATTTCAGGAAGAGTTTCAATTGATGCCGAGTCGACATCAAAGTCTATGTTCTTACAGTGCTGAGACCCCTACAGGCTGGGAGGTCTCTGACAGCTGAGAGTCTGGAAGTCAGATCCTGTGTCCAAGGCAGAAGAGCCCCTCCACACACACTCTAGAAGCAGAAAGCATGTAAATCCATATTTTTAATAACATTTTATTTTTTAATATCATTGATTTTTTATTGATTTTTTTTTACAGAGAAGGAAGGCAGAGAGAGAGAGAAACATGTTAGGAATTTATTTCAAATACTGGGTGGAGTGAGGTGCAGGGTGGTGAGGAACACACGTTCTGGATCCAGGTGGCTATTGATAACTTTGCAACCCTGGGTGAGTCATTTAATCTCTCTGTGCCTCAGTCTCCTCATTTATACAACACGGACGACACATCGATGTAAGAGAGAAACATTGGTCAGCTGCCTCCTGCATGCCTCCAACTGGAAATCAAGCCTGCAACCCGGGCATGTGCCCTGACCAGGAATCAAACCAGGACCTCTCAGTCCACGGGACGACACTCAATCCACTGAGCAACACCAACTGGGCTTTAATCACATTTTAAAATTTATAATATTTTCTAGAATATAAGATGCATTTTTCCCATATACACATAAAAAAGAATGACAGAGAAAGAGAGAGGACGAGGGATGGGGGAGGGAGGGATGAATCCAAACGTTAGCTGGCATCCGTTGAGCCATTATTTTCGATAGAGGACATGCACTTAAGGCCAGACCCAGAATAAACTAAAACACAAAACATCACACTCTGAATGTGTTAGCAAACATTTTCTCAACAAAAAATAAAATCCACAATCTGACCTGAGGTGGAAATTGAGTGATATCTGGAACATATTAGATCTAAATCTACTCCTACCATAATCCATGAGCCAAAAGCAATGGAGGTACTGCTACATTTCTACCCAAATTAATCCAGTTTTCTTCTGTTACTCATTATGTCCTGATCTCACACACACACACACACACACACACATACATACACACACGCACACACGCACACGCACACAGAGTTGTGTTAGCTTTTACTTAAATATTAAATATTAGTAATAATGTTTTTACTGAATAATTTTGCCCCACAGGGGACATTTAGCAATGTCTGGAGACACATTTTGTTGTGAAAACTGAGGGAGGTTGCTACTGCATCTAGTCAATAGAGACCAGGGATGCTGCTAAATATCCTACAGTGTACTGAACAGCCCCTCACCCCAACCCACAACAAAGCGTTATCCAGCCCCAAATGTCAGTAGCACAGAGGGCCCTGCATAAATTCACTCAATGTGTTGTCTGTGCCAGTGACTTTGGACCAGTCTGATTGATGTGTTAGTTTTAACTCTGTGTAATATATGTAATACAGAAAAATTCATTAAATGTATTTATATAACTTGGCTTGGTGTTCAAAAATGAATCATACGTCTATATTACCACTATTTGTTTTTTGTAGTTTTTTAAAAATCCTCACCCAAGGATATTTTTCCATTTATTTTCAGACAGTGTGGGGGGCAGAGAGAGAGAGAGACATCAACTGGTTGCCTCCCGCATGACCCCAACCACGGCCAGGGACCAAACCACAACTGAGGTACATGCCCTTGATCAGAATCAAATCCACGACTCTGGTCCAAGGTCTGACGCTCTAACTGCTGAACCAAACCAGCCAGGGCCAGTGTTTGTTTTTATAGGACCACATGTATGGTATGAAACTTCATTTACCAGTTAACATATTGTTTTTTTGCCTATTATAAACTGATATACAGTGAATACATTTTAACTATGTGATTTTACACATTTCTTAGGATGAATAGAATACTAATATCTATATCATAATATTATATCCAGAATATAAGATATTTTCGACTGGACTCCAAAACACAGTATAAAATATAAATAATATATTTCTCCTAAAGTATATTTTACAACTATTTATAATGGAATGGTTTTTTTCATAATTATCTACCTTTGGAAAATTGGGATGTATTTTTTATAATTTGTGTTTTATATATAGTCTGAAAAGTGACATTAGGAAATTTCTAAGTTAAAAGTTCATTTAAATTCCCCACTCATTTCAGTTGTACACATTTGATTTGCACTGATTAGGATTAATTCAGCAAACATTTATTGAGCACTGGAGCAGTAATGCTGACTGAGAGTTGCTTGCTGTGAAGAACTCATTTCTGACCAAAGAGAAAGAGGGACAGCCAGACATTTTTTCTTCTGGTATAAAATAAAGTTTCCTTTTTATGTTTTTTTCTCTTCCTGAAGGCTCCATTAACCAGTATCCCTGTTTCCACACAGTCTTTTTTTAAATTTTTAATCCTTGCCCATGGACATTTTTGCATTTATCTTTTAGATAAAGCGGGAGGAAGAGAGAGAGAAAAACATTGAAGTGAGAGAGAAATATCGACTGGTCACCACCCACACAACCCCAACTGGGCCGGGGACAAACTGCAATCGGGGTATGTGCCCTTAGCAGGAACTGAACCTGGGGCTCTCTGGTCAGCAGGCCGACGCTCTAACTGCTGAGTCAAACTGGCCAGGGCGCCACACAGTCTTAAAGATTACCAATTTTAATAATTTTAACACTATATTGAATCATGATGCATAATTTGCTAAAGCAAATTTTGAATCATTTGGGACATTTTGAGTTGTTGCAAATGCTCTTTGTAGATAATATACAATGGAAATTTTGAGTATGTGGATTTTATTTTTCTTTTAGACTATTTCCTTAGGATTCCAAAATGGTGGCAGAGTGAATGGAAGCTACACAGACCATCTCCCAGGACCAAACTGGAATTACAACTAAAATAAAGACAAATCATCAGGAAAAAGCAACAGAAAAGCAGTTTGGAGGACCATATAACCAGGGACACTGAACCAATCCTGGTAGGATTGCAGAGGTGCGAGAGGGGGGCTGGGAGCCCTCAGATAGCAGCGATCTTAGCTGTGAGTAGTGCCCTCAGAGTTAAACTCCCAAGCTGCTCCACAGCACAGAGAGCCAGGACAGAGCACTAAAATAGCGACAGCCACTCACCTTGGGCTCTGGCAGAGGGAGGGCAAATGGACTGGAATTGTGTGGGGACATTCGAATTTGGAGGGCGCTCACAGCTTTTGCTGAGTTACAGCCATGCAGGACGGTGGTCATCTTATTCCTTCCCAGAGCTCTGGGGAGAGGCGGCGGCCCCTCATTTGGAGATTCAACCCCACCTGGGGGCACTGAAATGCAAATTGAGGCCCATTAACAACCAGCATCTGCCCAACCCTTGGGAAATCCCCTTACACTGAACATCTGAGGGAGATTTTCATCCAACTGAGAACCCAAGGCTCTTCAAGTAACCACTACTGATAGCCTCCAGGAAAAAACTAGAGGATAACTGAACCTTTCCTGGCCTTGTAAATCTACCCAGGAAAGTAAGACTTGGCAGGGGTGTTTAACGTGTACCCACCCAGGCTCATCCAAACCCAGTAGAGGGAGCCACAAACAACAGAACACCAACACTCACAGGGAAAATTTGGCAGGCTTCACAACCTACTGAGATAGCCAAAATGGTGAAAGAAAGAAAAAAATCCCAAATGAAAGAACAAGAGACCTCTACCAAAGACGAGATAAATGAAACACAGTTAAGCAAGTTAACAGAGCTAGAATTCAGAGCCATGATCTTGAGAAATCTCAACAGCATGTGTAAGGACATGAGCACCATGAGTAAAGACATAGAAACATTGAAAAACAAACAATTGGAAATTAAAAACCACCAAGAAGAAATTAAGAATGATATAACAGAAATAACGAAAATATTGGAAGGATTAAATGGCAGAGTACAGGAAGCTGAAGATCGGATCAGTGAATTAGAAGACAGGGTAGAAAAAAAAATCACCCAATCAAAAAACCAAAAGGAAAAAACAATTAAAAAACAGGAAGACAGATTAAGAGAACTGTGGAACTGGAAACATATAATATTCACCTTATAGGAATCCCTGAAGAAGAAGAAAATGAGCAAGGGTTAGGGAATATATTTGAAAAAATAGTGACACAAAACTTCCCTAATTTGGTGAAGGAAGAAGGCATTCAAGTTCAAGAAGCACAGAGAGCCCCAAGTAAGAAGAACCCAAACAGGCCCACACCAAGACACATAGTAATCAAAATGCCAAAAATTGAAGACAAAGAGAGAATCCTAAAGGCAATAAGAGATAAGAAACAGGTTACCTACAAAAGAAACTCCATAAAGCTATCAGATGACTTCTCAACAGAAAAACTACAGGCCAGAAGGGAGTGGCATGAAGTAATCAAGGTCATGAAAAACAAGAATCTGAATCCAAGACTATTCTATCCAGCGAGGCTATCATTCAAAATAGAAGGTCAAATAAAAAGCTTCCCAGACAAAAAAAAAAAAAGGCTAAGGGAATATATTAACACCACACCAGCACTGCAAGATATGCTAAAAGGACTGCTGTAATTAGAAGAAGAAATAGGAAGTAAAATATGACCACACTAAACAAAAATGGCAATAAATAAGTACATATCAATGATCACCTTGAAATTGAATGGTTTGAATGGGCCTATTTAAAGACACAGAGTAGCTCACTGGATAAGAAAGCATGACTCACAAGGAAGCATTGTTTACAAAAGACCCACCTCACAACAAAAGACTCACATAGGTTGAAAGTGAAGGGATGGAAAAAAATCTTTCAAGCAAACAGAAAGCAAAAAAAAAACCTGAGGTAGCAATACTCATATCTGATAAAGTAGATTTCAAGATGAAGGCCATAACTAGAGCAAAGAAGGCCACTACATCATATTAAAAGGATCTATCCAACAGGAAGATATAACCTTGATAAACATATATACACCCAATATAAAAGCACCAAAATATATTTAAAATCTTCTGGAGGACTTCAGAGGAGAAATCAACAGCAATACAATCATAGCAGGGGACTTCAACACACTGCTGACATCACTGGATAGATCCTTTAGACAAAAAATTAGCAAGGAAACAGAGTCTCTAAATGAAGCACTAGACCAAATGGATTTAATAGATATCTACAGAGAATTACACCCCAAAACAATAGTATTCACATTCTTCTCAAGTGCACATGGGACATTCTTAAAGATAGACCACATGTTATGACACAAACAAATATCTACAAGTTAAAGAAGATTGAAATCATATCAAGCATCTTCTCAGATCACAATGGCATGAAACTGGAAATCAATTGCAACAAGAATATGCAAAGACATTGGAACACATGGAGGCTCAATAGCATGTTATTGAAAAATGAATGGGTTACCATGGAGATCAAAGAAGAAATTAAAAACTTCCTGGAAACCAATAAAAATGAACGCACAACAACACAAAATCTATGGGCTGCAGTGAAAGCAGTTCTGAGAGGGAAGTTGATAGCACTACACCATACCTCAAGAAACAAGAAAAATCTCTAATAAACTATCTAGCCTCACAACTTAAAGAACTAGAAAGCAAACAAAAAGAAAACCCCAGAGCAAGTAGAAGGAAGGAAATAGTAAAGATCAGAGCAGAAATAAATGACATAGAGACAAAAAAAAACCAAAACAATTCAAAGGATCAATGCAACAAAGAGCTGGTTTTTCGAAAAAATAAACAAGATTGATGGACCCTTCGCTAGACTTATCAAGAAACAAAGAGAGAGAACCCAAATACACAAAATCACAAATAAAAGAGGAGAAGTAACAACTGACACCACAGAAATACAAAAAATCATTAACAGATATTATGAACAATTATATGGCAACAAATTCGACATCTAAGCAAAATGGACAAATTTCTAGAAACACATAGTATCCCAAAACTGGACTGGGAAGAGATAGAAAACTTGAACAGACTAATAACTAAGTAAATTGAAGAGGTAATCAAGACTCTCTCAGCAAGCAAAAGCCCAGGCCCAGATGGCTTCACAGGGGAGTTTTACGAAACATTCAAAGAAGAAATAACACCCATTCTCCTCAAACTATTTCAAAAAATTCAAGAAGGAAGACTTCCAAACTTGTTTTAATGAGGCCAGCATAATTCTAATTCCAAAACCAGAAAAAGACACTACGAAGAAAGAAAACTACAGGCCAATATCCCTGATGAACATAGACGCCAAAATCCTGAACAAAATACTAGCAAATTGGATCCAGAAATACATCAAAAAAATTATTCTCCATGACCAAGTGGGATTCATCCCAGGGATGCAAGGCGGGTACAATACTCACAAATTAATAAATGTGATATACCACATAAACAAAATGAGGAATAAAAACCACATGATCTTATCAATAGATGCTGAAAAAGCATTCGACAAAATCCAGCATTCAATTCTAATAAAAACGCTCAGCAATGTGGGAATAGAGGGATCATATCTAGACATAATAAAGGCCATATATGAAAGACCTACAACTAACATCATACTCAATGGGCAGAAACTAAAAGCATTTCCCTTAAGAACAGAAACAAGACAAGGACGCCCACTTTCACCACTCTTATTTAACATAGTACTGAAAGACTTAGCTACAGCAATCAGACAGGAAGGAAAAATAAAAGGGATCCAAATTGTAAAGGAGGAAGTGAAACTGTCATTATTTGCAGATGACATGATATTATACATAGAAAACCCTAAAGACTCCATCAAAAATCTACTAGACTTAATAAATAAATTTGGCAAAGTAGAAGGATACAAAATTAACATCAAGAAATCGACAGTGTCCTTATACACTAATGATAAAGTCACAAAGAGTGAAACTAAAAAAACAATCCCATTTACCATCATGGCAAAAAAATTAAGATACCTAGGAATAAACTTAACCAGAGATGTAAAGGACCTATTTGCAGAAAACTACAGGACATTGGGGAAAAAAAAGTAGAGGAGGATATAAAAAAGTGGATTGGAAGAATTAACATCATTAAAATGTCCATATTACCCAAAGCAATCTATAGATTCAATGCAATCCCCATCAAAATACCAACAACATATTTCACAGAACTAGAACAAATACTTCAGAAGTTTATATGAAACCAAAAAAGACCCCGAATAGCCACAGCAATCTTGAAAAAGAAGGACAAAGTAGATGGGATCACAATACCAGATATCAGATTATACTACAAAGCTACTGTAATCAAAACAGCCTCGTACTGGCACAAGAACAGGCATATAGACCAGTGGAACAAAACAGAGAACCCAGAAATGGACCCAAGACATTATGCTCAATTAATATTTGACAAAGGAGGTAAGAACATACAGTGGACTAAAGACAGCCTCTTTAATAAATGGTGTTGGGAAAACTGGGCAGCTACATGCAAAATGAATGAAACTAGACCATCAACTTACACCATACACAAGAATAAACTCAAAATGGATAAAAGACTTAAATGTGACCCATGAATCCATAAAAATCCTAGAAGAAAATGTAGGCAACAAAATTTCGGACATCATACACAGCAGATTTTTCACTGATACATTGCCTAAGGCAACAGAAACAAAGGAGAAAATGAACACATGGGACTACATCAAACTCAAAAGCTTCTGCACAGCAAAAGAAACAATCATCAAAATGGAAAGGCTACCCACTGTATGGGAGAGCATCATTGCCAATGATATATCAGATAAGGGGTTAATTTCCAAAATATATAGAGTACTCATACAACTCAACAAAAGGAAGACGAAGAACCCAATTAAAAAATAGACACCTCTCCAAACAGGACATACAAATGGCCAAGAGACATATGAAGAAATGCTCAACATCACTAATCATCAGAGAGATGCAAATTATAACAACAATGAGGTATCACCTCACACCTGTCAGAATAGCCACCATGCCATCAACACATCATCAAACAAGTGTTGATGAGGGTGTGAAGAAAAGGGAACTCTAGTACACTGCTGGTGGGAATGTAGACTGGTGCAGCCACTATGGGAAACAATATGATGTTACCTCAAAAAATTAAAAATTTAACTTCCATTTGACCCAGTGATCTCACTTCTAGGAATATACCCTAAGAAGCCTGAAATACTAATCAGAAACAATATATGTGCCCCATGTTCATAGCAGCACTATTTACAATAGCTAAGATCTGGAAACAGCCCAAGTGTCCATCAGTAGACAAATGGATAAAAAAGCTGTGGTACATGTACACAATGGAGTACTGTGCAGCTGTAAGAAAGAAAGATCTCTTAACCTTTGAGACAACATGGAGGGACCTGGAAAGTATCCTCAGTGAAACAAGCCAAGCAGAGAAAGACAAATATCACTTGATCTCACTTATTTGTGGAATATAATAAACATAACAGTCTGAGGAATTGGGTAGACCCAGAGACGTGGAAGTCTGGTACAGACTGACAACCCTCAGAAGAGGGGGTGGTGAGGGTAGGGAAGAGATAAACCACAGAACTTATATGCATGTGTGCATAACCTATGGACACGGACAACAAAGCCGGGTATGGGGTGGGGGGAGATGTGGAGGAAAGTGTCAATGGAGAAAAAAAGGAGAAACATCTGTAACAAAAATAAATAAATAAATTATTTAAAACAAAAAGAATAGACTATTTCCTTAAAACAAATTCAGAGGATATGGTGTTAACTTATAAAATCATTGTGCCGACTTCCATTGCAACTAGAAATAATAGGTAAAAAAAGTCATTGCATACTTTACAGCATTGAGTTTTATCTATTAAAAACATGTTTTTGTAATTGAATGAGAATTTATTTATTTATTTTTAAATATTTTTTATTTATTGATTTGAGAGAGAGAGAGAGATAGAAACCTCGATGAGAGAGAACATCGATTGGCCACCTCCCATATACCCCCCCCACTGGAGGTTGTGCCCACAACCTGGGCATGTGCCTTGACTGGAAATCGAACCAGCAACCTCCTGGTGCATGGGTCGATGCTCAACCACTGAGCCACACTAGCCGGGCATTGGATGAGATTTTAAACGTGCCTTAAATTTTGTTTAAATTTTAGGTTTTGATTACTGTTATGGAAGAAATTTTCCTGTATTAAAACTTGCATTTTTCCTGAAAATAAATGCTCATGTCCTATGCTGATTTATTTGTTAGACTCCTTTTTCCATAAAATTAAACATAGATTATTATTTATTAATCAAACAGTCCTGCTATCCAATGGCTTATATACTCTTTTTTTAAAAAAATAATTTTATTGATTTTTAGAGGGAGAAGAAGAAGGAGTAGAGAGAGAGAAACATCCATTAAAAGCAAAACATTGATTGGCTGCCTCCTGCACGCCCCCATAAAGAATCAAGCCCAAAACCTGGACATGTGCCCTGACCAGGAATCGAACTGGTAACCTTTTGGTGCATGGACAATGCCTAACCACTTGAGCCTCACCAGCCTCAGTATATAAGGCAGCTTATATACTCTTAAAGGATTGTTCTATTTATGGTAACTTTACCAGGTTTTGAATAACTGCAAGAAACTGAAATCCTAAGAATATTCAACACTTTCCACAAAGAGGTTAGATTTGGGGAGGGGGGAGGGGAGGGGGGAGTTTAATAGCTATAACAGCAAAAGCAGTTAAGATCAGTTATCCACTTACCAAAGAGGCATGGTTTACTTTCAAAATGATTGTAGCAGCCAAGTTTAAAGTAAACAGGGAGAAAAAACCTCATAGGTAACCATCTGTTAAGAAATTTCTTTCCTCTCACCTTTTCTTTCCTTCCACTTTCTCTGCGTGAGCCCTTGAAGGGGGTTAATACAAACACCCGAACATGCTGTTTTGTACTGAGTTCACTTAGTCTTTTCTTCCCAAGTCCTTGACCCAGATACAGAAAGATATAATTTCTAAATTCAATGAAAGCTTAAATTGGAGGTGAGGGGGAAAATGCTATCTCAGCTCCAAGTCTGATCTCTCTGCTGCCTGCAGTTATCATTGGAACAGAGAGCTTCCCCTTCCCTGTTCATCAGGCCTCGCCGAAGCGCCGTGTGGGAAGCAGCTTTGAGGTGCCATTTGTCATAATAGCCCACCTGGTCTGAATCGAAACTCAAGACCGCCTAACGAAAGCCTTTTTTCCTTATTTTCCAATGCATTTATAATGATCCTATAAGAGTTCAAAGGTCATATAAGTTGATACCCAGAATCAATTGCCTAAGACCCACTCGTCTCCTCTTGGTTCCCAGGTAATCTCCTCCGGTGTCAAGGCAGCGACAGACCCTGTGTGCCACCCCCTCCTAGCACTGTGTTTTCAGCCCCTTTCTCTCTTTAATTGAGCCTATTCAAGTGCCTACAGTCATTTCTCCATGCACATCCCACGGGGATTTCACACTCAACGCATCCAAAATTGAAGTCAAACTGGTTCCTTCCTAATCAGTTTCTCCACATCTTGTCTTCGTCTGATGAACAATACCACATCGCTCAGCACCCAAACCAGACGCCTAAGATCCCCGTCCCCCTCTTCTCGCTCTCTCTTCCACTTTCGGTCACTGAGTCCTGTCAACGCCACCTGGAAAGAATTGAAGTTTCTCGTGCGCATGTCTTTCTCCTCATCCTCGCCAGTGCTGCACGTACATCCTTGTCACTTCCTGGGCAGATTACTGAAATCATGTCCCGATTGATCTCGCCACCAGGCTCATCACCATCCACCTGCCCTCCGTGACCTGCCACCCTCCTTACCTCTGTCAGAGATCGTGAGGAAACGCTCATCTCCTGTGACATGGGGCCACCACTGTTTTCCTTGCGATCTTACTTTAAAGATCTGAGCATTCTGCTGTAACTGAGATAGCCATGAATAAAATTCCTGGTCACCCCAAGAGAGCAAAACGAGAAATTTTGAATTGTTTTTAAGAACAGCTGCCAGGCCGAT
This sequence comes from Molossus molossus, assembly GCF_014108415.1. NCBI lineage: Eukaryota > Metazoa > Chordata > Mammalia > Chiroptera > Molossidae > Molossus > Molossus molossus. Next base: position 216,693,771 of record NW_023425344.1, on the reverse strand, counting down.
TGTTTTCCCTAACAGGAGTTCGAGGACTGAAAATTTCCAAGCAGCTTTGTGATCCTGCTTGGATTATGCCCTGCCCCTCACCTACTCACCTCCTGTCCTTAAATCTCTCTTCAGAGTATCTCTTACATTCAAAATACGGACTGTGAGCCCAATGACGGAACAGACAGAAGTGAGGTAAAATAAGTACAGACTTCAAAAGCTACAACCAGCTCCGAAGAGCTACAACGTGTAATTGTTCAATTAAAGAAATGGACAAACCCTTAAAGAAAGTCCTCCTAAACTAGTATCAATAATATTCAAAAAATTTTTTCTCCTTTGAGGTAATAGGAGCTCTCTATAAAAATCAACTCTTTGAATATATAAACAGAGGTCAAAGAAAGTGAACATAAGAAATATTGTTTTTGTCCCTTTCTCATAGTTAAAGACAATTCCTTAGGTATCAAAAACCAATGGATGAGAGGGCAGGGGTGAGCGGGGAGTAAAAGGTAAAGGGGCCAGATATGGGGTGACAGAAGGTGATCTGACTTCAGGTGGTGGGCACACAAGACAATCACAGATAATGTATCACAGAAACAGACACTTGAAGCCTATATGACCCTATTGACCAATGTCACCCTAATAGATTCAATTAAAAAAAACAGGGGATGCAAGGAATTATTTTACTTATATATACATAAAAGTTTTCGGTGGTATTTTCCAACTATAATGGGCCAGGGAGTGCTATGGAAACCCACTGGTGCCAAAGAGGAAAAGCACCTCATTTTCCTAGGAGTTTCTGAGGTGGAGACTGAACCCAGTATGAGGACTGACTCAACATCATTATTCAGTAAATGTTGATAAATGAATATTAGAGGAAAATGCAGGGGAGGGGGCCCAATGAGGTGAGCTGGCGGTCAGGGAAGGCTTCTGGGCAGAATGTTCTAGATCAAGCTTTTACAAGAGGTCATGTACTGCTTCCACGTCCAGAAATGCCCTTCCCTAGTTCTCCACATACTGAACTCTTCCTCATCATTCGAGACCAGCGGAATTCTCCTCCCCTGGGTGAATGCAGACCTGTGAGGGGGTAAAGGGTTGTCAGCCGACGTGCAGGCTTTCCCGTAATTCCCTCCAGAGATTACTTTGCCCCCAGGTAGGGATAAGAAAAGGACCAGACCAGTGCCAGAGGACAGGAGTCAGGTGGAAGAGAGAAAGACACAACCACTGAGTGTGCGGAAGGCCCATGGCCCACCTGATGTCCTTCCCAGTTTCCCAGGCTGGCGGCATCACCAGGACAGGGCAAAGCTGCCAGGAGGCTCGGGGCTGGAAATAAGCAGTTTCTACTTAGGAAGCTGAGCAGTTTTCAGTGAGAGAGAGAAATGCCTCTTTACTAGTCATTGTCTATTTTAAAATAATAATAATTTGGGTAAGTGGAGTGGAGGGCTACCAGGCCAGCCAGTGCCCACGATGCCTGGAGAATGATCAGCCGGGAGAAAGCACCGCACTCTGGCATCATGCTGATCAGTGGCACATGGCGAGACAAGGCTCAGGGCTGAAGAGCAGACCCGTCCACGACCCGGGGCTCTAGTCCACCCCACAAAGGCAAGGTGTGCTGCTCCCTTCACGCCCACACTGGGAATGTCTGTTCCACAAGCAGTAGCGTGAACAAGGCATTGAGATGACGTGGATGCTTTACTCCTGTTCACAGTCATGTTCTGAAGACAACCGATCAAAAGTCTGCATCCCTGTCACACGCTCATCATCTAGCTGGTGGACTCAGTAATCAGAACTTTCAAAATGACCACGTGTGGGCTTGGGCTCCAGTGCACAAGAGGCTCTCGGCTGAGCTGAAAACAAAGAGAAGCTGAGGGATCCGATGGCGCAGGAGAAAGAGAAAATAAAAGTCCTTCTATCTGCACTGCTGTGCCCTGCACAAAGGCACCCAGCCCAAGTGGGCATGAGTGTGTCAGCTCCAGAAGGGGTACCCTTTCCTAATTGCTCTGCCCAAAGTGGGCGCCTTTCATTGTATAATTGGCCCAACAAGCAGTTGTACCTTTATCTTAGTAGGCACAAACATACCTTATATGTAAGGAGAAGCCATGCCAAGTCCAGTGCAATTGGACATAAGCAGGAGCAAAACAGAGAGCTGAGAGGGGTAACTAGAGCTCCCCCACTCCGCACCTACAGTTGCTGCCCTTCCCTCCTACAGACCTCACTCAACTCAGAATTTCGGCTGTGGTCTCACAACAGAAGGGCCATTGTCCCAGGTAACCCCACAAAGAGAGTCCCGGAAGTCTAGCAACGTCCCGTGGGACTGTACCCAGGAAGCTGCGGAGAGTCTGGGCGTGGATGGGAGGCACGCAGCAGCTTCCTGAGAGGGAAGAGAACACCTGGAGCAGGGCTGGGTGCGGTGTGCACACCTCCCACACCGCCCGCCCGTTGAGAGGTGGGGGCTTGGATGAAAGGAGCTGAGTGATGGGACCGCCTCTGGGAAGGTCGTGATCCTTTGTCACATGCTGGAAAGTGAGAGGTTAAGGGGAGTTAGAAGAGCCTGTGTCGAACAGTGGGAGTGAACTAAATCTTTGGCTTCCCCAGGCTTGTGACCTCCGGTCCACGTCTGAGTTCTCGGTCCCCTATCCTTTCTAAAAGCGTGCTTGGGGAATCCTTCGTGACCTCATAGGTTCATCTTCTTGCGAGCCCGAGGATACACCCATCTGGGAGGAGGAGGCTGTCCATGATTTTTCTCTTTGCTGAATGCAGACCCTAGGCTCCCAGCTGGCGAGAAGGAAATACAGGGGCTCTAGCCTCACAGACACTCCCCTCACCTGGGAGGAGGCTCATTCTTTGGTCCTGTGAGCTTATATGCCTGACACAAGTTCTCGAAGCAAAGAACATCCTTTTCCAGCCTTGGGCGCCATCCAGCTTGCCTGTGAATTTTGCATATTAAGCACCTCCAATCTCAGCTTAATTAAGAGCATCACTGCTCCCAGAGCAACCTGGTGACAGAAAAGCAGGCAAGCAAAAAAAAAAAAACCCACAGCTCAGCCCAGCAAGCTCAGCCCCGTTCCTCAAGCAAGTATTTAAGGAGAAGTTGCTCTTGCGGAGCAGGGCGCAGGTGCTGCTGGGAGTAGGGGTAGGCGTCCCCAGGCCTCCGCCTGGTCTGACCAGTCCCACAGACAAGCAGCCAGAGGGCAGCTTTGTGACAACCTATCACTAAGTGTGCAACAGTCCATCCCTTTGTGAGTGCCGAGAGCCTAGAAAACAAGCGTGGGATTATTGAGATCATTAAATATAACAGTGTCTAGAAAGTGCTGGGTGAGAACCTGGCACATAGAATAATTAGTAGCCACCCCACCTGGCTCCAGGGCCCCCAAAAGAGACCTTCTGGAAAGATGGTTCTTGTGGCTAACTTGCTGGGGGAACGTAGACCCAACCCCCACCCCCAACCCCCACCCCAGAGAAGCTTAAAAACTAAGCCCAGGAGAAGTGATACAGATGGTTGAGCTGAGCTGCAAACTTGTCTCTTCTCGGTGACAGCCAACTTCTCCCTGACAGCTGACACTTGGAGCGCTTAGAAATGCAAAGGGCCCAGCTGGACGTGAGCTGTTTGGGGGCCACAAGGCTATTTTCCCTGCCCTGCATCATCCCCTGGCCCGGGAAGTGGGTATGAATCCAGAGTACACTCTTCTCAGTTAACGAAGTGACAGTGTTTACTCAACAGGAACTAAATTGAGCTCATCTGGAGCTAAAAGATAGGAGGAGAGAGAGAAGGAGAAAGAGGGAGAAGAGCTGCCGAGGCTGCATTAGAGAGGCAGGACCTCCGGGGGTGAGGAAGGTAGAACTGGAGTCAGTCTGCCTGGGCCTGAGCCGTCTTCCCCTCCCTCACCACGTGGCCTTGAGCTCATCATTAATCTCATTTGTCCCGTGAGCATGGTAACAGTATCTCCCTGATAGGGTTCTGTGAATGTTAAATGAGCTAATATATGTAAAATGCTCAAAAACAGTCCCTCGCAGTTTCTCTCTAAATATTATAATCTCTGTAATCGTTACCTGTTATTAGTCCCTAACGACAAGCGCCGTAGATGCTACGATTGTTCTCACTTTGCAGATGAGGAAACAAAGACACTGCCCAGGTCACACAGCTAGCCAGCAGACAGGCCTGGGGCCGGAAGCACAGCCTGCGACACCGCGGAGCCACATTGTCTCCAGCACCTGACAACTGGGACCGAGGGGCTCTTGCTCAACAGCATGTGAAATAAATGGTTTCTCTTCAGGCACTGGGATTTCACAGACTTTTATTAGTTTGATACCCCTTAGTATAAAACTCGACCCATGTAAACCAAGCCAATTTCACAAGCCTTCGCCCCCTCGGCCCACAGGTCCGTTCTTTCCTTCAAATCCGCGTATTAAAGTGCAAATGCCTGGTGCTCCACCTGAACCTCTGAAATCAGATTTTCTGGCGTGGAGCCTAGGAATCTGCATTGTTAACACCACCCCCACATACACAACCACCTCATTTCCACCTCCCCCCATAATTCTCATGCATCCCAAAGCTGGGAGCCAGGGCTATAGGTGTTTCTGCCCAATTTTGTTTTTTATTTTGCACATTTTAATAGGTACCTGAAATGTTATCAGTAGATTTGAGAGCATCAAATTTAAAACCTGAAAAAACAGCAGGACTTGACTTGTCTTTTACAAATAAAGCAGTCTTCCATAAAAGTGCCGAATCTGCGGAAGGTGTGGGTGAAGGAAATCCCATCGCTGCCATTTATCCAGGCCGTTTCCATTAGGAAAGAATCCATTAACTTCGTAATGATCCCACATCTCTAGGTCTGCCGTGGTTCTTTTAATGACTTGTGTAGAAGGGAAAAGTTAACCCTTTCCAATCCCACTCACAGTTCTCAGAGGGAAGCAGAGAGGGCAGCCTTGTCAAAACAGGTGACCTGAGATCTGGAGGTCAACTGGTCAATGTGGAGTGAACACACCAGCCAGACACGAGTTCCTCCGCCTCCTCCACCGGAATGTCACCCCAGAGAGCTTTTTATGCCTGGTGCATGTTATTCCAAACAAAATGTGTTATCTAAATCACTCAAAAAGCATAAACACTAGTTGACCCATGAACTACCCAACAAAAGCTCACGATTCAGCTAGGCCAGTGAACCTGGGATATTCATTGGTCATGAATCAAGGAAACAGTCTTGCTCTAATATGAACAGAGCAAAAAGTAACAATAACTAGCATTCATTGAACACTACATCCCTAAGCTCTGTGCTCAGTGCTTTTCATAATTAACTGGTACAGTGAAAGAACTAAGAAGGAGAAAGCTGCCCACCTTTGAAAATGAACGGAGCTCACAGCAGATGTGCTCTGGTGAAATGTATACTATGCCATTTCTCAGTTGCTCTGCCCTTTCCCTCAGTATCTAGTAAGTTATTCATGGTCCCCAACCAGCTTGCATGGGAACCCCTCCACCCGCCCTGCCAGATGTTCTTTGCTGGTCAACTGGCGGATACATGAGCAGATAATCCCTTCGGTCTGCTGGCAGCTCTCTGTGGGATTGTTTTCTTCCAACACAGCACTTAAGGGATTTTAGTCAGGGGTTGGGAGGGCAGGGAGAGGGTGGTAGAATTACTTCAGGTTGAAAATGAAGAGAAGCAATATGTGCAGCTGGCCGTCCCTGATTCAACACCAGCTCCTTGGTTAGCAGTGGTCTGAGCCTGCAGCATTTGGGTTGCTCTTCCTCTGAGCTACTAGAATGTTCATTAGTACAAATGAAAAATCTGCAAGCAAGGTGCTAATAAAGACAGTAAATTTGCTTCTCTATCAACCTGATTGTGGAGCATTTTTGGCTTATTATCTTATTTAATTGTCTAAGGAAACTAATTATTTTGGCTCATTTGTTGAAATATATCATGCTTGGATCCTTCGCTTGCAGGGTGAGCCAGAACATTTAGCACTGTCCAATACGTATTTGACCTATGAAGTATAGTCTTTTGAATATGCACTTAGACTATGGTGGAAAATTTATTTAGTCAGATGGTCATTTGTTTGTACTGGAATGTCTTTTGGATGAGAAACAATAAAATATTTATTCTCTAAGCAGAGGTGTCTCTGCACATAGGGATAGGCAGCATCCCACTCATTGGATCAGAAACCTACTTTGACCCAGAAATAGATTCTTCATAGGAAACACTGTGGTGGTAGTAATAATAATTAGATGAAGGAAGAAAAGGAGGAGGAGGAAACAAAGTAACAAATAAAGAAACAAGCAAACAGAATGAACTTCTCAACCCCTCAGACCTGGGTTCAAATTAAATTCTGCTACTACCAGCTCTGACCTTCATTTTTCTTATCTGTAAAATGGTTCTGACGTCACAAGTTTGCTGAATGAATTAAATGTGCTAATGTATATAAGACTTCTGACTCATAATAGATAGCTAATGAAATTCATTCTTTCCAGACTAGGATTATTGCCAGGTAAAATATGGGGCACCAGCTATATTAGTTTCCTATTGCTGCTGTAATAAGTTACCACAAACTTAATGACTTAAAACAACAAAAAGACACTATCTTACAAGTTTAGAGATTACAAGTGTACAAGTCTAAAAGGGAACTACAGAGCCATGTATCTTCTGGGAACTGGGGAGAACCTATTTCCTTGCCTTATCTAGCTGCTGGAGGCCGCCTGCATTCCTTGGCTCGTGGCCTCTTCCTCTGTCTTCAAACCAGAAGCACAGCATCTCCTTTACTCTTTGATATTTGCTTCCATCCTTACATCTCCCCCCTGTAAGGACACTTGGGTTATCCCACCTGCCTAAGTAATCCAAGATAACTCATTTCAACATTCTTAATTTATTCATATTTTCTTTCTTTTTTTTTTTTCATCCTCACCAGAGAATATTTTTCCATTTATTTGCAGACAGAGTGGGAAGGAGGGAGAGAGAGAGAGAAACATCGATGTGAGAGAGACACATCGATCAGCTGCCTCCAACACGACCCTGACCAGGGCTGGGGATGGAACTACAACTGAGGCATGTGCCCTTGACTGGAATCGAACCCATGACTCTTCAGTCCATGGGCCAATCCTCTAACCACTGAGACAAACTGGCCAAGGCAATTTATTCATATTTTCAAAGTCTATTCTGTTGTATAAGGTCAAATATTCATATTCTGGGAACTGAGACTTGAACAGTTTCAGGAGCTACTATTCAGCCGACTTCAGTCCACCCTCTGACGCCCAAAGATTTATATCCATCTCTTATTCAAAACACATTCACCCAACATCTTAGTAAATTTCAACTCATTACAGCACCAGAGCAATTTCACAGTCTTATCTAAATATTATCAACCTAAGGGTCCTAAATCTCATTCTTTAAATAATGTATGGGTTCATAATTTTCAGTAAAATCTATCTGAGGCAAAATTCCGCTCTATCTGTGGACCTTTCAAAATAAAACATGAGTTATGTAATCCCAAAATACAATGGTGGGACAGATATAGGATAACAGGTATAGTCACTCCCATTCAAAATTAGAAGTAGAGGGTAGGACAAATAAGAGAATCACTGGTTTCAAGTAATATTGAAATCCAACTGGAAAAATTCATTAAGTTTTATGGCATGGGCATAATTCACAGTTCTGCCCTTGGGACCCCAGCTCCATCCTCTGGGTAGGAGGCTCTGCCCTCTGGGACAATCGCTTTACTGCCTGGGTCATCCTTTTCATGAAGAGTAGAATATTTTCACAGCTAAATGACTTTTAAGCTTAGTCCCTGCATGTAGAATAAGTTCAGTCAGACGACTTTATTTCATTTCCTCCATCCTCTCTTCCTTTCAGTCCAAGCTGTCAGTATTTCTGACAGTGTAACATCCTCAAGAACATTGTGAATCTCCCATGTCTCAGAAATTCACTCCATTAGACAAAAGGCTCCACCACAGATACTTTCAGAGTCATCTCTATTTTTTTACTTCTCTTTGAACACAGAGGGGTACATAAGCCACATGCATCATCTCTTCAAAGGTCAGCCTGTGTGATTGAACTTGGAACTTTTGATCCTTCCGAGGAATTCGCAAAAGGCTGTTGAGCCACACCCTTGGCTTTCTCTCCAGAACACGATTTCCTGAGAGTAAATCTCCTAAATGCAGAATCTTTCTCATCTGAATAGGCTGAGAATTTTCTGTGTCATTAAGTCTTGGTTCATTTTTGCTTAGAGTTCTTCCCTCAATCTATTTCTTTCCTGTCACATTTCATTATAAGCCGCAAGAAGAAACCAGGCTTTGCTTAGAGGTCTTCTCAGCTAAATATCCAAGTTTGCATCACTCACAAGTTCTGCTTTCCATATAACAACAGGGCACAGCTCACCTATGTGTTCTCTCAGTATACAACAAGGATCCCCGTTACTTTAGTTTTCACATACACCTAGCTAAATTCAAAGTTTAGATAAACAATGAAAAATATGTGGTACAGTATGCCCCAAATATTACATGGGACACACTTAAACTAAAAAATTATGATTGTTGATCTGAAATGCAATAGTAACTGGGCATTCTGAATTTTTATGTGCTAAATCTTTATCAGCCAGGTGCCTTGGGGGATTCTGAGAAAACAGGATGTAGAATGGGAAAATGCTGAAAATGGAGAATAAAATAATAGAAGAAATGCACAGGATAGAGCTGTGTCTGGGAGGGCGGGCCTCATGAAGGAGCAGTAGCAGGAGGCCTTGGACAGACAGGGAGGCAATTCGAATGGTTCCTAGAAGGTCAGAAGGGGAGGGAGGGTACCTGAAGGACCCGGAGGCATTCAGGGTGAACATCTTTGTCTGTACTAAGGGTCACACCTGCCAAGAGAACCTCATTTTATCAACCTTGGCTTCTAGAGGAGGAACTATATTTTTCATCGTTCTCTAGGTCTCTTGTGGTGGGAGAGGGAGAGGGAGAGGGAGAGGGAGAGGGAGAGGGAGAGGGAGAGGGAGAGGGAGAGGGAGAGGGAGAGGGAGAGGGAGAGAGAGGGAGAGGGGGAGAGAGAGAGAGAGAGAGAGAGAGAGAGAGAGGAGAGAGAGAGAGAGAGCGCGCGCAAGCTTTTATGTGTATGGCAGCACCATGATCTTAATCTTTTTTCTTTATTGATTTTAGGGAGAGGGAGAGAGAGACAGAAACATCCATGAGAGAGAACATTGAATGGCCGCCTCCTGCATGCCCCCCACCGGGGATCAGGCCCACAACCTGGGCATGTGCCTCAACCGAGAATCGAACCTACGAACTGCTGGCACATGGATCAACACTCAACCACTGAGCCACATCGGCCGGGCATGATTTTAGTAATCTTATTAACAAAAACATTTTTCTCAGTGGGAAGCCAGCACTAAGTGTATGGACCACAGTGAGTATATTATCAAGTTAATATGCTACCATGAATGTAAGTACAAACCCGGTGGTCACAAAAAAGTTCGCTAATGCCATCTTATTAACATTTGACTTTTCCAAAACAGAGGGTGTTTCAGGTTTATCTATGGCATCTACTGCTCTTAATTGTATGCTCCACTGCTATCCTCACCACACACACACACACTCACAGGAAAACCTTTCAATCTGTAACATTTAAACTTCTCTACTACTTAATGACTTTAGAGCCATTTCAGATGTGAATCGCCTCTACCCAGTGGTCTTCAGAGTAGACATTGAATTGGGATGGGAAAATATGGTTGCCTCCTCCCTGGTTTACCTGAACACAATTTTCAGGGGAAACTTTCTTTAAACAATAATAGCAGCACTTATTTGGTTCTCTCTGTGTGTCTGGCACTCTTCTTTTTTTTTTTTTTTTTTTCAGATAGAGTGGGAGGGGGGAGAGAGAGAGAGAAACATCGCCATGAAAGGAACACATCGAGTGGTTGCTACCCGCACGACCCAACCAGGGCCGGGGACAAACTGCAACCTCTTCTTCTTCAATTCTCAACACCGCCCTGCAAGGAAACTACTAGTGTCGTCCGTGTTGTATAAATGAGGAGACTGAGGCACAGAGAGGTTAAATGACTCACCCAGGGTTGCAAAGTTATCAATAGCCACCTGGATCCAGAACGTGTGTTCCTCACCACCCTGCACCTCACTCCCCCAGTATTTGAAATAAATTCCTAACACATCAGGCACACCTATGACCAAACACTAGTGGCGAGACTCATCCAGCAGAGGTAAATAGGAAGAGCCTAACATATGCACGAAGACCTTGGTTCAAGCACACTCACTGATTTTGTTCATTAAACACTGGAGTTCCGAAGTGAGGCCCACCTGTGTCTCAGCCCTGGCTCCCCCTCTGACCTTGCGGCCTTGTCACCACTTAGTGCTAAGCCTCAAATTTCCCATCAGCAATGTGGGAGCAATGATGGTAAATATTTGTGGAATTGATATTAAAGTTACATGTTATTATTATTATTCTTTTTACTATTATTTTTGAACACCGATACAGTGCATTTGTCTGAGAGAAGAAGAGCCACACTGTTGTATAATTAAATAATAGTGGGAGCCGCGATGAAGAACAAGTCAGATTCAGTGAAAGCATTTAGAGAATCCAATGGTAGCTATAAAGGATTTCAAGAGAATTCTATTGAAAGAACATCTGCATTACAATGTGAAATAGTTATCATTAGGAAAAAAAGGATTTCCTATATATAGTTTATTTTTCTGACAACGTAATTGTAAGCTTGTGTCCTTTTCATTCTTTCTTTAGTTGGTAGAAAGCACCTTTTTAAAAAGTAATCAGGGTACCTGGAACAGACTGACAAATCTCACAGGGAAGGGAGGCGGGCAGAGGTTACCCAGAGAACATATATGCATATACGCAGTGCCCATGGACACAGACAATAGGGCGGTGAAGGCCTAGGGCGGGGCAGGAACCTAGTGGAGGGGGGCAATGGGGGAACTAAGGGGTACATCTGTAATTCTCTCAATAACAAAGATATTTTGTAAGTAATGAGGGCATCCATCCCACATTTCTTCTTCAGACTCATCCTCCCTAGAGTAACCATCTCACATCTACCAGTTTTATTTAGTTGCATTTGTTTTAACATTCTTTATTGTACTCTTCAGTTTGGAGGTAAGATTCTTCTTTTAAATATATTTTCTTTTTATGATTGGAAAAGATACATCTTCAATATAAACATTTTAAAAATAAAGACCAGACTCAAAAGAAGAATGGAACACCCATATCCCAATGAAAACATCCTGGTTCATCAATGAGTGTACAAATAATTTTTTCTTTATTTTTTTATTTAAAAAAATTTTAATTAATTAATTTTTGTTATAGATGTTTCTCCCCCCTCCCCCACAGATTCACTCCCCTCCCTACCCTGTCTCCAGCTTTGTGTCCATGTCCATTGTTCATGCATACATGCATATAAGTTCTGTTGTTTATCTCTCCCCCACCAGCCCCTCTTCTGCGGATTGTCAGTCTGTACCCCACTTCCATGTCTCTGGGACTACCCCATTCCTCAGACTGTTATGTTCATTATATTCCACACATAAGTGAGATCATATGATACTTGCCTTTCTCTATTTGGCTTGTTTTGCTTAGGATAATACTTTCCAGGTCCCTCCATGTCGTCTCAAAAGATAAGAGATCTTTCTTTCTTACCGCTGCATAGTACTCCATTGTGTATATGTACCACTGCTTTTTTATCCATTCATCTACTGATGGACACTTGGGCTGTTTCCAGATCTTAGCTATTGTAAATAGTGCTGCTATGAGCATGGGGGTGCATATATTCTTTCTGATTGGTGTTTCAGGCTTCTTAGGGTATATTCCTAGAAGTGGAATCACTAGGTCAAATGGAAGTTTAATTTTTCATTTTTTGAGGTAACACCACAGTGTTTTCCATAGTGGCTGCACCAGTCTGCATTCCCACCAGCAGTGTACTAGAGTCCCCTTTTCTCCACACCCTCGCCAACACTTGTTGTTTGATGATTTGTTGATGGTGGCCATTCTGACAGGTGTGAGGTGATACCTCATTGTTTTAATTTGCATCTCTCTGACAATTAGTGAAGTTGAGCATTTCTTCATATCAAATAATTTTTTCTTTAAAAGTGAGAATATTTAATATTGAAAAAGTATGGTAAACTAGGCAATTTCATCCACAGCTTCTCCAAGTGCTGGTAGAATGAATTCTACCTTTTTGAAAAACACTTCCCAGAGTGACTCAAGAGTATTAAAACTTTTATTCCTGTCCCGCAGGTGTGGCTCAGTGGTTGAGCACTGACCTATGCACCAAGAGGTTGATAGTTCAATTCCCGGTCAGGGCACATGCCCAGGTTGTGGGCCAGATCCCCAGTGGGGGCATGCGGGAGGCGGCCAGTCAGTGTTCTTGCTCATCAATGTTTCTATCTCTCTCTCCCTCTCACTTCCTTTCTGTGTAAAAATCAATGAAGGGTAAAAAAAACTTATTCCTTTTGATCCAATAATTTTAATTCTGAGACTGTACTAACAATTAGAAAAAGAATAAGCTTTGTACATAAAGAAGTCCAAAGCATTATTAAGGCCATTGAATATGCACTAAAACTAAGTGTACAATTATAATATTGTACATTAATTTAAAATTATGGCTTTTGATAAAACTTTCAAAGTTGACCTTTTGCTTAAAATTATTCCTTAACCTTCTCAATATTGCTGAAGGCCAGAGCTCATTCCAGTAATACAATGATGAGCCGGCAACAATGATTTTGTATTGAAGAAATTACTTTGTTGTTCTCTCTCCTTTTTTTTTTTTTCCCGAAGAAAGTGACAAATTACAGGAAAACAAGATCAAGTGAGGAAATTTGTTTTCAAAGGGACCTCTTTCATAGAACAGCCTAGAATCACCAGTTTCACCCCCATCTCTTACTCTGTCCTTCATCTTTGTCTTGGCACCAAAGAGCCTTTGTAGTCATAGTGATGACAGGACATGTCTGCAAGACTCACCCTCATCAGAAAAGCATGGCTTCTCCACGGCAGACGCTCCAAGCAGCCAAGCAGGCAAGTCCATTTCACAAATATTTCCAGCAGCCACAAACAACTTTTAACAAGGTTTTTTCTGATCAAATCAGAGTAACAGACACTCTTTTTCTAAGCTGTTCAGATTTCTTCTTTCTAACTCGGATAAGTGGCATGTATACATGGAAATGTTAAGTGCTTAGCAATATTCAAGGAAGAGAAATAACTGAAATGAGAAGTCTGCATTTTAGATTATTTAAATCTCTGAATTCAGATCGCCCTCATACCCCTCCTGTCAGTTTACCTGTACAAAGTACGTGTCCAAGGGGTGGGCGGGCTTCCATCTTTTGGCTGGTGATCCTGTGACCAGCACTTCAAGAAACGAGTGTGTCTTACGCAGGCAGCAGCCTGTAAGGGACGATGCTCTCTCGGTCTTTCCTCTCTGAGCATCAGAATATTGGCTGCACGTCAGTTGATCTATTAAATTTAAGTTAATGATCCTGAAATGGGTACCCATACTCTGCACGTGGTTGATACTACACTATGAAATGTACCACATGCATTTTTCTGAGCCATAAATTTGCTTATGCTTATACATACACACGTGATGTAAGGGTGGTTGTAAAATCAGCTTGGGCTCTGCCTTACCAGGGAACTGGTAGAAACCTTAACCAGCTCTGACTCAAAGAATTGTCTGCCCAGATCCCTTCAGAATCCCCTTTTCTTCCTCATCCTGGTTTTGCTTCCTCTTCTGTGTCCCTTTCACGTCAGTCTCCCTGTTCTGATCCGAGTTGGAAAGAATTCCTTAGATCAAGATTTTTAAACACATTTAGGTGAAGTCTGCTTCCCCTGTCTACATTGCTCACAGGGCTGACTTTCGTTCAGGACTCCCAGTGACACCATCTGCCGCTCCCGTCGCCTCACCCAGGGTCCCCTCGATCCTGGTCTGTGCTCTGCGGAAGCCTGGTCTGCCAGTTACCTAAGATTGTTAGCACGACCACCACCACCATGATGGCAGCAGTTTTCCCGACAACCACTTCAAGCCCATTCCTTCTTGACTTAGACTTGTCCCTAATTTTAGTACAGGGTTGGATTTGTTCTGAGTACAATTTTATGGAGACTGAGTTCCCCAGGAAAATACAAATAAGACTACTTCCAAAGTCGTCCCATCAGTACATTGGATGCAGTGAGAATTTTCTGTCATGGACAGCTTGAGGAAAAGAAGAAAGAAAAAGAACACTTCTGAAAGGCAGAATTTTACCTGTATATACTCCAGCAAAGGATGGATGACCCCTTGCAAATAATTTGGCATCTGCTCTGATGCAAAAAAAACAAACAAACAACAACAATGAACTAATTTGAGGATCCCAGTTTAGAAAGTTGATTAACTAATCAGTGGCACTGATGTCTGGATTAATAGATTACTTTAATAATTACCATCCAGCCACATGAAAAAATGCTGAACATTTACAAACTTTTTCAGATAAAAGAATCATCATTATCATATAGTAATAAACACCACTTGTTTAATTCCCGTCTTTTGCCACAGATTACCTTCACAACAACTATGCAAAATGAGTATCATTTATTCATTCACTTATTCAACAAATCTTCACCGGACTCCTGCTGGGCTCCAGGCACCCAGCTAAGACAGAGTGCAAGGGTGAGTGTGACCAGACCTTGGTGAGGAGAGCAGATTACGCTACAGCTTGATCGCGTGAGGTGCCGACACAGCCAGAGGAAGGTGGTGAAGGATGAGGGGGGTCCGAGAAGTGGTCCTCGAGGAGGCAGCATCTGAACTGCTGGGGCAGAGTGAGCGGGAGAAGCCTGTGCAGAGGTCCCAGCGTTGGGCGCCTGGGAGGAGAGTGAAGACGTCAGCAGCGTGGACCCAGAGTTCTCTGTGGCCAAGTGGATGTAAGGAATAAGAAGGGCAGGGAGTCTCTGCCTGTGAGGTGAATGGCAATGCTCATGTCCAAGATAAGGCCTATCGAGCGAATTTGGGGGTGGGGAAGATGACAAGTTCACCCTCATTTTACATATGAGGAAACTGAGGCTCAAAATGACTAAAGATCTAAACAAAGGTCACACTCGTGGTTAATGGCCAAGCTGGAATTCAAGCATATTTTGATTGCGTGCAAAGTATGCTCTTTTTCTTGATCCAAGCTGCTTTGCTAGTCCTTTGATGGGAAACTCAGTGCAGAGCACGTAAGTGTTGTTGGAGAGACAGTAAGGGATGTTTACCAAAAGAGAAGTTAGTTTCCTGTCTGTCCCCCTGCTCACCACAAAAGGTAGCAAATCTGAAACGATGTTCCTCCTCCCCACTCCTCCTTCACCTGTTTAGTGCTACATTTTCTATCAGATTCCCCACAGGACACTAAGCCCTAGAGAGGAAAAGTGTTAGGAGGCCCTCGCACAGCTCAGGATAGCTCATTATCTTCCAACTACACATTTCCTTGTCTGCACTGCCCAGTTCTAAAGGACCGATGAAATCGTGTCACCATGCCGTGGCTTCCGCGGCCTGCGAGAGCAGGTGCACATCCGCAGGACCGGAGCTTGCTGACGGCCCTCTCTCATAACTCTTACATAATGAACAGAAGACTAAATTTAGATTTTAAGTCAACTGACTTTTCCAGAAGTTTGGAATTATTGACCAAGTGAATAAAAGAGGCATCCCTTTTTTCCCATTTTAAAAATTGTTACAACCCTTTATGTTTTACTGGAAGATTGTAAGACACAAATTTTGAACCACCCCACATTTTTTATACTGGATTTCAAGTATAAATGCAAGGTTAGAGGATGCAATTGCTCAGAAAGATAAAATCACCCTTATTCACCCAACTTCTATTTATGTAAGTGATATATATTGAACCCCTTTGCAAAATTAGAGAATGCCCAAAAACGCTGTACGTAACTTCAGAATTTTACTATGTAAAAGTTTTTAAGAATCATCTGAGCCCAACCAGTGTGGCTCAATGGTTGAGCATCAACCCATGCACCAAGAGGTCACTGGTTCGATTCCCAGTCAGGGCACATGCCCATGTTGTGAGCCCAATCCCCAGTGGGGGGCATGCAGGAGGTGGCCAGTCGATATTCTCTCTCATCAATGTTCCTATCTCTCTCTCTTCCCTTCCTCTCCCTCTAAAAATTAATTTTTAAAAAAGAGAGAGAATCATTTGAAGTCACTATGGCAACCTCTTATTTAATTTTTATTGAATTTATTAAGATTACACTGATTAATTACATAGGTTTCAAGTACAATTCTATAATACATCATCTGTATATTGTACTATGTGTTCACCACCCAAAGTCTAGTCTCCTTCCATCACCAATTATCCCCCTTTTATTCTTTACCTTCTGCTACCTGCTCCCACCCCCCTGCCCTCTGGTAATCACTGCACTAATGTCTGTGTCTATCAGTTGGGTTGTTTTTTGGTTTGTTTTTTTGCTTAATCCTTTCACCTATTTCACCCGGCCCCCCAAACTCCCACCTCTGACAGTTGTCAGTTTGTTCTCCGTATCTATGAGTCTCTTTCGACTTTGTTTGTTTTGTTCATTAGATTACACATATAAGTGAAATCAGATGACATTTGTCTTTTTCTGACTGGTAACCTCTTAATAAGTAAATTATCCAATTATATAGAAATAAATTATTTCATCCACCCTTGAAAATTTCACCACAGTTCATTTATGTGAATACAGTGCAAAAATTAATATTTGTATTCACCTCATGTATTAATAGTTATTAGTACAAACAGCTCATTGAAAATGCACTCTGAAGAAAGTGCTTCAAGAATTACATATTTCATATACCAAGAAATTGGCAACTATATCGAGAGAGTTCTTAATAGTCAACAAAAGAAAGATCTTCTAAGAAAATCCAAAAACTGCAGTAAGACCCTTTTCGAGTTCATCCAACTATAGATCATTCCAAAAGCTAATAAGCTGAGGGTAGTTCCCAAGATGAGAGGCCAGGAATCAGACTGAAATGTGAAATGTGACTTGTTCTGTATGTCTCCCTGCCATGAGAAGTAATTTCTGCATATTGTTTTTTATTCATTCAACAAATATTAACTGAGCTTAAACTTACTTTATTAAGTACATCTAGTTCACAGAATATCCAGAAACATAATTTCTAAGCCAATTTAATATGTGTTGCCTAAACTCTGTCTTCACTTCTGCTGTTTACCTAAGATGGTGAATATTAAGTACGTGGGCATTGAAGCTGCTTGAGCAAGTCATTTGGGGGATTAAACATGAACAGTCTAGAGGAGTTTATTGTCTAATGGAGAGAATATAATTATAGTAGAAGTACAGATGAAGTACTATAGTTCCAACTGCTTCCAGTTTCTCCTTAAATATATGTAAGAAAAATGATGTTAACTGGATTGGAAGTAAAGATAAAACAAAGTAGAGGGTTAAAAATAGTTTAGATTGTGGGCATTCTCCTTCGTTTAGACTCACAGTGTCCTGGCCCAGCTTTAGGGATTTAAACTGAGTTTTGGAGAAAATCCAGGATTTAGACATTTAAAGATGGAGAAGAAGCCCAGCCGGTGTGGCTCAGTGGATTGAGCCTCAACCCATGCACTGAGAGGTTCTGGTTTGATTCCCGGGCACATGCCGGGGCTGCGGGCTCCATCTCCAGCAGGGGGCGTGCAGGAGGCAACCAATCATTGTTTCTCTCTCACATCAATGTTTCCCATCTCTCTCTCCCATCCTCTTTCTCTAAAAAATCAATAAAAACATTTTTTAAAAAGGATGGAGAAGAAGAAACAGAGTGAGGTCTGCCAATGCTGGGACACTGGACGTGGGAGTCAATGAGGGGGAAAGAAACAACGGGCAGGCCCTGAGCTTCCCAGGGGCAGTGAGACCTCCAAGGACAGAGACCACATGAATGAGAACTGTGAAGGCAGAGCAGTGTAAGCCCTGGCTTCTCTCCTGAGAGTCTGTGTAACTTGTTTCTGAGAGAAGGATGCTCAAATGAATAGTGGCAGACTTTTCATAGGAAAACTATCAATCAGGCAGCTTACCTCAAAATTAAGTTGGCAAGCCCTCAGAATTAGTATTTCTACAGCTCTGATCCCCAGGACTATGTAACAGAAACTGGAAGCATGTTTGTAGTGACAGATTGCTTTACCCTTTGTGTACAAACTTATTCCACCAGGGATCACAATCATTCAAAATCACCCAGGTGTTATGGGAGAAATGCTGCTCCATGTACAGATTTTCTACTAGGAAACACAAAAAAGAGAGAGACTGTGAGAGACAGTGCTTCTTGTGGTGTTCAGTTAGCTTGGACCCAGAGTCTACGCTTCCTTCCAGGGAGACCCAACCCTGAGTCAACCAGATATTATTACAAATGATACAGAAGGTGCTGTGGACAAGAGAGTTGATAGCATGTTACACTTTTGCTTCAGCCCTAAAATGCTGCTGGGGATGAAGCCATGAGCTGCACAACCCACCACTCATCACCATTTTTAAAACATAGTTGGGTAGGAGGAGTACCATCTACCTATTAGCTCTGTATCAGCAAATTGAAGGAAATGAAGATTTGAAGACCCTTGCGGTGTGCAACTAAACTGAGACACTCAAGGGAGGAAGCTGGTCAGTGTGTTGCTGCTCAACTCAAGGTAATGATAAAAAGTGCAAGCCCCAATATAATGCCTGAGTGCTATGTAGGAGCTGGAATAAGCAGCTAACCACTATTCAAGAGTTTGCTCTTCAGCTAAGCACCCAACAGCCAACTGCTGGAAAGCTGCCCTCTAGTGGTGCAATAACTACCAACGCTGCCTGTTATAAAATGTAGACCTAATGGGCAAGGCAGATCAGACGGCTCGTCCAAATATTGTGTCAATAATAGGAGAACCACGGGGTAATCTTCCTTTCCATCCTGGGCCCAGTTGACAGGTGTCACCTCAGATTTGGAAGATAACTACTCCAGACCCCTCTATGTCACTATTCCAGGATGCCTTTATAAAAAGATGGTTTTTAAAAGGAATTACATTTACAAGAGATAGAAAGGTATTCTTTGGGAAATGATGTACCATGGAAATGAGACAATGTCATGTTGGACCGTTTAGTGATTGATTTAACAGGGCGACTGGATCAAGCCACACTCTGTACTTGGAGATGGGGGTGAGGGGGTTCCCTATGAAGTGAAAATAGATGTCACTACGGAAATTATCTCGAAGAAGGAAGAAAGGAAGCCAGCCCAGTAATACCGGAGATTGTCTGAATAGGCAGTGACTGTACCTGTAAGGCCAGAGAGGCAGGTTAAGAGGGGCAGCCACGGAAAGGCAGCTCCGCGTGAAGGAGCTGCTATCTCAGCCCAGGATGCAGCGGCAGCGGAACCAGGAGACCAGAGGACGCGAGCCAAAGGAACATCTGTTCATAGGTATCCAAGAGACAATGCCCAAGTACTCTCAGAAATGAGACATCTAGACAATGAAATGAAATTGCAAGTCCAGAAACAAATGCAAATATCTGTGGCCAACTGATTTTCAACAGGGTCTCCAGTGCCATTTAATGAAGAGCAAATAACCTGTTCAACAGATGGTGCTGGAACACCTAGATTTCCATATGCAGAAGAATGCAATCAGACCTTTACCTCAAGCCATATATAAAAATTAAGTCAAAAGGAATCAAAGACCTGAATGTGAGAGTTAAAACTATAAAATTATTAAACGAAAACATAGGGGTAAATCTATGTAACCTTAGATTTAGCAAAGAATTCTTAGATATAACACCAAAAACACAAACAAAACAAAAAATAAATTCGGCTTTATCAAAGTTAAAACTTTTGAGCGACAAAGGACACCATCGAGAAAGTAAAAGGGCAACCCACAGAATGAGAGAAAATATTTGCAAATCACATATAGGGATCTGAATAGACATTTCTTCAAGGAATGCAAACACACACACACACACACACACAAATATACATAAATGGCCAGTAAGCAAATGGAAAGACACTTGAAATCATTAGTCATCAGGGAAATGCAAATAGAAACTACAAGATATACTTCACAACAGCCAGGATGGCTACAATCAAAAGATCAGATAAGCCCTGGCCGGATTGGCTCAGCGGTTAGAGCCTTGGCCTGTGGTCCAGAGAGACCCGGTTTCAGTTCCCACTAAGGGCATGTACCTCAGTTGCAGTTTGTCCCCGGCCCTGGTTGGATTGTGCGGGTGGCAGCCACTCAATGTGTCCCTTTCACGTCGATGTTTGTTTCTCTCTCTCTCTCTCTCTCTCTCTCCCTCCCTCCCTCCCACTCTATCTGAACAACAACAAAAAAAATAAAAAAATGTCCTCGGGTGAGGATAAAAAAAAAAAATCAGATAATGCCAAGTGTTGGTGAGGATGTGGAGAAATCAGAATCCTCCTGCACTGCTGGTGGGAATGTAAAATAGTGCAGCTGTTTTGAGAAAGGCTAGCAGTTCCCCCCAACAATGAAACATAAAGTTATCATATGATCCAGCAGTTTCACTCCTAATTACCCACCCCAGATAAATGAAAATATATGTCTACATAAAAGTTTATAGCACCATTACTCATGAAAATAGCCAAAAGGTAGAAACAATCCTAGTCATCAACTAAAGACTGGATACACAAAATGAGGCAGCGTTATACCATGAAGTATCATTCAGCCACAATACGACATGAGGTACTGGTACATGCTACAACTTGCATAAATCATGAAAACTTGTGCTACGTGAGAGAAGTCCGTCACAAAAGACCTCATATTATATGAGATCATTCATGTGCAGGTCCAGATTAGGACAATTCATAAAGACAGAAAGTATATGAGTGGTCTCTTAAGGTGGGGGGTAGAGAGTGGTAGCTAATGGTACAGGGTTTCTTTAGGGAGATAAAAATGTACTGTAGTGATTGTTCCTCATATCTGTGAATGTACTAAAAACCATTGTACACTGTAACTCAGAAAACTGTAACTATATGTGACATAGCTAAATATAGGTGTTCCGAAAAATGAAAAATACTTTGGATGGTGGCTTACTTTTTTAAAATATGGTTTTATTGATTTTTAAAGAGAGAGGAAGGGAGAGGGAGAGAAACATGGATTGGCTGCCTCTTGCACAACCTCCACCAGGGATCATGCCCAAATCCCAGGCATGTGCCCTGATCTGGAATGGAACCAGCCACCTTTTGGCACATGGGATGATGCTCAACCCACTGAGCCACACCGGCCAGGACGATGGCTCACTTTTGATAGTAAAGATTTGCATTGTGTTTGCTTATACATGCTGTATCATAAACCTTATAACAATTAAGCTTGATAGGCAGCAACATTCATAATATTTTATTTCTCCACATAGAAGGTGGGTACACATTTTTATATTGTTTCCATCTTTTTTGTATGACTGAACTATAAGTCTGGAAATGTGATTCTAGGTATGAGGGAGCATGTTTATTTCACTCTGTATCTTCCAGTGAAGGGCGCTATAAACCTCTATAAAAGGTGGAAGGTAAGCTGTTTGAGGGTTCTAAAAAGTGAATAGCCCAATCAAAATCCCAGAAAGTTATTTTTGTGGCTATCAACAAATTAATTCTAACGTTTATATGGAGAGGTAAAAGACCCAGATGGCCAATACAATAATAAAGAAGACTGATGGTACCTGAATTCAAGACTTACTACAAATGTACAGCGATTGAGACTGTGCGTTGGCAAGGAAAAGACAGATTGATGGAACAAAATAGAGAGCCCCAAAAATAGAGTCCCATAGTCAACTAATCTTTTACACTTCAGTATAAATCTAACAAAACGTGGACAGGATCTCTGTGTTAAAAATGCTGAGGAAAGAATTCAAAGACCTACGTAAACTACGCAGCATACCTTGTCATGGATTAAGTCACCGTGAGAAAGATTTCCATCTTCTCTCCTCATGTTTATGTACAGATTTACTACAATTCCAATAAAAGCCCCAGCAGAATTTTTGGTACATGTGGCCGGGTTGATGGTAAAATTTATGTCGAAAGAATAGCCACAACCATTTTGAAAAAGAAGACTGAAGCTAGAGGAATCACATTACCCATCACTAAGGTTATGCAGTGAAGCCATAGTACTCGGGATGGTGTGATACTGGTAAAGGGACATACACATAGATCGATGACACTGAATAGAGCCCAGAAGTAAACTCTCAGCAATATGGCCAATTGAGTTTTATTAGGTGCAAAATATTTAATAGAAAAAGATAATCTTTCCAACAAATCGTTCAAACACAATTGTTTTATAAAACATAAAATAAACTTTGACCTAAATATTACCCCTTATACAAAAGCTAAATCAAATGGATTACAGATGTAAATTTTTTAAAAATATACAACTGCAAAACTTTCAGAGGAAAATATGGAGAGAGTCTTCATGATCTGAGTTGAGAAAAGAGATTATAGGCATGAAACTAAAACCACAATCCAGAACAGAAAAAGTTTGATAAAGTATACTTCATCAAAATTAAAAACTTTCATTCTTAAAATGACAGTTAGGAAAATTAAAAGGCAATACACAGACTGGTGGAAAATGTTTGCAAATCACACAGTCAACAAAGGATCTTTAACTTAACTTATAAAAACTCTCAAAGCTTAATGGTAAAATCCAATTTAAAAATGGGCAAATGACTTCCCAAAAGATAATATGCAGAAAGTAAATAAGTCCATAAATAATGTTCAGCATCATTAGCTATTCTGGGAAATCAAATTAAAACCATGATGAGATACCACTGCATACTGATTGGAATGGCAGATACCACCATATACTGACTAGAATGGCTAAGA
The DNA here is from genome assembly GCF_014108415.1 of Molossus molossus. Taxonomy (NCBI): domain Eukaryota; kingdom Metazoa; phylum Chordata; class Mammalia; order Chiroptera; family Molossidae; genus Molossus; species Molossus molossus. The sequence goes on along the minus strand of NW_023425344.1, from coordinate 216,671,055 downwards.
AAAATACGGACAACACCAGGTGATAAGAATACATAGCAACTGGAACCCTCAGACATTGCCTGATGAAAAGCAAAATGTTACAGATGCTCTGGAAAACAGTTTAGTCATTTCTTACAAAAGTAAACATTCATCTACATATGACCAAGCAATTCACTCTTAGGTATTTACCCAAGAGAAATAAAATCTTACTTTCACACTAAAATCTGCACAGGAGTGTTTATAACTACTCTGTTTTCAATCACCAAAAAAATGAAAATAAACAAATGCCTTTCAATGGCTGAATGAAAAACACAGTTATGCTCATACAATGCAATACTACTCATCAAGAAAAAGGAATGAACTATTGATATATATACAACAATGTAGATGAATCTTAAACACATTATTCTGAGTGAAAAAAAGCCAGTTTCAAAAAGTTGCATACTATATAAATCTGTATATATAACATTCTGAGGGAGTAACTTTATAAAGAGAGAACAGATCGGTGGTTGCCAGCATCTAAGAGAAGGAGGTGGGTTTGACTACAAAAGGACGAAATGAGAGAGCTTAGGAGATGATGGAACTTTTTATTTATTTATTTATCTTTATTGAAAGCATTACAGATGTCCCTCCTTTTTTCTCCTATTGACACCCCCTGCCCGCTCATACCTCTCCCCCACCTTCGCTGCCCTGTCGACTGGTTATGCATATAAATTCTTTGGTTTATCTCTTCGCACCCCCACCCCTCTTCCCTCTGAGATTTGGAGATGATGGAACTTTATCTTGATTGTAGTGAGAACTGCATAAATCAATACATGTATTAAAACTCATAAAACTGTACACTCCAAAAGTCTATTTTTAACTTAAAAAAATGAAATTTTTAAAAGATACAGACAGGTCTCCAAAGGTCTGAAAGTCCAATGGAGCAAGGAAGACAAACAGCAAACCACACACACACTCAGCCCTCTGGACATGTCTTGCTTAGCTGTTCGCCCTTCTCGGGCTCTAGCACTGTTCTCGGCAAATACTAAAGGGAACGAAGAGCTGGTACACTTCTTGGCAAATACTAAAGGGAATGAAGAGCTGGTACACTTCTTGGCAAATACTAAAGGGAACGAAGAGCTGGTACACTTCTTGGCAAATACTAAAGGGAACGAAGAGCTGGTACACTTCTTGGCAAATATTAAAGGGAATGAATAGCTGGTACACTTCTTGGCAAATACTAAAGGGAATGAAGAACTGGTACACTTCTTGGCAAATATTAAAGGGAATGAATAGCAGATACACTTCTTGGTAAACATTGAAGGGAATGAAGGGAGGACACACGCCGCGTGCAGCACCCAGGCAATGGTGCACTGGCATAGACTCTCCCACGCTGTACTCCATGGTGACTTAGTAGCAGTGGAGAGTTAATGTTGAGAAAACTAGCATCCATACCTCCCCTTTGGTGCAAAGATCACTGTGACTGTGATGAATTTCCAAACAAGAGAATAATACCATGTCTACTGAGGGATGGGATAGGAGTCGATTAAGAGATTGCACATTGTGTACCCCCCAAAATTATGCATTGAATGAATTAATCAAAGAATGAAGATAGGGCCCTGGCTGGTTTGGCTCAGCGGTTGGAGCGTCAGCCTGCAGTCCAGAGAGATCCAGGTTCGGTTCCCACTAGGGGCATGTACCTTGGTTGCAGTTTGTCCCTGCCCTGGTTGGGTCGTGCGGGTGGCAGCCACTCGATGTGTCCCTTTCACACCGATGTTTCTCTCTCTCTCTCTTTTCTTCTTTCTCCCTCCCACTTTATCTGAACAAAAATCAAACAAAGTGATGTCCTCAGGTGAGGATAAAAAAAAAAAGAAGAAGAAGAAGAAGAATGAAGATAGGGATGCTGAGGCATCTGACTTTGAACCCATTTTTCATGGACACATGGGCCAAGCTCCCCACCAGTTCCAGCGAGGGAAGAACGGTGGCCACTGGCCCTTGTGGTATAATCTTGCCTTTGAACAGAGTCACTTTTTTCAAAAGCAAGGATGGCTCCAGGGTCTCAAGAATATATTTCAATAAAAATGTTCCCCATTTTATTACTGAAGAACATCCCTTCCCTTTGTAATAGGAATCAGCTAGAATAATTTAGTTTGCTGAGCTCTTCAGTTTTGTTGTCATAAATACAGTGGATAAAACACAAAGTTTTACTCTGCAGGAAAACAAAACTCTGTGACCTGATTTTGTAGCTGTGAGCTGGTAAGATCTGGAACATACAAGTTACAAAAAAGAAAATGAATAAGACAAATACCCTGCCTCGAAGGGCTTAGCAAAGTCAAGCAAATACTCTAGAGAGACTGTAATTAAGTGCTTTGCGAGAGGTAGGAATGATTGCAGAAGAGGGACATCTGGAGGAGGCAGGTGGGATAAGGTGGGGTCAGGAGAAGCTTTACTGAGGACCATCTTGTTTACTTTAATTCTAATGACTGCCACTTGCAGAGTCTTCTCTAATCTTTCATGCACACAGCAGATGAGGACTTCTAGTGTCCACTCAAACTGCGCTTCCATCTTCCAGGAGATACGCCGAAGAGTTAGTAACACTGCCGTGGTTTGTTCGCTGGCCCCTCTTCCAGAGGTAGCAGACAACTCCCTGCTTTTCCAAACAGTGAGACCACTTGGAAGGATGATGGATGTTTGGGATTAGGGCTACGGGTAAAGTCATCTCAGGCGAAGCACTTCCAACACTGTCCTGAAAGACTGTGCATCTGAGAAAACAAGCCCACCCACGGTCTCGGTGATCGCTCACCCTCTGTTTTCTCCTGTCTCTCCCCACATTCAGGCACATTATTTCCCTCACACAAATGCATACAGAAGCTATTTTCATCACAGCTTAAGAAAGGCCATTCCAACTTTTAAAGTTTTCATTATATAGTAATAACAGTTAAAAAAGCAAACCACATGGTATGTTATATGCTATTCTCTAATCCCAAAGAGAAAAATTCTGTAACCGTCTGTTAATATCAGCCCCTGGCAAAAGAAATTGTGGAGACTCCCCCAGAGCTGAATTACTCTGGGGTCTGACACCATCACTTTAACTTTTCCAAATATATTTTCTTACATATTAGAGAACATTTTTTCATAACCGACTATTCCCATCTCAAAGTTGTTCACTCCACTGTTCTTCTTTATCATACGCATCTTCTATATGATCATTAGAATGCAGTTAAGCACATTGTGTTATGCTCCCATTAAGTATCAGGCACTGGGTTGTAACCCCCACGACAGCCCTACCAGATAACTATCACTATTCCCACTTTACAAATGAGAAAACAAAGGCTCAGAGAAATGAAGTCACTTGCCCAAGCTGATATATGGTAGAGCTCAGATAAGAACTCAGGTTTATATGACTCAAAGGCACTTATTAAACTTGAAATATAGCCCGGCCAGTGTGGCTCACTGGTTGAGCGTCAACCCATGCACCAAGAGGTCACTGGTGCGATTCCTGGTCAGGTCACATGCCCAGGTTGTGGGCCCGATCCCCGGGGGAGGGGGGGACATGCAGGAGATAACCAATCAATGTTCTCTCTCATCGATGTTTCTATCTCTCTCTCTCCCCCCTCTCCCTTCCTCTCTCTAAAATCAATAAAGAAGAAAAACAAAAGTTTAAATTTGAAATATAAATGTGATTTTTCTTATAGTCTAGCAATTCCTTTAGAGACCCAATATTGACGGTAATAGCCAATTAGCATATTCTAAAGATGAGCTGCTAAACACATTTCTGCAGAACTCATTAACCTCTGAAGAAACCATCACCTCATCACTCACCCCAACTGACAGAGGCTAAATAGAGGAAAAGAGAATGACTGCACAGGTACCACCAGGCAGGAGAGGAGCTAGGGAAGGGTCACCAGGCAGGAAGGGTCACGGACCAGGCAGCCTCAGGCAGCATGGGCCTCTCCCATGAACTCTGGTGTGCGGGCCCATGCGTGCGTCTTACAAAGGACCAGTGTTTGGACACTTGCCACAGAGGACTTCACTCAGCTAGTAGCAGTCAGAAACAAACCTTCATGATGAAATAGATGAGAACAAAGGCGTTGCTTCTTTCATCTCCTCTCCTCCCCGTGGAAATGCTGGAATGGGAAGTAGAGAAACACTGAAGGCTGATGGTGCTGTCTTCCCTCTACAGGTCCTGGCGGGCACGGCCCTGACGGGAAGGGAGGAAAGAAGCGAGGCATTAGATGTGAGGCTCGAGGTTGTATTCAGACTTATTAGGTGCTTAAATACTTGAAAACAAGTACAAGTTGCCAAAAGGAGACTGTTCTTACAACTAAGAGGGTCAAAACTAAAGAATTTGCCCAAATTATCATCAGAAAGGAGAGGCAATAAAATATGTGAAAAGATAGTGGTGAGAGTGTGGAAGCAAAATGTATCCAATCTGTACCCCTCAAGTCCACTCAAAATATAAAGCAATATTTAACAGAATAGTACTGACGGACTTAAAGGAAACCATCTAAAGTAGTATTAAGGCAAAAAAAGAACAAGATACAAAACAACATAATAGGATTTTTAAAAGATACATGAGAACAGTAGTGCTCACCTGTGGACAGAGGCTGGTGATCAGTGAGGAAGGAGAAGTACTTCTCGTTTTAGACCTTCCCTCACTGTTTGGATTTTTACCATATGCCTATGTTATACTTATACTTAAAATGTCAAAAGCAACCATTTCATTTATTTCTAGATCTGAGACAGTCTTTTGGAAAATAAAAAATTTCAGCCAAGCCTCCAGTTGCCTTGTACTTCTAAAGAATCGGGACAAATAAAACTGACATTGTTTTCTCAAAACGATGACACAGCCTTCCTTTCGCGATACCAAGCAGTAGGTAAGGGGAGGGAAAGGCCATGGCTCTCCATGAAAATGCCCCTCTGCCTGGGCTTGGGTCTGCCTGGCACCTCTAGCACACGAGCACAGTGCAGGCGGTTCAGAAGCAGCCGGCCTGTGGCCTTGTGGCCGTGGCCACGGCCACGCGTGGGGATGAGGGCCACAGGATACAAACTGGTGTGTGCGCAGGAACGTGCTGACAAGGGATTCCGGCGTCATGCCAACACTGTCCCTGCAACTTACAACACCCATCCTCCAGCGCCAATGATCACTCACTTCCCCCACCTTCTCGTCACTGGTGTATGACAGCTGTTCAGGGACAATGAAAGAAAGATTTCCCATCTCTAGGTATTATGCTGGTTAGCCGGATTAACCTCGGGAAAGATGTAATCATCTCGGAGAGGGCAGTCCCTCGGACAACATCCGTTTATCTGTCTTGTCCAAACTGGTATTTGCTTGGATGATTGTCATTCTGAGACCGAGCTCCCCTGTCGCCGCACACGCTGTGAGCGGGCTTCGTCAAATACCGGGGGCTGAGCCTCTGTTCAAGAAACATTAACTCTGTAGCTGCCTATTTCCAGTTATATCTTGGTACACAGAAATGTGCTTGAGGTTGTCTATGAGGATAAACATTGAAACTAGGTCACAGAGAAAAGACAGGTTACAGAACAGGCTTATGGAATGAGCCCTTCCCAATGTGTGTGCGCAGAGCAGAGCAGTCCCGAAACACACACCAAGGTAGCAGTGATGATCTGTGCAGTGGGATTACTGTTACCTCGATTTGCTCGATGCTGGGCATTTTCTAATTTCTTTCTGTATATGTATTTGGCCTTTTTTTAAAATTATTTTTATTAATTTGTTTTTGTTACAGATGTTTCTCCTTTCCCCCCCATTGACATCCTCCTCCCCATCCCCCCCCTCGCCCCATCCCCAGCTTTGTTGTCTATATCCATTGGTTATTCATGTAAGTTCTGTGGTTTATCTCTTCCCCCCAACATATCCACTTCTGAAGTTTGTCAGTCTGTACCCTATCTCTATGTCTCTTGGTCAATTTTGTTCATCAGTTTGTTATGTTCATTATATTCCACAAATAAGTGAGATCATGTGGTATTTGTCTCTTTCTGCTTGGCTTGTTTCACTTAGGATAATACTTTCCAGGTCCCTCCATGTCATCTCAAAGGATAAGAGATCTTTCTTTCTTATAGCTGCATAGTACTCCTTTGGATACACGTACCACAGCTTTTTTATCCACTCATCTACCGATGGACACTTGGGCTGTTTCCAGATCTTAGCTATTGTAAATAGTGCTGCTATGAACATAGGGGTACATATATTCTTTCTGATTTGTGTTTCAGGCAATCTTGAAAAGGAAGAACAAAGTAGGAGGGATCACATTACCAGATATCAGGTTATAGTACAAAGCCACTATAATCAAAACAGCCTGGTACTGACACAAGAACAGGCAGATAGATCAATGGAACAGAACAGAGAACCCAGAAATTGACCCAAGACAATATGCTCAATTAATATTTAACAAAGGTGGCAAGAGCATACAGTGGAGTCAAGACAGTCTCTTCAATAAATGGTGTTGGGAAAATTGGAGAGCTACATGCAAAAAAATAAAGTATTTTGCCTTTTTAATCACATAAAACAACAAAGCTATTTTAAATGTCTACATGTTACCTCAGAATTGGGAGATCTTAAAAAGATGACTGGAGATGCCTCCTAACTTGAGAAATAGCTCTATTTTGGAATTTTCAGACATGATGTTCTAGATTTTTTTTTTTTTTTTTAATTCTGATTCATTTGACTGTTGGGATCTTTAAAATTTGAAAGACGTTCATTTTCTGGTTTTCTGATTACATTTCTAGGCAGGAGGAAATGGGAGATTGTGTGGCATTAATAATTGAATAGCATGTCAACTAGGCTAGAGTTTAGTAGCTCTATAGGCAAACTGTGTAAGTACATGGGTATCAGTGAAAATGTGTAAGTGTGCGTGTGTGTGTGTGTGTGTGTGTGTGTGTAAAACCTTCTCTGAAAGTGCCAGTGGGCATGGGCTACAACTGAAGCGATGAACCTCCATGGAAGCCCTCAGCTCAGACCTTGGGAACCCGAGACGGGGAGTGTGTTCTTTGGACCCACATCGAGCCCCGTGACTGGACACCTTGGCCTCCTCTGGCAGCAGAACATTACATGAGTCCATTGCTTTCAAAGTGGGAATCTCTTCTCAGCATTGGTGGCCCATGAAGCTGCCCAGAAGCAGAGGGATGAAGGGCAATGGTTGCAGCTGTCTGATCTGGGGCATTTGGGACAGTATTCTGGGGCATTTTCCTACTGCAAGCATGCTAAGAATCACTGTTCCTCCATAAGACCATAAGTTCATGCTAGGGTTTGTGGAGACATACACCAGAGTATTCCTTTTCCTTGCCTGAGTTTAAAACCTAGAGTGATTGAGAAGCTGAAAAGAGGGAGGTAGAAAAATGTCAGCGGAGTGAACGGAAGCTACACAGACCGTGTCCCAGAACCAAACTGGAATTACAACTATAACACAGAAAAATTGACGGGAAAAAGCAACAGAAAAGCAGCTTGCGAGGACCATACAACGAGGGACACTGACTCCATCCCGGTAGGCTTGTGAAGGCGCGAGACGGGGGCTGAGAGCCCACGGTCGGCAGCTCGGCAGCAGCCTCAGTTGGGAGTGGCACCCTCGGGTCACACTCCCAGGCGGCTCCACAGCGCAGCCAGGACAGAGGCTGAAACAGCCACAGCCACTCACCTTGGGCTCCGGCGGAGGGAGGGCAGACTGGACTGGAGCTGTGTCGGGACACTCAGGATCTGGAGGGCACCCAGAGCATTTGCTGAGTGCCAGCCACTCAGGACGGGGGCCACATTGCTCCTTCCCAGGGCTCTGGGGAGAGGCAGCAGCCCCTCCCTCGGAGACCCAACCCCACCCTGTGGGCCACTGAAGTGCTAATTGAGGCTCATTAACAACCAGCATCTGCCCCACCCTCGGGAAATCCCCTTCTGCTGAGCACCTGAGCGAGTTTTTCAATCAACTGACAACCCAAAACTCATCAAGTAACCTCAACTGATAGCCTCCAGGCAAAAAGCTAGAGGATAACAGTACCTTTCCTGGGCTGGCAACTGTAACCAGGAAAGTACGACTTGACAGTGGTGTTCAACGTGGGTCCTCCTAACACAGGAGAGGGAGCCACAAACAGCCGAACACCAACACCCAAGGGAAAACTTGACAGGCTTCAAAGCCCACAGTGATAGCCAAAATGGTGAAACACAGAAACAAAAGCCAAATGAAAGAGCAAGAGACCTCCACCGAAGATGAGATCAATGTGGAGCAATTAGGCATGTTAACAGAGCTAGAATTCAGAGCCATGATCTTGAGGAAGCTGAACAGTATGAGTAAGGACATAGAGACACTGAAAATAAGCCAATTGGAAATTAAAAACCATCAAGAAGAGATAAAAAATGACATATCGGAAATGAAAAACACATTGGAAGGTTTAAAAAGCAGAGTAGAGGAAGCTGAGGAGCGGATCAGTGAATTAGAAGACAGGGTAGAAAAAATCAACCAATCAGAAAAACAAAAGGAAAAAAACTATTAAAAAAACAGGAAGACAGCTTAAGAGAACTGTGGGACAACTGGAAACGTAATAATATTCACATCATAGGAGTCCCCGAAGAAGAAAATGAGCAAGGGATAGAGAATATATTCAAAAAAATAGTGACACAAAACTTCCCTAATTTGGTGAAGGAAGAAGGCATTCAAGTTCAAGAAGCACAGAGAGTCCCAAGTAAGAAGAACCCAAACAGGCCGACACCAAGACACATAGTAATTAAAATGCCAAAATTAAAGACAAAGAGAGAATCCTAAAAGCAGCAAGAGATAAGCAACAGGTTACCTACAAAGGAAACCCCATAAGGCTATAAGCTGACTTCTCACAAGAAACACTACAGGCCAGAAGGGAATGGCATGAAGTAATCAAAGTCATGAAAAACAAGAATCTGAATCCAAGACTACCCAGCAAGGCTATCATTCAAAATAGAAGGTCAAATAAAAAGCTTCCCAGACAAAAAAAGGCTAAGGGAATACATTAGCACCAAACCAGCACTGCAAGAAATGTTAAAAGGACTGCTGTAATTAGCAGTAGAAATGGGAAGAAAAATAGAACCACACTAAACAAAAATGGCAATACATAAGTACATATCAATAATCACCTTAAATGTAAATGGATTGAACGCTCCCATAAAAAGAAACAGAGTAGCTGATTGGATAAGAAAGCATGACTCATCTATATGTTGTTTACAAGAGACCCACCTCACAACAAAAGACTCACATAGGTTGAAAGTGAAGGGATAGAAAAAAATTTTCCAAGCAAATGGAAAGCAAAAAAAAGCTGGGGTAGCAATTCTCATATCTGATAAAATAGATTTCAAAATGAAGACCATAACTAGAGACAAAGACGGCCACTACATAATATTGAAAGGATCTATCCAACAGGAAGATATAACCTTGATAAACATATATGCACCCAATATAGTAGCACCAGAATATATTAAAAATCTTCTGGAGGACTTCCAAGGAGAAATCGACAACAATACAATCATAGCAGGGGACTTCAACACCCCGTTGACAGCACTGGATAGATCCTCTAGGCAAAAAATTAGCAAGGAAACAGAGACTCTAAATGAAGCACTAGACCAAATGGATTTAATAGATATCTACAGAGAATTACACCCCAAAAGTACAGAATACACATTCTTCTCAAGTGCACATGGACATTCTCAAAGATAGACCACATGATAGGACACAAACTAAATCTCTACAAGTTCAAGAAGATTGAAATCATATCAAGCATCTTCTCAGATCACAATGGCATGAAACTAGAAATCAATTGCAATGAGAAGCTGAAAAGATGAAAATCAAAATGTCAGCTTTATTTTTGATAAAACTACTGCAGAGCATGGCTTGTGTGGCGATATTAAGCTTCCTGCCACTGAACCTCCCAATTAGCCAGCTCCGCACAGCCAGACATAGGCCCCTGTGAAACTGCAGGCCTGTGTGTGTGTGTTGGAGGCCCCCGATGAGTCCGTAGCACGGAGGATTGCTGGTTCTGCACAGGCAGGCGGACCCGTTAGAGAGCAGGAGAGGGAGCGATGTTCCTGTAAACACACGGAGCCCTTTTACTCCACTGACCGATGCAGGAAGAGAAGTATGCAAGGAGGACCGGGAGGGAGGCCAGGAGTGCAGAGGAAATAAATCGCTCTAGAGAGAAGGTGGCGTCCAGGGGAACAAGCTACTCACTCATGATGTTTGGTCTCACCTGCCTTCCAGTCCTCACCCGACTACCTCAGGAAAGTGAGGGGGGGGGGCGCCCAATGGGAAAACTGGACCTGCCCTTCTCGTCACAACGCCGCCTCAGGCTACCCCGCTGAAACCTAACAAGGCTGATCTGCTCTGGTCGCCACAGAAGGCTCTTGCCCAGATTCGGGTGGCTGGGGAACCACTGAACTCAGTGAGTGATGGCTTCCTCTAGGTCCAAAGCGTCATGATTTTCACGTCTCCGAGGTATCAACACCCACTACATATGCTATGCCCTCCTGAAGTTAAAACAGAAATGTGAATAGGATGAAAAATGGGCTAAAACATTTTAGTGCGATTTAATATCATTATTAACCCAAGGAAAAAAATCGGAAAAGCTAACTGCCAAATCATTTGTAGAAGTTGATTAATTAAACATTCAAATCAGAGCAACATTAAGCCGTGATGTATAGTCTCCTTCTCTATGAAAGCACCGTGGACTGGAAGATAGCTGAGCAATTTTATCCATATTATGCAATTTGTTCGTATCTATTACTCTAATGGATTATTCACTTTGAGTCATCTAGGACGGAATATAAATAAACAAAACCCAGATAAACTGCCAAATTTGGAGCCCAGTTCTGGATGTGTGCCAAGCAGAGGTGGTGGTGAAGCATGGATATTACCTACAGCAAGGCTTGAAGCTGCCAAAACAGAAAAAAATGTGTTCCCATCACTATGGTCTGAATGCATGTCTCCCTCCAAAATTCACATGTTGAAATCTATGCCCAATGTGATGGTGTTAAAAGGCGGGGCCTTCCTTTGGGAGGTGATTAGGTCCTGGGGGTGGAGCCCTTATAATTGGCATTAGTTCCTTATGAAAATATCCCCAAAGTGACCCCTAGTCCCTTCCACCTTCTGAGGCTACAACAAGAAGTCTTGACCCAGGGAGGACCCTCACCCAACAATGCTAGCACCCTGGTCTCAGGCAGCCAGCCTGCAGAATTGTAAGAAACAAAATGATGTTGTTTATAAGATACCCAGTCTATGGTATCTTGTTATAGCAGCTCAAACAGACTAAGACACCCATTCACACAAAATACATCACAGTCCTCAACCCAAGGGGAAATTTGTTTCTTCTTAATGTGCCTTGTTTGCCCATGTTGAAATGGGCCCAGAGGATACCCACAGATAAACCAAAGCACTGAGTTACAAACTGGCCAGCCAGAGTTAGGGAGAAGAAAATAGACAGGCTTGGCCCTTTGTTCATTCATATTTTCAACAAGAATTTCTGAGTGCCCACTATGTGCAGGCACTTACTGTGTTAAGAACTAGGGGCTATGGTAATAACTAAGATTGAGTTTTTATTTTGGATTTTCTCCCAAATGAGGTATTTTCAAAACTGATGGAAACAAAGTGAACTATAGTAAGCAGAAACGTCGTAAAGAAGGCATGATACAGTATTCCAAGCAGAATACTTTGGTCTACTGCTGATGTATGACACATTTTTCAGGTCCACAGCCAAATGAAAAAACCTGAAGCATGCAAATATGTGCACAAGTGTGTGTACTGGGTAAGGTGGCTTCCTTGGAAGAATTTTTCTGTATTCTAACCTTAGTCCTTCTGACTTCTGTGATATAAAAAAGTTTTTTTTATAAAGTATGATAATAGTAAATGGTTGATTTTCCTTTTTATTTTTTTGTATTAAATTTATTGGAGTGGCATTAGTTAATAAGATCATACAGGTTTCAGGTGTAGATTTGCATATTGCACTGTGTGCCCACCACCCAAAGTCAGATCTTCTTCCATCACCACATATTAGGCCCCCTTCATCCCCCTCCCTCCACCCCCTTCCCTCTGGCAATGACTACACATGAGTGAAATCACATGGTTCTTAGCTTTTTCTGACTGGCTTATTTCACTTAGCATAATATTCTCAAGGTCCATCCATGTTGTCACAAAGATTTTCCTTTCTAATGTCCTTCTTTTGCAAACTAAAAGCTAGCAAGCCTATGTCAGTCCCCAGATTCTTTTGGAAATTTCACTTGCTCTGGTTGCTGAAGGTCTGGGATTTCCTGCTCGAAGGACTGAGGAAGATGTGCAGGCTGAGCTGGCGGGTGCAAGCGCCTTGGAAGAAGGGGAGCTGTTCAAGCTCTGATGAATAGATGTTGACATAGTAGGAAAAGCAGGTTGACACACAGTAAATGCAGAATCGTTGAGTCAGCTCTCCCGACTCTACTGGCTGGTTCTCAAGACTGTGTTATGGCTCAGTTGTATCACAGGCTCTTTGGGGCGTAGGCTATATCTTCCTTCAGGAGGTCAGAATGCCCTGATGAGCAGTGGTCAGTTCTTACTGTCCAGTGTTCACCCATGTTTGGGATAAGACTAAGGAAAAAAGGAGCTGGCAAAGTTCTCTATTGGAAATACACGCACCTTGCCCTGAATAGAATAGACTCTACTTTTGCTATTCCCAAATAAGACAAAATAAAGTAAGTCATAAGAAACCAGATATGGACTGTAAACAGCAGAAGTCTAGAGGGCCTTTGGAAGGTGACCAAGGGTCCATACGACTTTGGGAAGATCTCATACAATGCACCTGTAGGGGTAAGCTCTCTCCTGGACTATGTGCAGTCCTGGCCCTGACGATATTCTCTTTTGACGCTGAAAGAAGGCAGGGGAGAGGAAAAGACTGGCTTGAGTTTGGAGCAGCTGAGCAAACCGAAAGCACCACAGCAGAGGCAGACTCACGGAGGTCTTAAAACACAGGCCTTGTATGCCTAATATCCCTCTCTCCGGATACTCACTTTTTGACCCGGTGTTCAAGTTCATAATTAATTCCATTTTTTCAGATGTAGGCCTGCCATTTTTTATGTAGTCCCTTTCTTTTCTTCCCCTCTCCCAAATACATTAGTTGTCATGGGAACCATGCGGCTAATTCTGGGGGTGGAGTCCAGAGAGATCTACAGAGGAGAGATTTAATCTTAGGGTTTGAAATGCAGACCCCAAGTTGGGAAATGGCAGAAGTTGAACAAACCCCATGTAACTTCAAGCTCACAAATACATCCTGCTTGGACCAGTTCACCCTTGAACCAGTTAATAAATTATAACAATAAAATCACTGAACACAGGCAGAGGTTTCTGTGCAATTCTTCACAGGAGCTTTTCACATAAACTAATCCATCAAGGAAAGTGGTTCCCATAAAAGCATCTGACTGACAAATTTATGTTTCTTTATCTCTCAGGTGCCAGCCAGAGGGGCGTTCTTTCAAACCATCGCCCTCTTTTCTATGGGTCCCTGTGTTACATGCTGCCTTCTGCTCAATGTTACATAATTAGAGCCTTCAAGCCTTTCAAACTCCCTCAATCACCAAAAAGAGCTTTCTTCAAAGAACCGACTGAAAGCAGCCAGGTCTCGCGTCCTCAGGACGCTGTCTTCCCAGTGGCAGACTGAGGCCAGGTCCTTCCCTCGAACCCTCCCCGGCCACGAGCTCCGCGATTTCACGGCAGGGACCGGCACCCACCGCTTGCTCAGAGCGCGATGTACCCCTGGCCCTCGCAGCCAAGGACACTGACTGTTTGTATACATTACAAACATTTAACACAATGGAATTAATGTTGCGTTTCTTTATAACCCAGAGTGTTCTAAGAGTCATAATAAAATTTGTGTTCAACCTAATCCACATAGCTCCTCTTTTACCTTTTGGGTCTTTGCACTGGGGAGAATATTTAATCTAGGACACTCATAGTCGGCTCTTCGGGAGGTGCTCCCCATGTCACGGGGAGCTGGACTTTGAAAGAGCCGAGTCTTGGGAGTGCAGGGTCAGGTTAAAATGTCCCGGTTACTTCTGATGAGTCAGCCAGTGGGGATTCACCAGCCTCACCAACGTGTACCAGCTGGGAAACAGTGAGCTCGGCACAGGGGGTTGAGGAGTGTTCGATAAAGGGACTATACTAAGATGCGGCGAGAGTTACGGGAACGAGCCTGCAGCTGGCAGCAGTGAGGAGGCCTTCGGATCTGAAAGGGCCACTGGACACAGCCGGCAGGTGCAGGAGGCCGTGGGAGAGGAGCCTGCGCACGCAGGAGAGGAGTGGTCCTGCCAGCTGCAGCCCCGCCCACACGGAGGCTAGGGGCTGGGGGAGACCACGTGACCGCTCTCAGATCCTGCGCCTCCTGCTCTGCCTCCCTTTGGCTGAACCTACAGGAGAGAAGAGACATGGGGGCCAGGAGACCAGAGGAAGTCAGTTTCCTGGGGCAAAAACCAAGATGGAGAGGAAGGAGGGGAAATTGGGAAGAGGCAAACAGAATATTCAGCACACAAGGATTTCTGCTTGTCGACTTGTAAGTGAGCCAGTGCCCACCCAGGGGTGCGGGGCTCCTCACATGTGCTGATTTAAGCCTTGGGAGTTAGAAGCATCGGCCTTGTTATTGAAAGAAAAAGCACATACAAACCACTGGAAAATACTCATGAGTACACAGTGGGTATACCATCAAGACAGGGGACTCGTATGCGAACTGTGAAACGAAATGTCACATCGCATCTCGAAGAAGTGACCTCTTTGGCCTTTGCTTTGCGCAGACGGAGAACTCAGACTCGGAGAAACCATCATTATTGCAACTGTACTAATTACCATTCACTGGCCACACCGTGTGCCAGACCCCATTCAAAACACTTTACCCAAATCAACTCGCTTAATTCTTGCAGCATTCATTTCTGCAAGGTAAGTAGTAGTATTACCCCATTTTGAAGTTGAGGAAAACCGACTAAGAACTAGAGAAGGTACATACCAAATCAGTGGCAATTCCAGGATCTGAACCCAGGCAGTCCGATTCCAGAGCCCACGCTCTTAAATACTACCCGTAACCGCCTCTCGCAATCCTATTTATTTTCATAGTTACATACACTTATCCACTATTTTCATCTAAAATCCTATCTGGAAGGTGTGAAAGTGGCCACACAACATTACAGTTTCTCAGCAGAAACGGTCAGTAGCAGCTCATCTTGCTAGCAGGTAAATATGCGCAGGCCCAAAGCACAGATGGGCAGTCAGCACAACTTACCCGAAATGAGAAAGCTTTGTGGTGCCAACGTCCACATCAAACTCATATCCGGACCACGTGTCCACAGCTCTTTCACCTTCGCTGTGGCTTCCCCTGAATGCAAGGAAATTGTACCAGGCATTACGAGGAACCAAAAAAAGACATCAGGCGAGAACCTACTTTCCAGGGGTAACCAGAATCCAAACGACCTTGCCCCTAACTGCGACTCTCATCACGTGCCATGGAGTTCGGAGAGGCAGCTGTTTTCTTTCAGAGGAGGGTCTGATAGGGGTTGATAGAGGAGATGACCTCTGGTGTAGGATTTTCAGAATAGGTAATAAAGAGGAATAATTTCTGGTCCATGGTGTTTATTCAGAGTCACCAAGAATCCAATTTAGAGGCAAAATGGCTGCTTCCTGGAAATCTGAGAAACCTTGAAGTTTGGGAGTTTGTGGGGCAGGAAATGTGTAGATGGCAAAACACCCAGATCACCTTGCCTTCATCACACCATTCAAGGTTCTTCCCCCCATCACCCCACGGGTTTCCTCATCCCGTTCTCCCCTTCAGAACTGGGCAGTGGAGGGATCAGGGGTGCCCAGGAGAAGAGCAACTACAAGATGCTGCTGGTGCATTTCTCACTGTCGCCGTCGAATTGCAATATTTGGAGTCCAGCGGAACAGGGGAATGTGGCAGCCTTGGCTGAAAGGAGACCTTCAGACAGGGCAGAGGTGCATCTTCACCTGGAAGAAGCGCCAGCATCTGTGACTCCCACGAAGCCTGAGGAGTGCACGCCCCTTGGGTTCTTGCTGACGAGGCGGGCAAGCCTGTGTTCCAGCCACGAGTCTTCCTACTTTTCCTTCCATTGACCCCGGACAAAGTAAGCGCATCCACCATGCCTGCCACCTCCTCTCACTCTCCCTTCAAGATCCTCCTTTGAATTTCAAATAAATCACTTGGAAGGTGGATGAGTCCCCCATGAACGCTTCTTTCTATGATTCAGTTTCCACAGCTGTAAATTCCTACCCACCTCCAAACTCCCCAACTCCACTGACCCTCCCCTTCCCTCCTCACACCGTCTCCTCCAGTGGTACTAGAAGGCTGTCTCCATGCACAATTACTCCATACGCCTCATGGGGCGTTCAGGACATTCTTTTCTGTACATCCAATAATGCCTCCTTCTACTCAGAGCAGAGCAAAGGTTTATTAATTTAGTGTGGTTTTAATTACATGGAGGGGAAGAGAGAACAGAAGACTAATAAAGGAGGCTTTTCAATGTTTTCTCTTTCTCAGAAACTCCTGGTTTATTGATTCCCACTTTGTTCTGAAAACACTTGACTGTGTCCAGAGGCACTCTGTGTGGGGTGAACCAATTGTCTGCTCAGGTAAAACAAACCTTGTTTCTGCACTTTCCCTGAAGAGCTAGGGCAGATCCTATTTCTGATTGTTGTGCCCAACACTCCCTTGGACAGAGGGAGCTATTCCTGGAGCTCCCTGTTTAATCACCGATGGCACCAAACCTAGTGTGGTCACCCACGACAGCCATCCAGCAGCATCCCCGTGTACCACACGTCCCATGGTACACGATGACTTAGTTACCTGGGCCAGAATGCAACACCAGAACCCGCATCAGGGGCCAGCTGCCTTGTACACATTCACCCTCACAATCCCATTCAGGCTCAGAGAAACCACCCACTCACCTGCAGAGCAATGATTCAAACACACTTTTGGGTGGCCTCCTTTAGCGGACGGACACATTAATGAGAATACCTAATGGTGAAGGAATATTGCTAACTTGTCAAGATTGTATTCAAGGTCCCACTAGGTAGATAGGAAGGGGATTTTTATCATGAACACTTAGAAGAATTATCCTCTAATTCTTGAGCAGGAATAAAACAAAATAAATCCAAGAGCAAATTAGATGTGATGAATGACAAGGAGGAGCCGGCAGGGTGCCAGGTTCAGAGAAGGGAGGCTCCTCTGTGGACAGACGGGGCTGAGGGAAGGGTGCAGGGAGCCAGGCAGGTGGGAAGAGGCGGGATGCGGGTCAGAGTGTACAATCTGCCACGTGGCTGGAGAGGCAGTGGGAGACACAGTGGAAAATGCAGCTCTGTGCCAGAGGACGGAGGACGGTGAGAGTCAGGCTGCGAAGCTGGACTTTAGTGACACAGAACTGTCTGAAAACCAGCTCTCAGCAGTAGGGTGTGCTGCTCCTGACACAACGTCCTTCCATGTTTAGCGGTGTG
Source organism: Molossus molossus (assembly GCF_014108415.1). Lineage (NCBI taxonomy): Eukaryota > Metazoa > Chordata > Mammalia > Chiroptera > Molossidae > Molossus > Molossus molossus. The sequence goes on along the minus strand of NW_023425344.1, from coordinate 216,653,620 downwards.
TCTAGTGCTCTATCTGTGAGAAGTGAGCAACCCAAGTGTTCTATCCTGCGTTGTGGGAAAGGCAGGGTTGGATGATCCAAGAGAGTGATGCAGACAGAGGAGCTGGGAATGCGGGTCAAAGACCTGGATTTCGGATTAGATCTGCCCTCACAGCCTTTGTTATTTTATGATCACCATCATGAGCCTTGTTTTATCATCTGTAAAATGAGCATAACAGTACCTATCTCACGGGGTGATTGGACATTCTGAGTACATGCAACGTGGGAATCTACTTTGTAAAAGTATACTACAGAGTAGTTATTATGAATGATTGCTAAACAAACTTCCTTCCAACTGTCAGCTCCATGGTTATATCCTAGAAGTGTTATGGTCCAGAAGACTGTGTAAGAATGAAAGTTACAAGAACAATGGGACATTTATCAGGCCAGTTAGTGTGAAGAGAAGAGAAAGTACCGGTAGGGAGAAATTTCTGAATAGCCTAGGAAGGCGGCATGGGCTGGGAAAGGGCTAGAAAGACAGGAACAATGGAAAAGGGAAGGACGGGGGTAGAGATTTTTTAAAAATTCAGGAAGGGAGCATTTGGTAAGAAGGATATTTAGGAACAAAGGTGATTCTGGCTCTGGATGGTGTGGCTCAGTTGGCTGAGTGTCCTCCCATGCACTAAGAGGTCACCGGTTCAATTCCCGGGCAGGGCACATGCCCAGGTTGCAGATTTGGTCCCCAGTCAGGGTGTGTACTGGAGGTAACTGATCAATATTTCTCTCTCTCTAAAACAAAAATCAATAAACATTATACATCTAAAGGACTTTAAAAAATAATAAGGTGACTCTGAGATCACAGGCAAAAAAAGAAAAATAGCTTGTTTGAAACACCTCAGTCCCAGCATTTCCGGATCAGGGAGAGGCTGTCCGGTCCAGTGGGCAGTGCAGGAGCCACGCCCACACGTGGCTGTCTAGCGCTCGAAGGGCAGCTGGTCCAACCTGAGGCGAGGGGCAAGTACAACCTGCACACCAGGTTTCAAAGATCTCATGTGAGAAAACGAGTGTAAAGCACCTCTTTGTGTATTGCTTACATATTGAAATGACATTATTTGGGATATGTTGAGTTAACTAGAAATATTTTTCAATGAATTTTCACCAGTTTCACTTTAATTTTTGAATGTGGCTACTAGAAAAAATGAAATACAGATGTGCCTGGTATTACAGGACTTCTGTTGAATTGCACTGGTCTACTGTATAAATCTCAAGAGAATTACAATGGAGCTTTATCCTAGACATTCCTGAGGCCTGTCGCGGGCTACTTGAGTCATCAGAACCTGTGAAGGACCCTCTGTGTTTATTTTTTATTGTGCTCCCCAATGATTATAGGAGCCATAGAACTTGGCATTGGGATAGTTAAGTGTGCTTCTAAAGCTTTGTTTTAGTTTGTCCAATTATCACCTGGGGAGCTCATTAAGAAACAGATTCCAGCCCCCGATATTTTGATGAGTTAGGTCTGGGAGGGGCATGAAGTCCCCTGGAATCTTAATTTATTGAGCTCTCCATGTAATCTGAAATACACGTGAGCCAAGTGTGACTTTGGGGCAATGTCCCTCTAGGGAAGGAAGAGCTATGTTTCCAATAGGCAGCTTAGGGACATCGCCACGCAGTGTACCCACAAAGCAGGGGCAAATGGTGGGAAGGCAGGACGAAGAAAAGAATTATTGTAAATTTTTGTTTTTTCACATTTCAAAAAAATTATCAAAATAGTCTTATAGGAAATCATAACTGTTTATCTTGCTTACGCTTACATTTCAACTTAAAATGTTCTCTATTATTTTAAATTATATAACAGGTGGGGTCCTGGCCAGTTTGGCTCAGAGGTTAGAGCATCCGCCTGTGGACCAGAGAGACCCAGGTTCAGTTCCCGCTAAAGGCAAGACCCTCGGTTGCAGTTTGTCCCCGACCTGGCTGGAGTCATGTGGGTGGCAGCCAGTCGATGTGTCTCTCTCACATCAATGTTTCTCTCTCTCTCTCTCCCTCCCACTCTATCTGAAGATGAATGCAAAAATGTCCTCGGGTGAGGATAAAAAAAAAATGAATTATATAACAGGTGGGTATTATAGTATTTTCGAAGCTTTGGGTCTCTGAAGATCTCATCTGGCCCTAGGTAAGAATAAAAATATTGCCCCAAATTCAGAGGCTGCTCCGTTATCTTCTATAGGCCATCAGTATCAGAAGGAGCTGCACACACACCAAGATATAGGTTCATTAATATTGAAGGCATCAACCAGCCGGTGTGGCTCAGTGGATTGAGCATCATGCCATGGACTGAGAAGTCCTGGGTTCGATTCCTGATCAGGGCACATACCTGGGTTTGGGGCTCTTCCCCAGTAGGGGGCATGCAGGAGGCAACCGATCAAGGTTTCTCTCTAAAAAAGTCAATAAAAACATATTTAAAGTATATATATTGAGGCATAATGTCTCACCTTTTTGTCTCAATTTCCTGGGTTTTGGGTTAAAGGAAAAAAGAACTGCTGTTCGCAGAGGAGGATGGATCTCCTCGTAGGAAAAAGCATCCGTCAGAAGGCCTCGGCTTAGTCAATACCCGGGATCGCCCTTGCGCCCCCAGGGCCACGTCACAGCAGGAGAATCAGTGCGCCTCGGGCAAGCAGCTGCCTGTCCACAGAGGGCGCTGCTGGAGAACCGGGGTCTAGTGGCGGTCGCAGCCCACCCACCCTGAACTGCGGCGAGCCCGGTGCAGGCCCGACTCACCGTCGCTGCGGTCCAGCGACACGCAACCCACACCACGGGCTGGAGCCCCCTCCCTTTTCTTCATTTTCAAACAGAGAGATCCTAACGTCAGAAATCACACCTCCAATGTGTTTTGTTTCTTCTAACCAGCAGATGCCTTGCCATTGATAACAACTATTTTGAGCTGATTCGGAATCCCAAAATGTCATCAAGTTTTCACATTGACTTAGTTTGGAAAATTACTGTCCTGAGCAGGAGACAGCGATCAGCAGGGGGTGACCACCGTGGCCAGTGATCCTGGGAAATGACCCCATCCTTTTCACTCCTGGCCAATTGACTGGTCCACCCTTCGGCATCAGGTGACCCCTTTTTTTATTTTTCTGTCTCTCCCTCTCTGTCTCCTAGTAGTCATGATGGCACTACTAGATACCCCATCCTTCTGGAGGTGTCCCCGTGCCCATAGGACACACAGTTGAGGTCAGAGAAAGTTTTGAAACACAGGGAAACTAAACTGCCACGGGGGGATCAAGCGATGCCCAGCCTCTCGGACCCCAGGCCTTCGCAGGCTCAGCCCGCGGTGCCCGGGTGCGGTGTGGAGCCTTCTCCGCGAAGCCGGGCTCTGAGCACCAAAAGGCACAGAAGCAACTGTCAGCGTCTCCTCTGCTGATGAAGGACTAAAGCCTGGAGACGTTCAGAGACTTGTGAACGGTGATACTAGTTAATGGCACAGCAGGGGCCGATGCCCACGTTTCGATTGCTAGTTTTAAACGCTCCTTTTCAGAATCACAAAGTGGGAAGAATCATACTTCCCACCTTCAGGCTTCATTATAAACATATAGTAGTTAAAACAGGTGATGCAGGCATAAAAACACACACAGCCAAGGGAACAGAAGCAGACCTGCGTGTAGGATCAGCTAATATTTGACACGGGAAACAAGAATAGCCAATGGAGAACAGTCCGCCTTTTTAACAAATGGTGCTGGGAAGTTGAATATGCACATGCAAAAGAGTGAAACTAGACCCAGTTTTACACCATTAACAAAAGTGACTCAAAATAGATTAAAGACTTAAATTTAAGACAGCAAATTTCCAAAAAAAAGAAAGAAATTTCCTTGACATGAATCTTGGCAATGATTTTTTTTTTTTGGACTACATCAAACTATAAAAAGCTTCTACGCAGAAAAAAAAAAAAAATTCTCAACAAAATAAAAAGACAACTTATGGAGTAGGAAAAAAATCTGCAAACCATCTTTCTGATAAGGGGTTATTGTCATATAAATATATGTGTGTGTGTGTATGTATATATATATATATATATATATATATATATATATATATATATTTTAAACCTCATACCACTCAATAGCAAAAACAAACAAAAGTAATCCAATTTAAAAATGGGCAAAGGACCTGAATTGACATTTTCCAAAGAAGACATATGAATGGCCACAGGTACCTGAAAAGGTGCTCATCCTCACTAGTCAGGGACATGCAAATCAAAACCACATTAGCTACCACCGCCTTGCCTGTCAGATCGGGTATTATCAAAAAGACAAGACAACAAATGCTGGTGAGGATGCGGAGAAAAGGGAACCCTCACGCACTGTTAGTGGGATTATAAATTGGTGCAACCACTATAGAAAACAGTAGGGAAGTTTCTCAAAAAATTAAAATAGTTCTACTATATGACCCAGCAATTCCACTTCTGGGAACATATTAGAAGGAAACAAAAACAAGATGTCAAAGAGACACCTGAACCACCATGCTCACAGCAGCATCTATTTATAACAGCCAAGTGTTTGTCGGCAGAGGACTGGATACAAGAGTTGACATGTATGTGGAAATTCCACCACGTGCAACAACATGGGTGGACCTTGAGGACATTCTGCTGAGTGAAATAAGTCAGACAGAGAAAGATAAATACCATATGACTTCATTTATATGTGGAATCTAAATAAAAAGAAAGGGAAGGACCAAAGGAGGGATCAAAGGAGGGAAGGGGTAAAGGAAAAAACAAACTCATAGAAAAAGGGATCAGATTTATGGTTGGTTACCAGAGGCAGGGGATGGGGGAGGGGGAACTAGATGAAGGTGGTCAAAGGTACAAACTTGCAGTTATAAGTAAGTACGAGAATGACTACAGTCAACACTGCTATAAGATTTATATGAACATTCTCAGAGTAAATCATACGGCATCTCATCAGACACACACACAGAAAATTTTTTGTGTGTGTGTGTCTATATGACATAATGGATGTTAACTATACTTATTGTGGTAATCATTTCACAGTATCTGTAAGTCAAATCATTAATGCTGTACACCTTAAATTTATACAGGGCAGTGTGTCAATTATGACTCAATAAAACAAAAAAAATAAACTCTTTTTCATTCTTATGGAAGTAATTAAGAACTATATGCCTTCATAAAAGTTAAAATATTATATATATGCATAAAAACCCTTTTGATTTCAAAAGGGCCACCTCAATAAATGATCACCTTATAACATCTCCCAGTTGCCTTTTCTGCGAAACAGACTTGCAGTGGGCAGTGGAAACACATGGGCCATCTGCAGAAGCAGGCCTTTCCCTGTGGGGACTCAGGCCAGAGTTTCCTCTCCTGTGGCATCTCCCCAGGTGGCAGCTGCCACTGGCACAGAGCACCTACAAGTGCAACAATTGGCAAAGCAGGTTGGCTCATTTTAATTCCGATGTAATTCCTTTTACCAAAATCTACTTTTTTCTGAAGGAGGTGCTAATTGCAGATAATGCTTTTGGAGGTGACTTTCTTAGCAAACTAGATCCAAAGGGCACCAAATGGAAAAGGCAGGATACTTGTAATCAGGTAGAATTTGGCTGAGACCTGCTCTTCTGCCTGGGAGAGGAGAGCAAAAGCTCAGGTTTGCTGCCACCTGCTGGTGAGTGTCCCTACTAGCAAGAGAACAGCAGCAGGGTTCAAGCCATTTGTGTGCTTCAGGAGGACTCCAGGTACCCAGACTCCTCAACTTACTCCTATCAGAGCTGAATCATGGGGCTATCATATTCAACAAATATTCACTGTGAACCCACTGCACCTAAAGCCAAGGGAAAAATTTTTAAATAAATTATTAAGATGAAACTCCCACCGATGATAGGTTTAAATCTATTTCACTAGAGAACAGAGATATTGTCTAATACATCTTTGTATCTTCGGGGGTGGGGGGGCGGGGGAAGAGCTTAGTTCTTGATATGTTAAAATTATTCAGTGTGTCCCAAGGAAGATGCATATTCTAGTAATTTCTCTGTTCATTTTGATTAGAAAACCGTGAATGTGGCACCGATAAGCTAATCCGAGAAACATGTGTAAGTAGGGGTTATAATTATTACTACCTCTTTTCTTCTACTTTCCTTATGACCTCTACCTTTTATTCTGTTTCCACTTTATCTATGCACCCAGTGGTCTCAGGATAAAAGGGGGAAATTAATCTTATAATGTTATTTCTAAGTTATAATATTAAATCCTTTCCAAATGTGTAAGTTTGGTTTTTTTAATTGTTGTTTTGTTTGTTTTGTTTTGCTATTTGGGATGATTTATTATTAAAATTTTTTTCCCTGCAGGTGTTTATATTGAAGGACTTGGAGAAGAAGGGAGAACAAGCCAATACAGCAATACAGAACAATGAACTGGTTAAACAGCAAAATACCCTGAGGTAGCAAATAGGTTTTCTGGTTTTGAGACTTTTTTCTCCTGTTTGTTTGTTTTTAACCCCCACTGCTGGTATTGAGTCTAAATCAAGCTTTAAGCCAAGAACTTGAACTTGACTCCCTGGGCTTCAATCCTGACTCCGCCTTTTGGTAACTATGTTGTGTATCCTTAGGCACAGCTCCTCTGTGTCTACTTCCTGTCTTATAAAATGATAACATCACCTCTCTCAGCATGAAGGACACTTCTGAAAGTGTAAGGGGGCTGTATTTATGCATATTCTGTTATTGTTGTCAATGGAAATAATTAGAGAATTCAAGGAATTAAAATATGTCAAGCAGTGAGAACAGCACCCGGGACATAACAAGCACTCGATCAATTGTCCGTGCCATGCACACCTGTGCATTTGTTTCCATTATGCTCATTCTGTCCAAACTCAAGTCGTCAGGGAATGAACCACAAATTCTACTGAGGGTTCAGTGCCTCCACATTAACCATTGGTCAAGAGGAGGCTGGACCCGCAATAGCTGTCTGTGCAGCAGTCTGTGGTCTCGAACAACCTCCGTACGCTTGGCTCGCACTTGCCTCTGGGGTCTCTGTCTTGAGAGTTTGTGTTGTGAGTCACAAACACAGGATACACGAACTGCTTAAAAAGCAAAACCCCAAATGGGTCATTGTAACTGCTGATGTCAGTCAGGAAGGCTGATGGAGTAAAACAGAAATAAACTCCAGGGTCAGGCTGGCAGCGGTCGGAGAGATGGTTTTAGATGTCCTCTGGCTGAAAGTTACTCCCTCCTCCTCCAAACACAGCAGAGGCTCCGAAGTCTGTCACCTCCGCACATGTGTATTTTATAGACAGTGGCTACAAGAGCATTTTAAAGAATCAGAGGGGATGCCTGGGGATCCCCAGCTTTACCATCCCAATACGGACACAGAAATTCAGCTGGCAAAAGCCCAATGCCAAGTTTAAGCCTTGAACAGTTGTGGATGGGGGACTGAGTGCTCTGGAATCTGTTAGCTGCCCAGATCCCAGCAGGTGACTTGCCGAAGGTGAGCTACTTCGGCCCAGCAGGCGAAGCAGGGGAGAGTGGGACAGGGACAGGAGACGCACAGAGAACCAGGCATGAGACATTTTCCCTGGGCAAGGTTTCTCCACACCTTAGTGAGAAGGACCATACTGTAGCTGCAACTCTGTGTTATTAGCCATGTGTTTTCTGGTATGTTTAAATCTGTGAAGGAAAATGAACATCAATCTTCTCCAGGTCTCTTTTGACCTCAATTCATCACTTTCATGGTCTTCATCAAATCCCAAGCTTAATTATTATGAATTAATAATTATTTTAAATTTAAAAAGATACCTAAAACAAGGCCGTTCCTGTTCAGGTATGTTACGTTTGCCTTTTGTTAGCTATTGTTTAAGCCCTGAATGCAATTTGTAGGCTAGCAGATGGATAAATCTTAATGATTTAAGAGACAGTGGAATTCTGACCCACAGAAACTGGTCATCAGAATGACAAGAAAAGGAAAAAGTAGTGCCTAAGAACATCAACTCCAGAGTTTCAGACTCACAATTAATGTCTCGACCCTGCTTTTGATATAGAATAAAGGAACATGTCCCTTCTCCGCTCACTTGAAGCAGGATGGCAAACAAGGACACATTTTTCATTCTCAATTCTATTGACATGACCCACATAGTAACTGTCAGTCACCTGCCACTTTATCACCTTCACCCCAAATTTTGATATCTTTTTTGTATTAAATTTTATATTACAATATATTGTCAGGGCCCTGGCAACGTTTCTTAGGAAGGCAGTTATTGGAAAGGAGTTCTCACCGTTATCATCCAGAGGAGCACATGGGGCACGGGGAGGCGGCTCCTCCTACTCCTTGTTCTCTTAAAATAATGCAGGGAAAACCCTTCCATTTAGACTGAGCTTGAATTTGCAGTTTGATAGTGTGAGGGCGAAAATGTCCACTAATGAATCGCTCAGTCAAACCTGGTTGGTGAACACTCTTGACCTGTGACAGGACCAAGGAATCTCAGGCAGCGTTTCTTTCTTGATCTAAATGAAGCCCAGTTGAGCACCTGAATGACTGTCCCACACACGTTAGCTCAGCCACTCAGAAGCTGCCCTTCGCCACCACACAGTGTGTGTGTCAGAGGTTAAGGAAAAGGGAGACTCAGAATCTCAGATCTACACTGTTGTAATCCAAGAACACAGAGGAAAGATGCTAAGAAAAAGATATTTTGGTGGAAGAAAAAGAAAAGCTGTATTAACTTTTCTCTCCGCCTTAATTAGCACGGCCACAAAACCCTCGCCTCCTGGCGGGTTCTAACTGTGCCACCTCGTGGACCGTGAGCGTGTGAGGCTCTGCTGCTCCACGTGAGTCCACGCTCTAAAAAGTCTTCTCAATGTCCTGCTCTTTCTCACTTCCCAATTATTGCCTCTCGTTTACAGGAAACTGTATAAAGGGGGGGTAATCTAATCACATAGGAGATTAGAAAGGGTCTTTACCAATTTTCCTTGGAGAAGCACACAATTCAAAGTCTGAGGCATCAGCAGAGGTTGTCCTTGTCCTGGAGGGCATGAGTCCGATAGAAGGAAGAGAATGTGCATGAGGTAGTTAAAGGCCTGATAAAACCTCGAAGTGGAAGAATATACGAGAGATATTTAAAGGAGCACAGAAAAGCAAGGACGGATTTTCTGCTGTCCTTAATAGTTGGCAGTAAATGAAGAATTCCGCCATGCAGTAGCGCTTATAAGTTCACAGAGACCTTAATTCAGTGAACCAACTGGGGAGGTCATTGATAACAGAACCAACTAGCTGCCCGGCACCTCGTTCATGTGACCTACTAGAGAAAAGAGAGTCGTGTTCCAATCCCGAGAAGAAAGCATCAAACAGCGCCAGCTGTCCTTGCAGGATGGGGAGAGTCTACTGATGGCATGTCCAGCTTGTGTGCACAAACAACAAGCTCCATGCTCTCCATTTTCATTCCGAGGTGACTGTTTGTGTCTTCATGTCCCTTCAGTCCCAGCGTTCGCTGAGCTTTTATCTGTCCTTGCATGTACTCGTTTAACCAGTGATTGTACAAGATACTGAAAAGTGCAGGGAAGGAATAAGAGATTCAGAACACACTCTTAAGTATCTCATCATCTAATAGAGAGCTCTGCAGACAATTGCATTTTAGAAAGAAAGCCGTTCCGATCGTGGGTAAAGAGATACAGACAGGCAACTAAGAGCCCAGGCCAGCGCCTCTGTCGGCCTGGGGAATGAAGGTGTCACACAAAGAGGAAGAAATGTTGGAACTGAAACTTGGAAGCGAGAAGGTTTTTCCAGGTCAGGGGGTGGGAGGCCACGTCCAGCCACAGGGTCACCACGCACAGCTGTCCAAAAGCACAAGAGAAGAGTTCTTCGGGGAACAATCAATTCTGCGACCACCTCAACGTTTTCCTATTTCTTCTCTGGTTGACTCTTGAGGAACAACCACCAGTTTCATAGAATGATCCAAATGAGTTCACCTAACGCGAAAGAGTAAAAGCAATGAACTTCGAAGGCTTTTAATGACCATTGCAGGTGGTGACGGCGCATTCAGCACACGGGGCAGTGAGGAGACGCAGCTCTCGAGACCCCCACATGTCGCTGGACGTGGGGTAGAACGTAGGACTGTGAACTTTGGAGTCAGGATGCCCGTGAGCCTTGTGTGGACTGACACTGGGCGGCCTTTGGCATGCCATGTAGCACCAAAGAAAGCACTTAGCAACTATCAGGTAGGTTAGTTGATGTATTATTTACATGATGTATTATTTAAATGATGTATTATTTACATCACTAAACTATTATTATTTGGAAGTTTATAATCATGCTGTAATAGGTATGTTTAACTGCAGGACAAGACTGAGTTAAGATGAGCAACATAAAATTATTGAATGATACTTCAGAATGAACTTAAATCTATAAATGTATGTAAATCATCAGAATAAATCCATAGACTGTAAATTATATATTTCATACAATTCATATTTACATATATGTATATTTCTATCTGAAGCAGCTAGCCATAGTGTAAGAGAGAAATGGGATAAATGGGTGTGATTTTTGTTAAATGATAGATATTTGTGGATTTCTTTTTTTCATGTAGCTTCCTAAGGTTCTCACTTTTCACTACGTTTCCTTATTAGTTTGACAATATCTAGCAGGGAAAGACATTCTATGTCAGTTTGTATATCTGTCCTCTCTTTATATTAAATGAGTGTTATTATTTGGTTGTCTCCCTCAAAAGATTTCTGAAGAGGTCAGATATTTAAGTCCAAAGCAAACGTCAGGATTTCCATTGTGGGTGCATCATTAACTCTAAGAAACAAATGAATTTTAAGTTGCCCCGTAATTTTAAAGAAAAAAAATGTGAGTCAATCATCTGAATAATGAGCCTCAGAAAACAAGGTGGGGGGAATCTCTTTTTTCCCCTCAAATTAACATCAGTGGATAAATACCAGTTCGCTGCTATCAACATACAAGAAATTGAAACTGTGATCAGACTATGGCACTGGAAACATCTTGTTTAGGAGGAGTTCTGACTAACGAGGCAGGAAGACACCTGCCTTCTCTGTCGGAATCGGTGACCCTGAGGGTGACACACATCTGTTCCACAAACCCCACCGGAGCCACACTACGGGCCAGGCAGTGTCCCTGCTGCCAGGAAGACAGCCCTGCAAGGTCACGGCCCTCACGCTGCTCACACGCCAAGGTCATTCTCTCTCATCCCACCTTGGGCTTGTTTACCCTGAGAGGCAGACACGGTTGGACGGGGAGCATGCGGTGACAGGCCACCCAGACCCTCTCTCAAAAACGGAAGACTGGTCAAAGGGCACAAACCACCAGTGAGAAGCTGAGTCATTCTGAGGAATCTAACGCACAGCGTGGTGACTCTGGTTAGTGATACCGTGTTACCCACTGGAAAGCTGCTGAGAGAGTAGATCTTCAGTGTTCTCAGCCCCACAACCAAAGGCCATTGCGTAACATGGGGAGGTGCTTGCTCATGTTCTGGAGGAAATCATTCTGCAGGATATCGGTATCAAATCAACGCACTGTCCACCTAAACCTGACACAACGTTGTATGTTAATGATAACTCAGTAAAGCTGGGAACAGATAATGATGGATTTCTTTCCTCAGCTGCTGGGAGTCAACCCTCTTTGGAGACTGAACTGTGAAAACTGCTTCACCTAAAATCAGACTTCCTTCTGGCACAGCTCAGAGCTGAAAGCTAATTAGCATTACACTGAGGACAGGGCTGTGTAGGCTCCAGAGCTCACTGAGGCCTTTATTGACTCTATATTAGGGATCAACTTCCCCTTCTGCTTCCTTTTCTTCCTTAAGAATTGATCCCGCGAGTATTACCAAGAACATTCTCTGTTCAGCCTCCTGTATGTCTCCCTCTGTTTTCCAGTTGGCTTCCCAGGGAACCCAACTGGCAACACTCTGCATCAGGAGAGAAAACAGAGCCAGAGGAGACTTTCAAACTGGATCACCAGCCCACAGCCGGCCACGGGGACCCATCTCGGACGACGGCAGCAGCACCCGTAGCCCCTGGCACACAGTAACCGAGCATTTGTTGAAAATTTTACAGGTAGTAAACAAAGATTGGTGGAAAGGAATGAATTAGCTAGATGAGGAGGGAAAGTGGGGGAAACAGTGGCAACTATAGGGACAGTGGACATAGGTGGCTGGTGCCGTCTGTTGATGTTCTGGATAAAGATAACAAAAAGCTGAGATGGGTAAATTGACAATTTAAAGCCATCAAAGACAGAGTGCTTCCTCTGTTGTGAAATACGGGGTTCTTATCTCCCCGGCAGGAGGGCAGAGACAGCTGTGGACCCACCTAGAGCAGACACAGATTAAACTCCCAACCAAGGCAGGCCAGCTGCGCCACAGTCAGGGCCCTGCTTTGCAAAGAGTGGGAGGCTGGCACATGGGATGGAGACATCTGGGTTGACGGGTTCGAAACTCTTCAATCACCAGACCTCTGTAACCTTCTAGCCTGCAGAAGTGGCCCAGTCCTCCCAGTGTAAGGCTGGCCCTCTTATTTGGCTTGAAAACCATGCAGACATCTCCCTCGTGCAAAAGAACGTGTGCCCACTCAGGTCCTGACCCCCACTCTCCCTCCTGGCCCCTTGACCAATAACTGTGGTTAAATCGCAACATAACTCAGTTGGACACATGCTGGAAGGAAAGAGACAAGACCCCCCCAAGAAAGTGCATGGTGCAGTACCAGCCAGAAAAATACAAACAGGGCTGTGTTTTGAGTGGACGAAGGTATTTACAAAATAAATTTAAATAAAAGAGTTGACAGCTGTGGGAATAGCCTCCCATGATACAGCATGTAGTACTCTGACGTGGACCCTTGAAAATGGTGCAAACACGTGGCTAGGAGGGCCTCTCAGAAGCATGAGAAAGGCGATGGCCCATACTAAGTGAGAGAGAAATACCACAGTTACTGTTCCAGATGATACAATGGAACAAACATAGAGAAGTGGTTCTGTCCACGTGGATGTGCTAAGTAAAGCCAGAGCATCCACCAGATCACTTTGTTTCACAAGAGATAAAGGATATAGGCCATTTACCAATGCAACAAGGAATGTCTGGTGAGTGGGAGAAGAACATCACTAAGAAGTTTGGTGGCGTTCCCCACATAGGCCAGGGAGATGATGGGAGATGCAGAAATGGGCTGAGAGCCAAGGGCACGCTACATCTCCAAAACAACCAAGGCCAGGTATCAGCACCTACCAAAGAAGCCAGGCGAAGGAAAGTATTGCAATGAGTGTCAAGGTCAAAGTGGCAGCAAAAGGAGCCTGACCAGCTGGGGGTTTTGAGGTGGTTAATGGAAAAGAGCTTCACCCTGGCTGGTTTGTCTCAGCGGTTAGAGCGTGGGCCCGTGGACCGGAGAGTCCTGGGTTCGGTTCCCGCTAAGGGCATGTACCTCAGTTGCAGTTTGTCCCCGGCCCCGGTTGGGGTTGTGTGTGTGGCAGCCACTCAACGTGTCTCTCTCACATTGATACTTCTCTCTCTCTCTTCCTCTCTCCTTCCCGCTCTATCTTAAGATAAATGCAAAAATGTCCTCGGGTGAGGATTTAAAAAAAAAAGAAAGAAAAGAGATTCAACTGAAAAATAAAAAGTTATTTCAAAAGAAATAACAAGAAAGAGCTTCCCTCAGGGAGAACTAGATGGGCAGTCAACAAAGGTGCTTTTCAACCTGTACGATGAAAAGAAATCCGAGATTGTTAATCAGGAGTTTGAAGGCGGTCACCCCAATTCGAAGTCGTGATTCCTTCATCAGTTTCTAGACCTGAGCCAGGTTTCAGAATCAGAATCCACTGACTGAAGGAGAAGCCATGACTGAAGGAAGAACCCAACATTACCGTGGCCAATGTACAAGGGATGGTTCTCCCTGACCTCTCCCTAGGTCTTCAGAGAGACCCAGGCAATTGACTCAAGATACTGTACACTTGAGAAAGGGACATCCAAACATTGTAAGGACTGTTGACAAAGGGTTTTGTTGACAGTGACACTTGGAAGTGCAGCCTGCATCCAACGACTGATCGACACACAGCTACCACATGCTCAGGGTCCTTACCCCAAACTCAGGAGAATTCTGAAGCGCCATCTGGGCCCGGAGGTCCCCGTGTGTTTACCTGAGGCCTTCTTTGGGACTACACTGCCTCTCACCTTCTCTCTCTGCCCAGTCCTACTTCGTCCCTTCCCTCCATGGGTGTTGACTGCGGAAACAGTTCATACTGAGCATCTTGCAATCTACTCTTCTCGGGGGCTACTCCCAGGCTGACCCATCTGCAGCGCTGGATAAGTCCTGAAACCTGGTGGGGAGGAGCGGTTCCTGGTGTGGTATATCTTCCACTTGCCCCTCCAGGCCTGTTCCCCCCACGTCTTCCCACTCTGTTCCCTGCATTGTGAGTTGTATCAGCCGAGCCCCTGTGCTCACTGGCTTCTCAAGGGAGACTGCAGGGGACTGAAGGGCAGAAGAAAGCAATCAAAAGAGTCCTCACCCGGCTTCCCCACAGCCTTGCCTCGTGGCTGCAACTCTACTGAAGACCTCAGCTCCAGAGGGGACCCTCTCCTGCACCCACAGCAGTCCCTCCCGTGCCTCCTACTGTCCCCACCTCCGCACTTCTACCTTGCTCTTTTGGATGCAGGAGTATACATGACTTTCAGCTCTAAGCTACAGAAAATCTAAACCAAACTGGCCAAAACACCATCACATTCACCTCGCCGTGGAGAAGCCGGAGGGCCCAGGACCCGGCGAAGCACGGCCGGGCTCGGGCGCCACCCCCTGAAATTCCCTGGCTTTGCCCACAGTGTGTAGGTTTCGCCTTGGGCGCGGCCTCGGCGGCTGGGAGGAGACCCTGAGCGGCAGCGACAGGGACAGGTTCCCGTTCCAGCCCCTGAAGACGGCGAACCGTTCACGTGACCGCGGAGTTAAAGCCTTTCCTTCAGTCTGATTGGATCAACTTGACTTCTTGGCCACCTTTTACCAGTAAAAACTGCTCTGATTGGCTAAGGCCTGCGCACTGAACCAATCATTGGCAAGGAGGGTGACATTCCCAAGATCAATGTAAACACGTTAGGATCCATCCCAGGAACTGACCTCTCATGGGCTGAGTGCCACAGACTGCCTGAAGGAACAGACGTTGTGGGGGGAAGGTTCGGTTGAACACCCCGTGGAGAGCAGGCGTGGGCTGGTGTAGCTGCATGCGGAGGGTGGTGTGCCCGCGCGCAAGGGCACCGTTCCCCGTTCTCCATCTTTATCATCAAGAACAATTGAGTGAGGGACGTATGGGGACGGATGTTAACTGGACTTACTGTGGTGATCATTTTGCAATACATATAAATATTGAATCACTATGTTGCACAGCTGAAACTAATACAATGTTATATGTAAATTAGATCTCAGTTTTAAAGGTTCCTAATATTAAAGATAATTAACAAACAATTGAGCTTGGTCACCAACTTGTCGGAGTTGAGTCATATACTTGGGATGTGTATACTTGTCCATGTGTATGCTAAATATACATACAATTTTTTAAAAACTCAACCTCACATACCTTATCAACTACTACTATATTCCATTGACTGTCCTAAGGCAAGCTGCTCAAAGAGAAATATGCCACCCCCACATCTCACTTACTCCTTAACTCACACTCATTGGGCTATTTACACCACCATTCCCTCATAATTGCTCTAGTTACCATCACCAATAATGTTCATATTGTTAAGCCAGCAGACTCAGTTCAGTCCTCTCTTTGTTTGACTTCTGAGAAGCGTTCCACCCAGTGACGTCTCCCTTGTTTGGCTTCTGTGACTCCATATTTCCCAGTGTTCTGCTACAACTATAATTAATCCTTGGGATCCTCTGCTTACTCATATTCCTCTACAAAACTTCTAAATGTTGGAGATTTATTCCAGTACTTCTCAAACTTTAGCGTGAATCAGAATCACCTAGAGACCTTGTTAAAACACAGATTTCTGGGCCGACTCCCAGAATTTCTGATTCACTACGTGGAATGCAGCGCAAGAATTTGCAGGTCTAAGTTCCCTGGTGCTGCTGTTGGTCTAGAGCTCATACTTCAAGGACCACTGTCCTACCCGGCTCTCTTCGAGACCCAGATGTATTAATTTGACAATACTACTGGATAGTTCCTAGACATTACAGGTGCTACTTGTCTAAAGCTGATCTCATAACCTGGTACTCACATCTGTTTCTCTTCTAGTTACCATGTCTTAATACACTCAGCTACCTGCTCAAGCCAGGCACTTGGGTGCTATCCTTGAGTATTCCCTCCCTCACCCCTCACTCGATCAGTCACTAACGCCTGGCTCCTCCACCTCTGACATGTCACTCTAGTCCATCCCCTGCATTCCCACCGCCAAAACCTTTTGATCGCGCAGTTTCTCAACTAGTCTCCAGCATCCGTACACGGAGTTGTTCTCAACATATCTGCCGGTGCTCTCCTCTAAATAAAATTTGATCCATTATTTACTTATTATTTTCTTATTTGAAATCTTCACATAACCTTCCAAATGATCTTATAAAAATTCAAAGCCTGCGGTCTGGCCTACAGGCTATCGGAGATCCTCCCCAGCTTTATCTTGTGCCCCTCTCCACTGGGCACCAGCCAGGCTGGACCCGCTCCCGGCTCCCCATGTGTATGATGTGCCTCCCTCCGGTGCCCTGTGCTCTGCCTCCCTCCGCGCCTGGCTCCCTCACATGCCCCCTTCACCAGACTCACTCTTCGTCTTCCTGGGCTTCCCAAACTCAATTGTTTTAAATTCTGTACGAATGTAAGTGTAATTCTTGTAAGAGACATACTTGTGCTTTATGATACTTTTAAAGATGCTGTTAATAATTAAATGATACTTCATTTACTACTGAGCTCTGCAAAGCAGAAACCACATGTCTTGTTTGTTGTGAACCCCTAATGTAGTTGGCATTCAATAAATAGTTTTGAAAGAAGAATAAAATGCTGTGTTTGGGAGCACAGAAGAGGTAGCTAGTATCTCTGGACCTAAAGGGAAGCTGTCCGAGGATGAGGTGTTTGAGTTGCATGGAGTCTTGAAAGATGCGCAGGGATTTACCAGATGAACAGAAACTGGTACAATTTTCTCAGATGGATTGTCCCCAAAGAGTGACAAGACCTACCCATCTCTCCCATCCAAGGCATTTCGTCAATAACTATAAAGAAGCCCCAGACTTTCCTGGAGGGTGGCCAGGAAACTTTTCCTTCCAGAAACTTTTGTATTAAAATTCAGATTCTACTGTTTATGCAGAAAAGAGGCTGGCCACAGAGAGGCAGGCAAGAGATTTGCTAGGTACACAGCTAGCCCAGTCCTCCGAGAAGTGAAGGACTGTATGTACATCAAGAAGAACCCAGAGAGAGAGAGGTGACCAATCCCTGATCCATCCACTGGAGAGTCGTCCTTTGGCATAAGGAGGAAAACTGAGCCCGCCCACTGCCAAGTTACCCTGAGAAAGACAGAGTAAATGTGTTAGTCTAAGAGTTAGAACAGCAATTTAGTGGATGAGAGTGTATTTGCACCTTTTCAAACGGCAGGATTTGCAACGTCTCTCCACCCTTGTCAATATGTACCCCTTCCTTGGAGACATGTCACAAAGAGCTCGTGCGAAGATAAAACGTGTGGAGTCTTGGCCTTGAATTTAGGGTTTATAGACCGAAGTTATATGACCACTTTCCCACTGTTGTCTCTCTCCTGTTTTAGATCCACGTACAGTTGGAAACTATCCCGCACACTTGACAGAGCAGGCTTTCACGTGGTGAAACAGCGCCATCTAGTGTAGATGAGCTGGTGCTGCAGCATGTCACCCCAAAGAGGCCGCACAGGATCCTGAAATCACAGGTCAGAGCCCCGCAGGAGAAAAGCGAAAACCTTATCTCGCTGGGTCCCTTTGACCTGGTCATGTCCCCTTCAGAAACGTATTTAGAGAAACTTTCTCAAGCCAAGGTCCACAAACCACCAAATATCATGAAAGACACAATGGGGCTGTAAATTCTAAAGTTTGTGAAATGACCTTCAATATTAATTAATGGAGGTGCACAACGATGTACACATTTCACAGCAGACAGATGTTTGAAACAGCAAAAGAACTAAAAGAATAATGATGTTGAACGATAAAGGTTTTGTTAAATAAATTGTGGAACATTTTATAATCACTAAAACTAATAGTGGGGAAGAATGTTTAAAGACGTAAAAACATTTTCACAAAATATAGCATGTGTGTATGCAAGTGTATGTGTGTACGTATAAGTGTCGGGGTTAGAAAAAGGGAAGTATGTCCAGCATCACCCTGCTCTCGGGAAGGAGGGAGGGAGAGAGAGACAGACAGACAGAGAGGATACGAAATGCAGACGGTGATGACCTGAGTGGTGAATTGAAAGTAATTTTAATTTCACTCTTTTTCCTTAACTGTATTTTTCAGGTTTTCTACCATAAACATCAGTGGTATCACTAAGTTGTTCATGTTTTACTAATAGAGACAGAAGCACTAACCCGAAAAAGAGTTTACGAGCACAAACAGCTTCACTGCAACTCTGAGCTCTCACTGACACCCAAAATGATACTGTAGGGGGAAGAATTCAGTCTCAGCCACCAGGGGGAGCGCGCGCGCGCGCACACACACACACACACACACACACACACACACACAGACACACACAGCGCGCCCAAGCAGCTGTGGGGATAGGTAGTGACTAGAAGCAGGGAGGCCCACTCTGGCTCCAGCAGAGAAAAGCACAGCCCCAGGCTGGGTGGCCCCCTCCATCCAGCTGTCTCAGAGCAACATTCGGGGTAGCCAAGGCTCCCCGTGGCTGTAGTCCTGATCCCGCACACCACACCCAGGCAATGCACCCTGCCTATTGTTTTCTGCATTGCACAGACCTCTTACCCCACTTCCAAATCCAAGGGCAATTTCTCCTCCCCACAGTTTTCCGAAAATGTGCTCACCATTTCATCCCAGTTTAGTATCTGGGATAGAGAAATGTATTCCCCCTATACTTGGTGTCAGATACACTGGCCACTCGGTGCACGGGTGAGGCTTCGTGCTGGGCAACCCTGAGACGTGATCCTTACCTGTGGCAGGGGCAGATGTTTTGACTGGGCGCCTGGCTCATGAAGAGGCGCAGGTCCCTCCCAGCACTGTGTGCCTGCAGGGAAGCACCGAAGAGATTGATAACGTGGCCTGCACCAAAAAAGAAATTGGCTTATATCTGGCTTTAAATCCTAGAGAAAAACATACAAAATTGGCCTAAATTCTTGTCCCCTTTTATTCCCACTATCATGATGCTATTTGCCCTTGTTGATGGTGTCTAACTTTTAATGCCATACTCAGGGACACTGCATGTTTCCTTTTGTAGTAGAAAGTTTGCTTCTTTGTATTGGCTGTGGAATTAATGTCCCATATTTGCAATCTAGGCCCTACGGGATTTTAGCATGTGCTCTGTCTCTGAACGCTGCGTGTCGGGGGCTCACACGCAGCTCTGGGCAGCGAACCCCATACAGCAGGCTGCAGGAGGCCGTCAGTGCTGATTGACTGTGATTCGATGTTGTTCGTGCCTGGAGCCCAGGAGAAGATCACAGTGATTGAGGATGGGCTTCCCGAATACACACACTGCCAGGGAAGGGAGGCCTGTATTTACAGTCTGAACATAGATCAAGTTGCCGGTCAAGTCACCAGTTTTCACATGGGGAAAAAAAAAAAATCCTCTGTAAGTTGACCTTTATACAGTGTAATAATTTATAAAGTTGATTTGAAAATGTCATTGACTCTACCACTGTCACAATGTTATAGTCATCAAAACAGCAGGAGATGAAATTGAGAGGCATTAATGAACCGGTCCTCCTCATGCACTCAGCAGAGAGCGAGTGCTGAGCAGACACCAGGCTTCCGGCGCGCCCGCGAGGAACCAGGCCGACGTTGCTCCTGGGGTCCTGGGGCTATGGCTTCTCGGGGAAACTGATGGTTAGAATGCAGAGCTCTACACGTGATGTGTGGCTGCCTGGCACCCCGTTCTCTAACAGCCCTGACTGTGGTTCCCTTTAAGTTTCTAGGTCACCAGACTAAGTGGGGGAGGAAAGGAGCCCAGAAGAGCGAGCAGCCCGCATGGGCCTGAAGGCCAGCAGAGCAGGGAGCCCCGGCCATTGTTGGTACTTTACATGCTGCCTGCAAAGGTTCCGTCCGTATTTCCACCAGGCAGTGATCATTAAGTGCACTTTCGAGTGAAAAAAATGTCATGGAGTCTCATTTAAAACGTCCTCAGGGAAGATGGCAGCGGGCAGGACTGGAGGGAGGGTGAGTGTGTGAGAGAGTGTGAGTGGACGTGAAGGTGGACGACCAAACCCGAGCAGTGCAGAGACGCGGAGCAGAAGGTTCCTGCGCTGTGGACCGAGCAGCTCGCTACTGCAGTAAGCGGCCCTTCAGGGCGCTTCCTCTGCGCCGCAGGGAGGTCCCCCCATTTTGGAGGATCCCGGGTCTTCCCTGGGAGGAGGCAGTGGGAGTGGCCAGGGCCCAGCAACCTGAGCCCACCAGTGCACCTGTCACCATTGGATCAGTGGATGCTCTGTGTCAACACAGACCAGTGCACAGTAGTGGAGCTGTCAAGGTGCCAGTGGAGGAAGCCATGGACAGCCCGGAGCCCAGCACCACCCCCCATAGTAGCAGCCCGATCAGAGTTGAGATATACCCCCAGCAACAGAGGCTGGGGAGCAGACATCCATCCCCAGGCAACAGAAGTACAGACCAGCAGCTGACACCCATCCCCAAAAACTACAACAAAAGCTGAGCAGAATTTGAGCCCCACAGGGCAGCAGCACTCCCCAGCTGCCAGCCACAGGACCTGGGGCTCCACAGAGGCCTGTGCAATCCAGTAGCCCACAAGAGCAGTGGGAAGCTAGAGCCCACAAGAGCACTGGGAAGAGGAGCTGGTGCAATTCAGCTGCCTGCCCATAGGACCTGCAGGTTGCAGGGGCACCAGAGAGGCCTGTGCAACCCAGCAGCCCATAACATAGGGATAGAGCCTGGTCCCCAAGGGACTGTGCGATCCAGTTACTCGTGGGTGTGGGGCCAGAGAGGCCTGTGTGACCCAGCTGTGCATGCACAAGGTAGGCAAAGAGGATATGAAAATGGAGGCGGAGTGAATGGAAGCTACACAGACAATCTTCCAGGACCAAACTGGAATTACCACTAAAATAAAGACAAATCCTCAGAAAAAAGCAACAGAAAAGCAGCAGGATAGGACCATATAACCAGGGACACTGGTAGGCTCTGCCAAGGTGCGAGAGGGTGGTGGGCTGGGAGCCCAAGGACAGCAGCAGTCTTAGCTGTGAGGAGCGCCCTTGGGGTATAAAGACTAAGCCTGTTCCACAGCACAGAGAGCTGGGACAGAGCATTAAAACAGCCACAGCCACTCACCTGGGGGCTATGGCAGATGGAGGGCAGACTGGGCTGGAACTCTGTGGGGACACCCGGGATTTGGAGGCCACTCAGAGTTTTTGCTGAGTTGCGGCCACAAAGGACAGTGGCCAGTGTGCTCCTTTCCAGAGCTGTGGGGAAAAGCAGCAGACCCACCCCCTCAGAGATTAAGCCTTTCCCAGGTGAGGCAAAGAAATGCAAATTGAGGCTCATTAACAACCAGCATCTATCCCACCCTCTGGAAATCCTCTTATGCAGATAAACAGGGCTACATTCCAAGGCCCTGAGTAATGGAGACTACTAGCCTCCACGCAAAAAGCTAGATGATAACTGAACCTTTCCTGGGCTTGCAAATCTACTCAGGAAAGTAACACTTCACAGTGGTGTTTAACGTGGGCCCACCGACGCTCATCCAAACCCAGTGGAGGGAGCCACAAACAGCAGAACACCAACACTCGCAGGGAAAATTTGGCAGGCTCCAAAACCCACTGAGATAGCCAAAATGATGAAACAAAGAAACAACTCCCAAATGAAAGAACAAGAGGACTCTATCGAAGATGAGATAAATGAAATGCAGTTAAGCAAATTATCAGAGGTAAAGTTCAGAGCCATGATCTTGAGGAAGCTCAACAGCATGAGTAAGGACATCAGCACCATGAGTAAAGATATAGAAACATTGAAAACCAACCAAGTGGAAATGAAGAATGACATCGCAGATATAAAGAACACATTGGAAGGACTAACCATCAGAGTAGAGGAAGCTGAGGATCGGATAAGTGAATTAGAAGACAGGGTAGAAGAAAATTAATCAATTAGAAAACCAAAAGGAAAATACAATAATAAAAAAAACAAAAACAGGAAGACAGCTTAAGAGAAATGTGGGACAACTGGAAACATAATAACATTCTCATCATAGGAGTCCCCGAAGAGGAAGAAAATGATCAAGGGTTAGAGAATATATTTGAAGAAACAGTGACAGAAGACTTTCCTAACTTGGTGAAGGAAGAAGGCATTCAAATTCAAGAAGCACAGAGAGCTCCAAGTAAGAAGAATCCAAATAGGCCCACACAAAGACACATAGTATTTAAAATGCCAAAAATTAAAGACAAAGAGAGAATCCTAAAAGCAGCAAGAGATAAGCAACAGGTGACCTACAAAGGAAACCCCATAAGGCTCTGAGCTGACTTCTCAACAGAAACACTACAGGCCAGAAGGAAGTAGCATGAAGTAATCAAGGTCATGAAAAACAAGGATCTGAATCCAAGACTACTCTATCCAGCGAGGCTATCATTCAAAATAGAAGGTCAAATAAAAAGCTTCCCAGACAAAAAAAAAAAAAAAAAGAGGCTAAGAGAATATATCAACACCAAACCAGCACGGCAAGATATGCTAAAAAGACTGCTATAATTAGTAGAAGAAATGGGAAGAAAAATATAACCACACTAAACAAAAATGGCAATAAATATCAATTATCACCTTAAATATGAATTGTTTGAAAAAGACACAGAGTAGCTGACTAGATAAGAAAGCATGACTCACATACATGTTGTTTACAAGAGACCCACCTCACAACAAAAGACTCACATAGGTTGAAAGTGAAGGGATGGAAAAAAAATCTTCCAAGCAAACAGAAAGGAAAAAAAAAGCTGGGGTAGCAATACTCATATCTGATCAATTAGATTTCAAAATGAAGGCCATAACTAGAGACAAAGAAGGCACTACATAATATTGAAAGGATCTATCCAACAGGAAGATATAACCTTGATAAACATATATGAACCCAATATAGGAGCACCAACATATATTAAAAATCTTCTGGAGGACTTCAAAAGAGAAATCAATAGCAATACAATCATAGCAGGGGATTTCAACACCCTGCTGACATCACAGATAGGTCATCTAGACAAAAAATTAACAAGAAAACACAAATTCTAAATGAAGCACTTGATCAAATGGATTTAATAGATATCACAGAGAATTACACCCCAAAACTAGAGAATTCACATTCTTCTCAAGTGCACATGGGACATTCTCAAAGATAGACCACATGTTAGGGCACAAACTAAGTCTCTATAAATTCAAGAATATTGAAATCATATCAAGCATCTTCTCAGATCACAATGGCATGAAACTAGAAAACAATTGCAACAAGAACATGCAAAGACATTGGAACACATGGAGGCTAAATAGCATGTTATTGAACAATGAATGGGTTACCATGGAGATCAAGGAAGAAATTAAAAACTTACTGGAAACCAATGAAAATGACCATGCAACAACACAAAATCTATGGGATGCAGCAAAAGCAGTTCTGAGAGGGAAGTTCATGGTACTACAGGCCTACCTCAAGAAACAAGAAAAATTTCTAATAGACTATCTAACCTCACAACTAAAAAAATTAGAAAGCAAACAAAAAGAAAACCCCAGACCAAGTAGAAAGAAGGAAATAGTAAAGATCAGAGCAGAAATAAATGACATGGAGACCAAAAAACAATTCAAAGGATCACTAAAACAAAAAGCTGGTTCTTTGAAAAGATAAACAAGATTGATGGACCCTTAGTTAGACTCACCAAGAAACAAAGAGAGAGAACCCAAATACACAAAATCAGAAATGAAAGAGGAGAAGTAATAACTGACACCACAGAAATACAAAGGATTGTTAACAAATATTATGAACAATTATATGGCAACAAATTCGACAATCTAAGCGAAATGGACAAATTCTTAGAAACACATAGTCTCCCAAAACTGAACCAAGAAGAGACAGAAAACTGGAACAAACCAATAACAACAAAAAAATTGAAGATGTAATCAAGACTCTCCCAGCAAACAAAACCCAGGCCCAGATGGCTTCACAGGAGAATTTTACCGAACATTCAAAGTAGAATTAACACCCATTCTCCTAAAACTATTCCAAAACATTCAAGAAAAAGGAAGACTTCCAAACTTGTTTATGAGGCCAGCATAATTCTAATTCCAAAACCAGAAAAAGACACTACAAAGAAAGAAAACTACAGGCCAATATCCCTGATGAACATAGATGCCAAAGTCCTGAACAAACTACTAGCAAATCGAATCCAAATATATCAAAAATATTATTCCCCATGACCAAGTGGGATTCATCCCGGGGATGCAAGGCTTCTACAATATTCACAAATCAATAAATGTGATACATCACATAAGCAAAATGAAAGATAAAAATCATATGATCTTATCAGTAGACGCTGAAAAAGCATTTGACAAAATCCAGCACCCATTTCTGATCAAAATACTCAGCAATCTGGGAATAGAGGAATTAAATTTTGACATAATAAAGGTCATATATGAAAGACCTACAGCCAACATCATATTCAATGGGCAGAAACAAACAGCATTTTTCTTAAGAACAGAAACAAGACAAGGATGCCCACTTTCACCACTCTTATTTAACAGAGTACTGGAAGTCTTAGCTACAGCAATCAGAAAGGAAGAAAAAATAAAAGGAATCCAAACTGGAAAGGAGAAAGTGAAACTGTCATTATTTGCAGATGACATAATATTATACGTAGAAAACCCCAAAGACTCCATCAAAAATCTACTAGACTTAATAAATGAATTTGGCAAAATAGCAGGATACAAAATTAACGTCAAGAAATTGATGGCATTCTTATACATCAATGATGAACTCACAGAAAGAGAAACTAAGAAAACAATCCCATTTACCATCGTGGCAAAAAATTAAGATACCTAGGAATAAACTTAACCAAAGAAATAAAGGACCTATTTGCAGAAAACTACAGGTCATTGAAAAAAGAAATAGAGGAAGATATAAAAAAGTGAAAGCTCATCCCTTGTTCATGGATTGGAAGAACTGACATCATTAAAATGTCCATACTACCCAATGCAATCTAAAGATTCAATGCAATCCTCATCAAAATACCAATGACATACTTCACAGAACTAGAATAAATACTTCAAAAGTTCATATGGAACCAAAAAAGACCTCGAATAGCCACACCAATCTTGAAAAAAAAAAGAGAAAAGCTGGAGGGATCACATTACCAGATTTCATGTTATACTACAAAGCCACTTTAATCAAAACAGCCTGGTACTGGCACAAGAACACGCAAATAGATCAATGGAACAGAATAGAGAACCCAGTAATGGACCCAAGACAATATGCTCAATTAATATTTGACAAAGAGGGAAAGAGCATACAGTGGAGTAAAGACAGCCTCTTTAATAAATGGTGTTGGGAAAATTGGACAGCTACATGCAAAACAATGAAACTAGACCATCAACTTACACCATAAACAAGAATAAACTCAAAATGGATAAAAGACTTAAATGTGACTCCATAAAAATCCTAGAAGAAAATGTTAGACATCAAAATTTTAGACATCATACATAGCAGAATTTTCACTGATACATCACCTAAGGCAACAGAAACAAATGAGAAAATGAACACATGGGACTACATCAAACTCAAAAGCTTCTGCACAGCAAAAGATACAATCATCAAAATGGAAAGGCAACCCACTGTATGGGAGACCATAATTGCCAATGATACATCAGATAAGGGGTTAATTTCCAATATATATGGAGTGCTCATACAACTCAACAAAAGGAAGACGAAGAACCCAATTAAAAAATGGGCAGAGGAACTAAATAGACACCTCTCCAAATAGGACATACAAATGACTAAGAGACAAATGAAGAAATGCTCAACATCACTAATCATCAGAGAGAAGCAAATTAAAACAACAATGAGGTATCACCTCACTCCTGTCAGAATGGCCGCCATGAACAAATCATCAAACAACAAGTGTTGGTGAGAGTGTGGAGAAAAGGGGAGTCTAGTACACTGCTGGTGGGAATGCAGACTGGTGCAGCCACTATGGAAAACAATATGGTGTTACCTCAAAAAATTAAAAATTGAACTTCCATTTGACCCAGTGATCCCACTTCTAGGAATATACCCTAAGAAGCCTGAAACACCAATCAAAAAGAATATATGTACCCCCATGTTTGTAGCAGCACTATTTACAATAACTAAGATCTGGAAACAACCCAAATGTCCATCAGTAGACAAATGGATACAAATGCAGTGGTACATATACACAATGGAGTACTACGCATCTGTAAGAAAGAAAGATCTCTTATCCTTTGAGATGACATGGAGGGACCTGGAAAGTATTATCCTAAGTGAAACAAGCCAAACAGAAAGACAAGAATCGTATGATCTCACTTATGTGTGGAATATAATGAACATAACAGTCTGAGGAATGGGGTAGTCCCAGAGACATGGGAGTGGGGTACAGTCTGACAATTTCCAGAAGAGCAAACAAGTGGTGGGGAAGAGATGAACCACAGAACTTATATGCATGTATGCATGAACAATGGACATGGACAACAAAGCTGGGGACAGGGTGGGGATGGAGGGGTTAGGGGAGGTATCAGTGGGAGAAAAAGGAGAAACATCTGTAACAAATTAAATAAATTAATTAAAAAAATAGATAAAATGTCCTCAGTACATAAAATAGAAAAACAAAAAAAGGAAAGAAAGAAATATGAAACCACTGAACGACCCCATGGTTCTTAGTGAGAAAGTGTCAGAAGTCTGTGTGGTAAGGAAGGAAAACAAACAAGAGATAAAAGAAAAAGAAAAGAAAAAAGAAACCAGAACAAGTCACACCTCCCAGAATAAATTACAAATAGACAGACAGACAAACACATTCTCACCCCAGTTCTGCACCTGTGGACATATTCCAATGAGCTTCATGCTTTAAGAGCGGTAATTTAGTATGTCATCTGTCATAGAAAGACATAGAAACAGTGCTACTGACGTGTGACAGGATAACCATCGAACAATAATTTGAGAATACATATCAAGATGTGAAAGTAAACATTAACTTAGTTTGAGGTGGCAGTTCCACTCCTGGAAATCTAAGGAACACTGAAATGGCTCTATGGACAACACTGATAACATCACTGTTTGCAATATCCAAAAATTAAAATAATTTAAGTTACCAACATAAAGGTAATGTTATTGTACTTCTAATGAATAAAGATTTTAAGTCAATGCATATTTATCAAAAGTTAATAATAACAGAATAGATTTTACAATAATGACAAGTGAAATGAGCTGGTTGCAAATTTGCAAGGACACCAGAGTCCTGACCCTAAGGAAAAAAAAAAAAAAAACCTGTGTTCATTTCAATTTCTTTATTGATTCATCTTTTAATTTGTAAGAATAAATGAGAAATTGATTAAATGTATTTTCCAGGGACACTTATCTCAGCTTTTCCAGTGTGATCAAAGAAGTCAGCTCAAGTTCCCCTGTTTTCGGGTTATTCCTGAGGTCGTGTGTGGTTCTGTGTATGTCAGGAACCCAGGGGGCCCAAGACTTACCAGCCGACCAGACAGCCTCCTGGCCTGGGCTGTGTGGCCGCTGCCCAGCTGAGTAGTTGTTGACAGTCAACCCGAATCCTGTCAGCAATATGATCACAGGCATTCACGTACAGTTTCTAGTTCACACCCTCATTTTCCCTTCTTCTCGGTGTGCATTATAGACACGTGTTGCCAGGAAACTCCATGATTTTTACATTCAAGGAAAAGTCACAATAACCTATTTAAAAATACATTTTCTTTTTTCCAGGATGTGACAAAAGAATTCACTTGGCGTGTAGCCCAAATACCTGGTCCACAAATAAAAAGCAAGGCAGTTTGCTGTTAAGAGGAGAAAACTGTCCCAGAACTTAAAAGAAAACACACAGACAGGTGACCCAGCTCCCTGGTGCATAAGGAGTCACCAGTGCAAGACTTCGCCCTCAGTGACTTCACAGGGTGTTCTGTTCGCCCTGGAGAGCGGGCGGAATAATCAAGCCGAGAGTACATCTCACCACGGTGAGTGTTTGCGTTTGACAGAGGTAAAAACAGCACAGCTTCTACTATAACTGCTTAAAAAATCGCAGGGAAATGCCTTGAACAATCTTCCATTGCTGCCTGAGGACAGCACCCAAAGCCTAAATCTAAAAACCTTCCAGGTGGTCAGGCGGTTTGGCTCCGCGGTTGGAGCGGCCCACGGATCAATGAGACCCTGGTTCGATTCTGACCAAGGGCATGTACCTGGGTTGCGGTTCGTCCCCAGCCCTGGTCAGAGTCACGTGGGAGCCAGCCAGTCTGTGTCTCTCTCTCCTGTTGATGTTTCTCTCTTTCTCCCTCTCTCCCTCCCTCCTAATCTGTCTAAATGGACAAATATCCTAGGGGAAAAAAAGAAAAGAAAAAAAGACCGGCCAGGGCGTGTCATCCTGATCTGGAGAGGAGCAATCGAGATGCTCACCTACCTCCCTCAGCTGTTTGTCTTGTGCTTCTCACACACTGTGCAGAACCAGTTCCTGCAAACCCAGAGGAGATGGGCCCTGGTCCTTCCGCTGGTCCCGGCCAACCCACTGGCCCCGCCGCTCCGAGGTCTCGGTGCCGGGACGATGGAACAGAGCCGGCCTCTTACTCTGCAGCACCTTTGGGATGTTCAGAATCTTTCCTCCCAGGTGTTTCTCCTTCATTTTCTTCCTTTCACGTCAAACTCATGGACGCAAGTGTGCTACAGCCGGAGAAACCCTGAGCGCACCCCCATTCACACGGCGGAGGACGGGGCGAGCAGCTGGCAAAGGCAGTGGGGTCCCCTGGCTAGAAGCAGGTTCCATTCCCCGTAGTAACCGCCGACTTGTGCTGGGAACCGTTTGCCCTCCTGGCCACCTGCCCTTCTTCAAAAGTCAGGGTCCCTCAGAAATTCAGGCCCCTGAGTCCCACCTGTGAGCAGCTAAGCAGGGTACCTCACCTGAGCAGGCCCCAGTGGCCATCATCTGATACAGACAATGCATTTTCTTTCTTGGTTATAACTAAGTTCCTATTTTGAGGGGATTTCTCTTTCAACAAAGTTCCTGTATATGGTCCAACCACAGCCGGGAACCGTCTTCAAAACTCAGTCTATTACTTCTGCCTTCCCAGCTTTCCTTCTTTTGAGTAATGGAAGCTTCTCTTCATCTTGAAAAACCCATCTCCCTTTCAGTCGGTATGGTTTGGAGAATGCTACCCTTCCCTCGACTTCCCCTGCCACCTGCCCCCAATTCACTTCATAAAATCTACCCTTCCTCTGGCTTCCTAGCAATTTTGGAGCTATTTTAGATGATTCTCTCTTCTCCCAATCAAACAAATGTTACTTACCCAGTGGCTGCTGCTTCTGCAGAGCAAGAAGCCTTTGCCTCCCTTCTCCGCAGCACTCGCCTCTGGGGCGCTACCACATGCCCCGCTCCTTCCCTCACCATCATTTTTCTTCACCCCAACACGTACTGCACAATCTTCTCAGACCAAACATCCTTAAAAAATCATGTTCGTCCTGCTCGTCCCCTGCTTGGGACTCTTCACCATCTGCCACATCGGCATAAATCCTCCCCTTGAGGTGCTCTGTAAGCACCTCAGAAAGTTCTGTCCAAGCTCGTTCTCTATGGCTCCTTGCAGCAGTGGGCTCTCTGCTGTGCTCTTTGACCCGTGTGTGTACATCCTGCACATCCCGTATGACCCAGGTCACAGGTCACTTCCTAGGCAGGGAGCCACGGGGCCCACACAGAGTGCTGACATAAGAGCATTCTTCACGTGGAATCGAGTCTCCGTTTCCCTGCACAGGACTGATCTCCACAGTCCCTACCCCTGCCCTGTAGGAGCTAACACTAGTAAGAATAATGAAAATGCACGTTGTTAACTAATATTTACACAGAACTCACTGTTTTCCAAGAATATTCTAAGGAACATACATATTATAATATATATGTTATATATTAAATGAATATATATACATATACATATGTACATCAGTGGGAGAGAGAAACATTGGTTGGTTGCCTTTCGCACGCACCTCAACCGGGATCGAACCTCAGCCTAGGCATGTGCCCCGACAGGGAATCCAACCAGAAACCTTCTGGTGCAAGGGACGATGCTCCAACCAGCTGAGCCACCCAGCCAGGGCTAATATATAGTCAATTAGAAATATATTTATTTAATCCTCACAACAAGTCTATGCAGCAAGTTCTATCATTCTCACCTTACACATGAGAAAACTGAAGTCCAGAGTAATCGAGTGACTCACCCTGTTTATCACTAGTAAATAGCAGAGCAGAGATTTAAACCAGGGGTTCTTGAGATGACACTGTATCAACGAGCAATGAAGAAACAAGTTCTAATTTCTAATACCAACCCTTCAATATCTCAGTTTCTTCTAATGACTAGTTTGTTGAATTGATTGCAAAAATGTCCTAAAAATAATGTTCTCAATTTTTCATCCCCTCCCCGCACCCATGTCTTCTGTAATATGCTTTCGCGGGTCCTCCCACTATGAGGCAGTCTTGTGGCCTTGGGACTTGCCGTGATCAGATCAATACAGTGAAAATGATGTTGTGTTGGTCTGAGCTGAGGCCTCAGAATGTCTTGTGTGCTTCCACTCTTGGAAACCTGAAACCACCCGTTCAATAAGGAGTAGCCTGCTGAATAATGAAATATATGTGGCTGCCTCTCTCCCGGCATCTCACATGATAGCCAGCCACCCAGCAGACCTGTGTGGGAGACCATTCAAGCCCTCAGCCAACCCGTTAGCTGGCTGCAGGTGCATGAGCAAGCCCAACCTAGACCAGGTGAGACAAGTCTTCTCTGCAACACTGTCGAGCTGAGCTGTAAAAGTGTAAGCAGTAATAAATGGTTGAGGCTTAAAGGCACTAAATTGTGGAGTGATTTATTACGCAACAATCATTATCTGATACAAAAGGCAGCATTTTCTAAGACTTTATATACCTGCGAATATGGTTATACCTCTTTATTGCTTGACCATCAACATAACTTACATTTAAAATTCCTGACTTACAAAGTTCTTCTCTCAATACTCTGTATATATTGCCGTATTATTTTCTGGCATTATATTTTGCTGATTTGTAGTTTTTTATGTTGTTATACTTTATACTTTGTCTCCTTTTCCTCAAACATAATGAGCCCTATTAATCTTTATGCTTAAAAGTATTTTTTTCAGTAGTATCTTTTAATATTACTTCTGTTCCAACTATTTATTCTTCATGAACTATCTATATTTTAAAGTTTCTCTCTTCATTGTGTGTCCTCTATGAACACTCTTTTTCATAATATTTAAACTCTTTAACTTTTTCCTCTGTATTATAGGATAAATCATTCAATGTGCCTTCATATTACTATTCCCATTATTGATTTCATATTTATATTCTGCTCTATTTCTAATATTGATTTTTTTTGTTGTTAATCCTCACCAGAGATATTTTTTGGATAGAGTGGAAGGGAGGGAGGGAGAGAAAGAGAAAGAGAGAAACATCAATGGAGAGAGACACATCAATGAAGAGAGACACATTACTTGGCTGCCTCCCACACAACCCCAAACAGGGCCAGGGATTGAACCTGCAACCCAAGTTCATGCCCTTGACTAGGAATTGAACCCATGACCCTTAGGTTCTCAGGCTGACACTCTAACCACTGAGCCAAACTTGCCAGGGCTCTACTATTGATTTTAATCTGTTTTTTATTTTTAATTGCTACATAACTTTTTTCATCCCACTGAGCTCCATCTTTACTTTTAACTATTGACTTTGAATTCATATGATACTTGCAACTTGTTCTCTTCTCATAGCTTTCTGTTCCTGTTTTATAGATACTACATCTTTATATATGTTACTAGGGACACTAATTTTTCATAAGCTTTCTTTTTAACTCCAGCAATTAATCATGTAAAAAAAATTATATTCCTCTGAGTAGTAAGAGTTACGTAACATTTCTTTTACTCTGGAATAGTTTTACATGTTGAGCAACGCTCCAGTTGAAAATAAAAGTCACTGAGCACAAACACTGCCAAGGGAGGGAAGCTTGCATTTACAGACTGCAACATAGATCAAGTTACCAGTCAAGTTACCAGTTCTTGCAAGGAAGGAAAAAATGTCCTTTGTAAATTTGAAAATGTCAGACTCTACCACTACTACAATTTCATAGTTACCAAAAATAGCAGGAGATTGAATAGAGGTCTGTTCTTGTTTTTCAGTTTTACTGCTCATGGAATAAGGAAAGATTTATCTTGACCCCGTGTTTGCCAGTATACAGGAATTGTGGCTTAGCTTTAGTACAGCTCATTATAGGGCTTGGAGATAGTCCTTTGTAATGGCTCTTCTGCATTTCAGTGAAATTATTAATCACTTTCTATTCCTACTGTTTGATTCTCTGATATTGTGATCCATTGGAGCATTGGGGCTATTCTTATTTTTGCCCCCACCAACCATCTTATTTTATACTGAGACTCTATCTCTAATAATACAAAACAAAAATCTTTGCCACCTCCTTACTTAAATGCTCATCTATTGTCCTGTTGTTTTTTAGAGATTTCAGCATCCATATTAATGTGTCAAAACAGGTACTAATGAGGAAGGCCAAAGCAGGAGGGGAGAGGAACAGTCCCCAGATAGGAGAAGGACCCTATCAGAAGGCAGACAGCGAGAGAGGGATGATGAGGTTGGTTAAGTTTCAGGCAGCAGAGTCATTTGTCTTAGAAAACAGAAACTATTTCCAGAAGCTGGAAGCAGCTAAATTGCAGCTTAGTTCTTTAGTTTTAAAGGTATTTAAAGGTCTTTGCGTGTGCGGTGGGGTGGGGGTGGGGTGGGGAATTGTAGGGAGAGGGAGTATAAGCCTTTAGAGTGGACATTGCAGTGGAAAGTAGGAGCTAAGTCAAGGCATTCTTGACATGTACATTTTAACCCAGAAGTTTGTTGTTGTTGTTGCAATTTTTATTAATTTATTTTTGTTACAGATGTTTCTCCCCACACACACACCCTCCTTCCCATCCCGCCCCTCCCCCAGCATTGTTGTCTATCACCCATCCCTCCGCCCCCCCCCCCCGAGGTTTGTCAGTCTGAACCATACTCCTTTCTATGTCTCTGGTCAACCCAGAAGTTTTTATGTGACATTGTTTCCCAAAAATTCAATTTTCTTATTCCTTTAGGCTTTTACAAATCTGCTAAGAAATTGTTGGCATTACCCATTATCTAGAAACTCTGTAAGTAGACGATTCCTTGATATACCCAAAAGGAAAATATAGATAGATTCAACCTCAACTGCTATCAGTGGAAGAGGATGAAAAGAAATGTTTGTATTTTAATGAACTTAAATACTACTAATATGTTGAAGTTACTGAAATTACTCATATTTTATGAATAATACTAATTATTGCCAGTAGAACATTCCTATTCCATTTGGGCTTGCAAATGTCAACAGCAACCCAAATCTGTCACATATTAGTATAATATAATAATATTTCTGAAATATTACCAGATGTATTTTTTATTTCCAAAAATTCTTGCTCCACACAGTGACGCTGAGGCATGTAGTGCCTCAGAAGAAGTATAGATACAGCCAAGAACAATAAAGGAATTGTCCAGCATCCACACCCAAAGCAAAACATCTGAAAGAACGCAGGCAGAAACAATAATCCCCAGTTGCCAGAACTAGGCATTGGAAAGAGTTCTCTGAATCTGACAGTGTACCTTTGTGTATAATTAGCCCTGGCTGATGCTTTTTCTCTTTTACCTAAACTAGTTGGGTTTCTGTCACATGAAGTAAAAAAGAATCCTTACCAATACATTGCTTTTTTTTTTTTTTGCCTTTATTGAATGTTAGAGAGGGAGGAAAGGAGAGGGAGAGAGAGATACAAACATCTATGAGAGAGGATATTGATTGGCCACTGGGGATTAGGCCCACAACCTGGGCATGTGCCTTGGCTGGGAATCAAACTGGCGACCTCTTGGTGCATGGGTCAATGCTCAACCAC
The DNA here is from genome assembly GCF_014108415.1 of Molossus molossus. Taxonomy (NCBI): domain Eukaryota; kingdom Metazoa; phylum Chordata; class Mammalia; order Chiroptera; family Molossidae; genus Molossus; species Molossus molossus. The sequence goes on along the minus strand of NW_023425344.1, from coordinate 216,619,357 downwards.
TGAGCCACACCGGCCACAGTGCTTTTTTAAATGTTCTGAGCTATAGCCTCTATAGTCAAGTGTATGAGAGCGGAGTCTACCTGTAAGGCCAGTGAACTGAGCCCTGGGTTTGAAATTAAAACCCCCAAATGGTATATTTACTTACAACTGACTTTCAATGTAAGATTGAGTGACCCATCATTTTGCTATTTCCATTTTAATGGATTGTGTCTAAAACCACATCTTTACCTTGAAGCTTTTGCTGGTTTGGGATAAAAGTGCAGTCTTAACCCTGATCCTTCCACCTGTTAACACAGTCTACTAAAAAAATTATATGTAGCCCTGGCCGGTTTGGCTCAGCGGTTAGAGCGTCGGCCTGCGGTCCTGAGAGACCCGGGTTCGGTTCCCGCTAAGGGCACGTACCTCGGTTGCAGTTTGTCCCCGGCCCTGGTCGGTCGTGTGGGTGGCAGCCACTCGATGTGTTCCTTTCACGTCGATGATTCTCTCTCTCTCTCTGTTCCCCTCTCTCCCTCCCACTCTACCTGAACAAAAAAAATGGGAAAATGTCCTCGGGGGAGGATAAAAAAAAAAAAAAAATTATATGTAATACTTTCACCTCCTTTGCTCATTTAATGTTGGCATATTTCCTTTACCTGTTTGAAGATTTGCTCTAGGTTTGACGACACGGGCACCAGCCGCTCTCCGGGATGAAGCCTCCAGAGATCAGGAACTCGATCTGTTCACTTCGTCCTGGAAGCCCACAGGCATGTGTCCTGTGTTCCATTTTAGCATCCACACTGATTAGCAGGTCTTCTACATGATAGTTTCATTTATGTGTTAGCTTTTCATTTGCAGTACTGGTCCCCTTGGATTGTAATCATCTAGTGAACAGGAATTATGTGTTACGTTCCAAGGACATGTTATCGTCCTAATAAGTATAGGCCTGCCTGAAGTTCGCTATATGTGAAGTGCTTTGTAAAGAAAATTTAACAAACAGGTTCATGTCTATTCACTTATTCATTCAAAATACATTTATTGAGTTCCTGGGGATACAGTGAAAAACAAAAGATAGCTTTTTTCTTCGGAACCTCACAGTATAGAGAAGGAAAGAGACAAAAATCATTGGTTACAAGAAAGAGCAAGCAGGCTAGAAAGCATGCTTAATATTGAAGCACAGTCCTTAAATTCTCTAGCATTTGTTAATGATGATGTTACAAATCTACTGAAATAATGGCATAAGTAGAGTATTATAATTTTGAAAATTTTTCAGATCTGGTGAAGAGTTGAAGTTTCTGATTTCAAATCTGTTTCAATCCGGAATTATTTAACCTTAAGCAAGATGGCTTCCAACACTCTGTTGCACGCTACAAACCCATGATTCTAGAAGCTATAGGAGAAACTGTTCTACAACTAATCCAAATTGCAACCCCTGAATAACTTCCTTTTAAACACAAGGCTTTAAAGTTCTGAATTGCTGCCAACCTGCCTAGCTGTGTTTATCTCCTCACAAGATGAACTACCAGAGTGAAAATTAAAAGTTGGACACGTCATTGGTGACCACACCACACTCCTGTGAATCAGACCAATAGCCATATGGCTGTGGATCGTGTTTGAAAACACTGCCAAGCTGGGGAAGGGCCCTTACTCCGGCTTCTGGCCAAGGACTGAGTCAGATTCTTGCTCTGATTGGAGTCCTTTGTGAGGAGGCAGCTTTGTGCTTGACAAGGCTGTGGTTGTGTGTGAGGGCATCCCTCAGCCCATAGGAACATGGCCTGGAAAATACACAGCGGAGATGTTATCGTTGTGCTTTGGTTTTTGGCCCCAGCATCTGTTGCTGTCAATTCATTTATGGCATGAATGTGCATATAGGCTTCTTCAGCGTGTCTTTGCCAGGAAAACCCTCCCCTTATTTTAAAGCCCCTTCCCACCCACAGATAATTAGTACATACACATGGGCATAGAGCAAAGCCTGTCTCAGAGAGAACTACCTCATGCTTTGAGAACTCTCAGAGACAGTGTCAGAATTATTTGTTGGGGACCATTGTAAGCTGGACTATTTTGGAAGAAGTGGGGAGCCCAGAACACCTGGGAAACTAAAGAGTTACCATTATTTCTTAATTAGAAACAAAAATCTACTGAACAGGGTTAGTGGATTGGCATTTTTTATTGTGCATTGGGATTTGTTTTGAGCGTAGACTTCGAGTTGGACGCGATACAAATGCTATGCACACGGACGGTAACTCGTGATTCACACCACAAACTTCAGCATTCAGTGAAATCATTTCTCCTACTTTAGACATTTAAAAAAAAATCAAAGTTTAAAGAAGAACTTCCCCAAAGTCCTCAACTGTAGGTAGTAGAACTTAGACTTGGAATTGGGTGTGTCTGACTCCAAAAGCTATTATCCGAAGAACTACAGCGCACTGTCTTTATGTTGCAATCTGAGGAGACAACCTGGGGAATTCCAGTGTTGACTCCACCCCCTACCAGCTCGATAGCACTGGAGAAGTTTCTTAAATGCCCTGTGCCTCAGTTGCCTCATCTAAGAAAATAATAAAATGTGCCTCATATGGTTGGTGAGAAGTAAACGAAATATTTCCAAAGCATTTAGTTCAGTGCTTGGAATACAGTAATTGCTCTACAAACAGTAGCTGTTTTCATTTTTAAGCACTTCAGGAAAGATAAAGATAAATTTGTGACCTCTGTGTTCAGAGATCACATAGTCTGGGGGAAAGTGATAGATGTAGTTGAATAATTCGATACAAGACAAACAATGTTTAAAAAAGGGGGGTAGCCCTGGCCGGTTTGGGTCAGCGGTTAGAGCATCAGCCCGCAGATCAGAGAGTCCCAGGTTTGATTCCCACTAAGGGCACGTACCTCGGTTACAGTTTGTCCCTGGCCCCAGTTGGGGTCCTGTGGGTGGCAAGCACTTGACGTGTCTCTCTTGCATCGACGTTTCTCTCTCTCTCTCTTCCCCCCTCTCTCCCTCCTGCTCTATCTGAAAATAAATGTAAAAACCTCCTCAGGTGAGAATAAAAAAAAAATGAAGAAGAGGGGTAGCTCAAATGAAAAAGAGAATATCCAGTTGCAGGACTCTGAGATAATTTAATGAAAAAGATGACATTGGATTAAAAATGAGGTGTCTGCAATTGCTGGGTTTATTGTAGACACAGGGATCAAAGGAGAAAAATCTCACTGTCTGGTGGTGTTTTATGTCCACAAATCAGATTATAAAATTATAAAATCACGAAGAGCAAAGATTGCCTTTGTATTTCCTCTTGAATGCGGCAGGTTTTTTTTGGTGTTAACAGTCACTCCGATTGCCCACCCCACCGATCAGTTTGGTCACAGCTTGGCAGCACCTGCACCTGCAACTCCCACCCCCCATCCCCCACCCCACCTCCAGAACCTTGTCAGTCCACTGAATCGAGGGGAATTTGAAACGGAAGAGAATGTTGTAAGGATGAGGTGAGGGCCCACGTGGAAGGTTGGAGAGGTCCACATATGCCATATTGAATCAAGGTCTGTGCCGAAAGAAATGGTTTGTCATATACTCAAGATGATATCTTTTTGAGTCATTATCAGTAGTTCTGGAAGAGTTAGCCATTGATCTTATAACTGCTTCTCCCACACAACCCTCTCTTAATTCCAGATTTATATTGTCAGCTGCTTGACACTCCGTTTGAATGTTTCGTTCTACGCTAAAGTGTTGAAATTCGAGTTGGTGAGTTCCCTCCAGCCAGCTCCTACCCCTCCTTCCTCCCTGTCCATGGACGGTCCACACTGTCCCGTTCTCCAGAGCCCAACCAAGCACTGCCCACCAGAAACATAACGTGAGCCACACGTGCAATTTTTAATTTTCTAGTAGCCATATTTAAATTTTTAAAAAACAGTAATTAATTTTAAATACTTTATTTAAACTAACACATTGGCATTTCTATGTAAAATAAATATAAAAATTAACAAGATGGTTACTTTCTTTGATGAAAAAAAAATTGTAGAAGTCCACAGTGTATTTTATGCACACATTGCATCTCAATTTAGACTAGCCACTTGTGGCTATTGGCTCCCATAGAGGACAATGCAGGCCTGGATCTTACTGTGTTGCTGGTCACTCTTGCTCTCACACCCTCCATATCCAAATAGTTGCCCTGTCTCATATAACTATCTTGCCATTTCCATTCATCCCATTATTTCTTTACCTGCCAACCACTTTAATTCCTTCAAGGCCCCCCGACTATTCTGTATCTTGGTTCCAATCCATCAAGAATACTACTGCAAGACTAGACTTCTCAAAGTGCTGCCAAGAAACCATCAATGGCGCTCTCGCTCTCTCTCTCTCTCTCTCTCTCTCTCTCACACACACACACACACACACACACACATTACCTACCAAAGTGCATTCAAATGCCTCCGCCTGGTACTCAGATTCCTCCACAAAATGCCCCCTAATCATTTTACAGCCACATTTTTTATTTTTCCCCTTGCTTCAGCCAATCTAGACTACAGGTTGTCACCAATTTACTGCTACATTCTCAACTCTGTTCCTTCGGTCATGGACCCTTCTCTGCCATTCAAATTTCACCTTTTCTTCAAGGTAGTTCTTGAAACTCTACTTGTCATCAGTACTTGCCAGCCCTTCCCGACTACATAGAATGTCGTATTTTTTTCATAGAACAATCCTGTGTTTCTTATGCAATTTAGCAAATCTACTTTGATTTAAAGTCTTGTGTATATTATTATTATCCCTTCTATATTTTAGCCTTTGGGCCAGGAGAACATCTTTAAAATCTCAGTATCCCGGGCAGCTCTCAATTGCTTCCATGAATCTATACATAGATAGCTAAGAGAAGCAAATCTCTGAGGTCCTTTCGTGGCAAGAAGCAAAAATAAGTGTGAGAAACCAACTTTTTGAAATAGCTTTCCATTATTCAGGCAACAAGAAATACCCAGAAAGGCAAAATAATAAATATGATGCATTTTTCCTATAAACCTGAACTGGACGTCAGGATTAAAAGGCAACACCTGGCCCACAGACCTTCATTTGGGGTGTATTTCCTAGGCAGAGTTGTTCTGGGAAGTGCTGGATGTTCGAGAAAGGACCAGAACCGTTACTGAAGTGCTATCATATTACAATTCAGACAAAATGCGTGCTTCCTCACCATGTCCGGGAGCACTGCTTTTCTCAATACTGTAATCTTGCTTTTGGCTAAGAATATCACTAAAATATTCCTGGGTGATGTCAAATTCTATATCCAGGACTATTATTGGATCTTTATTCCAAAGTAATAGGACACGGGTTTATAAAGCAGTGGGCCAGTAGTATGTAAAGAAACACAAAGGCTTCTTCAGATTAAACGAAACCACGGAAAATAAATGAATCATGCAGTACACAGTGAGAGCAGCGATCAGTGTGGCCATCTGTCTGAAAGACACTCACACCCTTAGAGCAAATTCAAAGAAGGAAAAGTAACAACACTGTCTACATTTTGGACCCGTGCCCAGGGTCCTTTCCTTCTAAGTATAGAAATAGATCATTGAGTCCCTGGTGTATCGGTACCTGTTGTCCAGGTCGCTTCTACGATTCTGCTCACCCACTATACGATTGCTTCTAACCCCCAGCCAGAAAGTTCTTTCCATCAACGCCAACTGCATCAATTCAAGTACATTTAATTATGTAGGAATCCAGGAAAGTGGACATAATTCAAATCAGAGACAGTGAACTACTTAAGTTTTAGATTTTTTTTTTGTCCCGTTCCTAATGACCTATCAACCACAGCAGAGGGAAGTTTTTACAGTTGGCTCATTCTGAAAGCTAAATAGAGGCAACAGTTGCTGGTTTATTTAGGTCTCTTGATTACTTAATATCAATGGCAAAAATTGTGTTGGCAAGATTGATAGGAGGAAGATTTAGCCCATGTGTGTTTTGTAAGACCAGGGCGATGTGGATACGGTGCCATTGTAAGGAGACAGTTTCTCTGTTCACAAGCGTAAGGTCTAATCCTGGATGGTCCTGGTTTCCACGGTGACACCACATTGATCCTTGAGCCACTGCAGCCTCCAGTGACAAGAGGAGCCCCCTCAGGGGTCCCCCTCGCTCCTGACAGACCGCAGCTGGCTAGTGGCCAGTGGAAATTCCCTGGGGCACCTTGGCAAGGCTGTGCCAGGAAAAAGACTGGACTTCCTGCCAATGAGATCAAGTGAGGATGAAGTTGTTTTAATTTGATAATTAAAAAATTATGACCTACTTTGTATCACAAACTGATGGAAAGGGAATATGAGACATACTGATAAAACTTCCCTGTGTGGTCCTCATACACTATAGGCATACTCTGACCATAACTGGTCAAAGCGGTGCTATGTTCAATTATGCGTATGAACTAATAGTTCATTTCCTATATATTCTTTTACCTTGAGAGGAGTAATAATAATTCAATATAACGTGTGTTTACACAGCACTGTTTATAAATATTTCTAATTAAAAAATTCATGAGACCACAGAAAACATACCTCCCAGACAAGTGAATGTTTGGGGGTGGCTCTCGCATCCTGGAATGTGTTCAATTCAGTGGACTCCCATCAGAGAATTTTAAGAAAACTGCCCCAATATGAAGGACTGACTATGATGATTTCACCACGGCTTTGCAAAGATTTGTCCTGGAAGACCTTGCGGTGACTACTGGTTGAGTTCAGTGATGGCCATCAGGTCGCCACAGAGGGCTTGGGCCAGGGATAATGGCACAGAATATGGTGGGGAAGCAGTACATGGGGGATGGGGGGGGAGAACAGGAAAAGCAGCAGGAAAATCCCTTTTTGTGGTGGGGCTTGTTTAGAGGCTAAAACTTGGTTGTCTTTACCATCATTGACGCAACTCTAAAATATGTATGCTTTTCAGTATGACTTGAATCCTTAAGTAGAGTCCAGGTTACTGAGAGAAGCACCTGAGGTACTCATCCTTTTCTTTTATGTCTTAATAAAACAATAATTAATAAATAATAATAAATATAAATATAATAATGAATAATAAAGAAGCCCATCTACCTGCAACCTGTGATATTTTTGGGGTGTGTGTGTGTGTGTTCCACAGACCTTAAAATAGGGGAGAAATGCATAACCACCTATGCTTGGACTCAAAAATAGAGCACAAATGGAAAACGATGCATTTATTTATAAAGGAAAAACTACGAGTCACTTGGACAACACGATGTCTTACCCCACACACCTATCAAGCGTGGTCCAACACACTTACATAATATGCACATTTGTTTTTTGACTCCTGGGAGAGCATAATTGCCTGTCTTTTTATTACCATCGTAGATCTACTCACTGCATTTAAGTTTCCACTAACACATACATAAAAGTGTCTGTAATTTATATGGCTTAGTTGTTCCTGGGTTGCTCAAATAACTCTAGCCTTAATCATGTTTTTGTCTTGCTGGATATACAGAGAAAAATGTTATTTGGTTGGAAAAACCTGACACCTGGGCATTGCTGTCTCACCAGTCACTGGGACGTGGAGGACCTCACAGTCACTGGTGGGCAAAGTTGATGATGAACACCAGCTCCTACGAGGAAGAGGACACTATCTTCCTGGTATGTCGGACCTTCTCCTCACCTCACACATCATGGAGCACAAATGCTGCCGTCCTCTGGTGGAGCACTGGTCTTGGACTGAGATTCATCCCCGTGATGTTTGAAGAAGGCCTACCTAGGGTGACTTCTGTCCGGCGTCCTCACAACTTACCTGCCTAAAAGCCACGTCAGGGTCAATTTTAGCGAAGAAGTTTTGCCAGGAGGGGGGGATGTCTGCCAGGTACTGAAACAAGCTTTGTGTTGGAAATCAACTGCTGAGATAAATAGCAGCAGACGCCTTTCAAAACGAGACCTCTAGCACTGAGGGGCATAAGGCACTGCCCGACACCCACGGCCCTCCCTCCCCTGCTTAATAAAGGCACCGACATTTCACCAGAAATAAAATTTTATTAATAACATGTCAAATATGTTTTAAAATACAGTTACCTCTCTTCTTCCCCTCAGTTTAAAAAGCAATCCAATAAATGTTCGAAGTCATGAACCAAGTATTTCCAATGTTAAAAGACGCATGTTAGGTCATGTAACAGATATACATTTTCCCAAATAAATGTTGTAGAACGCCACCTGCTCGGTGTTCGAGTGCATTTTCATAGAACTCATTTTCTCTTCTCCCTTTGTTAATGGCGTATGACAAATTTATGACACTATATTTCACAATAGCTATACCAACAATTTATGACCAAAGGAGAACCTGACAAAAAAAAAAAAGCATCACTTGGCATGCTCAAATTACACATTTTTTTTTTGCAACACTCTCATTTACACCAACCCTCTGCCCCTCAGACACTGAGGCTGGACAGAAGCAGGCTGCCCGGAGCAAGGGGAGGACCCCTCGCGGGCTGAAGCGCAAGAGGTTCAAAGGGAGAAGTTGACAATCCAGGTGCCAATTTCAGCTCAAGTTTACCAAACCCTTCAGGCTACGCAGCCAAGCGTGAGTCCGAGTTTAAGATAGAATGCTTTTCTAAGAGTCTCTCAGATTTGGCCAAGGGAAAAAAGTGCCAAATTCTTGTTCACTGCGAACAAAATTTCATCTTTTCCCTAAGGTTACTCCAGGGCACTCCCTCGTCTGGGTATAATGGGGGGGGGTGGGAATCAAGAAGAGAAATTGACCACGTGTCGTTTCTGACTGATGAGAACAGTACATGACTATGTCCATGTTCCTGTTTTGCTCCTTGATGTAGATACATTTTACACGGGAAATAGTTTCCTGTGTATTTGACTAGACCAAATATTCTCGCGATTGTGGCCAATTTCGAAAACCGGTTTATGATACTCACTTTTTACCTTGCATTTCTTTAAAGAAAACAATTTCGATGGAAAACTGACATGAATACACATTCTTTGAAAATAGTAAGAGTATAGGCTTGAGTGTATATTTGGATTCTCAAGGTGATATCGAGCCTGCCTGCTCAAACCCGGAGCCCCCAGGGCATCCGGGACCTGAGCGATGTAGGCCCCACCCCCACCTATGAAAAAGAATCCGTATTTTAACAAGACTTTCCGTGACTTATATGCACAGAACATTTGAGAAGTGCTAAGGCAGAAGAATGTCCTTCATCCACCCAACTATAAGTAATCCTTGGAACTACTTTAATGGGGAAATTTTGCCCAAAATATTCAACCATGAATGAAACAACAACTTTTAAACATGATCCACTTAAAAAAGAAATGAGAAAACCTGGAACGTGTCACATGCTGATGTAGAACACTGAGGTTGGAGAATAGAAAAGTGTAAGTTAAAATTCCATGTTTTGCATAAATATTCATAAACTGCATGAATTAATTACACAGTCTGCCATTATTTCTAACCTAAAGTTTTTTCTTTAGCAAGAACAGTCACAATGGATGACTAATATAGTGAATTCTAGAAACAGGAAGATCACCTAAACACAATTATTTCATAACGAAGCACAATAGTTTTCAAAAGAATTGTACCAAGAAACTGATGAATTCTGGCTTAACACACTCGGGAAACCGTCTCCCAGAGGAGTTCACCGCGTACTGCAAAGGGCTGCTTTCCTACCGGGATCTTGGAGCAAATCAGTATCAGTGCTGGGGGAAGGGGAGAGAGTGAAGAATTAGAACCTTTCTTCCACGCACAGCAAAGGCTGGCCTGGGCTGTGGCTCGCGAGGAAGCCGGTGGTAGAGAAGGATGGCTCCGGCAGCGGGTTTAAGATATTCCCGGGGTTCCTTTAAGCTCTTCACCAGCACAAGGCAAATCAACAAAGAACGCTGTCCTTTTAACCTTGAACACACTGTCTACGATTCTCAGGCTGTGATTTCCCAATTCTGCTGCTCTATGAAGACTCTCCTTGGCATTAATACTAACCTGATTTCCCCTGTAAAAACCACGAAAGCTACAGAAGTCGCAGGAGAAGGAATTTGTCTGTATTTGCATCTGTCTCCCTGCCTCCCCTATGACTTCCTGTGTCCCAGGCCTGAGCCAAGGGCAGCCGAGCTCTCCCTGTTCCACAGTGGTTTCCTCGTATGTCTCCAAGCATAGAACATGCTGCAAAGAAGAATGTACACTCCTTCTCTAAGATATGGGTAGTATCTCCCTGTGCATCTTCTCAGCCACAAATGCCCTTGGAGACATACTTTTGAGAACCACCCCATAGTTTGAAAAAGAGAAATGGTGCTACTCCCATTGCAGTTCTTACTTTTTAAACGAAAGCCAACTACCACCAAATTCCTCTCTTGTCAGTGAACTGCTTAAGCAAAGAAACTGCACATTCATCTCTATAAGCCCAACCCTGGCACAGTGCCTGGCTCATAGTAGTTGCTCAATTAATGGTGGGGCACTGCACTTATTTCCAAGTTCTCTAGCACCAGTATGTATTCAATCTAGGGATGCATATTGTTATCTGATCATGCATTTGAGCATATATATATATATATATATATATATATATATATATATCACCATTTAGCCTTTCCCCCAACTTAGTTTCTGTTTTTTCTTTTCTCATCTACCCAGGAGCTCAGTGTCAGGGATGTTTCACAGTAGTGTCACATTTCAAATAACACATTTACTGAATAGAATCTAATTTTATGTATCATCAGCAAATGAAAGAAATGGTAATACATTGTGAATATCAGGTTTTAGATGTCAGACAGGAAAGCAAAATTGAGTATAGTAAGCAAGCAACCCCTCCCCACATGAAACAACTTTCTCTTTCACTTACTGATCCTGTTCCTGATTTCTCTGCCCCTCCCCCCTTTCCCCTTCCTTGTCTTTTTATTTCTCCTCTTCTCTTTTAAATTCTTTCTCCTTTTTTCCTAGGTCTTCAGGCCCTTGGGTATCTACCAAGAGTGATCGACATTACCCAAGGCACTTAGATTTCCCATCCTATCTTTATTACTCCAAGAGTGGCTCTTGTCACTGGAGAAAGGATGTCCGGTTCAAAAAAGCTGTAACTTGACTCCCACCTTTGGCCTCTCCCATTACAGAACATGCAGGGCAGGTGAGCCAAGCAGGTCTCTGCAGGGTCTCCCTGTCTATCTGTTTGACATGATAAACAACAGCGATCTTATTGGTTAACTCAGAAAGTTTCATAGTTGGAATGCAAATGATTATTTTTTTAAAGTCAAGATAACATTAGTCAACTCATCTAGGAATTGTTTATTGGAAAAGAAATTAGATGCTCTAAAAGATATTTTTTAAATAAGTTGTTTTGAAATCAGCACATATTTTTTCAAAGCCTGTTCACAAGTCCTGCTGGTCTCTAAGACAGTTCCTTCTCTGTACGTGTGTCTAGATCAGAGAGCTGGGTTAACGATGTCACCGAATAAACAGACTTCACATCCTTACTGGTTCATTGACCACGAGTCCTTGCTTTGTTTAAGATTTCTGACATACAATAAATATTACAATTTCACACTTGCCTGGTAATTTTTTTCTCTCCCTCTCTTTTATGTTGCAAAGTATGTGCATTTCTCTCCTCAAACAATTTTAATATGTGACATTTTTGTAAGTCACATCTATTATCACTGGTGTGTTCTTCTCATAGATACTGTCTTAAACCAAGTCAACTGTTCTTTTCAGTAAAAAATTCAAACTACTGGAGAGCTAATTCTATTTTTAATTATATGATAGTATAATAATACTATCAAATTTGGAGTCTATTCGATTAATGTTCCCATTGTTTAAGAAATCTACATTTAAAAAGACACATTCTGAGAAATAAGGTATTTTATAAGCAGTAAAATAAAGTTCTTAAACTTTGTTGCCAAATTTTTGCCTGTAAATTTTTAAATATTTATATTCATATTTCAAAGCTATCTCACCATTTATTCCAAATTGCCTTTAAAAGTTAACCTCAATTATAATTTTTCAGTTTGTTCTAAAGCATTTGTTCCTAATTTTGATTGAGCAATTAAATATAAACCTGATACTTTTAGCAATCATATATATATGTTGCTTTAACAATGCATGCTGATTAGAGAACCAATATTCTTTATGCCAAAGGCATCCATGTTAATCACCTCTATGATTCATTGGGAGCAAGTTGTGAATCAAAACTAAAAACAGAATTCTCTTAAAGAGAAAAAGGCCTTCTTGGTTATAAGATGGCTTTCAACTAGGCAAGATACAAGGTTGACAAATCACCACATTTAAAATTTGCAAAACATATGATCACTGAAGGCCTATAAATGTCTTTATTGAAAGCAGTGTCCTTGATTATCATTATTATGTATAAAGTGCTCTGAAAGCACATTAGTAAGCAAATCCTTCCCAAACCCTCTAACAATGTTCTCCTATGCCCTGTACAATCCTTATTTAAGATTCTTATCTTGATTATCATAGTCTATCCAACACTCATCTTTGGGTCTTTGGTATTTTGTTGAATATACCTTTGGCACCTTGGTATCCCAATCTGTTTGATCAGTTAGTGACAATTACTGAAATGATATGCTCCATAGGACATAACCCCAAATGTTGAAATCAGACATCTCACGCAAATCTCAAAGAAAATTATGAACCACTTCAAATAATTTCAGGAATCTATCCAACTTGTTAAATAATTAGCTTTCAAGTTGCAAAATATAGGGACTTATCTAAACTTCACCACCAAAGGCATTCTAAAACAGTTTGTCAAATAGTGAATGGTCAACTATTGTACAAAAATCAGTGCAAAGTTTCATCCAGGCAGCCTCAAATGCACTCTTAGATGAAGAAATAGCTTCATGTAGAATTTCTGTTGTTCTCCCCAATTTTTGCAGATAAGTTTTTTTTTTAATTATCAACCTATTAAAAACAAATTTACCTGCCTACACTTTTCCTGAGCTTCACAGCCTATAAAAAAATGACATCATAAATAAAATTTCAACTGAAGACCCACCACAAATTTTAACTGCCCCTAGAACTTAGAGATAAGCCCATCCACAAGGCTTTTTTATTCAATTTCACTTTAAAAGAGAAAAGCCTATCAAGACAAAACAAAAAGTAACATGGGAAATGGATCAGTTTGGAGTAGTCTGGTTGTTACATTCAGCAGTGAAGTTGTAGTACTTCCACCCCACTTTGAGTAGCCACCAATGCTCCAAGGAGAATGACGTCACATGGCTATTTGGCACAATGCTTGACAAGCCAAAGCTTTTCAGCGAGAACCTACCTCTTTCCTCATTTACAGAAAACTGCTATAAATTTGTTCCACCCTTAATCTGCAGGGACAAGATTTTAACAGTTTTATCTGTTACTTTTTGTTACTTTCCGCTATGGGTGGCAGAATTTGGAAATAGGGGGCTTAAAATGTTTAAATCGATGTAAGATGTTGATATAGGTCTCTTCCTACATCCCTTATCTTAGAAAAATTGGGGCGGGGGGGGGCTTATAAGCCACATTATACTAGGTGGACGTATTTCCAGTTTGACTTGATGGCACGAGGACTGCTGAGTAATAACCGAGTTCTCTCCAGTCAGTGTAGCATGCATCTCATCTTTGATCTCAAGTGCCTTATGTTAACATCTTCACTATAAACAGTTCAGGCATTTAGAAACAAAGTATCAATGGACTTAATTAACAGTTACTTTAATTCATTTTATAAATAAGCAACTGAGAATTTTGCTCCAAGTGGCTGCTAGTGTAGCCCATTCCGTAAAGGGCATTTTCCGAAGCATAAGGCACAATATGATACGAATGCAGCTCTTCATAGTAGAGAGACTGAGAACAGCATTCCTGTACCATAAACTTCAGCCGTTTTCTTGTATCAGAATAAGCAGTCTTATAACAGGGAGCTTCTTTAAAGTATTCATAGCTCTCTTTCTCCGTCTCAAGGTGGATCTTCCGTAGCAAATTGTTAATTAACACAGACCTTCTCAAGTAGGTTTCTGGGTCTTCAAGAAACCTGAGCTTCTCCAGAGACAGTTTGAGTATGCAGGTCCTGTCCTCAGGCAGTATCAGGTGCTGGAAAGCAAACGCATCATCAAATCCACTTTTTTTTTTTTTTAAGAAAAATGAAAACCAGAGCTTTTTGCTATTGACTAGGGACATACAAGTGAAAGAAGAATAACAAGTGAACCCCTTACTTTTGGAAAATACCCATGGTAATCTTGATGTAAATCTTCTTCTTCTGCATATTTTCTCTTAAAGTAGGCTACTTTCGACGTTGTTAACGTGTATGTTAAGACTTTTGTCGGATAAGCTAAACAAAACAAAACAATGGGAGAAAAGTCAGAGTTTGTGGCAAAGAGCATTTTATGATAAAAGTGCTGCTATAAAAAGAAACTTGTGGCCCCGGGAAGCAATATTCTCTCTTCATTTACTAAACATGGTGGTAGAGGGGTCAGTCCCATTGTCCTGTGGCTGAGAGGCCTGTTTGCAGGCAAATGCCACTAGAAGACCCAAAATAGACGTTCTAGGCTGCAGAGTTATATTTATTTCTTTAAGCGTATGTTCAGAAATAAAATACTTACTAATCCTCTATTTAATTTCATGCCATTTAATGTCAAATCATACCAAAATTTGAAGTTGATTCACTAAATGTAATGAGAAAAAGAGGTTATTTTCATCATTCTTTTAAAGTGCCTAATTTTCAGAGGTAATTTAATGCTTCTGGGTTAGTCAAATTGGTGTAAAATTGGTTGGTGACCCAGTTACACTTTAAAGAAATAATTGTGCACGTGTATAGACAAAACCTATGATGTAGGCGTGGTACATAACCATCTGCACAACGCATGGCTTAACAGAGGTTAATCAGCAGCTAATGAAATGTTTAAAGAACATTCTGACTAGCATGTTACATAATACCTCAAAGTGAAAATGTTTCTTTTCTTCTTTAAAATACTATTGCTATTGAGGATTCTGACTTAAGGAAGGACAATGTTCTTTCATTTTCAGAAACAGATGGTTTGGCTTAGGTGAAGTTCCAAGTGTGTACTCTAGATGGTGCTCATATCACAGAAAAGAAGTCCAACCTTAAAAACCGAAGGCAGGAAGCTTATACTAGTGAAAGCCGAGAATGAATTCAGAATACAAATTATTTGAGACCTGTTCAATACCCATTCAACCTCAGAGGGCCAGACCAGAAAAACAAAGTTTATATTTAAACATTGTTGTTTTTACCTTTAATCCACACCCTCAACTATGTCTAGGTGTTGAAACCAATTGATTCACAAAATTAGTAGTTTATGAATGTGCTGGTTAAATACATGTTTGTTTAAGATATTTGATGTTTCTCCTCTAACATCTTAAATTTTTTGAAGTTGTAAATATTAAAAATGTGCTCTTCAAGAACCTGCCTCCTAGTTTTTCCTCCAACCTGATGGCATTTGTATAAATGCTTCCTGCAGCTTTTTGTAGCTGAATGGTTTTTCTAAACCGGTAGGAAAAGCTACAGAAATCTGACCAAAGCACTCCAAATGTCCAGTGCCCCACAACAGATTATAAACCCAAGAGAGCCTTTAAATAGAGTTAACATGTTTTGTAAGGACAATAAAAATATTAAACCATTGGTGTGTCTGACCTAAAAAGAGACAAATATGTAATGATCACTCACAATCTAAGCGAAGACAGTAAGTGCTACTATATTATACAATCTTTGAACTCAATGAGCAAAACTCGGCTTATATGGGGTTTTTCCAGATTCCAAATGGTTAGAACAAAAGGAAAACAAAACTGATTGTACTGTAAACAAAAGAAGCATCACTGAACACTTCCCAGGAGCTGTGTTTTTAGTAAACTGCACTTTCTTTGGTGTATTTTAAACTAATTTAATCAAATAATTAATCAAAAAAATAATTGGGTTATTCCTTGATGACGATTGATTACTGTGACTTCTTTTTAAAGCGAAGCCACAGTGGTTCGGAAATGTCAGCCAGTATCAGAACCATCCGGAGAGCTCCTTAAAAACACAAATGGCTGGATTCCACCCAGAGTTTCTACTTCAGTAGGTCTGGGCCAGGAGCAGAGAATTTACATTTGTAACAAATTTCCAGGTGATGCTGATGCTGCAGGTCTGAGGGCCACATTTTAGAGCCTCTGTTAAAGCATTAGGCAGTATTGGGAGTAGCACCGCAACAGCAAGTTGAAAACAGAACATTTAGCCAATCAGCCCATTGCCTTATCCTCAGGCTGCCAAGCAATCAGCTGGATTGATTTTTGTTGTCGCTATTGCAACATTGGCTCTATTGGCTTAGACGCTTTAGCATCATGAACCAAGCCAGACTGCATTTTAACTAAATAGTGAAGAAAGAATGATGTCACTTTTCAACATAAATTCCCGGGCTCACATTAAGAAGTATCAATGGCTGTTATTAGCATTACAACTGAAGAAGTCACTGATTTTTTTTTAAAATAAGGTCCAATCAATTACTATAGTGTAGCAAAGGATGGAGAAAGACTTAGAAATGAGAAGAATGACTTTACCATAAGGAAAATATTATCTATATACATAATCTTTAAATGTCTGTTCATTTTCTTTTCCAAAGCAATGCAATGTCTTACAGCATTTACGACCAATTAAAAACTTTTGAATGAATGATAAAAGGAAGGGCAGGTGGCAGCTTGGAGAACCAAATGTCAAATAAAACAAGTGACACTCTGAAGAAGATATTTTTATTTAAGAGATCAAGGCCAAAAAATATATACCAAATGTCTCCAAGGTTCATAAAGATTCTGTCTGAATGTATTTAAGCACTCAGCCTAAGATTATGAACATTTCAGACCCTGAAAATGCAGACTGAATTCTCGGGCGACTACATTCGCGTCTCTGCTCCATGGGCAACACACTTAGCCACTTAGTTACTGCTCTTAACAAACACCCCCGTGGGTTGTTGAAATGCTGAAAAGCTTTCACAGCTGGTATCGGTTTGACAATTACCTCCTTGCAGGCTGTTTAGCTATTTGCAATGTTTTCTGCATCAAATTTCAGAGGATGCTTTCAGCCACTTTTAGGCTAAAATATATAGCAAACATAAGTTCCCACATCTGTTTTCTTGGCTGAACTGGAACTCAAAAATTCAGACCTGGAAACTCTTACTGATCACCTGATTCAGCCTCCAAAATTTGCAGATGAGGAAACCGTGGCCAAGAGGGGTTCGCTGATTTACAGTCTGTCGGGCACGAGGAGTTGGGTTTTGTAGTCAGGTGGAAGTGAGTTTGAATTCCCACTCCGCTGCTTCTTAGTTGTATGACCTTGAGAGAATTACATCAACTCTCGACAAATCTCATTTGTAAAGTGGGAATAATATAATACTGGCTCATAGGACCACAGAAATAATTCATGGCAAGTGACTGGCACTGTGCCTAGCATGTAGTAAGTACTCAATAAATCCTAGCTCTTATTAGTGCCAATAGGACAGCCCTATCCCACAGAAGCAAATCCTAGCCTGGCCTCGCAGTTCTGACTCCAAGGCTCTTTCTAACCCCCTGCCTCCCAGAGACACTAGCTGATAATTAGAGAGTTAAAAAACTGCAAAGGAATATTTCAAACAGTCACACTTAAATATATAGTACAGGGACTCTAACGGCTCTAAGCAAATATTTCTGGATTTAGTGCCACTGGTCATACATTTTGAATGAAGGAAATGCTTTTGAAACATCCAGTCACTTGGAGAGTTAAAGTTACTCCAAATATCCAAAGACGTTCGCCTGTTATAATCCAGTAAACATGTGTAAATCTGTATACCTCAGTCTCCTACAGCTAAAAAGGCAACCTCAGCCCAGCCTGCAATTCAAACAAAGCTGATGAAATAGACAAGAAAAAGGAAAATGACTTTGTCTTCACATATAGTGTCCTGACTTCTGAGAATATAAATCATAAAACTGAATTAAGCTGAGCGTAAATTTATCTCCGAAGGTAAACTAGCTAATGCTGCCTTGTATATTCGAATTGCTTTTAATGCTATAACCTCTGGGCACATGAGATCTCTCTGCCGGGCTCAATGCATTTCATAGTGTAAAACTTCAACAAGCAACAAATTAAGAGCCACCGAACAGAATGACCATCCCTGTCACTGGAATTCTGGCAGTACAATTTATACGTATTTCTTTAAATAAATGTTTAAAATGTAATTATAAACGAGTGCTCAAATGCTCTTTCTTATTGTTTTGCTTCTGTCTTCAGACAACTGAAACCCTATCATTGTGCAAGTGATTTCATTTGGTACACGGCCCAGGGCAGTACATTAAGGAAAGATGATCAGCAAATTAATTTACAAACACCTTGAGAGAACAAACAATAAGAGAACAACTCCTGTCATCGGAACCATCCTTTGTCCAGACTGTGAAAAGCCGGAGAGATGATGAAGAACAGAAGAGTCTAACATCTGAATTTTGGTGAGGTTTTCCTTTCATTTCCACACAATCAATACACTGCAAACCCAGCACTGAGCCCATCCTATTCAGTGTGGCATCTGTAGCCACAGACAAAGGAAGAGTCTAGTCAAGAGAAAGAATGAGGTGGGTTCTAGCCTCAGGTCAACAACTGGCTCAGGTTACAGACAACTCAAGGCCCTCACTTCCAGTGTCTCATGGATTTCCCTTTGTAGGGCGCTAGCCTGGCATGAGCCTTGAAGAGTACATGTCTCTACCTATCTAAATAATGCTTGACTGGTGGGCCATGACCACTTTTGTTTAGAAAGAGCTGTCCCATCTGTCGCCATTAGCCACATGCTGTAATCTCATGGCATGGATTGAAAGACATACCTGAGCATGACTTTCTACTGCCATCTCACAGTTTCAGATCCCAGCTCCACAATTTATTTGCTTAGTGATGTTGGGCAACGTACTTAACCTCAAAGAGCCTGAGTTCAATGAAATATCAAACTCATCGAGTTGTGTGCAAATGAAATAAGATAGTGTTTTGAAAGCACACACTGAGTGCCTGTCACATATCCACATATTTTCTGCTCAGTTAATGTTAGATATTATTATTGCAGTGACTTCAATTTTTAAATCATACATATATTCTACTCAGCAGTGCTATGTTATACATGGAACATCTGTCCTCTCTGTACTGTTGAGCACAGTTGCGTGACACATTCCTGAGTGTATTCAAGAAGGTAGACAGGTACAACATCCAAGGTTGTAATCTGTGCCTTCTGTAGACCTTTGGTTTTGTTGATATTTAGCTATATGTCATCAATCTTCTCCCTCATAAGCCTTTGCCTGGCACCTTTCTGGGAACTATACTTTATGGAAGCAGAACTCAGTGCCAGTTTTGAGCTCTGAATCAATGAAACAATCAGTTTCTTCAAATGTGTCATCTACCCCAAGCACAAGATAGTTTAAAATTACCAACAAGTCGCAGCTGCTGGAGGACTTTCTTCGGAATTTTCACTGGGATACTGACAGCCAGTGAGTTAGAAGGGTTTCTCAAGAGACCAGCAACATTTGGAATAGCCCCAGTTACAGGCACAGAAATATGCATAAAACACCGCCAATTCCACAGGTCTATCTTGTTCCACTGGTGATGGCCTCGGAACCAAAGAGCATTAAATGGGATATGACCAGCCACGTAGTCATGAAGTTACCTTAGATGCTGCACATAGCCTAACTTCTGCCGTGATCTGGCCCTAGTAATGACAGGTGTCAAGTGCTGTAGGTTTCGTGGGCAAACTTTGTAATTCACCACCCCTCGGAAGTGCATTCTTTGTTTTGAAGATGATGCTCCCTTTCACTTCACCTTTCACTTTGGAAAGTGGAAATAAGAAAGAAAATTAGCAAAGCAATCACATAGCTATAGATAGGTCCCACGAAATATCTTACCAATGGTGTCTAGGGAGAGACCGTGGCTGCCT
Source organism: Molossus molossus (assembly GCF_014108415.1). Lineage (NCBI taxonomy): Eukaryota > Metazoa > Chordata > Mammalia > Chiroptera > Molossidae > Molossus > Molossus molossus. The sequence continues at coordinate 216,599,545 of NW_023425344.1, read as the reverse complement.
TAGCTGCCCAGGTCCGTTGCGCAGAGGACAGGGCTGTAATCCCTTGTATATAGACAGCGGTGGCCCTTTGAAAAGTGTCTGCCCTCTGTTGCCCACATCGTCTTCCACTTTGATACCACCATCAGGTTTGGGTACATCACCAAAGACATTCAGCCAGGAACCCCAACAGGTTTGTAGAAAAACATAAGATGTAACTACTCATCAACAACTTTTCTCACTAAGAATGTATGAGAATTTGCTCTGGCGTCGGGGGAGTCTCTGCCCTCCCTCAGATGGTGCCTGATCTCTGTCACCGCCTGGAGTTGCTCTAGAGGCAAAATGCTCTTCATTCACAGGGCACCTGTCTTCTGAGGAGCTAAAGGTGCTCTGTTAAACTGCATTGTGCTCCAGCTCAAGCACCCACGTAGGTTAATAAAAGCCGGTCTGTCTCCCACATTACCTGCAGAGAAACTGAGCCCAAAGTAGCAAAACAAGTAGCACCTAGGAGCAGAACTGAGGCCAAGCTCCCGCGTCCCAATTCTCTTTGCAAGATGCCCAACTTTTCTTGATATTTCTAATCCGTGCTCCCTTTTGATAAGCATTTGTAAAATCATACATACTCCTATGCACCACTGCAGAGAAGTTCCGGCTTCAAATCTGTTCCTCCTCCCCACTAAGCATCACTGATATTTGGAAGACACTTGGATCTCTGCCTACCAAGATTTTCTGTTGCACTTTACATTATATAATTTATATTATGAAAAAGGTTTTTATTCTAAATATAAAGCTATATTACAGTACTCAACACAACACTAGCCAACCCTTGAGCTTTTCATCAATAGCGTCCCACCATCCCACTGAGAATTAGTGTGGTAAATTAGATGGCTCTGTTTTTAGCCTGTTTGTATACATTTAATCATAAAAAATAATAATAATTGTGTCAGACTAAAAAAGGGATGCATTGAAGGAATGCATTGATACTATTTAGACAGACAACTTATTAAAAATAAGATGTGGGGATGGGGAGCTTGACAGGGAATCAGCTTCTCCTAAACTGGAACTTGTACTTCTTCCTCAGTTTTAGTGCTGAATGATTACGGTCAATGTACTTCTTTACTTCCAAAATTATTCTAATTTCAGCCTTTTCTGGGTTTCTAAAGCATACTGCTTTGACAAATGGAGCGATGTGAACTGGCCGTGCCTTAGCTTTAGAGCCAATGTTGGGAAGTCGGTGTTTTGAAGCTGAAGCCAGCTGGCGAGAGTCCTCAGTGGAGAGCCCAGATGTGGAGGCAAGAAGCCCCAGGATCTCCACCAAACCGTTCAACGTTCTCCGCATCTCAGAGCATCTTCTTACTCACATGGAAGTAACATGACATAAAATTGAATGTGGAATAATCATAAACACCTAAAAACTTCCAGCTAAAGTTGGAGAAAACTGAAATTAGGACTTGATTTCCGTTTTAACCTGACTGATCTCAACTTTATCTAAACCTTCTAGACCAAAGCACACCCCTTCTTTATAATGCATGATATGTTCGACTACAGCTGGTATTCCCCTTGATGAGCACGACTACATCCTTTACTATAAATTGGTAGGAATTGTTTTGCACACTCTGACTTAGGATACACCAATGTCTCTGGGATTCAATGCTTGTATTATAATGATACTATTTTATTTATACCATGATAATATTGTCTGGTGAATGCTTTTAAACACATCTGTTCTTCAAAACTACACAATATATATTCTGCACATTATACATTCATGATAAAATCATAATGAAAATGTAAAAACCTCTTTCACTTGGCCATTTTAATTGTGACAGTGGTCTTCATGAAAGGACAGACTCATTCACATAATTAAAGGCACTGAATGATTTTAAATTTCTGGGCATATTACATAAAAATACAATGTATAGAAATTACTAAATCACAAGACTAAGGCACATACATGAACCATACTTGTGGCTGCTTTACTCAAACTTTCCTCAGGTTGACAGCATGACTAGATCTCTATACACATCTCACGGCAAATGACAGTAAATATTTTTGGTCTCCTTGGATTTCTTTCTCACCATAAAATATAGTAACTGTGATGGAGAAAGAAAAAAGGGTGGGCTAATTGAAACAAACATTTATGATGGTTCAAATGGTCATCTTTAATGCTTTAAATTATCAAACCATACATATTTCAATTATCATGGAGACCGGTGTTTTTAAAGCCTCATGATATTCATAAACACTATAATAATATAACTAATATAACATTGCATACCAACTATATTTAAATAAATAAATAAAAACTACATACTACAACCAGAACAGAATAAATTTTCAAATAGGTCTCAGAGCAAAATTGCTCAATTATTTATTTTTACCAAAGGAAGTAAGGAAAGGGAAGAATGCAGCATGGTATATTTTCATGAATTTTCTTGTAATTTGCTAAGCTGGTTACCTACAGGAAGTGTGCGTGGATAGCTAAGTACGTGTGAAAGTTACACAACGCTGGAGGGCTGAACACTCATTAAAAGGCTGGATTCAGTCTTGAAAATTGAGATGCTTAACACTGATGGGTTTGTATCATCATGACCTTAATGCAAATTAAATTTAAAACATCACCACAATCTCTGTTTTTGCAACTTAGAGAGCTCTCTTTATTGCCTTCATTCAGACATGCACCAGTGTGCTGAGCGGGCTTCCGCTTGACATGTTCCCTGAGCCAGGCTACCTAAATTGGCCCACCCTATTCACATGGGTCTAAGGGAGGAAGATCTGCCAGCCCACAAATGTCCTTTCTACAGAAAACCTCTATTGACTTCTACCCAGCAACCATCTATATAAACAACCCCTTATATTGATCTTGTAGGCTATGGTAATGCTACATTAGCATTTATTTCTCTGGATACATATTTAAACAGTAATGTCTTTAAAGCTAATGATTACCTGGTAATGCTGAATCAATCTGAAAAGTGTATTTCTAGGACAGCTTCAGAAAATCTGGTGAGAGTTCCCCTTTGCACAGCAAGCATTTCTCACAGCCTCCGGCTCATGAATGAATGGGTTACCTGGGATTTTGAAACAAGGAGACAAACACAAATAACATGGGATGAGTCAGGACTGCACTGACTTGAACTGGTTACCAAATCAGGAGAAAGCATTTAGTAGGAGGACACTAAGATGTTTGAGGTAGGGTTGACCTGGACTGGAGAGATAAATACATAAGTATTTGAACACGCAAGTAATTTAATCTTCAGATTTAATTTCATGAGGAACATTAACTATCCTAAAGAAATTTGGAAATAACTGAACAACTGACCTCACCAGTTATTTACTGGGAGATTATCAGTGGGTTAATGTTTTTTAAAAATCAGAGTCAGAGATACATAATTTGTTTTTAAATGCCAGGGTTTGTATAATTTCAGAAAATATTTTCTCTAAAGTAACAATCCAGCAGTTAACTCAAAACACACAACTCAGTCATTCTCTGGCGAACACACTATTTCTCACAAGATTTGAAATAGCCAAATGGTACTTTTCCTTAAAGGGCATGTTTAACTGCACCTTTTCTACATGGATGTAGGCTTACAGATCTCATCATCTTCTATATTTAGAGAGATGAGCTTTCCAAAGCAAGATAGGCAGCCAATGAGGAGGATCCCATCAAAAGAGAGGTGAGTTACTATGGTTACTTTTCAGGAGGTTGAGTAACAGTGAAGGGCTGCTCCAGGCAAAATGGACCTTTTCCAGAGCAGCACCTAAAAGGATGTTGCTCTCCATACGTGTTGATTCAATTAGCCGAGACTACAACTGTGTCATTTTGGCCTTAACCGCAGGCTTTCTACGAGTGATTGCTGCTTCCAGCTCTCCTAACGCACACAGGCAGCGAAGTCAAAGGAAAGACAAGAACTGAAAACTTCCGAACACAAACCTAACAGCGTCGGGCTGGGAAATCCTCAAGAACTAATTCCAAGATTTAAAAAAAAAAAAAATCGAGTCAGGTTATTTGGGGCCATCAGCTGACCACTTTTCAATGGCTGGGGGCGGAGTGGGATCTCAAACACGTTCCTACCCTCACCCCCAATACAAGGAGTCTTTCCTGAGTCTCCGGGGAAGGCACCTGGCTGGAGGGGTCCACACCTACCTTGCGAGCTGGGTCCACTCACCAGGAGAAGGGCGCATGCACTTGTTTGGTAAAGGCGCGGGGCTCGGCGCTCCCTGCTTTTGCGGCGCTGTCACTCTTCAGCTGGGCGCTGACAGCGACAGCGGCGGTGGCGGCAGCGCAGCAGCGGCGGCAGCGGCGGCAGCAGCAACTGCAGCTCGGCCGGCAGCCCTGGCTCCTGCAGGTCGGTGCCTCCAGTCTCTGAAGCGCTTCTCTCTGGTTCGGAACGCGAGGCGGGCGCGCAGCTGTGCTCTGCTCGCATTGGACCAGAGGGAGCAGATGTTACCCGGTTGCTAGGAGCGTTGCTAGGAAGCGATGACGCCCCTCCAACAGCTCTGGAGCAACTTTCCTGTAGGTCGGGTGCACTGGCGGAGGCTGCTAGGAGCAAGGTTTGAGAGCAAGGACGAGGAAGGGCAGCTAACAAAGAGTCCCAAACAGGGAAGGTCCTGCTTGCGCCTTCGCTGGGGCCAGGAGGGCGATCAGGGGTGAGGGGTGAGGGGCAGGGGGAAGGGGGAGGTGAGCGCTGCAGCTACCGGTGCCAGGTTTCTTCTGGTTAGGCTCCTGCAGGGCTGGGCAGATGATGGGAAGATGAGGGCCGTGCCTGTGCCTCCCAGGGCATGGTCATTCTCTGAAGACCCCAGCTGGATGTTCCCGTGGGGGGGGGGGGGGGCGCGGTTGGGGATCAGAATGGGGCAGCATTTCGGCGGCTGAGGAAGCAGCAGGACTTGGTCAGTGCTTTTTAGACACTGAGACTTCCACTGGGATGCGCCTTTGCCTTGGGGCAGTTCCCTAACAAGGTCTGAGGCAGAGGAGTGTGCGTGTGGCCTGGGGTGAGGCACGTGGGGTGAAAAGCCTAAGAGCTGCTTCTGTGGTCCGGGACTCTCCTCCCCAGATCGTTCTTGTTTGTGTCTGAGGGTTTCAGCAGTTGTTCAATTTTAAAGCGCAAAATATTAACCAATCCATGAAAATCAGACCAGAGCCTAATTCCTTTTAATACTAGCTTTGGCTGATTACTGGCATGCTACCAAGGATTTCAGAAAAATGTCCTCCTTGGTCTATAAAACTTCCTTTATACTGTTAGAACGTCTTCGTTTTTATCCAATGGCTAATTAAAACTCAGGCCAATATGCAAAACTTCTTTAAAGTAAAAATACAAAAAACAAAAGGTACTTTTCACAAAGAAGACTGGAGAAGTTATGCATGTTTCAGTCATTTACACTTTAGTATAAATTCACTCAAAAGATTATATCATCTCTGATATCTCATTCAAGTTATAATTTTATTTTTTATCATTGCCTTTTGTTGTTTGTTGCTCAATGGGGTTGTAATGCCTATGTGGAGAGGATAATGAGAACATCAAAGTGAGCAAATGTGGGTAGCCAATGAGCCAAATTAAAGGCAAAAAAATTATAAAACTAGTAGAAAAAAAATGTTGCCCAAAGCTATCCTTAGAGGGGGAAATCTCATTGAAGAAGGAGATACACCGCTCCCCTGGTTCTCTGGAAGGTCAAGCCACGGCCTGGAAGGAAGAGAGTACCACTGGGAATCAATTAAAATGAAAAGCTGCTGTCTGTGGAGCCCGAGCTGGGCTGCTGTGCAGTATCAGGTTGACTCCTGCAATGACAGACATTCTGCAGAAGGGAAAGGGCTACACAGTGACCCTGCTCCTCTCAGAGGCCCCTGCTCCCTCCGGCACCCGGTACCAGCTTAACACTTTCAACAAACCTCAGAGTTAACAGTTTATTAGCCTGAAGGTTTGCCCCTTTGCTCTTCCAGGTCTAGTCACTCAGAACGTTTTCAGTTTCTTTGAATGGGGGAGGTGCTCCTTTGTCTCAGGTATTTTGTACATGCTGTTTCTTCTTCCTTAAAATGCCTCCCTTTACCTGGCTTACTCCTACTCAGGCTTCAAGTCTCTGCTTAAATACCACTTCCTTATAGTGGCTTTCTTTCCCTTACATGCCTCCCACAGACTGGAATAGTCTCCTAATTACATTCCCAAATCATCCTACTGATCCCATTTCACAGTAGTCACCTCACCAGGTTTTAAGCTAGTTCCATCTTTTTTTTTTTTCTTTTTAATAATATTTTTTATTTATTAATTTTAGAGAGAAAGGAAGAGAGAGGAAGAGAGAGATAGAAATATTGATGAGAGAAGAGAAAACATCAACTGGTTACCTCCTGCATGCCCCACACTTGGGATCGGGCCCACAGCCCGGGCATGTGCCCTGACCAGGAATCGAACTGGCGACCTCTTGGTGCATGGGTCAATGCTCAACCACTGAGCCACACCAGCCAGGCTAATTCCATCTTTTTAACACTGTCCCCAGCACCTAACTCTCAGTGCCTGGTACATCAAAGGTGATCAAGAGCTCATGTGAATGGATGGAGCCACTCTGCCTGGCCCCACTTCCCTGTGTACACCTTAGCTGTGTCCTATCAGTTAGTGAACTTACACAAGCCACGAGGGCAGTAACCAGTTCCTGTCCTTTTAGTTAATCAAGTAGAAGGAAAAAAGCCTATTATACTGAAAATTGTTTTCTGCCCTTCATGAGACACTTTGTAGATATAGCAATGTGTTTTCCTTCTCAAAGCATCTTATCAAGGTTGCTACCTGGATTTTAATGGCATTAGGAAATCACCTAAAAGTCCTTTCTATATCTTCCTAATTTTTTTATTTGTCCTCCAAAGTAGGCGTGAGTCCTCTGAGCTGAATTGCTTCATCGTTCCTCAAAGTACTCCTCTACCTCAGGTGAAAAGCAGCCTCTATCATCACACGTTGTATCTGTATAGAGAAAAAAGTATCTATTGGGTGAGTGGCCAGTGAGCTTGACCAATATGGGCAGCACTTCTAGTCTACTCTATCAGAATAGACCTGGATAGATTCTTTTCTGTTGTCGATGTAACTCACCAAATAATTGCCAAATCCCCTCTTCATCTGGGACCACCTCAAGAAAACAGATATTGGAAGACATGAAGTGAAAGGTCAAGGTAATCTCAAGATCGTGGAATTGTCTGGTGGCAAAGCCAGAAATAGAACACAGGTATAAGAGTTTAATCTTTACTGGACTATTTGTATTTGCAGATTTATTTTTTAAATTCTTCAATTCTCTGGGCAAGTGATTAGAGCAAACCTTTTACTAAACAATTTTGGATTTTAAAATTAAATTTTAAAATGCCATACAATCCACCTTAGAGTTCATCTAAATTCTAATCTTCTCTCCACTGAATTTTGTCCCTCCTCAAGACAACCACAGATGTGATGCTAATCCTGTCTCTTGCTTCTTATCTGTTTGCTGAAAAGAATAAGATGTTTTATTATGTAGTAGAATGAACATTAAAATTCATCAGAGCTCCGAGTTGTCAGCCAATCTTCCTCTTGAGTCGTCTTTGAATGTCGCTGGAGAAACCCTAGGGAAACTGTAAAGAGACTAAACTTTACAAGACATAAAATGTGGTTTGATTCTCCAATAAAATGTTACTCAGGATGGTTACATTTTTTATTTTTAATTACTACAAAAGACTTCGAGAACCAGAGTCATTGATGGCTGTGTCCATTCTTTTAACATTTAAGGATGGGTAAGTCTTTGTTGAAGGAATGTCAGAAAGTAGCAATTATCTGTCAAGATTTAGTTTCTGCTGATGATATACTCTACAATACATATACTGAAAAAAATGTTTTCCTCTGCAATATTTTGCTTTTCCTCAGATTATATTTTATTATTTGCTTTGCTGTTTTCAATAAGCACGTATTTACTAGTGTGCATGCACATGTAGAAGTGTTCATCCTTGCTCAGGTTATCAGTGCAGAAATGTGAAGTCAGTCTTTATTTGCAAGAGCACCCATCCTGCCAACAGTATTGAAATGCTCCATGATGCCCAAGGTGGACAAGTAGAATCCCAATCAGCCCATAATGTTCTAGTGCCCCCATGGGTTAGAAAGAACTTCAACAACAGTGAGCCTGCAGCCAGCAAGCTTTCTTTAGATAATCACCACTACCACAGCATTTGAAATATATTTTTAAAAAAGACAAATGTGCATGGTACTATCCAGAAGAGCCTCACCAAACTGATTCATTTCCCTGTGTATACAAAGTACAGTTCCCATGGGATTAGTTCGGGCAGCTGTGGAGATGACCACCTTTAAGCCTGGCCCCTTAAATGTGCATTTGCTTCTAAGACCTTTCTTACCTCCTCCATGTGCAGGGCAAAAGGATCCCTTCAGGACTCTGAGATGGCCCTCAATCCCTGAGATGCTGCTAAGAAAGAAAAGTGTGTGGACAAAAACAGATCAGTGAGAAATAAACTTTTCTGATGGTAACTCTCTGGTATTTAGGGTGGCTTATTAGAACATTAAGTACCTCAGCCAATACCGTGTGCAAAAATGGGAAAGACAGATTTTCCCTGAAAAATCTATAATTTTTTTTTTTTTCTGTTTTCTTTTTTGCTTGTTTGTTTTGAGGACATGCGCCGTGTTTTCACTGCTGAGGTGTCTGGTCATAACAGCCCTGTCTACTCCGCTCTACTCTGCTGCCTTGGAGCCTCACGGACTTACTGGAGCTGGGAGCACACAGAGGAGAGAACATCAGAAAAGAGCCTCTGTGATGTGCAATCGCCTTCACTTTTATACAGGAATACCCCAGTTTTGCCCTCTCAGAATCCTCTTCAGACGCAACTTAGTTATTCCAGATGATCTTTACACTTATATAGCTCCTCACTTATCCAATAGTCTTGATTTAAATTCAATACTTTCAAGTAGCATGTGAGTTGATAGACATCGATGTTTATACATGTTCAACGTACAAGCCTGCAGCACCCTAAAACCAAAATAAATTATAGGGATCATAAATGTAATGCTTATAGTTCTAATATATATGTCTGCAGTTGGTATGGTTTTTGTATATACTAAAATAAGCAATATCATTCAGGCTCATAAAATTTTCATGTTGATACTGCAAAACTGTATCTTTTTTAACATAAAAAATTTCACACATATACATATAAGCCATCTGCTTAAACTTTATTGACAAAACCAGTAGCAGCAGTTTTACAAAACTGGAATGGTTTTCACTTCTGAACTGTCACGAGTTCAGTTGCAGCAGACACTTTATACAAACTGGGGTTAATGCTTCTTCTGTGTTTCTGTTTTAAACAAAAAGCAATTAGAGTTTATCCTCATGCATTTAAATATCTAATACAGAAATAGTTTTGAGGCTGCATAAAATATGCTTCCAAAATCACTGTGAGACTGAACATCTGCCTTAAGCATTCTTTGTACAAGAAAAACAGTATAATTCTTCTCATCGTGAACTTATTCTTTATCACAGGTAAACAATTTTATATTTTCTAACCTATCTTCCAAGGGTGATCCTAAAACAATAGTATCACCATGAAGTATGTCACTGATTTGCCCAATTAAAATACGGGACCTAACAGTGCAACAGTAATACGTGAAAACGATTATTATGAAATCTTGAACATTACAAAAGGTTAAAAGGTACTCTAGTGTTTAAGTGTAACAATTAAAAATTGTTTCAAATTTTTTTCCGACACACTAATCATTCACCAACAGAAGTAATTGTTGAAATTGGGGGGATCATCACATTCTAGAGCCATTAGTTCAGGTAACAGCTGGAGACACCACAGGTTACTGAGTCGCACTGTGAGAAACAGACACCAACGTGGGACGTTCTGAAGATGTTCAGATGTTTCTGAAATTAGAGTTCAACCCTTTGGAGGAGAAGATAGATATATATTTCCTTCCTTCCTTCCTTCCTTCCTTCCTTCCTTCCTTCCTTCCTTCCTTCCTTCCTTCCTTCCTTCCTTGAAAGTATGGACGCCCAGGGATCCTCTGCTGGAGAACTTCAGGAGAGGAACTACGCCAGCAGCCAGATCTGAAAACGCCCGTGACACCGCGGGGGAAGTCCGTCCGGGGCAGCTCCTGCCTTAGAGCAAAGTCTGGCCTTGAACAATTAATTTGACCAGAAATGCCACCCAGTGACTTGGTAATCTAAAGGGAGAGCAGGTTTTATACTAAACCATGCTATGCTAAACTGTCCTTATAGGTGAAATCCATAGAACTATTGACCACCAAACACTCAGGACAGGCTAGGACCCAGAAATAACAAATTCGAATACACCTGGAATAGAAAAGGTGCAGGTTTACAACATTAGGAAATCTTCAGCACCCAGCTGTGAGGAGAACAGAACTGCAGAGCACACTCCCTGCTAAGAGCAGTGTGCTTGCTCCACGCAGGGTGAAATCTCCCGAAGATAGCTACATATGTTCAAAATGAATGAATCATTCGCATTTACATTTTTAATGCAAGTTCTCCAAGGACACCCATCAAAAGTTAAGATATAACGGAAAACCAATAAAATATTTTAAAACAACAGAGTTGCACACAGTACGCATATGGAGAAACATAGATGTGTGAATGTGAACAACTGTTTTGGATGCCATATGAAGACCAAAAAAAAAAAAAAATTGAGAAAGTCAGATTTATCTTGCACTAGGGACACAAAATATTGTTATGAAATCTTCAATGTATTTTGAAAATATTTTTTTAATTTTTACTTTTTTAATTGGAGACAATAGATGGTATTTGGGAAGAAAGGATTATGTGGGTGAGGGAAGTCACTTGGAGCAGAGATGGAGAAGTCTGGTTTTTCAAAACAAAAATAAGAACATAGATTGGAGGAACTTTTTTGGTGGGGGAAGCATCTTTCCAAATGCTGTATCTAAATCCCATTTCATGAAAAAATTGCTCTTTAATTGAATACTTTCCCTGTACTCAAATTAAATTGTTAGGAGGAGAAGGAGGAGGAAGGTCTGTTTTCCACTCAAAGATTGGAAAACCTGCTGAAAAGATGGATTTGCAGTTTGTTCTGTGGTCAGGGTGTCTGAACAAAAGAATTAGAACCTAATACTTTATCTTCTCAGACTCAGAATGGCTGAGACAATTACTAACATTCAGTCAAATTACTAACATTCTGTGAATATAGCTCAGTGATTGGCAGAGATATAACAGTGCCAATTACTTTGATATAGCAACATAAAGAGATTATTTGACCTTAAAATAAAAATAATAAAATGCCTTCCAGTCTTCAAACACTCTTAATTCTAAAATGCATTTTCCCATCGATTACCCTGTCATGCTACGTGGTGGGACTCAGAATGCTTTAGTATATTAAGGAAGGAATGAAGGAATCGTCCTCTTACAACAATCTGGAGAAAATAAATAAAATAAATATCACTATTTCAGATGCCAATATGAAGGCTTGGAGAACTTGTGAGTTCGCATTCATTGGAGAGCTCATTAGGGACAATTTGGTACTGGAACAAAGGCCTCATTAATTTTAATCTGACCCGATCTTCTTTCCACAACCGCACCTTCATCTCTGCAGTAATGTCAGCTTCCACAAGTGGCTGCAACTGCAAAGTCAAGGGCAGTCAGCACACAAATAATGTCGAAATGTTCACCCGCTATCGATCATCTGTCGAGCCTCCCCACTCATTCAGTGTGATCACCGCAGCACGCGCCCACAGCTCGCTGGGCTGTGCGGTATCACGGGCCATCCTCCGCTCAGAATTCGGAGCTGCTGGAGGAGCCAGCTGGTTACACACCACTTCTACTTCGTTTGTACAATCGACGACGACGGGGCACAATCAGAACTTCCTCTCTCTCAGCAGCAGTGGTCAAATCACATAAACTAGTAACAGAAGCTGGTTTTCTATCGTGAATCAGTGATAACATATTTAGCACGTCTATCGATGTATATATTTTAAATTACTGCTCAACGACAGAAAACACACCAGAGTCACTGAATGTGGGGATCACATCCTCATAGCCTTCAGAACGTTTCTCTGTTTCGATTCCAGTGGAGGGGGGAAGGCTTAGATAGGTTAAAATAAATTATGAGATTGTGATCTTTTTGATGAATCTTCTCCTCAGAAGTAAAACAAGCCCAGTATCAGGTGAAATAGACTCCAGGTTGGAATTTCTACATTTTATTTGATGAATCATGTGAATTAATCCAACAATTTTTCTTGAGAACATGCACATTAACAAAACGTGCCATAGCAATGGGAACTACAAATAAAGGGTTTTTAAAATGGTAAATAAACAACCTGATACATGCAGACAATGAGATATTATTATTCAGCGCTAAAAAGAAATGAGCTATCAAACCATGAAAAGACATGGGGGAACGTAAATGCTTATTAGTAAGTGAAAGAAGCCAGTCTGAAAAGACTCCACACTATATGGTTCTAACCATATGACATTCTGAAAAAGGCAACCCCCTGGAAATGGGGAAAAGATCAGAAAAGTGGTTACCAAGGGTTGAGGGGAGGGATGAATAGGCAGAGCACACAGGATTTTTAGGGTAGTGAAATACCAAGAGCGAGACCAGATCTAAACTATGGACTTTGGTGGTGATGACGTGTCAGCATAGGTTCACAGAGAGTCACAAATGCACCACCCTGGTGTGGGATGTTGGTAGAGAAGGAAGTTGTATGAGTGTCGGGGTAGGAGCTATATGGAAACTCTCTGTACTTTCCACTCAGTTTTGTTGTGAACCTGACATTGCTCAAAGAATTAAAGCTATTAAAAATTTAAAAAGCAAAGAGATCACAAAAACCATCCTGCTTTTTCCTGAGAATATAGGTCAAATCGTATTCCAACAAATATTACACAAATTTCTCAGCCACAGCCCAGTGTACAAATACTAACTTATTTATAAACTTAAAATCTGCAATAAAATTAAATTTTAAAATTCTGGAATAGACTGTATGTCATAGTCAAATTTAACTTGTAGCTACATTTGTATGGTGGCATAACAAAAGACTGCATTGTTATTTGGTGTTGTTAAGATGATTATGGGTCACAGGAAAATGTGGCGAAACAATCAACTTTGGTCAAGGTGCCAACTATGAAGAACTTGACAAAGAAACTCTTATGAGCAGCATGTGGACCTAGAATGTGAATATATGATACAGAATAACATACATGGAAATATTTTTTTAGTATACATGTTCCTTACCAATAAGTTTTTAATTGGAAGCCTTCTGATATCTTTCCCCAAACATCAGGTCTTCATCAAATAAGAGATACAAAATTTTTATTATGGCCTGTTCACTGGGCAACACTGAAAAATTGTCTTCAGTAAGAATTTTTAGGACATTAAAGATTCTGATTTAACTCACATAGACTGAGACATGTTTAGTAGATACTTGAGTAACTTTTTATGGTATCACAAAATTATAAGCAATAAATCCATTGGCAAAACTCCTATTTTTATCTCCTATTATAAAATTGAAACCATTAAGAGTCAGATTCAGACAGGTTTAAAACTGTGTGAGACTGGAAAACAATTACTGGCAGCCAATCTGGCAAGGTAGGGACTTTCCAGTGTTGACCTTTACCCGTGTCATAGGGATATCCCAACTGTGGTTAGTGTATAACATCTGAGACAATTCCATCAGAAGACACAGAGAAGTGAGCAGAACTCTCTGTTCACACCATCACCCCTTCATCTGCCAGCTACTGTCTCTCACTCTTTCAAAAAGTGACAGGTAGCAATGCCTTTCAACTATTAAAACACAGAGCTTAAAGAACTGTGTCATCTTTGTTTGTACAGACCTAGCATCCCAGGGTCTAACTTACTGCCTTGCAATGGTGATTTAATATTCAGTTATAAAAATAAAAGATGCTAAACATCCAACTTCCATTTCATGCCATAACTCATTTCATTACTAGAGTGAAATGCTACTGCTCCCTTCAGATGCAAAGCGTATTCCTTTCTTTTGAAGGGAAGCATAGACTGCCACCAAAGTATATTCCTTAACTAGAGGCAGAGAAGTAACTTTCCTTAAGTCCTTTTCCTTTAATGGGGCAGGAGGTGGGGGGAGGAGGAGAAACCATCACGGAAGTACATTAAAGCCAAAAATTAAAGGATAATAAAAGATCTTATCATTTACCTAGAGTTTTTATCAGGATCCAGTTTTTCTAAAAAAAGAATATTCAGAAACAAAAATGATGGTTGAGCTCAAACTATTTTAACCGTCTGTGATTCCCCAGCCCCTAGCCCAGAGACAGGCATAATATGCTTAATAAATATCCTTTGAATGAACGTGTTTTATATAAACTTTAAAAAATGGCAAGTAGATACTTTTAAGGGGGAAGTGAAGTAAACAAAAATGCATAAATACGGTGACACTAATGGGAAGGCCGGCCCCTCGCATCCTCAAAGTGGAATTGGTAACGTGGACGTGAAGCAAAAGCCACCATGGACACCTCGAGGGGGCGTCAGCGAGCGACCGCGAGCAGGGGGCAGCGTTCAGCGGTGGTTTTTCCAGGAGGTCCACAGGCCTCCGTGACCGCCTCTGCATGTTCTGTGAACCTCGAGCTGTTTCACTGGTTCCACAGTAGCCACACATATAGGTGACTCTTGTCTGTGTGTCTAGGATGTTGCTTTGTGACCCAAGGGAAGCACAAACAGGCAAAGCTCGGTGAGAGGGAACTCAGTCTGCAGACATCCCCAGTCACCGAACCAAAGCCCGGCAGCAACTCCCCAGAGAAGGTCTTGTTTGATGCAGAGAAAAATCAATGTGGAAACTGTCCAGAGGGGAAGAGGACAGGCCTAGTATTGTTCTTGTGGATTCTGTTTGGAGGTTACATATGAAACGTGAGATTCAGAAGGAACTTTATGAAGGCTCTCTTCCTGCATGCCCTCCCGTTCTCCAATAGACAGAACCCACAGCTGTTTCCATTTTAAAGGCCTTCCGAAGGGGATGATTCTGGGATCTCCCTTAATGATTCCTCCTCCAACATGACCAACGCTTGCTTCAAGTCCCAAGCTTCCTAGATGTTTTTCTCTAGTGAATTAAGTCAATATATTTTACCTCTTTCTAATAACCCATAACAAGGAAGTCTACTTTTTATGGCACAATTGGACTAATTGAACAACTGTATGTTGGTGAGCACGGCTGGTGTTGTTATGACAACTAACGCTTCCATGTGTTGTCACAGCCCCAAAAAGACGTTAAGTTTTATGCTATCCCAAAGAGGTGTATTTTTTATTAATTATTTTTGTTACAGATGTTTCTCCTTCCCCCCCGCCACTGATTCCCCTCTCTCCCTCCCTCCCCTCCCTGTCCCCAGCTTTGTTGTCCATGTCCATTGTTCATGCACACATGCATATAAGTTCTGTGATTCATCTCTCTCCCACCACCCCCTCTTCTGGGGATTGTCAGTCTGTACCCCACTTCCACGTTTCTGGTGCTAGACACAAGGAAATCCAATGAACACATTTTTAATGAATTCAAAACAGCCTTCATATAATTCTCCTTATATCTTAAGCTCTCTTGACCTTGAGTCAGGTGAAATCTCTGACTGTCCTTGTGGTCAAGCAGAGAAGGAGTGCATTGTCCTCTCGGTAAGAACTCCTTACATCCTGGACACTGTCACTAGAAATCACTCACAGCCTTCTCAACTCCCCACCAACTGCTTTGACTTCCCTACTGAAGGCCCTCGGCCAAGGGGTTCTCCTCCACTTTCTTCATATTTCTCCTGAATTGGGAAGTCCAGAACTTGAATCAGCACATTGGCAATTTGGCAATATCGGGAATATAGCCTTACACTTCCCCGTCCCAGAACCATGCTTAGTTTAAAAACACAGATAGTCCATAACTGGCTCATGGCACCTGTTACACTAAACTTGAGGAGGTCAGTTACGGACCGCTCTTCAGATCAAATGTCCACAGAGCATGTTCTAAATCCTCGGGAAACTTGCCTCTTTACCCAAGGTTTGAGCACTTAAGAACAACTGAACATACTTCGTTATATCAACAAGTCAATCTTAAAACTTTCCATTAGTATCCTCTGATGAAATTCATTTCATTAAGATCTCTTAAAGGAAACAGTAATAAATAATTGGTCCGGAATGGAATTTTCTAGTCCAACTAGTTTTATATGTTTTGATAGTTGCATGATTAGATCATTTAACATTTTGCCTATAAGGATATCATTTTAGATATATAATATTGTCCAAAAAAGTGTTGTCTGTTTTAAGCAAGGTATCAATATAGTACCACACCATTTATCTTAGTTTTCAGATCACCAACTCTTTTGATGGTGACAAGGTGCTCTGTCCAGGTACCAATCATGGAGAAGAGCTAGGGATGAGGAGAGACCTTAGTGTGATTTATTACAACATGCATATAAGCACTAAAATTTTGTGTCTCCTTGAAACCTCGGGGGGGGGGGGCAAAAAATACCCCAAAACAAAGATTTGGTTGTTATACCTCAAAGGGGATTTATTAAGACTCAGTAGCCTCCATATACAGACTTATCTCTTCTTAGGTTGCCCCAGTGAAACTTCCTCTCTTTACAAATTCAGACAAGCTCCATGAACCTATCCTTTTTTAAAGTATCTGAGAAATTTTATCTTTCCTCTAGTGTCACTATTGCTTTCACTAAACACAGAAACAAATCTTAAATACCTTTTTTTAAAAGCATGATTGTCAGGGGGAAGCACGGAATGCTTACTATATGTGGATATTTCTCTAATGTCTTTTAAAAACTTTATGAGGTAGATATTATTTCTATTCCAGTTGATGAAACTGTGATATAGGCTGGATAAGTCATTTTCTTAAGGCTGCACAGTTAGCAGAGCTACCCCCATACCCAGGCTAAGCCCACAGCCTGTGCCAACCTCCCTGAGTTCTCAGGCTAGCCTCATCTCCCTCATCTTTAAGTAATTTTCATAATTCCATGAGGTATGATAAAATGACAGCTAGTTCTCTCTGAAATGTCTTTTAGATTATTAGTTTACTCTTCTTGGGTATATGCTGGTAGATGCTAAAGTTAGCCAACTTATTTATTTATTCTTTAATTCTTCTATACACATGCTATATGATTGCTTGTTTTTTTCATAGTTTTCACAGCTTTTCCCTTTGGAATAAAAGATTGACTTTTTTAAGGAATGTATGTTCTTTAGCCACAGTGTCCTTAAAGTAAGAGGAGATGATGCCACATGAGTTTATAGTGATTTCTTTATCATTAATGAATACGCCTTCATTGGGTTTTATGGCATCTACAAATAATCCTTTCCTGCTTGGTTATCTGATCTTAATGTACTGAGTTCTCCGCTGCAAAAGGATAGCCAGGCTTTGGGGAAACTCGATTCAAAGTCCACAGTGAACCACCAATTTAATCAATTCATTGGCTATCAGAGAAGCCTTTTCATATAACCTGATAGCAATTTCAACTTAAATAACGCATTACTTAAAAAGAAAAGAGTTTTGATTCTCAGATCTAGTGCAGCCAGGATGTAAAGCATGGTTATTGACCGAGAGGGGTCAACAGTTTTTAAAATACTGTGCAAGCCTGCCTCTAGCACCTAGCACGACGGCGGATCTCAACGTCTGGGGTCAATTACTGCCTTTGAAGGAGGAGCAGAGAGAAAAATGTCAATGCAGTACCATACTCTCTTTCCCCCTTGAAATCATGGTGAGGGTTCTTTCTTAAACTCCGTGTGGGTAGAATGCTGCGTGTAATGCAACTAACGGCATTACAAGTATTTCTGGTAGGGAGGCGAGACCTCCCCTCACAGTTATGCAACATCAGCAAAAACAAGATCCCAAACAACTGCGCATCACGCAGGGACCCAGTGGAGGAGGGAGAAGTGCGAGAGCAGGTGTTCAGCTGCCTGGTGAATGGCCCATTTACAAATCTGACAGCAGTCAGAAGGGTGGCGGGGAGCACGGGAGCCGCCCCCGGGCCGGGTAAAACCAGCGCTTCACGATCCAGTATGAACGCACGCCCTGCGAGAAGGCACACTAGAAAGCTGATTTCCACAAACCCAGTGCCTCCATTTCTCTCCACAATCTTCCTTAAAAAGCACCTCTTTGGGAAAAAAACATAGCGAGAACTACTCATGCAACAATATTGATGCTTCCTCAATTTCAAATGTCCCTATGAGAGATTAATTATGAGCTAGATAAAATACATGCAAGTGGCTTTTGCACTTCAGAACCAACTAATTATCTTTCATAACTCTTTTGCAAAGCAAATGTAGATGTAAAAGCTCGAGTGAAAACATGTTAAATGCATCATGTCTAGACTGCCAAGAAAATAAGGGAGTGTAAGTGCACAAAATCGAAAGATCTTACTAAACCAGCATTTCAAATCAATGTAAAAAAAAAAAAAATCCAGCCTCGAATTTTAATGTATCTTGTCACTAGCATTTTATATTTATACGTCAGCTTTGCGGTGGATGTGGCTGTATATTCACGATGTACATACATCCCACATGATGAGTAGCACCAATAGTGTAAAGTTATAAAAATAAAAAGTGCTTTTCAGGCATCCCTTCCCTTAAACGGCTGCACATTTCTGGAACTGTATGTCATAAGCAGACTACTGGAAAAGAGATCAAACACACAAAGATATCTTGACGATACCAGCAGAAAACCTTAAAAATGGGAGGGTCAGGGCAGCAGAGAAGGGATAGAGGTGATTACTGGGCACCATGCGGTAAGAGATGCAGCAAAACACGGGGCAGGGAACTATGAGGGGGGAGGACATCCAGGACTATCTGTACAATATATGCAGATTTTTTTCAAATGTAAATTTTAAAGTGAATACTGCTTTTATGTGGGTACATAAAGAAGGCATAACAGGGCTGCTCTACTTCCCTTTAAACACAAGCACATAAAGAGAGTAAGGGATGTGAAAAGCCAATTCTTTGTGCCGCTACTTAATCAATTGCACTCAGTTCTACTGGATGACACAGCCACACTGCAAAGACCACTCAGCAGTTAATGGATATGATGCTGGCAAAGCACTTTGAGGTCTTCCAGAGGAAGACGGGGTACAAACCCAGAGGAGCACGGTTTTATTACTTATTAACTGAGCGGCATTGTATGCGAAACTCCCATGACCTGAAAAGAAATTAAGATATTAATTTATTTTGCTTATTCTGATCATTCCCTATGAAAGTACATCTTTCCAAAGTTGGAATCTGAAATCATGGCAGGGTTATCCTGTGCCTTCATCTGGGCTTGTCAGGATAACCATGACAGGCTGTACGGAATAAATATGTTCTTCAAGGGTTACAGCCTACGTTTACAATCTGTCAAAATGCAGAGCTGAGGAGGAGTTGTGTGTTTTTAAGTGTATACATCCATCACTAGCTATCACTCTTCCCACAGACAGCAAAAAGTCAACAATGAAACATAAAAGCTAAAAATAAGTGCCTGAGCAAGTGCTTAGAAGAGCTGCCCATGGGCACAGTGTTACATGTACACACATCCCTTACCTTTTCTTATGACTGCCAATTTAAAGTAATTGAAATTTAGGACTCAGCTCTAAGAAAAACTAAATAAACATGCACTGCACAAATGTATCAAAGTCGGCCGGAAGTAAAATGTCACGCTCATAACCGTGCAGCATCCCTGTTCCCTGCGGCTCATGCCCAGATGCAGGCAGTGACTCATATATGTTGCTGCGGATGCCGTGAAAAATGACAATTATAGGCATATCAAATGCTCCAAGAAAAATTAAGTGTTATTCCTTACAAGCTGAATCTATTTCTCACTCGCAGGTATTTAAACATGTCCATTTGTAAGAGTCTATCAAATCAAACATTATTCAAGAACCATTGTTTACAATTTGCGACGTTCTAATGATGGAAAATATTGCGTAAAAAGTATGGTTTACATGCAGGCATACATTCAAAATATATGTCTGTGTATATAACTGCATATAGAAAAAGGATAATGTAAGAGGAAAACACTAGATTCAGAAAAATCAATAAACCCACGACTTAAATAGGTTTTTTTGGATTTTCTTCATATTCTGTAAGAATTTATTAGGTGAGAAAAAGAGCATAAAACCTTGCAAGTTACAAGCTTGAAATCTTATATATTCAAGGAGATAGATTGTCTTAACAGTGGTTTTTGAACTATTCCTTAACTTCAAAATGATTTCTCTAGCCAAACCTCATAGGAAACCACAATATATGAGATAAAAAGAGGTATTTAATTAATACAAATTTGTTTTACAAGTGCAAGTCCATGACATTTATTTGTTAGGTAAATAAATGAGGGGATTTCTTGATAGAGAGAAAAAGGTGGAATAAGGGACTATGGGTGACAGTTACATTCTTCTTTGAGCCTCCGTGTCTGACTCACTTCTGTATTTTAGAGGTTTTTTTGCACCATATTAAGAAAATTCTGATTCATATGCATAAGCGGTTACAAATAGTAACATGTAACAGCTCCCTTGCAATCTGAGGTTACTCTTCAAGCAAACAGAAAAGAGACAGGAGAAGGAAGCTTCATTCCATAGCCTGAACCAAAACTCAATAACCTATTAACACAAATTAACTCATCATCAGTGCTTGCCACTAGAGTAACATTTTCCACATAGATGACTGTATACATAGAATTTTCAAAAAATCACAATACTTAAATCCAAATCAAACCTCAGAGAAACCAAAGATCCCCATCCCCCACCCCACCCAGCACATACAGAATGTTCTAGGGTTAACAGGATCCAATCCCTATTTGAAAGCCTGTCTTTAAACAGCCTACCAGCACACACTGAGTTGGTGTTAGTAGTCAACAACTAGGGTCACCAGGGCAGATGTGGCACATAGACACATGTTGGCCAGCCTAGGACTCAAGCAAGGTGTGCCATCTGCAGACCTGCTGGCCTTTGGTCTCCTTCATCTCCTCCCAGTGGTCTAGCTCCTCCTCGCCACTACTGTTTTGGCCCAGAGCAATCCAACCAATCATCTCTTTAGGCTTCATAGTACGCCTGTTGTAAATGGAAATCATCAACGTGACATCGGAGAGCTGAAAGAGAGCCACCTGGAAAACAAAGGTCTCCTTATAGACAGGATTGGGCTGACCACGTCGAATGGATGTCTTGCAGCGGGACATCTCTTGACCCACAGAATTGAGGAGAAAGAGCTTTCCATATGTATCTAAGAGAAAAAAATGGAAATAAGAAAACATCAGTACTCCCTGTTTTGCTGGTCTAGGTGTAATATTTACATGGGCAGCAAATTTTCCTTAACATACTGATCAGCATTCCTAGGCCTGGTACTTGCTGCAGGACTAACACATCTTACATGAATGATTAAGGAAAGTGATTATGACCTTGAACGCATAATGCTTCATGCAGCCCACTCTCGGCACCTTGCTGATGTTCACTAGCAGCTCTACACGGACAGGAGTGAATTTGTGCAAAGGCACATGTACAGTGCTGTTTGAGGACATGTCCAGTTTTTCATTCACATTTTATATATATATGTGTGTGTGTGTTTTGTTTCATAGTTAAAAATACTGTTTTATGCCTGAGTTAAAGAGTCTCTTCTTTTCTCACTGTGTACATATTCTTTGGATCATCTCACCTACTCAATGACAACTAGCAAATCTGCATCTCTAGCTTAGACTTCTCTCCCAAGCTCAAGGTCCAGCCAAATCCCTCATTTCTCTTCAGGGACATCCCACACACATCTCACACTCATGATCTCAACTCCTAAAAATGGACTGCTCTAGTGCTCCCTGTCTTTTGAATGGTAGCATCATCGCCTCAGTGATCCAAACCAGAAATAGGAATATATATATATATACATATATATATATATATATACACATATATATATGTATATATATATATATATTTTATTTTAGAGAGAGAAGAACTGAGAGAGAGGGAGATAGAAACATTGATGAGAGAGAACACCAACTGGCCACCTCCTGCATGCCCCCCACTGGAGATCGGGCCCACAACCCGGGCATGTGTCCTGATCGGGAATCAAACCAGCGACCTCCAGGGACATGAGTCAATGCTCCACCACTGAGCCACACTGACCAGACAGGACTACATTTTTTTACAAGACTGGCTTCCTCACCCTGTTGCAGCCAATGAGTCACCAAATATTATCAACTCTACCTCCTAAATAGCAGCCAATCCACCCACCTTGTTCCACCCTCAATGCCACTGAACTGTTGGGGTTCACCATAAGCTCAGATTGCCAGCGTCTCTCACCTGCATTGCTGCACACTTGCTCACTGAACACCAGTCCCTGGATAAAGTGATATTTGTAAAATGCTTATCTGGTCATGTCGCTCTCGCTAATAAGCACAAACAAAACCGTCAATACTTCCCACTAGTCTCAGGATAAAAGTAAATTTCTTTGTATAGACTACATACTTGGGTTCTGTTTATCTTCTAGTCTTATCACACACCACTATTGCCTTTACACATTGTAATGCAACTATTCTGAACTACCCTCATCCCTCCAACCCCACCTGCTCGCTTCCTGTTCCACTTTGGCACAAGCTACACACGCTCCGATATTCCAAGTGACACCCACCTTCACATGGCTTCTGTTCACTAGTTTGGTTTGGACATTGCTTTACCCAGGAATTTTACCCAACCACTCCCCCTCCCCACTGGCCCTAGTTCAGATAACACTCCTATGGGATTCATCAACATCAAGTTTTGCAAACTCACAGATACAGAGAACAGACTGCTGGTGGCCGGAGGGGAGGAGGGTTGGAGGGGTAGGAGAAAAGGCGAAGGGATTGAGAAGTACAGACTGGTAGTCACAATATAGGTGTGGGGGTGTGGAGTACAGCACAGGAAATACCGTCAGTAATCTCATAATCTCTATGTGTGGTGCTAGGTGGGTACTGGAAATATCGTGGGGAACACTCTGTAAAGTATATGATCGCCTAACCACTGTGCTGTACACCTGAAACTAATTCAAAATAACACTGAATATAAACTATAATTGAAAAACTTTTTTTAAAAATATACATCAAGTTTTAGCTGATCTCAGCACTTAACACCCAGTATTTCATTGCTTGTTTACTTGTCTGCAGACTGTCAGCACCCCAGTGGTAGAAAGAGGCATCGCCTTGCTTATCAGTGTATCGAGTGCTTGGCCAGGGTCTAACATGGAGCATAGACATTCAATAAGCATTAAATATTTTATAATAAATGTTCATGACCAGCCAGGAGGCTCTACTTTTTTTTTTCTCCTGGGCTCAAGTTTTTTCAAACTTGAAAAATATAGTTCAACCCCTTGTTTTATAACCTTTGCACGAGAATGCTATAAAACATTAAGTAGCATCTTATGTTTAGTCATTTATCGGAAGAAAAGAAAATATCCAAATCACTGGTATTGCCTACTAGTTTTGCTAAAATTCTTGAAAGGATCACTACAAAGAATATTATCTCCTAAAACAATTATATTTTTACTAAAATCATGTGTCAATTTCTTGACTTTTTTCTTAACTACAACATTTACCTCTAACTTATGTGTGCTCTCTCTCTCTCTTTTTGTTAAGGTGTTCTCTAAATGTTATGGTGTTTTCCAATTTCTGTACATTCTGTTCAGGCTGACAGCTGATCAGTGTTTACTGCTCACTTTTCCACCGCAAACCAGTCAAACTTTTTAAAAGTGTAAACCCAGGTCTCTGCAATTTACTGTTCTCTACGAGAGCATTGTACGATAAGAACCAAATTACAACCTGCAGCTTTCTTTCCATCTCGATCTTTTTCTATTCCGGTGTGATGTGTTATTTTATGCACTTATCTGCCGAGAAACACAAGGTGTGAAATTACACTTCAGGTGGGAAAACACTTCTGTCTCAGACACAGGGCTCTCCGCTCTTCAAAGTGCTCCTTGGAAAAGCCACCAGACAACCAGCGATGGGGAGTGGGTGTGTGTTTCCGCAGCTGTAGGGCTGCGTGGCTCCAGAAGGGAAAGTTCAGCCCGGTCACCAACTGCTCTGTGGATCCTGCTGCCCGTGTGGCCGTGGGAAATGAGGCACTCTCGCAAAGACCCGCTCATTTCACAGAGAACAATTTCACGCTTTACCTTGTCATAAGATTGTTTCCTAATTATGAGAAAGGCCACTTGCTACTACCAGACCTCCATCACTGAAGCTGAATCGTGACAAAAAAAGGAAAACAATAATTTTATAAACAGTCCAGTCGGAGGACACCTGGCCGAAAGGAGATGGTGCTGATGTTCTAGCTCAAAGGGGAACCCTTATCAGCGGTAGTAATGTGCTTGTTTTTCGGTGATCACACTAGAGGCTCAGGAAATTCTATTGTGCAGAAAAGTGGGAGCATGGCTGGGGTCTTTGGGTGTTCAGTGACTTACTCTGATGAGCACCAATCCAGATGGATAGAGAAAGGGTCTACTGACAATTTACAACTTAACTAAGGTCTGTTTCAATTCTTTGAAATTAATAATAATTGTTGCAGAACCACAACAAGCAATATTTCATCTTCTAACGATGATTTAGAAAGTCTCGCAATGTCTTTAGTAACTCAAAAGTGTCATCAAAACACTGAATGGGTCATGATCCCCTGACAGTCCTGGATGTGGCTCTTCTGGCTCAGCTCTGTCAACTGCTTTCCCAGTCACTTGTTTCTCTATAAAGGACGATACTACATGTACCAAAAAAAAAAAAAAAAAAAAATTGTAACAGTACGGTAGTCCCCCCTAATCTGCAATTTTGCTTTCCATGGCTTCAGTTACCCACGGTCAACCATGGTCAGAAAATGTTAAGCGAAAAAACAATTCATAAATTTTCAATTGCATGCCATTCTGAGTAGCATAATGAAATCTCTCGCCATCCCTCTCAGTCCTCCTGGGAGGGTGAATCATTCCTCTTCCCTTGTATCTATGCTGTACACACGCTGTACCCATTAGTCACGTAGTTGCCATCTTGGTTATCTGATCAACGGTTGTGGTATCACCATGCTTGTGTTCAAGTAAAATGCTTAATGCCACATTCACATAACTTTTATTATACTATTTTGTTATAACTGTTCCACTTAATTACTAATTTGTTAATCTCCTCTATGCCTAATTTTATAAATTAAACTTTATCGTAGGTATGTATACATAGGAAAAACATAGTACACATAAGGTTCGATATACTATCCCTGGTTTCAGGCATCCCTGGGGATCTCGAAACGTATCCACCAAAGATAAGGGGGGACTACTGTACACACATCCTCAATTTATCATGGCACTAAGTATGTCACTTGGAACTCAGAAGCCGTTTTTCCTAAGGATCAGTGTGATGCCACAGTGGTTACTTATATAGCCCAAACAAAAAGCTACTCATCTGCAGCATGATGGTCCACCACTTGTATATACAGTCGGCCCTTGTTTATCGTGGTTAATCAGTTCCAGACTCTACCGTGATAAATGAATTTCTGCGAAGTAGGATTCTTTATTTATAAATTGAATATTTTCACAGTTAAAGCATAGAAAACATGTTTACAACCTTTTAAATACATTTTTAACATTATTAGAGCCCTCTAGACATGAAATAACACCCTTTAGTCACCACTTCACTCGTATTAGCCAGTATATTAGACAAAATAAGAGAAAATAAGACATCTTAGAGGTTACAAATGTCATATTATTATTGTACATTTAATTACACACACACAGTTCTTACACACAACCACTAATCTATGAAAACAGTGCAACTCGTTATATGATGAAGCATTGAAGATGAAGAAATGAACTTCACAGCAAAGAAGAGCAAGGTTACTGCTCCTCTAAAGGCACGACCTCAGTAGGAGAGTCTTCAGGTGGTGCAGTATCTTCAGCAAGTGCATCGTCATCTTCTTCCGGAGAAGGAGCACTAGGAGTAGGCAGCGGGTGTCCGGGTGCGCGGCTGAAGAACATCATGATAGGCAGTTGCTGGCACTGTCTTTTCATACGATGAGGAGGCTTTTGTAGGCTTCTATTGCTCCATCAAGTGCATTCCAGAACGGCAATGCACACATCATTTGTGGGTCCCACTCACCAGTCGTATCCTATACTACCTTAATAGTTCTCACGACCTGCGAGAGACACTCAAGTGTAAGGCCAACTTCCTCCTCTTCATCCCCAGGAACCTCTGGCTGCTCTTCCTCCTCCTCACTCACAGACTTAGTCATCTCCACCAGATCCTCGTCAGTTAAGGGATCCAAATGTGTATCCAGCAGTTCATCCATGTCATCGTGGGTCATATCCGTGAAACCTCCTCCTCCCAGCATCCGGGCTAGCCTGCCTTATCCACTGTCGAGTTGCTTATATCCTCTGGGGTGAATCCTCTGTAGCCGTGGACAATTTCAGGCCACAACATCTTCCAGCTACCTTCACGGTCTTTGTCTTTATGTCCTTCAGTGCGGTCTCGATGTTCTTCAGACAGGTCACAGTGGTATACTGCCACCAGTACTTCAGCAAGAAGTTCTCCTCAAGGTCCATGCCTTCAACAAAGTGCTACAAGGTGCATGTAGAGGGCCTTGAATGCGTGAATAACGCCTTGATCCATGGGCTGAATCAGAGAAGTGATGCAGGGAGGAAGGAACTCGATCTGCACACTGCCTAGGATAGGTCATATGCATGACCTCCAGCACTGTCCATGAGGAGAAGGACATTAAACTTGAGTCCCTTCTCCACAAGATACAGCTTGACTTGGGGGATGAAGCACTCATGGAACCAGTCCGATGACAGCTGCTTCGTGATCCAGCCCTTCTCATTGTGCATCCAATGCACTGGCAGCAGGTTCTTGTTTTTACTCTTCAGGGCCCTGGGATTGTTAACCTTGTAGTCAAGGGCAGACTTGAGCAAAAATCCCTCAGGATTTCCACACATAACGATAGTCACGCAATCCTTATACGCCTTGAAGCCACGGACCTTGGCCTCATCCTTGAAAATGAATGTCCAAGAAGACATTCTCTTCCAGAACAGTCCTGTTTCGTCCATATTGAACACCTGCTCTGGATGATACTCACCCTCCTCAAGGACCTTCTGGAACGTGTTGTTCACGGAGTCCTCTGCTGCAAGCTGGTCAGCAGAGGCAGCTTCTCCGTGGAGAATGACACTCTTCAGATAAATCCTCTTCTGGAACTTCTCTTACCAATCCTTGCTCACTGTGAAATCCATGAGCAGAAGAGGGTCCTGGTTGAGGTTCGTTCGCTGTAAAGTGCTGATAGAGCTGCCTCGCCTTCTCCCGGATGACCCACGAATCCACGAAATGTTTTTCTTGCAGCTGTCGCGATCCAAATGGCTAGGGCAGACTCCGTTTGCACTGTGAACTTATTATGACTTGTCACAACATGCTTTGCTTCCTTGTTGAAAGAGATAGTAGCCGTTGCACAGATGTTCTTTTCATCTTTATGGATGGAGTGAACGGTAGACTCATTCAAGTCTTAATGGCAGGCAACCTCCACAATTTTCTTGCTATCTGTGATCATATCCAAGAATTTCACCTTCTCCCGGATGGTAAGCATCTTCCTCCAGCACGTAGTTTCATCGTCAGAAGGCTTAGAAGAAGCAACACATTTAGGAGCCATTCATGGGGCTTAGATAAAAGTTCTCAGAAATGGCAAACACAAGAGCAAAGATGCTTCCAATGTGTAGCGATGTAGAAGCATGTATGAGAGAAATGAACTTGCATGAGGCTGAGCCAATCAGCGGTCATGATAGGAAGAGGATAGGATAGCCAATCAGTGAATAGCATGCTCTGATTGGCTCAGTGTCACCACACCCGATTTTTTGGAAAAAAGTTATTGGCCACACACAAAGAGTGGTCAAGCGGTTGCACCTGGCATTGGAGGATTCCTGGGATGCTCGAATTCATAGGCCTACAGTCCATATGTTCAGTAATTTTCATTTTAATTGTAATACAGGGGTGTATAATTGACTCAGACAACCAAGTGTGTGCTGTATCATTTCCACTGTCTCCATCAACTTTTTAATGAATATATTTGAAAAAAACCGCGATAGAGTGAAGCCGCGAAAGTCGAAGTGCGAAGTGACAAGAAACGACTGTAAACTCAGCCTCAGGTTGGGGGCAGGAGGAACTGTGATTCCCTGGGCAAGGGAAAGGAATTTGGTCATTTAATCTCCCCTTCTCTTTAAATTCATTAACAACTAGAAAACCTTTTAAAGACACATAAGAGAGTAGAGAACAATATTACACACATCCATCCAGACTTGTGATACTCGGCATTTGTAGTATTTACTATTGATCTTTTTTGAGTTTCAAGGAAAAAATATTATAATTGAAGATCCTTGAATATCCCTCTTAGATCCTGTTTAATTTCTCACATTAAAGGTAACTAATATCCTGGCTTTAAACTTTATCATTTTCATGTACGTTTTTAGGTTTTCATCATATAAGTAGATAAAGTTTAGATTTTCACTATATTAGTAAAGATATCCAAAATATATTTAACAATAATTTGCACATTAAAAAACTTTTAACATTTTAGTGTATGTCTTCCCCAAACTTACTTTTTTTCATTTGACATT
Organism: Molossus molossus; assembly: GCF_014108415.1. Lineage (NCBI taxonomy): Eukaryota > Metazoa > Chordata > Mammalia > Chiroptera > Molossidae > Molossus > Molossus molossus. The sequence goes on along the minus strand of NW_023425344.1, from coordinate 216,571,053 downwards.
AAATTTATTATATTATCTATATTGATATATAAACCTGTGATTCATTTATTTTAATAAACTAGTGTTTAACACACTACAATTTACTTATTCCTACTTTTAATTAATGGACATTTGTTTCTAGTAACCAAGAGTTGAAAATAATTCAGTGAACATTTTCCTATAGTTTGCATTATACCAATATTTGAGAATTTTTCTAGTGTATACCCAGGAGTCAATTACTAGCTCTTTATAAATTTTAGATACAGAATCTTTGTTATGTTTCCTGCTAGTATCTTCTCCCTGCTTTAATTTATCCTTTTGCTTTGTTTATAATGAGTTTTGCAGTATAAATGTTTTAAATATTTATGGCATCAGATTTATCAATGTTTTCCTTTTCAGTTGATGATTTTTAAACAAAATTAAGAAATTCTACCTGAACTCGATAGTCTCCCATATTTTCTTCTACAAGTCTTAAGAATTTGTTTTTCACATTTGATCATCTTTTTTAGGTATAACTGACATATAGCATTGTTAGTTTCAAGTGGACAGCATAATAATTTGGTGTGTGTGTGTGTGTGTGTGTGTGTGTGTGTGTGTGTGATTACCACAATAAGTTTGGTTATTATCCATGACCACACACAGTTACAAATTATTTTTTTTGTGATGAGAACTTTTAAGATCTACTCTCTTAGCAGCTTTCAAACATACAATACAGTATTGTTAACTACAGTTACCATGTTATACATTACATCCCCAGGACTTATTTATCTTACAACTGAAAGTTTGTATCTTCTGACCACCTTTACCCATTCACCCCCACAACTCCCACCTCTGGGAACCACCAATCTATTTTCTGTATCTATGTTAAAAAAAAAAAAAAAAAGATACCACATATAAGGGAGATCATACACTATTTGTCTTTGTCTGACCACAGTTGGTTTTTAATCCACCTGAAACTGATCTTTGTGTGTGGTGTGAAGTGGGGTCTAATTATTTTTCCACATGGGAAGCATTATTCATTAAACAGTCCATTATCTCCCCGCTGATTTGTAATACAACTTCTATCAGATGCCAAGTTTCTAAGTTTGAGTGTCTTTCCTGAAGCCTGATAATATTTATCATCATTTTATAATATGTCTTGATGTCTGCTAGGAAGAATCCCTCTATCATCTTTTTAAAAGCTAAGTTACTCTATTGGTTCACTTGGTTTAACTTGCTCTTGCATATGAATTTTAGAATCAGCTCATCAATTTCTTTCTTTTATAAGGGTAAAATATTACTAAAAACACTGTCAGGCTTTCGATTGGGATTGTAGTGGATATATGAATTAATTTGGGAAAAGTTGTTTTCACAATATGGAATATTCTCACCAATGAACATGGTATATCTATCTAGTTTTTTGTGTGTCTTTTAAAATGTTTTATAATTTTTTACTCATCTTTTATTGTTATTTTTTAGTTTATATATATATGTGTGTGTATGTGTGTGTGTATATATATATATTAAATATTTTGTTGTAAATAGTGATATTTTTAAAACTCTACTTTCTAATTGTTCCTGATGCATTAGAAAACAATTCATAGTGTATAAGAAAGATCTTAGTTTAAATTTGTAGATTTTCTTGTATTTTTTCTGCAGGCAACCACATTTTCTACAAATAATGCTAGTTTTGTTTCTTCCTTTCAAGCTTTAATTTGTTTTTTCTTATTCTATTGCATTGCCTTCAGCCCCCAGTATAATGTTGAATAAGTGATGCTAGTGGGAGCCTAATTTTGTCCTGACTTTGAAGGGATTTCAGGATGAAGAATGACAGTGAATCTATATTTTCTTAAAATGCCCACTACTGAGGATAAGCAAGTTCCCTTCTGTACCGCATATTAATTGTTGATATGCAATTCCATTTCTACATTTCTAAGCTCTTTCCTGTACCAAAGGGGTGTAAAGCCTTAAAACTACATTTGCCTAAATCTCTGCCTGTAAGACCCTAGTGAGATCCCATAATGGAAGCCACTGCTGTGAGACTGGAAGCAGAAGGAAAGGGGGCCATGACTATCTCGACACAGTTGCAAGCACGTGTGCAGCATTAGAAGACTCTGCCCCGCCGGGTAGCTCAGCTGCATAGAGCCTCATCCTGATGCACCAAGGTTGGGGGTTCAATCCCTGGTCAGGGCACATACAAGAATCAACCAATAAATGCATAAACAAGTAGAACAACAAATTGATGTTTCTCTCTCTCTCTTTCTCTCTCTCTCTCAAATAAATCAATCAATTTAAAAGAAGAAGATTGTCAAGCGAGAGTTTTGCCCATGGTGTTCAAACATCCTTGTGAGAATCACCCCTTTCGTGTGCTCACAGCTCACACTATATTGGTACCTTCCTTGTGATACTGATACTTCTAGATTTCCTGAAGAAACCTTTCTGATATTCCCTCCCCAGCCTTCCCATGCTTAAACCCTGTAATAAACAACTTCTGACTCAAAATACCTAGAGTATTTTCCCGACAAAACCTGACTGACGTAGTAGTTGGTAAACCGAACTGGAATGTTATCATAAAAAAAAAAAAAAAGAAACAAAGAATGGACACTGGCCTAGAAATTGGGTGCCAGGTTATGAAAAAACTAATACCAGAGGCTAGCACAGTGGAGATCCATAATCTGTATTATGTGCTGATAAAAATCGCCATCTGCTATCACTCAGAAGGAAGAGCATATGCCTAATGAGTTTGTTGCTCCAGGGAAACAGATTGAAAAACAGAATGTTAACCGTGAGTCTTCAGTACAACTGGCTTCATGTGGCAGGTGCAGGGAGGTGAAAGGTGAGCTTGGGAAATAACTGACCAGTGTGCAAAGGAAAAGAGAAAATACGGGAATTCAGACCTTTTCGTGGTTGGAAAAGCTGACTGCTTCTAGACCTCCAAACAGTAAGAGATGGATCTGAAATGGCTTTGAGCAGCAAAGGCCCAGTAAACTTAGGTGAATAATGGTTAGTGACTCCGGTCAAATATCAAAATAAGGCTTCCCACCAGACAGGAGTTGGCTGGGCCGTGTGACTGCCTTCTGAATAACAGAACATGGGAAGAGATCGATGTTACCTTCAGTCATGCTACATCCAACCACTCCCACCAGGCAAGAGGTCCCCCATGCTGCCTCCTCCTGTCCTGGCAACATTGGAGGTCACGTTTGAATATAACACCATCTCCGGATGAGAGGGCCTGCACACCTCGTCACAGATTGGGGGAGAGTCACCTGACTCACTTTGGAAAGCCATGCAAAGGAGGAATAAACCTTTGCCGTGTGAGCCACTGAGACTATAGGATATACATATTATTGCATCACTTCCTAGTCTCCGCTAACACACCTTCTATTATTCATCTGCTAAGAGTAATTTTTCATCAATAATCCTTTTCTTTCTGTACTTCGTTTGTAGCACGCATCCCCCGCCTCCCACTTTTTCTTCACGCTAAACACGAGGCAGCTTGACTTGCTTTTCTGTTTTCCTTTCCTCCAGTGTCTGTTGCTGTGAGTGCCTAACAAGGTCAATATGCTGCTGCTGTAAGTATTATCCTTTGGGAGGTAATTATCACACGTGGCCAATCACGCACACTCTGGGAGTCTTGGGAACGTGTTTTAACTGGCAGGGACAGCTTAATGATAGTTTTCAACAAGGACCATTACTTGTGTGTATAACACACACACATACACACAATGCAGTAACACGTTGGAGAAGGAAACATAGCAAGTATGGAGATGGAGAGAAAGAACCCACAACAGAATAGCTAACATTTTTTTGACATAGCACTTGTACCAGTAACATTAGCTTGTTGACCTCATTTAATCGGGAAGAAAATGAAATTCAGGGAGGTTAAATCAAAGGTCGAGGCCATGCAGTAATTGGGTGGCAGGCCCAGGAAAAGGATAGAACAGAGCTGCTAAACTGTTGGAGAATTGCCTCCCCACGAAGCCAAATTTAATAGATAATCAAATGTTTCTAATTCTCAATGGTGACATTTTCAAAAGCATTTGCAAATGCATGTCAGGGTTTTAGATGTCTCCCAACGCTGTAAGCTGCTTTTTCACCTGGACCATCCACCACTCACAGGTGTGGAGACTATCCCTTGCCATCAGATTTGAAGACTACCCTGGCAACCATGACAACAATATTTTGAACACCCACCACATGTACTAAATGAGATGCTACCTTAAAAGTGCCTGGAATGATTCCTTGGCACATTGTTGTGTGACGTGGGCTAAGATTAGTTCATGTTGTTACCTCATTTATGATTCTGAATAGAATCTCCGAACTGGTTTCAGTAATTTTTAAATAAACCCCTGGCCTACCTATTATTGAAAAAACACAGTAATTTATAGGCATATGATGATAGATAGATAGATGATAGATAGATAGATAGATAGATAGATAGATAGATAGATAGATAGATGATAGATAGATAGATAGATAGATATCTACATTATCTGTCTGTCTGTCCATCCATGTATCTATCTATCTATCTATCTATCTATCTATCTATCTATCATCTACCTACCCACCCACCCACCTGCCTACCTGCCTATCAAACGACTAGAGAAAGGGTTAAACTTGGAAATGAAGAAATGCCCATCCACACACTTTTTCTTGGGATAAATTTTATTTATGGAGAATACTACAGAAGGTGTCCTCAGGCTCAGCTATTTGGTATCCTGTCTATCCTGTCCAAGGTTGAGTCAGGGAAGTAGGGTTCGACCTTGAGATGTCATCATGATAAAAAACAAAATGTAATGCTGACCACAGAAGCCCCTCTCTGTGGCTAAGACTTTTGTTATATTTTTTATCCTCCTAACCCAGCCAAACAATTTCAGACCATTTTTTTCTGCCTACTATTTTATAATTAAAATTGTCAAATGTAAAAAAAAAAAATTTTGAAATACTGTACAGCAGACACCCATATACCCATCACCTAGATGCTTCAATTGTTCTATTTTGCTCTATTTGTGCTATGGACCAAAGTATACATCCTCCCAAAATTCATATGTTGAAGCCCTAATCCTCAGTATGATGCCATTTGAAGGTGTGGTGGTATCTGGGGCCTTTGGGAGGTGATTGGGTCATGAGTGTGAAGTTATCATGAATGAGATTAGCGCCCTTATAAGAAGAGACATGAGAGAAATATTTTTTTTCTTTCCCTTGCTATGTGAAGACATACCAAGAAGGTGTCTGTCTACAAACCAGGAACATGGTTCTTACTAGGAACCAAGTCAGGTGCCACCTTGATCTTGGAGTTCCCAGCCTCCACAACCATGAGAAATAAATGTCTGTTGTTGAAGCCCCCCAGTCTATGGGATTTGGGGTAGAGCAGCCTGCCCTCAGACAGTTTGCTTTCTATCCAAACATCCATCCCTCTTTCCTGTAGCCATCATCATCTTCATCCTAAACACTGCAACAGGCATTTCATTCGAGTTGCACTATTTTATGCCTCTTTTCTATTTTAAGTTCAAACTTATATATAGCAAAATGTACAAAGCCTAGTACCATTCAGTAAGGTTTGTTTATTAAATGTATTGGGTGACATTGGTTAATAGGATCATATAGGTTTCAGATGTACACTTCTATTATACATGATCTGTATATTGCACTGTGTCCGCCACTCAAGTTTTGACAAATGCAAACATCCATTTAACACAAACCCCTATTAACACATAGAACATGTCCACCACCCCCGAATATCCCATGTCCCTGCCCAGTCCATCCTGACACCAGTTTCAATTCTAAAGCAACCACCCTTCTACTTTCCAAAGTCACTATAGATGAGTTTTGCCTCTTTAGAACTTGATATAAACGGAACCGTGCAGTCAGTATGCAATATGTTTTTGAGACTCCTCCACGTTAAATACCTCAGTTAATTTCCTTCCTTTTTATTGATGAATAGTGTTCAACAATAGAACTATGTCTTAATTTGTTGATTCATTCATGAGGACATGAGGACTTTTTGCAGTTTTTGACATTGTAAATAAAGATGCTAAGGACATTCTTGTACAGATTTTTTTTAACTTATGGGCAAATGCCTAAGGATGGAACTGCTGGATTTTCAGTGCGTGGTTAGTTGTATAAACAACTGCCAGGCCTTTTCCCAAAGTGGTTATTTCATTTTCCACTCCCACCAGGATTATATTCTCCTGGTGGGAGTGGAAAATGGTCTTTTCCACTTTAGCCATTTGGGGTTTGGGGGGTTGCCGTGGAGACACATCTCTAAGTATGCCCCCGCCAGCTCCTGCTCATCAGAGCCATCTCCCCAAGGATTTAACTCAAATGTTTGGGGAGGGGGCTTATATTTCAGTGGCTTATTTCTTCTAAGACCCTAAAAGAGGAGAGGAACTTCATCTACTATTTGTCCAACTCTTCCATCTTGCTTAAGAAGATAAGTTTAAAATATCAGAACAGTCCTCTGACTAAATCAAGCTGGCGAATTCAGTTATCTGCTGTTTCACGATATATTTTGAGACAAAAACTTCTCACATAGAAATCCCAGCCTTTGTCTCTGTTTCCAGCAGGATTTGGAACCGTCAATATTTTAGAGAAGGAATGTTCCCAGTGCTCAGGCTCGGCCTCTTTCCCTGCAGCTTTTCCTAGGAACTAATCTTCACAGTATCACACCCACCCTCTGGAAGACGGCACTGATGTCCCTCTGTACAGACAAGATAAATGCACCTGTGCCAAGTGTCCCAAGCACAAGATCCGTGACCCTGGCACATACACATTCCTACACATGTCTCTCCCCTGCAGGCACCTCCTCCATGGTGGACTCTTGCACGGGGTTTGGTCCCACCTCCTGCCCTCCTTCCACCTGCACCTTGGAGGCCAGCGCACTTGGCAAGGTTCTTCCGCCACCTGCTCCCCGTCCCATTCATCTCCCTACGTGCAGCCTCTCTCCTTCTCCCGTTTCTTCCAGCTCTGCTCAGCTACCTCATAAAACTCTTGTTCCCTCGCCCTTTCTCTCTCTTGTTCTCTTCCATATGGGAGCTAAAAATGTATCTGCAACTTGCCTGGCAACTGCCAAAGTAGTGCTAGTGTGTAATGAAGTAAGACAAAATGAGGAACCAATGCCATCAACATCTAAAGTTCTTGAAAGTACCAAGAGGTCCCTTTCACAAAGGAACCTTCTACTTTCTCAACCCCTCCTAATTAAGCTGGATTTTCCTCAAGTACCTGCATTCTACATAAACAAAAACCTTTTGTCTTCCCTATTGGGTTTCCGTTTTAATTCATAGCAACATTGTCTTCTATTACTTTGGTTGCAAAGACACAGAATGTCAGTTACATTTTAAGTTAAACTGCAACACTATGTCTATGAAAAATCATGTCATAAAAGCCAAACTGACTTAAACTTCTGGAATCAAATCAATTTCTAAATTAGAACTTGCATTTTTCCCCCCATTTTGTTGTAAATATTTGTTATAAGAATTTCCCTTTGGAGTGTTTCCTTTCATAGAGATATGGATGAAAATACAATAGTAACATCCTCAACATCACAGTTTTATATGCAGTATCCCTACCTAGAAAGTATATATTGTCATGACCCCACTTTACAGATGAGGAAACCAAGGTACAGAAAACTTTAGTAACTCACAGCTAGTAAGTGGCAGAGCTTGAATTCACACCTTAGTTTGTTGGCCTTTAGCTGATGCTTTCTTGGCCACCATGCTGTCCTCCCCCACCCCCTGTATTTCCTGGTACTACCCAGCACACAAATTAAAGCTTCCCAGCATGCACTTGTATGGGCCATGACTGTGACCCACCTCCCCATCATTTTCTGCAGCACCACCATGTTCTTCCCCCCATATTGTTCAGATCGCACCAAACCTCAGGAGTTCAGAAAAAGAGACCAGCAAAAGCTCTGAAGATAAATCAGTAAATCCAGATCTTTCACAAATCCAAAGCTATTTTGAAAAGCAAAGCTATATCTAACAAAGTAGAGCTTAGCTGTGCAATTAATAAACAGCACTTACTATGCATTTTAAATAGCTCTTACCTGGCTCTGACTATGTCAACACAGACTATGGTTTATGCACCTGTCTATTCTGTTACCCAGAGTTCTGGGCTTTGTTTTGTTTTTTTTTACAAACTTGCTCTAATGGCTTTAATACAGATTGGCTAACAAAATACCACTGAATGAAGACTTCATGGAATGCAGCACAATTAAAGGCTAAAAGGAGTAAGAGCCACCTCACCCCCCTTCAAAAAAGGAGTAAGAGCCCAGATTTGATTGTTGCAGCGAACCTTTTTCTACATGTGAGGCCAGAGTCCATTGACTCATGCAACCTACCAAGTTGTTATTGATTTCATCCTTATTTCAGGAGGACTTTGGTGCCAATGAGGACAGGCTCACTTGCCCTCCACTCTACCCCCTTCTTGTTAACCTTCCTATACTTGAAAGGCTGGAAATTCAAAAACAACATTTTTCAGACTCTCTTGCAGCTAGCATTCTACATGAAAATTAGGTTCCTCTGATTAGATGTACATATACGAGACCCAGAAGGCAGAACTGAGGCAGAAATCATCTTCCTGGCCCCCTTTAAGCTGTTTTTTGCAAACAATCAAGATCATTACAGGTAAGCTCATTTTTAGCAGCATCATTCTAGTGTTCAATCTCCAACTTCTTGGGCATTGAGAGATAGTCGGCAGGAGCTGCTTGCTTATTTTGATTTCCTGAACCCTGGACTACAGTTACTGAAGTGAGCCTTGAGCCCCTCTTTCCAGTGGTGATCGCAGAAGTGGTGAGTCAGGCCTGTATTGCCCCAGATCCTCCTATTTCACATTCTCCTCCATCAACACCATAACCAGTAACATTTCTAGTATGTTCACAATGTGTTAGGTACTGTGCTAATGCTCTACCATAAGTTATTTTATTTACACCCCAAAAGAACCCCTTGAGGAAGATACTATTAATATCCTTGTGTTCTAGATGAGTCTACCAAGATTGAGAAAAGATGAGCAAATTGCACAGCCAGTAGGTAAGCTAGTAGACCTGCCTCCAGAGCCTGAGCTCTGCCTCTTTGAAGGTGTTTGGGGGCCCATACACATTATGATGCTAAAAAGACATCATTCTTTTCCCTTAAACAATAGACACATAGAGGTCTGCCTGTTTCATGTCAAGATGTGCCTAGATATCAAAGAAGCCTCCGGTCTAATGAAATAGAAAGGTAATTAAAGAACACAGAAGTATCACTTTGTAAAAAGTCTCTAAGCCACACCAAGATAACTTTTTTTGTAAAAGTTAAAGAATCAAGATGCAAGCAGACACAGGCTTGTACTTGCTCCTGGAAGGAGCAGAGCTGGGGAAATAGACATGCACTTACCAGGCGCTCTGTTCACAGCGAGGTTTCGGAAATGACTGCCTTTGATCATTTCCACAGATAATCGCCCCGTTGTGGCATTATAGGACAGCCCCACCAACAGCTCTGGCGCCCCTCCATGAGACAGCGACTGCGTGGATGAAGCACTATCACTGTGAGAAACGGCAGATGGGCTGAGCCGAGACTCTCCACTCTGGAGGGGAAGAAAAACAAAGACTCCATTGGCCCACGCTGCACTACTCTCTTTTACAGAAAGCCAATATTATGTTTGGTTGGCAATCTCAACGGCTGCCAAAGATTACGAAGGAAGGGTGCACTCTGTGTGAATGATAATGGGCCTGGGGAGCACGGTCCTGGAGGAGAGCCCCTGCATTATTAACTGACATCTTTGTCTCAAGAGCTGTCTCCATTCAATATTTCCTCTCTAAAGACAAAACGAACCAAGATGTTATTACTAGTATAAATCAAACCCTCTAAGATACATAGAGAGCTAATAATACATTTAATATAGACCAAAATTCCCTCCTGTGTCATTTGTGCTCGATATTTCTGTGGAACCCAACCACTCCATTCTCTGCAGCTTCGTGATGAATGTAGCAATTCAAAAGGCATTTTGTCTTCACTGGAAGAAGAAATGACGACTGGACATCTACCACTGCACAGGACATGTGGCCCCTTGTTCTGCTTCTAAAGGTTATCAGGAATGTGCCAGGTGCTATCTTTTTCCTCCTAAGAAATAAATTGCATGGAAAGTGAGCATGTTTACAACTTTGGACAAGGAGGCTGGCCCATGGACTGCGATCTCAGGGGCCTTGCAGGTACCAGGTGAGCCCGGGGCAGAGCCTGTGCCTGCCGTTGTTTTATTCACGTGCATGCTTCTCTGAAACACCCACTTTTATGCAGCAGACACATCTGGGGGAGGAAAGTGAAGCTGATCCCCGAGCTGATTCTCATTCAGGAAGGGGAGTGGGAGTCAGCCCTGCAGGGGAAACCAGCCAGCCTCCTGGAGCTCCCACCTCTTGCACCAGAAATGAATACATTGGACTTGGCTCAAGCCTTTCTTCTCCACATTTCACATCACTTCCTAAAACTTCTGGTCAGAGACTCCAACAAATAAAGGCATTCAAAGTAATGAAGTATTCTTTACATCTGTAGGAAAATATCCTGTTGACCAAGCCATAGGCATCAGAGCCCCAGCTTTCATGGAATGCAATTGGTACCCTATGGGGCCAGGTGGTTCCCACAGGTGCCGTACAGCCCCCACTGGATGATGATAACCCAGCAATGGAATATTTGCTTAGTTCTGGGTGAAAATCCTCCCTCCCCTGTGCTTCTATAGAAGCATCTACTGTGGACCCTTATCACTGCCTAGCTTGCCTTTCCCATCAAATTCCCAGTCCTTATAGACCTCTCAGGCCATAGCCCAGTGTCTGGCATATAACCACACTCAACAAATAAGTGGAGAATGGAAAATCGTTGACCCTCAAAGTCCTTTCATACTGACTAGTCTCCCCCTACTCAGCTCTGCTCCCAGCATACAGCACAGGGCCTGGCACAGAGAAATGGGTGTGAGCACACCTCTCCCTAAGCTCGACAGTGCAGGCAGGACTCCTGACCTCCTGTGGCTTCTGCTTTTTCATGATTTCAGATACGCTTCCCTCAGAGCTTGAGAAAAAAGAGGGATTTGAGCAGAGATGCGACGTGGTCTGGCTTATGTTTTAAAAGGCTCATGCTGAGCCCGTGTTGGGAACAGTGTGAGGGGCAGGAGCAGAAGCAGGGAGGCCTTAGGAGGCCATTTCATCCCGCAGGAAGGCAGGTTCTGGCTGTATTTTGAAGATGGAGCCAATATGATTTCAGGTGCAAAGGACGGAAATCACAAATGCCTTCTAAGACTTTTGACCTGAGCGACTGAAAGGACGACGGAGTTGCCTTTAGCCAAGATGGGAAGACTATGGGTGGAATGAAATTAGAGGCAAAAATCAGGACGTCAAGACTGGAGATTTGATTTGGAGACATCTGTTACAAATGGAAGTGGCTGGCTCTCCCGTCGCTACGCTCCCTGGCTCCTCTCCTCTTCTTCAGACATGACGAGCCCCTTCCCGGCCCTCACCCGTTCGCCTTCTCTCTGTCTGACCCCCTGTCCTCCACATGTCACTGGCTTTTTCCTTTCATTCCCTGAGTTCTGGATTATATCACCACCTCAAAGAAATGGTTTGACTCTTCTGAACAAGCAGTAGCCTCTGTCACTCTCCTTCCTGCCTTGATTTACCTGCTGTGCCCCCCTCCACCAGACTGTAAGCTCCCCGAGGACAGAGGCATCGCCTGTTCTGTTCTTTCCTGCATCCCCTTCAGTAGCTGACGGAGACTAGGCTCTCAGTAAACACTTCTGAATGGATGGCTGACTGGCCCAGCAGCCCGGGACAGCTACCTGATCTTTTTACGTGTTTTTTAAGAGGTGACACTCCCAGTAGATGGCACAGTACCCATGGCAATAGTGAGGTGCCCAGCTTGCAGACATGCACATGCACTGTCTCTCCTTGAAACCCCAGGGGATGCAGAGGACGGGGCGCCCGGAGGAGCCTGGTGGTGTAAACGGAGGTTGGAGGTGGCTGGCGTGCTGGGCCACCGTTGGCAGCCTCCTCAGACACACCTGTCACGGACCTCACCTGGACAGTCCATCTCTGAGAGCTGCCACCATGCACACTGGGGGCAGAGCGGGGATGGTAGGGCCATTTTCTGGCCGCCTAGAAGGCCTGGCCACCGCTCCCGGCTCTCCCTGCCCTCCACGCACGGCGCTCTCATGTCCTTAGATGGACATCCATCGGGCCGTAGGGGAGACGGGCACGAAGAACCCAGTGAAGCATAAAGTGCAAATCACGGCTCATAAGGCTGGGGAGAACCAAATGGAAAATTAAATTAGAGTGTTTGAATTCACAGGCTGAATGTCCTGAATGAAGGGCCGGCAATTCCACATCCTCGAACACACGGCGCCATGAGCAGCACCATTTAACACACTCACACTGATGTTACTTCTCGGCTCCAGAACCAGGGTCACTTTCATTTCCCCTTCCAGGTGCAGGTGGCTGAGATGGAACAGCTTCTCTCCCATCATCTTCTCCCGGGGCATCTTGCGGGCGGCGTACAGGCGGAAGCGGACGGCGCAGGCCGCCAGGTCTCTGGGCTCCAGCTTGGTGAAAGCCACCTTCTCCTTGAAGACCGGATTGGGCCCCCTCTGGATGCTCGTCCTGCCCCTCTGTTTCTTACTGGGCAGCAGGACCACGTGAACTTGCCAGGAGTTGATGCCACTTCGGTCCTTATCCGGGAGGCCCTGTGCTCTCACGATGGTCACAGTGAGTTTCTGGCTGGCAGCTCTGTATTCGAAGGTAACATCCAGATCACCACACTTTGAGATGGGCTCTGGGACTCCCGAGGGCACCTGAAAATCGGCCCCATCCTGCTCCTGTTGCAGACAGAGGGGGAGATTAGGAATGGAATAATAACGCCCAATTACATGTCGGCGAGACAATGCCCCTCGGTGCTGCTCCAGAACCGTTCTTGTTTTCCTGTTAGCTCAGATCCCTGTCTATTAGAGAGGTCTGTGCACCGGTCTCTCTCTCCACGAGACTGTGAATGTTTTTAGGTCCCAGTACCTGGCATATGGGGAAGCTTTGGGGACAAATGAACAAAGCTTTTATATTTTGCAGTGTTTTCCTCTACACGGCCTCTCAAAAAGCACAACTGACCACTACATTGTAACCGACTGAGACACAAAGTCTGAAATCAGTCAACTGTACAACTGCCAAGGGGTAACTCTGCCTGGCGTCCCAGGAGACATGGCTGGGCCGGGGCCTGTGCTCTACTGGCCAGGACCTCCTGAAGACAAGAATCCCGATAAAACCGGGGTCATGGCCCGGTGGCCTCTCAGCAGACATTCAGTCTACATGGGAGAGAAGTTTCGGGCAGAGCTTCTCAGATGCTCGTGTGGACTTGAATCATCTGAGGATTGTTACTCAGCGGGACTGGGGTGGGGCCTGAGACTGCATTTTTCAGAAGATTGTGAGGACGTCACTGTTGGCCTCAAACCACAGTCTAAGTAGCATGGGTTTAGGGGGGCAGCCCCAGCCTCCACGCTGGACTTGGAGACAGAACACCTCGGGTGAATGTACACATGAGTGCCAAGCAGAAATCATAACTCTGCCTCGGATTGGCTTTTTGATCCTGGCCAAATAAGCCATCCTTTCTGTACTCTTGCGGGGGTGGGGGGTGGGGGGGGAGCATTAAGATGCCTACTTGATAGAGTGTTGTTGTAAAGTTTTAACAGATGGGAAAAAAATATCTGGCTCAGAACAGACTCCATAAATATCTATTCCCATCAGTAGACTGGTGCTACCTATTTTCAAGCAGGCTCCCTTCATTATGAAATATCACCCTTAGATAGCAATTCACCAGTAGCCAGTCAGATCTGATGACCTCACTGGGAAAACTGAGCTGAACTGCATTTACAGTAATGAACCACCCTCCAACAGACGATAAATAATGTCAACCTAATTTGATTTTTTCCTCTGAAGGTATGACTCTTGCCCATAACGAAACTTGGGTCTGATTTCTTATTGTAAATCAGAATCAGTTCTTATTTATGTAATGGAACGCCAGACTTTGCTAACTTAAAGACCTCTTCATTTCAAAAAAGATACAATAAAACACCTGAAAAATGCTCAGCAGCAACACAACTTCCCAACAGAGCTCAAATAAAAGTGCGCAGTTCTCGAGACAGAGACAGCCTCAGGGATCCCGGTTCTAACACCTGCTACCGCCATGACATTGGACAAGTGGTTTCTTCCTTTCCACTTCCTGCTTTTCTCACAGTGAAATGGACAGAGTACCTACTTTATAGTGTTATAGTAAAAATTAAAGGACTTGACATCTAGGAGACATCTATTAAATGCCCTCTCTCTTAAGATTCACATTAGTCTACCAAGAAAATTTAGGTTTTTTGCAAAATAAGGGAAGCTTCTTCTATCTTTTCCTCTGAGCATGCATGCCTTCATGTGTGAGTGCTTCTATTCAGAGGTACTTAGTTTCAAGTGATAAAAGTGGTTGCTATAGAGACTTTTGAATACAACCGACTAGTGTAGATATAATATTAGAAGCAAGTCTCCAAGGAGTTAGGCCAACTCAAGTCACAGTCTTCTGTTAAAACTCCCATCTATTTTAGCCTACTCTTGATCATTTCTGTATTGCTTGCCAGAACACAAGTAATAATAGATAACATATACTAAGCCCTCCCTTATGCCAGGTACTATACTAAGCCCTCTACAGACTACAAAAGCCTGCTTTTTATGCACTTCAGACTTTCTTGGCCTCCCCTCTTATTCCATCTTTCCCCACAGGCCCAGCCTGTCTGCTCTCTAAGTGGCTTCCGCCTGGTGAAATTCAATAAAGTCTTACCGCCTGCCCTGCCAGGTAGCTCCCAGCTCCCACCACGGGCCCTCTGTGGATGTCAAGGCTTGGAAAGTTACAGAATCCTGCTTGGCACTCATGCAGAGAAAGTCCAGAGTGTGGGGGGAGTTAATGCCTCGTGCACTAAGCTTTTCTCCCCTTGGAAAGATGTCCTGAGATTAGTTTACACAGCCTCATAGAGCACAGTCTCACGGGACCAAGCCATGAGTCACACTTAGTGGTGCCAACTTGATTAGACTCGTAATGATGCTCTGTTCTTCCCTGTCTCACTCCCTTATCCCTCACTCTTCCCTGGGATTGCATGTCCTGTGCTTTTTGGGAAACACGGCTAAGAAATATTATCTTCTTAAAATATTCACTAACCTAATGAGGTAGGTATTTTAGTATCTTTATTTTTATAGGGGAGGAAACCAAGGCTTAGAAAGGCTAAGGAATTCACCCCCTGCCCCAAACATCATAAGCCCAGCCAGGACTATTCAGGATTTACCTGCATTAATGCTTCAAGTCCCAAACCTTACATTGAGCCGTGATGTCTCCCTTCTTCTCCCTCAGATCTTTCACCGCAGCAATGCATAGGTATAGCAAGTGTGCGGGATGAAGAGGGAGTAAGACGGGAAGAGAGAGCTGCAAACACACACTACTTTGAATTTCACATCCTTTCAGGCCCCCTGCTCTTAACATCTGCTAACTGTTCCCAGTTTCGTCATCAACTTCAATGCCAGAGTAAAAATGTCCTAGAAAATGACTCTCCCGCCACTTGTCCATCGGGCTCTCTATTCAGACCAACGCTCACTGCACCTGCAGGTTTGTGGTGAAGTCCTGGGGCAGGGGCTGTGGCTCTGAAGTAACCGGGTGAGAGACAGCTCCAGGCAAAGGCCAGGCTCTGGACGGGGACAATCCAAGCAGTGGCCCCACGAAAACTGGGGTTTGTGGCCCCTGCCTGGGTTGATCAAGATTTGTGAAGGCCGGTACTTTCAGAGCAATTAATCACTGCAACACACAGTCCCTCTCACCGGGCAACCAAAGGCGCTCCTCCTATGGGTACTGTTAATATCACTAATCCATCTGACCTTCCTGCAAGGTAAAAATCTCTTCATTTTTATCCCCATTTGGCAGATTTTAATTAACTTCTCAAGGCCAACCAGTTAATCAGTGAAAACAGAGATGAAAAGTGGGACACCTGCCTCCCTGTGTGCTCAGCATCGCCAGCCGCCCTCCCACTGGCCTCCCCGCCAGGCCTGGGTTTGCAGGGAGAGCCGGCGGCCTTGCCCGCAGGAGAGAACACGCGCAGAAACCCGCCAGCCGGACGGGTAGTCACACGGCATGACCGGTTTCCTCCTGAGCCGAAATAAATGATTCCTTTAGCCCTCACAGCCTGGGTTTGCTTTACGATGGGAATACTTGTACCGCGTTGTCAAAACCCCATGTACTTTTAAAGATTTGCTATCGAATTGAAAGCGTTTTCTGTTTTAGTAAGATAGTATTGATGTCATCTGTACGGCCCAAAGTAAACAGACCCACAATATGTTCCCGATGCCAGATACACAGGGCGGGGCGGGGTTCTTAATACAGCTAAGAGGCAAATAAATCAATTCTTAAAAGGCGAGCCAGGCCTGCCAAGCAGGCGGTTACAGGAACTGTCTCCAACCTGCATTTGTTCTACTGTAAGAGCACAAATTACAGTTTTTGTCTCAAAATAGATAGGAGGTTGAATGGAGCACACAGAGATGTCTGAGTATTTTTGGAGTCGAAGGACTTTAGTGCCCTCAACACCAAGTCTTCTATCAAAGCTCCACAAGGCTGGCAAATGGGCAGTTACCTGGAGAAAGCAATTCCAGGGTCATGGTACAGTGATCAAGGGGATGGAGGGTCACCAGGCAGGTAAACAGTTCAGTTTTGTTTTTGTGGTGAGAGAGCCAAAGAGAATGTGTTTAAACATTCAGTGGTACTGCGTGAGATTTAATATGACTTTTAGCAGTAAACCTACAGGGAAGCACTTTTTTTTTTTTTACAAAACTCATAAGGTTAATAGCTTTGGATGTCTCTATAAAGGGCTGCTTTCAACAAGCCACAGACCACGTATCCAAGTTGCCATCTCCCATCCTTACCGGGAACACCAACCGCAGGTGTGCGTACACAGGTGCACACCCTCCTCTTCCTCTCTCTGCCCACCCCAGTGCGATGGCAGGGAGGATTTGGAACGTGATTTTCTGTGACTTTTTTCTTCTCCTTGATGAGCATTTGGTGTGTATGACAGTCCAGGCCCTAATAAAAGATCCGTCCTATCTATTTTCTCAGTCAGATGGACACTAACAAAACCCATTCGCTCTTCTCCTTCCTCTGTCCCCATAAACTACACTGAAATTTACATACTGATATGACTTCTTTCATCAAAATTAATTTCAATGAAGGTATCGGGCACCACCATTTAATATCTCTTTATATTATAGGATCATTATAGGGGGAATCTAGCTAATAAGGAATCACCATAAATGCCTAAAAATGAAACAAAATTTGTAAAAGCCTTATCACAGTGTTTGGCACATAGTAATCGCTCAACAAACAGTAGTTTCTAGCATCATCACCTCCTGTCACACCTCTGGTTGGTTAAGCATGTTCTGGAGTAAGTTTTAATTGAAAAATAAATTTAGAAGAATAATCTTTTATCATAGATTCGCTTCAGAAAGCAAAGCAAATGGCCAGAGGGCTGTTGCAGACTAATGTTATCTCTTAGGCCTTTGATTCAATTAAAAGCTAACAAACATACTGCAGGACTTTCATCACACTATCTTCTATAATTTCATTTGGAGGACCATTGTTTTTTAGTTTAAGTTTCAAATAATTCTCATATCCAAATAATCATCACTCAAGATTTGGAGTAAATAAAAATAGACTCCCCTTAATTGAAACCATAAAGAAAACAAACCAGTCTCTCTAAAGAACTAACAACTCCTTTCTGTAAGAAAGGAAGCCCGGTTGCTGCTGGGCCCATTCTGCCACCATTCTTCCTTCTTTTCTTCCATTTTGTTAAAAATGTATATATGATTCTTTTATAGGTCGACACAGGGGTTGGACCTTGGTCATCTGAATCTTTAAATAAAGGTTCTTTGGGTCCCTGTTTTTCATGGCAGTGCTTTCTTTTCTTGGAGACATTTGTTCCTTGAGGGATGGGGGAACAAGACCTAGACAGAGCACAAAGCACAGACGCAAGAAAAGAATGGCAAACAAAGGACTTGCCTCTGGACTCCACACGGAGGAGCTGTCGGTGGCGTAGGAGTCCTCCAGTCCCCGGTTATTAAAAGCGGTCTCCATCTCCAAGCTGCCCTCTGTGGACTGGCGACTGAGCCTGCGGACCACACTGGTCTCCAGCGGAGATGCACCATGGCGCCTGGGATCCTCCACCTCACATGGGGCCTTCGAGTGGGCAGAAATGGGATCATCTTCGCCATAAGACAGCTTCTCAGAATAATTCAGTTGGCTGGCTCCATCCAAATCTAAATGTGCAAAAAAAAAAAAAAAAAACTATTTCAAATACATTATCATTTTATACCTTATTAGAAAGAGAAATTGAACAATAGCAACTACACCAATCAAGACCTCAAAAACAAAAGCCACAAAACACCTGCAGGAACATAATTCCATCCACACAATGCATAAATTTGGTCCACATAATTTAAAAGACCATTAGTACATTATGTGGGGTAGAAGGTTAAATGTTTTCTAATAATATAAGTATAAAGGATGTGTGTTTCTGTTAGGAGGGTAAATTAAACACGTTAATATTTTGTTGGAGTTACTGGCCACCCGACTTCGGGGATGGATCTAGAAAGCAAGAAAAGCAATCGGCTATGGAGATCATATGGTCTCCTGACTCTACCATTCTTTCTTTTCTCTTCCACGATCAACATATTACCCTCTGCTCAAAAGGCTTCGGGGTTTTCTCAAGTAGAAACTTCTCTACTTGATCCATGCAATATGGATTTAAGAACTTGAACAATTTGAGCTGTCTGAACCTTTATCTATAAAATAATGATAGAAGCCATCAGAGAGAAACATCAAATGCCATCCACCTGGTAGCCACCAGGCCTTCCATAAACATTAGCCTTGCTTCCTTTTCTCCCCAAACTGGCCACATCCAACCCAGCATTTTCGACCACCTCCCAACTCTCTGTCAGCTGGGGTTTCACTGGCTCATGAATATGCTGGTTGTGTGTTTCCGTTCGCAGAGGTTCTCAAGCCCTCCCTCTTGTTCTTTCCTTCCTCTCCAGAAAGCCTCATCAACGCCTAGGTCTTCCTGAGTCCTTCAAACTGTGTTTTTCTCAGACATCCTCCTCCTCCCCCTCCCCTTCACCCTCCTTCTCCTCCTCCTCCTGCTCTCTTCTCTTCTCCCTCTGTCCTCCTCTCTCGGTACTTCCTTACTCTCTTCATCTCTTGCCTCTCCTTCAATGTCTAGTTCAGAGAGTAAGGAAAAATTGACAGTGTCTTCCTACGCTGTTGCTTTCACCCTGCCTTGCCTCCTACACCCAAAGAGTAGCCAAGGATGTCGTATCTCTTTGGCCTTTAGGCTCCCCCAGTAGCCCTCATCCCCGGATGAGAGAAAATTAGAGATATAGACAGGATAAGTGAGTGGATGACAAAATATATATAATAAATTCAGCTCTGCCCGGCCAATGTGGCTCAGTGGATTGAGTGCATCCCATAGACAGAGAGGTCTCTGTTTGGTTCCCCGTCAGGGCACATTCCTGGGTTGTGGGCTCGATCCCCAGTGGTGGGCGTGCAGGAGGCAGCCAAATGATGTATCTCACATCGATGTTTCTCCCTCTCTTCAAAAAAAAAAAAAAGCAAAAAAATTAAGTTCAGCTCTTAGTTATATACTATCCAGCAGCAATTGTTTCCACTGTTAGTCTTAAAGTCTCAGCTGGAACAAAAGCTCCTTGAAAGCATTAAGACACATACATCTACTGCATAGTCTTTATCTGCCAGTGGACTTCACTAAACCCTCAACTAACTTCAAAGGCTAGGCAGGTAACAAACACCTGAAGCGGCCATGTGTGTAACACTGGGGTGCTGGCGACAGTGGTTTCCCAGACGGTACATGACCTACTTATAGTAAACATGCAAACTTAAAAATACATCATCACCTTTGCAAACCATATGAAAACATTTCGGACAGACTTGGTCTTCAATGCACAACTTCAGACTCCTGAGTTGGGATTCTGCAAAACCATGGCAAGCCATTGAGAAGCTCCCCTATCAGCCTTGTTGTTCTCCATAATTCAGTTCAGGCCCCTTGGGAACACTTTCACAGGACACCATAACATTTTTACATTCACACTTTCAGTTATTTGGCAAACACACTTTTTAAAAGGCCACAGAAAATGACAAAACAAGGACTATTCTATATGCAAAACCCTACAACATAAAGCCGAATTTTCTTTTAAGGCTCTAATTAGCACATCCATTCCTCACACACATGAACTCCAAAATGTCCTATTAAACAGTGGGTCATCCATCAACATGTGTAGCACCCAGCAGGGTGTCAGCACAAAATCTAACTTTGCCAAGAAATTACTCCCATAAAATTGTCTCATGACTTCAACTCCTACCGTGATAATACCTAGATCAGTAATAAGAGAATTTTCAAAAGCTACATCAAGCCTTGAAAAGCTATTCATAACTGAAAAACATAAAAACTGTATTAATGTAACAAACCATTTTCCTTGACAGACATTCAAGGATGGATTAGACAAGCAAATCTGGGGTACAAGCTGTGAGGAGCGGGACAGGGAAGGGTGATTCACCGTTACATAAAGCAGTCTCCCATGCCCCAAATTAAAGATCATGTCACCTTAAACACATACAGAAAGGTAATTTCCTGTTGTCAGGGAAATGTATCCTGGCTTTGTAGGAATTACAGGGCATAATTATGTCACATCTACTATATTAACTTCAGCAGAGAAATTCTTGAATTTGTTTAGTCCACATCCTGCTTTGATGGAGTGTAACCAGCTACCTTCCTTCCCACTCCCAAGCTCCTCTCTCCCACCACCACCCATGTACAGGGACCTTTGCTTACCGTCTCTGATGCTCACTTTTGTGTGTCAGTGTGGCTGACCTATAGTCTCCAATTATTCAATCAAACACTACTTTAGGTGCTGTTGTCAAGGTACTTTGTACATGTGATTAAAGCCCTTAAGCAGTTGACTTTGAATAAAGGAGATTATCTTACATAATCAGTCCATTAAAAGGAGAATGGGGTGGGGGGGTCCCCTGGAAGAGAGGAAATCTCACCTGTGGATTGCTTTGGCTCAGACCTGAGAGTTTAAGCCTAGCCTTCTTCACAGCCATTCCTATGCATCTCAGAACTGTGCCGTTCTGTTGCCTAACCAGTCCCCACACGTGTGTCAGCCAATTCTCTCTTTCTCACACAAACACACACTCACACACACACTCACACAGAGTGGGGCAAAAGTAGGTTTACAGTTGTGAGTACGCGAAACAGTTTATTCTTATATTATTATTTCTTAATTATTGTATTTTCCATATGAACCACCATAAACCTACTTTTGCCCCATCCTTTATATCACCTTGATATCACTTTGATATAGATAAAATTCTGATTGATACACCATTCCAAACAAAACTAGGCACAGATTCTGGGGCTAACTGAGCTGTATTTAAGGACACCAGGAAGATAATATCTGGCTTCTTTGCAATACCCCATGAGCTAAATATTTCACAAGCAAAAATAAGGCTTAGTACAAAAATGGAAAAAAGACTCCAATTATTCTGGAGCCCACCTTTCATGCCTAAAGATCTGATACACAGCCTCCTATCCAGATCACTTGTCCCAAACCCTCTTTGACATTATCAGGAATGCAGTGCCAATTCATGCAAAATAACACTAAATCATATTCGTGAGACAAGAGAGAACTGGGCTAGAATAAAAAGACAGCATTGTCTTGGTTCTAAAATAACCTCACCACTCAGTCTAGAATGAAGGATCTCACTGAAGCTGAAACATGAGACATCCTACCAGTAACTCATTCACAGTTCAGATTTTACTTGAATTCGGACCTTTAATTTCACCAGTCCAACATTTTGAATGTGTTTTTTTAAAGTAAGAATTGTCTACAATTAAATGTGATCTTAGAAAATCACGTTTAAGGCAGAGTGAAAAAAATAGCTAAATAGAGAGAAGGCAAAAGAAATCCTCTCAGGGTGCACACTTAATCTTTTCATTATTCTTTATTGCTAAAACAATTTCACTAATCTAAAGACAAACAAAAAGAAATGACACAGAAAACAATCATACAATAAAATTTAGCATGCAGTTATTCATCCCCATGAAAATCCTCCTGGTTTTCTTCAAAACCGACAGGTCATTCATTCACTGTAGTAGACTGTTTCCTCTTTTCAGCAGTGAAAAATTTACCTTTTCTATCATCATCTGTCAAAAAATTTAGAATCACCAGTTACAACAAAAGCTGCTGCTCATTTCAGTAAGGGTACAGGTTGGAGTGGTTGTCAGAACTCCCAGAACATCAGCCAATTGAATGCTTCAGATACTGGACACAGACTTCTGGAAAATGGGGCCATTAGCTTTAGAATTAAACAAGCTATTCCTAGGGAATCAACTGCTATTACCTTTCTTCAGCTAACACTGCCTCTCAATGGAGAGAGAGGGATGCTGGGATGTAACATGAGAGACAGACCAGCAGGAGAGGGTATAAGAAAATGACAAGAGGGTCAATATCATGCTTTGGTTACATAAGACATTTATTTCTGGCTTACCTTGGGCTAAAAAGAATAGCAAGGAAATATATTATGTTGCCCATATCAACAAGTAAAATTACACGGTGGGTAGCAAATTATGATATTTCCCACTGAAAAACAGGGTTCTTTTGGTCCCTTCTCCCTTTTTCCTGTTCTTTTCTGCCTGCCTCACCCACGTCAGGTCACAAATTTCCTCTCTGTCATCTCCTCTCTGTTGTGCCCTTTCCTTTTTCTACTGCTTCGTGTTGAAAAACCATGGAAGAGCTCCAACGATGCCCCCATGGCGTTGACCACAAGCCCAAAAGGAAAGAAAGAACAGTAGAGAGAAGCCAGGTCATTTAGACCAGGTCACTAAGGTGGACGGCATGCCATGTTCTCTGGCTTTCTACCAAATACACTTCCCAGCCCCTTCCCATTCCCGATGTCCTGCGCCTGCGTACTCAGGGTTCTGGGCATAAGAGTCAAAGGGATGCCCGACCTTCACTCGGGAGCGCGGAGGTGCCCTACTGTTCTTTCTCCGGGTTATTTTGTGGGAGTGACCGGGACGGAGGAGGGCTCTTAGCAAGGCCTTCCCTTGTCACAAACTGTGCCTACTTGGCCGGTGCCCTCCCTCCCCTCGAGGACGGTGGTCTTAGTATAAAGATGCTGGAGGGAGGCGTCAGACCTTGGCCCTTGCCCAGTGGTCTCTTGTGAAATGGGGGTGGGGCCCAAAACTACAGGGATGAGGGAGAGGGAGCGGGGCACGTGTTGTTTGAGAAGGGTTATTCAATATTATTATAGTACATGTTTTTATTTGGAAATGAAACCTATCTATTACCTTAATAATACAAAGTATGCAAAGAAAGACTTAAAAGTATTGCGGTTACATAGCTATGGGGAGAACAGACTCCACCACTGCCGTGGAGACAAGGCGCAGGGTCTCAGTGTCAGCGGAAGGGAACGTGAAGTTCTCCTACTCATCAGAAGGGAACGCGGTGTTAGAAAGCTTGACAAGTGCCGTCTGGTCCCTCCCCCAGCTGCCCGAGGGTTCAGAGCGGCCCTTTCCCTGCCCCTGCCTCTGGGTCCCGCCGTTTTCTCTCCCTCTCCGGTCTGCAGGTGCAGGTGCAGAGGGTAGGTGACTCGGACGTTCTTCGCATGGGCCGCCCCTGGTCTAGCGAGAGGAAGGGTCTGATGCAAAGAATACCTGCACTGGCAGACACTTGCGTGCTGTCCTCGTCGCTGGCAGAGAGCAAGCGGCGGACTTTGGGTTTCTGCTCCGATCCTGTGTGCTTGCCTTTCTCAGACGTTCTGGAACGGAAGCTCTGGGACCGGGACACAGAAATCTCGAACTGTCTGATCACCTCCTCGTCAGTGTCAGAAGATGTGCACAGCTCTCCATCATCTCCAAAGCTGTTGACTGAGAGCAGACAAGAGCCCGTCAGCCTCCTGCAGGGCCCACACGCAGAGATAGACGTCAGAGAGACAGAAGAGCGGGGACCGTTAGTCTGGATCAAGCCACCCCAAACAGGACGGAAAGAATGCAAAGCATGGTTGAAACGCAAATTTGAATCCAACTGAATAAAACAGGAAGAGAAGGCTCATGAGGGTAATAAGAAGTATGTGGCCAGAACCCAGGAGAAACTCTTGGGACAGCCCTAATCAACACAATGAGCCTCTTGCTGAGCTGGCAACCCTGCTGATCCCTTATGTGGCCGACTTGTGCTCCTAACGGGGAAGAGGACACTTATCTGTGCGTGTGCCTTATGTGCAGATCTAGTCATGACAGGAAGGATGCGCTTGGCTTCGTCTCAGCCATGAAAACCCACAGGGCCACTGAGATTTGCAACTGAGATTTTCCAAAAGCTTCCTGGTTACAAAAGGAGACATCCATACTGTGTGTGTGAGACAGAGAGAGAGATCTTGTTTCTACTAGAAATGTTCTGATGCCTTTCTCAATACCAACAAGCCAACCCAAATACCCTTTGAATTGTTTGTACCGCTTTCCCACACTCCTCACCTCCCAGCACATGGGTCCTCTCAGTTTCTCCAACATGCACAGATCAATCCTGCCTTTGTGTTCTTTGCCTTTGTTGATCCTTCTGCCTGGAACCCTCTCCTCCCCGACTCCTCTCACCAGTCAGTTGTCAACTCGACTTTACCCTGATCGCTTTCCTGATCATTCATCCTTCAGCAGTTCTCCTCACAGCACCTTTCATCTTCATGTCCCTCCTCTCCCCCGTAACTTCCATAGAAATAGACATCACCCGTTTGTTAACCGACGTGTGCCCATTATATAAAACAATGCTTATTGCATAGTGACTGCTTAATAGACACTTGTTAAGTGTTGAATAAATTGGTGAATACACAGTGTTTTACCCCAACCCTGAGGCCCCTGCATGGACACGTTCCCTGTGCCTGAAACGCTCTTCAGCCCCCATCCAGAGTGGTCACGAATCTAGCTCACATTCAGGTCTCAGCATAGACATCACTTCTCCCAGTAAGCCCTTCCTTGACCCCTTAAATTATGTAATTATGTTTAGGGCTCCTTCCACGTGCTGTGAAATATCTCTGTCCCCCCTGGCAGTGCCCCCTCCAGGGCTGTGGCAGAATGCCCTGTTTAAT
The DNA here is from genome assembly GCF_014108415.1 of Molossus molossus. Lineage (NCBI taxonomy): Eukaryota > Metazoa > Chordata > Mammalia > Chiroptera > Molossidae > Molossus > Molossus molossus. Next base: position 216,545,890 of record NW_023425344.1, on the reverse strand, counting down.
TGCCAGCCATTCCACCTACCCCATGCACATCACGAGGGTGAGGGCACATCAGACTGCCCACCTCTGCATCCCTGCAGGCCCGATCTTTGTGCGAGGCACAGGGAAGACTACTCTGTAAATATCTGCCTTTTTAAAAAATCTTTATTGTTGAAAGTATTACAGAAGCCCCCCCTTTTTTGCCTCCCTGCTCCCACTCCCTCTCCTGCTTTCCCCAAACTATTGTCTGTGTCTACTGATTGTGCATACATGCATGTAAGTTCTTTGGTTTATCTCTTCCCAACTCCCCCCACCCCCTTCCCTCTGAGGTTTGTCAGTCTGTTCCCTACTTCCATGTCTCTGGATCTATTTTGATTGACAATTTATTTTGTTCTTGATATTCCATAAATATTTTCTGAATGTGACATGGAAATGATAAATAATAAAAAATTATTTTTTGAAAATTTCCTCCTTTCATCCAAAAGTCACACAAGGATCCTGGGGAAGAATGTGGTTGATTCACAGATGGCTCCTGGAGATGGCTCCTGCATCAGAAGCTCAGAAGAAATTGAAAGGACATATTTCAAGTGAGAGAAAATACTTTAAACACCAGCCGGGTCAAAACATTTATTCTCTGGCTTATTTAAGAGTTGATATTTTTGAGGTTCTTTGGAAGACTAGTAATAACAACAGACACTTTTTAAATACTTTTTAATGTGCCAGGAACTGTCCTAAGTGCCTTACACATAATATCTCATTTAATCCACACAAAATCCCTATCATTGTTCCCATTTTCCAAGTAAGAAAGTTGAGGCAGGGAGAAGTCCTGCCTGAAGAACTGGCTGAAGACCACACTGCCAATAAGCGGTAGAATCAAGGCAGCCTGTCTCTTGAGGCCACATTTCTGGTCACCACACTGGAGAACCAGAGAGGTGATGAAAATCATTCTTGTTCTGTATACTCACATGAACTAGCTGAATCCCTATAGCCAAGTCCCGTAGCCTCTCTGGCCCTGCTTCATAATTTGGGAATCATTTCTAACATCTGGATCATTTCCCAGGACTTTTCTAGATCTAAATTTCCCAACTCCCAACTCCAAACTTCCTGCCCACAAGCATTAAAATTTTATGTGTTTCTCTCTTTTTTGGAGCAGCTAGTCCAAGAACACGAGAGCACATTGTGGTCAGGTGACTCAGTTGTATCGGCTGTGACCAGTGCCAGGGGAGGACCTGGAAAGCTAAGTGTCAGAAGAGACTAGATTTCCCATGAATACTCCAATACATCCCAACAGAAAACCATCACAATGAGCAGTCCGCTCGCGTCTCAACGTGCTGGACATTGTACTCCGGTACAGGGTGAACCATCACATAGCAGAGACATCCAGAGACATATTGGAGAACATTTTAAATCCACCTTTAGAGAACAGAGCCAGCTAAGCACCCAGGAGGGAGTCAGGGGAATATACACGCAGGAGGGGTGGTTGGATTAGGCATCCATTTGGAGATCTTTTTGTCTCTGAGATTCCTCTTGTATTTGCTAGGCAGGCATTTTTTAAAGTTAACTAGTCATCAATTTCAAATTAAGTGAGTTAGCTCATGGATATTTTTCCCCACGTATTACATCAGTAATTAGAATTCACTCATTTACTACTATGTGGTCCTTGAGTTGTGTTTTTTTCTTTCCAGTGAGTCACTGATCACCCAAGAGCAAGATTCTTCTCCCTTGATAAAATAATCATAATAGTAATTGTAACATTTCCTACTTACTAAACACATACTATACGCCAGGTACCTTTCTTGGGACTTTGCATATATTATCTCAATTAATTGTCACAGCAACAGCTGTGACAGGAGTAGAGATTATTATTCCTGTTGTAGAGAGAGGAAACAGAGGCCCAGAGAAGTTAAGGAAGTTGCCCGAGGCAGCAAAGTAACAAAGCTTAGTCTTAAACTCAGGACCTAGATTCTTAGTCGCTGTGCACACCATCGGACATCACTGCACCAGGACACTACGGCCATTATCTAGCTTCCGTTTCAGAGGAAGGTGAGGGGAACTCTGCCGCTTCCACCCCGAAACCTGCCAGGAGGTTGGCTCCTTTGTGAAAACAGAAGAGCAGCGAGAAGAAGGGCCAGTCCGTGTGGGAGTGAGTGCTTGCAGGCAAGCAACAGAACCCTGGCTCCTGCTCCTTGCGGGACGGTAACACCTGCCCTTCTGAGCCTTACTCCCCAGATCTCAGGAAATTCTCTGCCTAAAAAGCGAAACTTCCATCCTTCCTGGAAACTGCTATGCGGCAACAGAAGTCAATGGTGGCACTATTACAATGATAAAATCAGTCCCACATACAGCATTTAGTATGTGCCAAACATTGTTCTAGAACTTTACATGTGTCAATATATTTCCTCCTCACAATAACCCTTAATGAAATAGGTACTTTACTAGCCCCATTGTATGAATGGGGAAAGTGAGGCACAGTGAGGTGAGTACATTTGCCACAATCAGAACAATTAATAAATAGTGAAACCAATATTCAAGCCAAACCTGTCTTGTTCCAAAGTCAGTGTTATGAATGACCGCATTATGCTCCCTCTACCATCTGCTGCCTCAAGGAAAAAACTTCTTAAATCCTGGTCAAAATCTATACAACTGTGTTTTATTGCTAAGAAAACAAAAATCACATAGCTGGGGCTGGAAAGAATTTTCATAAGCATCTATCTATTCCCTCATGCTCACAAAGAGAAACCAAAGCCTGAAGAGGCAAAGTGTTTTGCCCACAGTTATATCATGTGAGGAACAAACGTGGGTCTCCAGTGAACCTCGTCAATGATTTGCTCCATTATTTTCCAAGCTCTCTCACCAATGAGCTGTTTTTTTCCAATTCAAATCTTGACTCATCTTTTTGAAGGATCCCAGCTACTCGCCTTGTCCTGAGTCTATGTCAACAACCAAATAATGGATCTGGCTTTCATTCAACTTAAATCTCTGAAAATCACAAAGTCTCATCTAAGTTGTGGCACTTACTTCAGAGATAAGATAGTCCTTCCTAAAATGCCATATCAAATACCAACTTCAAACCCCTTTCAAGCTAAGTTCCTGGGAAACAGCGCGGTGAGGATTTGTATAAAATCTTCACCCCTTCATCCAATTAGCTTGTTAAAATAACAGGAAGAAGTTGCACAATTGCCATGGATGTGGATACATCTTGAGGTTATGATTGTTCGCGTCCTCAATTACAGAATTCAGAGAGATCTTAGATACTTCCACATACCAGACTCTTCCGCAGTCTTTCTGATGCACAGCTACCCAGCCTCATCCCTTTGATCACACACCACCGGGGTGCCACTCTGGGCTTCTTGCACCGGCAGGAAGCTCATGACTTTGGCACGCAGAGCGAGCTATCTGTAGACCCATCACTATCGAGTCCCTACTTCCATGAAGTCAGATCATCTCTTTCTCTAACTTTAGTGGTTTTTTTTCTATTTTAAATAGATAGGAGCAGAGGAAATGATATCTTCATCTTGCAAATTCAGGAGGGGAAGGTGGGTCCCTGTCGAGTGTAACATCAGTTAAGAGCTACAGTGGTTACGGATGTGGAATCTAGAGTCAAGCTGCCTGAGTTTGAATCTCCTATTTGCTATTTTGACACCTAAGCTAGTTCCTCAATCTTTCTAAACAGCAGTGTTTTTTTATTTTAATAATCCTTAATTCTTAAAATTGTTGAGAGACTAAGTGAGATAAACCATAGAAAGAAACTTGGCACATGCCCAGCATATGATATGTTGAATGTTGTTATTATTACACCTCATTATGAAAGAGCCTGTGTAGAACCCCTTTTATAAAGCTTTGTATTTACCTGTCAAGGAAAGAATGTGTGTGTTCATGCAGCGTCTAACCTGAAAGCCAGAGTTGTTGTGGAGAAGGGTAGAAGACACAAGGATGGGAGAGGAGAAGATTAAGTTGATGCTGTGGGTTTTATGACCTTCCTTCCCTCTCCACCCTCCTTCCCAAGTCCGGAGGTGGAGCACCCCTGTAAGAGCTGGCAGTGCCGTCTGGGTGTGGGCAGTGCCCAGCACCTGTTCATTCTGTTGCTTCCTTGAAGACCACAAAACCACCAACTAACTGGTAATGCAAGGCGATTATTCCTTAAGCCTGTCTGCTCCTCCAAGATTATTAATTCCTTCCCACCCACATAGGTGCGATTAGGTGGATGGAAGTGCCGCTCACACCCTGGAGACGGGAGTAAAGATAGATGGGGTGGGTTGTGCATGGCGGTGCAGTACCCGCGGAGCTACTTTTAGCTACAATTGCAGGAAATCCCTTATATTCCATATTTCACAAATAGCCACAGCAAGTGTCTGCCCACGGTGACTGGATGAGGCCAGAATACGAGTAAAATGTTAGTTCAAGTGACAAAGCAGAAGGGAGGTCTAAAGCAACAACTGCACATTTCAGATCCTAAGAAAATGACCACATTTCCGGAGGCACCATCCAGCCATTCTTGGATTCAGGCGGAATCGAAAAACATTTTTAAAAAGAAACCGTCCAGCCTTGCTTTGTTTCAGTCTGTGCCCCTGGAGTGCAGGCCCCATAAATGCCACTGTCCGCGTGGCGACGGGGCGGCTGCTCTGAGCAGGCTGAGCTGTGCACCATCCACAGGCAGGGCTAGTTTGCTTTAATATGGTTTATATTTTTGTAAGATTCTGTTGGAAAGAAGAAAAAATAAGAATCCTGACACTTTTTAGAAGTTTGACAATTTTTGACGTAACCCAACTCCCTCATTCTAGAGAATAGAACCTAAGGATGAGACCACTTACGAGACTTATTTGTAGTCAGATAGCCAGTTAGTGGCAGGGGAAGAATTAGCAGCTGGTTCTCCTGCACACACCTGCTTTGTCACCCTGCACCTTGTGTGACATGTTTTGACAACTTCATTTCATATATAAACAAAGAGGTGGCACTTGTAATGGTTACATATGAGTGAGTCAAATATAAAATCTTTTATAAAAATTAGTAATATGCAGATCATTATGTAAGGGAAAAGTCAGTTACAATATGAGGATTCCAGTTCTGATAACAGTGGAGCAAGTGATTTGAACTAAACTACAAATAATAATAATACATTCACACACAAACATTGTGAACCAACTACTTGAAGGCACAGAGAATGAGCAAGAACAGGTAGAAAGTGGAGGAAATCCAAATTTTGACAGAGGAAAACGTCACTGGGTGAGATGCATGGTTACCTTGCTTTTCTGCTAAAAGTACTCCCAATCCAGTAGGGGACAGGGCACCCAGGACTCAGGCAGAAATCGGAATCCTATTGACTTGAGGTGTACAGAACTCAGGGCAGCCAGAGCAGCTGGAAATAGGGGGGAAAACAGAAAGGAGAGAACCCCAGAGAGGGAACCCCCAAATCGGCATGTGAAGTTATCTCAAACACACTTGGCTGAAACCTGAATGATGAATGCATGGCAAAGAATCCAAAGAACCCAGAAAAAGTAACAGGAGGGCCAATCATCTGAACAGACATGTTTGGCTCCCTTCACCTCAGGGTGACCGAGTTGGGAGCCTGAACCTGGCCAAGTTAGAGGGGCTTCGTCAACACTTCGGGTTTTCTATTAAAACTCTAGAAGCGTCAACCTTAGAAGTAAGACTAAAAGTAAAAGTGAAAATGAGTTCGTTGTAACAAAGTATAAAACCAATACTTCACACACTCAAAAGAATCAACAAGTAATCTAACTGTGGGCTAAAACAAAAAGTAACATTCTTTACAGGAAGATGAAAGAATCCAATGCCTCTACAACATTTCATCCTTACTGTCCGGTGTATAACAAAAATTATTAGACATATAAAGAAATAAGGAAAATGTAAAGAAACAAGAAAAATGTGAATCATCAAGAAAAGAAGCAGTCAATGGAAACCAGCCAGAAGATGCCACAGATGTTGGCTATAGAAGACAAAATCTTTAAAGCATTCATTATAAATACACTGAAAAAATCAAAGGGAGAGGTTATCATAATAAATATACAGAATATAATCTCAGCAAAAAATGGAAACAATATAATAGAACAAAATAAATATCCACAATTGAAAATAAAATTTCTGAAATAAAAAAAATGCCCTGGCCGGTTTGGCTTAGCAGTTAAGAGTGTCGGCCTGCGGTCTCTCCAGAGAGACCCAGGTTCGGTTCCCGCTAAGGGCATGAACCTTGGTTGCAGTTTGTCCCCGGCCCCGGTTGGGTCGTGCAGGTGGCAGCCACTCGATGTGTCCCTTTCACATCAATGTTTCTCTCTCTCTCTCCCTCCCACTCTATCTGAACAAAAAATGGAAAAAATGTTCTTGGGTGAGGATAAAAAAAAAAAAATTACTGGACTGGTGTTATAACTGATTGAAGATAGCAATAAACGTTGAAAGATCTCAATAGAAAGTAACCAGTTGAAGAACATATATTTGGAGAAAATAAAGCCTCAGTGAACAATGATGGCATATGGAGTTGTCAAAAATCTACGTAATTGGAATGCAAGAAGGAAAATAACAAAAAGTGTGGGAAAATATTTTTTTAATAATGTCTATCCCTCAAATTTGGTGAAAAAACAACATATGGATTCAAATATTTTTGGCAACCAAGTTAAAAAGTCCAATAGCTAAACCCATCAGAGTCAAGCAGCTGAAAAATGAAAGATGAAGTAAAATGTCTGAAAGTGAGAAAAGAAAGAGAAATATCACATACAGGAGTATAATAATACGAATAAAAACTGACTTCTCTCAGAAACGTGAAAGCCAGCCATTACATGTCCAGGTGCTGAAATAAAAATTGTGAACACTAAGTTCAATATCCAGATAAAACATTCTTCAAAAAGGAATACAAAATAAACATATTTAATATAAATGAATAGAAAATTTATTAGACCTGCACTTTAAAAATATTACAAGAATTTCTTCATGTGAAAGAAAATGTGTAACAAAGTAAAACTCAAATCCAACGGAAGGAATCAAAAGTAATAAACACATTGGAACAGCCCGGCTGGTGTGGCTCAATGGTTGAGCGTCAGCTCATGCACTGAGAGGTTACCAGTTCAATTCCCAGTCAGGGCACATGCCCCGGTTGTGAGCCAAATCCCCAGAGCGGGGCATGCAGGAGTTGGCCAATCAATGTTCTCTCTCATCAATGTTTCTCTCTCTCTCCCTCTCACTTCCTCTCTCTCTAAAAATCAATAAAGAAAAAAAAAACTTTTTTAAACATTGGAACATGTGGCAAATACAAAAAATATTTGATGTGTTCTTCTTTTACTTTTTCTACAGATAAATGAAGAAAGTATATTCTGTTGCATTGTGGGGTTGACAAAATATGGAGAAGTAAAATATAAGATAACTAACACAATGAGGTAATAATTTATGCTGTTGCAAAATAAAAATAATTGTAAAGTGATATAATATAAAGAGTAAATGTTGCAAAGTGGTAAAATATTAACTTAAAGTGGAGTGTGATTAACTAAGGATGTGTATGTAATTCCCAGAGCAACCAGTGAATAAAGAAAATACAAAAGGTATACAATAATATTCATACATTAAATGCAAATGAAATAAATATCCCATTTGAAAGCAGAGATTCTCAAACTGAATAAAAGTGCAAAACCCAACTATGTGATACACAACAGGTTAAAAGTAAAAGGATTTAAAAAGATACGTTATGTAAACGGCAAGCATAAGGAAGCTGATGCAGTTATACTAATATCCAAGTAGACTCCAAAACAAAAGTTTTAGCCCTGGCCAGTGTGGATTAGTTGGTTGAGCATTGTCCCATGCACCATGAGGTCACTGGTTCAATTTCTGGTCAGGATACATGCTTGGGTGGTAGGCTGGATCCCCAGTGAGGGGCACGCAGGAGGCAGTAATTGATGTTTCTCTCTCTCTAAAATCAATAAAAACATTTTTTTTAAAATAAAAAGGATATTTTACTTGAATAATACCTCTAGGTGCATCCATAATATAGCAAATGATAAGATTTCATTCTTTTTTATGACCTAGTAATATTCCATTGTATATATGTACCACCACTTGTTTATCCATTTATCTAATGATGGACACTTGGCTTGGTTCTACATCTTGGCTACTATAAATAACACTGCAATGAACATAGGGATGTACATATGCTTTCAAATTAGCGTTTTGGGTTTCTTGGGATGTGCACTTAGAAGTGGAATTGCTGTGTCATAAGGCAGTTCCATTTTTAATTTTTTGAAAAAATACCATACTGTTTTCCATAATGGTTACATCAATCTGAATTTCTACCAAGAGTGCATGTGGGTTTCAAATGGTAGTTACAAAATAGTCATAAGGATGAAAAGTACAGCATAGGAAATATAGTCAATAATATTATAATAACTATGTACAGTGCCAGGTGAGTACTGTAAATATCAGGGAAAACAGTAAACTATATGATTGCCTAACCACTATGCTGTACACCTGAGAGTAACACAAAAATAATATGAGATATAAACTATAACTGAAATATACATTTTTAAAAAAATAAAAAAGGATATTTTATAATGATAAAGTGATCAATTCATCAAGACACAAACATCTTAAGTGTGTATGTACTTATTAACATGGCTTCAAAATACACGGTGAAAAAACTAATAGAAGTTACAGGAGAAATAGACAAATTCAAAATAAAATTGAAGATTTTAACAATCCCTTCTCAATAGTTGATAGAAAAACTTTTTAAAAATCTGTAAGTATACACATTTGTATTATGACAGAACAAACATTCCATTGCAATAATGTGAACTTGAAAAGATAGTGCTCTGCAGCTTGGGATATAGAGTTCTATACATGTCAAATATCACCAATATCCACACAACTCTTATGGAAAGTAGAAAAAAAACATTCCTCAACCTATTTTATTAAACCAGTATAGTCCTAATACAAACACCTGACAAAGATATCACAACTATAGAAAATTACATACCAATATAACTTATGATCATAGTTACAAAAAAATCCTTGCCCAAATATTAAGAAATGAAATTCAGTAATATACTAAACATAGCCTACATTATAACCACATAAGGTTTATTCTAGAAATGCAAAATTGGTTTAAAATACTAAAATCAATTGATATAATGCAACAAATAAACAATAAAAAGAAAAATCAAATAATCATCTCAACAGTTACAGAAAAGTTATTGCCAATAATTAACATCAATTTCATTAAAAAAATTTTTTTTAGTTTACTAGGGATGTGCATTAATCTGAAAAAAAGGTAATCTACTAAAATTCTACAGCTAACCTCAGTGATGAAACTACTTAGTGAATTTAGCAGTCATTATATACAAATCATTTTTATTTCTACATCTGACAATAAATTGAAAATAGAACTTTAAAATATGCAAAAGCATGAAACATAAAAGAAAACATTGTAAATTAGACTTCATCAAAATTTAAAACTTTTGCTCTTTGAAAAAACATTAAGAAATGAAAAGGCAAGCCACTGACTGAGAGAAAATATTTACACACATATGTCAGATAAAAGACTTATATCCAGAATACATAAAGACCCTTTACAACTCAATAATAATATAACTTAATAAAAACAACCCAATAAAACTTTTCAAACAACACTTTACAAAGTAATATGTGCAAATGGCCTATAGGCAAATGAAAAGATGTTTAACATCAGTGATCATCAGGGTAATACAAATTAAAACCAAAATGATATAGTAATAAAGTTTTTTTAAAGCGACCATACCAAGGGCAAGGAAATAAAGCATCGGGAGCTCTTGTACATTCCTGGTCAAAATGTAAAATGGTAAAACAATTTTAGTAGTTTCTTAAAAATTCAAACATACATTTGACCATATAACCTAGCTACTCCACTGTTAGATATTTTTCCCAAAGAAAAAGAAAGCACAGCCCTGGCTGGTTTTCTCAGTGGTTAGAGCTCCAGCCTGCAGACAAGAGACCCTGGTTTGGTTCCTGCTAAGGGCATGTACCTCGGTTGCAATTTGTCTCCAGCCCCGGTTGGCGTCGTGTGGGTGGCAACCAGTGGATGTGTCTCTCTCACATCAATGTTTCTCTCTCTCTTTTCCCTTCTCTCCCTCTCGCTCTATCTGAAGATAAACGCAAAAATGTCCTCAGGTGAGGATAAAAAAAAAGAGAGAGAGAGAGAGCACGCAAATATTCACAGAAGCTTATATTTGCAATAGCCAAAATCTGGAAATAACCCAAAAGTGCAGTGACAGGTGAATGGATAAACAAATCGGGATATATTGATACAATGGAATACTAGGTAGCAATGAAAAGGAATGAACCTCAATAACATGGATAAATCTGAAAAGCATTAGCTGAGTGGGGGAAAAAGTCAAAAAAGAGGACACTGGAGAAAGAAAGAAAGAAAGAAAGAAAGAAAGAAAGAAGGAAGGAAGGAAGGAAGGAAGGAAGGAAGGAAGGAAGGAAGGAAGGAAGGAAGGAAGGAAGGAAGGAAGGAAAGAAGTACCCATATATGATTTCATTCATACAATATTGTAGAAAAGTTAAAAGAATATATTGTGATGGAAAACAGACCAGTGGTTGTCTGGGGCGGGGTGAGAAAGAAATGGATTACTAAGGGGCATGAGGAAACTTTTGGAGTGATGCAAATGTTAGTTTTCTTAATTCTGGTGATGGCTTCACATTTATAATAAGTCAAACTCACCAAACTGCATACTTTACATGCATGCAGCTTATTGTATTTCCATAGTACCTCAATAAAGTTTTTCAAAAGTTGTTCAAGCAAAGCTATATCCCGTGGCAGCCTTACCTCCCCCTCCCTGCGAGGCATGAGGACCTCCCCTGTGGACTGAACTACTCCCAGCCTTGAGCCATTTCTGTGCGGCTGAGAAGGCTCTAAGACAATGAGGTCTAGAACGTGTCCTCCTGCTCTCGCCCTAGAAAAGATGCCCGAGAGCCAGAGTGCACACCAAATGCAGCATTTCTCTGATCCCCACTGTGTCTGCTTTCTAATTTATACTCTGAGTTCCTAGGTAAGCCTTAAAATGCTACCCTCACTTATCTCTTGTCCAACCTCTCTCTGTCTCTAGTTATTGGACCCTATTGCTAACAGCCAACAGCTACTGACTAAGGAAAAAGCTGACTAACCCTGAACACAGACAGTGCTGCCATGACCTGGACTCCCCTGCTGCCGTGTCAGTTTACCATGTTTATCACCAGGAGGAGTGTTTGCCGAGATCCGCACCTAATTTTCCTTGCATCTCTGGACGGGGGTTGTATTACTAGTTCTTCACCACCTAAGGGATCAGCCCTATATCCAGGGCTACTTTAGCCTCTTTAAGACTTACTTCTCTTCCCCCACCAGGCCAAAATCATCCAAGATAGGAGAAGAGGCATCGGGACGACGTCGAGGGGTAGGGTGATTAGATCTGCTGGTGGGGATATTCTGAACAGACCTGTGTCTGCACTCAGGGAGCCCTCATCTCTCACTGTGTGGACTCTGGGGTACAAATGTGTTCTGAGCAGCTGGCTTTGACACTCCCTGGAAGCCGGGTCATCACTGCAGCCGGGCTGACCTGGACAAGAGCAAGTGCTGAACTGTCCACCTCCCCGTTGCCTTCCAGCTCTGATCTCAAATTTGTATGCCTCCTACAGGGGAATTCCTTGACGGGCCCCATGTGTTGTGTTGTTTTCCTACAATGGCAGCATTTACATACAAATTAATGGCCACGACTGTAATTTACTCTGCTGAGAACTGATGCGACCTGATAATTAAATTTCTGCACAAGCAGAGAAAACATAAAACCAGCATGGTTTTTCTTGCTTCCCCCCAACCCCCAATAGTTCTCCATCACCCCAAAGAATTCTTACAAGCAAGTGTGCATCAATATTTTAATTTAAAAATGTTCTGATAAGGAAGACAAAAACCAATCCATTGCCATGGATACAAAAATGCAGGGCATGGGATGGGTAACCAAGACTGAGAAAGATAATGAACAGATCTTGTGATTTGCAGGTGTTGTTTCTGAATTTCCAGCTGTTCACGTCATTCCCTCATCTTCCCAGCCTATGCAGATCATCCTCAAGTCAGTTTCCAAAGTTTTGTTTTATCTTGCAATAGACCCCAGCCCAGCTACAGAGATAATTTCTAGAAGACAGTTTCAAGTCTCCCCAGCACCAAATCTACAGTAAATACACCCAAATATATCATGACAACTAAAAGAAACAGACTGAAATATTCACTTAGCTAAGTAACAGCTTTTGGGGGGGGGGGAGCTATATTCCCGCCCAAAAAGTCATGCAATTCATAGTGGTGGTATGCACACATTAGAATAGCAACCCTCAGTGATGCCCTGAAAATCAGAAAAATTAATTGAAAATGTTCTGAAAGGGCCATTTTTTCCATAAAGTTTTTATGTCTCAGGTGCCTATTGTCATACATGCTGATGAGCAAAAGCAGGTAATAAAACAAATGAATATTAACAAAGAGATTGCCAGTCATTGCTCCCTTCCTCAGCTTATTTTGTCGTGAACATGCACACTTACTGCTGTGGCTGTCACGTGGCTCACATAATCTAGTCATACTTTCCCCTGGAAAAAAATGGTTCCTGATTCATGATGAAAATAAATGCATTAAAATTTCATGTGGTACCACAAAAAGCACCTCAATTTTCAGGCATTGAACCACCTAAATAAGCCTGGCACCACTGAATTCGAAATGTATGATTATATCCCTTGTTCCATCCATAATCTTTTATTTTTTTTATCCTCACCTGAGGACATTTTTTGTATTTATCTTCAGATAGAGCGGGAGGGAGAGATGGAGGAAGAGAGAGAGAAACATTGACGTGAGAGAGACATATCGACTGGCTGCCACCCACACGACCCCAGCCGGGGCCGGGGACAAAGTGCAACCGAGGTATGTGCCCTTAGCAGGAACCGAACCCAGTACTCTCGGGTTTACGGGCTGATACTCTAACCACCAGCCAGGGCTCCATCCATAATCTTAACCATCATGCAGAGTTTACCTTCTATTTTTTTTCTTACTTAACATTTTCTAAATGGGTTTATGTAGCTGTGAGTCATCTAACAGCTTTAAGGAATCTGCTTTCTTAATTTACTCTTCTCTTGTCTGTCCCCTTAGTGTCTAATACACTATTAGGCAAAAAACAAATGCTTCAATAACAAATAAATAAATGTAAAAGTAGTACAATGCTATATTCATTAGGGTTCTTCAGAGAAACAGAAACAATAAGAGAATGTGTGTGTGTGTGTGTGTGTGTGTGTATAATAAAATATAGAATAACATATATATACATAAATATATATATATGTATTTTTACACAATTATGGAGGCTGAGAAGCCCCAAGATCTGCAGTTGGCAGGCTGGAGACTAAGAGAGCCACAGCGCAGTCCCAGCCTGACTGAAGGTCGGAGAACCAGGCAAGCCAGGGGTGAGTTCCAGGCGGAGGGCCGGAGAAGGCTGTCACTCCAACTCAAGCAGACATGCAGTCAGATTCCTTCCCCCTCACCCAGCTTTTTGTTCGACTCCAACCTTCAGTTGCTTGGGTGAGGCCCACCCGCTTTAGGGAGCGCAACCTGCTTTACTCAGTCTACTGATTCCAATTTCAGTCACAAACACCCTTCCAGACACACCTAGAAAAATATATGACCAACTCTCTTGGCACCATGTGGCCCAGTCAGATTGACATGTAAAATTCACAATAACAAATAGCATATAAAAGCTAAATGGAAGCAGGAAGCATACCAATAAGAAGTAGATCACACGAAGGTTTTAATTCCAGCTTGGATATTTTCCAATTGGGTGATCTTGGGTGATCATTAAACCTGTTTATTCATCTTAGAAATTAGATCAGCTTTTGGCTCCAGCTGTATGGAAGTCTAAGACCATATATAACTCTCCTGCTACAAACTCAAAGAAATATTGATGAAATTAGAACCTGATATTAGTCCAAAGGAGTAAACAACTTGTTTGCAGGTCCCATAGACTGGTATCTAGGATGGTAATAGTCCTGGGTTCATGCAAGCCTGGCTGGATTCAGGACTCTAGCATAAGGCTCCTACTCTTTAATAAGGGCTTCCCTTTCTTTGAAAAGGGGACCAGTAAAATTTCATCTAACAGTCTAGACCTAGAGAAATGGCAAGAAAGTTTGCTATCTGTTGGGGCTGTAAATGAGGGGGAAATCCTATTAGAAATAAAAACATCAAGCTTTTACTTCCCACAGAGATTTACCCTCAGCACAGTGCAGATCTGAAGGCCAAGAAATCCAGGAGACCCAACAGAAGCAAAGTGCAAAGTTGATCTATAAAAATACTTCCATAGCCCAAGGTACACATGATTATACTCCTCACTATTTGTAAAAAGACCCCTTCTGAAGATGAGCTCACCCCACAAACACACAGAATATAATACACAAAAAGGATTGAACTAGCATGTGATGAGATGAAAACAAAGTAATCATGATGAATCAGGAATCATTTTTCCTGATGCTAAGAATACACAATAATTTCAAGCATGTAAGAAAGATTTACAAAAATTAGTCCATCTATTAGGCCACAGAGGAAGCTTCAAAAATACTATTAGACTACATTCTAATATCAAGACATTTAGAAATAAAACAAAAAGACTTTTAAAAACTTATAAAAATGCTTTTGGAAATCAGAAACCATACTTTTAAATAATTGATGGGTCAAAGAAGAAACCTTAATTGGAATGATAAAATATTTATAACTAAAAAATAATGAATACATTACATATCATCCACTTGTGGGATATATTTAAAGTGGCACCTAAAGGAAATTCATGGATTAATTTAAGATATATATTAAAGAAAAAGATTAAAAAAATAAATATTATAACCAGTCAATTCAAGATGTTATTAATCGACACCTTAAACGAAGCAAAATACAAGGAAGAAATAGAAAAGAGGAAAGCAGATATTAATAAAAATGTGAATGTAAAGAAAACATTAAGAACTAGAGATAATAAACCATTGACAAGATTGATGGAAACAAACAATATATTTACAAATATAGTGGACATTTAAAAATCAAAAGAGAAAAAAACTAGTTTAAACAATTGTTAGAAAGAAAAAATAGAAAACATATAGGCTAATAGCCACTAAAAATAAGATATAGAAAACAATTAAAAACAGACATATTACATCAAGATGGTTTCATATGATTCTTTCCAACTTTGAAAGAATGGGAAACTCCTCTTTTATACAAGCTGATCTACAAGAAAACACTTCCTGGTACCCTTTTATAAGGATAACATAAACTCAAGTAAGGCAATTTATATAACAATTGCTCATTATCCTAGTTGTAAATATCCTAAACTAAACAACAGCAAACAAAATTTACATTGTATTAAAAACAAATACATCAAGAATAAGAATTTGTAGTAGACAAGCACAGAAGTTTAAGTATCAGGTTTATTTCTTAAATGTAATTAACCACATTAATAGATTAAAGATGAAAAACATAATCACCTCGATAGATTTGGAAAATCATTAAATAAATTTCAATACCCATTCACAATAAAAACTCCTAGAAAACTAAGAATAGGAAAAAAACTTTCTCAACCTGAAAAAGAAAATCTACCATGCATCATACTCAAAAGTAAACTTTGTTTTTCATGTATAGTTTTTATAGGATAATATAGCCGATAATATTGTGATAAGCTTGCGCAGCAACAGATGATTACTAGAATTAGTGGCACGGTCATATTATAAGCATAAAAATGTCAAATCACTATATTCTACACTTGAAATTAATATAACTAATATAATATTGTATATAAAAAGTAAACTTCAGCATTTTTTAGGAACAATAAAAGATAAGAATACTTTCATCACTTCCTTGCGATTTTGTACTGGACGTCTTACAAGTGCTATAAGACAGGAAAAATAAATGAAGACTGTGGATTGGAAAATGAGAATGAAATTCCAAGAAATCTAACTTTCCATGTAAAAACAAAATCTCAAGAAAATCCAACATCAACCTTTAAATTATTAAGAGTTTATCAAGGAGACATCTGCCTCTAATCAAGTTGGAATAGGAAGTAGCAAATTTACCCTCACACATGAAACAACTAAAAATCTAGACATAAACAATTGTTCTCAAGATATTGAACATTACACCACAAAATGCAAGGACACCTGAGAGTTGAGAAATGAGCCAGTAAGTCCTATGATTGCCCAAACTGACTGCCTGGAGAGTTTTGAGACCACCATGCAGGGAAGGGGAACCCAGGCAAAGCGGTGGTCTCCCTGAGTTGAAGAGGGGGAGCTAGGAGGCCAGGGAGCCAAGGATGCGAGAGCTTACCAAAGCAGCAGTAAAGGGGAAAGCTACAGATAGAGAACTCCAGACATCTGCTGTATTTGAGCATTCTACTGAATACTGATGAGTGTGTGTGTGCAAGTGAGGACACTACCCGAAACCATGGAGAGAACCACTGGACAAGACTGGAGGTAACAATAATTGAAGCTCAGTGCCTGGTTCAACTAAAATAGAAAACCTCATAATTAATGGGGTGCCAGCTAAATGACTCAGAAGGGTTTTGCCTAGGTAGGGAGGAACAGTTAGCACTAAGATAAGACAGTACTTTGGTCCTACCAAACAAAGCTTAAAACCAAGATGTGAAAGAATCAAATTTTTCCAAGTTAACCACATCCCAGAACAAAGCTCAAGAATATTTATATATCCGGCACACGACACAGTAAAATAGACTGTACAACAGCAAATCAAAAATTTCAAGGCATGCAGAGAAGCAGGAAAATATGACTAGTAATGAGGGGGAAAATCTATTAAAATAGGGTAAGAAATTATCCAGATAATAGAATTTGTAGACAAGGACATTAAAACAATAAATATCACTGTATTCCATATATTCAAGAAGCTAAAAGAAAGACTGAACATAATAAATAGAGATATGGAAGATTCAAACGGAACTCAGAGATGAAAAACACACTGTCTAAGATGAAAAATACACTGACTGGGATTAAATGCAGACTGAGCAATGCAGAAGAAAAGACTAATAATCTTGAAAACACCGCAGTAGAACCTATCCAAAATGAAGCACAAAGAAATATAATCACTGTGAAAACATGAACAGAGCAGCAGTGAGATTTTGGGGCAGCATAAAATACATGTCACTGGAGACCCTGAAGGAGGGGAGCAGAAAAATTATATGAAGAAATTATGGCCAAACTTTCCCATATTAGATGAAAATGATAGAAGCTCAACATATCCTACGTCCAAGAAATATGATGAAAACTACACCAAAGCACATCATAATCAAATTGCTGAAAACTAGTCAGAGACAGGAACAAAACAATAGAGTAAACCCTATTATACGCTATGGACTATAGTTAGTAATACAATTGCTTCATCAATTGTAACAAATGTGCCTCCCCAGTCTGAGACATTAATAACAGGAGAAACAGGACAGGTGGAGAGAGAGTATTTGAGAGTTCTTAGTAACTTCTACCCAATTTTTCTGTACCCATAAAACTGCTCTAAAATAGACTTTTTTTTTTTTAAGTAGAGGGGAAAAATACTTTATGAACAACAACAAAAAAAGTAAATAAGGATGACAGCAGGTTTCTCATTGTGAAACTCACAGTCAAGAAATATTTTTAAGGTGCTGACAAAAAAAAGCTGACAAAATTCTATACCCAGAGAAAATATCTTTTAAAAACAAAGGCAAAATAAAGACTTTTCAGAAAGAATTGGTCA
Source organism: Molossus molossus (assembly GCF_014108415.1). Classification (NCBI taxonomy): domain Eukaryota; kingdom Metazoa; phylum Chordata; class Mammalia; order Chiroptera; family Molossidae; genus Molossus; species Molossus molossus. The sequence continues at coordinate 216,528,165 of NW_023425344.1, read as the reverse complement.
CTGGCAAAACAAGAAATGTTAAAAGTCCTTCAAATAGAAGAAAAATGATACCAGATATACTTAGAGCTACACAAAGAGATGAAGAGCACCTAAAATCACTGTGGGTAAAAATGCAGAAAGACTTACATTCTTATTTAAATTATTTTTACTAAGAGGTTCCAGGTTTTATATATGTGTTGTATGTACTATACAGATGTTCATTTTGACTTTCTAGAGTCTTTCTCTTTAAGTAATGATGTATCTATATCTATATCTATATCTATATCTATATCTATATCTATATCTATATCTATATCTATATCTAGATAGATCGATCGATAAATAGATTTTTTGTTTTTTAGGAAACCGCTCCTCTCCAAATCTCAGTCCACATTTCTTCACTTTGAGGTAGGCATACACCTCAAAGCTGGCCAATGACAGCCAGCCTCAGGATTTTGTCAGAAATTTTGAAAACTATTTCCTTCAAGCTAATCAACTGTGTGGCTGGGGTTGATAAGTTGGAAAGAGATAGCCTGTGTCTACCATCACCTAGAGCAGTGGTTCTCAACCTTCCTAATGCCGCGACCCTTTAATACAGGTCCTCATGTTGTGGTGACCCCCAACCATAAAATTATTTTTGTTGCTACTTCATAACTGTAATTTTGCTACTGTTATGAATTGCCATCAGAAACATGTGTTTTCTGATGGTCTTAGACGACCCCTGTGAAAGGGTCGTTCGACCCTCAAAAGGGTTGCAACCCACAGGTTGAGAACCGCTGACCTAGAGGATAGCCTGCCAGAGAGAGAATCCAACACAGAAAAAGCAGAACTAAGAATTGTAGGTTCCTAATACTAATACCCTCTGTGAACTGAAGCCAATCATTCCGATATCTGGCGCAGCCCACTGGGCTTTTCACTTATGTGAGCCAATAAACTCAAATGTGTGTGTGTGTGTGTGTGTGTGTGTGTGTGTGTGCAAGTGAGGAAACTACCCGGAACCATGGAGAGAACCACTGGACAAGACTGGAGGTAACAATAATTGAAGCTCAGTGCCTAGTTCAACTAAAATAGAAAACCTCATAATTAATGGGGTGTCAGCTAAATGACTCAGAAGGGTTTTGCCTCGGTAGGGTGTGTGTGTTTGTACACGCATGCACAAGCCCCTTTTGCACTGAGTTTCTATCACTTGCACCTTGAAGGAGTCTGACCAATACAGTAGTAAAGTGTAGAGAGTATTACAGGTGAGAATCAAGGGATCTCCACTCTAGATCGACCTCTGTTGACATGAAATAATGAAATCTTGGCCAAGGAACTATATATCCTGTATACTTACTGCTCTCTCCTCTGATTTCCTACAATAAATGCTGTCTGCATAATTCATTAAGCATATACGTAGGTACTACCTTGTGATATGTCTTCTCTCTTGACTATATTTAAATCTTTATTAACATGTTATTCACTTACATCTTATTTCCCAGTCGGATGATATGTTCTTGATTCCTCCCACATCGCTTATGCTGTTCCCCTGAACCCAAACACACACACAATACACCTAACATGAATACGCTGATCTATTAGGGTCCTCTCTGTTTAAAATAAATTTATGATTTTGTAACAGTACCGTGGTCCCAAATATCATGACTGTTTTCTGATTCCACCGTATATGTTGACCAAGCCACCCCAGGCCTTGTCTCTGAAATACCATGAGTTCCCAGAAGCAGTCTTCCAAGGCTTTTACAGCCCCAAGGTAAAGGTCAGCATACTGAAAGCATTGGCTGAATTAAACTGAATCTACCTAAATGTGCTTTTATGTTCAGAAATATTTCCCTTTACTGAAGAAGAGCAGTAGTGAAGGGCAAAGGATTTAGAATAAAAGACCCAAGTTTGAGCTCTGGTTCTGCCATTTGTTAGCTGTGTGCTATTTACCACATGTTACTTAACTTCTCAGAGGTGCCATTTCTTTATATGTAAATGGAAATAATAATCCCTGCCTTGCCTTTTAAGATTGCCGTGAGGAACAAAAGTGATCATTTGTGGGCAAAGAAGGACTGTACGCAACATTTACTAAGCATTACGATGTACACTCATATTGCCTAAAATATTATGTTAAAACCAATCAGATCCTCACTTATTGTATCCTTACTTGACAGATGATGTTACTGAGGCTCACAAAAGTCAAGCAATGTGCCGGACCGGAGTGGCTCAGTTGGTTGAGTGCTGTTCTGTGCATCGAAAGGTTGTCGGTTCAATTCCCAGTCAGGGCACACCCCTGGGTTTTGGGTTTGATCCCTAGTTGGAGAGCGTATGGAAGGCGATTGATGTTTCTCTTTCATCTCTCCCCCCCCACCACCACCACCCCTGTCCATTTCCTCTCTCTAAGTATGTCCTCCAGGGAAGATTTTTAAAAAGTCAAGTAACATGTAGGCTCTGTTTGACTCCCAAATCCATTTTCCTCCCATCACACTATTCTTCTTGGTAAACACAAAGATAGACAAGTAACAGGTGTTCCACTGCCCAGGTCCCAGGGGCCTAGGAAAGACCACAGGCCGGGTTTCAAAACCAAATGAAAACGAGGAAGCAAGAATCAAAGTGGGACACAAAGCATCCCTGCGTGTCCATAGCAGTTAGGATTAACAAAATCATGGAACACGTGCCACTAAAATTTTTCCCCCTGTGCCCAAAACAGAGGACACCAACTGGTCATGGCGCTCGTTCCTGAGAAGCCTGGCTGTGGCCTCAGAATCTGTAACCCTCAGTCCAAAGGGCAACACCCTCCCTCAGAGCTGCCTGCAAGAGGGTCACACTTGGGCCGTGACGTAAAGACACTGCCTCTCTCCTGCTGACGACTGCAGAGTGGAACTACTGCCAGGCCAGAAGCAGGCTGGGAAAGGGAAAGAGAATGGAAGGAAATTCACTTACTGCAAAGCACATCTGCTTGGTGAACAGCACTGACCATGCAACGTGCAAGGCCCAGAGCCTGATGTCAGGCATACATGTGAACAGAAATAAACCCTGGCCCTCCGCTGGCATATAATCTCACCATCTGTCTTCTATGATACCAAAAGGCTTTGGAGGGCTATTAAGCAGGCAGAAAAAGTGGGCTCAATTAAGAAATCAGAAGTAGCCTAGATGGGTCAGCACCTAAAGAGACTGCCAAGTCCGTTATTGGAAACTTTGGGATTACATATGTTTCAGAATTCGGGCTCTTGTCGAACTTAAAAAAGCAATATGGTACACATACCATATATTATTTAACACCCCAGTGGAGTCTTGGGCAACACCTTGTGATAAAACACATTAATAATTAAAATGTGGATATTTACTCAGAGAGATAAGTAAAAGTTCTAAATAACCTCCTTCCATCCAAGTCATCCCTGGTCTTATAAAAAAAATATTTCAGGTTTTGATGTTTTGGATTTTGGAATTCCAGATAAGGGTTAGCACACATGTATTAAGATAATGTGGAAAATATCCATTTAAGATAAAAGTTAATTTTATATATTTGATTTCTAAAAAAGATATCCAAACCATATGTTGGTATTTAATAAAGCTATACAAACCTTTTACCCACTTTTATTTATAAATTAATATATTTTTAAGGTGCAGGAATCTCAAATGTTCTAAAAATCCTTGTCTTAGGATATTAAAGTACTTTTTCAGGATGATATACAATTCTAAGCTCTGAAGATAACAGAGTAGGTAAAGAAATTATACAAATACAAGAAAAACAAAAGAAAACTAAAAGGGCCTTGTGAACAGGGATCCTGCCATAATTAAGCTGAAGGGGCAAAACGCTCATGCCAATATCTTTTCTCATTTGGCTGCTTGTCTCATTATTTTGTTGACAGTTTCTTTTGCTGAGCAGAAGCTTTTAGTTTGATATATTCATTCATTTATTTTTGCCTTTACTTCTCTTGCCTTTGGAGTCAAATTAATAAAATCCTCTCTAAGACTAGGGTCTATAAGTTTAGTACCTGTTTTCATCTATGTAACATATTGCTCCAGATCTTATATTTAGGTCTTTGATCGATTTTGAGTTAATTTTTGTATATGGGGACAAACAGCAGTTTAGTTTCATTTGTTTGCATGGAGATTCCTGAAAAATTTAAGAATAGAGTTACCATATGACCCAGCATCCCCTCTTCTGGGTACCTACACAAAGAATTATGTATCCCTATGTTCACTGCAGCCAAAACATAGAAACAACTGCAGTATCCTCTGATAGTTAACTGGATAAAGAAGATAAGGTACATATATACAATGGAACACTATTCAACCATAAAAAAAGATGAAATACTGCCACTTGCAACAACATGGACGGATCTTGAGAATATCATGCTAAGCAAAATAAGGCAGATGGAAAAAGTCAAGAACCACATGATTTCACTCATGCATGGGACATCAAACTGAAAGCAGCAAACAAGACAGACAAACACGCAAAACAGACATGGACAACAGTATGGTGGTTACCCGAGGGAAGGTGGGTGGGAGGACAGTAAAGAGTAAAGGGGTCAAATGTATAGTGAAGGAAGGAGATTTGACTTTGAGTGGTAAACACATGATGCAATATACTATGATGTGCCCTGGCCAGTGTGGTTCACTTGGTTGAAGTGTTGCCCACGTACCAGAAGGTCCTGGGTTTGATTTCCGGTCAGGGCACATACCCAGGTTTCGAATTTGATCCCCAGTTTCTCTCATCTCTCTCCTCTCTCTCTAGAATCAATTTTAAAAATTAAAAAAAAAAAAAAAATATATATATATATATATATATATATATATATATATATATATAGCCCTGGCCAGTTTGGCTCAGCGGCTAGAGTATTGTTGCAGGTTCTATTCCAGTCAAGGGCACATACCTCAGTTGTGGTTCCATCCCCAGCCCTGGTTGGGCTCATTCAGGAGGCAACCAATTGACGTGTCTCTCTCACATCAATGTCCCTCTCTCTTTCCTTCTCTCCCTCCCTCCCTCCCACTCTATCTGAATATCAATGGAGAAATATTCTCAGGTGAGGATTAAAAAAAACAAACACAGACTTCCGGTCAAGATGGCAGCGTAGGTAAATGTGGTACTCACCTCCTCCCACAACCACATCAAAATTACAACTAAACTACAGAACAACCATCATTCAGAACTGCCTGAAATCAAGCTGAATGGAAGACCTACAACTATGAAATTAGAGAAGCAGCCACATGGGGACTGGTAGGAGGTGGGGAGGTGCGGATGGGCTGGTCCCACACCCACATGTGGTGGATAAAAGTCAGGGGGATATTTTGGCTGGGAAGGTCCTCCCTGGGGAGTGAGGGGTCCCCGTCCCACACCAGGCACCCAGTTCAGGTTCCAGTGCCAGGAAGAGAAGTCCCCATGACTTCTGGCTGGAAAAACCAGCGGGAACTGAGGCTCAGGGAGGCTGGGGCTACTGAAGCCCCAGGCAACTCCTCTTAAAGGGCCCAATCACAGACTTTCTCAGACTTGCTCCTTCAAAATTCAGAGGGGAGGCAGTTTGAAAGGCACCAGAGACATACAGGGAAGAACTGAGCTGTTTGGCCTCAGGATGAGGGCTGGAGAGGCAGCTTTCTCTCAGACAGACGTGCTGGCAGAGGCTTTTGTTCCTTCGGTGAGCCCTTCCCCGAGGTGGTGGACCAGCACCATATCTGGGACTCCAGCAACCTGGCTCATACAGATTGCCCCGCCCTGGTGATTTTCTGAGGCCCCGCCCAACCCAACTTTCAGGACCACCCAAGCTGTTACCAGTGGCTTTATCATAGGATTGGCCTCTCTTGGTTCCTGCTTCAGATTTTCCTAAATTCTCTCAAACAAGCAGCATCTGGTCTCAGCTAGCCCCAATGCCTCTCATTAAGTGGCCCCAGATTTGGCACTAGAAGCAGCCAGCCTTGGTTCACAGCTTGGCTTTGCCTGGGCACCTACAAGCCCAGCAGAAGTAGCAGCCATTTGCAGACAGCTTTGTAGCTTATGCCTGGTGGCCCTGGATAGAACACAGGTGGTGGCTGACCTGGCCCCAGAGCCAGCACATTCAGTGGACAGCTTCAGACCACATTAAAACACCACCACCCAACCACCTCCACAAGTGACACACTCAAGGAGTGGACTCAGTGAGGACCAGAGCCCTGCTGAAGTAAGTCTTGCTCTGTGTGGTGGGCCCCTGCACAGCTGATCCTCCAAGGTAGTCAGAGGCCAGTGGTCAGTGGGCACAGCCAGTCCTTGCAGCTGATCAGCCTGAGTAAATCCCTCCCATTGATGTGCCAACAACAATCAAGACTCAATTACAACAGAAGGGTGTTAAGTCCACACTAGGGGTGCACCTTGAGGGCCCAGCTGGGGGTGATCAGGGAGGCTGTGCCACTGGATCCTATAGGACACCTACAATAATAGGCCACCGTACAAAGCCTGGGAGACATAGCAACTCTACCTAATACATAGAAACAAACACAGGGAGGCAGCCAAAATGAGGAGAAAAAGAAACATATCCCAAATGAAAGAAAAGAACAAAACTCCAGAAAAAGAACTGAACAAAATGGAGATAAGCAATCAATCAGATGCAGAGGTCAAAATACTGGTTAAAAGGTTGCTCAAGGAACTTAGTGACACACTCAAGGAACTTAGAGAAACCTTCAAGGAACTTAAGGAGACCTCCAAAAAATTTAGTGAGAACATCAACTACATAAAAAGGACCAGTCAGAAATTAAGTATGCACCAACTGAAATAAAGAATAATTTACAGGGAACCAGTAGTAGAGCAGGTGAAGCCAAGAAGCAAACCATCAAGTTGGAATATAAGGAAGCAGAAAACACCCAATCAGAACAGCAAAAAGAAAAAAGAATCCAAAAAAGTGAGGCTAGTGTAAGGAGCCTCTGGGACTAATTCAAGTGCGCCAACATTTGCATCATAGCAGTGCCAGAGGGAGAAGAGAAAGCAAGAAATTGAAAACCTATTTGAAAAAATGACAAAAAACTTCCCTAACTTGGTGAAGGAATCAGACATACAAGTCAGGAAGTATACAAGAGAGTCCCATAGAAGATGAACCCCAGGAGGTCCACATTAAGACACATCATCATGCCCTGGCCGGTTTGGCTCAGCAGTTAGAGCATCGGCCTGCGGTCCAGAGAGACCCAGGTTCAGTTCCCACTAAGGGCACATACCTCGGTTGCAGTTTGTTCCCGGCCCTGGTTGGGTCGTGCAGGTGGCAACCACTCAATGTGTCCCTTTCACATCAATGTCTCTCTCTCTCTCTCTCCCCCTCCCTCCCACCCTCTCTATCTGAACAAAAAATGGAAAAATGTCCTCCGGTGAGGATTAAAAAAAAAAGACACATCATCATCAAAATGCCAAAGGTTAAAGACAAAGAATCTTAAAAGCAGCAAGAGAAAAGCAGTCCATTACCTACAAAGGAGCTCCCATACGACTGTCCGATAATTTCTCAAAAGAATTTTTGCAGGCCAGAAAGGAGTGGCAAGAGATATTCAAGGTGATGAAAAACAACGACCTACAAACAAGATTATCCTGCAAAGCTATCATTTAGAATTGATGGACATATAAAGAGTTTCCCAGACAAGAAAAAGCTAAAGCAGTTCATCACCACCAAACCAGTATTATATGAACTGTTGAAAGGTCTTCTTGAAGGAGAAGAACAAAAATATGAATAATAAAACACTGACGATGTGCCTTCCCTGGTCTTCCAGGGCATCGTAGCATCATGTCCTCCCTCCATCCTCCCTGCTCATCTCTTGGCACCAGTGTTCCTTAGTGTTCTCCTCTGAGCACTCTGCTCAGTCCTCATGCTGTCCCTGCAAATCTCGAACCCCCCACATTTCCAACTCCCACGTCCACCATGACCATAAGCAGAGCAGTGCCCCACCCCTCCTGCGCTCTGCAGGAACGCATTCTACACATGCCTCTAGCCAGGCTTTCTCTCCAACCCCACCCGTCCTGCTCCCATCTATTCCCAACCTACATGCTATTGCCTTTTTCCTTTATTCACATCCTCAAGTCTCAGAATGACTTCTGCTCCCCTCCAACTCCCAATCCCAATTTTAATCTCATTCTTCAAAATGCTTCTGGCTTCACCTTGCTCAGGGTCTAGTCTCCCATCCCCAAGATCACAAGCCTGAGCTTGGGCTTCTTTCCCTCATTCCTGTGACCCCTGCCATCTGCGCTTACCCCTATGGAAGCACTTCCCAAAGTAATTTAAGACTCTGTTCACTTGCACATGCCCCTCTCTAGAGTGACAGCTCCTTAAAAGTAGGAGCAGAGTCCCTCTCTCAGTGTCCTCAGAGCCACGCCAGCGCAGTGTCAGGCCCACGGCAGCTGTGCGATGCATGCTTATTGAATGAAAGCAGTCATTAATAATTAGTCCTATCTTACTGTAATGAAAGGAGTTGGAACCCCAGAAGCATCTAACAGGGAAAAGTACCTTTCACCATAATCAGGCACAGAGGGTACGTAGTGAAGATGTATTAAAATGAATCAATTACATATTTCATTAGCATTTATATGACTCTTCATCTTGCACTTCAGATACACACAGATTAAATGAGCTTTTGTGGTCTGGACTTCAGCCCCAACTCATAGGAAAATGCCTTTCAAGTTCCAAATAGCTACCAAGCAGGCCTTGAACACACCCACTGGTGTGCAGGGACAGGGTGTACAGCAGAGAAACACCATTTATCAAATTTAGCTTCTATTAATCTATTTTAACTTCTTTCCTAAACCTGTAAATGGATGGCTACCGTTCTCTTTAATGCCATTACAAATATTTTCCCTCATATTTCTCTCAGTGTTCTATCCTCCCTCTCTTTCTCTTCATGGGCTTTTTTCCTTTTAATTAAATGGATTCAACATTGTTAAGAGCTATTATAATATGATAAAGACATGAACAGAATCATCTAAAAAATAATTAGAACAAGGTAAAAAAAAATCAAAGCAGTATACAGCACAAATAGAAACAATTCATATTTTTTAAAAGTAAGGTGCTAAACAATTGGGCTATGTGCCGTTGGAATGACTCGTGGCACTGCATCTGCCATAGCTGATCAAGCCATGAGACAAACTAGAAGCCTGTGGTCTGCGAGTATGATGTTCAGTCAAGTCCACCCTTCACAGTAAAACTTGTGTCATATTCTGGAAAATTACTGCATGGGACAGTTTTCATTTGAGGGGTGGAAGATTGGATTGAGGGGGTATGGGTTTTTAAAAATAGCTTTATTGAGATATAGTTCATTTGCCATACAATTCACCAATTTTAAGTGTACAATTCAGTGGTTTGTAGAGCTATGCAGCTATAACCACAGTTCTAGAATATTTTCATCACCCCAAAAAGAAACTTTGCATCTCTTACCCATCATCCCTTCCCCTCAATCACCTCATTCCCCCCAGCTTTAGCCAGCCATTCATCTATTTTCTGTTTCTGTGGATTAGCCTATTCTAGACATCATATAAAAGGAGTTCTATAAAATGTCATCTTTTGTGACTGGCTTCTTTCACATAGAATGTTTTTAAGGTTCAGCCACATCGTAGTATGAATCAGTACTTCATTCCTTTTTATGGGCAAATAATATTCCACCTTTTGCTTATGAACCCATCAGTTGATGGACATTTGAGTTGATTCACTTTTTACTTACTATGAATAATGCTGTTATGAACATTCATGTGCCAGTTTTTATATGAACATATGTTTTCATTTCTCTTGGATACATACTTAGCAGTGGAATTGCTGGGTTATATAATTACTCCGTGTCCCCAAAGAGGTTGCACCATTTTATATTCCAACCAGCAGTTTATGAAAGTTCCAATTTCTCCATATTCACATCAACACTCGTTATTATCTTTTTTATTACAACTATCCTAGTAAGTGTGAGGTGCTATCTTATTGTGGTTTTAATTTGCATTTCCCTGACGACTAACAATGTTGAACATCTTTTCATGTGCTTGTTGGTCATTTGTATATCTCCTTTGGTGCCCATTTTCTCATTGGGTTATTGCTTTTTATTATTGATTGTAAGAGTTCTTTATATATTCTAGATGTAAGTCTCTTGTGACATCTGTTTTTGCAAGTGCTGTCTCCCATTGTTTAGACTGTCTTTTCATTTTGTTGACTGTATCATTTGTAGTACAAAATATTTTAATTTTTATGAAATCAAATGTATCTATTTTTGGTTTTTGGGGTTGTGTGTGTGTGCGCGTGTGTGACTTGTGATTTTAGTGTCCCATCTAATAAGGCTTTGGCCAAACCTAAGTCATAAAGATTTACTCCCAGGTCTGTATCTAAGAATTTTATAGTTTTCGCTTTTATGACCATTTTGAGTTAATTTTTGTATCTGCTGTAAGAAGCTTTTGTTTTTTAATTGGATATTGATTACTATTTATAAATGATAGCATACCTCTACATCTTTATTTTCCTAAAGGCTATGAACCTGCTCCTTCTCCTCTCCAGCTTGCTAGTGTTTTCATATACTCTAATCTCATAATGGCTCATGAGCCCTGGCCAGTTTGGCTCAGCGGTTAGAGCGTTGGCCTGTAGTCCAAAAAGTCCTGGGTTCAATTACAGCCAAGGACACGTATCGTGGTAGTGGTTTGCGAGCCACAACCAGTCGATGTTTCTCTCTCACATCAATGTTTCTCTCTCTCTCTCCCACTCTGTCTGAAGATAAATGCAAAAATGTCCTGGGTGAGAATTAAAAAAAAAAAATAATAATAATAATAATAATAATAATAATGGCTCATGAACTTCTTCTCAAATGATTGAGTTGATACATGATTATTAAATTTCTTCCAGAATATGTGTCCTTGCTTTGAAAATAAAAAAGTGAGGTATGCTATGCTAGTTTCTATTCATTATGCATTGGGGTGTGGGAGGAGGGACATCACTGATATAATGACTGAAGTCTGTACTTAGTGCATTTATTTGTCATATTTTCCAACATTTTATTTTCACTTTTGGCCTTTAGGAGGGAAAATTTCAGCTTAATTAGTAACAAAATCTGAAGATACATGTTTATCCTTGATTTTATAAAATGTCTATATAATCTACTTTTCAATTGTCCTGTGGTTTTTGAGATGTACTTCATTTTTAATTTTTTTTTAATCCTTACCTGAGGATATTTTTCCATTGGCATTTTTTTTTTTTTTTTTTTTTTTTTTAGATAGAGTAGGAGGGAAGATGGGAGAGGGAGAGACAGACAGACAGATATTGATTGGTTGCCTCCCGCATAACCCTGACTGGGTCTGGGGATCCAACCTTGACCAGACTCTTTGGTCCATGGCTGATGCTCTAACCATTGATGCCAATTGTAACTTCTCCTCTTTTGTTTCTGATTTTGTTTATTTGGGTCCTCTCTCTTTTTTCTTGGTGAGTCTAGCTAAGGGTCCATCAATCTTGTTTATCTTTTCAAAGAATCAGCTCTTTGTTTCATTGATCTTTTGAATTGTGTTTTTAGTTTCTATGTTGTTTGTTTCTGCTCTGACCTTTACTATTTCTTTCCTTCTACTTGCTCTGGGTTTTTCTTTAAGTTGTAGGGTTAGAAAGTCAATTAGGAATTTTTCTTGTTTCTTGAGGTAGGCCTGTAGTACTATGAACTGCCCTTTCAGAGCTGCTTTTGCTGCATCCCATTGATTTTGTGTTGTGTGTTCATTTTCATTGGTTTTCAGAAAGTTTTTAATTTCTTCCTTGATCTCCTTGGTAACCCATTTGTTGTTTAATAACATGCTATTTATCCTTCATGTGTTTGAATGTTCTTGTATGTTTTTGTTGTAATTGATTTCTAGTTTCATGCCATTGTGATCTGAGAAGATGCTTGATGTGATTTCAGTCTTCTTGAACATGTAGAGGCTTAGTCTGTGTGCTAACATGTGGTCTATCTTTGTGAATTTCCCATGTTCACTTAAGAATGTATATTCTGAAGCTTTGGGGTGAAATGTTCTGTAAATATCAATTAAGTCCAGCTGATCTAGTTTGTCATTTAAGGACTTGGTGTCCTTGTTAATTTTTTGTCTAGAAGATCTATCCAGTGGTGTCAGTGGGGTGTTAAAGTCACCCACTATGATTGTATTGCTCTTGATCTCTCTTTTGAAGTCCTCCAGAAGTTTTTAAATATAGTTTGGTGCTCTTGTGCTTGGTGCATATATTTACCAGGGTTATATCCTCTTGTTGGATTGTTCCTTTTAATATCATGTAGTAACCTTCTTTGTCTCTTATTATAGCCCTCGTTTTGAAGTCTATCTTATCAGATATGAGTACTGCTACACCAGCTTTTTTTTTTTTTTCCATTTGCCTGGAAAATTTTTTTCCATCCCTTCACTTTCATACTGCGTGAGTCTCGTTGTGAGGTGGGTCTCTTGTAGACAGCATATATATGGGTCATGTTTTCTTATCCAGTCAGCTACCCTATGTCTTTTGATTGGGGCATTTAAGCCATTTACATTTAAGGTTATTATTGATAGATACTTCTTAGTTGCCATTTTTATTTTATGCCTGTTTTCCTCTCTCTTTCTATTTCTTCTTCTTCTTACAGCAGTCCCTTTAGCATTTTTTGCAGTGCTGGTTTGGTGGTGGTAAATTCCTTTCCTTTAGCTTTTTGTTTGTCTGTGAGGCTCTTTATTTCACTTTCAGTTTCGAATGATAGCTTTGCTGGATAGAGTAGTCTTGGATTCAGACACTTGCCTTTCATTCCTTTATATACTTCATGCCACTCCCTTCTGGCCTGCAGTGTTTCTATCGAGAAATCAGCTGACAGTCTAATGGGAGCTCCCTTGTAGGTAACTTTATATCTCTCTCTTGCTTCCTTTAAGATTTTTTCTTTGTCTTTAATATTTGCCATTTTAATTATGATGTGTCTAGCTGTGGGTCTTTTGGGGTTAATCTTGTGCTTGGGACTCTCTTTGTTTCCTGGACTTGTGTGACTTTTTCCTTTGCCAAATTAGGGAAGTTTTCTGTCATTATTTCTTCAAACAGGTTCTCTATTCCTTTCTCTGATTCTTTTCCTTCTGGTACCTCTATGATGTGAATGGTGTTACATGTTGTGTTGTCCCAAAGCTCCCTTTAACTCTTCTCATGTTGTTTAATTTTTCCCCCCATTTGCTGCTCTATTTGGGCATTTTTTTCTACCTTGTCTTCTAACTCACTGATTCAATCTTCAGCTTCTTCTAATCTACTATAGAATCCTTATAAGGTATTTTTCATATCAGCTATGTCGTTCTTCATTTCCTCTTGATTTTTATTCATAGCTTCTACCTCTTTTTTTAAACTGTTGTAGTTCCTGCTGAGCTCTTTATAATTCTCATTAAGGTGCTTGTCGTTCTCCCTGAATTGTTTGAACACCCTTAAAATCATTGCTTTGAATTATTTATATGACAAATTGCTTTCTTCCATTTCATGTAGTTCCTTTTCTTGTGATTCCTCCTTTTCTTTCATTTGAGTGTTGTTTCTTTGTCTTTCCATTTTAGCTGTCTGGTAGTTCTAAACCCGGTGAGGGATGTTGGGATGTGTAGGCCGGTCAGTGTGTATCAAATAAGACTGCTGTGCCTCCCAGACTGTTCTAATGTGTGGCACCTCTTGCCTGCTGTGTGTCCTGGAAGATTGACTACTGGTGGCTGGTATTGGTCTGTCCTGGTAGGCGCGGCTGCTAGAGCCACGAGCCCCACTGGAGCCATGGGCCCCGCCAGTACCTCAGGCAGCTGAATTGCTTGGGCCCCACAGGTGCCACAGGCTGCTGGATCACTTGGGCCCCACCAGTGCTGCAGGCATCTGTATTGCCCGGGCCCCACTGGAGCTATGGGTCTTGCCAGTGCCATGGACTGCTGGATCATGCGGCCCCCCCTGGAGCCATGGTCTGCTGGTATTGTGGGCTGCTGGATCCCGCGGCCGCTAGAGCCTTGAGTCCCACCGCTGGCAGCTAGGGTGTGCTGCTGCCTGATGGGGCTCAGCTCCTGCTATGCCTCTGCTGATGCTGTTGGGGATGGATCTCAGCTGCCCATCTGGGCTGCTGCTGCCTGGGGATGGATGCCTGCTCCCGAGCCTCTGCTGCTGGGGGTGTGTCTCAGCTCTTATCAGGCTGCTGCTGTGGGGGATGGTGTTTGGCTCCCAGCCACTTGCAGCTTTGCCAGCAGGTACCTTGACAGCCCCGCTACTGTGCATTGGTTTGTGTTGACCCAGCAGGGTTCACTGATCCAATGGTGTGAAGTAGGCTGGTGGACTCAAATTGCTGGGCGCTAGCGGCTCTGGCTACCTCCGCCCAGAAAAGACCACAGATCTCCCAAAATAGCGGCAGGAAGAAGTACCCTGACAAGCTGCTTACCGCCATAGCCAGCTACTCCCCTGCCACAGCACGGGAACCTCAGACCCTGCGTTTCCACACTGCTCCGGGTTGCTCATCCACACTCACGTCCAGTCACACTCTCTTTCACACTCGCTCACACTCACCCTTGCTCTGGTCCTGCCCACCACCATCTTGTAGCAGTATCCTCTGCTTTATATTTTAAAATCAAATTAAGTATTTAGTGTTTTATATTTTTGAGACATTTTCTGAAATATTTAGAGAAAAATATTTTCCTGGAATTTATTATGCTAACTTAACATCAGAGATACTTTTAATGTCATAAAATATCTTTCAAGGTTTCTGATACTATAATTGATTACTTAGTGTAGATTTACATTTAATAGTTGGTATATTTCTAAAAGTACAGAATTCAAAATAAACCAAATATGATGGGATCACTTGAAATAATTAGGGATCTAAATTTCTTACATCCTCTGCAATGATGCTCATTAGGTAAAGAGACTTTTTAAAAATTCTATTTACCTAAATAGTCTATTCCTGAATCCCTAAAAAAACCACCAACCACCCCCACTTTCACTTATTCTCAATTAGTTGTTTTAAATTTTGTTACATTTACCTTAGTGAGTTCTCTTTACTTAGAAGCTCCCCAATCTATTATATTATGTTTGACCAGATTTTCAAAACCAAATAAGAGTTTTGCCTGCAAACTAAGCAGGTACTTACACGAAAAGATAATTATCATTATTCAGTTTCAGCACCCTATGTGGATTGATTTTCATAAACTCAAGTGCATAATATATTTATAAACTGAAATAAAAATGTGTTATGTATCAGGTAAATAAAACCATCCTAAGCTAATGGACATTTTGAAAAATAATAGATTTGAAATTGTCACTATTTGGTGGAATTTTTCAGTAAATGATTCCAGATTCTTCTAAATGTCATAGAATAACAGACCTTTAGGATGGTATGCTATTTCAATTCTTACCTTACAGAGAAAAGAATTAAAACCAAGAAAGATTCAATGGTTTTTCCATAGTGAAGGAAATGACAAAAATTATCTTTATAACAGCCTGCACTTCTATAAAACTTTAAATGTTCTTAAGATGGTCAGTTGCTAGCAATAATGCCAACATTTACCCTCTTTATTTTTTTTAGGCTTCTATCATTTTTCTTTTGTAACTTGATTTTCCTTTTACCTCCCATGTTTACCTTTCTTTCCACTTACTGGGTCATCTATCTCATGGTTCCTAGTTGTTTGTTTTTTAATATATTTTATTGATTTTATTTTATTTTTTCTTTTTATTGATTTTGGAGAGGGAGGAAATGAGAGGGAGAGAGAGATGGAAACATCGATGAGTGAGAACATTGATTGGCCGTCTCCTGCACACTCCCCACTGGGGATTTGGCCCACAACCCAGGCATGTGTCCTGACCAGGAATCGAACCGGCGACCTCTTGATTCATGGGTCAATGCTCAATCACTGAGCCACATCAGCAGGACTCTTTTATTTATTTTAGAGATAGAGTAAGGGAGAGGGAGAGAGAGACAAAAACACTCATAAGAGAGAACATTGATTGGCCTCCTCCTGCATGCCCCCCCACTGGGGATTTGGCCCACAACCTGGGCATGTGCCCTGTCCAAGAATCAAACCAGTGACCTCTTGGTGCATGGGTCAACGCTTAACCACTGATCCACACCAGCTGGGCTCATGGTTTCGGCTGTATTCATGGAAGCCACCATATTCCTACCTGACCTCTCGAGCCATTGTCAAGGTAATTCACTCATTATTCTTCACTCCATTAAATTCCCTTCCATGTTTATAGTTGGAAAATTGTGCTGCTGCCTCTTTTAGATGTTAGTGATGACAGCCTCTTGTTTTTATGGGTCAGATGAAGTCTACTTTTCCTGTATAGGCCTTCCTTAGGTCTCAACTATCTTTTGGTACCTGATAAAGCCTTCCTCTCTGGGCCAAATTCTGACACTACCCATTCTTACCTGGCTCGTTGGTGTCACGGATCACTTAATTAGCAGTTACCACTTTATCATGATTTTCCAATTTACCCAGGACGGTGAGTTTAATATTGAGTCATTTCATGAGTCATGATGTGTGTTACTGTGTCCCCTGTCACCACCTATTCATGTCACTTAGAGCAAGTGCACCATACCCTCTGAGTCTCAGTTTTCTGGACTATAACATGAGGGGACTCTTCTGATTTCTAAGTTATTTTAGTCCTAAAATGCGATCATTTCTCTCACTTTCAGGCTCACATTTGCCTTTCTTGTTTTCATGATTAGTAGGAGTGAAAAAATGCCCAAAAGTTTGACTACCTGTTCATGTAGATTAGTAACTATTTGCCTTTCAAATGAGGTTGAACTATTTTTTTCCACCTTTAAAATATACTGTGAACATCATCTCCATTTCTGAACAGCTCCACAGTGTCTTTCTAACTATAGTGTTTGTGCTAAATGTGAATAGACCTGCAAATTAATGCAGTTCAGCTCACTCGAAACCCAGATTGGCAAGTCTCTTTCTCTGAACTCAAGCAAACAGGACTCAGTTTTGAGGACATGATTGTGTTTAATATAGACAGGCCTACGTTTACTTGTGCATTGTGACCTTTTATCTTTTAGGCATTGAGTATATTTTCAAAGGGTTTTAAAAGCACATTTTCAAAATATGAACTAAGTTGATTTTAATAATTTAAGAAAACCAATCTACCCTATGTAGCTTGTGTGCTTTACAGCATCTTAGGTAATCCTCACAACAATGCTATGAGACAGGTACTATCACTTCTCCCCATTTTATAGAGAAGGAAACTGAGGCACAGTGTAAGTTAACATTCCCAAACTCACCTAGGCTTTAAGCACAGATAGTCTTGGTTCCAAAGCAGATGTTCTTTTACTTGAAGTCAAATGATATGGCATCTCTGCTAGTTATTAATAACTAAATCAAACAGATAAATTATGGCCTTCATTTTTTTCCTTTGCAGTTTTCATTTTATAAATACAAAAAGTTACTGCCTGAAAATCCATTTTATTTCACCTGTGCTTGGCTTCAATTAATGATAACTTAATACACTCTATTCACTAACTGAGAGAAAGGTTGAAACCACCTTTGAATCTGATTAACAAATAGCGAACAAAACCTCCATAACCATGCTGTAGACAGATCAAAGCCATACCTGCCCCTTAGCAAGGAAGTGAAACAGGTAGTTCAACCAAACTGTATGAAAGAGAAAGTGAGAGCAACCAACACAATTTCTGGCACAAAACTAGACAGGATTTGGCCTGCTGTGGAGATGGCCTACATGGACCTTTTATTTTCCAACAATTTAAGGTAAATTGAGGCCACACTAGGCTCAATACAACTCGTCATTTGAGGACCTTTCCAAATGATTTCTACACAAGGGATTCATTGCGTTGTGGTTGAATTTTCAATATTCTATGATAAAGTTCTGTTTATAACACTTGCAAAACACTAACTTTTTCCCCCTCGCAACACAATATTAAGTAGAGAAAGTTGCCATTCTATTCAAAGGGACTGATTCAAACAAAAAAGTCAGAGAAAGAATGGCAAACTTGGCTTTAGTCTGAGCAGAGACATTTCAATTTGGTTTTCACTGAATCTTTTCAACGATTGTCCAAGTTTCCCACTGTCCAAACCTCCCAAAGAGCTACACATCACATCACTTTTCTGCACTGTCTGCTGACGCCCAGTGGAGGACGAGGCTGGGGGAACCAGTGGCAGAGGGTGGTCACCTATCAGCTGCTGCTAAAATCTGTCAACAGGTGAATGAATCTTCCTGATTTGTGAGCAATCCTGCCCCCCCCCCCCCCAAAATCAGAACTACCATCTCGGAAGTGGGAAGAACATACTACTTGGCAAAAAAGTTTCAGAAAACAGACAAACAAACAAACACACCAATGTGTACTCACACACACACAGAAATGCAATGCCCTCAAGCTGATAAACCCGGCAAACACTCCCTACTGCTCAGCTTTTTGCCAACTACCCTGTGTCAGAGGGAGGTGGGAGACTTCCTCCAGAGAGTCCGTGAGAGCAGAACCGCTGGACTCCACCAGGAGCCCCGCTGCTGACTCATCCCTGACTTCAAGTAAACCACCTGTTAGGAATCTAGGGCAGCGTCTCTCCATCTGCAAAGCAGGTGTGAGCACTCTCACCTTCCACAGATCACGAAGCTCGTTTAAATGAGGATTTCAAAGAACTGCTATTCTGGGAGTAGAATTCCCACAAGGAAGTACAACATCATTTTTAGAGCTCCACATGATCTCCATATACTCATCAAGAATCTTCACAGTCAAGATAAAACCGCTGTGGGCATTGCTCTTTGTTCACACAAGTGCAGTTGAAAAGCCTGACTTCTGTCCCCAGGTGAGGTGTGGCTGCCACCAATACTGGGAGAAAGTTACGGATGCTCTTTATGTCTCCTTTCACCTCCCATTCACCCACGACTCTGCTCCAGAAGAGCCACTTCATTCCTAATTGTGATGTTCAGGCTGGCCCCATGGGAACCGCTCTGATGAAAGGTAATCATGCACTGCTTGGAACTCTGGCCTCTGTCTGAATTTTCCCCTGAGGAACAGATATAGCTACATTTGCTTTAAAGAAGGAGCTCCCAGTCTGGTCGTTGTGGCTCAGTGGTGGAGTGTTGACGCATGCATGACGAGGTCGCTGATCTGATTCCTGGTCATGCCCAGGTTGTGGGCCTGATCCCCAGTGGGGGCATGCAGGAGGTGGCCAACTGATGTTCTCCCTCATCGATGTCTCTCTTTAAAATCAATAAAGGAAAATCATTGTTTTTTTTTTAAAAAAAAGGAGTTCCCAGAGCAAGACGTTGAAATGTTCCATATTTGTTTTTTATTACACCTGGTAAAGTCCACTAAGTTTCTCCTGCTCCTTTTCCTTGATTACATTTCAAGGTACCATCTGTATACTCAGTACTTCCAAGTTAGCACTTATAAATTAATTTTCAAGTCCCTTTTTTAAATTATTTTTTGAGCCCAATTCAAAATATTAGTGTTGTTTACTTTAAAGAAAAGAATATTTACTGCAGGAGTGGTTACAATAATAAGATTTAATAATCAGATGTTAACGTTTGATGACTTTCCCCTTCAATCATAAAACCTGTTCTCCTTCATCAGTCCTTTCAAGAAATTCTCAGTTCTATTTTGACAACCATAATTAACATGGGAATTCGTGTGCAATGTTATCCAACTTACATAAAAGTTTACACAAACAGAAGAATGTTGCGGGTTAATTATTTACAGAGGCCACATAACACGTGGTGAAGAGCCAGGCTGCCTGTGTTCAAATCCCTCTGAGCCACATACTAGCTATGGGACTCTGGGTTTAAGAATATGCCTCAGGCCCTGGCTGGTTTGCTCAGTGGTTAGAGCATCGGCCTGCGGTCTGGAGAGACCGGGGTTCAGTTCCCGCTAAGGGCACGTACCTTGGTTGCAGTTTGTCCCCAGCCCCGGTTGGGTCATGGGGGTGGCAGCCACTCGATGTGTCCTTTCACGTCGATGTTTCTCTCTCTCTCTCTTCCACTCCCTCCCACTCTGTCTGAACAAAAAATGGAAAAATGCCCTCGGGTGAGGATAAAAAAAAAAGAATATGCCTCAGTTTCCTCTTTTGTAAAATGGAGTCAATAATAGTACTTACAGAATTGTTGGGAGGATTAAATTATTTAATGTACATAAAGCACTGAGAACTGCTTGATACACAGTAAGCTTTCGAGAAATGATATCAATCATAATCACCATCATCACCACCATCACCAGTACCAAGTTCAATATAACCCAGTAAATGCGTAACCCACTGTTTTTGCAGCTCTGATCAAAATGTTGCAAGACAACCAATGGAAGGCAGAGGTCAAACATAAATGGCTATCAGGACATCGCATGGTGGCACAACCCAATTCAGCAAGCGTGCCTTCCCAAGCCCAGCCACACCAAGAACGGCACCGGGACTTCCCCTGAATGAAAAGCAGCTCAGATGGCGCATTGAAGCCTTCAGCAGTGAGTAAGGATGAAACTCAGAGGTTCCTCCTTCCTAAGGAACCAGATCCTACATTTGACACAACCTCCAGCAGTAATGAAGTCTGCAGTAAAAATGAGCAACTTTTCAGGGATGCACGGACCGCACAAAGTACACATTTCCCTCTGAAACGGAAAGTCTCTTTTCGATCCATTTGAGGGAGGTAAGGGGAGGAACAGAAGACTCGAGTTAAACATGGCTGCTGGCTGCCTTGAGACCTCTGAGTTGTTTCCAAGCCGGTGCCCAAGCCTGATTCAATGGGAAGGTCAAAGAGAGTTAAACTCCCAACATAATACTGAGCGTGTGAGGTCATGACACCCCAAGAACTAAAGGACAGTGATCCATGAAATGTCACCTCTGAGAGTATCACCACAGTGCAAGTGAGTCTGGACTGAAATACAATGAATGGCACGCTCAGGCTCCAATCTAAAAGCCTAATAACGCAGTGAAAGAAAGATAGTAAATGTTCTTAACAGCCTCTGAGACATCAGTATAGGCCCTGGGTGTAGAAGCTCTACCCATCCCTGCCATGTCCCCTTAGAGAAACCCAGATCTAGAGCCACACACAAGAAAAGGAGGTCTTTCTCCAGCTCAGAGCACGCCCCCCTTACTGGGCTCTACTTTTGAGGTGGTTACAGCCCTTTCTCTTTCCTGGCCCCAGGTCAATCCTATCAGGCCTCCATTCGTTCTGGAAAGCTTTGCTATTAGAGATGAAGCATGGCAGGACCGAACGGGATAGGAAGCCATGTATCGCATCTTATAAAGTCACAGGTACTAGGAGAGAAAACAAGAAGAAAAAAAGAGGCTCAACGTGCTCTAAGGGAATTTTCCCCATACAGTTTTTTTTTTTAATTCTCACCCGAGGACATTTTTCCATTTTTTATTCACATAGAGTGGGAGGGAGAGAGAGAGAGAGAAATATTGACGTGAAAGGGACTTATCAAGTGGTTGCCACCCGCACGACCCAACCAGGGCCGGGGACAAACTGCAACCGAGGTACATGCCCTTAGCGGGAATCGAACCCGGGTCTCTCGGGACCACAGGTCGATGCTCTAACCGCTGAGCCAAACTGGCCAGGGCCCCCACACAATTTTTAATGAAATAACCTACTGGCTAATTTAAGGGAAGGTTAAGTTTAAGGCAAAGGGCATTAAATGGATAGAAGTTGGTCTTACAAATGATAAAAGAGAAAATCCAAAATGAAGACATTACCATCATGAATCCACGGCATTTAAATGTGTAAAATATGTTACTACACAGATGAAGAAACTTTTTGTAGTCTCTGGCAGATCAAGTAAATAAAAAGGTAGTTGGAAATATGAATATGATTAATAGTTACATGCTCACAAATGCCATCCCTTAACAGCAGAAAAGACATCTTCTTTTTAAGTGTCAATAAAGTGCTTATAATGAATCATATGCTTAGGTCCTTAAGGAAAACCTGATCTATTACTAGAAAAAAAAATGTTACTCTCTTATTCAGCAAGTATTATCTGAGCACCTACTATGAGCCAGGCTGTGCAATGGTTCTGGCATTACAGTAGTAAACAATTCAGACAGGTTGTCTGCCTCCACAGAGCTTAGAAACTAGAAAGAAAAAAGATGGATGGATGGATGGAGGGAGGGAGGGAGGGAGGGAGGGAGGGACTGGGTAATCGCAATACAGTTTGAATTACATTTTGGTACAAAAAAAACATGAGTCAGGGAAGATCCCCACCATTCCATGTGAGACTTTAGGAAAAGGGACGGTTTGCTAATCAAACAAAGGAACAGAGACAAAGAATTCCCCCAAAACTGCAAGGTACAGGTATTACATGACATGTAATAATTTATTCAAAACACATTAACAAAAAGAAAAGCTACCCTATTTGTTTTATGAAGATGACAAAGTGTAATAAATTTAGAGAATC
This sequence comes from Molossus molossus, assembly GCF_014108415.1. Classification (NCBI taxonomy): domain Eukaryota; kingdom Metazoa; phylum Chordata; class Mammalia; order Chiroptera; family Molossidae; genus Molossus; species Molossus molossus. The sequence goes on along the minus strand of NW_023425344.1, from coordinate 216,505,923 downwards.
ATCACACATAAACAAATAAGCTTTATCTCAAGAATTCAAGGACAGGTTGATAATACTAATTCATATAATACTTCAGATGTAATTTGATACAATGGAAAAATATAATCACAAAAATATTTTTATTGTTATCTCTTAAAAAGTGATCTGCAAGTGATCATAGCAAGGCTGCAGAATACAGGTTAATATATGAAAATCAATTGCTTTTCTATGTACCTGTGATGAAAAATTGGAATTTAAGATGAAAAAAACACAATGCAGTTTCTATTAGCACTCAAAAAAATGAAACGCTTAGGTATCAGTATTTCACTAAAGCACGATTTCATTAAAAATAAACACCTGGGCCCTGGCCAGTTTGGCTCAGCAGGTAGAGCATTGGCCTGCGGTCCAGAGAAACCCGGGTTCGGTTCTCACTAAGGGCGCGTACCTCGGTTGCAGTTTGTCCCCGGCCCTGGTTGGGTTGTGCGGGTGGCAGCCACTCGATGTGTCCCTTTCACATCGATGTTTTTCTCTCTCTCTCTCTTCCTCTCTCTCCCTCCCACTCTATCTGAACAAAAAATGGAAAAATGTCCTCGGGTGAGGATTAAATAAGTAAACAAACAAACAAACACACACCTGGCCCTGGCAGATTTTGCTCAGTGGTTAGAGCATAGGGCCGCGGACCAATATGTCACGTGTTTGATTCCAGTCAGGGGCACGTGCCTTGGTTGTGGTTTGTCCCTGCCCTGGTTGGGTCATGCAGGAGGTAAACAGTCAATGTGTCTCTCTTGCATCAATGTCTCTGTCTTTCTGTCTCTCTGTCTGTCTGTCTGTCTCTCTCTCTCTCTCTTCTCTCTCTCCCTCCCACTCTATCTGATGTGGGAGAAAAAATATCCTCAAATGAGGATAAAAAATAAATAAATAAAATAAACATCTGCTCTGCAAAAGACACTCTAAAGAGAATAAAAAGACAAGTCGCAGATTGAAAGAAGATATATTTACAAAAGACATATCTGATAATGGATTATTATCCAAAATATGCTAAGAATTCTTAAAACAACAAGAAAGTGAACAACCTGATTTAAAAATGGACAAAATATGTGGACAGTCATCTCACCAAAGAAGATATAGAAGTGACAAATAAACATGAAAATATGCTTAACATCATATGTCATCAAGAAGTCAAGTTCAACCAAGATACCCCTAGTCCAGCTAGCACAACGGTGAACATTCAGATCACTGACGGGGGGCTGTGGAGCCACAGGACTTCCATTCACCGTTGGGGGGAATGCAAATGCTACAGCGTCCTGGAAGGCAGCTCGCAGTCTCCCACAAAACCAAGAGTTCTCCAAAATTAATGAAGAGCAGAACACTGATCCAAGTTTAAAAAACACAAATCCAGATAAACTAAATGCGCACGCACACACACACATACGCGTACGTACATGCACCATATTCAAACTGCTGAAAATAAGGTTAAAAGAAACCTTAAAAGCAGTCAGGGAACAGAAATAAGAATTATGGCAGATTTTTTTCAAAAACCATGTAACAATGACAATCAAAATGACATGTTTAAAGTGCTGAAAGAAATAGAAAACTATCAACCAGTGAAAATATCTCCCCAAAATGAAAGAGAAACATAGATATTTTCAAACAAACAGAAACAGGATTCTTTCACCGCACACCTATACTATAAGTTCTTCAGAGTGGAGAACTGTGATACAGATGGAAACCTACATAAAGAAATGAAGAGTAATAGACATGACATAAATGAAGGTTAAGTTTAAAAATCCATTTTCTTATTTCTAAATTTTGTATAACTGTCCAAGGCAAAAATAATAGTAATATATTAGGTATATTTAGAGTACATGTTAGAGTAAAGTGTATGATGATCACAAAGGACAGGATGGAGGAATAAGGAATATACTGTTGTAAAGTTCATACACTGCACATGAAGTGGTAAAATATTTAAGTTATAAATTATACCTTAATCAAAAAACAAATATGAATTACAATTCCTTGGGGATTTAAAATATTTATATACATAAAAGGTATGACAACAGAAACACAAAAGTGTAGACATGGATATATAAAATTAAAATATTTCAGTCTTTGCATTGTTCAGGAAGTGATAAAATCTAGAGTAGACTTTAAAAGGTTAACAATGAATATTATAATCTCTAGGGTAACCACCTAAAAGCATATATTATTAAAAAGTTCATTTAAAAAAATATATGCCCTGACCGATTTGGCTCAGAGATTACAGCATCAGCCCACGGACCAAAGGGCTGCAGGTCTAATCCCCGGCCCTGGTCAGGGTCCTTCAGGAGGCAACCAATTGATGTGTTTCTCTCACATCCATGTTTTTTTCTCACTCCCTCTCTTCTTTCCTCCCTTCCACTCTATCTAAAAATATCCTCGGGTGAGGATTAACAAAAATAAATTTTCTTTAAAAAGTAGACTAATACAAGTATTTAATTAATTCAAAAGGCAAGAAAGGATATAATGAAACAAACAAACAAACAAAAAAACAGACAAGATGGGTATAGAAAATAACCAGTAAAATGAATTAAACCCACTTATATCAGTAACTACAGTAAATATAAATGAACTGAATACTCCATTTAAAATATAAATATTGCCATACTAGATAAAAGTAAGAAAATCCAACTAAATCTATTGATAAGAGAGTTGCTTTAAATTTTAGAAAAGAAAAAAATCTAGCATGCACACAGTAATCAAAAGTAATATGATACAGTTTTATTAATATCTGAATAAACTTTAAGTCAAGAAGTATTACTCAAAATAAGGAAAGTATTTCATAATAATAAAGTATTTTTAATAGAAAACAACCCTAACTAATATAACTTCAAATTATACAAAGAAAAATAGAAAACCTGTAATCCTATTTAAAGATTTTAATATTCCTCTCTCTAAAACAAATATAACAAACTGAAAATAAATCAGATTATATAAAAATTGAACATGATTGTCCAGCCAGTGTGGCTCAGTGGTTGAGCGTTGACCCATGCACCAAGAGGTCGGTGGTTCGATTCCTGGTCAGGACACATGCCCAGGTTGTGGGCCCAATCCCCAGAGGGGGGCATGCAGGAGGCAGCCAATCGATGTTCTCTCTCACTGATGTTTGTATCTCTCTCTCCCTCTCTCTCTAGGAAAAAAAAAAAAATCAATAAAGAAAAAAAACAAATTGAACATTATTAACCAAATTATCCTAATATAGAGAATAAATACACACACATACACATATATATACACACACTTTCATGATATGCATTCTTTTCCATTTTTAATGGGATGTTTACCAAAAATGGACTACATACTGTGCCAATAAAGAAAACAACACAAATTTCAAAGGATTGAAATTACAAGAGTATATTCTCTGACCACAGGACAGCTAAACTTTTATTGAAATCAACAAAAGAAAGATAACCGGAAAGATACTTGAAACAAATTAGAAACTGTATTGAGCATAATTATAATAAAAATACAATATATTAAATCTGTGAGCAGCAACTAAAGCACTGTATTTGAGACAACGAACCTTAAATGCATATGTTAGAAAAGTTATACATCAGAAAAGATCTGACAAAAGAAGAAAACCTGGAAGGTTCATTATATTAAAGACATTCAATGAATTATTTCATTTCTTTCCACAAAGAAAGCTCCAGTTCCCGAGAGCTGGCCTGGTGGAATCTGCTGAACTGTAGAAGAACTCATACCAAACTTACATAATCAGAGACTAGAAAGGGCAAACGCTGCCCAGATCTCGAGAGGAGGCGAGCATAACTGCGACAGTGAAGCCTGGAAAGGACATTACGAGAAAGGAAAGTGATGGTCCAGTACCTTTCATGAACAACGAGGCAGAAACCATACTAAAGGTATCTGACATTCAACTTTCTTGATATCTAAGAAGAATAACACATCACAACCAGGTAGGATTTATTACAAGAATACAAAGTTAGTTTAACATTTGAACATCAACCAATATAATCCACTTGGTAACAGAATAAGAGAGAGAGAAAAAATCATATGGTTATTTCAGTAAGTGCAGAAAAAAAACATAATAAAACGTATCATCTGTTCTATCCTCAAACAAACTAGGACTACAAAGAAAATGCCTTAATCTACGCGGCTAGAAGAGAGAGCTGTGGTTACCTTAGGGAACAGGCATAGGGAAGCCATCTGGGGTCTCTAACTTGAGGTGGGGGGTAGTTACAAGAGAAGAAGTATAAGTACACATTCTTCGAGCTGTGTACTGAAACCCCTGCACTTCACTAGACATAAGTTATACTTCCATAAAAGAATAAATAAAAAGACAAAAAAGAACCCCACCAACCTATGTATTAAAACAAGAACTGCCCTACAGCTCATGGACTAGATAGGGCATCCTTGAAACAGATTAACAGCCAGAAGAACATAATACATGATAAAGAAAACTCTTTTAACTTTACAAAAATCAATGGGGAAGGAGGAAGAAATTGCTCTACAAATGGTATTTTGAAAAATATGTCCCACTGGAAATTTTTCCAAGTTAGAACTTCATCTTACATCATATACCAACATGAACTACTAAGAGATTAAAAAGTTAATTGTAAAACCAACACCCCTCCCAACCCCTACAGTCCCTGAGGGCAAAAAAGCTAAAAGAAAATGTAGCTGAATATTCAACTGACAGACCTACACATGGTTAGTGTTCACTAAGAACTTCCCACAGGCCAGGCACCAACATAGGCTTTGCAGACAGCTCACACTAAATACAACTAGGAGGACAGATGGGAAAACTGAGGCCCAGAGAGGCCAAGTAATTTGCCCTGGGGGTCACACAGGAAATCAAAGGTTGCACCTAAATTCAAATCCAGATTTTTCTGGCTCATTTTCACCATGGCATCTTGCTGTTTCAGAGTGATAGCTTAAAAAATGGGGCTTTAGGTAAAACTGATTTGAGTCGTTATTCTTGCCTTCTGGAGTGACTCTGAACATAACAACGGAACAGTCGCCTCCCCCAGACGACCAACTGACGCTGTCTAATAGCATATTTGGAAAATATTTGCAAAATATTACTAATGCTTAAGAGTTATTGATTCTTAGGAGGGGGTGGATTAAGAAAAAATACCCCAACAATGAATAAAGCCACTAAAAGGACACTGACACGGGCTGTCAGTAGACACGGTTGTTTTTTGTTTTTCTTTAACCCACAGGTCACACTCTAAGAAAGAATAAAATGTCGCCTCTCACGAGGGTGAACCTTTCACAACTTTTCTTTTTCTCAAACCACCTGCATCTGAGAATTTGGGACTCGGGCTTCCAGCGAAGACACGTTAGTCGCATCCGTGTGAAGTTCCAAACCCGCGGTCACCGCCAAGGGGCGCAAGCTGCACGTACCAGCGCGGGACCGGTTCCCGACCCGCCGGTGGTCGTGCTCGCCGCTGGACCCAAGGGGACCAGCTTTCCAGCTCCATTACAGATGTCCAGCTTGGTTCCGAGAGGCTCCGCTGCCACGGAGGGTTTCCGCTGAGCCGGGCAGAAACTCCGCGCGCTTGAACAAGGACGCGTGCGGGTGGACAGCCCACCGCGGGCGAGGCGGGGGTCTGCGCTTCTGCCTCAGCCAGAGGTGCTGGTTGGTGAAAAGACATTGTGGACGGAGAAGTGAAAATATGGAAGCTTTGGGGGAGGCGAGGGGGAATTCCCATCACCTCCTGCCCTTGGAAAATGAGGAAAACGTTGCAACTGAACCCTCCAAATTCAATTCAGCTCAACATTTTCTGGGCAAATGTACAGGTAAATTTAGGAACGCTCCAAAGATCTATAAAAGAATAAAGATTTAAAAATAAAAGAGAGAAAGATGGTAGGGTTGTAGCTGCTCTTCTATGAAATATACAAAATGACAGGGCTATAAAGAAAAGGTATACATAAATCCTGTAGTAACCGTGAGGCTATATGTTCATTTACTTTGACCTATCTACCAGAGAAGGGAAAAGACCTCTTTAAGGAAATGCAATCAGTCAGGATTTTATCAGTCAGGCCTCAGATTCTCTAAACTTCTTTACAACTCACTAAAATAAAAGTTAAAAATAAAGAAATCTTCAGAATTAGAAATAACTCTAAGATTGTCAGGCCAGTTTCTTCAGGAACTTTTAAATGTGATATGTGAGATGACCCAGATAAAATCATCTGCCTTTGCTAATCCAAGTGGAGCTCTAACTAATGGGGGAGTGAAAGGATCTCTTTATTTAAAAAAAACGAAGAAGAATTCTGTTCATTGCTCTGGCCGGGTGGCTCAGTTGGTTGCAGTGTTATCCTGTACACTAAAAGGATTTGTGTTTGATCCAAGATCAGGGCATGTATGGGAGGCAGCCTCTCTCTCTCTCTCTCTCTCTCTCTCTCTCTCTCTCAATAAATATATCCTTGGGTGAAGATTTAACAAAAGAAAAGAAAAAGAATTCCCTTCATCAATTCCTACTGCTGCCAATCTCTAAGGTTCGTTGTTGTTGTTGTTAAATTATTTTTTATTAAATTTATTGGGTGACTGTGACTAACAAAATTATATAGGTTTCAAGTGTACAATTCTATGATACATGATCTGTAAATTGCATTGTGTGCCCAACACCCAATGTCAAGTCTCCTCACTAAGGTTTCAAACACAGCAATAATAGTCTTTGATGGGATTATGATCAGGCCACCATTTAGAACAGGTTATTGGGTCAGCACTTTTAAATGATGCATTAGAAATTAAAGCAACTATGAGATACCACTTCACACCTGCCAGAGTGGTGGCCATCAACAAATCCTCAAACAACAAATGCTGATGAGGATGTGGAGAAAAGGGTACCCTAGCACACTGATCATGGGAATGCAGACTGGCGCAGCCACTACAGAAAACAACATGGTGTTTCCTCAAAAAATTAAAAATGGAACTGCCATTTGACCCAGTGATCCCACTTCTTGGAATATATCCTAAGAATCCTGAAATACCAAAAAAAAAAAAAAAGAATATGCACACCCCTATGTTCACAGCAGCACTATTTATTTACAATTGCTAAAATCTGGAAACAGCCCAAGTGCCCGTCAGTAGACGAGTGGATAAAAAAGCTGTGGTACATTTACACAGTGGAATACTATGCAACTGTAGAAAGAGAGCTCTCTTACCCTTTGAGACAACACGGAGGGATCTGGAGAGCATTATGCTTAGCGAAATAAGCCACTCAGAGAAAGACAAATACCACATGATCTCACTTACTTGTGGAACATAATAAAATAAGCTGTCGACCAAAAGAGATCCAAAATCATAGAAGTAGGGAACAGACTGACAAACCTCAGAGGGGTGGAAGGGGTGGGAGGAAATAAACCAAAGAACTTATATGCATATATGTGCAACCAATCCACACAGACACTAAGTTGGGGAAGGCAGGAAGGGGAGGAGGGAGCAGAAAGGAGGGGGACATCTGTAATACTTGCAACAATTAAAAAAAAAGAAATTACAGAAGACTGACCTTTGCCCCAAAAAAGTACATAAATGATGCCATGGGAAGCTCATCTTCATCAGGAATGTGGTGCCTGCTCTGCTGGGCACACCTCCCACCGAGTGGAACCAGGCGGCCCATGACCCTCAGCTTCTGATTACATAGCAGGCTAGCAGAAGACTCACTGTGTTTGCAAATGTATCATGGAGAAAGAAATACCTGGGAGCCTAGAGCACCTCTGATTCTAGGCTAATCTTCAATTTAAGACCACAGAGACAACGGCAATAACAACCAAGAGTAGGAGTCTGTGCCTAACTCCATGCCTGTTTGGTGCACTTTCTCACATTAACGAGATATTGCTACCCCTTTTACAGGTGAGAAAAGAGAGGCCTCTTTAGGTCAAACAATGTGCCAATGCTCCCCCAGCAAGAACGTAGCAGTGTTGGCATTTGAACCCAAATGGCTCCAAAGACCAGAGTCTTCACACACAAGGTTCATCTTGATAATTCAGAAAAGGGAACTGATTTGTCCCTGAGGCAAAGGGTATGAAATACCTCCATGTGTGTGTTTTCTTCCACGTTCCCAGCTTCTTTTAATAAGCACATGCTAATTCTGTTTGATCGTCTGTTAAAGTCTAAGCCTAAAGCAGGTCTTTTGTATTGCTGCAGTATTATTTCTCCTACTGGAGTTTTAGCCTGTTTCTTTCTACCGCCTTGAGAAAAGCGAAAAGCACAGCTCTCCTACTCCAGTAGCTTACAGTTCCACTCACTACAAATCCTGGCAAATTCGGCCACTCAGTTTGTGACTGCTGTCAGAACAAACTGAAAACAGGGTATATACCAAATACCCCCAAAAAGTATTCATTCATTTATTCGACAAATATTTCTTTCTTTCCACCATGAGACAAGCACTTCTCGATGTGGAGGATACACCCAGGAAAGAAACGAATGGAAATGTCTGTCCTCATGCAGACAGACAGACAAGTAAAACAGGTCACATGCTGTTGTGATAAGTGGTGTCAAGGGGGAAAGAATGCCACAGAAAGGGGATGGGATGGCTGGAGAGGGGAGGGAGATCCAGGTTCAATTCATGTGATCAGGGAGGCCTTTGAGAAGTCAGCTGAGCAGGGGGGGGGGGGGGGGGCGCAGTGGGAACAAATGCTAGAAACATCTGGAGGACCCGCATTCAAGCTCGAGGAGACAGCGTGTGCACAAGTCCTGAAGCAGGAGCACAGCTGGTGTTTTAGAAGATCTGAGGCAGCCAGAGTTGCAGAAGCAGAGTTGGCGAGAGATAAAGTAAGAGGTCAGAGAGGCGGCATGGGACTAAATTACGATGGGCCTTGTAGCCACTGAAAGGGCTCCGGCTCAGACTAAATAGGAGGGAAGCTACGGGGTTGGCAAAAGAGAAAAGTCCACAGGCTGAGCCCTGGATCGTGACAACATTTAGAGGTTAGGGAGATACTAACGACCAAGCAAGGGAGATTCAGAGACGCTGGCCAGCCCAGTAGAAAGGAGGCATTTATATCCCTCCACCAAAAAATGCAACCTTTGGATCTGCAAAGAACTGTTAATAAAACCGATAGTTGATAAATATCAGTTTTCCACAAATTTTATTTTCTGTTTCTTAATTCACACATTTCAGAAATTCCTGACTACAGGACAGGCAGGCCCAAAGAGCAGGCAAGCAAGTATTCTCTGGCCATGTCCCCAGAGTCTTCATGCTGCCTGACAAAGCTACGCCAGAAACTTGGCAAAGTGTAGTACCCCCCAAACTTATGAAACATTTATTGTAAACCTAACGTATGAAAGTCACAGTGCTAAATATAGTGTGGATGGGAGGGATACCGGGAGCATTAGTCCATGGTCCCTGTTCTAAGGAGTTTATACAATCTCTCAAGGAAGCTCAAACATCAGGAAAAAATGAGACAACGCTAACGTAGATAAAATCATAGCAGTTTCAGAAACACATTTAGGGGTCAAATACTTTTACTTTGAAAATAATTCTATTGTAATCAATGCCATAACCAAAAAGGTTATTGAAATAATTTAAGACTCAGTTGATAACCAGAAAAACAAAGATTTTTCTGCGTTCATACTGAATGATAGTACCTCTCTGGTATATAGACTTTCTCTCCCATCTTAGTTAAAAATCTCTTGACAAGGAGACACCTCCTGTGAAAATGCCTTGGGGCTGTGCCACCGAGGACTGAGATATCATGACTTCATGTCCACGGCTGGAGTGCCAAAGGAGAGTTACTGCTCTCTCCATCTTTTGTCCCTGGTGCATGCTCCGGAGATGTTGCCAGGACCTCTCCGCTGGCTCTCCGTTGAAATGGTTTTACTGTTGCCAGTTTGACTGAGACGGGCCAGTTGACAGCTGCTACATGTGGCAATGCCACGGTAGCCCCTCCTGAGCCTCTATTTCAATTGCAAAGGCAGGACTCATGTGCTTGGCCCTGTGTCTTAGGGAAACAACTAATCACTACAAGTGAAGGCTGACACCGTCACATTCACAGTTCATTTTCACTTGGCTATTAAATCTTCATTAATGCTGGGTGGAGAAGGTCAAGGCAAGTCTTCAGATACTATCTTCTTGCCTCTCTTCCAACACAATGTCAAAAGTGCTAAGCTGGGGTTTGCTTTCGGATGTGCAACAATCAACACAAAAGCTTGAGTTGCAGCCAGTTGGCAAGCGTGGAAATCCTTGACAAATGCAAAGCGAGGAAAGAAGAATGTAAAGCTTGCTGTACCGACTGGGCCTCGGAGCCTGTGGAGCCTGGCCAGCCAGCAGGAAGGACCAGCGTGGACAATAACACATACTTCTCCCTCTGGAAGGGCCTTCGAAAGGAACGTTCCAGTCCTGGCCGGGTGACTCAGTTGATTGGAGTCTCATTCCATACACTGGTTCTCAACCTGTGGGTCACAACCCCTTTGGGGGTCGAACAACCCTTTCACAGGGGTCGCCTAAGATATAACAGTAGCAAAATGACAGTTATGAAGTAGCAACAAAAATAATTTTATGGTTGGGGGTCATCACAACATGAGGAACTGTATTAAAGGGTCACGGCATTAGGAAGGTTGAGAACCACGGCTACACCAAAAGGTTGCGGGTTTGATCACAAGTGGGGGTGCATACAAGGGGCACCCAATTGATGTTTCTCCCCCACCCCCCACAGTCCACTCTCCAGATGAGAATGCAGCCCAGCTGATACTTTTCTTTCTGCCTTGTGAAACCCTGAACAGAGGACACAGCTAACCATTCTATTCCTGGATTCCTAACCCACAGAAGCTGTAATAATAAATGCATGTCATTTTAAGCCACTAAGTTGGAGGCAATTTGTTGTGTAGTAATTAATACAGATCTCATACAGTTAATTCTAGAGCTGAGCCAATCTACAGACGAGAGGGAGATTTTCCAACATCCAGGAGAGAAGCCATGATCAAATGAAATTATCAATGAACTACTGTTTTACCTGACTTGTAGCAGGTGTGCATCCCTGAGCACCGAGAGGCAGGTGTTCACAGGACCCGTGGTGAAGACACACAGCATACAAGGAATCTGGACGTGTATCAGCGTACAGTGGGAAAGCACTGGAGGTCTCCACGAAAGGCACTGACTCCTATAAACCTCTTGTCTTTGCTACCCAACATCTATTCTTCCAACTCCTAGCATTCCAGTTTCTTCTGGTAGACACCTTTCCTCCACGCTCAGACCCTGTTTCTGGCAAAGCCTCTTCACCAACTCCATGAATGACGTGACCCAGGGCTGGCCAGAGCACCGTGCTTCCCTGATTTCTATGATTACTTTGGTTTGCCGCATAATTCAAGCCACGCCAAATGAATCAAGCCAATAGGGGCTAACCCCAGGATTTATCTTTTAGTTGCCTGGAAGTGACATTTCTTTCTCCACCAGATTAGAGTCTAAGAGGATACAAACCAGAAGCTTCTGGCAACCGTCTCGCTACACATGAAGCCAGAGAATGGAGCCAGCCCAAATGGAAGCAGAGGCAAGAGAGCGGAGGCCAAGGGAGAGAAACCAGGTCCCAACGATAACATTTGAACTCCTGGATAAAACTCCTCATGAAACCAGATTTACTCCCAGATAATCAGTCACTTGAGCTCATCCCCTTCTTCTTTGCTTACAAGAAATGGAGAAACCCCTAGTATGATGTGAGTTTAGTTCAGTTGTATAAATAGCATGGTTTCTGGGACATCAGCAGTATTGCCTCAATGCCACTTGAAGGCTAAGAAGAAGTCCAACCTTGCAAAGGAAAGTATCAAGGGTAAGACACAGTGGTTCGTGTATGAGCTGATCTACCTCAGACTCAAATGAAAAGAACTGCTTGTCGTGGTCGGTCCCAGGGCAGGAGGACAGTTTCCATCTTCCCATGCCTACGTTTAGCAGTGGCTGATTTCTGCAAGATCAAAACAAAATAAAAACTAGGTAGCCCCAGAAAAACTTGAAGTTCCCATTTTAGTTTTGAAATAGGCTCTGATGTTATACCTTAAGAAGATAATGCTTGAAGTGTCAACTTTGTAATTGTTTCTTTTCCCCCAAGGAAACTGATTTTTGAAATGAAATGAAGGTTTGTGAAGTCTTTCCCTGAACAAGAACGTCTCCTGTGATCATCCAGTATCTGACTTCCTTAAGCAAAAGATTGTCGAGATGTCAGAAAATTTCAGGAGTAGCAGAAACTCCAGAGTAAATACTGGGTAGTATTATGATGACCAGACGCTAACAAGCTTGGGCAAAGCCACATTTTATAATCAATCCACCAAGCACATGCCTCATCCTATGTCTATTTACTTTTCTATATAAAATGTAGGAACACCCTTTATAAAATAGCAGTCACTCAATTAAATTTTATCCCCTTATTCTGCTTTACTTTTCTATATGGCACAAATCACCTGCCGTTATTTATTTGTTTACCTGGTGAATATCAGCTATGGATAACACTGAGATGTCCATTTTACCAGTTCCCTATCACTTCCAGAAAGTCTCAGTTCATCTGCATCTTCTAGCTTTTGCACAATTAATATGGACTACTTCAAAATCTACACAACTTAGATTGTACTTTAATTACTGTTGTGATCAAGGTCCAGTCAGAAAAACCAAAACCACAACTGGTATTTTAACAGAGGAAGTTGAACATAGAAGTGGATTCTACAGGTACTGAGTATTGAATGAATGGGAAGAGGAACATGGAAATAGCCCTGAAGCTGTAACTGCAGAAGGTGCTAAGATCCTCCCAGCTGGGGAAACAAAGGGAAGCAGTTAAGGGTATTGAAACTAGAAGCTCAGAAGTGAGGTCCTATGGATATGAGGCTCGAACATCTGAGGGGCCCTCGCCTGGCTGGAGCTGGTGGTTCAGGATCTCAGAAGAACAGCTCCACAGAGTCTGGGAGGAGGGGCTACTGCTGGGCTACTGCGGCCACCTCTGAGTGGGATGAACGCTGAAAGAAACGGATGACTAGAACCCAAAAAGATAGCAGTGTAAAGGGCTGTGCTGGGTACCAGTAACAGCAACAGTGAGTAAAGACAGGAAAATAAAGTCCTTTTTCTCTTCCTTCCATCTTCCAATACCCCTCTCAAGGCTCCTTTGGCACAAAGATCACCGCGGGCAAAGGAGAAGTGTAGTTAACAGATTTCCTGCCCCAACATCCCAAGCAGGATATGGAAGAATGGATTTGAGCTGAGAGGGAACACTTTTAAAGCAGCACAGATTCTAATGCATTTCTACAATTTCATTTTCTTAGGAGTAAAAACAAATTCCAAGTGAATGGTTGACCCCTTGTCTAGCTCTCCCTTGTAAACCTTGTAGATTAATCTAGAGTACCATCGTTGAACTTTGGGCTGTCCAACGAACCCATAAAATTGCATTACAAAATTTTTTAATATATCATGTATATATATTCTGAATTAGTAGGTTCATAACTTTCATTAAACTTTCAAAGAAGCCTGTAACTCCCCCTAAAATTTGGTTTCAGTGCCCCATATTCTCATTCATTAAACTTGCTATGGAAACACAAACAACTCTTAGATTCTTAAATATTGGTTATGACTCTCTTGGTTATAGGGAAAAGAAACCAGTTTGAATCACCTCAACAAAAAGTGGGGGAGGGCAAGGGAATCTATTCAAGGGACCTCAAGCCAGGAAGAAATTACCTCGGTAAAGAAGGGGGCTCAAGGTAGGACTGTATCTTTTATATGTCCCACCTAAATAAACTCCACTATCTGTGCTCAAAGATATATATTCACATTGTGGAATTATCTGTAACAGTGAAAGTTTTGAAATAAATTAGATGTTCACAAGAATGGAAAAATTAGATCAGCATGAGAATGGATAAATGGTATGTTAATTAGCACAGTGGACTACTATATAACAGTAAATATGAACCCAATCTACATGTGTCTGAATAATTTAAATGCATAACATTGAGTGGGAAGCAAAAACAAATTGCAGAAAAATATATTCAACATTATATCATTTGTGTGAAGTTTTAAAACATGCAAAATTATGGTACGTATAATTTACAGATACAAATACTTGCAGGAGAAGAATAAAAATACAATGAGCATCATAACCCGCACATTTAGATTTGCTTTACTCCTAGTGAGGAGAGAAGGGAACGAAAACAAAGAGGGGCTCTCAGGGAACTCCAGTTATATCTGTCCTAGACGGCTTCTCTAAAATAAATCGGAATTAAGTATGGGAAAATGTTAAGGTTTGGCAAAGTTATATGGTGGGTTTGTGGGTGTTTGTTATAACACACTATAGTTTTCTACATTTTGAAGTGTTTCATAAATTTAAAAACTAGGAAATGTAAAGGACACTAAACACTATATTAGCAATGGCCTAGCCCACCCCGGAGCGGAATTAACAAGAGCTCAAAGGAAGAGGAACTTATAACACATCTCGAAACTGTCTCTGTTGTAAGGCTCTTTTTCAGAAAAAGACTCTCTCCTCCAGAGCGGATACTGGAAAAGAGTACGAAGGGAGGGAGAAAGGGGATCTACCAACGAGAGAAGAATAAAAGAGGGGAAGAAGAGAAGAGGATAGTATTTCTATGGTATTTAAAAAGATAAACAACAGCCCTGGCCGGTTTGGCTCAGTGGTTAGAGCGTCGGCCTGTGGTCCAGAGAGACCCAGGTTCGGTTCCCGCTAAGGGCACGTACCTCGGTTGCAGTTTGTACCCGGCCCTGGTTGGGTTGTGCAGGTGGCAGCCACTCGATGTGTCCCTTTCACGTCGATGTTTCTCTCTCTCTCTCTCCCTCCCACTCTATCTGAACAAAATATGGAAAAATGTCCTCGGGTGAGGATAAAAAAAAAAAAAAGATAAACAACACACAAACACACAGGTAAGTCTCTCCCTCAAGCAAGAAGAAACAAGATAAATGAAAACAGGTCTTATTAAGCTCCTAGTTCCTACCTGGCTCCAGCTTCTTCACCATTCAGCTAGATAACTGCAACAAAAAATACACCTAGCTCCATTACTGTCTGAGTCTCAGGGCAAGGAAGACTCCTGAGTCTTTTTATTACCAAGTAATTGCATTATTAAAGAAAAATTTCTCCCTGAGAATGGTTAAAATGGAATTTAAGCTTATTTATACTATGTTACCTCTAACTCCTATAATCCATTCCTAATGGTGGTAAGGATGGGAAAATACAGAATAGACTTTATTTTCTCATTTTAAACCTGTCCTTAAAAGTGTTCTAGCATTTATTATAATAACACCCAGAAATGAAGGTAAAAATCGAATCAATATTTCAACCATGTTTATAAGTTACACGTTCTAACTTGCGTCCATGTAAAATTTTGTCATATGCCTGAAATTTCCTTTAAAAATGACAAAAATGCATAATAAATCCAATGGCAATAACAAACTCCTTGCCTTAATGTCAAGGCTCTGAAAACTGTACATCCATTTAGCATGTTCATTAATACCTAGTTTTCCTGAAATGTGGAAGTCAAATATCAAAAAAATTAACTTCATAAAGTTTTTAGAAAACAAGTTTTGAAGCGTTTCAGACCAAACCCTTCTTCATGGACAGTTCTAGACAACACAGGAACATGATGGCAAACGCTACTGGGTGAAGGATAACAAATGAAGATAAATTTCACCAGAAAGAGATTCACTCTCAAGAAAGCACATGTGCAATGAAAAGGCAAAGTTCCAGTATTGCAAATATAGGAAAGACAGGATGCAATAGTTCATGTGCAGTAACGCATCCTGCAGACAGGCAGTGACGTCTGTATGATTTAATAAATCAACTGCATTACATTCCCTGACACCATTTAGTCTCAACCTCCATGATCCACCCTAAGAGCATAACAGAACGAAATACCTTCAATCCATAAAAGCTTGGGGCCAACCAGCAACTATGAACACTGTAGGATTTTCCCTTCCATGTCATACTAACCTTGTAGAGTAATCAGATTGAAAAGTCAAATTATATCACCCTCATTTCAGAGCCTACTGTTCTACTTTTTAGATACATTCCACATAGCCAAAGAGTGTTTCTCCAGTTCTATGTGCCAGTATACTTGGAACACATTAATTCCATTAGCGGGCTATTTCAGGAAACAGTGAGCATATTTCTTGGAAACAAATACATGTGGTTAAAAAAACAGCCTCAAAAAAAAAAAATAGTATGAGGTGAAAAACTGAAAACAAAGATGATTTTTCAGTGCAATTAGAACTCCTTCCCACTACATATCAAAGGTGTCACACTGCTTCCCAACTGAGACGTTGGTGTTTGGATTTGGGTCTTCAAACCGAAAAGCCTATCTTGAGGTGGCACCGTAAGGAGTCTATCTGCCTCTTAATCACAGGCAACTGCTAAATGAAGTGTATCTATTTTCTCTGTTACATTACTATTGGCAACCAGGTCCTCAGTAAGTGCCCAGAAATGTTTCCATGGTTACAAAAAGCATTCAGCATCCCTCTTGTTTTAGGCCAATTTAGCTTAAAATCTATTGTGGAGAAAAATATGGCACATTAAGGAACATAAAATCAAGACACGACGTTTTGAAAAGAATTCAAGGTTAAATGGGAAAAGCAGGCTTGACAAGGACTTTACAAAGTGCATATAAATCACTGATTCAAATGCTGCCTTCTCCTAGCGTATTTCCAGATACATCTCTTTTCAGACGACAAAGCAGCCCGAGTACTGTGTCTGATGTGATCCCTTGGTAGAAAGAGGGAAATAAGCATGCGAAGATAGGTTAAGACTGTTCACCAGCAGGTGAAATCCCAAATAAAAAACCCAAGTGTTTGAACCTCCATAGACCTGAGAGGCCAGTCCCTTATCCTAGTTTCATAGGGTCCTGGGGTATTTAAATGTTTTAAGGGGAGAAAGGAATACAGGCTTTTGTTCATGTGCTATGGCATTTGAATGAATTAGTGGGCTTTAGCACACCAGGGAGAGAGACATGGATGTTCCCTAGAGGCAACTTAGTAAAGTTCCTCCAGCTATGAAGTCACAAGTGAACTGGGACAAGGGGACTGTCTCATTCTAGGTCCCCGCTGCATCTCTAACTCCCACTGCCACCAAAGAGCCAGGGCATCAAAAACATTTTTGCATCTTCGGGAACATGTTAAACAAATGGTATAAGCTTTTCAATTATGGGAGGGAGAATCCTATGGCTTACCCTTGTGTGCACCTGTCCATCCCTACAGCGCTTTGTGCATGGTAGGCATTCGATAAATATTTGATTAACTGAGAAAGGCCACCATAGAAGGCCTCTCTTTATAAGTGTGTCTCCCATATTTACCTATGCACACGTGCCACTCTTTATCATTTTCTGTTGTTCTTATTTTCACTGTGAAATGGGGAGAGGTGATGGGATTTAAAATCATAACGCTATGGAGGGCTAATTTGAAGACTTTATTTTCCAGGAAGATAGAATAGATGTTTTTTCGCTATTATTCCCCCAACTTACAACCAAAAAAAAAAAAAAAACAAGAAATCCTAGCCATTGTATATAAAACAGAAGAGAAAACTGAACAGGGCAGAGAAGAAGGCAGACTGGCTGGGGACCACGGGACTCAAGGAACAGCATGGTCATGAGTGCCCTGGGTCCTCATATGGCCTCATATGGCCTAGACTTGAAGCTGAAGAAGCTGGCAACCCTGGAATGCCAATGGGCACGGACAAAAAACGGCCTCGAGAAAAGCCTGTTCTCTCTACGCAAAAGCCCAGGGAAAGGGCAGCCTAGCAAAACAGAAAACTTTTAGACAATAAATGTCCTACTCCAGCCAAATAACACAGAAGACACTGTGTTCCCTTCCTCACCCACGCCAGCAGAGGCCAAGTGGGGAGCCTAGACTTGCATCCTCACCAGCCTGCAATGAGGCACCTCAATACCCCCACAGGGAGTGCCAAAGTAGGCGGGGCAGGGATCCAGGACTTTCTCCTTGACAGCCTGTAATGAGCATCTGCACCCCTGCAGCCCCAGAGGAGCCCACATGGAGAGCCTGGGCACCCCCGCATACACACCCGGAAGTAATGAGGCACCTCTGCCCCTCCAAACGTGGGTGGTGTCAGAAGAGGTCAAGTGGAGATTCAGGATTTTCACCATCGTCCAGCAGTAATAAGGCTACACTCAGCTCAGTGTTAGTGGAGACGGAGACAGAGCTCCCCTCCCAAGCCTGCATTCACGAGGGGCACCCCTGCAAGTAAGGAGGCTGACGGAAGGACCTGGACTTCTGCCTCCACCTACCGGGGCCCGGGTCCTGCCAAAGACTCTCTGGGATGCCTTTTTCGGGGACTAACATTAAAATAATGACAAGAATTTCTTTTTATATATTCACATTGTTTTACACACAGTTTCTTCTTACAAGCTACTAAAATAGCTCTCTGACATTTATTTTTTCCTCCCTTTTAGCCTCCAAACTGATGCTTGAGTTCTCCTTCTAAAACAGAGCTCTCTGTTGGTGTCACTCTTGATTAAGATCTTTTTGAGATTCCCAACGTGGACAAAATAAAAC
Organism: Molossus molossus; assembly: GCF_014108415.1. Taxonomy (NCBI): domain Eukaryota; kingdom Metazoa; phylum Chordata; class Mammalia; order Chiroptera; family Molossidae; genus Molossus; species Molossus molossus. The sequence goes on along the minus strand of NW_023425344.1, from coordinate 216,487,474 downwards.
TTAAATCCTTAATACAAGAAGCCAAAACCTTTCCAATTGCAGCCTAAACTCTAGCCTCACGATCCACCCCTGAAAATGCCAGGCCCGTCCACATCTGTGTTCACGCCACAGCCTTCCATTGGAATACCGTCTCCATCCAGTCAACTGTTACATTCTGACTTATGCTCCCAGTTTGCAGTCCTGCATCATCTGCTCGGCGGAACTGTTCCTGATTACCCCTGGCAAAATTACCCCCAAAGCTTCCATATACCTAATTGTTTGTAATTTAACACAAACATTTTTTTTTAATCCTCACCCAAGGATATTTTTCCATTTATCTTCAGATTGAGTGGAAGGGAAGGAGAGAGAGAGAGAAACATCAACATGAGAGGAATAGATCAACGGGTTGCCTCCAGAAAGACCCCAACCAGGGCTGGGGACAAACCCACAACCAAGGTACATACGTACCCTTGAAAGGAAATGAACCCACAACCCTTTGGTTCACAGGCCAATGCTCTAACCAGCCAGGGCTACACAAACTTTTTTTATACAACTTGTTACACATAACTATCTCAGGCATTATAGAACTCCTTAAGAGAAAGCCAAGATAGTCCTCTACCCAGACAGACCTCACACCCCGTAAAAAGACAAAAGGAAGACAAAAATTACTAATACTAGAAAATAAGAAGGAAATCACTATAAACCTTACAAGCATTAAAAAGATAACCAGAAAATACTATGTTTCTAAATTTAACAACATACATTTTCAAAAACAAAAACCTTTAAAAACACAAATTGCCAAAAATCATGCAAGAAGACAGATAACTTGAACATCTTATACATACTAAAGAAATTAAATTTGTATTTCAAAATCTCCCCACAAAATAAAATTCCAAGCTCAGTTGGCTTCACTGGAAAATTCTTGCAAATATTTAATAAATAATACTAATTTAACACAAATTTGTCTAGACTGTAGGTAAGAAAAAACATTTCACAACTCATTGTATAAGGTCTACATTACCCAAATACCAAGACCAGAGAGAGTGATTGCAAGAAAACTATAGACTAATATCTCTAAAGGAAAATGTATTTTTAAATCCTCAACAAAATATTAGCAAATCAAATCCAAAGATATGTGTGTGTGTGTGTGTGTGTGTGTGTGTGTGTGTGTATTAGTATACCATGACCAAGTGGATTTTATCCCTTGTAGGTAAACTAGTTAAACACTCAAAAATTAATCAGTATAATTTATTTGAATAGATTAAACAAGAAAAATCATATGATCTGCTCAATAGATGCAAAATAGCACTGGAAAGAGTTCAATATTCCTTTTGATAAAATCTCTACAATTGGAACAAAAGGGCATTTTCTTCAAAATAATAAAGAGCATCTACAGAAGCCTACACCGAACTGATAGTGAAAGACAAAGCTCTTCCACTAAGACAAAGATATCCACATTTACCACTCTTACTCAAAATGATAATATACTGTAATCAGTCAGGAAAAAGAAATAATAGACATAGGTATTGAAAAGGAAGAAATGAAACTGTCATTTCTCTCATGGATTACATTTTTGTCTTTGTAGAAAATCCCAAAACAGCTACTAAAAAAAGCTTTTAGGACTAATCAGTGAGTTAGGGAGGTTGTATTATACAAAAATACAATGGTATCTCTATCTACCAGCAAGCAGCAATTAAAAATTTTAAATTATAAAAGTATTATTTATAATAGTATCAAGATACTCAGGTATAAACCTAACAAAATATGTATGAGACCTGTATGCTATAAAACAGATGAGAAAATTTAAAAACTAAATAAATGAAGTAATATGCAATGTTCATGGACTGAACAACACAATTTTATTAACATGTCATTCTCTCCTAACTGTTCTATAAATTCAACACAATTTCAATCACATTTCTAACATTTTTTTAAAAAATTAGAATAGTCAAAACACTTTTTAAAAATATAATAAAGCCTTGGTCAGGTGCTCAGTTGGTTGGAGCATTGTCCCAAACACCAAAAGATTGCAGGTTTAATCCTCAGTTGATGTTTCTTTCTCTCAGTCCCTTCCTTTCTTTCTCTAATAATCAATAAAAACATATCCTTGGGTGAGGATTAAAATAATTAATAATAATAATAATAATAATGATGATGTTGGAGGGCTCACACTACCTGACTTCAAGACTTATTATAAAGTGATAGTGAACAGAGAGTGTGATATTGGAGAAAGAATACAAATATAGATTAATGGGAAAATGTACAGTCCAGTAATGGACCCATAAATATATATATAATAGGTTTCTGACAATGATGTAAAAACATATAATGGGAAAAGAATTTCAACAAATAGTACAGGAATGATTGGACATCGATATGAGAGGGGGGACCTCAATTCATACCTTATATTACATAAAAAAGTTTCTAGAGTAAAACATAGGGAAAAAAAAACTTTGTGACCCTAGGTTGTATAGAGATTCCTTAGATATGATACCAAAAGCACGATTCATAAAAGAAAAACTTGGTAAGTTGGATCTCATCTAATGAAGACTCACTATTCTTTGAGAGACATTGCTAAGAGAATAAAAAGAAAATATTTTTAGCCCTGGCTGGTTTGGCTCAGTGGTTAGAGAGTCAGCCTGTGGATTGAAGGGATGTGTGTTTGACTCCCAGTCAAGGGCAAGTCCAAGCCCCAGCCCTGTGCGGGAGGCAACTAGTCAATGTGTCCCTCTCACATCCATGTTTCTCTCTCTCTCTCTCTCTCTCTCTCTCTCTCTCTCTCTCTCTCTCTCTCCCCCTCTCTTTCTCTCTCCCTTTGCCCCCCCCCCTCCCTCCACTCAATCTAAAAATCAGTGGAAAAATATCCTCGGGTGAGGATTAACAATAATAATAATTTTTAAAAGACATTTTTAAATCATATATCTGAAAAGTAACTCATATTCAAAATATAGTTTTAACTCAAATCTCAAAAATAAGAAAATAAAGAATTCAATAAAAGTGGGCAAAAGAGCCCACAAAACCAATACAGGTGACAAATAAGTATATGAAAAGATGCTCAGTGTCACTACTTATTAGGGAAATGCAAATTAAAGCCAATGGAGATGCTAAAACCTATGATGGATCTGAGATTTTACCCTACTTGCACACTAACAAATTACCCTGCTTCAGTAGTACCTCTATCATTTGCAAGCAAATCCGTTTAAGCTTTGCCCTGAGGAGAAACATACTAGACTGGACATCAAACAATTCTTCCCTCTGCTCTAGAGGATGACACTATCTCTGTCTTCCAAGGCTCTTTGTCATACAAATATCCTTGAAAAGATCATTCGAAAGAGAGATGTTTGCCACTGTGCTCTGAGACCATGCCAAAATGCAAGAGACCCGTGGAGAACTATCTCCTAACATGAGCTACCACTATACACCTATGAGCTTGGCTTTAATTTTTTTTTTAAATAACAACACCATAAAGCACTGGTGAGAATATGCGTGACTGGGAATCTCAATGATTACTTTTGGGAGTGCAAAACTGTGCTTTGGAAAACACTGAAATTGTTTTATAAAGTTAAACATATACTTCCCATATGACCCAGCAATCCCCACTCCTAGGTATTTACCTAATTGAAATAAACACTTATATTCACACAAGAACCTGTTATGTAAATGGTTATAGCAGCTTTCTTCATATTGCTAAAAACTGGAAACAACCCAAACGTCCCTCAACTAGTGACTAAAGCAACGAGTTGTGGTGTGTTCATGTAAGTAACACTATCCCACACTACAAAAGAAGCCAGCTGCTGAAACACACAACAACATGGATGAATCGCAAGGCGTTATGATAAGTGCATTATGAAAGAAGCCAGATCCGAGGGCAACAAACTGCAAGATTCCATTTATATGACATCTGGAAAAGGCACACGATAGCAACAGAAAATTCCAGCAATTGCCAGGAGCTAGATGTAGAGAAAAGGATTGACTACAAAGAGACTTGGGGAAGTTTTTGAGGTGATAAAACTGTTTGATACCTTGATTGTGGCAGTGGTTACAAGACTGTGTGTGTTTGTAAAGACTCACAGAACTGTACTAAAAAGGATAGATTTTATTCTTTGTAAATTATACAGAGAGAGGGTATTTGTGTAAACTTAAGAATTAGTCTTCCTGAGCTCTGCCTCTTTCTTAATGTGGATCTTGAGTATATTATCAAACTCTCCAAGCATCAGTTTTCTCAACTGCGAAGTGAGATTAATAGTATTTACATCTTATGGTTGTTAGCTTTCTTGCTGCTATTCCATCATTTATTGTTATCTGATGTCCTATTACATACCTAACACCATGCTTGATATTAAGGACACAGAAATGAGTCCATGACATGACCCCTGCCTTTCTGGAGGCTATAATTAATTGAATAAACATCTTCTGAATAGACAAATGAAAACAATTATTTTAGATTGTTTATAAATTATTACAATTATAAAAAATTAACAAAAGAAGTGCTGAGCATCTATTGAACCTAATTTACGTTAAACATTTTAAACATAGTTCAACTTTAGCAAGAATTTTCTAAAGTAGGAATAGAAATTTCAAGTCAAATCTGAGAAATCCTATTGGTAGCCCAACTATGTTCAGAATGATCTCTACAGATAATTTTAAAACACTTGAAACTGCACTTACTTCTTGTTTATCAGATTCACAAAGAATATCAGCCTGCATTGTTTTTACCAATTTATTCTAGCATTTAATATTACTTTAATTTGAGTAAGACCATCAAGGAAGCATAAAAAGAGTATAAAAATGTTTCCTCATTTTCCAAAACTTAATATAGCTGAATAAAACATTTTCTTAAAAAGATAAAGCTATGTAGTATAGTTTGATGTCTGGTAGTATATATATTCCCCAATGATACATCTAATAAGGAGTTAATTTCCAAAATATACAAAGAACTCAACATCAGGAAGACAAACAATCCAATTAAAAAATGGGCAAAGGACCTGAATAGACACTTCTCCAAAGAGGACATACAGATGGCGAAGAGACATATGAAAAGATGCTCAATGTTACCAGTCATCAAAGAAATGCAAATTAAACCCACAATAAGGTATAACCTCGTATCTGTCAGAATGGCTACCATCAATAAATCAACAAACAAGTGCTGGAGAGAATGTGGAGAAAAGGGGACTATAGCACACTGCTGGTGGGAATGCAGACTGGTGCAGCCACTATGGAAAACAATATGCAGTTTCCTCAAAACATTAAAAGTTGAACTGCCATTTGACCCAGCAATCCTACTTCTGGGAATATATCCTGAGAATGCTAAAACGCCAAAAAGAAAGAATATGTGCACCCTTATGTTCATAACAGCATTATATTCAATAGCTAAGATCTGGAAACAGCTAAAGTGCCCATCAGTAGATGAGCAGATAAAAGGCCGTAGTACATTCACACGATAGAATACTATGCCGCTGTGAAAAAGAAGGAGCTCTTACCCTTTGCAACAGCATGATGGACCTGGAGATTATTATGGTAAGCAAAATAAGCCAGTCAGAGAAAGACAAGTATCACATGATCTCATTTATATTTAGAATCTAATAAACAAAATAAACAGACAAACAAAATAGGTCCAGAGACATGGATGCATGGAACAGAAAGACAGATCTCAGAGAGGAGGGGTGGAAGAGATGGGAAGAGATTAACCAAAGAACATATATGCATATATGCATAACCCATGGACACAGACCGTAGTGTGGGGAAGGGCTGAGGTGGGGCAGGGGTTGGGTAGAGGTGGGCAAAGTGGGAGAAAACGGGGGACATCTGTAATCCTGTCAACAATAAATTTTTAAAAAGATAAAGCTAAGAGGAATCATGAAAATAGCGGAGGAGGTTATGAAACATTCCAGAAATGTCTGCTCCCCCTAATAGGAAGCGAATTACTTCACCTTTATATTACATAAAAGATCCAATAGGCTGTGTGAGCTCTGTATGTATTACAACCACACGTCCTCTATTCACACCCAACACCTTGCTCTGCACAGCATGTACCTCTCTTTCCCTCAACCAGGTGGAACGTCCTTACTTCAGGCTCAGAGTATTAGAAGCATGAAAAACCTATCCAGAACATACTACAGCTGCCTTTACAGAGTTAATTACAGTCATACCGTCTTCATTTTACATTTATCAAAGGCCCATTATATGCTCAGTTCTGACAGGATAAAGCTTTAGAGGCCGTTTGTTTTAAATATATCCTTTCCATTCAAGGCTCAAAGAAAATCAAGCTATTCTTATTTCAGAGATTTTCTATCTACTGTCATCTCACATCACATCTCAGTGAAATACTGTGAGAAGTGTTCTTGGAGTGTTATCAACTAAAAATTTTGCAACAAGTATGGCTTTTTGCACAGGATTTCACACTGAATAATATAGTAACATCTAGAGATTCCTAATCTAGTATAAAAAAAAAGAGAGAGAACAATTTGAAAGATATTTTAAAAAGCATGACATGCACGAGGCTTCTCACACAGAACCCACAGAGTCCTTTTCAACATTTCACTCGCTTGGAACTCTTGTTTTGGAATATGAATCCCACGAATATGGATATTCCAAAATTTACATGTTGAAAATATTCCTAAGGATTATATTTCTCGATAAAAAAGCCAGCGTGTGGAAAGGTATAAGAAGGAGAAAAATAAAAGGCATATGACAACTAAAACAAGTCAAAATAAAATGAGCAAACACGTCCTCTGGAAGAACCTGGAGAAAATGATTACTGGCTAGCTTACCTTGCTTTTCTCCATAGACATTTTCTAAAATACCAGAGAGCTGCCTCTCAGAGCCAGGTTGAAGGCCACACCTTTGCTTTCCAAGGTGATGTTCTTCCTCAGCAACAGAAGAAAGCACACGTGGCGACTTGTGGTCATCGCAGGGCTGAGCGGGCCACCGGGATATAATGGAACGCGAGTCCTTTGCATGTTGGCTACGTTTAGGGCTTGTACTTTGAGCAGAGTCCTGCAAATCACTATTACAAGAAAAATGCTCCACTTCAAGAAACAAGGAATTTGTGTCCTCTTGACTCCCACCATCGCTTTGTTCTTCATCTTCAAAGTAAGTTTCCTGAATCTGAATATCATCTAAGTCCTGGTCTAGCTTGTCACTCAATTTAGAGTCTTGTTTGCTTAAGTTAACCAAGGAGGCAGACAGCACACCGCCTGCTTGCTGGAGAGCTTCATATACCCGAGATATCCAGGAAGACAGAGGCTGGAAGAAATTCTGAGCATCCTGAGACGCCATGGCCCACACCATGGCCAGCGATCTGAGGTCTAGAGATCCACTTGTTCAGTTCCTTCAGTACTGTGGAGTTAATATGAACTACAGAATAAGCATGATGAGAAATTAAATTGGAGGTCTCTTAATGGCTGTGAATATTTCACTCCCAAAACTTCTCAGCTGAAACAGAGGAAAGAAATACTTACACCCATTAGAGTTACAACCTTGGACCCATCACCAAATGCCTACAATCAATGTCAAACAGCAACTAGGGACAAAAAAGAGTTCGTCACTGAAATCTTAAGGCAGCTAAATAAAAAGGACTGTGGAAGTTTAAACATAAATTATTTCAATGCGCATTCACCTCCACAGGCACATGCAAAACTTCCATTACCGGTAATGGGCTCTATTCATGTGGACTGAGAGAAGTCTTTCCCCACAGACCATACCTAACAGTGTGAAAAGAATAAATGAATCTTCATTAAAAGGCAGTTGGATATGACATTTCAAAATACAAGAAAGATTGGATGCTTCATCGACGAACACGCAGATCCCAAAGAGCAGGCTAATAAGCATCTCGGCTTCATGACACAAAGATTTATCTTTTCAAAAGAAATGTGTGCCTAGAATTTCAAAGCTTTTAACAAATCTAACAGTAGGATTTTATATCTTTATGCAATTTCTAGAAATTATATCTATTCTTGGGGAGCAAACAATCACCAAAAAACTGAGGACAAATTATGCAGCTTATTGGAAACACATCCCTAGCATTTGGTTTCCTTGGTCTATATTCATTCCAGCCTCCCAAGAGACCCCTCCAAAACCCATGACACTTCTTCCCACCAGATTCACAACCTCAAGAAGGCAGCTAGAGGACATCAACAGAGCAACAGGGCTCAATGAAGGCTCAAGAGCTAAATATCTGTAATTGTACATAAATCCATACATATAACCATATACACACATATACATATGCATATCAATGTGTAGTGTGTGTGTGTGTGTGTGTGTGTGTGTGTGTGTAGCCTTTAACTGTTCATCAACAGCCCAGGATGAATGCTAAAATGACAACAGAGCCTAAATCCACTGCTTGTACTTAATTAACCCATCTCTTTTATAGCAATGGCTTCCTTCTGACCAAATCTACCAGCAATTCTGAAGTTTCAGCCCCCTTGACCTCGGGCTACTGCATTTGATATGATTGCCTATATGCTCCTAAGAATTTCTCTTTAGCTTTTGTGGAAACCATGCATACACTGATTCATTTAATAAACAAATATTGATTAAATGCCTATTAAGTGCTGGGCACAATGCCAGGTATAATATAACCCTGAGGTCTCTGTCCCCAGGAAGCCCACATTCCAGTTAAAGAGAAACTGAACTCTGCACTCTCCCCTTATGCTGAATAATTCATGGGTCTGTCTTTCAGACTCTTCCTCGTCTCCCCACCAGCTGCGTATATGCAACCACTCGTTGTCCTCTGGTTTTTCCTCCTCCCCGTTTACACTCATCAGCTAGGAGAGTTGATCCATCCATAAGTCTCGATGAACACTTTTTCTAAAACTCCAAAATACACATCTCCAGCCCTTAGCTCCTCTTTCTGGGCTTCTATCTCCGTTTATCTAAGTCAGTGGTTCTCAAACTTTGTGAGTCAGTCCCACCAGCTGAGCTAATGAAAAACACAGAAGCCCAAGCTGGTTGAAAGCATAGATCCTGGACCTTTGTATTTCTTTTGTTTCTCAGTTGATTCTGATACCACCAAAGTTTCAGAAAGGCTGATCTAAGGAAATAGCTACACAGGGGTGTCTCACCAAACTCTCAAAATCAGCTCATAAAAACCTAGCACATTACTTTTACAACTACAACTGTTCAACACTCTATACTCACAACATTATAGTGGGTGCAAATTTCTCTCTGCGATACCTGCATTCCACTCCAAGTCCTGCTCGTTTGGGGCCTGTGAAAACTCTCTTCCATTATATTTTGTATAGTGATCACTGTTCCCTGGTTGGTTTCCATCTCTAGTGTTCCCTAGCCTCATTCCATCCTCTAGGTTTGCTCACCATAACCTGGCCTGGTATCAGGTTTATTTACCATCTCCTCCCCTAGAATGAATGCTCCGTGGAGGACAGGGATAGTAAATTCTCAATAAATGAATGAATAAATCCTAGCTAAAATTGTGCCTAGGACAGCCCTGGCCGGTTTGGCTCAGCAATTAGAGCATCGGCCTGCAGACCCAAGAATCATGAGTTCGATTCCAGTCAAGGGCATGTACCTCGGTTGCAGGAGGCAACCAGTTGATGTCCCTCTCTCACATCAATGTCTCTCTCTCTCTCTCTCTCTCTCTCTCTCTCACTCGCTTTCTTTCTCTCTCTTTCCCCTTCCCTCCCTCCCTCCCACTCTATCTGAAGATAAATGGGGAAAAAAGTATCCTTGGGTGAGGATTAAAAAACAAACTGTGCCTAGGACGGTGTCTAGCATATAGTATGTACTCCAATTTGTTAAATTGACAAATACCAGCCAAAGCCAACACAGGATTGTTGAAAACATCTTCATGTTCCCACAAAAATCCCCTGCTTGGTAACATTCAAGAGTTCTTTCAGCGTTTGTGTGCCCCATTTCACCACCCACAGTTTTTTAGTTTCTTTTTTCTCCACAAATATTTTGCTTAAGTTAATATGCTTCAGGGCATCCCAGACCCAGAGAGTTTTCAGAATCATTGGGTTTAGTGTCTACCACTGTCCTTTAGGTACTTGAAACTTTTAAAGACAGAAATGACACATCTTCCTTAATAATCCAATAATTCTTTTTATTGTTTTATCATACAGAAAAGAAGAAAAACAAACAAACTTTGTTTTCATAGGCAACCCAAAATCTTTGAATTTAATCCAACATATTCTTATCCAATCTTTGAACTAGAAACAGCCATGCTCTCTGTCTCATATCTCCATGTCTTCTGTAACCTCTGTCCGTCAAACCCTCGTGGCAATTTAAAAAATAAATCAATCTTGTATCACTCCCCAAATTTAAAAAAATATTGTGGTTCCCTATTTCTTATACTGGGAAATTTGAGCACTGGCAAACATTTATTTCTGTTTGTCGACACAGACTTCTTTAAAAATTAATTTTAATACTTCAAATTCATCACAGTCATCAACTTTCCCTGTTTTCTACACCCACTTGCTTCACTCATTTCTGTGTAGTCTCCCCAACCATGAAGGCATGTGATTTTCAAACCCTATCGTATAGGATGAAGTTTACATCCCTTACTAAGGCAAAGGAGAGGAGAGACGCTCAAAATAAATTAATAATCAGCACCATATAACTGGCCCAGAGGTCTCCTGCTGGGTGTCAACTCTTTAATTCCTGAATCACTGGGTGTGAGGAGGTCTGAGGGATGCAATAAGATGTGCAAGGAACCGTAGATCAGTGATTGTTTATCATTTTCACAACTCACAGAGCCCTTTCTGTCCTGAATGAACGTATAGCTGTCCCCAGTGATACTGCCCCACAGTGGGCACTCAGCCACACTAACACACTCAGCATTTTCCAAGGTGGCTGCTCTTGCCTGACTTCTGTTTACTCTACCCCGATGCCTTCTCTCCCTAGACTGCCTGGTAAAGATTTCATTGTGTACACGAAACTCTTATGTGGACTCTTCATCTGCAATCAAGGGTGTGGCTTCAAGTGCTCTGAATGTGCCTTTATGATATAAGGTTTCACTGGATGTGGTAACTATGTGTCAGTCTTCTTATTCCAGTCAACTGTGAGACTGTAAGTGCTGGGACTGTGTTTATACTTAATAGCTCCAGGACCCACACAGGGTAAGGACTCAATACATATTTACTGAATGGGTGTTATTAATGAAAATGTATAAAGTTCAATAGCCCTGATTCTTTCATTTTCCTTCGCCTGTAAAGTGAAATTAACTAACTAGATAACCTCATGCAGTTCCTGTCTGCTTTGAAACCCAAGAGTGTGCCAGTGTGAGCCAGAAAGCACTATAACATTGATGCTGGGTATATTCAGCATTGCCTTTTCAGGGGCTGGTTCTGTACTTTTGTCAATAACCACTGTCAGATGCTATCAGAGTGACTGGAAAGCGGCCAAACTCGGTCTATATATGAAACAGTGTTCAGCTATTATATCCCAAAATACTGAAAAAAGGAAGGGGGCCGACCTACAGCCAGAACCTGAAAAACAATCTAGCTAGCAACCCTGGAGACCTTTCATGTTTTGCTAAAGCAGTCTTAAGTCAAAAGGACTCTGCCCTGGCACAGTAACCATGGAAACATCTTTGCTGCTTAGGTAAATTTCAATTTGACTGGTAAAGCACGCCAAGGGTGATAGCAGATATATACCTGGTAACCTGGTTTGGGGGGGGGGGGGGGGCTTTCTTACAGCTGAGAAGACAAAGTGGCTTCTGGTATTAGTATAATAATTTTTTTTAATTGAGAAAAGAAAAATAGACCAAAAAAAGACAGTCCAGGTCCCTGGGTTAAAAGAAAAAATACATACAAGTTCTGTGGCAGTTGAGAAGGTTCATTATTTGAATTAAAATAGTTCATGATACTTCATCATTATGAGAAGCTAAAACAACAAAAAACTATGTGTGTGTATGTTTATGTGTATATGTTTAAGATACAAGCTCCAGCCACAAACATGTCCAGGGAACGTCTACAACCTCTCTGAGTGCTAAATAAACTAGCAACCTGCCCTGGCCAATTTGGCTCAGCGGTTAGGTCATTGACCTGTGCACCAGAGAGACCCGGGTTCGGTTCCCACTAAGGGCAGGTACCTTGGTTGCAGTTTGTCCCCGGCCCCAGTTAGGGTCATGTGGGCGGCAGCCACTTGATGAGTCTCTCTCACATCAATGTTTCTCTCCCTCTCTTCCTCCCACTCTATCTGAAGATAAATGCAAAAAACAATGTCCTCGGGTGAAGATAAATAAATAAATAAATAAACAAACAAACTAGCAACCTAATAAAGAATTAGTAACGCCCTGGCCGGTTTGGTTCAGCGGTTAGAGCATCGGCCTGCGGTCCTGAGAGACCTGGGTTCGGTTCCCGCTAAGGGCATGTACCTCGGTTGCAGTTTGTCCCCGGCCCTGGTTGGTCGTGCGGGTGGCAGCCACTCGATGTGTCCCTTCACGTCGATGTTTCTCTCTCTCTCTCTCTGTTCCTCTCTCTCCCTCCCGCTCTACCTGAACAAAAAATGGAAAAGTGTCCTCAGGTGAGGATAAAAAAAAAAAAAAAAAAAAAAAGAATTAGTAACAATTGATAAATACAGATGGAAGTAAAGCCACTGATATATTTCTAGGGGTTATAAATTAATAATCAGCACCATATAACTGGCCTAGGGGTCTCCTGCTGGGTGTCACCTCTTTAATTCCTGAATCACTGGGTGTGAGGAGGTCTGAGGATGCAATAAGAAAGCGCAAGGAACCGTAGATCGGTGGCTGTTTATCATTTTCACAACTCACAGAGCCCTTTCTGTCCCGAATGAACGTATAGCTGTCCCCAGTGATACTGCCCCACAGTGGGCACTCAGCCACACTAACACACTCATGTATAACTACCTTTACATTCTATGTTAATTAGAATTATATTTTAGTTATAAAAATATTTAATTTAATTAAGGTTATTTTAAACACAAGAAACAACTAAACAGTAAACATTAAAGAGTTATGTTTCTGTAGGGGGAAAACTATCCAATTCCTCAGCCCATGTGCTTTATCACATATTCTGATCATCCTCACCAAGGGTAATTACCAACAGAAATCTTCCATACCCAGAAGAATAACGCTCATGGCCCTTCAAAGGCTGCTTAGTTGGATCTCTCTGCCCCCCGTTTTCTGTCTGATGACAGATGCTTGAAGGGAAGGGGAGAGCTCTGACCTAAGAGGAAATACCAGCTTCTAGGGACTATGCTTAAAAACTATATTATTTTGGTGAAAAGGTGGAAGCCTGTGTGCCTCTGTGATTGTTAGAGGATTATCAGCTCCTGGAGAGAGTCAAACCAATTCTGAGAGAAAACAAAATGTTTCCAATATGGTCCCCAGGTGACCAATCCCCAAATCAAAATCTTACGCAAGTTCATCTACTAAAGTCTGTTAATGTTTAGCAGTTTTTGAAGGAGAAATTACCTTGGAAAATCTACTCTTTTTATTCTGTACCAAGATCTATAGGGAAGACATAAGTAAAAGTCAAGAACACCAGGTTTATTTAAAGTGTCTTCTCGCAGCCACCAGTTAACTACTTTGTGTCATCTTTTAGATGTGGGGTATGTGTCACTGACTTCCTGGAGTGGTCATGAGGCTAATTAGGTCTACAGTTCTCATGACAATTATCATGCCTTTCAGAGAAAAGCATTTTGTGTTACCTAGTATGAACAAGAAGGCTTAGAAAGATGAATAATGCATGGAGTCCAAATAAGAACTATAAAATGGGCTGTGGGCCATCTTTAACATGATTCAAAAGAGTCTACAGGTGTTTTCTGTTAAGAGAAAATTTGTTATGTGGGGAGGAATATGTGCCATTGAGATGAAATAGCTTTTGTAGCATTTGTCCAAAATGTGCAAAATGTGTTCTAAATGCTGGAACCTTAACAAATATAAAAATGGACTATATTATTTCAAAAAGATGGATACAGGACAGCCACATTGTCATTGCTGGGACATGGGCAATCCAACAGACTCCTTACCACTGAGCTACAGGGGGGCAGTTAATGTAGAGTGAAATGTATAACTGCCTTATAATCAAAATATACTTATATCAGTAGACACTGAGGAAAATGAGACAGTCTGAAGAAAAGAAATAGCAATGGCTTTGGAATCACACAAAAAAACAGGCTCAGTGTTGGATTTTCCCTCAGTTATGCCACAGCCTGGGGCAAATCGTGTTACCTGGGGCACCCAAATATCTTCATCTATGATACAGGAGCACTAGCATCTGTCTTGCAGTTCACTATGAAAATTGCATTACACAATGTTTCTAAAGCTCCTAGAACAGAGCCCATTACAGAACAGGCACTCAGTATCAGTCCTTATTACTAAACCATTTTGTGTTATCATAAAAGGCAAAAATAGGTTAAAGTCTTAAAGTTTTCTCCATAATATGCTACGAACTCAGAAAAAATAACACTATTGTTATAGCTAACATTTGCCAAACACTTTACAGTATGCAATTCTTTTTGACAACTTATATGAATAAAAACTCTTTGTAAAGGATATTAGCCTTCCCATTTTACAGTTGAAATACTGGGGCCAGAAAAGGTAAGTGAGCTGCCCAAGGTTCACACCTACAGCAAAGAGTAAAGCTAGGATTGCAGTTCTCCTTTATCAAATTCCAAGTTCTTGCTTTTATTGCTCTTCCAAATCTTCACAAAATGCCAATAAAACATATAACTAGAAATTTTTGAAAAGTGAAGGCATTTTCCTAATAAGTGGCCAGTGTGGGGTTCAAGTCCAGCTTGTCTGACTCCAAGGTCTATTATCATTCTACTTTCATTCCACATTGGCTGCCCCTTTCACTAATGAACTCTTTTAAAAATGAAAATTATTGCAATTACTTTTCCAAAATAAGTAATAACATAAAAAATTTTAAACTACTTCTTATGTCAAGGAATGATTATTTTTAAATGTTTATTTTTCAAACTCTATCCAACAGACAGCTTTGTATTTGAGCATGATGATCTCAAAAAGACTAAGGTTGACTCAAAAGAGTTTCAAACTGCTCAAGGTTTTTGCCATTGCAACAACAGCACCTTTCAAATATTCTCCAAATTTTATAAGCCCATAGAGTATTTTGGAACATCTATTATATCCAAGGCAGAGACTTATATATGCTCTACAAATACTCAGTGGTTATATAAACACATAAGTTCTTCAGCATTTCTAGAGAGACTATTTAACGTGGCTTTAGCTCTGGCTGGTTTTGCTCACCAGTTAGAGTGTTGGCCCACGGACCAAAGAGTCATGGGTTCGTTCCCTGGTCCCAGTCGGGGTCATGTGGGAGGCAACCAATCAATGTGTCTCTCTCATATCCGTGTTTCTCTCTACCCCCCACTCTCTCCCTCCCTTCCACTCTATGTAAAAATCAATGAAAAGATATCCTCCAGTGAGGATTAACAACAACAATAAATAAATAAGAAAGAAAGAAAGAAAGAAAGAAAGAAAGAAAGAAAGAAAGAAAGAAAGAGGCTTTAATGACACAATTTCCTTGAGACTGTCATTGCCCTTGCACAGAAACCCATTTTCAGACCCACAGATAATAAAATTTTTACTGAGAATTTAAGAATGAGTTATATCTAATTAATATTTACCTTTTTAAAGACCCAACCAAAATAAGAAAGAATCTAATTTTGCATCACCCTTGCTGAAGTGATCACAACAGACCCCTGACGAGAGTGCACCTGTGTTCCAGGCCACTGGCGCACATCAACTGGCCCCAAATAAAGGAGATTCTGAAATCTCAAATAACATCCACAGTATGAAGAGATGTAATTAGAAGTTAATGTAATGAAATTGAGGAAGGCAAAATGCAGGCACAATTAACAGGAATTACTCTCAGACTTGGAGATTTACCAGATTGTTGATTTTGTCCCAAGAGAAGAGATAAAAATATCATTTGTATCACTTGAAAATGTAGGCTCAAATGTACACTCAAAAATAGGGGGAAATTATGGAACAAATGTAATTGAAGCCCTCTGGGGATAGATTAAGCAACTCTCTAAATATCAACAATCATTCAGTGTTTGTTAGATTTTTTTATTAATTATGGAAGTAATATTAGCCTAATAAAATTCTGGTAAAAAAGGAGGTGGTAGCCCGGCCGGTGTGACTCAGTGGTTGAGCGTCGACCCATGCACCAAGAGGTTGCTGGTTCAATTCCCGGTCAGGGCACATGCCCAGGTTGTGGGCCCGATCCCCAGTGGGGGGCATGCAGGAGGCAGCCAATTGATCTTCTCTCTCATCAATGTTTCTATCTCTTTCTCCCTCTCTTTTCCTTTCTCTCTAAAATCAATAAAGAAAAAAAAAATTTTTTTAAGGGAGGGGCTATCATTTATAACCTCTCCACTGTAACACACTCTGATTTTTGCACATTTCTTCTATCATATTTTCTTGTTATTTGTAGAGTTATAATCATAGTATATAGGAACCTAACAACTCCTTATCCTTTACCTAGACTCCATCACCAGGGCCTGCCCATTCTTCCATCTAAATAACCCTTGAATCTACCTGCCTTTTTCCACCTGCACAGGTAATACTGGAATCCAAGTCACCATTATTCCCACCTAAACCACTTCTTAAGTGATCTCCTTGCATTCACTCCTACTCCATGTTTCCACAGAATGGCCTTTGTGGTCTTTTTAAGATATATATTTGGCCCTGGCCAGTTTTTCTCAGTGGTTAGAGCATCGGCCCACAGACCAGAGAGTCCCAGGTTCTGTTCCCACTAAGGGCATGTACTTCAGTTGCAGTTTATCTCCAGCCCCAGTTGAGGTCATGCGAGTGGCAACCACTCGGTGTGTCTCTCTCAGATCGATGTTTCTCTCTCTCTCTCTTCCTTTCTCTCTCCTTCCAGCTCTATCTGAAGATAAATGCAAAAATGTCCTGGGGTGAGGATAAAAAATAAAAAATGTTACCTATTTGATCCAGTCATTCAAGTAATTGATCAAGTAATTAAAATGATTTAAAATTACTTTCCATTTCTTCTAGGATAAAGTCCAAAATCTTGCAGAAGACTCAAAAGGCCATACTTGGTATTTTTATCTTTAGCCTTCTTATCTTTAGTCACTTTCTATTTGCCCTCTATCAGTTAGCAACTCACCTCCTCTTTTCAGTATCTTACTTCACTAGGCTCCTCCCACTGGCTGATGAACCTCTTCTCCCTCCATACTTCCTTCCCCTGTCTCCCAACACCCATCTATCTCCTTTCAAGGCTCAGTTTACACTTCACTTAACAGAACGTTTGCCCAACAACCAGCCCCCATATAATCCAGACTCTGTTATGTCCCCCTGAAATAGTCTCTCATAGTATCTCTTACTTCCTCTTAACACTTATTATAACTATGGCTTATTGATGACTTATGTAATTATTTCTCTTAACAGCTGTCTTCCCCACTAAACTGGCAGCTCCATGAATTCAGTAGCAGGTTAATTTTTATCTTTGCCCTGTTGTCAGCATCTAGTTGAGTGACTACCACAGAACTGGAAATCAAGTTTTGAGTATCTGAATACACACACATATTACATCCTGCTTCTTTCATTGAACTTTTTTTTTTAAAGATTTTTGAATTGATTTTTAGAGAGAAAGGAAGGGATGGGAAGAGAGAGAGAGAAAAACATCAATGTGAGAGCAGAACATTGATCAGTTGCCTCCTGCACACCCCCTAGTAGGGATCAAGCCTGCAAGCTGGTCATGTGCCCTGACTTGAACCAGCAACCCTTCAATGCATGTGAGCCACATGAGTCAGGGCTCATTAAACATTTTTAATGCATTTTGCATGTTTCCAGTCTTTCATGTTTATCATTTTTAATG
Organism: Molossus molossus; assembly: GCF_014108415.1. Taxonomy (NCBI): domain Eukaryota; kingdom Metazoa; phylum Chordata; class Mammalia; order Chiroptera; family Molossidae; genus Molossus; species Molossus molossus. The sequence continues at coordinate 216,469,700 of NW_023425344.1, read as the reverse complement.
ATTTAACATTTTAAACACTAAATTTTTAATGAGGACCTGAGTACCTTTTCCCAAATTCAAATCTATGAAGGTACCTATTCTTATAATATGCAATCCTTTACATCTCAAGAAAAAATATCCAGAATTCTCCATTAGAACAAGAATATCATTAAATTACATTAATTCAGACATCATAAAATTGACAGTTATGAGAGCTTTGACTAGAGCTAGGCTACAGCTGACTTCTATATTTACCATTAAAATAAAACAAAAAAAGTATAGCTGGCTAAACAAGATAACAATCATCATCATAAAAATATTTCAGGGGACTATTTACTTTAATTTTTTAATTTTTTTTTTTATTATGAGGTTAGGAGAGGGGCCTAAGGTTTTTCTTTTCTTTTTTCTTTTTTTTTTTTTATCCTCACCTGAGGATATTTTTCCATTTTTTGTACAGATAGAGTGGGAGGAAGAGAGAGGAAGGGAGAGAGAGAGAGAAACATCGACGTGAAGGGACACATCGAGTGGCTGCCACCCGCACGACCAACCAGGGCCGGGGACAAACTGCAACCGAAGTACGTGCCCTTAGCGGGAACCGAACCTGGGTCTCTCCAGACCGCAGGCCAACGCTCTAACCGCTGAGCCAAACCGGCCAGGACAGGTTTTTCTTTTCTAATCAGCTCCCAGGTCATGCTTCTGCTGCTGGCCCACTGACACACTTTGAACAGCAAGGTTGTATTCAGGTATGATTCGTAGAGTAAAACCCGCCCCTTCTCAGCACAGTTCAACACATTTTAAGTTTATCGAGTTGTGCAACCATCATTATAACCCAGTATAAGAACATTTTCATCACCCCAATAAGATCTCTCATGACCATATATAATTAATCCCCATTCTCACTCCAGCCCCAGGCAACCACTAATCTACTTTCTGTTTTTATAATTTGCCTTTTCTGGGAATTCTATATAAATGGAATAATACAATTTTTAAAAGGTTATAAAAGAAAGTGGAAATAACACCGGAGGCTAACTTCTGTAAGACCTAGGGATAGTTTTTATAAATGTTAAACTATATGCAAAATAGTAAATGAATAAGCTTTTTCCTGGATATGATGTTTCTTTTTTTCTTTTTTCTTTTTTTTGAGAGTCTCAAAAGGGTCCCTTATCCCCATTGTCACTGTTTATAAATAGCACAGATTGGTGAGGTTGGTCTGTCTGAAAGACACCCTACAACCAACAATTACACAAGTTTTCATCAGGTTCCCACTATGCTTGTGATGAGGGAAATATAAGCCTTTCATCTAAAATCATTTGAGCACAAATTATGAATCCATTGCATATGTCTGCTAAGTCCTAGGACACGGCCTCACAGTTCCATTTATACTGGCCCTCTCTGTCCACGAATAAACACATCAATACTCATGAACTGGGACCCTTAACCTACATCAATGCTAGCAAGTGCTCAATCTTTTCCTTAATTTTTCCTTTTATTTGTTTACACAAGCCTCAAACTAAGCAGGTATTAAAACTGTTCATTACTAAAATGGCTATTGCTACAAATTTTATCTCCTTCATTAGCGGTTATCAAAATAAGTTCTCCTGGGGTCCTTGACGACTGGGCTCTTAGAATAGTAATGCTAATAACATGACAATGTCAATACTTCTGTGTCTGGTGAACATTAATAATCAGATCCCCCTGGGACCCCATCAAAAGCAGTAGCCTTAATGGAATCTTTGTGGTTGTAGACATAAGTAGGTTAGGTGGGTGGGACATGCCGTCTCTCAGGTCTGCCCAGCCACAGTGGCCCCAATTCAAGAACATTTAAAAACACTCCTACATTTCCCTTTGCATTGGCAGGGATTTTCACATAAGAACTGGGCAGCACTGTTTTCTAAGCATAATAGTGGATCCAAATGATCTTAACTAATTCTATATACCAGCATGATCTATTTTATAGTATTTTATATAATTACACAGATTGTGTCTATTTGGTTAAAACAAAATGCAGTTATATTTCTATTGTAAGCCAATAATGCTTCTCTTTTACTTTTTTTTTTCTCTTCTTTCAATCTCTCCAATTTCTTATTAAACTATATGGAAGCTTACTTGCCAAGGAACAGCAAATATCTCTATAGTTTTCTATTAGCACAGCTCAGTTCAAGTAAGATTTATTACCATTACCCATAATAATGGGATTCTACTTCCTGGTAGCAAAATACTAACTATACATTCCAAATATAATTTTATACACACACACACACACACACACACACACACACATTAGCATAAATATGAGTATTCTCATATTTATCTGCAATAGAGAAAATAATAGAAAGGAAAATTCTCCAACTGATATGGAAAATAATATTTCATGTTCACGTCCCATTTCTAAACAATCCCACACAAAATACGTATTTTGGTTAGTTTCAGATTTTTGGGGGGAAATTTTAAATGAAACCCTTTCCCTAAAAACCAATTGTAGTTAAGTCTTGGACAATAAAGCCAACCCATGGGAAAACAGAAATGTAAAAGGACTCTGACATCTTTCCCACATAGAATAATGAGCTACCCAGTACAGCCTTAGTAAGCAGACTTGTTTAGGGGCAGAGGAGTGATGGGTGGATTTGGGAAGATCAAAGACCAGTTTTAAAATGAAAGAGCTTTGTGCTGAAGAGTAAAGTTAGGACACTGAGAGCTTCACCATACTTTCCATAGTGTGCCATATAATGCCATGATGTGTATTTTGCTTCAAGATAATTTTAAAAGAAACATTCAAAGAGTTAATGCCCTAAAAGTAAGTTTTTCTCCATTATCCTCTCTTGATAGAAAGTGGAGAGACCACCATAAATTATCACTCTGTCATCAGTGCTCACTGGGGAAAAACAAAAAACAACAGTTTTTAAGCAGATAGCAATTTTATTCTATAAAACTGACATTCCTTGTTCTTAAGTATTGAGAACTGTTTTTGAGGATTCAGAGTATAGAAACTGAGAAACTAAGATTCAAAATGTTTTTGGAATTCTTAAATTCACCTACTTCAAGTAATACCTGTCACTTTGTCACTAAACCTCAATCAGACAGCCTGGAATAATATAGACTTGAAATTATTGTGAGAGCTTTTGTGAATAAGGCATTTTCTCCTGTAAGTGGGTTTTAGAGCAATGCAGATATTTTAACAGAAACATATAACCATAGATATGTCCTTTCTTTTACTTTAATCTGTCAGGCTAAGAAAAATGATGAGATTTTAAACCTATTACTCCAATAACTAGTTTAAAACAGATTACTCAAATAGCTAGTTAAGCATATAATCTCATAGACACCCACTTCAATGCAGAAAGGGTAATCTATGCTACTAACTCTTCTACTCAAACGATAATTCTTTTTCCCTGCTGCCCACCCATCAACTAAATCTTTTTTATTTAAGGCATGTGTCCCTTTAAAGTATAATAAGCATTACTGTCTTCCTTACAAAAGAGCACAAAAACCCAATATTCTCCGATAAATGTAATTGATGCCACCCATGGTATCCTCCAGGCACGACTGTATCTCTGGGAGATATCACAAAGAGAACGACTGTCATTAGTGATCCTGTTCTTTAGCATGTGCAAACAAGCACGAGCTTTAAACTTATGAGCCTTTTCCTCGTCTATAAATGAGGATGACGTGTTCATATCCACCGCACCAAAATCCCTCAAAGCTACCCAAAAAGTTGGTGAGATAGCTTCACTGTCTCCAGCAAAAGGATGTGTGTTTAAGGCTTCCTCAGTTCATCCTGGGAACAAATGTTGCAGAATTAGGGAAGAACTTTAGTCCACTGAGCAATAAACATTTCCTGGGTGCTTCTACGTCATCTACCAAGATCTACCAAGGTTTACTGAGGTCTACTCGGAATGTTCAGTCCAAAACGTTCATGCTGTGGCTATTTCAAATACAAAAAGGCTCAGAGTTTCTGCCAAAAATTAAGACTTGGAACTATGTATGTTAGAGATGATAGATGATAGATAGATAGATAGATAGATAGATAGATAGATAGATAGATAGATAGATAGATAGATAGAGATAGATTTTCTACAGTCATTGGTAAACCTCTCCACAGTCATTCATACTTACACAGAGCTTCAGATTGGTTTTTATTAATATCCTGGTATCACAACGGAAGCTCAAATGCCACAAGAAGAATGTTTGCAAGGTAACTCACTAAGCACCCTTATGCAAATAGCTTAGAAAGTAGACCTGCTTATATTCCAATGGTAATTGTGCCCAGATCTGTCAAATAACTTTTAGTGTCTTCCCAACCTTTAATCTAATGTCCTCATCTCCATCAATCAGCTAGTTGTGTAACACGTTCATTTGCTGAGTCAAATTCTTGAGCTGGGAACTATAATCCATCATCTAAGTTGCAAAAAAATAAAATAAAAATATTAAAGGATGGAGATTTGAAAGGGACATAGCTACCTCTTGAGCACGGAAAACAAGGAAATGGAGACCATAGGGTATAACTTAGAAATGAATTCTCTTTCTTAATAATTGCTGGGTGATGGGCACATGGGGTTCTTATACCATTCTCTCTACTTTACTGTATGCTTGAAAATTTACATAACAAAGTTATATTTTTTAAATGAGACTCTCTTCCCAACCTCCTTAACATAATACATTGAAGGAATTAAGAACACAAATACAGATGTTAAGTAAGCTCCTGTAGTGGTTTATTTAGCATGTCAACTTGGCTGGGCCACAGAGCCCAGATATTTCATCAAACTGTACTCTGGATATTTCTGTGAGGGTATATTTAGTGGATGAAATTAACAATTAAAATGGTGTACTTTGTAAAAAGCAGATCGCCCTTTATTATGTGGGTGGGTCTCATCCAATCAACTGAAGACTTTAATAGGACAAAGACTGATCTACACTGAGCAAGATAAACTTCAGTCAGCAGATGACCTTCAGACTTAAACTGCAATTTTAGCTTTTCTCTGGGTCTCTAGCTTATTGACCTACCCTGTAGATCTCAGACTTGTCAGCCTCCATAATCATATAAACTAATATCTTAAAATAATCCTCTTCCCTTTCTCCTTCTCTGCCCCCTCTCTGTTTCTCTGTCTATAAATATATATATATATATGTATATGTATATGTATATATATATATATATATATAGAGAGAGAGAGAGAGAAGGGTATATATATATATATATATATATATATATTTCATTCTGAAAGCACTGGAAGTTATATAGGAGGGACAGGCAAACTCTTGTGGTCAAATTCACTAAAAATTTGTAAAACCCTCAGAATCTTGAATATAAATTAGAGTTGGTTGTAATTTGAATAATCTTATAGACACTTTTTTCTAAATATCTTATTTTTTACATCTCTTTGCAGAATTAAACTGTTGGTAGTGTCATGGTATACATGGGGTGGCGGGAAGAGAAAGCATCATGAAGGAAAAAGCTCGCTTCCTGACCAAACTAGAGCTGAGCTGAACTAGTCAGGGAGGGGACCACCTGACTGGTTAGTGGGGAACACCAGATGGATAATTTGTGGGCAGAAGCAACAGAAGACTGGGCCAGAGTTAATACTCTGCCCAAATGTTTCCCTTCCGGACCCGAAAGAAGAAATTAGCAATGAACCCATCCCTTCCATCAGTGGTCCTGTACCCTGGCCACACCTGTAAATCACTCGGCATTATTTTTAAAGCAATATAATTTGCAAGACCCAGTGCAAAATGAAAATGGAGGGCCCGAGGTTCAAAAATAATTAAGAATTTCAAGACGGCAACAGCAGAGCCATTAAACCAATGCAATTGATTGCACAGCCATGAAGCTGGCCCTGGTTCCAGAAGGCCTCGGGCAGTTCAGCCCCCAGCCTCTGAGATGGGCCCACCTCACCCCAAGTTGCAACAACTCTGTCAGCGTCACTGGCTCATTTCTCTGCAGTCTTCTCCCCCAAGGGTCATGCAGAAACTTCTAAAACCCCTGTTCGACATGAACTGCTCACCTGAGGAAGTGTGGGGCTGTCTTCTCAAGTTCTTTATGCCTCCATCTCCCCAGTATGTTCTATTCACACGGGACACCTGGGCGGCAGTCTACGGCCATTGTTCCAATGGGAAGCACCTGACTCCTGCTTTCTGCCTCTTCCTCCGGCCATGTGGGATTCTGATTCTCACTGCAACTACTTTGACCGCACCCCACATCTGCCCCCCTTCTCGGGGTCCAGGCGACATCTCCAGCCCTTGGAATCTCTTTCTGTATAATCTTTCCAAGCCATCGGCTGCCCTTCCAACAGTGAAAGGGCTTCCTTCTCCCGCTCCCTGCCTGGGGGAGCTGCCCTCATAACACATCCTCTGTCCTTGTACACTGTGCCTCTTAAAATGAAGCTCCAACTTCTAAATTTTGCCTTTGATATATAAAGAAAGCTTTGGGGGTGGGGGGAATTATCCTCTCTTTTTGTCTCTCTCAGAGCTAGGCTGTTTAAAAACTATTATCTTACCATGGCATTTTCCTTTTTAATCCATTTTTTACCTCAAAGTTGAACAATGGTTTCTTTATTCCAGGTAGCGCCCACCTCTCCCCCAAAGCAATCACTGCAGATGAACAACACAAGTACCTTAAATAAAGAACCCAATAATCCATGTAACATACTTAGCAGGTGCATGGCAATAGTAGACGCAAAACAAATGATAGCTACCAGTTATCTTTACCTATTCTTATTACCTGTGTTACTAGGAAGAAACAGTGTCTGTGTCTTTTTCCCCTCACCTAAATCCAGATAGAATACTTTGTGTCAATTCTTTGAACTTTGAAAAATATATAGCCTAAAGGAAGATAAGGTATTTTTGTCAGGTAAATTATTTTGCTTAATAGGTTCAAAAAAATAAATTGTCACTCCTGCCTCTCCGCTACCACCAAACAAATAAAAATAACTACTCTATGCCTTACAACCTCACATATATTAGAGTATAATGATTAGGTTTCTGATATTCAGCTATTTTTAATCTATAAAAATGGCAATTTTATATGATTCAACCTAATAGGATGATCTAGTTGATTTTCTTTCTTTTTTAATCCTCACCTGAGAATATTTTTTTTATTTATTTTCAGATAGAATGGGAGGGAGAGAAAGAGAGAGAGAAACATCAACATGAGAGGGACACATCAACTGGTTGCCTCCCGCCGGGCCCGTCCAGGGCCGGGGATGAACCGCAACCGAGGTACGTGTCCTTGACCAGAATCAAATCCAAGATTCATTGGTTCTCAAGCTCTAACCGCAGAACCAAACCGGCCAGGGCTGATCTAGTTGCTTTTTTAATGAGTTTTATTAGACGGAGACCTAGAGAAGAAATTGCTATGGTAACCTTAAGAATAAAACAGGATTGCACAGTAGGAATTGGGAGAAACCTAGGACAGATTCATCAAATTGCAAATGAGAACGTAAGGCCCAGAGAGACGAAGTGAGCTTCCCAAACTATCATGGCCAATTAGTGGCAGAACTGAGCTCAGGCTGTCTGCACTGTGCTTCTTTCTACCACATCAGGCTGCCTTCCTTACTTCTTTACATTCGTCAAAATATGTTAATATCAAAACTGCACTGAGGATGATAATAAAGGCAAATATGAAAAGTTACATAAAATCTGGGATAGAAGCATGTTTTTCAAAGACTTTTGATTGATAATAATTAAATTTTTAAAAGGAGAAATGCCAATCAAAATAAAGATGTTTGTTTCTTGGGCATTATAATTTGGAGATTCTCCTGATTAAACTATTATTTTATCTTATTTTTTAGCAGCTTTTTGAAAAATGTACCTAAACTGTCAAATGTGTTACAGATGTTTCCCTTTTTTCCCCCACTGACCCCTCCTCCCCGCTCCCACCCCCTCCTGCCTTCCTCACACTATTGTCTGTGTCCATTGGTTATGCATATAAATTCCTTGGTTTATCTCTTCTTGCCCCTCCCCCCTTCCCTTTAAGGTTCATCAGTCTAACAACCAATTTGTACTTCTGAATACCTTTTTCACTCATCCCTCTGACCCCCACCCATCTGGCAACCAACAAAAAGTTCTCTGTATCTATGACTGTTTCTGTTCTGTTTGTTCATTTGGTTTGTAGATTCAATTGTTGATAGATATGTATTTATTGACATTTTATTGTATATATATATATATATATATATATATATATATATATTTTTTTTATCCTCACCCGAGGACATTTTTCCATTTTTTTGTTCAGGTAGAGTAGGAGGGGGAGAGAGGAACAGAGAGAGAGAGAAACATCGACGTGAAGGGACACATCGAGTGGCTGTCACCCGCACGACTGACCAGAGCCGGAGACAAACTGCAACCGAGGTACATGCCCTTAGCGGGAACCGAACCCGGGTCTCTCGGGACCGCAGGCCGACGCTCTAACCGCTGAGCCAAACCGGCCAGGGCTATTGTTTATATTTTTTATCTTCTTCTCCTTCAAGAAGACTCTTCAATATTTCACATAATAGTAGTTTGGTGGTGATGAACTGTTTTAGCTTTTTCTTGTCTGGGAAACTCTTTATATGGCCATCAATTCTAAATGATAGCTTTGCAGGATAGAGTAATCTTGGTTGTAGGTCCTTGCTTTTCATCGCTCTGAATATTTCTTGCCACTCCTTTATGGCTTGTAAAGTTTCTCTTGAGAAATCAGCTGACAGTCCAACAGGAGCTCCCTTGTAGTTAACTAACTGCTTTTCTCTTGCTGCTTTTAAGATTCTCTGTCTTTAACCTTTTGCATTTTAATGATGTTATATCTTGGTGTGGGCCTCTTGGGGTTCATCATGTTTGGGACTCTCTGTGCTTCCTGGACTTCTATGTCTGTTTCCTTCACCAAGTTAGGAAAGTTTTTCTGTCATTATTTTTTGAAGTAGGTTTTTAATTTCTTGCTCTCTCTTCTCTTTCTGTTATCCCCCTCCCCCGATATAAATGTTGATACACTTAAAGTTGTCCCAGAGGCTCCTTACCCTATTCTCTCTCTCTCTTTTTTTTTTTTTTAATTTTTTATTTTTGCTGTTCTGGTTGGATGTTTTGTGCTTCCTTATATTCCAAATCAATGGTTTTTTCTTGGCTGCACCATCTCTACTAGTGATTCCTTGTAAATTATTCTTTATTTCAGGTAGTGCATCCTTTATGTCTGACTGGTCCTTTTTTATACTCTTAAGGTCCTCACTAAGTTCTTTGAGCTTCCTTATAATCAGTGTTTTGAGCTCTGCATCTGTTAGATTGCTTATCTCCATTTTGTTTAGTTCTTTTCCTGGAGTTTTGTTCTGTTCTCCTATTTAGAACATGTTTCTTTGTCTCTTCATTTTGGCTGCCTCCCTGTGTTTGTTTCTATGTATTAGGTAGAGTTGTTATGTCTCCTAGGCTTCATAGGGTGGCCTATTATTGTAGGTGTCCTGTAGGGTCCAGTGGCACAGCCTCCCTGGTCACCCAGTTGGACCCTCGAGGTGCACCCCTAGTGTGAACTTTACACCCTTCTGTTGTAATTGAGTCTTGATTGCTGTTGGCACGTCAATGGGAAGAATTTACTCAGGCTGATCAGCTTCAAGGACTGGCTTTGCCCACTGAACACTGACCTCTGACTCCCTTGGAGGATCAGCTGTGCAGGGCCCATCATACAGAGCAAGACTTACTTCAGCAGGGCTCTGGTACCCACTGAGTCCACCGCTTGCATGTGTCACTTGTGGAGGTAATTGGGTGGTGGTGCTTCAGCATGGTCTAAAGCTGTCCACTGGGTGTGCTGGCTCTGGGGCAAGGTCAGCCACTGCCTGTGTTCTACCTGGGGCCACCAGTCATAAGCTACAAAGCCATCTACAAATGGCTACTTCTTGTGCTGGACTTGGAAGTGCCCAGGCAAAGCCAAGCTGTAAACCAAGGCTGGCTGCTTCTAGTGCCAGTCTGGGGCCAGTCAGCAAGAGGTATGAGGCGCTCTGAGGTCAGATGCTGATTGTTTGATAGAATTTAGGAAAATCTGAAGCAGGAGCCAAGATAGGTCAATCCTATGGTAAAGCCACTGGAAACAGCTTGGGTGGGTTGGAAAGTTGGGTGTGGCGGCGCCTCAAGGAATCACCAGGCAGGGCAAACAGTGTGAGCCAGGTTGCTGGAGTTCTAGATATGACGTCTGTCTGCTGGGGCCATGGGGGAAGGGCTCACCAAAGGAACAACAGCCTCCACCAGTATGTCTGTCCCGGAGAAAGCTGTATCATTAGCTCTTGCCCCTGCCAAACAACTCAGTTCTTCCCTGTATGTCTCTGGTGCCTTTCAAGCTGCCTCCCCCACACTAGAGCCTAGAGGGAGTGGGTCCAAGTCAGTCCATTCAGGGGCCCTTTAAGAGGAGCTGCCTGGGACTCCAGAAGCCTCAGCCCCCTCAGCCTCAATTTCTACTGGTTTTTAAAGCCAGAAGTTATGGGGATTCTCTTCCTGACACTGGAACCCTGAGCTGGGGACCTGGGTTGGGACAGGGACCCCTCACTCCTCAGGGAGGACCTTCCGGCAGAGATGTTCCTCCTGATTTTTATCTGCCACATGTGGGTGTGGGACCAGCCCATCGGCACCTCCGTCCTTCCTACCAGTCTCCATGTGGCTTCTTCTTTAATTTTAGAGTTTCTTAGGACTTCCATTCAGCTCAGTTTCAGGTGGTTCTGAATGATGGTTGTTCTGTAGTTCAGTTGTAAGTTTGATGTGGTTTTGGGAGGAGGCGAGTACTATGTTTACCTACGCCGTCATCTTGACTGGAAGTCTCTGGTTAAACTATTTTTAAAGCCCCCTTTATAGCCCTCCTCTGATTTTCCAACATGGATTTTTCAGTGTTTCTCGAACTAACAGCTTCTGATTCTTGTTATTGTCTCAACATTACCTTCAAACCTCAACTTATTTGCAAGTATAATTCATAACTGTCTCTCAAATACTATAACGTCAAACAAGACAAAAAGAAAATATCTTTAAAAGCTCTAACCTGCCCTGGCCAGTTTGGCTCAGCGGTTAGAGCATTGGCCCACGGTTCCTGCTAAGGGCACGTACATCGGTTGCAGTTTGTCCCGGGCCCTGGTTGGGTTGTGCGCGGCAACCACTCGATGTGTCCCTTTCACGTCAATGTTTCTCTCTCTCTCTCTTCCTCGCTCTCCCTCCCACTCTATCTGAACAAAAAATAAAAATGGAAAAATGTCCTCGGGTGAGGATAAAGAAAAATTCTAACCTTAGTTTTTTGTAGCCATAATATTTTGCAAAGAAGAAAACATCACCAATTTTAACCTCCCAATTTAAATAGTGTTTACATGGGAGGTCATTCCTAGAAGCCATTACTGTGACTGGCGTTTCATTAATGCTGCACAGCTATGGATAAAGTTCTGTGAGGGCTTTCACCATAGACACCTGGCATCTATACAACATGGATCCATTTAACCTACATCAACCCTAAAAGGGGTATATTGATCATCCCAATGTGCAGACAAGAAAACTGAAGTTCAGAAAGGTTCCATACCTTCCAAGGTCTCACAACTAATGCCGGCCAGCTGCTGGAGGGAGGAGAGTACAATCGCTATGAACCCTACCTCATGCCACCTCGTGGCCAGGCAGAAGTCTATTCATTCTGCTAACTCATGTCCCAGATGGGACAGTAGTAGCTATACCACTTGTAAGTCCCAGATTTCACCGGACAAACTCTATTGAAAATATTCCAGTCTATTTTCAGAAGATGAGTCAGACATCCCAAGGAGAGGTCAAAACATAAGGCCACTGCAGCAGCAGCAACGCCAAATCGATGGCCAGATCCGCAGCCTACGCCCTCCCATTATCATCTCCTATGGCGATTCTTAAATATGTCCACACACTCTTTGATACTCTTCCCTTCCCTTGAGTGTAGGCTGTACTTAGTGAGTAAACAGAATGTGGCAGAAGTGACGATGTGTGACTTCCCAGACCAGCTCATAAAAGGAACTGTGGCTCCCTCCTTGCTCTGTCTTGGATCGCTCACTCTGGAGGAAGTCCGCTGCCGTGTCATAACTACACTCAAGCATCCCTATGGAGGGTTCAGCGTGGGAGGAACTGAAGCTTTCTGCCATCCTGGAATTAAGTCCATCAGCCCGGTCAAGCCTTCAAATGACTGCAGGAGAAATTCCAACTGCAGCCTCATGGAAAACCTCAATTTAGAACCACCCAACTAAGGTGATCCCAAATCCCTAAACTTAAGAAACTGTGAGATCATGAATATTTGAATATTTGTTTTAAGCGTTCATGTTTGGGAATAATTTGTTATGAAGCAATAAATAATAAATACACATTTATGCCTAAATTATGTCTTTTCTTATAACAAAGCAAAAAGCTGAACTATCCATGGCTACAAAAGTTGTCATATCCATAAGCCAACTATTCTCCTTGGTCCAGGTTCATTTAGAACATACCCAGGAGGTGAGACGGCTGTAGGGTATTCTCCTCGAGGCTTTGCCTTGATCAAAAAAAAATATATAAGAAAAAAATGCAATGCAAGATTGTCCCTGCACCAGTTACATCATGCCCCATACCCTATGAGAATCCGATTTATAAAAAAGAAAGAGCAAAATTGTTACCTGTGAGATAACAGCACTCTCTGAACGTCCAGCTTGCATGTGATGATACCCCTCCCCCTGTGATAATACCCCACATCACACAGCTCTACGCTTCAGCAATTGGAAATAGAACATGTCCTTTAAGAGCAGGAAGCCAACTATTTCTTTAAATATGTTATTTCCCCCCAGCAAACTGAAGGCCGTTAGTAAGTGATGCAGTAGATTTGGTGAACTTAAAGGGTGACAGCCTCCCCTTGAAAAGTGGCTGTTGCCATTTGAAGTGAGGAGTGGTCCTGAGCACCGCCGATCTCAGAAACAGCTAACTGGAATGAAATATCAACTCTGTTCCAACATAATGAGACCAAAACACATCAAGGCTCTTGTCAATCAAAACACATTTTTTTCTTCGAGCTTTAGCAGGAGGGAAACTCAACACAGACACATCTAAAAAGCTAAGACGACGGGACGTGGGGGTCAGCTTTTTCCCATCTGCTCTTCAGACTCAAAGGACAGCATTACTTTCATGAAGCTAATGTATCTTTCAGTAATGTCCATTCATCATGTCCACCACAGCGGCGGCTGAACGGCTCACGTGTGATTTCTTAATGGGGCCCATCCTGGAAACAGTGACACCCCACCCCCGCCCCCCAATCACAGCAGTTTCCACGCTCAGGAGAATGTGCAGCGTAATGCTTACCCGGCCCTCCGCGGACCCCAGTCTTGTCTTTAGAGTGCTTCCTCTTCCCTTGTTGCTGCAAGCACAGCAGGCCGCCTAGCTTTCCGAAACACAGCTTCTTGTTGATGAAGAGGAACAGGACAGCCAGGAGAACGACAAAGACCCCAACGGCAGACAAGAAGCCGATGGCTTCAGGAGGGACTGGCAAGAGAACACAAAGGAAAAAAAACATCGTCACAATGAAAGCAACCCAACTTTTAGTTCTAACACATGATCACATTTACTCAGAACATTTATGTTTATTAATGAGAGCGGCAAGTACTCGACAAGTCGTGACTGGCTGGCATCCCCAGGACTGTGGACGGGGGAAAGGAAAGGGACCATGGCCAGGACATTCCGCTAGGCTGGTTCCTCAGATGACAGACCTCCACATCTTTGCACATGTGGTTTCTTCTACCTGGAATACAGCTCTTCTCATGCCTATCCTCGGCCTAATATTCAACTTCAAGCATACAAACTATAAAAGAGATAGCCATTAAATGTATTGAGCTGGAAATGGTTGACCAGTGGCATAAAAGCAAGTCTCTTAATAATACAGTGCCTAACGCTTAAAAAATAATCACTTAGGACAGATCTTCAGACATATATATCCATCAATATTAGTGATTGGAGCAAAAGTCATTTCCTGGATACATGTTTGCAAATCCAACTATGCAGTATGATGATGAATATCAATGGTGACAAGAAAATTCCTAACCCCTAGTTCAATTCCTGGTCAGGGCATATTGCTGGGGTTGTGGGCTTGATCCCCAGTAGGGGGCATGCAAGAGACATCTGATTGATGTTGCACTCTCACATCGATGTTTCTCTCTCTCTAAAAATCAATAAACTATTCTTTTTTTTTTTTTTTTTTAATCCTCACCCGAGGACATTTTTCCATTTTTTGTTCAGGTAGAGCGGGAGGGAGAGAGAGGAACAGAGAGAGAGAGAGAGAGAGAGAGAGAGAGAGAAACATCGACGTGAAAGGGACACATCGAGTGGCTGCCACCCGCACGACCCACCAGGGCCGGGGACAAACTGCAACCAAGGTACGTGCCCTTAGCGGGAACCGAACCCGGGTCTCTCAGGACCGCAGGCCGACGCTCTAACCGCTGAGCCAAACCGGCCAGGGCAAAATCAATAAACTATTCTTAAAAAAAAAAAAAAGAAAGAAAGAAAGTATGCACATAATGATTCCTCCCTGGCCCTTCCGAAGTAGCACAGGTAGCGGTGCTCACTGGGTACAGTAGTCACACTGCCTGGAAGAAAACTGTACTCTACCAGCTATTATCTTCGTGGCCTGGGGCAAATTATTTAAGCTCTCTGTGCTTCAGGTTCCTAAGCAATTAAAGGAGATAATAAATGTAGCTACATCAAAGATTATATGAGGTAACACAGGAAATAGTCCGTGTGGCAGCTGACACATAGAGAGTTCTCAAACAGGAGTAGCCACCTTCCTCAACATCATCATCATCATCTTTGCAGAGCTGTTAAACTCGGAGCAGTCAAATAGGGGGTGGAGACACCACTTTATACATTCTGCATTTTGGACCCATCTCCCTCCCTTTCACCAAAACAATTGTCTCTGCTTTTTTGCCCTTCACTTCTGTATTTTCAACTACTTTCCCTTGTAGATACACCATCTTACTCATCTTCATTAAAAATGCACCAAGAATTTCCCTTCCTTTAAAAGCCCCTCCTTACCACCAAGTGCTCTTCAACCATGTGCTCTCTTTTCCCCTTCGTAACCAACCACCTTCAGAGTATTTCCTACACTCATCTCCGCTTTCTTACCTTCAAAGCCACCAGCATCCTTTACCCAGACTCCCCCTGGTCTCCACGTGCCCAGCCTTACCCCCTCAGATCCCTTCTCCACACTGTAGCCAGAGTGATCCTTCTGAAATATGAGCCTGACTTGTTCAACTGCCCTCCTAAAATCCTCCATAATGGACTGAAGCATGGTCCCCCCAAAAGTACATCCACCCTGAATTTTAGAATGTGACTGTACTTGAAATAAAGTGCTTCGAATATGCAATCAGGGTCGGATTATTAGAGGAGATCATCCTGGATTGGAGTAGGCCCTAATTTCAATGATAAGCATCACATAAGAGACTGGAAGGAAGAAGACAGAGAAGAAAGTCATGAGACTACAGGGGCAGAGATTGGCGTTATGAAGCCCGTAGCAGAGGAATACCGAGGGTTGCCAGCAGCCACCAGAATCTAGGACACAGTCATGAAACAGATTCTCCCTCAGAGGAACCAACCCTGCTGACATTGTTTTGGACTTCTGGACTCCCCGACTATGAGGGAATCAATTTCTGTTGTTTTAAGGCATCATGTTGGTGGTAATTTGTCATGGTCACCTTAGGGAACTAATACACTCTCCACCGGCTTTCTATGACCCATAGCACAAAATCTGAATTCCTTTACTTGATTTGCAAGGTTTTTCATGACCTACCTACTGATTCCAGCCTTTGTTGCTCATCGCTCACCAACATCAAACTCTATTGTCAGTGTATTCATCTATTTCTGGTTCCCCAAACATAGCTCACCTCCAGACTTTTAAATAGGCTACTTCAGCTCGGTGGGACAAATGCTTGCCTGTCTTTGGCTGCCTCTGTACTGTACTTCCTCTGAATGCCTTTCTTGTTCCTCTTGACCAGGCTGGATGCTTCTGCTGTATGTTCCCACCCACCGAGCCCTTGACAGCTTTTCAACAGTTTCAAATCAGTTTTCAACTTCACAAGAACAGGGACTATGTATGCCTCAGTTACTCACTGTACTCTTAGCAGCTAGCATAGGGTAGGCACTCAAACATTTCATGCCTGAATCAATGCTGAACTCTTCTCTGTAACAACACATCGAAAAATGTACCTGTCAGTGCAAACTCCTGGAAAGAAACGATATACCTCAGGTGGGTTTAGTAACACTAAGCACTCAGGATATGATTTACATAAAATCCAGTCTTAGGAAAAAAGAGGGTTCACAGCATTCATAAGCAGAAACATTTGCACCTAATAATTTCATTCATTAATGAGACCAAATTGTCATTTTTTGAATAAAGTTTATTTTTCCGTTAGAAAGCAACATGAGGCTTATCACATAAAATCTGCCAAGTCACTTGGACTTTTCAATTTGGTGGAGAACAGTAAGAATAAGGACAAATCTAGAGAAAGCTTAGTTTGGCAAGTTTGGTCATTTCAACAGAGTTCATGTTCCTCCCAGAATCTGTCCATTCCAAGTTCCCCCTTTTCGATGGGTTGAGGAGCACTTAGTGGGAAGTTGGAAGGGGCGCATCAGGGGCTGACCGCCAAGTGCTTTGTTAAATGTAGCTTAGCTTATGTACTTTCTACATGAGTAGAGTACTACAGAAATGGCTAAGAAGTTGGCAGTCACCCCAGACTTGTTAGAATTGCTTAACCAGGGTTGTACACAAACTGTCCTCTTTAAAAGTGATTTAAAATTCCAAACATAACCCAGCAATTCCACTTCTAGGAATATACCCAAGAGAACTGAAAATATATGTTCAAACAAAAACATGCGCATGAATGTTCATAACAGAATTATTCACGATGGCCAAAAAGTAGAAATTGCCCAACTGCCCATCAACTGAAAGTTGGATAAACAACATGTGTTCTGTCCAAACAATGGAATAGTATTCTGCGATAAAAATTAAGTGCTGATACATGCCACAACATGGATGAGCTTGAAAACATTATGCTAAGTGAACGAAGCCAGTCACAGAAGCCCATGAAGTATATGATTCCAGTTATATGAAGTGTCTGGAATAGGCAAATCCATGGAGACAGAAAGGATAGTTTGTTTTTCCCAGGAGCTGGAGTGGAGGAGGGAGGAATGGAGAGTGACTGCAAATGGGAATCGGTGATCTTTTTGAGGTACTGAAATTATTCTGGAATTGGATAGTGCTGATGGTTGTGCAAATTTTGCAAATCTTCTGAAACCAGCGAACTGTACACTTTAAGAGGGTGTGAATTTTATGGAATACAAATTTTATCTCAAAAAAAAAGTTTAAATTCCAACTATATCCCTTTAATAAAGATTGGGAGGACATACGAGAACATTTCTAATCGTTTTCTTGGGTTTGGTTTGAAAGTGATTTTCTTTATGTTAAAATACTCTGTGATTTTATTATTTAGTATTTAGCATCAAAAATAAAGTTTAAATATAATAGGTCATGAGCACTGTAGTCAGCACAGCTCTCTCGTCGGCGTGCACCGCTGAACGCAGCAAGCCAACAGCTCTCCCAGAACAAGCCAGCAGGGTTTGATGCCACAACTGAGTCTAAACAAAATCAGAGACTTTGGCAGGGATGCTTCAGGTCATTTTGCATCCCATCTCTACAAATGCTAGAGTGAAGAGCAAGCATCACGTGTATCATCTGCAATCGATGACAAGGGCACATATGTCAAGAAACGTAAGTGCCATCTGCAGAGAAACGCATCTAATTAGTCCAGTAATAACGAAATTGGAAATCAGATGGCTGTGAAGTTCGGTCACATAGTTCACATTGAAAACTTCCTCAAAGTTGAGCATAGCTCTCACGTTCCACTGGGTAGTCCCATCTGTTGATTTTCAAGCAATCGCTCTAGAACACACAGCATACAGTGACATACATAGAGGAGTCTCTGCATGTCATGCTGTCACTAGATGCTTGTACATTTCATTCTGTGGTTGGTAAAGAGGTTTACAAAAAGGCCAACCACCTGGCCAGTGTGGCTCAGTGGTTGAGCATCGACCCATGCACCAGGAGGTCATCAGTTCGAATCCTGGTCAGGGCACATGCCCAGGTTGTGAGCCTGATCCCCAGTGGGGGGCATGCAGGAGATGGCCAATCGATGTTCTCTCTCATCGATGTTTTTCTCTCTCCTTCTGCCTTCCTCTCTCTCTAAAATCAATAAAGGAAAAATGTTAAAAAAAAAAAAAAGGCAGACCAATGGCGGCCATCTGACTCACAAGAATGCAAAATAAGATGAGAGGAAGGTGAAAATTTATTTAACAAAACAATAATGGGGCAATCAGAATTAAAGGAGCAAGACAACAGAAATAATTAAAAAGTGAAGTTATAATTTCTCAGGAATAAACTTTCTTGGCACCGCTCTGAGGAATGTGAGGTATCTCATGAAACACAGGCGGAAAGCGCAGGGCAGGCACTACCTTGGGGTAAATCTAACCCTCACTTACACACCCTCACCATCTATGAGTATCCAACAGCCTGGAAGTCCTGCTTCCGGGGATATATTCCAATCTTAAGCACCCTTTTCCAAAGCAGCCTGACTAGCACCGCCTGGGAGCGTTCTCAGCGTGGTCATGCCGCCGAAGCTCTGTTCTCGAACCTCAGCTTGTTCCTCTGAGAATTCCAGGACTGCTCAATGCACAGCACAGTGACTAGACGACAGTACTATACCACAAACTTCAATGCTGCTAAGAGACCAGATCTTAATTGTTTCCACCACAAATAAAATAAATGATAATTACGTGACATGACAAATGTGCTAGCTAATGATAGAGTGGTAATCGCATTGCAATATGTGTCCCAAAGCAACATGTTCTATACTTTTTAAAAGATAGTTTTATTGTTTTTGAGAGAGAGAGAGAGAGAGAGAGAGAGACATCAATGTGAGAGCAAAACATCAATCAGCCACTTCCTGCACACTCCCTATTGGGGATGAAGCCCACAACCCAGGCATGTACCCTGACCGGGAATCGAACCAGAAACTTTTTGGTGCATGGAACAATGCCCTACCAACTGAACTGCACCAGCCAAGGCATGTTGTATACTTTAAACTCATGCAATATCTGGTACCTGAGCCCACCACTGCACCTGGCACCATCGGGCCAGTGGACACCCTGTGTCAACACAGACCAGTGCACAGTAGCGGAGCTGTCAAGATGCCAGTTGCAGAAACCACAAACGACCGGGAGCCCAGCAATACCATTCCCCACAGTAGCAGCCCGATCAGAGTCAAGATATACCCCCAGTAACAGAGGCTGGGGAGCAGATATCCATCCCCAGGCAACAGAAGCACAGACCAGCAGCAGAGAACTATATCCCCCCACAAAAAAACTACAGCAAAGGCTGAGCAGGAGCTGAGCCCCACTGAGCAGCAGCACTCCCCAGCCACCAGCTGTGGGACCGGAGGCTCCACAGGGCCCTGTGCGACCCAGCGGCCCAAAAGAATGGTGTGGAGCAGGGCTCAAGAGAAACCAGTCTCAGTGAGCGCCATACCTCTCGTTAAGTGGCAGCAGGCCTGGCACTAGAAGCAGCTAGTCTTGGTTCACGCTTTTCCTGGACACCTCCAAGCCCAGCACAAGAAGCAGCCATCTGCAGTTCACTTTGTAGCTTATGCCGGGTGGCCCTGGACAGAGCACAGGCAGTGGCTGACCTTGCCCCAGAGTCAGCACACCTGGTGGACAACTTCAGACCACATCGAAACACCACCACCCAACCACCTCCACAAGTGTCACACTCAATGAGTGGATTCAGTTGGGTACCAGAGCCCTGGTGAAGTAAGTCTTGCTCTGTGTGGTGGGCCCCTACACAGCTGATCCTCCAAGGTAGTGGTCAGTGGGCACAGCCAGTCCTTGCAGCTGACCAGCCTGAGTAAATCCCTCCCATTGATGTGCCAACAGCAATCAAGATTCAATTATAAGAGAAGGGTGTGTAATCCACAGTAGGGATGCACCACCAGGGCCCAGCTGGGGTGATCAGGGAGACTGTGCCACTGGATCCTACGGGACACCTACAACAGTAGGGCACCCTATGAAGCCTAGGAGACATAGCAACTCTACCTAATACATAGAAACAGTCACAGGGAAGCAGCCAAAATAAGGAGACAAAGAAACATGTCCCAAATGAAAGAAAAGAACAAAACTCCAGGAAAAGAACTAAACAAAATGGAGATAAGCAATCTAACAAATGCAGAGTTCAGAACACAGGTTACAAGGTTGCTCAGGGAACTTGGTGAGACATCCAAGAGACTTAGTGAGACCTTCAAGGAACTTAAGGAGACCTCTGAGGAAATTAGTGAGAACATCAACAACATAAAAAAGGGCCAGTCAGAAATTAAGTATGCAATAATTGAAATAAAGAATAATTTACAGGGAATCAATAGTAGAGTAGGTAAAGCCAAGAAGCAAACTATCAATTTGGAATATAAGGAAGCAGAAAACATTCAACTAGAACAGCAAAAAGAAAAAAGAATCCAAAAAAATGAGGATAGCGTAAGGAGCCTCTGGGACAACTTTAAGCGTGCCAACATTTGCATCTTGGGGGTGCCAGAAGGAGAAGAGAGAGAGCAAGAAATTGAAAAACTATTTGAAACAATAATGACAGAAAACTTTCCTAACTTGGTGAAGGAAAAAGACATACAAGTCCAGGAAGCACAGAGAGTCCCAAACAAGTCGAACCCAAAGAGGTCCACCCCAAGGCACATCATCATCAAAATGCCAAAGGTTAAATACAAAGAAACAATCTTAAAAGCAGCAAGAGAAAAGCAGTTCATTACCTACAAAGGAGCTCCCATAAGACTGTCAGCTGATTTCTCAAAAGAAACTTTGCAGGCCAGAAAGGAGTGGCAAGAGATATTCAAGGTGATGAAAAGCAATGACCTACAACCAAGATTACTCTATCCTGCAGAGCTATCATTTAGAATCGATGGCCATATCAAGAGTTTCCCAGACAAGAAAAAGCTAAAGGAGTTCATCACCAATAAACCAGTATTATATGAAATATTGAAGGGTCTTCTTGAAGGTGAAGAAGAACAAAAATATGAACAATAAAATGGCAATAAATACATATCTATAAACAATTGAATCCACAAACAAAATGAGCAAGCAGAAAAGAAAGAGACTCATAGATACAGAGAACTTTTTGTTGCTTGCCAGATGGGTGGGGGCTGAGGGGATGGGTGAAAAAGATGAAGGAATTAAGAAGTACACATTTGTTGTTAGATTGATGAACCTCAAAGGGAAAGGGGGAGGGAGGGTGGGATGAGATAAACTAAAGAACTATGCATATATGCACAACCAGTGGACACCAGCAATAGTGTGGGGAAGGCAGGAGAGGGCAGGAATGAGGAGGAGGGGGTCAATGGGGACAAAAGGGAGCAATATCTGTAATACATTCAACAGTAAAGATGAGTTAAAAATAAAAATAAATAAACTCATGCAATGTTATATGTCAATTATATCTCAATAAAAATAGATTTTAAAAAGAATTCAGGATTGCCTGGGCATGTCTACATCCTCCTCCAGGGATTCATCCGCCTGAGGACCCAAGGAGCTTCCCAGGAAAGACAGTGAACAAATCAGAGTAAAGGTGACCTGACTACAGCACAGGGGTCTGCCCCTCAGGCTGACCCAAGCCCAGACTTTTGGTTGCAGGGCAAGAAGGTGACAATAAAAGCTATACCATTAGATATGAACAGCTTTTGCAAAACGAAGAGATGTTTTCAAAAGCAATTTTGGCACAATAAGAACTGAGGCCCGCCCTGGCCGGTTTGGCTCAGCGGTTAGAGCGTCGACCTGCGGTCCTGAGAGACCCGGGTTCGGTTCCCGCTAAGGGCGCGTACCTCGGTTGCAGTTTGTCCCCGGCCCTGGTCGGTCGTGCGGGTGGCAGCCACTCGATGTGTCCCTTTCACGTCGATGTTTCTCTCTCTCTCTCTCTCTGTTCCTCTCTCTCCCTCCCACTCTACCTGAACAAAAAATGGAAAAATGTCCTCGGGTGAGGATGAAAAAATAAAAAAATTAAAAAAAAAAGAACTGAGGCCCTTGACCTATAGTTTATGCTCAAACTTTCTTTGAAACCACCAAAAAGAACAGAAGGTGAGAAACAAGAAACTTTTAAGACTTGAAAACCAATGTGCCAACCCCACATACAGCTACTTCGGTGCACATTCAAAATAGATGTACAAACAATTAGACTGGTTTATAACATTAGCTGTGCTTTTACAACCAACTACAAACTTAAATGTCACTTAAAATTTAGTACAGAACAAGTTAAACTGAGGGCTTTCATTTTCATTTTTTTTCCTAGAGTGATGCTTCTGGAACCAAAAAATAGAAGAACAAAGACTTTGATACTTTGCAGCCTATTATTTTGCCAGTGCCCTCAATTTAGGTTTAGCTAGGCATTATATAATAACCTCAACAACCTTTGTGGATAGTCAATCATTTTTCTAAAAATGTGTAGGACTATGAAATATAATACATATATATATAAAATGTAAGAAAAATAGGCAGTGCCATTTAAATGGTCTTCTTAATAATAACGAATAAGGATATGGCAGCTATATATTCAAATAAATGCTTTGGAAGGAAAAAAACAGACCTTTCAGAAAATAGGGAAAAATTGGCTTAATGGAACCTAAGTGAAATTTTAACATGTTCCAAAATAAAACATAGCAACATATGGAGTCACTAGCAACCGATCATTTCTCAAAACACTTAAGAACACAGCATTTGGGGGTATACATGGGGTGCTATCTTTAATGTAGCAATATATGTGTGTTGAAATTTGTTCATCTTCTGAGAAGTAACTGAACCTGTCTGCTTTACATGTTTAAAATATAAATTCTCCCTTAGAATTACACACACACACACACACACGTGCACTTTTAGTAGCTAAGAATTATTAGCAAGCTTGTTCTCCTTTCTCTTTATAGTCAGATAGTTAGCTCAGAAGCAGAAATTAATGATGAAAATGGCCAAAATGCACCAACGGGTCCACAGAGGGAATCATTGAGATTTTCTTCATTTGTCTGAGTTTCTCTGAATACTTTAGTGATCATCCACTGTGCCCAGCCTCTCCATTTCCCTGCATCTTCCCAGATGGGCAAGAGGATAGAAAAGAAGCAAATGGAATTAGATGATGTCAATGATGTTTAAGCCTACAGTCAACATCTTTGGACTGGTAAATTTTTAATGGCATGCTAAGTTGCTGAATTTAATTGAGCAATATATGGGCCTTGTACAAGTTGTATGTCATTTGCCAAATAATGCAATATATTATTATATATAATTGTATGATAAAATTAGGAACATATGCCCAATAAAAGCACATCATGTTAAAACATCAGAGAATAAACTTATATGATTTTAGCGGAATGGTTGTTGAATCAATGTGGCAATTTAGCTTTCAAGTAAAAAGAATATTTTTATAAATGGGAGAAATTAAGAGACAAGTCTATTTCAGACAGACAGGAAATATCGTAGAAGAAAGATATCCAATTTTCTCCAACTCCCCCAAACAAAGGCATTTGGAGAGCATTTGGAGTGAAATATAATTTTGATTTGTTTATAACTACTTTTCAACTCAAAGAAGACTGCCCCCACAGTGAGACCAAAACTTTAACAGAATTGTCTTTGCCAATCCAATACCCTCAAAAAAAATTTTTCTTTCTTGCAGTCTAAAACAATTAAATATCTTTTATGACTATTATAAAGTGTCTTCAAATTTTAACTATTGCCCAGCCAGTGTGACTCAGTAGTTGAGCATCAACCCATGCCAAGAGGTCGCTGGTTCGATTCCCAGTCAGGGCACTTGCCCAGGTTGTGGGCCTGATCCCCAGTGCGGGGCATGCAGGAAGCGGCCTATCGATGTTCTCTCTCATCAATTTTTCTGTCTCTCTGTCCTTTTCCCTTCCTCTCTCTCTAAAAATCAATAAAGAAAAAAAAATTTTTTTAAAGATTTTAACTATTGACCCCAAAATGTAGTTTGTAGAGATTTGTGTTCAAGGACTAAGCAGCATATGGAACATCTGGAAACAGAAAAAATATTCAAGGGCAATTTACATCCCCAATTTCTCAGACAATAGAAATATTTCCTGTCCCAGCTGGTGTGACTCAGTAGATTGAGAGTCATCCCCTGGACTAGGAGGTCCCAGTTCGATTCCTGGTCAGGGCACATGCCAAGGCTGCGGGCTCCATCCCCAGTAGGAGGCGTGCAGGAGGCGGCCAATTGATGTATCTCTCTCACATGGATGTTTCTATCTCTGTCCCTTCCTCTCTTCTCTAGAAAATCAATAAAAACATATTTTTTAAAAATATATTTCCTGTATTCAGTAACTTATCCATCCACAGATACACATGTTCACCCTGTTACTAAGAATGTCTTGCGAACACTCACAGTCCACTGACATTTCAGCTCAGAGAAAAATGTATAGCCCTAACAGCAAAAGCAATTCTCCAGTGTTAGCAACCCTTTCTAAAGTTCAGACCACATGATACTGTTTAGGCAACAACAAAGTAAACAAAAGTATCATTGTATTCAAATAAAATGGACATCTAGTTCCTTAGTTAAGCTAAGAAGCTTCTCTGTAGGTAATTTTTGAATAAAACCCTCTTCCAAAACGATAAGATTCTACTCAATTGTCAGATTCTCTACTAGGACTGTTTTCTGGTTCTTTTTAATTACAAAACACACACACACACACACACACAAAACACTATAAATTGTCTGTTTTACTGTCTGTGCTAATTTCATTTCATTATATTCTTGGAGTAAGCTATTATTTTCCCACTGGTTCCCATGGCATTCTTTATTATCAGCTCTAATTGTCTAGCATTCACAGAGGACTGTGAACCAAGTAGGCTGCTGCGTGGGCTGAAGTTCTAGGGAAGCTAACAGCACTCGGATTCTGCATTGTTATTATTGTGACACATTAGAAAGTTTCCACCCACTTACTGTGCCCACATTGCTCCGCTGCGAAGCAGCCATACCCAGAGGGGCTGTGCACTGAAGCCTGGGAGGCCATCTGCACCAGGCATTCCGCTTGGTGATTATCACACCCATCAAGGGAAGATTACACAGGGCCAGACTGTGGCAGCCCAGGTCTGGCTCCATATGGCAGGCAGGCGTATTGGTCTTAAAACACAACGATGACAGGTCCATCTAAAAGGGTTCCTTTATTTGCAACCTTGAGCACAAGTACCTGACTCAGCCCAGTTCCTCCCTCCAACTTCTCATTTACCCTTCCAGAATCAAAGCCAAGTTAGAAAGTGTAGTATTTTTTTTGAAAGATACAAAGAGGTCAGAGACTTGTAAGTGGATTTTGAAATGTAGTGCTCCTTGAAATTATTCCCAACAGGAGACTTAGATATCTGTAGCTAATTACATTTGACCTTATCAATTCAGAATGTGCCAAACAAAAGCTATTAGAAGAGCCAAAACAACATGCAACATTTCACACATCTGGGTCAAGAGGGAGTTGTGAAAGTCTCTTAATTAGCAAAGCAAACAAGAACTATAAAAGTGGCACTTTGAGGCACAGAAGGTGGTGATTTTATTCCTCATGCTTTGAAGGCACCATGTTGCAAAGTCTTGTGAAACACGGCTCTGACTTCATAGTATGCTACCTGCTGATCACTTTTATCAGAAAATTGTGCCTCTTGAGACAACAGGGCCTCCTCTGGGCACACCCTCTCAGGGTACAGAGCTACTCTCAGCAGATCAGAGTCAAAGGGAGCTAAGTTTCTTTCATGGATTAACCAGGATCACCCCAATGCCATAAAACATGAAAGAGGTTGGGTGGTGGTAGAGGTAGAAAGAGGTAAGCTTCAAGCTGAGCCTGACCAGGGCATCCTGGTGGGGCCACCACCACAGCCCAAGCACTATTCAAGGGCTTTAAAGGTTTAAGAAGATGATATTTAAAGTTTACCTCAAGATGCTCAGCCTCTTGAGAGCTAGTTCACATGAATGAAATCAGCCAGAGTTGGGAAGGCAGAGAGGCAGAGAAAGCACACAAGAGCATTTGGCCCTGAGTTAGGAGGTTCAGGTCCAGAACTACACTACCTAATTCTATAAACTAGGGTGATGCGAGGTCCTGAGGGCACGACTGTGTCTTGACTGCATGATGTCCATGTGCTTTTCCAACAATAGTAGATATGATAAATCAGGACACCAACTTGTATATTTAGAACTATTATTTCTGGTCCGGTACTAGAGCTAACCTTGTACCTTGAGATGGCTTCACTTAAGATAGAATTGCTGGTCAAAGGGTTGCCTGATGAGCAATGAATAAGAGCAAGAGTAGTTGGATCTTCTTGAGGCCTCTTACCACCCAACTACAGGGTAGATCACTCCACTATCTCTCCCAAGGACTCTCTTGCTCAGATCCCAGAGCAGCCATTTAAAGTCAGAACACCTACACCTCTGGACAAAGCTGGAACCCACATCCCCATCCTTTTCCTTCAATTTTTCTTCAATTTTTCTTTCCCCATGCCTAAGCCATCGCCAGAATCTTCTGGTGTAGCAATCTCTTCTTATCACTTCAACCCCTCCCTCAAAGCTCCGCTTCTCTGCTCACCTCTCAGGGATTTTATATTTGGGTCCCATTTCCTCTTTAATAATCTTTCCTTCAGATATTTCATGACTTCTCATGGCCTCAGCCATCATTGAGAGCTACCAAGTATGTGTCTCTAAGTCGAAACTCTAATCTGTCACAGTCTCTCTACCAGGATGTCCTACAGGCACCCCTCAATTACCAAGTTTAACAGTTAATGCATTTTCCTCTTCAAAAGTCCTCTGAAACCTCCCCGAACTCCACCATTCCATGCTCCATGCAGTGCTTCAGTCAGACCCGTACACGTTGTTCTGCTACAAAAGCCCCCAAAGTGATGTCGCCATCCATCTCCTTTCCCTTTTACTGATTTATTTTAGAGTTTTTAAAAACCTAGCTCAATTTTCCAACTTTTTAATTTCTCAACAAACTGTAATTGAAAAATAAAGTTTTAAAAAAAGAACATGTATAGCCCTGGCCAGTTGTTCAGTGGTTAGAGCATTGGCCTGTCGACCAAAGGGTCTCGGATTCGACTTTCAGTCAAGGGCACGTACCTGGATTGCAGGTTGGATCCCCAGCCCTCGTAGGGGTCATATGGGAGGCAACCAATTGATGTGTCTCTCTCACATCGATGTTTTTCTCTCTCTCTGTCTCTCTCCCTCTCTCCCTTTCACTCTGTCTAAAAAGCAATGGAAAGCCCGGGCTGGTTTGGCTTAGCGGTTAGAGCATCAGCCTGCAGACCAGAGAAACCTGGGTTCAGTTCCCACTAATGGCACATACCTCAGTTGCAGTTTGTCCCTGGTCCCATTTGGGGTCATGTGGGTGACAACCAGTCAATGTGTCTCTCTCACATGGATGTTTCTCTCTCTCTTCCTCCCTCTCTCCCTCCTGCTCTATCTGAAGATAAATGCAAAAATGTCCATGGGTGAGGATTAAAAAAAAGCAATGGAGAAATATCCTCGAGTGAAGATTTAAAAAATTAAAAAAGAATATGTATATAATTTGGGTCTCTGGTGAAGAGGACTTAGCTGAGCTAAGCTACTTTAATACACTTACAGAATTGTGAGGTTCAGATAGAGATCAATCCAAGCAAATGGTTGAACATTAATTATTACACACACACACATACACATACACACACACACCTATGCTGAACATGGCCAGAGCCCCCACAACTCCAATCCATTCTATTAACCCCTAACAGAGTTAGGTCTATATATCACAGACCCACTGCCTAAGGATTAAAGCTCAAACTATTACCATAACATTTGAGACCCGTTCCAAAACAGCCCAAACTACCTTTCCAGGCTGGTTGCCAAGAACGCCTCCCAGGTACACTGTGCTTAGCTTAACCAGATACTCACTGTCCTCTAAACATGTCATGTACTTTCAAACCTCTGTGCATTTCTTCATAGAAATCACTCTCCCCTGAATGCCCTTTTCTAACAGGCAAAGTCCTGTTCATCGTGTAAAAACCTACTAGAAAGTCAAGTTCTCTACAGAGCCTATCCCTATCCCACCAGGCAGAACACATGACTGTGCCCTTTGCTCGTACCTCTATACTTATATCATGACATTGCATTGTTGTTAGTTTAATCCAGATGTGATCCCAGCTAGACTGTAAACTTACTGAAACCAGAGATGGCGTCTTCTTACTCATCTTTGTATTTCTGATGTCCATAACAGATCCATAATGTATGCTCATTTAATTAAATTAAAATTACAACCTCCAAGATTATATTTTATTTTAAATTAGTTACTGATGGGGTTATTGCATATAAACTATCACTGAATTAAGAGTATGAAAAGTCTCTGGAACATGCCTTATGAAAACGAATCCCAGGTATATGTCCTTGATGGCTTCAAGAAGCATATTGTTCTGCTGCTCTTGCATTATGGTTGCGGTCACCAACGTTCAGTGCCTGCAATCAACTATTATCTTAAAACTGTTGATTTAGAAAGAAACTTGGAGACATTGATTTTATTCTTCATTAAAAAAAAAAAGACTGAAGACCAAAGGGGCTAAGAGACCTGCCCAGTATACCCCACAGTACAGCAGCAGGGTTCCCCATGCATCCTGATAGTGCTGATTTACCCACTCGCTGCTGCTTCCTCCTGACATGCTTTCACGGGATCAAGCATCTCAGGAGTGGTGCCCTTCTCCCCACCAAGAACCTCATACATCTCATTAAAGGAAGGAATCCAGTATACACCAACCCTGTCGACAGCCATCAGCATCTGCTTGCACACTTCTGGTGTCTGGGAAGCTCACTCCACTGCCAAGCAACCCACTCCTTCCTTGCCCATATCTCCTGGGTAGACACGTGTCTTCACAGTATCAACCCTGCCAATAGCTAAAGACAGCACTGTGCCTCCCCAATTTTTTCTCTAACCTAAAAAAAAACTATAGTTTCTTCAACTATTCCTCCAAACATATGGTTGTGACTCCGTCATTCTACTGGTTGCCCTCCTCTGCCACACAGAAAATGGCCTAGCCCTCAACAGCTTTTTGGCTTTGAAAAGAGAAGAAAAATAAGGTGTTTGAAAAGAATGTCCTTCCATGCCTCTCTCTCCCATCTTTTCAATGCAAAATCGTCATTTCCATCAGCTTTACACGATGCCCGGACAATGATATTCAGGATCCGTCAGCAGAGATTCTTAGCTGAGAATGCTCTGTTTGTATCTGGTAGAGACCTAAGGAGGAGCTACTACAGCATTAGGCAAGTACTAAGAAAAAAAATCTTCTGAGCCACAGTGTCCTAGACCATAAGCTAATCAAACGACGACTTTTCAGAATGAATTAAAACTTCGCAAGACATTCTCTCCTATTTTTCTCCTTTAAACTGCCATCCTAAGCTTAGGAAAGCAAAGCACTTGCTAACATATCAATTCAAAATCAAAAATATTCTGTACATATCTTTGCTATGATCACAATTTTCTGAACTCCTGCAGAGATTGCGCCTCAGAACCCCACTGCGAGCAGGAAAACAGAAGAAGAAATTTATCTCTCAGCTTATCGGACGCCTCTCCCAGCTAAACTTTCATTATTTGAGCCTCGTGGAGTTCCCATTTTGATACCACCACTGATCTCTCCACTGAAGAGCACGAAGATTGAAGACAGCCTGCTCTCCTGCACAGAATACCAACCTGAGACTATTCCTCCAAGCATTCAACTGTTTACTCACTGGACTTGATTCCTAACTCCAAGACGTTTAATAAAAAAGTTTAAGGAAGTTGCCATCCATTTAAAATTTATTCCCCACAAAACAAGACTTGAAGAAGGGGATATGAGGATCAATTGTTATAAAATCAGAAACATTTTAGAGGAAGTTGAGTGACTTAGCAATAAGCACTCCACAACCCGACTTTAAAACATTCCATTATCTACCTCTGTAAGCAATGCCTTATCTTATTATTAATAGTTCTAAAATAAAAATGAGACAGATATCTGAAACTTATCATTTATATAATATACTCTGTCAAATGGCAGGAAGGTAGTATGCTCTGCCAATTTTTTGAACATCTTTAATATTGATAAACAAATTTGTTTGACTGATGAGTAATATTTCCAAAGAAGCCCTGCCTGGGCAAAGGCCAAGAACCTCTTCTTCTCTTGGATGAATTTCACCTGGCTCCGGATATTTTCTGGAATGTTTGTTGACTTGTCTTTGGATACCATCTTTTAAGTAAATCATTTCAGTTGTCAAAAAAACTGGCCATGAGGGCCTGCCACTCTTCGCGGAGGCAGAAGCATGACAGTTTGCTGTGGGGCCAGGGCCGCGGTAGTGGTGGGTGGTCGTCTAGGGAAGGGAAGGAGACTGGGAAGGGAGCGCTAAGGTGAGCCCCTGAGCTAGCTAAGGAGAAAAAGAAAACGGAGACTCTGTGTGACTGGGCAAGGGGGAAGCCACCGGCTGGAGCAAAAGAGGAAACAGCAAAAGGCCCCAGGCAGGCGGCTCTACCTCATGGAAGATGGGGGTCGAGATGGAGAAAGGGAGAAGGATTAAGAGCATCTCACGATGCCACTAAGGACTGCAAGAAGAACCCCAGATTGCAGGGAAGAAGTAGAGGATTAAGAATGCAGATTTCAAAGAGTTAGAAAAAGTGTTGCCCCTTCCTAAGGCAAAGAATGACCTGCAGCCTGAGGGCCTTGGTGTAGACCTGAGATCCAGCTGACCTGTGGTGCAGACCTGAGATCCAGCTGACCTGTGGTGCAGACCTGAGATCCAGCTGACCTGTGGTGCAGACCTGAGATCCAGCTGACCTGTGGTATAGACCGGAGTTCCTGCTGACCTGTGGTGCAGACCGGAGTTCCTGCTGACCTGTGGTGCAGACCGGAGTTCCTGCTGACCTGTGGTGCAGACCGGAGTTCCTGCTGACCTGTGGTGCAGACCGGAGTTCCTGCTGACCTGTGGTGTAGACCGGAGTTCCTGCTGACCTGTGGTGTAGACCGGAGTGCCTGCTGACCTGTGGTGCAGACTGGAGTTACTGCTCACTTACGTATGAGTTGGTGCCTTGCTGGTACAGCTGTGAGTCTCAGAGCTCCTGGAAGTCCTGTGATAATGTGATGTCTCACTAAGGGATCCCGAGGGGCCATTTAGTGACTCGGAAGGTCCCCACAGTGGCCAGCCCAAGGCAGGCCACAGCACAGGGAGAAGAGCTGATGTCTTTGTTCCCCGAACGTGATCAAGCAGAAGCCTGTTTAACCTCAGAAGCATACAGTCTTACCTTCAACACTGACAGGAATGTGTTTGTCCTGTAGATCCCAACTAGATGAAAAGAAGAGGTACAACCCCTCCCCATTATGACAGACCATTCCAGACTTTCCCTGGGATAGGAACAGGCCCCCAGCTCCAAAAAGTTGGTAATTCTGCAAGGGTAAGCGACAAACATCTCAGCCAAGAACCGGGCAGACTCTCCTTTCTGTGGAATCTTCAAGGGCCCATGGTGGCCTCGTAGGGGACTGTTCCCTGGGCTGGCCTGAGGGGAAGGCAGAGACTCCCAGAGAGCCTGTCTGTGACTCACCCAGCAGAGCAGTTCCCAAGGTGAGCATAATTTATAGACCTTGTCAACTACTTCCCGTTATCCTGGGACTCTATGGGCAGCTGGTCCCAGGAGGGCTCCAGGGAAGCCTGCCCACCTGCACGTGGGCTACAGGAGGGCAGCCTGGTCAGCGGGGAACAGAGAAGGAGCCAGACAAGATCTGAATCTCCAGGGAAGCTACTCCGAACAAAGGCGAGCCTAATAATGATTCTATTTTACAAGTACATGGCATTTACTATGTGCCAGGCCCCTTACGCTCATTCAAATCTCACAACAGTCCTCTGAGGTCACAGCTGTTGCTATCACCATTTAACAGATGAGAAAAAACTGAGGTTTGGAGAGTAACTCATCCAAAGTCGGAGGGTGACAGTGTCAGAGCCACGACTCGACCCTGGCAGTAAGTCTGGCCCGAGTCCTGCGTTTTAATCACTCTGCGATCCTGTCTCATTACGGTTTGGCGTTATTGTTTTAAAGACCAGACTGAAACCGACGGCCAGTGAGGGTTCAGCTGTGAGGAAAACAGTCTGAAGTCCAGAGGGGAATGAGAATGAGAAGTGAGAGCATGCGGAGCCAAGGCCTCAGCCTGAGCCAGCCACGGGCGATCGAGAGCATTCGCAGTACAGAGGGTGTCACCCCAGAGGTCGAGGGGCGAGAAGTCAAGAACAAGGGCCAGCCCTGGAAGGAGGACAATAACAAAAACTGTGTAGCTGTAACTTACTGCACCTGTTCGTTCCACATATTCTGTTCATCTTCAGAGAGTCCCCCATCATTATACAAATGACCACACACATACACAGATGACTGCAATAAATATGGTAAGAAAGTGGTAGCATTGCCAGAAAAGTTAAAAGAAAACAATAAATAAATAAAGGAGGACGTCTGCTATCCCTACAATTGGGAGTTGAAAACCTCCAGATGATATCTGCCTAAATCTTCCTAGAAAAGGATGACAGGAAGCCGGCTCTGGGAACCTTCTGTTTGGGGGTGGCCGCTTTACTGCAGGGACAGAGAGCAAGGGCCTGGAGAGGGGGTGGGGAGAGATGTCTGGCCTCTGCTCCCCCCATATTATTCCTCCGTAGGTGCGGTTCTGCGTTGAACTGTGTTCCCCCCAAATTCATATGTTGCGGTCCTGATCCCTAGTACCTCAGAATGTGACCCTATTTGGAGATAGGGTCTTCAAAGAGGTAATTAAGTTAAAATGCTGTCTTTCAAGTGGGTCCAAATCCCCTACAACTGGTGTCCTTATAAGAGCAGGAAATTTGGACACACGGGTCTGCACAGAGGAAAGACCATGTGAGGACAAAGGGAGCAGACGGCCGTCTAGACGTCAAGGAGAGAGGCCTGAGTGAAATCAACCCTGCTGACACCTTGCTCTGTGCCTTCCAGCCTCCCAAACTGTGACGGTGCATTTTGTTGTTTAAGTTGCCAGTCTGTGGTATTGGTACGCCAGGCCGGCAGACTAACAGAGGTGCCTTCCCTTGAACTACAAATGGACATGAGAGCATTATCAGCTGTCTCGCTGAACAAACATGCATCTTTCCAGACTCTAAAACGGAGTGGCAATCAGTGCTTACAGGGGGTTATGCATCTGGTGGGGACAGAGGAGAAGATGATTGAAGTCCCTGCAGGGTTCTGCAGCCGAGTTTCGCAGTTCCGTGACCCCTCAGTTCATGTCCTTGATGTCTCTCACAAACTGCCATGAAGTCCCCTTAGATTCTGCTTCCATGCTCTCCCAGTTCGCTGAATTCATCTTTCTTAGGCTGCACCAAATTCAGCCTCACCAAGTGCTGCTATTACCATGTCGCTCTCCCTCAACTGGTGTTAGTGGTTTCTCATTAGCTACAACATAAAGCCCAAATTCCTCTTCTTGTCTCTCAGGGCTCTCTGGGGTCCAACCCCAAGCAATCTCTCCAAGCTCATCCCACTGTGCACCCCAAGGGAAACTTCTAGTTCAACAACATTAGCATCCTTAACTCATTGCCCCGGACAGAGCGGTGCTTGTTCACGTCTCTGCATCCGCTCCTATAATCTCACCCTCCTGGTGAGCGCCTTCCTAGTCAGTCGCTGCTCCAAGTGCCCGCTCGTACGGCTCCTTCCCAGCTAACTCTAAAGGTGACTAGATAGCATTCCCACACCACACACCTGGTAAACATTTAATATCTCGCCAGCTGGGCAGCTTAGTGTAGCTACAGCTTTTCTGCACTGTGATGACCTTGAAGGTAAGTGTCTAATGGTCCTGTGTTCCGACCCCCTCACTCTCTTCCAGCTCCTGCCGTGGTCTGTGTACAGTGCACTCATTCTCCACAGGGAATGAGGAGGAAACCAGGGAGAGAGCCGTAGCTGGCTCTATTCTGTCCACGCATCTCATTTCTTAAACGTTCCTTTACCCTTCGATAATTGAACAACTAAACCTACAGGCTGGATGTGTGTGATCTATTCTGTTCAAGTTTCCTCCCTGAAATACTGCCTGTGTGCAGAGGCGGAGGCAGGAAGGCTCAGGAAGGCACTGAACGGAAGAGAGGGCATTCCACACTGGCCACGAGCCCCTGACGGCAGCACACTCGTGTGCCAGGCTCACCTGTCCCCTGTGCAAGTGCGTGTTCCCTCTCTGTGTGCTAGATGGACCATGGATGGCGGATGGCTTCTGTAAAGCCTGTGACTCTGGGGTTTCCCACTCTCTCAGCACAGAAAAGGTCCCATTCTTCCTCTTCCTTCCATTTCTCTGATCCAACAAACCCAAAAGTCACATCACCTCTGGGAAGCCCGGTCCGTAATACGGATTCCATTTCTACCGCAGAACCAACAGTGACAGTAATCTACTATATTGGAAACTGTCCCAGCAGTCCCCAGATCTAGAGCAGCCGTGCGCCAGACAACACCTTGACCGCTCCCGAGGGCATCGGCCACTCTGTCAGCAAAAGTTCCAGTCACTTTAACGAAGAGCAGAGAGGCAGAGCATAAGTACTTGACAACTGCTAAATAAAGTTTAGCCCAGCCGCTGTGGCTCAGTGGTTGAGCGTCGACCCATGCACCAAGAGGTCACTGGTTCGATTCCTGGTCAGGACACATGTCCAGGTTGAGGGCCAGATCCCCAGTGGGGAGCATACAGGAGGCAGCCAATCAGTGTTCTCTCTCATCGGTGTTTCTCTCTCCCTCTTCCTTCTTCTCTAAAATCAATAAAGAAAAAAAAAATTAAAATAAATAAGTTTAAAAGCTAAGTAAGTCTTACAGCTCTTACGTGTGCTACATTCAAAGGGCTTCCCTTCGCGGCTTGGCAAGGTAAGAAAGTCTTCTCCTGAGACAAAGGATCACCTTCACTTTTCTAGAACTCACTAAATCACCTAACACCTTGTTAAAAACTATGAGGTATGGTTTCTATTAACACTGTGCTTTATCCAGCAATTATGAATGATAGACAACTTTAAACATCACGATGGAATACTACTTCACAGCAAAACGAGTTTAAAGCAAATGTACGCTTTGAAGCTCTTGCAGATGGAATCACAGAGACATCACTGCCATGGGGAAGTGCCCCCCCACCCCCTGTCCTCAACCACCACGGAGGGGGTGATAACATTGCTCCTAGTGCCAGCGTTTCTGCTGGCTTTGTTGTCTGTAAATAAGTCCACCCTACCC
Source organism: Molossus molossus (assembly GCF_014108415.1). NCBI lineage: Eukaryota > Metazoa > Chordata > Mammalia > Chiroptera > Molossidae > Molossus > Molossus molossus. The sequence goes on along the minus strand of NW_023425344.1, from coordinate 216,434,466 downwards.
TGGGCGCTGTGCGGAGGCCTTTACAGGGCCTCTAAATCCGCCAATGGAAACAACTTGTTCCGACTGAACAAAACAAGGATGAGCAGGTACACCCTGTGACATGAGGCAAATGCTGCTATTTTTAGAAAACCTGAAAACAGACTGAATGGTTACAAGAAAGGGAACATGCCAGGCCCGCAGCCTGAGGGTCAGAGACAATGCCAGGGACAGTGCCAGGGACAGTGCCCGGGCACGTGACCCCTCTCCCAGGGCTCAGCCACCCTGGACCTCTCTCCTCTGTCCTCTGAGCAGGGGAGCCCACAGCTGTATGAGCAGACACAGAAGAAAGAAGGGGAAGGGATGGGCAGAGAGCAGAGGGGAAGGCCAAGGGCAAAGTGCGGAAAAAGAAAAGAAAAAAAAGTGAGAGGGAGGAAGAGAGAGGGCAGAGGGGAGATGGAGGAGGTGCAACAATGTCCGTATTTCCTCGAATGCACACTCTCTAGTGAATCCCAGGAGCAATCTGGAAGGACCCCTACCTGTCTGACACCTAGTATTTCTCTGAGATTGCACTGGATGACCAGTACACACTCTGTCCTCCCCATCCCCCAACAGCCAGAACAAATTTAGAGTAATCTACTACCCTCTTTTTCATTTATAGTAACCCACAGTTACCAATGCTCTTCTCTTTGCTAGGAAATCATGGCAGAAAATGATTCCTCGTGCATTACTATGGAAACCCTAAAACTTCTTCTAGAAAACATCAAAAAAGGCAGCACATAACCCCACTCTGACTTTCAATCACGATTCTCTCCAAGGAAGAAAACTGAAAATTAGATGGATTCATTCCGAGTTCCCCTTTCCAATCAAACAGATGGGATTTAGATAAGCTCTTAAAGCAAATTGTGATTCATATAATAATATGTAAACTTGTCTCAAGTCTCAGGGGCTTTTTCTAAAGAAAATTCTGATAATTAAAATGTTCTTGTAGAACTCAAATTCCATTAAAGCTACATAGTTAAATAAAGTCTCTCTCAGCTAAAATGTTTCCAAGCCCTGGCCAAAGGGCCGGAATATTCGTGCCCTTTGCTCAGTTTATTAGAACACTGATGATTATAAAAAGTGTAACACCAAGAACCTGTATAACAATTTTTTTTTCCTGTGTCTTTGTTTAATGGTTTTTAAGTCATTCAAAAACAAAATGCATATTTAGAAAACACCTACTAGGTGCTGAACATAATGCAAAAAACGATCGAGAACAAACTAAGCACAATTATCAAACACATCCTTCTAGGACTGTGGATTTAGGGTCCACATGTGACACATGCAAACGAAGGTCCTGAATTCACAGGCCAAGCACTTACCTAATGGAACTCCTTGTTAAAGGGAAACTAGCGTTCATCATGCTCTCACATGTGCTGACCCTGTGCTTGCAGCGTCATGTGGTCAGTTCCATCCCCCCCCCCCAAACAACCTGACTAGACTGGTTTTGCTACCATCACTGACCTAGATTATGACACACAGGCTTAGATGGATGCAGTGACCTGCCTGTTGGTCACCAAGGTCTGGTCAGCTGGAGAACCAAGACTAGACCAGCACCAGCAATGACGGGGTGGGGTTTTTCTGTAGCAGACAACGGATCCGACTCTGGCTAAAAAGTGTAACCAGAATATGATAAAAAGATATGCAAAGTCCACCCAGATTAGAAAGAAGAGAGTACACGTAAGACAAGAAAACAGCCAGAATGAGGGCAGTTGGGCATCTGGATGGAAGGAAGGAATGAGAGTCACCATCAGTACGAATCAGCTTCCGTTATTGCAAGACCCTGGGCCTCTGCTGAAGGGACATGCAGACCTCCTGGCTGGAGGGGCAGGACCACTTGATAGACAATGCCACCCAACCTGTCTGCAGTGGGGACCAGTGACTCTCCAGGCAAAATTAGGAAGATGGACAGTGAGCAAACAAAAATATTCTTTCACTAAATAGCATTGAGTTCATTATCATAAAATTGCAGTCATTTGCCCGGGCCACAGAGTTTTAAATCCAGGAGCTATATTAACAGTCCATGCTGTTTTCTCCACAGGTTACTGCAAATGAAGTAAACACAGCAGAGTCAGCTTCAGATCACGGAGGATGACTTCTGAAAGGAACTTCAGAGGTCAACAATTCTATCTCTTTGCAGGGACGGAGACTGAGGACTTGCACCAGGTTCTATGAGCTAGTTAACCACAGAACCAGGAACACTGAGCTTGCCGTGGTCCCAGGTCAGTCTCTGTCCGCTCTGCCACTCCCCATGCCCGAGGGTCACCACAGTCCGGTCAGCGCAGTGGAGGAGCCTGGTCACCTCCCTGGCGTTGGCATCCTAAGCACATCCACCCACCAGTGTGGTCCCAGATCATGTCATCTCTTCCTGAAGTTTCCTCTGCACAACTGTGCCTCAGTTCTGAGCTAACATGGCAGCGCTGGGAATGAAACATTCATAAAGTGCTCTGTGTTTTCAGAGAGATTTTCTCTGGCTGATTCACCAGTTAAAAAAAATTTTAAATAGCTAACATTTATTTAATGGGTACTTGCTGATTTGCAGGGTACTTTTTAAAAGCCATTTACATCTAAGTATATGAGAATGTAAGCCCAGAAGTGTTTAAAGAAATGGAAAATCAGAAATTATCTAGGAGTCAAACATTGAAGGAAGGGTTGAAATCAAACCATAATATATGTATATGATTTTTTTTTTTATCCTCACTTGAGGACATTTTTGCATTTATCTTCAGATAGAGCAGGAGGGAGAGAGGGAGGAAGAGAGAGAGAGAAACATTGATGTGAGAGAGACATCGAGTGGCTGCCACCCACGCGACCCCAACTGGGGCCAGGGACAAACCACAATCGAGGTACGTGCCCTTAGCAGGAACCGAACCCGGGTCTCTCTGGTCTGATGCTCCAACTGCTGAGCCTAACCGGCCAGGGCAATGTATATGATTTTTAAAACAGGCTATACAATCATTAAACTTACAGGTATGGAAATATTTGATGCTACATAGTTGAATGAAAAATGTATGCAGGAAAAGCATATGTAGCAAAATTCTATATTTCTACAAAAACAATAGCAATGCACAGATATGAATGTGTATATATGTAGATACACAAATATATGAACACATAGATATATGTGCACTCATATACATACACATATATAACATTTGTACCAAAATGTTAATTTCAGGGGTGGGGGAATGAAATACAGGTCATTTTTTTAAAGTTTTCTCCCTATTTTTCTGATTTTTCTATTATAGAAATTAATTTTTCCCTTAAATAGAAAATAAATGTTTTATTTAATGTTCAAAAGGTTGGTCAGTGAGGCGATCCTAGGCGTGTCTGATGACCTAACCCTCACCGTCCACACCCGGCCACCTGCACTGAAGAGGCGCAGCGCCCGGAGACGGAGGAGCTCGCTGGTCCCCACACACAGCACCACGCTGGGAGGGCACGCTCCCCTCAGAGCACAGGCAAGGAAGGCGGGTGGGACCTCCCACCCCAAAAAGGCCAACTTTGTTTTGTTTTCCCAGCACCTCCTTTGTTCCAGAGTCCACGGGCTGAGCAGAACAGCTCTTGCAGCCTTGGACCTCCTAGAGCAAAGAACCGCCCTGTGTGCGCGCACATCTAGGGAGCGGGTGGAGGGGTGGGCAAACAGGACAAAAAGGACAGGTTGGGTGGTTCCAACTCTCGCGATCTCCTCTCGCTGTTTCAGACCCCAAGTGTGCCTCGTGCTCCAGATGCAGGCCTCGCTCCCAAAGCCAGCATCCTGGGAAAGCAGACAAAGCGAGCTCTGCGGGCGCCGCCTCCCCCCGCCTCTCTGACAGCCAGCACGGTGATTTAACTGTCAAACATGAAGCAGCGCATCTTCTTTCAAGAGGCTCCGCAGACCACTTCAGAAACTGACAAAGGAATACAACAAACAAACAAGTGCCTGAAAGCTTTTGTGTTGCCATGGCAACTAGCGGAGCCTTCCCAAACTCACAAAAAAATATTCCACCAAAAAGGAGACTATAACTCATACACTTGACATTTTTTAATGCATCTGCACCTGCCAAAAACCGGTGCTTCCAGAAACAGCCACAGCCAAGGCTAACTAGCAACTAGGTCAGAACTGCCCTGGACCTGGAATTCCAGCAGGAGGTCGCTGCTGTTAAGGTTGAGTGAGCAGAGATGTCAGGCTGGTCTGCTCAGCAGACATTCGTGGGACTCACGCCCACCACGTAAGGAGGCGTCTACACTATAGAACATGCAGCGCCTCGGTAGGTGAATCATGAGTAGCTCGACTTCATGGATAAATCAGGTCTGGGGTAAAGATGGGTGGGGGAGGTCAGGGAGACAAAGGGGACTATCTGTGTGGTCCATAGGAAGTTTCCTTTACAGGCTCCTGCCAGAGACCAGAAGACTACAAAACAGGTGGGGACCATGAAGTCTACCCTTGGTTTCCGACATTTGATGTGGTGGGAAGGGGGAGGCCAACCCAGACATTTCTGGGTGGGAATGGTACCACTCTGCTGGGGGGACGATAGGAAGAGGTCTCAGATTCAAAGGAGCTCTGCATGCTGGTTGGGGATCATGGCGCCCGATCGTTATCCAACTGGTTAAAGCAGTGCCCATGTCCAAAGTAAAATTATCTTCTTGTCACCTATGATGTCAGGCTCTCTAGTCCTCCCATCCATCCAAAAGATGGCAAGAGCGTTAAGGTCAGCTTGATGAAAGGGTACTGATGGTACAACTGTCCTAGAGGGCATCAATACCATAAAACTCCAGTCTCTCACCCAGCTGTTACATTTAAACAGTGCATTCTAAGGAAATAATTAATCACAGACACCCACAAAGATACTGCAAAGGTATTCATTGCAGTCCTGTTCATAACAGAGAAAAATTGGAAATAACATAAAAGCTTAATAATATAAGAAAGGTGTTAAGTTTTAGTACAGCCAGAAAAGGAATTCTGTACAATCATTAAATCGCTATAGAAAAATGTTAACACTATACTAAGTCAAAATTTCAAAATACATAAAATACCCTTTTTAAAGATATAGAAATGTCTGGGAAGCTATACACCAAAATATTAAAATAGTGCTCTTTGAGTGGCTTCACTGTAGGGTGTTTTTTTTTTTTTCATTTATCAAATTGAAAAAATTAATTGTATTATATATAATTTTAAAATAATAGACTCTTTTTTAAAAGAAGAAAAGAAATAAGGGAAAGAATATATTTTCACTTCATTGTGTTCCCAGAAAGTAATATATAAAACTAAGGTAACTAACTGATTTTTAATTTGTTTCCTGAAATTAAAAATCATGAGTTGGGCCAAGGTGTTGGAACCTGGGCTACTTTCATTTATTCATTGCCTCCTGTGTACAAAGTGTTGAGGTGCAGAGTAAACGAGGACAGTGTAGGGGTGGGGACCAAGGAAAGCTTGTGAAGACAAGGGAGTGGCATGAGGTCTGAAGATCGGTGTATCAGTTTTCTGTTGCTGTAACAAATGATCATAAACCAGGTAACAACAACACAGATTTATTTTCTCACAGTTCTATAGGTCAGGAATCCAAAATAGATCTCACTGGGCTATAGGGGAGGATTCATTTCCTCACCTTTTCCTCTTCTAGAAACAACTCAAATTCCTTTGGTTAGTGGCCCCTTCCTTCATCTTCAAAGCCAGCCTCTTCATCTCCCATCACCTCACTCTGAGGTCCATCTCTGCTTCCCTCTGCCACTCGATCAAACTCTTGCGATTACAATGGTCCTACCTGGATAACCCAGAACACTCTCCCTATATTAAGGTCAGTTGGTTAGCAAACTTAATTACTCTTTGTCATGGAACCTAACATATTCCCAGGTTCTGGGGATTAGGATTTGAACATCTTTGGGGGGCCATTATTCTGCCTACTAGAACCAGTTAGAAAACCATTACAATAACCAAATGAGGGCCTGAAGAATGGCAACCATAGTGGTGATGGAGTGGAGAAGGCAGTTCATCAGATATAAGGTTAAAACTGCTGGGATTTGGTGGCCAGTTAGAACTGGGGAGTGAGCTGGAGCTTTGGTGCCAGGTTGAACTGTTACCACGCACAGAGACAAGAGGCAACCATGCAAGGGACCAGCTGTGGTGGGGGAGATACAACCTGGTGTGCATGTAGAAGCTGAGGGGCCCCTGGGACATGGGAGTAGACATGGCCAGTAGCATCTGGCTGTATGAGCAGGGAGTCTGGAGACAGGCCTGGCCTGGATTAAAAGAATGGGAGACAATGGTGTAAAGCAAAGGAGATGCACAGGCCGAGCTGTCTGGTATGAATGACATAGAAAGAACAGAAAAGCCTTTCTTTGTGTATCTTCATTTTGTACATATTATCCGCAGATGGAGAAGCCCGAGGCAAGATGCAAGCACTGCATAAGGCAAGAAGGATCATTCTCAAGGGGCGTTAACCGAGCTGGCCTCTTCTTGCTCCATAGGAAAAGTGTCTTGTGTTTCCAGACATTCTAAAGTGCTTCTCTGATTGGCAGGTACAGAGTAGTCATGGAATGTAAAGTACAGCATAGAGAACAGAGTCAATAATATCATAATAACTATGTGTGGTACCAGGTGGGTACTAGATTTATTGGAGGAATCACTTCAAACGTTGCATAAATGTCTAACCACTACACTGTACACCTGAAGCTAATATGATATTGAATCTCAATAGTGACTGAAAACAATTTTTTAATTTTAAGTACTTCTCTAAGTTAACCATACCACAGAACTGCCTCCTATATAATTCAGCCTGGTGAACTGTTACAGAAAAGCTACTGCATTTCCAGTGGTCTTAACTACTTTTGAAGTTTTAAAAAGTTATTTCAAACACATAAGTTTGAAATCACTCTTACAGCTAATTTGGCGAACATCTCTACTACGACACTGCCTTTTTAGAAGCACTCATGGAAAAAAATGAAAACAACCCATTTGATCTCTCAAAGTCACCTTCCAGTCTCTCACACTGTCCTCCAGGGACACAGATGCTCCGGCAGTGCGGGCGTCACCCAGACCGGAAATAGTCCAGATGTGCCTTCACCGGAAATTCAGGGCAAAAGAAAAAAAGTATGTTTCAAATGAAGTACTGGTTGTATCAGTTTTAGTTTTGTCCAATTACCACAGCAGCAAATATCCTCCCTTGAAACATTTAAAGTCCAGAAAGAGGGGTGGGGGTAATAGTTAGACCCAGAAGAGTCCTGAGAGAGAATTCAGTGAATTCAAGCTCCTCTTAAATTTGAGGCCCTGCAGAGCAGAGAGAACTGAGGACTTGCCTGAGGCACTGTACCAGGGCAGCCCAGCCCCGGGGTGCTAGGCCCAGCTCCAGGTCCGTATCCCTCCAGGGCGCTGTGCGTCTGCCCTCCCCGCCCACCCAGTCCATTCTCCCCTCCATACAACTAACGCATTTTACCTACTGCTGTCCGTCTCTGGATGAAGTTAGAGGCGCCTAGAATTTGCTTTCCTCATTCCATACCCACCACTCACATTTCCAGTGACCCCACAAAGATTTCCTGGTCTGCCCGACCGGAGAGGTGGGCGAGCAGAACCTGCTCCGCCTGCTCTCAGGGGTGCATCGAGGCGCTGGAGGGCCTCACTCGCACGTGATGACCAGAGTTTTGTTACCAGCGTTCTCTGGATCACTTTCCCTTGGGCCTCAGAAAGGATAGAAAAGCAGAATTAAACCAACGCTAAAGAGGCAAAGCCGAGAAAGAAATTGTAGTACGAGGACTGTTCACACACATTTAGCCATGTTACTGCTCCACAGAAGGCTCCTTCCCCCACGCTTACAGGCTGTCACTAACGACTCCACACACAGGAAGTGTCAGGCTTACATCTATTAAGTCACCTTGCTTTCCGCAAGAGACAGTGCTTTGGGATGCGCTTTTATCCTTATTTATGTACTTATCCGCATTCCCTGATAACCAGCTGTATGCTAGGCTCTAGCCCCCGAAGGAAGCAGTGCTCAGTTCTCAACGCAGCTTATTAAAAAATAACCAGCCGCCTCCAGCGTGCCTTTGAACGGAGGAGTATCCAATGTCTACAAACATGAGCCAATCTTAGAGAAAGAAACCAGCTTTGCAAACGAGAACAAAATGTAATTGCCACCATCTGCTCCTGCCATTCCCCAGAAGACTGGCCTTCTCACCTAGATGCAAAACAATCAGGTGTCCACAGATGCCAGACCCTGTTGCCACGGGACTGCTGATGACTGCAGACCACTGATCCTCGCATACAACCCCACGGGGCACACGGCAGGGAGGCTGCACACAGGTTCACTCAGCCTGAAGCTCGGGGCCACGGTGAGAACTAGCTTAGAAACTGACACAAGCAGAGGGAGTGAAACTTTGGGGGTAGCCTACCCTCCCGCCAGCGGCTGCACAGCGGGCCCTTTCTATCATCCACTCCCCATAGGGCCCCTGGATGTCCACTCCTGTCTCTCACAATGGGAGGAAAAAGCAAAGCATCCGACTGAGCTCTGGTCAGCACCCTTCCCCTGCTCTCCAGGACTGCGTACCACGTCCAGCCTCCGTCCAGCTCCAACTCACCGCCTCCCTCCATTTCCTGTCACGGTCAGGTGAACTCAGACCAGATCAGTGAGGGGTTGAGACTCCTAGCACTAAAACTCCCTCAAATTCATTGAAAAGAAGACAAAATTTTAATAGATTAAATATCCAATTTGCATCTATTGGGGTTCTTCTACTATTTTCAAAGAAAACCGCCCCTTCCCTCCGGACACCAAAGTACACCCAAGAATCGTTGCAAACGACCAACTCACCCAGCTCTGTGCAACATTCACAACTGCCAAGCACGTTAAACCAGGCATGGCCTTTCCTTGAGAAAGTTAATTCAGTAATTGCTTCGAGGCCACGTAAATATTTCCTGAAAATGCACCTCCACTTCCTCTTCTTCTCCTACCTCCAGCTTATTAATTTCTTTCTCACTGTAGATCATAATGAATCTTTACCCTCGTTGGAGTTCGTAACATGCTCTCCCACCGCGGAAAGTTGCGGTCCCCGTCTACAAAGGGTAAATAGAGCCGGTTGTTAATGTGCGTGTGAGAAGCACCAAAGGAATGTTTGCTAAAGAGGAGGTAGAGAAACTAGCCTGACTCACCATGATAGCGATTAGAACCTTCTGCCTTAATAATTTAATAATATTTTTGTAAATACATAACCACCTGTTCGGTGGCATTATTATTTCTCTCTTTATGAGCAAAATTATCTTCCTTGATAAATGTGCTCCAGGTTATTATCCATTTGCTATCAAACTGTAAGTAATTATTCCCTTTAGGGAACAGATGTAATTTGCTGCCCTGACTAAACTCAGACTCTGGCCATAAATATTTTAGTTAATCATAAAAGTACTTTGTTTTTCTTATCTGTGCCTGCAACCCTGGTAATGAAAAGCAAGTGCAAGATAGCAGCTGGTGGAGACGGCATGCCCAGTCTCCCGTGAATATCGTAACCGAGAATAAAAATACAGAATTCCCCAAGCAGTCACCACATATTTCTTCACCGAATAGCTCTGCAGGGCTTCAGGCTGAGATGAAGCCAAGGTTCCTGGAATTTAGAACCTGGAGGGTCACAGAAAGTCATAGGTTAAACTGTGAAACCAGAAGCAACATCTGAGCTGTTACCCTGTGAGAGCGAAAAATGTGAAGTGATGTGGCATGAAGGGCATCGCTGTTGGATTTTATTACTTTTCTCTTCATTTTATTTTATTTTTGCCCATCACCATTTATCCCCCCACGCCCTCCTCCTCCTCCACTCTCACCCCAAAATCACCACATGGTTGTCCATGTTGGAATACATTTTAAATACTCCTGCTTCAGCCCTGGCCGGTTTGGCTCAGCGGTGAGAGGGTCGGCCCCCGGACCAGAGAGTCCCGGGTTCGGTTCCCACTAGGGGCACGTACCTCGGTTACAGTTTATCCTGACCCCAACCGGGGTCATGTGGGTGGCGACCAATCGATGTCTCTCTCTCACGTCGATGTTTCTCTCTCTCTTTCCCCCTCTCTCCCTCCTGCTCTATCTGAAGATAAATGTAAAAATGTCCTTGGGTGAGGATAAAAAAATAAAAAATAAAAATAAATACTTCTGCTTCATACAAGAGGAGTCATATCATTACAGCTGGGAAATCGTTACAGAAGGGCTAATTAGTCTGTTTTCCCTATATACAAGAGAAAGAGAACTGATATTTTGTTTTCATGCCTACTTCAAACAAACACACAGAAACTCAGAGTTGTAGAAAACCCTACTACAGTATCTCTGGGGAAAGAACTCCCTTTGAAATTGATGCAGGCACTGCACCCTCTCCAAGAGAAAAGAATGCACAAACAAAATTTTATAAATACATCCATAGAATGTACTCATGCTCCCTTCAAATCATCCCCCCAAAAAGCTCTCTGAGGTTCTCAAACTCCAGGTTAAGAATTTCTGCTTCAGAGGTGATATCTGGCCCATGGCTAAGTCCAATTCTCCCATCAACCCAACCCAAAAATGATTCCTCTTTCACATGACAGCTCTTCAAAAGACTGGAAGGTGCTCTCCTTCCCACTGACCTTGATTAGAGAGTGTTTTTACTCTTCTTTACTTTCCATTCATATTTTCCCGGAGTGCACCATCAGAATGTTCTCAGAAATGAAATAGTATGCCTCAACTGGGTTGAGTTGTGCGCGGCTGGGAACGGACAGAGAACGGATGCTCACTTGTTAGGGGAGTGACAGAGCAGACCCAAGAGTCAGAAGGGTCCCTGGAATAAACAGCCTCTGGAGTCCACTGCAATCTGAGATGTCCTGATCACGTTGCGCTCCAATGTCTGTGTGTCTGTCCTTCAAGGGATGGCACTAAAATCAAATGGGCTTCCTGTGAGGTTCAGCCAGGCAGGGCACATATGCTACTTTGATTCCGTGCATTAGTTTGGGCAGAATCGACCTTTTTTTTCACCACCGAGGTAAGCAAATTCCTTCCAGCGTCTAAGGTCTTACTAATTTTCACAAGTCACAACTTGGTTCTTATTGAATTCCAAGTCACTTAAACCCTGCTAAGACCTATCACCCACCATTGTTAGCAATTCATTTATTCAGCTGGTTCATGTAGACAATATATTTTTATTGATAACCTATGACGTATCAAGCAAATTCTAGCCATACAGCTAGATTGAGGCAGAAAAAGTCCCTGCGGTCATACATCTGCATCGTGGTCTTACACGGTCTGAACCATGACTCTGGCCCTAAAATTTGCAAATTTTCCTTCAGTTTTCCATTCCCGTGAAATAGTCATGAGCATGGACACCTCCTTTCCTTGAGGGTAAAACATGAACTACATGTGGGCCCCTCGGAGCTTTAAGGTACTTCTTCTGGATCTTCACTTTCAAGGTGAGATGTTCTGACTCATTCACTTCAAGGGAAGAGTGAGAGGAACATAATCATAGCGTCATAGATCATTAGAAGAAAATAAAGCAAAAACATAAAAGACAGTCACAATAAGGCCTAACCTTGAAATTTTCCTGAGGACGGAACCCGTAATACGTGTACACAGGAGAACTGTAATTACACGCTCCTCCAAGTCCTGGAGAATAATCCTTTCTTTTTTTCATCTATTAATTACAATGGGTCTGTGCAGTGCTAAATAGTTTCTGAAGCAATTTTGAAAAGTGTTTGTTTTCCACAATATTAAATGCTGAGAATATAATTAGCTACTTAAATGCAAATGTGAATACATCAGTTGTGTCCACAAGTGAACACTCTTTGCACAACACATGATTTGATACTAATCTCTGCCAAGATTTTCTTCCGCAATGACAAATTAACTGAAACCGGCCACAGGAATTCCTTCCTGACTGCCAAAAAGCTCTCTTTTGAGGCTTTACACTTTCCAACTAAGCAAGAAGAGTCATTGCAGGTGTAAACGGCAGAGAGAAGAGAAAGGGGGGAAGGAGAAGGAAATGAGCAGTTGGAGAACGTCTTACGGCACTATCCTAGGTACCACGCCAGAGCCTGCTAGTGGCCCTCGGTATCTATTCTCTCCTCCCTCCTCAAAACTAGGACCATGAATTATTAGCTAGGTAAATGGCTGTCCCAAATAAATATGGCATTTCTCGGCACCTCCAACAACTCAATGAGGCATATGACCCATCGTGCAGACACAAAGCTCAACTTATGGGCAGCGATGAGATGGGGTACGGATGGTGAAGCAACAAGACAGAAGGAGCCTGGGTCCCTGAAGCCAACACAATATCCTTAAACTAAACTACCTGTGGGTTTGGCTTAGGTGAGAGAGAAATTAACTTGATTAAAGACACTCTCATTTGGGGTTTGCCGTTACTTGTAGCTGAATTTAGGATACAATGGGCTTAAGTAATCCACACAATATGTCCATTAGATAGGTATTATTGTCCCCTTTCTACACAATAAGAATATCTCCTCAAGGTCCCTCATAAGCAAGAGAATCCCATACAGCCCAGCCAGTGGGGCTCAGTGGATTGAGTGTCGTCCCATGGATTGAGAGGTCCTGGTTCGATTCTCGGTCAGGGCATATACCCGGGTTGCAGGCTCGATCCCCGGTAGGGGGTATGCAGGAGGCAACCGAGCTATTTCTCTCTCACATCACTGTTTCTGTCTCTCTCTCCCCTCCTCTCTCTCTCTAAAAAAAAAAAAAAAAAATTAATGAAAACCTATTTAAAATGAGAGAGAGAGAATCCCATACATGAAAAAGAAAACACGGTGGGCGGTCTGAGAAGCAAGCCACACATCATGGTGCAAAAGACAGACAACAGCACTAACTGGGTTGTCATGGGAGTCTTTAACATAGAATTTTGAGGATTCAAGAAATACCCAAATTTAGGCACTTGATTTAATACTGAAAAGGAAATACACCTTATCCTGAATGCAAAACCTACCAGTTGTTTGCACACTAGATTGCTGCTGCTGCAGCTGCTGCTAACACCTTCACTCGTAGGTTATATTGCAATGAAGTTTCCAAGTTTACTTTACAGTTTCATCTAAATGACAGCTCTGAGCCTTACACATCATAGTTAAATATCCCATATAAGGTAACACCCTCTGCCCCCTTTCTCCACTATATTCTTCTTCATCTCTCCTCGGCTCTTCGCAAAATGCTAAGTATGACTAGGATTATCAAAAAAAAAAAAAAAAAAAAATGCCATTCGAAAGAATTGTCCAACATGCAAGAATCATCACCTTCATTTTTCCACCAAAACAATGTCTATGTCTTTACACCCCTTTCCTTCCACCCTGATTCTGCACGGACAGTGGTTTTTCTTATGCAGCACTCTGTAAATATGAACTTTGCTGGATTGAGATTTAACTTTTAAGGGAAACTATTCATTTCTCCAAACAACAACAAAAGACTGACAGCACTCCCGAAATACATTAACTCTGGTCTTGGTGAAGAATGTAGTCTTAGAATAACCTCTGTTGATATGGTTTTCACAAAAGGCCACATTCCTCACAATGATGTGTTGATTTGGAATCTTTATAAAGAAGTGACAGCATGATTTTCAAGAACTTTAGAAAACATACCACATACTCAATAATTAAGTTGTGACACTTCAACACTTTAAGCTGAAAATGTATGTCCATTTGTCTGGCTCAGGCATTTAACTGTACGGCGTCCCAACAGTTGCATTAAGATCTTCAAAGATTACAGATAAAGTTTTCTTCCAGGCCTCAGCCTCGTAGAAGACAACTGTATAACAATTAGCTCCAAGTGTTCGCCCTCGCTCATTGGTCAAAACACAGGGAGGGATGGTCACCTAGTGGCGAGGTCAGGAAGAGGTTGGGGAGGAGGGGTTTGGCTTTGTGCAATGGTTGTTTGACTCTAATAAACCAGAGCAAGACATATCAACATAAGTCATCACTGAAATCAATATCCTTCACACCACATGGCATTTTTTTAAGAGAAAAAGGTAAGAAGAAAGCTGTCTGATTATCCTAATATATTTCCAGGGAATGCGGTTGGTACCATAGTTCCAATAAGTTGTAGAACAACTAGTTGGAATATTCTTTTGTTACCCTAATGACTTGCTACATAATTTAAAAATCCATATGCATTCCAGAGTAAGCAGAAAGAATGTTCTACCAATAATGGCTCCCCCCCTTTCTAACATTAGTTTCATCACCACCGATGAGAACTTACGAAGCATATCTTTGCTTCTTCGCACACGGCAGTGGTTGGGCCCTGAGGGTGGCCTTCTTTTTGAAACTATGTGCTGGCGACGAAGTAAGAGCCAGATAGTCTCTTTCTAGACATAAGAACCCTGGGCTCACTTTAAAGCCAAGGAAATAAACTCACAAAGTACTTCCTTTGGATAAAGCAGCTAGTATTTTATTGAAGCTAAGACTTGAACCCAGGTTTGTCTATTCCTAAGAATTTTTCTCTTAACCACTGTGCTATCACTGGTCCTTTCATCTCATTTCCAATAGGCCACGTGCTTTGGGATTGTTGCCCCACAGGTGACAAACTGCTATCCTGCTCTTGCTGGGTTCCCCATGTGATTAATAACAATTTTCAGAGTAGCTGGTTTGGGTTAGACGATGTTGACACGCAAGAGGCCAAACATATGGTTCTTCAATGGCTCTGAGCCCCTAACTCTAATCAACAGAGCCAGCAGGGCTCAGGCAAGCAGCTCACAGCCTGGGGTGACGCCACTCGATATGGAATACAGGCCGCCAAGGGGGAACCCAGAGTGAATATATAATTAGGGCAGACACAAAATTAAATATTGACACCGCCTACAGAGCAAAGGTTATGAATACAACAGGAAAAAAGTCGTTTCCTGATGGAGAGAATGGGACCAGGAAACGGTTCCCTTGCTTGCAATTCGTTACGGACAGCTCCTCAGAGGAGAATTTCAGGCGCCGTCAGAATGAAGAAGTGACGAGTGCCCTTTGCAGTAAAGAGCAGTGATGCTGAACTGGATTCAAAGGGCAGAGTGAGTAGGAGGAGGTTCTACGGCAACCTGATGGGATGGTAATGAAGCAACACAGGAGCGTTTATTTGGTTCAACAAACAAGATCTTCTGTGCTTACTGTGCCAGACTCTGTGCTAAACGCTGAGGGAACAAAGATGAGTAAGGCAGTGGGTGTTTTCCAGAGGGGACAGGACACAAGCTCAGATGTAACTATCACACGTCAGCCACGGAGCTGGAAGTGAGCACAGAGGGCTGAGGGGCACAGAGGTGCTCCTGGGGGTCTGCGAGGAGTTTCTGAGAAATGAGGCTAAGACTGTGGACTGTTTCACCGAGTCGTTGGGAGCACAAGGTCTGCAATCAAAAAGCCTCAGTTCTTACCCTCCCTGCACTGTGACTAAGGCAGACCATGAACCTTTCTGGGCCTCAATTTCTCCATCTGTAAAATAGAAATAAGAATAGTATCTTCCACCCTGGCCAGGCTCAGTTGGTTGGAGTGTCATCCTGTACACCAAAAGGTGGCAGGTTCGAATCCCAGTCAAGGCACATACCTGGGTTGCAGGTTCGATTCCCAGAAGGGACACGTGTGTGAGGTAATCAATCAATGTTCTTACATCAGTGTTTCTCTCTCTCCCTTCCCTTCCTCTCTCTCTAAAATCAATAAAAACATATCCTCAAGTGAGGATTTAAAAAAAGAATAATATCTACTTCATGCAGGTGTCCCGAAGATTAAAGCTTAGAAAGGAGTCTGGTATATGCAGTAAACAATCAATAAAAGTTAGCTAGTTGCATTGCTGAATAGAATAATGAACATTCATTCAACAAATAAGTGAATGAACCCAACAATTTGGGGGTGAGGAGGATCAAGAGGAAGTCTGTCTGGAATGTTAAATGGCCACAATGACTTGGGGACACCCACGTAAAGGTTTCTAGGAGGCAGTTGTAGATGCAGGTCTGGAGAGAGGACTCCAGCTAGAGATATAAATTTAGAATCATCAGGTGATTGAAGTCATGAGAATGAATGAGATCATCTAAGAAGAGAGAGAGGATGGAGAGGAAGGTGAGGACCAAGTTCTGAACAGATAAAACATTTTATAATAGGAAATGAAGAGGAACCAGCAAAGGAAAATATGGAGGTGGGAAGAAAATCAGGTGCCTGGTAACCAGAGGAAGAAAAGGCACAGGGACCCGCATCAGCAACGGCAGAGGGTGTGAGACAGCAATGTGTGTGTGTGCCAGGAGATGAAAACAAATTAAAGTAAAGCCAAAGGGTGAGAAACCCTGTATAGCAAGTCAAGGACTTCGGATGATGAAGAGGCTCAAAGAGGTTTAAACCAGGGCAGAGGTCTGACTGGTGAGCATACTAGACAGCTTGTTTGGGCGCTGTGAGGATGATGTCTATGGGAGGCAGAATAAAGGCCCCCCAAAAAACATCTATGTCCTAATCCCTGGAATTTGTGAATATTTTAGGTTGCATGGCACAAGGGCATCAAGGTTGCAGGTGGAATTAAGTTTACTAATCAGATGACCTTAAAATAGGGAGATTATCCTAGATTATCTAGATGGATCCAGTGTAATCACAAGGGTCCTTCGAAGTGGGAGAGGAAATCAGAAGAGAGAACCAAAGAAATGGCAGCGGGAGGACTCGACCCACTGCTGTTGGCTTTGAAGATGAAGGAAAAGGGCCATAAGCCAAGGAATGTGAGCAGCCTCCAGACCTGGAAAAGGCAAGAAAATTCACCCCAGGGACTTTCAGAAAGAAATTCAGTGTTGCAGACACCAGGTGAGATTCATGAAACACAGAACTGAATAATAATAGATTTGTGAACTTTTAAGCCACTAAATGTATGGTCACTTGTTAGTAGCAATAAGAAACTAATACAATGCCCTTAAGAGGTAAAAATACTGGAATCAGAAAAACCTAGGAGGCTGTTGCTTCAGTGCTGAGGAGAGACAATAAAGGTCTGTCTGAGGAAAACGGAACAGAGTAGGAATTAGACTGGTGCTTCTCTGAGCATCCACTGTCTACCTCTTCTTGTGATTAGCAACATATTTCTATCGGATAGACAGGTAGATCTCGTCATAGAACACGTGGTTCTGCAAAGTTAAGATATGTTCCTGTTGAAGTAACCCCCCCGCCCCCAATGAATTGAACTGGAAGCTCCTGCCAAAGGAAGTTAAAACAGTGGTAACCTATTGTCATGCTTTTAAGACTGCATTCAGGATCTGCCTTTTCTGCTATGAATCCTCCCCATATGTTGAGTTTAGTTTTGTATTATTTCCAGAAGTTAGAAAAAGGTTTTTATAACTCCTGATTCTCTCCTCTGCGTTTCTCTGACACCTGAGAATGCCTACATATTTGCAGTACTAGTCATTTTCTCTCTCTGGAGCTACCTTCAACTTCTCTTCTTTTATACAAGTAATTTTTTTTTTTTTTACCCATTTTTTATTTATTTATTTATTTTTATTTATTTTATTTTGGGGGGGGGGCTAACCTTTAACATTTTGTTTTATTTTTATTTTATTTATTTTTTGTTACAGATGTTTCTCCTTTTTTACCCCATTGACACCCTCCTCCCCATCCACCCCCTGTCCCATCCCCGGCTTAGTTGTCCATGTCCATTGGTCATGCATACATGCATATAAGTTCTGTGGTTTATCTCTTCCTACCTCCCCACCCCCTCTTCTGAGGGATGTCAGTTTGTGCCCTACTTCCATGTTTCTGGGTCTACTGTATTCCTCAGACTGTTATGTTCATTATATTCCGTATAGAGGTGAGAGCATGTGGTATTTGACTTTTTCTGCTTGGCTTATTTCACTTAGGATAATACTTTCCAGGTCCCTCCATGTTGTCTCAAAGGATAAGAGATCTTTCTTTCTTATAGCTGCATAGTACTCCATTGTGTATATGTACCACTGCTTTTTTATCCATTCGTCTACTGGTGGACACTTGGGCTGTTTCCAGATCTTAGCTATTGTAAATAATGCTGCTATGGACATAGGGGTACATATATTCTTTCTGATTGGTGTTTCAGGCTTCTTAGGGTATATTCCTAGAAGTGGGATCACTGGGTCAAATGGCTGTTCAATTTTCAATTTTTTGAGGTTACACCATACTGTTTTCCATAGTGGTTGCACCAGTCTGCATTCCCACCAGCAGTGTATTAGAGTCCCCTTTTCTCCACACCCTCGCCAACACTTGTTGTTTGATGATTTGTTGATGGCAGCCATTCTGACAGGTGTGAGGTGATACCTCATTGATGTTTTAATTTGCATCTCTCTGATGATTAGTGATGTTGAACATTTCTTCATATGTCTCTTGGCCATTTGTATGTCCTGTTTGGAGAGGTGTCTAGTCAGCAACTCTGCCCATTTTTTAATTGGGTCCTTTGTCTTTTTTTTGTTGAGTTGTATGAGCACTCTATATGTATTGGAAATTAACCCCTTATCTGATATATCATTGGCAATGATGTTCTCCCATACACTGGGTTGCCTTTCCATTTTGATGATTGTTTCTTTTGCTGTGCAGAAGCTTTTGAGTTTGATGTAGTCCCATGTGTTCATTTTTTTCCTTTGTTTCTGTTGCCTTAGGTGATTATACAAGTAACTCTTATTCATTGTAGAAAACTTAGAACACAAGCAAGCAGAAGACAAAACGGTAAGTCCTTCTAATCCCACCCCCTTGAGATAATCATTTCTTGCATTTTCAGAAGTATCTTTGATAATGTTTCATTAATATATATATATATATATATATATATATATATATATATATATATATTTATGTATTTTGCTTTGTTTGGGATTTTTTTGTTTTTTTTAATCCTCACCTGAGGATATTCTTTTTCTGTTTATCTTCAGACAGAGAAGAGTGGAGGAGAGAGAGATAGAGAGAGAGAGAAACATCAATAGAGAGACACACTGACTGACTGCCTCCTGCATGACCCTGACCAGGGCTGGGGACTGAACCACAACCGAGGTACGTGCACTTGACGGGAATCAAACCTGCACCTCTTTTGTCTGTCGTCCAACACTCTAACCACTGAGCCAAACCAGCCAGGACCATGTATTTTGCTTTTAAAAAAAGGGAAACATACTCTTCTAAAATGTCATGCTTTTCTTGCCAGGCAATATATGATGACTCTTCCCATGAATATAAATAAACTTTTGAAATATAATGCTTAAAGCATACTAAATATTAGGGTGTAAGAATATCTCCTAGTTTACTTACTCAGTCCCCTTATCACTGGACGTTGGTTTTGTTTTTCCTTCAAGCCCCACCTTCTGCACCCCTCCCCCTCCATCCTCTTTTCGTCCAGATGTTCTCAGACATCACTGCTGGTTGCCCTCGTCAGCCTTGCAGCGGCATATGGCTCCGACCACCACCGCTGCTCTGGGTGGCTGCCAGGTCTTCTCCATCTGACTGACTACTCAGATCTCCCGGACCTCTTACCAGCATGGCACTGGGTAATATGGAGACAAAGTGTGTTTAAAACAGGACAACAAACTTGACCTTTGTCAATAATGTTAAGAGCGACTGGTGATATGTATCAGTCCGAAAGTGCTCAAGCCAACGCTTTGGTTACTCAGACTAAAAAGTTCCCTACTTTATTATTGCTTATAGTTTATACTTCTATTTTTATTTAGAATCAGGAAATCCTTGCTACAGCATAGTCCTTACTTCTATTTGCAAGGGACAAAAAAAAAAAAAAAAAGCCAATTCAAGTGGCTTTAAACAAAAAACAACAAAAACAGGTTGTTTCAGCTAACTTAAAATTAGATAGGATCATCCTGGCTGGAGTGGCTCAGTGGCTGAGCATCGACCCATGCATCAAGAGGTCACCAGTTCAATTCCCGGTCAGGGCACATGCCCAGGTTGTGGGCCAAATCCCCAGCGGGGGGCCTGCAGGAGGCAGCCAATTGGTATTCTCTCATCGATATTTCTATCTCTCAATCTCTCTGCCTTCCTCTCACTCTAAAATCAATAAAGAAAAACATTTTTTTAATCAGATATGATCAGATCCAGATGCTCAGTTTCAGGAAGCTGGTGACCCCTTGGCTCCGCCAGTTGCAATGGCTTTCCTTCCAGGTGGGGAGGGTTTCCCCTTAAGGTAGCAAGTGCTTCCAAGTTTCTATCATTATAGCCCCAAGTCCAGTAGAAGTTGCTTCCTTCCTCAATATCTCTAAAAAATTAAATCTTGGAACCAACTCTAATTGGACCACTAGGGTCATGTACTTGTCCCTGTGGTCCAGAGAATGGATAGGCTCATTGACTTGATTAGAGCTGGGTTTCAGGCCTCCCATACTGTGCACTAAGTATGGCCAAAGACATCAGATACAATTGCAGGAAGGAGGGAAATAAATGCTGTGTAAGCAATACAATAGCTGTCCATGCAAGGGCCGAACTCCCTAGGACAGTGACCTCAACTTTTGGGGGTCAAAAACCCCTCTGAGAATCTACTGTAAGCTCTCAATGGAAGAAAAGGAGCAAAAGCACACACACACACACACATTTGGTCTATGATGCCCTTGTAGACTGACATTTTACTTCCTCCAATAGGTAGAATATACAAGCAGCCTTACAAAGAGTTATGTTTCTCACTCATTTTTCATGCAAAAATTTATGGGTATTTCCTGAACAGTAATTGAAATAAATCCAAATTTTGCTTCCCCCCTCCAAAAAAAAAAAAAAAAAATCTGCTCAAAGGTAAATTTCAACAAGAAGGTTTGAAGTTGTTTGACTTGAATTAGAAGTTGAACTTATGAAATGGTTTTGAAATAAAATGCAAGTCATCTTTAATATTTAAGCCACTTTTCATTTTGATAGCAACTAGTCCTTAAAAAATGACTCATACAGACACAGAAGCCAAGAATCAAAGCACCCATCCTTCACCTTGACAGACAGGCAGGCTTGTATCAAGGAACACAAGAATGTGCTAAAATTTGGGCTGAATTCATGTTGTACCATTTCCTTTGTCCTCAAAACCATGAGATCATCTTTGGCAAAGACTGTATCATTGATGCACTGATGTCAGCAGGAAGAGAATTAATAATCCATGCTTTAATATAAAGGTCTTCTAAGTAGAAGCAACCTTCATACAAATGCTGCAGTGTTTCCAGAGGTCTACAGATTCCTACCCATAGAAATATCAACTGACAAAGCATTGTAACCCTAGACTCCAGCACACAGGAGCAATTTTTCCAGCAATGGAATCCATGTAGATATCTGCTTCCTTTATAGTGGCAACCTGATAAAAAACAGTCACCCATCGTGGTGACTTGGGAAATAAAAACATATGCCTAATTAAGATATAAATATATGTGTGTGTATGTATATGCATACACACACACACACACACACACACACACACATATATTCAAAAGGAAAACCAGCAAATAATTAAATCCTTCGTGCCAAATGTTTTCAAGCAGGTTTTTTTTTTTTTATTTCTCTCCAAATAAGTTAGTTTAAATTTGTTCAATCAGGTGCTTCAAAATTTTCATGTCTAAAAATTCAGAGGATTTCTGATAGTAAGGAGTTTCATGTGGTTCTGTTTCATGGCTATATGTTTTACATTTATCTATTTATCTATATACTAACAAACACATATATGATAGATAGATGATAGATAGATAGATGATAGATAGATAGATAGATAGATAGATAGATTTTAAAGCATTTGTCACTTTAAAATATGAGTTCCCTGAGAACAGGGACTTTGTTCTCTTTGCTGCCGTGTCCCTCTTGGCCGAAGGTCTAAAGCCATGTTCATTCATCAGTTTGATCATGAAAAAGGCTGACATTTTGTTCAACTGCAGACTGTCCTTGGTGCCCTATTTATAAAATTCAGAGCATGGCAGGAAAAGAGTGCTATGACTTGATGTCTCCCCAAAACCACAAACATATGAAAAAAATTCCACGTCCCAGAGAATGGCGGGGTTTTCTTCTCGAGTAAGTGATCAGGAGCATAGTAAGAAGAGTGGGAGGAAATGGGGTTGGACCAGAGCATGTGGGACCCTCTGGGCCATGGCGAGAATTTGGATCTGATTCTAGACATGATGGAAGCCACCAGAGGGTTCTGAGCCAGAGGGTAACAAGGCCTGATTTATGGCTTCAAAGGCTCATTTTGCTGCAGTGCAGAGAGTAGGCTAGGAGGGCCAAGTATGGAAGAAGGAAGTTTAACTAGGACCCTCCCTCGGGAGTTTAAGAGAAGGGTAACGGTGGCTTGTACCTGGCTGACAGCGGTGAAGGTAAACCTATTTTTGAAGGTAGAGCTCAGCCAACAGCTATGGCCGACAGACTGGATACAGGCTCTGACGGAAATGGAGGAGTCCAGGACACTTCCAAGGATCTGGACTCAGCAGACAGATGGGGAATGCTTCGGGGGGAGCAGGTGTGCAGGAGGATCGGGAGTTCGTCTTGGACATGTGCAACCACAAATGCTTCTGGACACCCAAGCGAACATGGCACTTGGACAAATGAGTCTGGATTACAAGTCAAGACTAGAGCTATAAATGGGGAGTCCTGAGAGAGTGCTAAATTAGTATGCATGCGACAGAATAAGATTCCTTGGTATAGACATCAAGATTCAGCAACAACATAGCATGTGAAGCTTTGGCTTCACAAAAATGGCAAAAAATAGATACATTTCATCTGTGCTTCATCTGGGTTCAGAGGCCAAGCTTTTCCTTCCAGTTGGAGTTTTCCTGGCAAAGAAACTTTGCTTGGACCTCAGCCTCAGAAATCACGAGGCTTCTCCAACCCTGAAGTGATATAAAATCTATATATTCCAGAGAGAGTAATGCTGTCCAAAACTGAACAAATTATAACTCCCTATGTCATTTCAAAGATGTCAGTAGCTTTTAAAGTTTCCAAAAAGAGTTCCTCAAATAAGGAAAACAGGACAGGCTCTCCTGAGAGATCTCAGTAATGTCATCCATCTGCATGCTAAAGAGATGCGACCTAACTGATTTCTCCAAAACCTGCTGCGAAATATTAGATTTGCCAGTAATTCTGGAGCTTCTCCAAGTGTGTGTGGCTTCTTGTCCTTGGCACTACGATAAAAAAAATGAAAACAAGGCTGTTGTGTTGGGCAAAACTACGTTTGGTCTCTTCTCATGAAGATCTCCTTTGCCTGGTATATTTTCTTTCTTTTTTTTTTTTTTTAATTAATTAATTTATTTTTGTTACAGGTGTTTCTCCTTTTCCCCCCACTCATTCCCCCCCCATTTTTCCCCCTCCCTGCCCTGTCCCCAGCTTTGTTGTCCCTGTCCACTGTTCATGCATATAAGCATATAAGTTCTGTGGTTTATCTCCCCCTCCACCCTCTCTTCTGGGGATTGTCAGTCTGTACCCCACTTCCACGTCTCTAGGACTACCCCATTCCTCAGACTGTTATGTTCATTATATTTGCGTGGGGTATTTTCAAACACAGGGATGTAAGGTCCTCCCTTCGGCTTTACTGCCCCCATGCTCTCTTCGGCCCTCCTCCCCCCACCAGAAAAGCCACCCAAAGAGGATGAATTCATTTTCTTTTCTGTCATTTTCTGTTGAGGCTAAACCCAGTGTAAATAAAGTGCAGTGTCCATAATCTTAACAGTACAATGTATTTTTCTTTTATTTCCACCAACAAAATTATTTAATTTCAAAATATAAAAATGTCAATAGCTCGGCTGGTGTGGCTCAGGGGTTGAGCGTGGACCCATGCACCAAGAGGTCACTGGTTTGATTCCCGGTCAGGACACATGCCCAGGTTGTGGGCCCAATCCCCAGTGGGGGGCATGCAGGAGGCGGCCAGTTGATGTTCTCTCTCATCGATGTTTCCATCTCTCTCTCCCTCTCCCTTCCTCTCTCTCTCTAAAATCAACAAAGAAAAAAAAACTTTTTAAAATAGCAATAAGTATACATCACCTAGCAGTATATATCACAATCCCATGCTACCCAACTCTTAATATATGACATTTGTTTTTCCTTAGGAGTAATCTTAAAAGGGTAAAAAGAAAATAGTTTCTTGGTCAGCCCACCAATCTCCTCAAGGCCATAGATTATCTCTTTGCAGAGTGTAAAGGAAGTCCCCATGCTTCCATGGTGGCAAACTGTATTCCCAGAACCCATCATTCGTTCATTCATTCATTCACTCATCCTTCCAACAAATACAGGGTGATCACGAACTATGTGCTGGGCACTGTGGCTCGGGGCAAACAGCAGCAAGCTAGACCAAGTCCCTTCACTCGTGAACACACAGTCCAGTGGTAGAAACAGACAAATTAGTAAACAAATAAATATATGATAATATTTTCAGGTAGTGACTGAGAAGGAACTGTGATATATTTTCATGTACTGAGAAGGAAAATATAGTGAGATGAGAATATAAAGATAGATTTGAGCTGTCTACAGGGTGGAGGGAGTGGGAGAGGATTTCAAAAGGATGTCACATTTGAGCCAAGATCTGGATGAAATGAGGGAGGACCAAGGCTCCAGATTCCCCAGAATTCATCACTCCCTCCTTCATGTTTCTATTGCACTTTAAATTTCTATTCATCCATTTTGACAAATATTTCTTGAGTGCCTACCACACCCTAGGCACTGTTCCCAGAGCTCTATTGTCGCTTTAGTTCATCCTGTTTCTATCTGTTCCTACCCAGAGATTACAGTGATGGGGACCAGGTCTTTGTGGCTCCTTTAGTGCTTTGTATTTGGGGAAATAAAGTGTTTGATGGAGAGATGAATAGATGGATAATTGGACAGACAGTCCAAACCTCAAGTACTTCCAAGAGTCAATTTTGTTATTTTCCTTGCTGCTCCCCCCGTCAATATCCATCTTCTCACAGAAGAAAACCAAGGTTGCACAGGCTCCTCCAAGAGAACTCAGCATAGTAAATCAGGTTAGGCCTCTTGGGAAATAAAGGATTCGAGTAAAAGGAAATCTTTGATTAAAAATGTAGTTCATTATTCAACACTCTTTGCCAGACAGTAAATATAAAGGCCATAAACCTTGTCTTAACTCAATAATTCAAAGGGCTCCCCAACAGGGTAATACACTGACTTGCTTGAAATCATACCCAACAAGTGGCTCATCGGTCATAAGGGCACACAATGTCACACTCGTGCACGGCACTGTCAGAGCGACAACAGTGCTCAGATGTCCAAAGCAAAATGAAAATGAATCTGGTCATCCTATCCAATCCTCTAATGTTAAAGAAGCCCACATATTTCTCTGTTTGTGATGTTTAATTCTATGTTTCTCCATGCTTAGAGAACCCTTTTCAAATTAGAAGTTTTGATAAATCCTTAGTCTCTGAGGAGGGGACATGTACCAGGAGGAGTTCAAAATAATAGCTGGTTGGTCAAAATTTGTTACAAAATGGCATTAAAGCTTGAAAACATCACTCGTATCATCAAACTGAAACTATACACGACATTAATGAATTTGCAGTTGAATGTCTGCCAGCATCCCTTGTAAGGTCCGTACCAAATGCCTTCCCAACAATTTTCTGCCTCTATAATCACTTAGTAAATTGCAATAATAACACACCTGTTTCCCCCTAACTGCACTTTTTGGGCAATGCGGATAATATTCCTCATGTAAACCCCTGTTTCTGTTGTTTTAAAGATCAAGCATCCTTTCACCTGAGAAGCACAGAGGATCTGGTTTCCTTGGCAACAACGTACTTTGCTTCCAGTTCAATGGAACATCGAGTTCTTTTTCATGGGTTCACTGCACTGAGAGGCCAATCATAGCTCCCAGAGCCCCACTTCCTTTGCAAAGCGCTATTAAAAACACAGTCTGTTGCTAAGGTGTTTTTGTTATGGTTAAATGAACCTCTTAAATATTGATTTTAATGCTTTCAATTTTTTAAGCAGCCCTGCTTTCAGCTTTTTCTTAAACACATAGGACACGGCTCCTCTGAGTTTCTTATTCATCTGCTGTGGCTCTTTCATTTCAATTATGCAAATCCACTGGCATCTTCCTTTGTGGATTTTTTTCAACTAAAAACAACAATCACTTGACTAAACGAGGATGGGCTTGGGAGAGAACCTGCTTTTCCAGCTCTGGTTTCAATAGTCCAGAACTGCCTCTCTGAACTGGCCAAGCCTAGATGTAAAATACTTAAAGATACATTAATTAGGGCTGAATCTGTATTAAAGGCAATGACCTTGGACCATTCTGGCAAATGCCTAGTTCTGATAGCAGATCTTCAAAGCTAGTTAAGTGCCAGTCTGGGGCCAGTCCTTCAACATTCAACCTCTGCACCCATTTCAGGCATATCTAGTTGCCCAGTTGGAATTCCTGTGAAATATTTGTCCATGAAAGAAATCTGTATGAGGTAATACCTTACAAATTTTACTCAGAAAAATGCAGGTGAGTCAATGAAAAATGCTGCATAGGCAAAAAACAAACAGACAAAAAAGTCTTCTATAACAAAATCTCAGTGAGATGGTATGTTGTTGCCAAAGGACAAGCAGCAGTTACAGAGCCAGTGTGGCTCAGTGGTTGAGCATTGACCCATGCACCAAGAGGTCGTCGGTTCGATTCTCAGTCAGGACACATGCCTAGGTTGTGGGCCTGATTCCCAGTGCGGGGCATGCAGGAGGCAGCCAATCGATATTTCTCCCTCTCCCTTCCTCTCTCTCTAAAATCAATAAAGGAAAAAAACAAAACAAAACAAAGCCAAGGACAAGCAGCAGCATAGGGTAGCATATCAAAATGAAATACGGAAAACAAACACAGGAAAATAGCTTCTGCAATAGGGCTTCTGACCTCATCTCACCAAAGCTTTCAAACCCACTTAAAGACAGTGGACGTTTTGCAGAAAGTATTAAGATAAGATGATGTCATATTTGGGAAAAGTATACATAGAGTTGGAGTGCCTGTATTTATAAATGCATTATAACAAGTAGGAATAGAAATAGCTATCATAATAGGAATATAGTTGTCAAATTTGGAGCAAGAATTTCCTGTTTTTTTAAGACTGAACTTTAAGGGAATGCAACCAGAAGTTGAAGGTTCTCTCTAACTGTATAACAGTCACTGTGTCAAAAAGCAACAAAACCAGTGTGATACATGGTTCCGCCTGGAGTGTGGAAATTCACAGACACATCAGAGACTGATGCAGGGGAGCTTAGAAGAAAAGGGACAGGTGCTGACAAGACAAAGGACATGGCTAAATGTTACATTAGCCATTCTTGATTATGAGGTCCACCAATATTAGTTACAGAAGAAATAATAGTTCACTCCAGACACATCACAAGTCATCTTATATAGAGTCGGCCTTCAGTGTTACAGTAGAGTAGTGGAGTGGATTGAATGGTAGTTCCTAAAAAGATATGTCTATAACCTAACCCCCAGGACCTGTGAAGATGACCTTACTTGAAATAAAAAGGTCTTTGTAGATGTAAGGAAATAAAGGATCCCCAAATCAGATAATCCTGAATTCTCCCGGCGAGTTCTAAGTCTAATGACACATGTCATTAGACACACAAGAAGGAGAGAAGAAGGCTATGTAAAGACAGAGACTGAGTTATGCAGTAACAGTGAAGGGACACATAGAGCCATCGATGCTACAAGACACAAGGAAATACTCTCCCCTGGAGCCTTCAGAGGGAGCACAGGCCTGCCAACAGCTGTTTTGGACTCTGACCTCCGTGAATGTGAGAGAATAAATTTCTGGTGCTCTAAGTCACCAAGTTTGTGGCATTATGGTGGTCACAGGAAACTAAACAAGTAGTATATACCATGTGTACAATGCAGTAGTATATACCATGTGTACAATGCAGTAGTATATACCATGTGTACAATGCAGTAGTATCTCTCGTGGGGTTTTCAAGTTAGCACATGACATAAAAAAATGCATATAGTCTAAATTACCTTGAAAACTATTTGTGTTACTCTGAAAGTACGCTAAAAAATATACATATGGCTCATTTTGACTCCAGGGTTTGAAATGGATTGCTGCTGCTTGGTTGAGCACAAGAAGCAGAAGCTGGCTTCAGTTTCAGGAACACTTATCTAAATCAATGGCTTTTTTTTCATCTTATGGGACCTAAAAATTACCTGAAGTGCTTTTTTAAAACTCACAGGCCTTTCCTCAGAAGATTCTGATTCTCTTGGCCTGCGCCAAGCTGAGAATCTGTGTCTAACACGTGGCAGATCATTACGACCTGGACAGTTTGTAAATCACTAACTTAGTCCATACATATGCTAGGTTCTCCTTATCTTGGTCTTGTTGTCTTTATAAAGTATCAAATTAAAGGCACACCTTACCATTTCACTAAGCAGCCAACCCTGGTACACCCATACCAACTCTGCAATGAGTATGCTGAGGGAGAAATTGGGACGAAAGAAAAGACAGTTAAACAGCAGCCTTAAAGACCAAAGGCTGGTCTTGTCCTACAGGGGTATCCCAGGGTCTTACTCAAGTGAGGATTATGAAACAATGGGACACATGTTTTAAGACCCAAGGTCTTAAAGTCACAACATATTTGAAGAAAAAGAGGCTACAAAATCAAAACTGTATGGTTATGAACACACCTCCTCCTAAACACAAAAGGGGTCTTTCATACTCTACGTCCTTTGTATGTGATCCAAAAAGCCCTAAAATGGCCTGAATCTCTTTGTAGGGAATGGTCATATGCTCACTTTATTAAAGTGGTACATACTTAAAAGAGTGAAAAAATGTTACAGAGAAAGGATATTGTGGCAGCCAGCCAGTCATATGGATGGCTGATCTCCACCTGTTGGTACTCACGCCTTTCCTTCCTCCCTCCCCATACTGGATCAGGGTTACCTGTGCGACCAATAAAACACAGAAAAAGTGATGGTATGTCACTCCAAAGGCCAGGTCGTAAAGGATATTGAGCCCTTGCTCTCACTTTGGGATTTCACTCTAGGGAAAGGGAGCAGCCATGTCATGAGCAGCCCTCTGGAGAAGTGAGGAACTGTGGCCTCCAGCCAACAGCCATGTGAGGGCACCTGCTTAGAAGCAGATCCTCCAGCCCCAGGCAAACCTTCCAATGACCACAGTCC
The DNA here is from genome assembly GCF_014108415.1 of Molossus molossus. NCBI lineage: Eukaryota > Metazoa > Chordata > Mammalia > Chiroptera > Molossidae > Molossus > Molossus molossus. Next base: position 216,405,490 of record NW_023425344.1, on the reverse strand, counting down.
CTGTTGACATGCATGAAAGACTCAGAGCTGAAACCACACAGTTAAGTCACTTCTGAGTTCCGGATATCAGAAACAGAAACAAGAAATGTTTGTTGTTTAAAGCTGCCAACTTGGGGTGTAATTTGTTGCATGCCAAAAGATAACTAATACAAATTTCATTTACAAATAAAGTACATTTTCATTAGAAATAATCATTCATAAGAATATCACTTCTAGTTCTTGTATGGGTCTTGCTTAGGAAGCACAAACAGGTGCTTTACGGAAAATAGTCAAAGCAGCTGTAACCAAGAATAAAGTGATTAGATATTTAAAAGCCATTTGTATGCTGCACTTGGATTCAGGTTTTCATGAACAAGTGACTGGTGAGGGAACTGGACCACTCAGTCCAGCTCCCCGCCCACTGAGAGCAGTTCTGTTGGTTGTAAAGACCAAGGGGTGTTTGGCCCCATCTTTGCCTCAACCAGGCCTGAGAGCAGAGATTCTACATACCGCTATCCACTGTAACTTCTAGCGCAAGACATAGATGATAAGCATTTAAAACACTAATTCACCTCTAAAATGATTTCTTATTTTCAGAATGTGAACTCCATGAGATAAGAGGTGCTGTGTGTCTAACTTATCACTATGTCCTCAGAGCTCACGGAGCTCCTGGCACAAAATAGGTAGAATGTACAAGTAATGGGTGGGTGTGTGGGTGGATGGGTGTGTGGGTGGGTGGATGGGTGTGTGGGTGGATAGAAGGGTGTGTGGGTGGATGACTGTGTGAATGGGTGGGTGTGGGTGGATGGGTGGGTGGATGGGTGGGTGGATGGGTGGGTGGATGGATGGACGAACCAAATAGTACATCCCGAGCTATTTAATCCAACTATTTATTTATATACGATTTAAGTTGTTACATGGAAGCCAGAGGTAAAGGGAAACTAAAACACTTGTGCTCTATAGCCTAGCATCATAGGAGATGATTTCCAAAGACTCACTCAGGCTGTGAAAACAAGAGAAAGGGAAACGTTATACTAAGAACACTAACGAGTGAGAGAAGAATCTCAAACGTTAACTCAGTGAGAAGTCTGTTTTAACGGACAGGTTACAGCAGTACACAGTCCTGAGAAAAACAACTAGGCAAGGAAATGTATTGTGTGGCCCACTGCTAGATCTCTTCTCCTTCACCCCTCCTCCTCTTCCCTGAGGAACTTCAGTCTCAAATTATCCAGCAATATCTTTTTAATCAAGTGTTTTACAACTTTACCAGTCAGGGTAGCACTAGACGTGGCGATAGATAAACCCGAATTCTCAGTGGCGTAACACACAGAAGTCCAATGGCAGCAGAAAGTGGGGGTGGCAGGGAAGTGTTCCACACAATTATTCAGGGCTCTGGTCTGAAGAGGATCCCACGGTCATCAGCTCTTGACCTCCAAGGAGACCCTGGGTGTGGATAGCCAGGGGTATAGGAAGAGGGTAAGTAGACAGCGGCCCAGAGGTCGACCTGGGCTAAGCCTGTAAGCAGCTTGCGTCACCTCCACCCACACTCTGCTGGCAGAACTCCGGCATATGCCCCAGCTGGATACAAGAAGGGCAGTTCCTGCCCACAGAGTCTCTTCCCAGCAACACCTCTACACTATTAGCGACAGCATGAATCTTTGGACATCCCTACTCACAAAACTCATTCACACAAAGGTGTTAATATTTGATAAGAGCTTAAAGCTCCCCAAAGGGATTTGTTAGCAGAATTCAAGACTACAAGCTAGATGGATGACTTGGATGGAATTTTAGGCATCTGGGAACAGTACTGGGTTTCAATCATCTTTGTGGCCCTTGGGCATAAATCAGTGCTGCTATTTATGCCCAACTTGTTGAAGGAACAAGGAAGAAAGGTAGGGGAGAGGTTTAGCAGTGGGGGATAAGTAAACACATGCTACTCTTCTTTGACCCCAGCTATAACAGAAGCAATTAGGTGGCATCATAAGTTTTAGGCTACCTAAGAAAATGTGTTCGTAATTATTCCTTCATCTCCTGTAAGTGGATTTTAATATTTCCCTCTTTCAATAATTGCTATGTTTCTAACCTCCCAGTGGTCCCGCCTATTCAAGTGAATTAGGAACTGCTAATTATAGTAATGAGAAAGAGGAAAGATAAGACAAAGGAAAAAATTCACAAATGCAACACATGTGACAAAAGTGGGCCAAGGCCTCAGCCTAGACCTTCAGAAGCCCAGCGAGAAAGGGAGGCGTCAGCGCGCGTTCCCAAAGCCTTGACTTCTGCCTATTTGTGCACCAGCACTCAAAGGGCCCGCAGGTATTCTCTTCCCCTGGTAGTTCTTCATCTGAAATCACCACAACTCATGGTGTCCAGCCAGCCACTCAGATAACCACCCAGCAAACGGGAAAGTAGTTTCAGACAGAGACATACTCCGACCAGGCACCTCTGAAAGATGCAGGGCCGCTGTGGATGTTCTTCACCCAGAGATAAAAATCCGCTCCACACACTACATTTCCACGACACAAGACTCAAACCAGAGAAAGCCAGCGCGCAAGGCACTTCATGAAAGTTTGGCCTCATCATGATTATTAAAAAACACACACCCTGGAACATCGTGGCGACTCAAAAACTGACCCTACTGGGCTCCGAGCAGAGGGAATCCCCGGTTTGCATCTTACATTACCCTGGGCTGCTCTCAATGAAACCCTGGAGGAGACGGAGCCACCCTCTGTGACGCGCTGCGGGGCGAGGAAGCTGACCACACGCCTACGGGACGGACTCCAGGGGGAGCGGGGAGGTGAAGGAGACAAGCCAAGTTCTGGCTTCCTGAGAGTTGACAGTCCTACATCAAGTCCCACGTGTGGCCTCACACAGGGCATCCATAGTAGTAAACTCCACAGAAGTAGGAGACCCTGGGAAAGGCCAGGGGTGGTCAGTGTCAACGGGAACAGACAATCATCAGTTCATGCCAGGTAGTGAATGGGGATTCAGCTAAATATCCAGTCTGGACAGTACACAGAAGCAAACTGGGTTTCAGTCTCCTGTGATTGCGTTTTCAGGAAGAGATGAAAAGCAGCATCGACCTCTCTTGGGAATTATTGGCAAAACTTCCTTCGTTGGTGATGCCCTCAGGGGACATGAGGAAGCCCACAAAGTCTGCAGAAGAAGGTTAATCAACAGAAAAAAACAAATGCTGAGGTCTTCAGTGCCCCGGCAGTGACTACCTTTATACCAGGTTCCTACCCCTGGCTGGCAGCTGGCAAAGTTCGCTTTACTTGCTAAAGCGTGTGAATTGACCCAAACAACTATAGCAAGGACCTGGCTGGAGCAAAGGCTAGCAAGTGTTTCGAAAATTACCTATAATCTACTTCCTGGACTCTCAATCTACTCATTCAATCGTTTCTATCCGACTCAAAAAATATGGCTATTTAGTAAATGTTTACTTAGCACCCGCTCTGTGCTGGGCATGCTCTAAGCAGTAAGGAGGTGTTAGTCAAATGGGCAGAGTGACTGCTTTCGTAGAACTTCCATGATCGTGAGAAGAAATCCCAGTCTACCTTCTGCTTCATTCATAATGAAGGAAGCAAGCTCCTCTCTCTTCTTCATGATTTATCATCTCACGGAGAGAGATAAACACAGCACGTTTTGTGAGAGCCCACCAATGGGACAGGGTAAGTGGCACAGAGATGAATAAGGGGTGACTCACAGTCCAGTGGGAGAGACCTCACACTCACAAAAGGCTACAATACAGCCAGATGTTATCGCTTTCATTGTGTCCCCACTGTCAAAAAGACGTGCTAATGTCCTAACCTCCAAAGGTGACCTTATTTGGAAATGGGGTTGTTGCAAACATCAATGGTTAAGATAAGGTCATACTGGAGTAAGATGAGCCCCGAATCCAATGTGACTGGTGTCCTTATAAGAAAAGGGCCAGTGAAAATGGAGAGACACATAGGGAGAAAGCCTCTACCAAGGCAGAGATTGGAACACGCATCTACAGGCCAAGGAATGCCAAAATGCCAGCCAGCCTCGAGTCAGGTTTCAGAGGGAGCATGGCGCTGGGACACCTTGATTTCAGACCTCTGGCCTCCAGCACCGTGAGACAATAAATGTCTGATGCTAAGCCACTGAGTTTGTGGTACTTGGTTAGGGCAGCGAGCCCTGGAAATGAATACACCCAGGAAGTGTTTAGCGTAGCTAAGAACAGACTCTGATGGAAACACAGAAGAGGAAATAACTTTCCTGGACCTTTGACGGCTGGGGAAGGCTTCCCACTGGAGATGCTACTTGTACAGGACCTTGGAATATAAAGGGGACTTTTGCCAGACACATGGGGGAGGTGAAGACACAGAGGTCCTGTGAGGCTTTGCTAAGGATGAAAAGATAAAGCCTGCTGAGAGAATGGCAAGAAACTGGGTGGAGCTTCCACACTATACAGCACTGCCTCCGCCCAGGCACCGTCCTAAACAACGTACCCAGGACGCGCACGGGGGGTGCAAGTGGTAGATATGCAACTGGAAGGTAAAGCTAGACTCAAATTCTGTTGGCATGGTAGGTGACTGGAAACTAGTTCCTCTAAGGAACTATAAGAAATGAAGAGTATGGTCATGATGTATTTTTTGCTAAGAGATCTTTGGCAACAGGGTGCTTAACACTTGAAAGGTAGCTTGTTAAGTGGTCTCCAAACAGATCATGGAGAATTCAATGACAGCATGTGTGATACTGTGATATAAGAAGATATATATATATTTGGTCCACCCATTTCGGGGCACAGAACTTCTAAAACTCTTGGAATTTCCTGAGTGACTGGGGTGAGAGGTGCATCTTTTGTTATTCATCATAAACCCCTTTGGACCACACCTGAGTTTATGTCAATAAGGTGACCTTTGGAGGGTGGAAGCTGGTATCAAGGTGATGGAATTGGGGATGGAGGACAGAATTATTAAGTTAAGAAATAAAACAGATATCTGATGGGGAGGGAACGAGAGACAGGAAAGACAGTCAAGACTAGTTAGGGGCACAGACCCTGCTGCCAGAAAGCCGAGTTCAAATTCTGTTCCAGCTACGAGCCAGCTGCCTGGCCTTGGCCAAGTTACCTAACTTCCTCTTCCAGTGTGCTCACCTGCCAAATGGAGACAGCCCAGCCGAGCACGGGGCGGTTGGAGGGTTAATGAGGCAATACACAGGCGGTGCTCAGGGAAGACCTGGGGCACGTCAGTGCTGTGAATGTCCTCACTATGTACACAGGGGATTCCTGGGCCAGGAAAACGAGGATCAGAGACTCTCTCACAACAGAATGCTGTAGGAGAGCAACAAGAAGAGAAGGGTCAGTGCGTGGTGAAGGGAAGCTGGTGTCGGAGTACATGGAGCAGACGTGCCGGTCAGCGAGGGAGCGTTCGACCGGTGACACGGAAGGGCACGAGGTGGCAGACAGGAGGGGCTGTTGTCACAGCCGTGCCCGGAGAGAGGTGGGCAAGATCACACAAGCCTGTCGAGACCTCTCCAAGGAACCTATGCCACAGTCCACCGAGCTTCGGGGAGCTCAGCCCTTCGCACCGGGGTGCTCTCGGGGGTGCCTGGCTCCACCTTCCTGTCGCAACCCTCCTCCTTCCTTGAGGGATTTCCTCTTCCCCACCGAATTCGTCTTTGGACTTAAATCAAGAGGCTTTGCCTTCCCTGTCCAGGAGGGAGTAGTTAGTCCACGCCTGGCCAGAGGCCCTCCCTCTCTCTGGAATGGAGCTGGGAGGAGAGTGACGAGAAGACTGAATGGGGCTAGAGGTGGCCGACCCCCCGGAGGTGCCTGGAGCCTAGACCGAGCCATGGAGCCATCCTGCCTCCAGACCTTCAGCGCCACCTGGTTCCCGCCCTCTCCGGGGGGCTCTTTTGCCCCGTGAGCTCTCTCTTGTTCCAGTAAATTCCCTCTTGATTTAAAGTAACCAGAGCCTGTCTACTGCTAACCTCCAAAGGTCCCTAACACCCTAATACAACTTCAACAAGGGTTCCCTCCTGGCCATTTGCTTGCAGAACAGAGTTACCAACAAGAAAACGGCAGAGAGCTGGAGGACGCCGCTCACTGCCTGGCAACCGACCTCATCCAAGCCTGCGGTCGGCCAAGCGTGTGTCGGAACCAGCTGCTTCTCGCTCCCTGAGAGGCGTGAGGCCTCACTGTATATCCTGTATTCAGCAGATGTGTGATATGGGATAACAGAAGTTATGACATGACCTAGATTTTCTACCGACGCCGGTCGTTTTACTAATCCTTTTTCAGTTTTATGAACACCGAAAAGCAGAGTGCTGTTCCCAGAAATGAATTCTCTCTTCTGAGCGCTGTTCCACACTGGGAGAGGCACCGACTCTGGGTTTTTTCATCAGTACCTGGTATTAATAAAGGAAACTTCTCAGATCAAATCAGCCTGTCTCTCTGCTCTGAGCCCAGTTGTTCCCTGGGGCTCTGTTCAGCTAAGACCAGGTTTCCAACCAACGGGCTTTCCATACTGCCTCAGGCAGGGACCATTCTGAAGTCATTTCCACCAGAAGCAGTGTTCTGAATCTTTCAAGTTCTCTTTCTATGAGCATGGTTGCAATATTCTGGGTGCTACATTTGAAATTAAGACATTCTTTCCCTTACTGAGGCTTTTGTACCTTTCAAATGTATTCACTCAACCAGTGCACACAGTACTTTCCATGAGTTAGAACTAAAAGTAGGCAAATGGTTACATCCCTGGAGGGAAGTGAATGTTATTCATTTTGTACCCCATGCCTAGCAGAGCGACTGGCACATAATAAAAGGCCCAGAAAAGTTTTCTTGTCAAAAGAAAGGTTTGCGCCCTGGCCAGTTTTCTCAGTGGTTAGAGCATCAGCCTGCAGTCCAGAGAGACCCGGGTTCGGTTCCCGCTAAGGGCATGCACCTTGGTTGCAGTTTGTCCCCTGCCCTGGTTGGGTCATGCGGGAGGCAGCCACTCGATGTGTCCCTTTCACATCGATGTTTCTCTCTCTCTCTCCCTCCCACTCTACCTGAACAAAAAATGGAAAAATGTCCTCAGGTGAGGATGAAAAAAAAAAAAGGTTTGCTTCACTAACAGATATAGGCAAAGTAGATGTCAATGGCCTGTCTCAGGTCCTACCCGAATCTCAAGGAGTCGGACAGGTAGAGCAGCAAATTCCAGGGCCATACCGCCTGCCAAATCCTAGCTCCACCCCTTCGGACCATGTGACCTCAGGCTAACTAAGGCACCTTTGAAAGCCTGCATTTTCTCTCTGGAATGGAATTAGAATACCTGCCTCACAAAGTCATAAAAAGAATTAAATAAGAAAAGTCTGAGAATCATTTAATACACTATCTGGCTCATAGTATTTAATAGATGTCACTAGTCTGGTATAAATTTTATAAATCATAAACTCTGGTATGCAAGAAACATAACTTCATTTCCTCTAACTTGGTTTAACTTCTGACTCAGAGCCCCTATTCTGCCTGGTATGAAAAATAAAGCTCAGTAAGACAGAAAAATGTTCCCCTTTGCCCGTCTCCTCTCTGAGGTTGTCCCTAAGTTCCAGACCAGACCACGTGGACCATGGTGGGAATAAGGGCTCTGGCCTCCTTCACCGGCTATGACTCATCCCTTCCAGGCCTCCACACAGGAAATGAGCAGGGCTTCCGTGAATGGCTCCCTGGAGCTAGCGACCCACTGAGATGTTGGACACCGTGGGCAGAGACTGTCCTTGTCGCATTCTTCCAACACATATCCCCCTGTGCTATCTAAGAGGCTCTTTCAGATCTCGGGCGCACACTCTCACGTGGAGTCTACGCCCTGCTGGAGGGAGCCTCCGTCCACCTGCAGAGCTATCCAAGGCTTTCTCCAGCCTAGACTAACCTGGTGGTACCACAGGACAGTGCCGTGACAGCCACAGAACTCCATCCAGGAGGCCCATCTCATGAATCTACCAGGATGCCAGGCATGGATCCTCTCTACGGTCACATCCCTAATCAAAGTGGGGAGCAGTCATTGTGTCCCCATAACCCCAGCACCCAGCTTGAAGTGGGAATCAAGAACAGGACACAAATGAGGTGAGGGATGGAGGACAGAGGACAGGGGAGGAGAAGGAAGGAGGAGAAAGAAGGGAAGAAGAGAGGAGAGGCAAACGAGCAGAAAGGAGAGCAGGAGAGGAAGAGCAGACAGAGGGGGAGATGAGAGGGGGAAGGTCAAGGAGGATCTCAGAATTGTTCTGACTCCTCACATTTACTTCCTCGATCCGTGTTTCACTCTTCTATTTTGCATTTAGGAGCTAAGAATTGCCACGTTTTCTGCAGTTTGCTTCTGACAACCCTGCTAAGGGTACAGGGTGACTAGAATTAGATAACGAATAAAAAGAAAAGGAAGAGGAATCCAGTCATTCATCCCTGACATCATCAAGACAAAAGCATCATAAAATGGGACTTGAGTGCAGATGCTGAAGCCCTCTCTGATTTGCATATCCGCAGGAAAGCCCCCTGTACAAGTGCAGCCCCCCGAGACGGAGGGCCATGGCTTTAAGAAAGCCTGCCAGGCCGGAGGAGAGGAGCCCCCAGAGCTCCGGGGTACAGAGGATTCAACAGGACAGACAAGCTCCGGCCCAGTCCCTGATCCAAGTGTGCCTCTGGGTTTCAAGTGGCTTCTATTTTCCCTTATCTTCCAGATGGTCCCTGCCTGCCTCCCTTATCATGTCAATACTGAGACTCCTCTCGAAGTTTCTCGACTTGGGAAGCAAATCAGCTGTGCGACTCTCCTGCTGCGCACTTGCTCCCTCAATCACACATTCCAAGGCTGTTGTTAGCTGCTATTTATTTTTCATCTACAGATGGCTTCATAAAAGCCATTCTCCTTATTTGCAAAAAAAAAAAAGTCCGAGCAGTAGCTGGATATTCATTTAAGATGCAAATCAAGTTATGCAGGTGGCATGAAATAGCAGCCTGAAGAACCCCGATGGAGGTGGTAGCGACACAAACAGCGTCCGCCTGATGAAAGCACCGTTCTCCCCTGCTCCCTTCGATCCAGCCTCTGCCACGCGGTTCCGCTCTCACTGGGGACCTGGAAGGAGGATTCTCAACAGAACGTTCTCCCTTAAATTCCTCTTCATGGTACATCCGCATCCTAGACCAGGGGTCAGCAGACGTTTTCTGTTAAGGGTGGAAGCGGACATATCTTCGGTTTTGCAGGCCGGCCGTCTCTGCCAGTGTCTTGGGCAAGAAGCCACAGACAACACTGAATGTGCAAGCGTGGCTGTGTTCCAATAAAACTTTATAGATCCGACATCTGAATTTCACGTTATGTTCACATGTTGTGAAGTATTATTCTTTTGATTTTGTTCTAGCCATTTGAGACTGTAAAAACTATTCTTTGCTCTTAAGCCAAACAAAGCAGGCAGTGGATCAGGTTTGGCCTGCAAGCCATAGTTCCTTACCTCTGACTTAGATCATCGTAGTCTGATAGGATAAATCTCAGTTATAACAAACTAATTCTGGTCCCGAGTAATACAGGAAAGGAAACTTTATTAGTTCATCTCTTTTTGAATATATGATAAAAGAGAGGGGGCTAGAATCTACATAGTTCTTCTATAGAAATAATGCAAAATTATAAGATGACCATAAACTGTGAAAAACATTTTTCAAGTACAGTCTATAAGTGTAAATTCATTCTTATTTATTCATGAAAAGGGTCCCTCTTGGCAGTATTTTATTGGCCTATGTTGAGTGGACCTGTATTCATTCAAAGAAATGGTATTTCTTTGAAAAGTCTATAGCCCAAAATTTTCATTTGTCCATTCTAGCCTTTCCACCACCACCTGTCTTCGGTCTGAATGGGTAAGTCGCCCATATCCACAAATTTTGGTCCAGAACAACTGTCAAGGGCATGTTGCTCAAGGCTGACAATATATCTGAGCCCTCACTGGTCATCCCCGTGCTATGATTTCAGAGGCATAGCTCCAGAAACCTCCTCCCAACATCCTTCTCACCAAAACAAAATAAACAAAACCAGTGTGTGTGAGGGGGTTCCCTGTTCCACACTTGAATTTCCCTCATGAGTGGTGAGTTTTGATTTGAGGAATTAGAAAGAAAAGAACATTTGGACCTGCTGTCTTGGGCTGGAACTGGGGATGGGAATGCAGAGATGAAGCAGGGAGTTACAGAACTTTCCTTATATTTGGGGACCTCAGGACAAGGGGGTTTGTGCCTCACTTCCCGGGGTACAGGCCAGGGAGCATGCAGGCCTTCTGGGAAGACCTCTAGTCCGGCTTGTGCCAGGGCAAGAAGCCTGAACTCAGCCTCCCGAGGAGGAGGACCAGCATGAAACCAGCGAACACGTGAAAATCTCCCATTGGTGTTGGTCCATCCCTTCCCCCACCAGGTCCACAAATGGCTTAGAAGAAGCCAGTCCAGACTCAGGGGTGTGTCAGGAATGAGCCAAAGAACAGACTGAAGTCAAAGCAAGGCACCTCCCTGCCGATGGAAGGTCAGTACGGACCACACAGCCTTGTACCACTGGAGGGTTGTTCGTGAACCCCAGATGGTTAGCTCGTCTTCTGAGGAAAAGAAAAGTGATAAAAAGGGGAGTTTTCCAAATTAACCACTTACCTAAAAATCCAAAAAAGAATAAAGTTACCTTAAAATTGACAAGACTACATATTCCTGAAATTAGGAGAAATTAGAGCTCAAAGTCCAATGAAGAGTAGAAGTAAAATAAAAATAAGAGTAAAAATAGTAGTGATTCAGTGGTAATAATACAGCTATGGTAATACTACAAAGTAGCATTCAGGGTAGTAGTAATACAGTACTAGAGCGGCGCTGATGAGGCAGTAGTGGATAGCGGTTGTGGTAGTAAGGAAAGTACTAAAGATCTGCTAACATGTATTGAGGACTTTGTTTGCCAGGCTTTGTTCTAAGTATTTTACATAACAGTGCTCATTTAATCCTTACCACAATCCCCTGAAACAGGTAGTTATCCCCATTTTACAGATAAGAAAACTGAGACACAAGAAAAAGATATAAGCTTGAACAAAGACTCAGCTGAATATTTGTTGAGTGGATGAATGGGTTAATTTATGAAATCAGACATAAAGAGGAAGTGGTTCCCACATCAAATCAGAAAGATGTGAGCACCCCAGAGTCACTGATAAGGCTTTTTAGTGCTCTGGATTTAGAAACCAAAGTTTAAAAAATAAAGAAATCTTTATTTTTATTTATTTATTTATTTGCACTTATCATCAGATAGAACGGGAAGGAAAAAGAGAGGAAAAGAAAGAGAGAGAAACATCGATGTGAGAGAGACACATCGAGTGGTTGCCACCCACACAACCCCAACGGGGCCGGGGACAAACTGTAGCTGAGGTACGTGCCCTTAGCAGGAACCGAACCCGGGATTCTCTGGTTCACAGGTCGACGCTCTAACCGCTGAGCCAAACTGGCCAGGGCAAGAAAGAAACCTTTAAAATATTATTCAGCCAACAGAGATGAGGATAGGTAACCATAACAGGCTAGCTTGTTATCAACTCACCTTTTCTATCTTATCATCTCTTCCATCCCTCGTATTAGTTCACCATGGAGTCCTTTTTTTTCCTCGGACGTATGTTAGCAGTCCTATCAACTTCCAAAATGAAGCTTCTCACCCGGTGTTTCTCCTGCTCTTCTGCACAAGGCTGAGGAGGGAGGCACCGGCAGGGAGGAGATGAGATTAGGCCCAGATGGGCCAATGATTGAAAGATTATTGGAGCCCACAGCTACTCTTGGTCCAGACACTGCCACCCGCTCAGCCATGGCCCCGTCTCCTTGGTGATTTAAGACCTTGTCATTATTGTTTTTTTTCTCCATGCCAAAGTCCGTAGCACTGTATATTTACTTTATAACTAAAGTGATTTTAACTTATTAAAAAACGGTGCTTTTCTACACAGCCACAGGGAAGGTTAACAGTCCCAATTAGGAAATGAAAGGAAGGGAATCTTCCCTGAGCATAGAATCCAGGCCTCCCTCCCCGAGAAGACAAACTCTGGGCCCTGGGTGATCACGCCACCTAGCGGCACACTCGTTCTCCTGTGAGCCTCCCTCCATCCGAAAGGAGGGTGCCCAGCCATCAGTTAAATTATTCCATCTCACAGCCTATGAATTTCAATAAATATACCATCTGTTCACCTTCTGTGTGGGAGTTCAATCATCTTCCTGGCAGCAGTATTATTCTACAGCAATTACCTATGTCTTTATCACCCCTCGTCGAGCTGCAGCAGCATCTCTGTAAAGACAAGTTTTAAACCACAGTCTGTAGATAGGACAGTCTCTACAGTTGGAACATAGAAAAATATCTACACTTAACTGTGTGGGGGCGGGGGCGGGGGGAGCAAAACCTTATGAAATGAGCAGGTTTCCTCGAGCCATGGCGTGGAATTGAGGAGCCCTCATTTCAGGCTGCCCAGGTCTTTTTTTTTTTTTTTTAATCCTCACCCGAGGACATTTTTCCATTTTTTGTTCAGATAGAGCGGGAGGGAGAGAGAGGTAGAGAGAGAGAGAAACATCGATGTGAAGGGACACATCGAGTGGCTGCCACCCACACGACCAACCAGGGCCGGGGACAAACTGCATCCGAGGTACGTGCCCTTAGCGGGAACCGAACCCGGGTCTCTCTGTTCAGGTCTTGATCTGTGGCAGTAATGAGACTGGCGAAGGGAAAGGCGACGCTGGAGAGAGGCGCCTCCGGCCGACAGTTCATGCCGTCACGGATGTGGGGTCTACCTCCGGCCCTGCCACTAACCTGCTGTGGGACCACCAAGTATCCCCTCTGGGCCTGTTTCCTCTTTTGTAAAATGAGGAGGCTGGAAAGAGTGGCCACTGAATGCACCTCCCCGTGGCTCTGAAACTGTGAGTCTGGTGGCTGGAGAAGCGGAGCATACGGCGCAGCCCACGCCCAGATGCACCACTGACTTGCTGAGCTCCACTGAGTTGCTAAGTAAAATTATAGCAAGAAAAAAACCCTCACAACCACCAAAGTGATTTGAATGTTGTTGCTTTTTTTTTAAGATATAATTGGCATATAACTGTATATGTTTCATTTCAGGTGAGTGCTCTTTTAAATGTGGGTTATTATTCGTGGTATTTTCTTGCACCGTATATGAGAAAAGGAAACAAGGGCTTCGAGAGGCTCATTTGTTCACAATTACCCCCAGAAAGGGGGAAGCCGGGTGTTAACGCATGCCATTTGGTTCTGAAGTCCAAGTTCTTAAATATAGTGCCCTATCAGAAGGCTTCATGAAAAAGCAGAATTGTAGGGCAAGGTGTTGATCCAAAGAAAGAATGGAAGGCATTTCAGAGGAAAGCATATTAATAGCTCATAAATACCCAGCATTAACTTTATATTGGTTCCATTCAATCACATATCCAAACAAACTGCCTATGGACCTAACAGTGCTATGTGTTCCTCAAACCCCATGCATTTTCCTCTGAGCACATGAGAACACTGTTATCAGCATCCCTTGCACTCAGGGTGGAGCAAGGGACTGGCTTCTGACCAAAGGCATGTGGGCAGAGATTCTGTATCCATCTGCGTGTAGCCATGAGACCCTGTGTGTTTTCCGCTCCCTCCCTCCTGCCCCTGCAGCTGGAAGCCACAGTCTGGGCAGAGCAGCACCTGTGCCTGGCCCTCGGGGAAGCCTTACAGAAGACTGGCCACTCGTGACAGGGAAACAAACACTGAAAATCTTCATTTAGGCCCTGCTGGTGTGGCTCAGTGGACTGAGTGTCATCCCATGAACCGAGAGGTCCCAGTTCAATTCCCAGTCAGGGCACATGCCCAGGTTGTGGGTTTGATCCCCAGTAGGGGGCGTGCAGGAGGCAGCCAATTGTTATCAATGATATTTTCTTGTAGAAATGTAGGCAATAGACCATGAGTTAGTAGACTGGCCGGTGGGATTAGTAAGAGCTCTTCTTTTTGGCCTTCCCTGTACCCAATGCCCCTTCTTCCTGCTCCACTCCCCATTCCCCTTCTCCAGCACCCTGAGTTTTCTGAACTCAGTCCACATGGTTCGGAAAGGGATACCACCGACCATCTTCAGCTCCGAGGCCTGTCAGCAGATTCCAGCCCTACATCAGCCAAGTGCGAGGCAACCTTGGGACTTTTTGCTGAAACTATTGTCAAAGAGAAACCCTTTTTCCCCTGGGAAGTCCAAGCTGGACGATGGAAATCTGGAGCTGCAGGGAGGTCACCACAGGAGACAGCGCCCTGGAGTCGGTGAGCATGTGGGAAACAGGAGGATGAGAGGGGCAGGGAGCAGGAGAAGGGGGGTCGAGAGAAGGAGAAGGGGTGGGAGGCAGCGCAAGGGGGAGAGCGAGGCAGGGAGGCGAAGGGCGCCCGAGAAAGCAGGAGGGAACAGAGCAGGGCAGAGAGGAAGGGGTGTGAGGCGAGAAGGAGAGAGGATGGACAGAAGGAACAGAGGGAGGGTGGGCAGAAGGGGGGAGGGGGGAGAGGGAAGGGAGAGGGGGAAGGAAAGGGGATCAGAGCCAGAAGTGGTCAGGGACACAGAGGTCAGGCAGACACTGGGGGCGTGGGGGGCGCCGGACAGAGTGGGGAGACGGGCGGAGTCTAAGAAAGAAGGTCAAGGGGAAGATGAGAGAAAGGGGGAAAGAGGAGAGGGGTAATGGGGGGGGATAGGGGGCTAAGGAGAAGGGGCAGAGAGGCAGAAAGGAAGGCAGGAAAAGAGAAAGGGGAGAAGGGGAAAGGGAAGGAAGTGAGAACCTTATTTGAGTCCCTGGGTCCAGCCATCCCTAGTCAACCTTACCCCAGACTTCTCCATCATATGAGCTGAATTCTCTTCTGCATTTTTCCATTTTCATTGGGGTCCTGCCACATGCTAGAGAGGTTTTTTTTCATATTTTTCAAAACAACCTTACAAATAGATTAAAGCAATGGACAGGTGTCAAAACATGGACACATAATTATGTAAGACATTCAACAAAAACGAATTGACAACCTTCTACAAAATAAGAATCTTCATCATGTAAAGCATCTCTACTGACTTGTCCTTTTAGTCTTCCCCAGTTGACTTCCTTGGCCCTCTCCTAGCCTGAGATTATATTCTGTCACGATGGGGCCGGATTCTCCTCTCTCTCCTTTAATCTGTTCCATATGCTAAGAAGTTGTTCTGACTTTACGGGAGTGGTTCACAACCTTCCTAATGCCAGGACCCCTTAGTACAGTTCCTCATGTTGTACGTGGGCGTATCTGCATGTGGGCGGACCCGCCTGGAGACGGATGGAGGAGGGGTGTCGGTTCCTAAGACCGTCGGAAATGTGTGTTTTCTGATGGTCTTAGGCGACCCCTGTGAGAGGGTCGTTCCACCCCCAAAGGGGTCGCGACCCACAGGTTGAGAACCGCTGCTTTACGGCCTTACCCCAGTGCACCTGTCCTTGTTTCTGTCTTTCACACAATGGTTTAGAATAGTGTAAGGTCCCAGTGCCAGGCCCTTCGGTCCCAGATCTACTGCCAGCACTGCAGTGGCAGCTACTAAGACACGGGAACTTGATCCCACAGGCTGCTGCTGCCCAGACCACCCACAAGTCAACAGTGAGCTGAGCTCCCTTGTTCTGAATCTCCCAACATCACATTCTCAAAAGTAGAAGCAAGAGACAACTGGGTTGAAATGCAAGTCAATGCTCAAAGGCCAAAAAAAGTAAACGTGTACTTGGCACAAATTGCAAGTGCAAGAGAGACGACATGGAGACACAGAGAGAGACTGTGCACACAGGGGCACGTGTCCTGGAAGGAGGGTGGACAAGGCAACTCAAAGGACCCAGTTCTCAAATGCTCCTCAGGAAGTGAAACACATTGGCTTTCTCTAGAGCCAGAAGAAAAATAAAGTAATTAGTGGAAATTTAAAAGGTAAAAGAAAGAAAGTACCTTAGCTAAAGCCACGGAAGCAGTCTTACAAGTTGGGGGCAAGCATCACCTCCTCTCTGAAATGGAGTCACCAACAGGGAGTCTCTGCACACTGGGGACTTATTTATTTTCCCAGCATATTTCTTATCCATTCAAGCAAAATGATATATGTGACATTTGGGCACAAGGTCTTATTCAAAAAGAAAAGTCAACCCAGCCAAGCTAATTATCCTCATTCACCAGCACCGCCCCACCCGCGGGCTCCCAGCCCCCTACCATTGACTCACACAACACAGCCAGGAAATCGTTCAACATAATCCCAGAGGCTTTTTTTTTCTGCTACTCTTATGCATAATTTACTAATATACACACTTCCTGTCAACAGTGGCCTCAGTTTTTCATGTATCAATGTATTTCAAGGCTCTAAAAGAAACTGCATTCAGATAAAAGAACACTGTAGGAAAAAAAATTAGTGTTTTTCTTAAAAAGAAAAGAAAATTGTATTTCTATAGAATGTTAAGTTGCTGTGGTTGTTGTTCTTGTTGTTGTTATGAAAAACACTCCCGACAGAGTTAAGACCACACAACTCCTTTTTTCATCTACAACTCCACACTCGGGGACCCAAGGACAAACAGAGCCCCTCCACGTTGGACAGGGCAGGGAACTTAAATCCTGTTCCTCTTGTGAATGTGTGAAATGAGGCAGGCAACTTGAAAAGAAACCCAAAACACCTTCTCTCTCATTCCCTGCTTCACATCCACAGCTCAGGAACCTGCCCACGCCCCCCTTTTTATCCAGACCAGCAGTCCTCCCTCTTACCCCCACAACCCAAATTCTACATAGCTGCAAGACCCCCAAACCCTCTATACTTCCACCGCAGGTATACACCCGTCTGGTAACCTCTGAAATTAACGGCGGGAGGAGAGGGAAGGCTCACCCGAGGCAGAGCAGTATCCCACCTATTCTTGCTCTTTCTCCACCGGTACAAGGGTTACCCTCATTTCCAAAGGGCTGGCTTGGTAGCTGCAAACCCCTTTTTCTCTGCGGTGGCCACCAGAACCTCCCTGTGGACCTCCTGGGGTGAATGTGATCCTAATGCCTTGTACCAAAGTTGGCAAAAACTCAAATGTGAGTGATTACAAGACGTAATGTTATATTGAGAGCTACCAGCTTTATCTCCATCATTGTAGCTTTTTATGAAAAAATAGGTAAAGATAAGATCTATCTATTAAGACATATGTGGGATATAAAACTGAAAGCAACAAACAAGAAGAAACCTCAGAGACACAGACAACAGGACAGTGGTTACCAGAGGGAAAAGGAGTGTGGGGAAGGGAAACAAGGGGAAAGGGGGTTAAACATGTGGTGAAAGGAGATTTGACTTGGGGTGGTAAACACACAATACAATATACAGATGTTGTATTTTAGAATTGTATACTTGAAACCTATATAATATCAAAGGATAACTTTTTTTTTCAATATGTTTTTATTGATTTTTTTTTTTTTTTGAGAGAGAGTGAAAGGAAAAGAGAGATAGAAACATCGATCTGAGAGAGAAACATTGATGGGCTGCCTCCTGCACACCCCCTACTGGAGAAATAACCTGCAACCCGGGCATATGCGCTGATCGGGAATCGAACCAGGACCTCTGAGTCCATGGAACAATGCTCAATCCACTGAGCCCCACTGGCCAGGCCCAAAGGATAACTTTTGGCCATTTCCCCCAGCAACTTCAATAATAATAGTAATTTTAGTAGTAGCCATTACTATCTGCCACACATTTTACATAAATAAATTTAATTATCACAGAAATATTCTGTATACCGTACTGTTATCATCCCCCACTTTATAGTTAAAGAAATGAAGGTAAAGAGTAGGTGACTTAACTTCCGGTCAAGACAGCGGCGTAGGTAAACGCGGTATCGCATCCTCCCACAACCACATCAAAGTTACAACTAAACTACAGAACAACCATCATTCAAAACTGCCTGAAATCAAGCTGAATGGAAGTCCTACAACTACGGAATTAAAGCAGCAGCCACATCCAGACTGGTAGGAGGGGCGGCGGCAGTGGCGGAGGCATGACAGGCTGGTCCCACACCCACGTGTGGAGGATAAAAATCAGGAGGCTCCCGCGGCTGGGAAGGTCCTTCCTGAGGACTGAGGGGTCCCCGTCCCACACCAGGTGCCCCGCTCAGGGTTCCAGTGCCAGGAAGAGAATCCCCATCACTTCTGGCTGGAAAAACCAGCGGGAACTGAGGCTCAGGGAAGCTGAAGTGGCTGGAGCCCCAGGCAGCTCCTCTTAAAGGGCCCGCGCACGGACTTATCGGACTCTCTCCCTCTAAGCTCGGAGGGGAGGCAGCTCGAGGGGCACCAGAGACACACAGGGAAGAACTGAGCTGTTTGGCACTGGAGCGAGGGCTGGAGAGGGGGCTTCCTCGGGGACAAATGTGCTGTCAGAGGCCTTTGTTCCTTTGGTGAGCCCTTCCCAGGGGCGGCAGACAGCCTCCATATCTGGGACTCCAGCAACCTGGCTCACACTGGTAGCCCTGCCCTGGTGACTCCCTGAGGCCCCGCCCCGCCCCACACAACTTTCAGGCCCACCCAAGCTGTTGCCAGTTGCTTAACCATAGGATTGGCCTGTCTTGGATCCTGCTTCAGGTTTTCCTAAATTTTTTTAAACGAGCAGCATCTGGTCTCAGCGAGCCTCATACCTCTCATTAAGTAATACACAGAAACAAACACAGGGAGGCAGCCAAAATGAGGAGACAAAGAAACAGGTCCCAAATGAAAGCAGAACAAAACCCCAAGAAAAGAACTAAGCGAAAAGGAGATAAGCAACCTAACAGATGCTGAGTTCAAAATACTGCTTATAAGGATGCTCAATGAACTTAGTGAGAACCTCAGTGAACTTAGGGAGGGCCTCAAGAGCATAAAAAAGGACCAGTTAGAAATCATGGATACACAGTTAGAACTGAAGGAGGCATTAACTGAAATAAAGAATAATTTACACAGCTTCAATAATAGAGTATGTAAATCCAAGGAGCAAACCATCGATTTGGAATATAAGGAAGCAAAAAATGCCCAATCAGAACAGCAAAAAAAAAAAAAAAGAATCCAAAAAAATGAGGATAGTGTAAGGAGCCTCTGGGACAACTTCAAGCATGCCAACATTCGCATCTTGGGGGTGCCAGAAGGAGAAGAGAGAGAACAAGAAATTGAATACCTGTTTGAAACAATAATGGCAGAAAACTTTCCTAATTTGGTGAAGGAAACAGAATACAAGTCCAGGAAGCACAGAGAGTCCCAAACAAGATGAACCCCAAGAGGCCCACACCAAGACACATCATCATCAAAATGCAAAAGGTTCAAGACAAAGAGAGAATCTTAAAAGCATCAAGAGAAAGGCAGCTAGTTACCTACAAGGGAGTTCCCATTAGGCTGTCAGCTGATTTCTCAAAAGAAACTTTGCAGGCCAGAAGGGAGTGGCAAGAAATATTCAGTGATGAAAACCAAGAACCTACAACCAAAATTACTCTATCCTGCAAAGCTGTCATTTAGAATCGATGGACATATAAAAACTTTCCCAGACAAGAAAAAGTTAAAGGAGTTCATCACTACCAAACCGTTATTATATGAAATGATGAAGGGTCTTTTTGAAGAAAAAGATAAAATGTATGAACAAACAAAATGGCAATGAATACATATCTATCGACAATGGAATCTACAAACAAAATGAACAGGTAGAACAGAAACATTCTCATAGATACAGAGAACATTTTGTTGGTTGCCAGTTGGGAGGCGGGTTGGAGGAATGGGTAAAAAAGGTGAAGGGATTAAGAAGCACAAATTCATTGCTAGACTGACAAACCTCAAAGGGAAAGGGGTTGGGGGGGGGAAATAAACCAAAGAACTTATATGCATAACCAATGGACACAGACAATAGTGTGGGAAAAGGTGGGAGGGGGGCAGGAGTGGGGAGGAGTGGGTCAATGGGGGAAAAATGTGGAACATCTGTAATACATTTTACATCCAACAATAAAGATTTGAAAAAAAAAAAAAGAGTAGGTGACTTACTCACCCAGGGTCACGTAACCAGCGGAGTCAAGATTCAAATCCAGATCTCTGATTCAAGAGCCCATGATCTTAAGCATTCTATTTCAATACCTTCCTGTGCCCATTTAAATCTAAAAGAAGGCATCTTGTTACACAATATTAGACAGATAATACATGTCTAATGCTACCTTCTGAAACAACAGCACCTAAGAAGAAAAGAAAGCGGGGTGTGGCCTAACCAAAGAAATCAGTAGAGATTATTTTGCTCAAATATTTCATGGGAAAAATCATTCTATTATGTTTATGGCCCTGTGTCAAAAGAGGACAGTTTGACTTGATTTCCTGGAGTCCTCTGGTTTTTAGTGGGTCCCCAGTGAGAAATCTGCTGGAGACTTTTCAATGTTGCACAAAGCTGCCAATCACTTTTATTGACTTCCTGCCCTACAAGAGTGGGAAGAGAGACTTCAGCCCCCAACAGCATAACAGATCTTGACATTGAATGAGCAAAAGCTTTTTGTACTCCAGAAAAGCAATTATTTTCTGAAAAAAAAACAACAGTCAACTTCTTAGGCATAATAAACCCACCTATTAATCTTGTCCTGCTCCTCTTTTTAATTCTGAAAAAAAAAAAAAAAGTAGTCACACCTTGTTTCTCAAACTTTAAAACCACACATGTCATCAACTACAAAGGACTTTTCAACTTTGTCCTTCAATTGGTCAAGCTTTTCTGTGAGCAACTACTTAGGTACCAACGATAGAAAAGAGAAGCTATTTAATTATCGCTCTAATTGTTGTAGGGTATCTAAATATTATTGACTAAAGCACTTTAAAAAACCCTCTAGTAATTACAAAAATGCACTTCCTTAACGAGTTGAAAATCTCTGTCTAATAAAGTAAGGAAAGCAATAATAAATTGACTTTTGAATGAACTGCCAAGTAGCGCATCAACCCCAGATCTTTAGTTCTGCTTGTACATTTCCTTTCAACAATCAGTGCCAATCTGCCCTCTGTTACTGAAAAAACATCTGCAGACTACAGTTTGAAGAAGAGGTAGATGCAAAAAGAAAAAAGATCCTGATAGGTCAATTGTTGTAGAGGATACAAGAGTTGTATGGAAATTTAAAGGATGCTTCAAACATTTGGAAAAACAGTGATATTGACATTAAATACAAATTTCTGATCAAGTCACTTGTATTTGGTAGTGCTGTCTGCACTGTCTTGCTTATCCTATGTTAATTCTATTGTTATATGACACAATGTCTACTATATGAGAGTGATTTAATTATACTTGTATTTTTTAAAGGACCACTTTGGCGATCATGTTGAGAACCGACTGGAGAGAAGCAACATCAGAGTTTAAACACTTTAGAAGCAACACAGTTCAGAAGCTATTGTAATAACTTGACATGGTGACATGCCAGAAGGATGAAAATGAAAATGCAGGGAAGTGAATGGGTTCAGGAATGGTCTTTAGGCAGTAGTGCAGTTAGATATTAGTGATGCATTGGACGCAGGGATGAGGAAGCAGAAGGAGTTGGTTTCTGGTTTAATGAATGAGTGGTGTATAATAAAACAGAGAACACTAGTGAAGGAAGAAATTTGTGGATGGAGATGATAAACACATTTAGACCTGTTGAATTTGAGGTGCCTGCAAGACATTCAAGTAGACATGAAACAAAAGTGACTAGATGTACACTGTAATCCATAAGGCCCAGGCAACAAATATTTGTCAATCTACTGTCTCCCAGACACTGGACTAGATGCTGGGGACAGAGCCATGAAAACGTTAGACATCACCCCTGGCCTTGTGGAACTTGGAGTCTAGGTGAAGAGAAGGGCATTAAATAAGTAATCACCTAAATGCATAATAAATGGAAGTGATGAAAAGAATATATTTCAAGATGGGTATGGGCCAATTACATCAAATGATGCTAAGAGACAGAAAAGAATACTATTGTATTTGTAACAATGGAGGTCACTGTAATCTTGACAAGAGCTGTTTCGATAGAGCACCAAAGACAGAAGCCACATTCCAGTGAATGGAAAAGAAACTGTGAAGTGAGGGCAGTAGAGAGAGTGACTACAGGACATATGTTCAAAAGGTTTCACTGAGAAGAGGAGCAGCAAATTGGAGCAGTGACTAGAAAGGGGACATTGGTCAAGGAAAAGCTAGTTAAGATGAGTGATTTTAAAGCACATTTGCATGTTCCTGAGAATATTCCAGCAGAAAGGGAGAAAGTGATACACTGGAGAGAGGGGACTCTGCATGAGCTAAGTCAATAAGACCAGGAAAAAAATATTAAAAGCACAAGGGTTATTCTTAGGGAAGGTAGTGATGGAAAGAAGCATGAGGGGTGGGGTGGGGGACTCTGGGGTGCAAATAACGTTCGGTTTCCTGATCTGGGTACCTGTTGAATAAGTGTGCTCATTTTGTTAAAATGTATCAAGAGGTAAACTTAATGTGTGCTCTTTCCTGTGTCTATACTATACATCAATTAAACATTTTTTAAATAGAAGAATTGAAAGGAAATAAAAATCACAATTTGTTATAAGTGATGAAACTGTCTACAAAGAAAACCCTGACAAATTTATAAACTATTATAAACAAAAGAAATTTTTAGCAAAGTGGCTGCATATAAGAAAAATGTACAAGTCCACTATACCACAATAAAAAAATAGGACTTTTTTTTTTTTTTTAATCCTCACTCGAGGATAGTTTTTTATTAATCTTCAGATAGAGTGGGAGGGAGAGAAAGGGAGAGAGAGAGAAACATCGACTGGTTGCCTCCTGCACAACCCAAATCAGGGCCGGGGACAAACCACAACCCAAGTATGTGCCCTTAGCCAGAATTGAACCTGCAACTCATTGGTCCACAGGCCGACACTCTACAGCTGAGCCAAACCGGCCAGGGCAGGACATGATTTTTAAATGCACCATTTACAATAGAAACAAAAACTATAAAATACCTTGCAAGAAATAAACAAGATATATGTTCAACCTGGATACAGAAAATTATGACATTTTATTGAAAGATATTAAAGGAAAACCAAATAGAGCACTATGTGTGTTAACGAATAGGTAGATTTGATTTTGTAATGATGTCAGTTCTCCACAAACTAAGGTAGTGACTTGATGAAATTCCAACCAAAACCTCAAAAAGATTTTGTGGAACTTTATAAACTGATGCTAAAATGTGCATGAAATTGTAAAGGACAAAGAAGAGCCAATACACTTCTAACAAAGAAGTCCCATGTGTCGGGACTTATTACAAAGCTAGGTAACTACCTAAAGAGTAACTAGGACAGTGTGCTAGTGGCATAGAGATGACCTGAACAGGGAGCCTAGAAACAGAACATGCCATGTAAGGAACTTGGTTACATTCGTCATCCAAACTGGAGCACTATAAGGGGAAATATTTATCCCTAATCATGTCTGGCCAATAAGCATTACTAAACTGGGCAAATGAGGATGCACTCTCAGAACATCTATGACAAAGATAGAAAAGAACAAGTAGCAGCAGCTTAAGATGGGAACTTCATCTGCAGATACCTGTGGAAAATGGAGTGTGCATGAAGATATAAGAGGGCTGTTAAGACTTGATGATGGGTATTT
The DNA here is from genome assembly GCF_014108415.1 of Molossus molossus. Taxonomy (NCBI): domain Eukaryota; kingdom Metazoa; phylum Chordata; class Mammalia; order Chiroptera; family Molossidae; genus Molossus; species Molossus molossus. The sequence continues at coordinate 216,381,955 of NW_023425344.1, read as the reverse complement.
GGCCTACCTCACTGCTTTTATTTTCTCGGTCAGTTTTGAGGCAAGGTCATCAGCTGAAGGTAAATGGGAAAGAAGTATAGGGAGACAGCGGTGAGAGGAGACAGTGTAAGTGTTCTGGAAAATAGTGAAAAAAATATACTCAGCAAGTGTAGTAGGGTTGCTGAGCAGTGTTAGGAGTTGATTTTAGATTTACATCATGAATCTTTAGATGAATGAACACAGTCATGCATTTTTCTCCTGCAACATTTAGCTGCTTAAATAACTATAATGACCAATTGTGCAATCTAAACTGGAGAAAAGGGGGTTCATGGACAATGAAAATATAGTGAGGCAATGGATTATAGGTCTGCTAGGGGGACTTTACTGAAGAGGGTGAGCTGGCACTGTCAGAGAATATCAACCAGCCTGCAGGCAGAGACAAGTCTGTGGGTGCTTTGAGCCTTGGTCCTGGTTCACAGTCATTGGGCTTCATGGCTCTGGGGACCAAGCTGTGAAGGCTGAGGCCTGTTTCCATATGCTGAGCCATTAATCCATGTTGCAGAAATCATTTTTTAAGGCAGGGTTTTCCCATCAAAGCAGCTATAACAGGGGGAGTGGGGGGCAACTGCCCCACACATTGGAATTTCAAACCACCTGCTGGGAGGACTTTGTACCTAGCACAGAACTGCAACCTGAAGCTCATTAACTGTCAGAGATTATCAACCATTCTTCAGGCAGAGATGGGTCTCTGGGAGCTTTGAGCCTTAGGCTGACTTGCAGTTGTTGGGTTTCTAGGTCTCTGTGCTGAGCCATTAACCCATGCTGCAGAAACCATCTTTTTCAAGCAGAGTTTTCCTCTCAAAGCAGCTTAAGCCCAGGGGGTGGGGTGAAGCAATTGCCCCACCCACTGGAAATCCTCTCACCCTTCCCACAAAGGAGTAAGGGAGCTTATATCCAGCTGAGGACTACAACCTGGGGCTCATTAAGTGACTGAAACTAACAATCAGCCCAAAGACAGAAGCAGATTTCTGGGATATTTGAATCTTTGCCTGGCTTGTGACTCCACCCAGGGGAGTAAGACCAGACATTGGTGTTCAGCTTGGTCACTTCCATACACATCCAAACCCATCAGATAGAGCCACAATCTGGATAACATTGATATCCACAGGGAGATGTTGGCAGGCTCCAAATCCTGCTGAGACAGCCAAATTGGTGAAACAAAGAAACAAGTACCAAAAGAAAAAAACAAGAGAATTCTCCAGAAGAAAGGCTAAATGAAATGGAGATAAACAAGTTATCAGATATAGAATTCAGAGTAATGATTATAAGGATGCTCAATAGCATGAGAAAAGATACAGCAACAATGAAAAAGGACCAATCGGAAATCACGAAGACATAGCAGAAATAAAGAACACACTGGAAGGGATAACCAGCAGATGAGAGGAAGTTGAGGGTTAGATCAGCAAATTAGAAGACAGGGTAGAAAAAAGTCACTCAATCAAAGAACTAAAAAGAAAAAAAAAATTAAAAAACAGAAAGACATTTTAAGAGAGCTGTGGGACAACATGAAACATAACAACATCCACAAAATAAGAGTACAAAAAGAGAAGAAAGTGAGTAAAGGTTGGAGAATTCGGTTAAAGAAATAGTAGCAGAAAAATTCTCTAACTTGGTGAAGAAAAAAGGCATACCAGTTCAGGAACCACAGAGAGTCCCAAGCAGGAAAAACCCAGAGGACCACACCAATACATCATAATTAAAAAGCCATAAATTAAAGACCAAAAGGGAATCTTTTTTGTTTTAATCTATTGCATCTTCTTTTTTTAATTAATTAATTTTTGTTACAGATGTTTCTCCTTTTTTCCCCCATTGACACTCTCCTCCTGTTCCTTCCCTCCCCCCACCCCCAGCACTGTTGTCTATGTCCATTGGTTATGTTTATATGCATAAGTTCTTTGGTTTATCTCTTCCCTCCCCCCAACCCCTTCTCTCAAGTTTGTCAGTCTAAACCCTACTTCTGTCTCTCTGGGTCTATTTTGTTCATCACCTTTTTTTGTTCATTATATTCCACAAATAAGTGAGATCATGTGATACTTGTCTTTCTCTGACTGGTTTATATTGCTTAGCATAATACTTTCCAGGTCCCTCCATGTCATATCAAAGAATAAGAGATCTTTCATTCTTACAGCTGCATATTATTCCATTGTATATATGTACCACAGTTTCAAAAGAGAATCTTAAAGGTAGCAAGAGAAAAGCAACCAGTTACCTACAAAGGTGCTCCCATAAGGCTGTCAGTTGATTTCTCAACAGAAACACTATAGGCCAGAAGGGAATGGCATGAAGTATTCAACATAATGAAAAATAAGGATCTAAATCTGGCAAGGTTATCATTCAAAATAGAAGGTAGTCCTGGCCGGTTTGGCTCAACAGTTAGAGCATCGGCCTGTGGTCCAGAGAGACCCAGGTTTGGTTCCCACTAAGGGCATGTACTTTGGTTGCAATCTGTCTCTGGCCCTGGTTGGTCGTGCGGGTGGCAGCCACTCGATGTGTCCCTTTCACGTCAATGTTTCTCCCTCTCTCTCTCTCCCTCCCACTCTATCTGAACAAAAAAATTGGGGAAAAATATCCTTGGGTGAGGATAAAAAAATAGAAGGTAAAATAGTTACTCAGATCAAAAAAAAGGGGGAAGGGAGCTAAATGAATATCACCACCAAACCAGCAGTGCAAAAAACGTTAAAGGTACTGCTGTAATAAGCAGAGAAATAAAGAGAAACATAAGCATGATGAATACAAATGGCAACAAATAAGTACATATCAATAATAACCTCAAATTTAAATGGATTAAATTCTCCAATCAAAAGACACAGAGTAGCTGAATAGATAAGAAAGCATGACCCATACAGATCCATCTACAAGAGACCCACCTCAGAACAAAAGACACAGGATAAAAGTAAAGAGATGGAAAAAAGTTTCCCATGAAAATGGAAACAAAAAAATATGCTGGATAGCAATACTCATATCTTATATAATAGACATCAAAATGAAGGCCATAACAAGAGACAAAGAGGTCCACTACATAATATTAAAGGGATTGGTCCAACAAGAATATATAACCTTGGTAATTATATATGCACCCAATACAGGAACACAAAAATATTTAAAAACTTCTAGAGGACTTCAAGGGAGAAATCAACAGCAATACAATCATAGTAGGGTACTTCAACACCCTACTGACATCACTAGATAGATCCTCTAAACAAAAAATTAACAAGGAAATAGAATGATACACAAGATCAAATGGATTTAATTGATATCTACAGAGAATCACACCCTAAAACTGCAGAATATACATTCTTCTCAAGTGCACATGGGACACTCTCAAAAATAGACCACATTTTAGGACACGAACTAATTCTCTACAAGCTCAAGTTGATTGAAATCATATCAAGCATCTTCTCAGATCACAATAGCAGAAACTTAAAAATTCATTAAAATAAAAATACTCAAAAACATTCAACACATGGAGGTTAAACAGTATGTTATTAAACAATAAATAGATTACCAAGGAAATCAAGGAAGAAATTTTAAAAACTTCCTGGAAATCAATGAAAATGAACACACAACAACACAAAATCTATGGGACACAATGAAAGCAGTCCTGAGAGGGAAGTTCATAACATTAGAGACCTACCTCAAGAAACAAAAATAATTTCTAATAGACTAGCTAATCCCACAAGTTAAAGAACTGGAAAGTGAACAACAACAACAAAACAGAATAAGTAGAAGGAAAGAAATAATAAAGGTCAGAGTGGAAATAAATGACATAGAGACTAAAAAAAGAATACAGAAGATCAATGAAACCAAGAGCTGGTTCTTTGAAAATATAAACAAGACTGATGAACCTTTAGCCAGACTCACCAAGAAACAAAGAGAGAGAACCTAAATAAACAAAACCTGAAACAAAAGAGGAGAAGTAACAACTGATACCACAGAAATACAAAGGATTGTTAGAAAATACTATGAACAGTTAGACACCAACAAATTGAACAAGGTAGGCAGAATGAACAAATTCCTAGAATCATACAGTCTTCCAAAACTCAACCAGGAAGGGTCAAAAAACCTGAACAAACCAATAACAACTAAGGAAATTGAAGCAGGAATCAATAAACTCCCAGCAAACAAAAGCCCGGGTCCAGACAGCTTCACAGGAGAGTTTTACTGAACAGTCAAAGAACTAATACTTACTCTCCTCAAACTATTCCAAAAGATTTAAGAGGAAGGAGGACTCCCACGCTCTTTTTATGAGGCCAGCATAATCCTAATTCCAAAACCAGATGACACTACAAAGAAGGAAAATCACAGGCCACTATCCCTGATGAACATAGATGCCAAAATCCTGAACAAAATATTAGCAAATCACATCCAGCAATATATTTAAAAAATTATTCACCACAAGAAAGTGGGATTTATCCCAGGAATGCAAGGCTGATACAATATTCACAAATCAATCAATGTGATATTTCACATAAACAAAATGAAAGATAAAAGTCATATGATCATATCAATGATGCGGAAAAATCATTTGACAAAATCTAGCACCCATTTCTGATAAAAATGCACAGCAAAGCAGGAATAGAGAGATCGTATCTCAATATAATAAAAGCAATATATGACAAACCTACAGCCGACATCATACTCAATGGGCAAAAACTAAAAGCATTTCCCTTAAGAACAGAAATGAGACAGGAATGTTCACTTTCACCACTCTTATTCAACATAGTACTAGAAGTCTTAGCCACAACAATCAGACAAGAAGAAAGAATAAAAGGCATCCAAATTGGAAAGGAGAAAATGAAACTGCCATTATTCACAGATGACATCATATTGTACATAGAAAACCCTAAAGACCCATCAAAAAACTACTAGGTATAATAAATGAATTTGGCAAAGTAGCAGATACAAAATTAACATTCAGAAATTGATGGTATTCTTATAGACCAATAATGAACACTCAGGAAGGTAAACTAAAAATTTATCATTGCAATAAAAACAAATCAAGATACCTAGGAATAAACCAAAAAAGTAAAAGACCTCTTCTCAGAAAACTACAGGACATTGAAAAAAGAAATAGAGGAAGGTATAAAAAACAAAAAGTGGAAGCATATACCTTGTTCATGGATTGGAAGAATCAACATCATTAAAATATCCATACTGCCTAAAGCAATCTATAGATTCAATGCAATCCCTATTTTTTTTTTTTTTTTTTTTTCGGTATGTGCCCTGAGTGGACACCAAACCCAGGACTCTCTGGTCCACAGGTCAATGCTCCAACCACTGAGCCAAACCGGCCAGGGCAATGCAATCCCTATTAAAGGACCAATGACATATTTCATGATCTGGAACAAATACTCCAAATGTTGATATAAAAAACAAAACAAAAAAGCCACAGCAATCTTGAAAAAGAAGAACAAAGTGGGCGGGATCACAATACTGGATATCAGGTTATACTACAAACCCATTGTAATCAAAACAGCCTGGTACTGGCACAAGAACAAGCATATAGATCAAAGTAATAGAACAGAGAACCCAGAAATTGACGCAAGACATACACAATTAATATTCAACAAAGAAAGCAAGAGCATACAATAGAGAAAGACAGTCTCTTCAATAAATTGTGTTGGGAAAATTAGACAGCTACATGCGAAAAAGAAAGCTAGACCACCAACTTATACCATACAGAAGAATAAACTCAAAATGGATAAAGACTTAAATGTAAGTTGTGAAACCATAAAAATCCTAGAAGAAAATGTAGGCTGAAGAATCTCAGACAGCACACATAGCGGAATTTTCACCAATATATCACCTAAGGCAAGAGAAACATTAATAAAAGAAAAAAATTAATAAAAGGGACTACATCAAACTAAAAAGTTTCTGCATGGCAAAAGAAACCAGCATCAAAATGAAAAGGGAACTCACTCTTTAGGAGAACATTCTTGCCAATGATACATCAGATAAGGAGTTAATAACCAAAATATATAAAGTACTCATATAGCTCAACAAAAGTAAGACAATTCAATTAAAAATGGGCAGAGGATCTAAATAGACACTTCTCCAAACAGGACATACAAATGACCAAAGAGATATATTTAAAAAAATGCTCAATGTCACTAATCATCAGAGAAATGCAAATTAAAATGACTATAAGGTATATCAACTCAGACCTGCCAGAATGGCTGCCATCAACAAATCATCAAACAGCAAGTACTGGCAAGGGTGTGGGGAAAAGGGGACTCTAGTACACTGCTGGTGGGAATGCAGACTGGTGCAGCCACTGTGGAAAACAATATGGTGTTTCCTCAAAAAACTAAAAATGGAAATGCCATTTGAACCAGTGGCCCCACTTCTAGAAATGTATCCTAAGAAGCCTGACACACAAATCAGAAAGAATATATGCACGCCTATATTCATAGCAGCACTATGTACAATAGCTAATATCTGTAAACAGCCCAAGTGTCCATTAATAGATAAGTGGATAAAAAAGCTGTGATACTTTTACACAATGGAGTACTATGCAGCTGTAAGAAAGAAAGATCTCTTACCCTTGAGACAACATGGAGGGACCTGAAGAGTATTATGCTAAGTGAAATAAGCCAGTCAGAGAAATACCAGTACCACATGATCTCATTTATTTGTGGAATATAATGAACAAAATAAGCCGGTGATCAAAATAGATCCAGAGACATGGAAGTAGGGAACAGACTCTGAAACCTCAGAGGGAAGTGGGAGGGGGGTGTGAGAAGAGATAAACCAAAGAACTTATGACCAATGGACACAGACAATAGTATGGGGAAGGCAGGAGGGGGATGTTAGTGGGGAAAAGGGGGTCAATGGGGGAAAAAGTGGGGAACATCTGTAATACTTTCAACAATAAAGAGTTAAATTATTTTTAATTTTTAAAGTGGGTAAGGTGGGAAGATGGGGTGGGTGTCAGAGAGCAGGCTCCTCAAAACTAAGATGGTGACGGTGCCATTTGGGGGTGATATAAGGTCAAAGGACCATGAAAATGGGAGATCAGGGAATATTACTTGGGTGACAAAATCATGAACCATAAAATGTTAGACCTGAGGTCCAGAGAGGTAAAGCGGTAAGGGAGAAGGTGCACTGAGCTCTTACTGTCTGCACGAGCCCAGAGGCGAAGGTGTGATGAGGCCCGGCACACTACTGACAGGGCACCCTTACTTCTTGGCACTTGCGCTCTCTCTGTCACTCATTTTATGAACTGGGAGGCAAGAAAAGGCACACTGCTCTTTTTTGTTTTAAGTCATTATGGGGGTCAACTCAGAAAATTATTAATAACAGAGTTACTAACGTTTGCCATGTGCGAACACTGTGGTAGCTGCTTTGATGATATTCTGAGGTGGGGTACAGCTGACCTCTTCCTTAGAGGCACACTGAGTCTATGTATTGGGAGAGATGGACTCACACAAAGAAACCAAATTCATAGAAGGACATGGTGGGAGACAGGTGCTTAACTTTGTATATAAAAGATTGTTAGTAGCTTATAGTAGTAGCCCCAACGGGTGATCTGGGGGTGTGAGGCAACACTATCATCATCCTAAATAAACATGAAAAAGGAAGTGTGCTTGCTACATAGACATGTTTCCAGAGAGATGCTAGCAGCCCCCCCAAGCCCCTCCCACTCAGCATCCCTACACTTCCACTACAGGTTGCCTAAAATCTTCCTAGTGTTCCTTTAGACTCTTCCACGTCACCAAGGGGGGGCGGGGTTCAAGTTCATTTTGGATTCTATGCTGATATGAGTGGGAGCTGAAAAAAAGGAATCGGAAATTAAAATTACTTCAAAACGCAGGTTTTGCTGTGAATCTGGTTGAAGTTTCTTATTTTTTTCCAAGTCCGTAGGACTTGGCAAGCCAGTGTGAGAGATGGGGGTTTGTTCGCGTGGGACCTTGTTGCCACTGAGACTGAGTCCGCGGTCGGGTACACTGCAAGGCAGACCCATGCTCTGGTCACACACCTGCATCTGGGAGTCATGCAAATGGGAGCTGCCCACGGAGTTTCCTGCCACACGGGGGTGGCAGGGCTATATTTCCCTCTTTAAAATGAGACTTAAGGTCAACTCGAGTGTTCCAGCAACTGGACGTTTATACAACCGAGTGAAAAAAAGCCAAGCAATACCTGCCTTTGGCTTGTGGCTTTTTAGGAGAAATGGTGAACATGTCTTTGATCGTTATACTGAGAATGTTTTAAAGATTGTACAGTCACCTTCATTTTCAATGTAATAATGATCACTTTCTTTATGAAGTCAAAATGAGAGGTAAGCAAGAACAACACCTCACTTCCTTTTAAAATGATTTGCTGCTGCAACTATACTGCTCTTATTTAAACTATTGATTTTCCTTGGACCCCCCAGACAAGGGTGAGTGAGAGTAAGTGGTGGTGACACACTCCGGGGGCCTTGCTCTGGCCTGATATATTTACGATGTTTGCCTATGTGCCTAGAATATTCTGTTCTTATTACCCTTCCTGGTCAGAAACACCCAGGGATTAGATCTCTTCTAATCAGTTTCCCATAACCTGGTCACCTCCTAAATATTTTCACTATATTTCTACTCAACTGTAAGCCCCAATTCTCCGTCTGAGTGCTCCTGAGAGTGGGATTCCCGCGCAGATGTGAAGACCAAGGAGCCCCCCTTGTAGGAACCACGTGACCATCCGTGCAGAGGACGCGCTCAGCCCTGGGCAGGAAGGAGGACGCCCCAGAACTTCACGCCCAGGCCTTTCCCTTCCCGGCCTGGTTCTGGGGGTCCAGCACTCCTCAGCAGAGGCCGAAAAGGCAGAAAATGGGAATGACTTTTGAGCTCTAATTATCTGGGTAACTTTTAAACCCAGGGGCCCAGGCTACATCAAAGACCCAATGAATCAGAATTTTGGTGTGAAGTCTCAGAAGCATAAATTTTACAAAGCTCCAAAAGAGATTCATGTTCGCAGGTTCAGATTACAAATGTTTTGTCCTGCCTTCGTAGTAGCAGGAAGTGGGGCCCTCAGACTTCACAAAAGATCACTGTTTCTGCTTCCCTCCTTGACTTCAGACCTAAATAGGAATGCATGTATGAGAGTGTGTGTGCATGTGCGTGTGTGTGCGTGTGTGTGTGAACCTTCCTTCCTTGAGGTGCAGGTGAAAATGCCAACAAGCTATCAAACAATACGTGCCATTCGGATAAAACACTGAGAGCTGCACTCCACTCCTATGGGCTCCACTGGCTCCCTGATAGAAAAAAATACCCATGGGCCAGCTCCTAAAGAAAATCTACTGCCCCTCACCCCCGCCTGGGCGTGTGCCCACAGCTAATTCAGACTTTTGATCGGCACATTTTAAGACAATGCATTAGGAGCAACAGAGAAGTTTGCCAAATGGAAGAAAGTTAAGGAATCTAATGAGAACCCCGCACGCACGCACACGCACACGCACATGCACGCGCGCACACGCACGCGCGCACACACACACACCACAGAGCCAAGAAGAAAAGAGGGCTCACTCCAGTTCTGTCTAAATAACCGACAGGTGAACTCTGAAGGTAAATGACCTGGTTCCCCCAGCTGTAGCGGAGGCACAAGATATTTCTGTTCCTAGGCAACAGAGAGCTGCCTTTATTTCCCATCATTGCTCAGGCTGGAGTAATTCAATTCCCTTACGGCTCAACTCCTGCTTCCTACCTATCTGCAGAACAGAAGCTCGAAATGGTGCCCTGCCCTTTATCTGATGCTCTCTCACACATGCGCCATCATTTTCTGAAGCCTTGGTGCGGTTCTTTTTGGGTGCAAGGAAAGGAACATAATCTAGAACGCCATCTGTCATCCTGAAATAGCCAATAGTGGCACTATTTTTACCCGGCAATTATCAAACAAATGGAGTCATTTGAAAGAATCACAGCTGTGACTTCCTTGGTGTTATCTCCGTACCAATATGACACAGTGCCTGCTGATTTTGTTTTCTGCTTGGTGTCGCATGTATACCGAGGCAGTGATCATTTCTCACCCTCCCATCAGAGCACAAGTGTACACTCCACAACTGAGTCACTCGGGCACGTTAAACATCTCTCGTTATCTTGATTACATGCTCAGGGCTTCACTAAATACAATTCTCATCTAGAAAGCGAGTGCAATGAATTCCACATTTCAGAGTGAGTGTTAGAAAGCTTTTTTATTTCACAGAAAACATCAAGTTTACTCCTGGCTAAATCTGGCCTTAAAGAATGATTGGTACTCACGGTTTTTATATAGGTTAGCACTTGAAACACATACACACACATACACAAAAACAAAATACTGCAAAATAAATCCTACTTTCTCATTATTGACCATCATAAAATCAGAAAGGTGTCCTATTGAAGTAAATGTCTCTAGTGAACTGAACACACACATTCATGTGCACACACTCATACACACAGCAACTCTATCAAACATTTGTCATTCTTTCTGTCCACCTGCATCTCAACCCCCTCCTTATGTATGGGGGATTCCCAACCTAACGAGCCAGTGCCACCTCTCTCAATGAAAGTGAAAATGCAAGACTTGCTTTTCCCAGCTAACCTTGCACTTGGGACAAAGGCACAAGAGCTAAGTGCCAGGGATCAGATGGTCCTGCCCCAGAGTGACAGAGATCACCCAGCATTCCCTCTGGGAAGAAAGATGCTACAGGGAATACCGGGTTCTGTGCAGTGTTCAGTAGCAATGGAGCCCAGGTGTGGGCTACAGCCTCCAAAGCCGTGCAGTAACAGGTGTGTCCACCAGACCAGCTCTGCGGGCTGACTTCAGCTCTGTCCTCTAGCTTCTTAACCACAGCCTGGCCCTCCAGCCCACGCAGAGACCCTGGGAACCAGGCAAGACCCTTCCAATAACCCATTTGCGGCTTCACTCAGCCAACACCGAGTGATTGCTGCAACCAAAAACCCTAAATCAATAAGTACTCACTCGATGTTTCAACCATGTGAAGACCAGTAATATGCTTGGGGTGTTTCTTCTCCTTCAAAATTTTCCAGCTCTTTCCCAACTGCTGAGTCTCTAGATTTAATTTTACATCTACCCAATCCACAGAAATTTCTCTAATCCCTGAAAATTCCCCAGTTCCTCAATTTCAAGTAGGAATGTATCCAGAAGTAGGAAGATAAAAATCATAGGAGGAAGACGCAGCTTGACAACAGCCACTGTCTTATAAGACTAGTCCCTGGGGAATCAAGAAGGATTAAATAACTACATGCTAAAACCACAGCACTCTATAGGTAGGCCTCATCGTTTCTGAGCGGTGCCGCTAACTTTCGTGTGCCTACGCATCTCAGGGGAATTGTGTCAAAATGCAAACTCTGAGTCAGCAGGTGTGAGATTCTCCAGCTTCCCAAGCTCCCTGGTGGTGCCCGGCTGCTGGTCCACCAGGCACTTTGCAGAGCAAGGGGTCAAGCGCTCAGGCACAACTCCTAAGTCACCAAAATACAACTGTTCTGGGCCCAACAAAACTCAATGTGTTCTCTCTCCATTTTCTGGAGCTCAGCTCCTCCACATCTCCTTTTAATTTTATATTTAGAATAACTAGACTCTAAAGTGGCAATGCATTCCATCATTTGGCACATGACTCACTTCGGATGGAAAACTTCTTACATGCAAAGTGTTAGAATACATCAAACCAATAGATCTTCCTTCATTGGTCCTGAACGTGTCAAATGCTATGAAACTAGCCTATTTAATACAAAGTCCCCGTAGGCTTTCAGCCTGGATCCTACAGAGTAAATGGAATTAGAGATGTCTACTATTTTGTGGCTGCCAAGATTCTCACTTGGCTAGGCATATTATTTACATGTAAATTAAAAGTATGAAAGCTTATCTGTGATGCATAGCAACCCCTGGACACAAATGTGTAGAACATAAAAAAAGAAATCTCTGTACCTTATCCTCATGTAAAAATACTTTGGTATGTATTTTCTTACCTCATTTGCCTCTCGTGTACTTGGTGGAATTTCCCAAAGGGGAAGGCCTGGTTTTTTTCAATATCAACCAAATTGTCATGCAACACGCTGTGCGGTTAGTTCACATCCACATCGCCTGCAGAGCTCAGGCACCACTTCAGAAACCTCTACCCCCAACATGGCCATCATATTTTCCCGAGCACTGATCAGTGGGATTTCTGAAGGCAGACCGTGTTCTGCTTTATCTGTAGCACTGGTCACTACTCACTAAACACGTCCAGAATTCCACAACACATAAGAAAAGTAAGAGGGCACCAACAACCCTTTTTGTATACCTCTAGATACAACTGCAGTCAGTTTATAATTTCCTAGAAGGCCACAGGGTAGGTTAGTACATCATCTTGCTTCTAGCCATCCTAACACGAAACGTCATCTTTTTTTACATTGTGATGGATAGCTTTGATTAAGGGCCCAAAAAAGAAACAGTTCATAAATCATGGGCATGTTAGCACTTTTATTGTGAACATTAATCCTTTGTGTGTTATGGGGGAATTCTCTCCGTACTGTCCCTGTTCAGGTGGGAAAAGATGCTTAGCATAAAAAGCATATCCGAGTTATTCTCTGAGTAAATGCTATTTGGAAAAGAGACTTGTTTTCGGGTGGACAGTCTACACAATGTCCATGGCCAATGGGACAAAGTACAAGGGCAGAGAGCAGCAGCCAGGGCCCTGGTGCAGAGAGGGACGAGAAGGAAGAAGAGGGCTTGTTAGGCAGAAGCCAGGCAAACCCAGCACAGAAAACAAGGAGCTGGAGGTGAGGCAGGAAGAAATGCCCGACCATCCTCTGGACCTCAAACTCATTCGTGGTTGTGGCTGTGAGCATAGCAGGTTCCCTGCAGGCAACGGGATAGGCCTGTGAGTCTTCCCCTCTGTTTGGGGTGTAACTTCAGAGTTATATTCCTTCAACCAAGGACCGGACGTTTGCAACAGCCAACACGAGAGCACATCTGAGATCGCGTACTCAGTATCACAGGTGCTTACAGTTTACATGTTCTCTTTTCCCAGGAAAGACCTAGCCACAGTCCATACCTGAGCCCATTTTCAGTAAAGCATTAGGCCCTCCTTAACAAAGAATTGCCTTTCGTGAGAAAACCAAACAGATAAAGTTAACTTATTTGCTAATATAACTCTTTATCTATGAATACAGGGTGGGGCAAAAGCAGGTTTACAGTTGAGAGTACATGAAACACAGAGAGTATTATTGTATTATTATTTATTAATTATTATATTATTTTCCATAGGAGCAGCTATAAACCTACTTTTGGCCCACCCTCTTTAATGTTGTAGCATGATTCACATCTATATTCTATGCAAAATCAGATTCTATAAACTTACTTGACTAACAGAAATTATTAATGAAGTATTTTTACCAAGATATAAGCAAACTGTGTAAAACTAAATTCAGTTTTTAGAGACTGAGTTACACTCCAAACAGACAGGGTACCTCCCTTCCTGAGAAAGAAAACAAGGACTATGAACTGTGATGAGAGCAGTTAAGCTACAGTCGGTATTACCCAAACCGCGGTGCAGAGTAGAAGTTCCAAGTGGGACGTGCCCTGGGTCTCAGCAGCCCTACTGCTTACTGTTCAGCCCCTCTTCTCAGCTACCACGGAAAAGGGTAAGCAAGAAATTATTTGCTTTTGAGAAGAAATAGGAAGAGACGGGGAAGACACAGTAGGGAGTTGGGGCTGCTGAGGTCCAGTTAATTTCAAGTGAACTTGAGCAGGGATAACTCTGGTACAAGATTCAAGGCAGGGCTGATCTGCAAATTGGCTGTATAAAGAATTTTAAATTTTAGATAGATAGCTATAGGTATGAAGGTATATCGTGTTCATGGGGAAATTATAAATAACCCAGACATAGTTTATGTCTATAACCCAGAGACTAGTTTATGATTATACATTTGCTAATTCATTATGCATCAATGAACACTATAAAACAATGCATCAAATGTTTAGAATTGGATTTAAAATCAGGAGATAGATCTGTATATATAGTGTGATTATAACTATTAATAACAACTATTTACTGAACAGTTTTCATATTTATTTCTAGTTCATGCTACAACATTCCAAGGGAGGTACAATTTTACAGGTCAGAAAAGGAGGCTTAAAGAGGTTAAATAACTTGTCCAAGATAAAGAAAAGAGTAAAAAATCAAAAACTGATACTTAACTGTAGGATCAAGCAACTCCAAAGTCTCATTCTACTAGCAAAACTGTTTAAAATTTTCATAAGGAAAAGAAATTTGAAAAAAAAATGTGCTAAGATATAACATTGTTTATATGATGGCATTGTATTATTTTCCTTTAATTTATTGTCTATAAGGTAGTATTACTATTGTGACATTATATGAAAAAATTAGTTAAGAAATCCAGTTTTGACAATAATGTAGTAATAGGAATCAAATTTATTCCTCTGCCATCAACCAAAATACTAAACAAATTATGTGAAATAATGGTTTTAAAGACATAGGAAAACAGAAAAAAGCTAAACAGAGCCAGAACTCAGTTTTGCTGAGCTGAATAGAAAGAGTGTGGAAATTGGGGAAGCCAAATTAATCAGAATTTGGGGGGCGGGCTAAAATACTGCAGAAGAGAGTTTTGTAGAGACCTCTGGAAATCTGCACAGGGTTTCCTTTGTCTTTGTCTGAGTATTGATCAGCACATGTGTGTGAAGAAACTACCAAAGTCAAAGAAAGAACCACAAGAAAGGGACAGTAAAAGTATTTTTAAAAATTCCTAAAGTTCACAAATGGCAGGGAATAATATGTGTTTCCACTAACCAGTGTGTAAAAAAATGTTAACACACAGAATGAGGTAGAATCTTTAAAAGTATATTGCCTCAATAGTGGGGTCAAATTAGCAGTACATTAAAGATTGATCTGTACTTATCTAACAGTTTAAAAACAAGCCTCAACAAAATTAGACTAATTCAAATTGACATAACTGCATTCCAAAACAAAGCCAAAACATTTAAAGAAGTAAAAAAAACCACTATCCAACAATATAACTCACAATGTTTGGTATCCAATCAAAAATTACCAGACAAGCCCTGGCCGGTTTGGCTCAGCAGTTGGAGCATCGGCCTGCGGTCCTGAGAGACCCGGGTTCGGTTTCCGCTAAGGGCGCGTACCTCGGTTGCAGTTTGTCCCCGGCCCTGGTAGGTTGTGCGGGTGGCAGCCACTCGATGTGTTCCTTTCACATTGATGTTTCTCTCTCTCTCCCTCCCACTCTACCTGAACAAAAAAATGGGAAAATGTCCTCGGGTGAGGATAAAAAAAAAAATTACCAGACAAGGATTTCAAAATGGTGGCAGAGTGAATGGAAGCTACACAGACCATCTCCCAGAACCAAACTGGAATTACAACAAAAATAAAGACAAATCATTGGGGAAAAGAAACAGAAAAGCAGCTGGAGAGGATCATATAACCAGGGACAGGAAACAAGGACACTGAATTGAGCCTGGTAGGTCTGTGGCGGCACGAGAGAGTGGGCTGGGAGCCCACAGACAACAGCTGTTTTAGCTGTGAGCAGCTCTCTCCGGGTTAAAATCCCAAGCTGGCTCTGCAGTGCAGAAGGCTGGGACAGAGCACTAAATTAGCTACAGCCACTCACCTTGGGCTCCAGCAAAGGGCGGGTGGACTGGACTGGGACTCTGTGGGGACACCCAAGATATGGAGGACGCTCAGAGTTTTTGCTGAGTTGCGGGAAACACAGGACAGTGGCCATCTGCTCCTTCCTGGAGCTCTGGGGAGAAGCAGCAGCCCCTCCCTCAGAGATTTAACCCCACCCGGCTGGGCCAGAGAAATGCAAATTGAGGCTCATTAACAACCAGCATCTGCCCCACCCTCTGGAAATCCTCTTAAGCAGAATACCTGAGGGAGTTTTACATTCAGCTGAAGGCTACAACCCAAGGCTCACCAAGTAACTGAGACTAATAGCCTCCGGGCAAAAAGCTAGAGGATAATTGAACCTTTCCTAGGCTTGCAAATCTACCCAGGAAAGTAAAACTTGACAGTAGTGTTGAGCGTGGGTCCTCCTGCACACATCCAAACCCAGTAGAGGGAGCCACAAATAGCAGAACACCAACACCCACAGGGAAAATTTGGCTGGCTCCACAACCCACTGAGATAGCCAAAATGGTGAAACAAAGAAACAAATCCCAAATGAAAGAACGACAGAACTCTGCTGAAAAAGACATAAATAAAATGCAGTTAAGCAAATTATCAGAGGTAGAATTCAGAGCCATGATCTTGTGGAAGCTCAACAGCTTGAGTAAGGACATCAACATCCTGAGTAAAAAATATAGAAACATTGAAAACCAACCAAGTAGAAATGAAGAATGACATAGCAGAAATAAAGAACACATTGGGAGGACTAAACAGCAGAGTAGAGGAAGCTGAGGACCAGATCAGTGAATTAGAAGACAGGGTAGAAAAAATCAACCAAACAGAAAACCAAAAGGAAAAAACAATTAAAAAACAGGAAGACAGCTTAAGAGAACTGTGGGACAACTGGAAAAGTAATAACATTCGTATCATAGGAGTCCCCAAAGAGGAAGAAAATGGGCAAGGGTTAGAGAATGTATTTGAAGAAATAGTGACAAAAAATTTCCCTACCTTGGTGAAAGAAGAGGGCTTTCAAGTTCAAGAAGCACTGAGAGCCCCAAGTAAGAAGAACCCAAACAGGCGCACACCAAGACACATAGTAATCAAAATGCCAAAAATTAAAGACAAAGAGAGAATCCTAAAGGCAGCAAGAGATAAGCAATGGGTTACCTACAAAGGAAACCCCATATGGCTGTCAGCTGACTTCTCAACAGAAACACTACAGGCCAGAAGGGAGAGGCATGAAGTAATCAAGGTCATGAAAAACAAGGATCTGAATCCAAGACTACTCTATCCAGCAAGGCTATCATTCAAAATAGAAGGTCAAATAAAGAACTTCCCAGACAAAAAAAAAAAGGGGGGGGGGTGCTAAGGGAATACATTAGCACCAAACCAAGCACTGCAAGAAATGTTAAAAGGACTGCTGTAATTAGTAGAAGAAACAGGAAGAAAAATATAACCACACTAAACAAAAATGGCAATAAATAAGTACATATCAATAATCACCTTAAATGTAAATGGATTGAATGCTCCAATAAAAAGACACAGAGTTGCCCTGGCCGGTTTGGCTCAGCGGTTAGAGCGTCAGCCTGTGGTCCTGAGAGACCCGGGTTCGGTTCCCGCTAAGGGCACGTACCTCAGTTGTAGTTTGTCCCCGGCTCTGGTTGGGTCGTGTGGGTGGCAACCACTCGACGTGTCCCTTTCATGTTGATGTTTCTCTCTCTCTCTCTCTCCCCCTCCCACACTCTATCTGAACAAAAAATAGAAAAAATGTCCTCGGGTGAGGATAAAAAAAAAAAAAAAAAAGACACAGAGTAGCTGACTGGATAAGAAAGCATCACTCACATATATGTTATTTACAAAAGACCCACCTCACAACAAAGATTAACATAGGTTGAAAGTAAAGGGATAGAAAAAAATCTTCCAAGCAACCAGAAAGAAAAAAAAAAACTGGGGTAGCAATACTCGTATCTGATGAAATAGATTTCAAAGTGAAGGCCATAACTAGAGACAAAGAAGGCCACTACATAATATTGAAAAGATCTATCCAACAGGAAGATATGACTTTGGTAAACATACATGCACCCAATATAGGAGCACCAAAATAGGACTTCAAGGGAGAAATAGACAGCAATGCAATCATAGCAGGGGACTACAACAACCCGCTGACATCACTGGATAGATCCTCTAGACAAAAAATTAACAAGGAAACAGAGACTCCAAATGAGGCACTAGACCAAATGGATTTAATAGATATCTACAGAGAATTACGCCCCAAAACTGCAGAATTCACATTCTTCTCAAGTGCACATGGGACATTCTCAAAGATAGACCACAGGTTAGGACACAAACAAAATCTCTACAAGTTCAAGAAGATTGAAATCATATCAAGCATCTTCGCAGATCGCAATGGCATAAAACTAAAAATCAATTGCAACAAGAACATGCAAAGACATTGGAACACATGGAGGCTAAATAACATGTTATTAAACAATAAATGGGTTACCAAGGAGATCAAGGAAGAAATTAAAACTTCCTGGAAACCAATGAAAACAAACACACAACAACATGAAATCTATGGGATACAGAGAAAGCAGTTCTGAGAGGGAAGTTCATAGCACTACAGGCCTACCTCAAAAAACAAGAAAAATTTCTAATTGACTATCTAACCTCACAACTTAAAGAACTAGAAAGCAAACAAAAAGAAAACCCTAGAGCAAGTAGAAGGAAGAAAATAGTAAAGATCAGAGCAGAAATAAACAACATAGAGACCAAAAAAAAAAAAAAAAAAACAATTCAAAGGATCAATGAAACAAAGAGCTGCTTTTTCTAAAAGATAAGCAAGATTGATGGACCCTTAGCTAAACTCACCAAGAAACAAAGAGAGAGAACCCAAACACACAAAATCAAAAATGAAAGAGGAGAAATAACAACTGACACCACAGAAATACAAAGGATCATTAACAAATACTATGAACAATTATACAGCAACAAATTGGACAATCTAAGAGAAATGGACAAATTTCTAGAAACACATAGTCTCCCAAAACTGAGCCAGGAAGAGATAGAAAACTTGAACAGACCAATAACAACTAAGGAAATTGAAGATGTAATCAAGACTCTCCCAGGAAACAAAAGCCCAGGCCCGGACGGCTTCATGGGGGAGTTTTACTGAACATTCAAAGAAGAACCATTCTCCAAAACTATTCCAAAAAATTCATGAAAAAGGAAGGCTTCCAAACTCGTTTTATGAGGCCAGCATAACTCTAATTCCAAAACCAGTAAAAGACAGTACAATGAAAGAAAACTACAGGCCAATATTTTTAATGAACATAGATGCCAAAATCTTTAACAAAATACTAGCAAATCAGATCCAGCAATACATCAAAAAAATTATTCCCCATGACCAAGTGGGATTCATCCCAGGGATGCAAGGCTGGTACAATATTCGCAAATCCATAAATGTGATACACCACACAAACAAAATAAAAGATAAAAACCCCATGATCATATCAATAGATGTTGAAAAGCATTTGACAAAATCCAGCACCCATTTCTGATAAAAATGCTCAGCAATGTAGGAATAGAGGGGTCATATCTCAACATGAAAAAGGACATATATGAAAGACCTACAGCCAACATCATACTCAATGGGCAAAAACTAAAAGCACTTCCTTTAAGAACAGGAACAAGAAGAATGCCCAATTTTGCCACTATTATTTAACATAGTACTGGAAGTCTTAGCTACAGCAATCAGACAATGAAGAAAAAATAAAAGGGATCCAAATGGGAAAGGAGGAAGTAAAACTGTCATTATTCATAGGTGGCATGATATAATACATAGAAAACCCTAAAGACTCCATCAAAAATCTACTAGACTTAATAAATAAATTTGGCAAAGTGGCAGGATACAAAATTAACATCAAGAAATCAACGGCATTCATATCCAACAATGATGACCTCACAGAAAGAGAAACTAAAAAAACAATCCCATATACCATCGCAACAAAAAATTAAGATATCTTGAATAAACTTAACCAATAAAGGACCTCTGCAGAAAACTACAGGTCATTGAATAAAGAAATAGAGGAATATATAAAAAAGTGGAAGCACATACTTTGTTCACAGATTGAAAGAATTAACATCATTAAAATATTCATACCACCCAAAGCGATCTATACATTCAATGCAATCCCCATCAAAATACCAACGATATATTTCACAGAACTAGAACAAATACTTCAAAACTTCATATGGAACCAAAAAATACCCTGAATAGCCACAGCAAGCTTGGAAAAGAAGGACAAAGTACGAGGGATCACAATACCGAATATCAGGTTATACTATAAAGCTACTGTAATCAAAACAGCTTGGTACTGGCACAAGAACAGGCATATAGATCAATGGAATAGAACAGAGAATCCAGAAATTGACCCAAAACATTATGCTCAATTAATATTTGACAAAGGTGGCAAGAGCATACAATGGAGTAAAGACAGCCTCTTTAATAAATGGTGTTGGGAAATTTGGACAGCTACATGCAAAAAAAAAAAAAAAATGAAACTAGACCATCAACTTACACCAGTTACAAGAATAAATTCAAAATCAATAAAAGACTTAAATGTGACTCATGAATCCATAAAAATCCTAGATGAAAATGTAGGCAACAAAATTTCAGACATCATACGCAGCAGAATTTTCACTGATACATCACCTAAGGCAACAGAAACAAAGGAGAAAATGAACACATGGGACTACATCAAACTCAAAAGCTTCTGCACAGCAAAAGATACAACCATCAAAATGGAAAGGGAACCCCCTGTATGGGAGAGCATAATCACCAATGATACATCAGATAAGCGGTTAATTTCCAAAATATATAGAGTACTCATACAACTCAACAAAAGGAAGACAAAGAACCCAATTAAAAAATGGGCAGAGGAACTAAATAGACACCTCTACAAACAGGACGTACAAATGGCCAAGAGACATATAAAGAAATGCTCAATGTCACTAATCATCAGAGAGATGCAAATTAAAACAACAATGAGGTATCACCTCACACCTACCAGAATGGCTGCCATCAACAGATCATCAAACAACAAGTGCTGGTGAGGGTGTGGGAAAAGGGGGACTCTAGTACACTGCTGGTGGGACTGCAGGCTAGTGCAGCCACAATGGAAAACAGTATGGTGTTTCCTCAAAAAATGAAAAATTGATCGGCCATTTGACCCAGTGATTCCACTTCTAGGAATATACCCTAAGAAGCCTAAAACACCGATCAGAAAGAACATATGTACCCCTATGTTCATAGCCACACTATTCACAATTGCTAAGATCTGGAAACAGCCCAAGTGTCCATCAATAGACAAGTGGATAAAAAAGCAGTGGTACATATATACAATGGAATACTATGCAGCTGTAGGAAAGAAAGATTTCTTATCCTTTGAGACGACAGGGAGCAACCTGGAGAGTATAATGCTAAGCAAAATAAGCCAATCAGATAAAGACAAATACCACATGATCTCACTTATTTGTGCAATATAATGAACAAGGTGGGCTGATTAACAAAACAGACCCAGAGACATAAAAAAGAGTATGGTTCAGACTAACAAACCTCAGAGGAGGGGGTGGGAAGGGCAATGGATGAGGTGAACCAAAAAATTTATATGCATGTATGGATAACCAATGGACATAGACAACAATGCTAGGGGGGTCAGGGGGTAGTATAGGGAGGAGGGGGTCTGGGGGGGGCAGAAGGAGAAACATCTGTAACAAAAATAAGTTAACAAAAATTGGAGGAAAAAAATAAAATAAATTAAGTAATAGTATGAAAAAAAAAAACTTAAAAAATTACCAGACAAGCAAAACAACATAACCAGGGGAGAGAGCAATAAATAGGAACAGACTTAGTAGGGACAGAGATCATAGAATTATTAGACAAAGAGGTTAAACAGCTATCATAAATTGATAGTATGTCCTCACTTAATGTCGTTAATAGGTTTTTGGAACTGTGACAAAATGACATATAATGAAACTAACTTTACCATAGACTAACTGACATAAACGAGTTAAGTTCCTACATCATCTAATCAACGTTATAACGAAACTCCTTTTCCATACCTATGCTTACTCCTTTGGGGACATGAGCTAGTAGCATGACTTTAAATATCACCCAACTGCTGATGGTTCTCAAATTTCTGTATTGAGACCAGGTCCTTCCCCTGAATTCCAAACTCAGACATCCAACCACCTATTAAATATCTCTATCAGAATATTTAATAGGTCCAGCCTGTGTGGCTCAGTGGTTGAGCGTTGACCCATGCACCAAGAGGTCCCGGTTGGATTCCCAGTCAGGGCACATGCCCAGGTTGTGGGCCCCGATCCCCAGTGAGGGGCATGCAGGAAGCGACCAATCAATGTTCTCTCTCATCAACATTTCTCTCTCTCTCCCGCTTCCTTCTTTTCTCTCTAAAATCAATAAAGGAAAAAAAATTTTTTTAAAGAATATGTAATAGACACCTCAGACTTGGTATTTCCAAAACTAGATTCCTAATCTCCTGGCCAACCCTCAGCTTTTGTCCACTGTCTTCTCTCTAAATTCATGGCCACTCCTTCCTTCCTGGTGCTCAGGTCCAAATCCTCAGAATGATCCTTAGTATCTGTCTTTGTCTCATACCTCATATTCAATCTGTCAGTGAATCCCATCAGCTCGATCCTCAAAATAGTCTATAAATCATATTGGAGAGTGTGTGTGTGTGTGTGTGTGTGTCTATTTCTAAAATCCAACTGGACTTACACTGCTTTCCATGAATCAAGTTACCATCATCTTTGACATACATTCTACCGAACTGGTGTCACCCCTCATTCACCTTTAGTCAATTCTCAAACAAGCAGCCAGAGCAATACTGTTAAAATGTATGCCGATCATATTACTTCTGTGATCAAAATCCTTCACAGCTTCGATGCTCACTTGAAGTAAAATCCAAGGTCTTCACACGAGCTCTCGGGGCTACACCACCCTGCCCTCCTTCTCCTAAACTCACTTCCTTACCCCTGCACCCTCCCTTCACCCACCTGCACCAGGTATACTGGCCCCCAACATTCTCCAGCCACCCTGGGAACATTGTGGGCTCCACCTTCATATTCCTTTGAGGACCGTAGGTATAACATGTGAGTGGGAAGATATAACATTCATGTGTTAATTCGATATGTTAGTTGGGAGACTCCTTTTTATTTTTTTCAGCTGTGTCTGTTTTAGACTTAATCAAATCATCCAGGTTTTGTTGCCAAAGGACTGGATCCCCTTTCATGAAATCTGTTGGATTCTGCCCCAGAAACACTAAGAAGTAGAAAAACCTTGCCTGGATATTATAACTAATAAATAAATAACAGCATGATTACTTCTCTACCTGAATGGTAAACTATTTCACATAATAGTTTTTAATAGCTTAATAATCACCCTACTATATACACATACATATCTGTAGTCCCCTGCAAAATTATCATTTATTAAACCACCAATAGGCACAAGATAAGCTTGTTCCTTTAACTCTCCTTAGGAAATGAACTTGGATTCAGAGAGCACCGAGTCGTCTGGCGGGGTAAACATACTGCGTCTGCCTCGTGACTGGAAGGACTTTGTTTCTGATTTGTAGTTAGTGTGTTATAAAAAGAGAAAAGCTTTTTTTTTTTTTTTAATCCTCACCCGAGGATATTTTTCCATTTTTTTGTACAGATAGAGTGGAAGGGAGAGAGAGGAAGAGAGAGAGAGAGAGAAACATCGATGTGAAAGGGACACATCGAGTGGCTGCCACCCGCACGACCAACCAGGGCCGGGGACAAACTGCAACCGCAGTACGTGCCCTTAGCGGGAACCGAACCCCGGTCTCTCCGGACCGCAGGCCGACGCTCTAACCGCTGAGCCAAACTGGCCAGGGCAAAAAAAAGAGAAAAGCTTTTTAGACTTAAAAAGCTAATGATCAATAAACATATCTGGGTCCTTTCAGAAGGAGAATATTTATTCAAACAACATTCAGAGTTCATATGACCCTGCCTCCTCCATTTCCTATAAAAGCTGGAGTAACGAGAAAAAAATCCAAGAAACCTGACCTTCACTTAAGAAGCAAGTGCTAGAATTATTACGGCTGTGAAACAAACAAAGGAAGATCCCGAACTTTCCACACAAGCGAGGTGGGGGTGGGGAGGTGTTTGCTATGTATGTCAGGGCTGGGCAAGAGGAAAGAAAAAGAAAGAATATGCAACAGTGTTTACAAAACGCAGGTCAACTCCGACAGGACTCATTGTTTCCTGTGCTTGAGTTTCCCCATTTGCAGAATGTCGGCTTCACAGACACCTGGCCCTGAACGTCACAGCAGAGACAAGACACCCAGCCTCGGAAGGCCCAGCGACTCTGGGGCCCAAGGTTATTTCAGTTCTTTAACTGTACAGCTGGTTTTGGTTGGGGCAAGTCAAGAACAACACAAAGTCCAACTCCACACTTTAAATCATCAGTACTGTAATTCAACAGGCAACATAACTCTGTGTTCACGGTATCAACTTGACTCAGAAAAAGATCCTCATTAACTTTTTTTTTTTATCCTCACACGAGGTCATTTTTTCTTTTTTTTTTTTTTTGCATTTATCTTCAGATAGAGACAGAGCGGGAGGGAGAAAGAGAGAGAGAAACATCGATGTGAGAGGGAAACTAGTTGCCACCCACAGGACCCCAACTGGGACTGGGGACAAACTGCAGCTGAGGTACATGCCCTTAGCAGGACCGAACCTAGGACTCTCTGGTCTGCAGGCTGACGTTCTAACTGCTGAGCCAAATGGGCCAGGGCGTCATTGATTTTCTTTCAGATACAATAGACGCCTCGCATTTTTAAATAATCCTTCAGAGTCACTGTCAATTTTGTAACAGCCACTTCAGCCCCTTAACCCTGTCAGGAAGCTGAAAAGAAGACAATGTTGACCTCAGGAAAAACTAGAAGAACATTCAGAGTCACTGTTACCAAAGGCAGCAGAAGGGAATGGCGGGGGCACTTCTCATTCAAACCAGAACAAGAGATTGTTGCCTCTGACTAGAGAACAATGAAGGCACAACCGTGGGAGAATGTCTTTCTTCAAGTGTTTACAGTTTACGGGTAGATATAATAAAAATGTTTTTTATTTATTTATTTTTTTTAATCCTCACTCAAGGATATGATTTCATTGATTTTTAGAGAGGGGGAGGGAGAGAGAAACATCAACATCAATGGGTTGCCTCCCTTAGGCACCCACAACCTTGTTGTTTTGTTTTGTTTTGTTTTGTTTTGTTTTGTTTTGTTTTGTTTTGTTAATCCTCACCTGAGGATATGTTTCCATTGATTTTCAGATAGAGAAGAAGTGTGGGAGGGAGAGAGAGAGAAACATCAATGTGCAAGAGACACATCAATTGGTTGCCTCCTGCATGACCCTGACCGGGGCCAGGGATCAAACCCAAAACCCAGGCATGTGCCCTGGACTGGGAATCAAACCTGTGACCCTTCTGTCCTCAGGCCAACACTCTAACGGCTGAGCCAAACCGACCCGAGCTAGAAAAAAAAAAATTTTAAGATCATCAGTTAAATTTAAAGAATTTCAAATTAAGCAGGCTTGGATATTCCAAAAGACTTTTAAATAAAAACTGCTCATCTCGTAATTCCCCATGGCGTCTGACTACATGCTTTGGGTACGAAAGCAATGACACAGGGTGAAGGCATCCTTCTCCCGATAGCCAGACCGGATCCGCTGGGCAGCTGCCAAGCATTCCCTGCAACATGAAACAAAAGACAGGACCATAGCGGTAAGTATGTCCCAACACAGCGATTGCTAAGAGTGAATCCTCTGTGTGTGTGTCTCTAACTTGAATTACATATGGCCCCTGCAGAAGGATCCCAGATGGTTCTGGGAGGCCAAACTGCCCTCTCTAGACAAGCCTGGGAACCTAGGTGGTTTCATCCTATGGTGACCATTATTCAGCCCAGGGAGATGCCAGCAGATTTCTATACCAGTTCAGTAGATTCTCAAGTCATTTTGGTCCCTAGTCCCCGAAACGTGTTCCAAATGACAGAAGACCACAGGGCTACCCTAATCCCACTGCCTTCCTCTCACGTGGGTGACTGTTCTGGTCATCATCTCTTGTTTTCCACATCTTCCGTCGTTCCCCCTCCACTGGCTTTTCCCTGCAAACCTGTAAATACAGACCTTCCCTGCTAAGCCTACCGGGATGCCACGCTGCCTCTCATCGCCTCGCCTCCTACACGCCTCTCCCCAGAACAGCCTGTGTTCACTACGCCACTGCCTCCTCTCCCTTCATACCTGACGTACCCTGATCCGGCCGCTTCCGCTCCCTGGCATCACTCAGCCAACACTGACGACAAGTCACCAGCTCCCCCGTCACAGACCTGCGCTCACTGCTCCCGTTTGCTCTCCAGGCTGCGAGACAGGAGAATCGTTGCCTCTGCCTTCTGTGACCACACGCTCCCAGGGCTCCCTCCTCTCGGGCCAGTCTTCCGAGTCTCATTTGTGATGCTCTAGTCATCCACCTACTCAAAACATGTGTGCCCCTGAAGATGTACCTCTTTCTTCCTCTGCTCGCCCTCACCAGAGATCTCATTCACTTGTGTGGTTCCCCTAAAGCCTACTCACTGATGTCTCCCAAAACCACCAATTCTCTCCCAAGCTCTAAACTCCTATTTCCAATGGCCTGTCTCCCACATGCATCTTAATGTGCCCCAAACACCTCTTGTCTTGACCTCCAAATGTGCTTTTGCTCTTACCTTGTTTCAAACAATGAGATTTTCATCCAGCCAGCTGTCTATGGAAACCATATAATCTTCCCTTTCTCCTTCACCCACATATCGAATCTAAGATCTGCAAAGTCCTAGATTCTTGCTCCAAACGTCTCTTAGATCCATGTGTTCCTCACATTGCCTGAAGTCAGCCCCTGAACATCTTTCTTGGCCTGGTCCACCAACTGCTAACTCACTTCTCCCTCCTCTCCTTGTCTCCCCTCCCCTCTCCCATGCCTGTCCCACAACACTCCCTCCACATTAATTACAATTTCTGAGCAGGAGAGAAATAGGCACAGGTACAGTCAGCCCTGAGAGACCAGCACATCTCCCTAAGTAAGCCCCTGGGAGTCTAATGCAGCAGCAAACACATTGCAACTTGCTGGCCTAAAAGACAAATTAAAATTTTCTTAGTAAATGAGGTCCTCTGGGACAAGGCTCCAACCCAGCTCTCCTGCACTCACTGACTCCCGAAAATAATTCCTACACAGGCATCATGCTGAGCCATGAGGCATCTGCCGTCAACCCAGCAGTGTGGAGACTCATGCCAGTGCAGCTCCCCCTGCCTGGAGTGTGCTGTGGCTCACTTCTTCCCCACCTTGCGAATGCGCTCTCATATCTCCAGGCCCAGCTCAAGTGTCATCTGCTGTGGGTAACCCTTCCTCCCCCACCAAGTGGAGTTATTAACAGTTCTCCCATACAACTCTGGACATTCCCCTCTCCTAGCACTTAGTACCCCGTTTACATTACGTGTCTGTGACTGTGACTGTGAGGTCATCTGCATAGTGCGAGAAGCCAGTACAATACTTACCCTGTGGTACAAACTTGATAGACAAACATCAATTCCACAGGTAGAGCTGACGCAAGTTAAGAGATGATTTTGCCCTGCAGGGGCTTAGGCCTGTTGCCAACACCGAACATAATGGAACAGGGTGACAGTAACGTGCCCTTTCTTCCTGCTGCCATTGCTGTTATCAGCACTTTTCCTTCTCCCTCTCAAGGAGGGAGACAACTGCATGACTGGAGCTCTGCCTGCCTTGGCCAGACTCACACAAGATTGTCAATGGCTTTTGTGTATTGCAAGGTCATAAATGGAAGTTGCAAGGTACCCACAAAAATTTCCATCCACACAGAAGAGGGCCGTTCTCATAAGGGAGAGAACATGGATCTCCCTAAGACCAGGAAAGGAATGAATTTGAGGGATTGCATTCTGTCAAAAACCCAGGCCCCATTCCCACTGTGGCTGGATTTGGGGGGGGGGGGGGTTCAGGAAGCCTATCAAGGATGGACACTATATACTGTGTCCCAGAGTGATCTGTGGTGTGAACCACTGTGGGTGGGGGTCACCTGACTTGGCATAGATGCTGCTAGTCTTCAGCTGCAGCATATCAGACAGAGTCCCACCCCAAATCCGTGGCACTGCCTTAGCCTGGGATTCTCATGTGATCCCATGGAGTGGGCACAGGTAACTCAGTAATGATTGAGATCAACTTTCCCTCCGGCTGGTCACCTTATTCAGTGCAATCTAGAAAAATACGGGAATGTGACCTAAAATAACATTGTGATCTAAAATCAGTAGTACAGCCCTGGCCGGTTTGGCTCAGGTTAGAGCATCAGCCTGCGGGTTCGATTCCAGTTGGGGGCATGTACTTTGGTTACGGTTCAATCCCTGGCCCTGGACAGGGTCGTCCAGGAGACAACCAATCAATGTGTCTATCTCACACAGATGCTTTTTTCTCTCTCTCTCTCCCACGGTCTAAAAATAAATGGAAAAATATCCTCACGTGAGGATTTAAAAATAAATATATTAAATAAAATTAATAGTGCCAACTACACAATGCTCTTTCAAATCCTCAGGAAAATTACAGGATCCCTCAGAGCATCCTGGAAACAGCTTTGGGACACATTCTATTCTTTCTTTGAACACACCTTTATCTAAATGCCAAGATACTATTACACAGGCAATGAAATTTCTTGCACAAATATATCTGTTTAAAATTATTATAAAGTCTTCCTGTAGTATGTGCTGCGATATATCTCTTCAAATCATATTGGTTGACAAAGTCACAGGCCAAAACAATCCAGGGTGACCTCTTCCAGCTTTGCAGTCTATCGGGTTGTAAGAAAGCTGACATTGGAGGAAGTACAGTTCTCAAGCACGGCCACAAGGTGGCAGAGTGAGTCTGTACACCAGAAGCATATCCTCAACCGTCTGGAACCCAGGGTTTGTTACAGAATCCGGGAGACAGTTAACAGAATAGTTAGAAAGCCTGTTTCTAGAGGACTTCTCTGCTGAGGGATTTATTCTCATATTTCCGGTTTATAGAGACAGGCCCTCCTAAAGCCTTACTGAGTACCTTTCAAATAGTCAGCTCACGGCTCAGGGGTCAGCCACCCACTCTCCGAAACCTGTGATTGGGCCTGCTCCCTGGCACAAAGTTACCACTGAACAGAGGGCTAATGTGAAACCCCTTCTGTCTCTGGGGCCACCAAAGAGGAAGAAAGAGAAGATCAGCTCCATGTCAAACATGTCATAGGCTCAACTGCCTCAGTAATGAGAGGGTATCCTTTCCATCACACGTGGCCCGAGGTCTTCACACCACCCCTCGCTCCTGTCCGTGTGGGTTGGCGCACAAACTGCAGGGGAGACCGGGGAACTCACAGAACAGTGCCATGAATTCGAGGCTACGAGAAAATTTATTCAGAGAAATGTAGAAAATCCTAAGGAAAGAAACGACAGACATAAATAAATGGAGATCTATATTACCTACAACTGAGTGGCTAACAAGCTTTTTCCCTGGCGACCTCCACATCATCCTGTCGCCTGCAGGATACACTATAGTTAAATCCCCTTTTCCTTAAAGTAGTCGAGTGGGTTCTATTGTCTGCAATAAAAACCCTGATTATTACAGAAACAAGGAAAGAAGTGAATTGCTAAATCACTCTTTAGAGGAAAAGCTAATCAGTGGGAGGAAGACAGGCAAATAAGGAGAGGGTGGCAAGGAATGGCTCGTGGATTTTAGGATGGGCGTACCTAACATTCCATTTTAAGCTGTTTGTGTTACTAAAACATACTTCTTCAGTCACCACAAACTATCCATTGGTCTTCTACATAGTCAAATGTCTTTCAAGTGAATGGATTCTATGTGTTTGAGTAAGTTATGAAAAACGGATTCAGTTCCTCATCTGGGTCAGTGCAATGTAGACCCAAAAGCAATCATCACAACGAAAGTGCAGAGATCCAGAGAGACTTAGAAGCAGGAACAGCCCTGGCTGGTGTGGCTCAGTTGGTTGAGCATCGCCCTGGGCACTGAAAGGTTGCTGGCCAGATTCTCCGTCAGGGCACATGCCCATGTTTTGGGCTTGACCCCTGGTAGGAGGATAGTGCAGGAGGCAGCCGGTTGATGTTTCGCTCTTGCGTTGATATTTCTCTCCCTGTTCCTCTCTCCCTTCCACTCTCTAAAAATCAAGTGCCCTGGCCAGTTTGACTCAGCAGTTAGAGCATTGGCCCACAGACCAAAGAGCCAAGGGTTTGATTCTGGTCAAGGGCTCATACCTCAGTTGCTGTTCGTCTCCAGCCCTGGTCAGGTCATGCAGGGGGCAGTCAGTCAATGTGTCTCTCTCATCTCTCTCTCTCTCTCTCCCCTGCCTCCCACTCTATCTGAAGATAAATGGAAAAATATCCTCATGTGAGGATTATATATATATATATATATATATATATTAATTTTTTAAAAAGCAGGAATAGAGAGGTGGAAGAAACAATGATAAATCAAGTTCCAGGAATGTGATTTATATGATTTATATGAAGGAGGAGGTAGGAGTATAGAACTTGGGCTGACCTCTGAGTTACACAAGGATCAGCTGCTTCTAACCCAGTGGATCCTAAACTTGGCAGCATCAGAATCACAGGGAGGGGTCATTCAAGCAGATGCTGAGCTCCATGACTTTCTGGTCCCAGCAATGCAGCTTTGGTGAATATCAGACTGTTTCTTTGCTGAGCAAGGCAACTGTCATTTCAGGCTCTCTGCTTCCAGTGTTTTCTGAAGTTTTAAAGAGGCATGTGGTATTCCAAACACGAATCTAGTTGAAGGAACAGATGCTGAGTTTCATGGGGAGTCTGGCAGACAGACTCTAAGATGATCTCCAGTCTCCACTTCCTAGTACTGATGTTTTTATTTAATTCCTTCCTTTTTACTTTAGGCAGAATCTATAACCTGCTTCTAACTAACAGAATATGGCAAAGGTGATGAGATATCACTTCCATGATTCCATCACATAAGATTTTTATACCCATCTTGCTAGGAGACTCTGCCCCTTGCTAGCTTTGATGAACTAAGTGACCATACTGGAGAGGTTCACATATGAAGGACTGAGGGTGCCCTCCAGCCAACAGCCAGCAAAAAATGGGGTTCCTCCATCCATCAGATTGCAAGACTCTGAATCCTGCCAATTGCACGGGCGTTAGGAGGTGGATTCTTCCCCCGTCAAGCCTCAGGTCTTCAGATGGGAACCCAGACCTGGCTGACAGCTGAGTTACAGCCTTGCAGACCCCTGACTTCCAGAGCTGTGAGTGACTGCATGTTGTTACAAGCCTCTGGGCTTGTGGTAATTTGTTATTCAGCAATAGATAATAAATACAAGTGGAGCACAAAGAACAATAACACATATAGTCCTGCAGTGTGGCTCAGTGGTAGACCATTGGGCCCATGCACCAAGAGGTTGCTGGTTCGATTCCGTCAGGGCACATGCCCAGGTTGTGGGCCCGATCCCCAGTGGGGGGCATGCAGCAGGCAGCTAGTAGGTGTTCTTTCTCATCAATGTTTCTCTCTCTCCCTCTTACTTCCTCTCTCTGTAAAGTTAATAGAGGAAAAAAGAAAAATAACACATATAACTATGATTATGACTGCAATTATCACCACTAACTCTAACAACTGATTTTTTTTTTAGGTATTTGAAATACACCTTTATTCTGATTCTAAATGAAAGGCATGGGAATGACAGGAGCCAGCAAGGTACCACCACTGGGTGTTGTGATGCGACTGCGGCCTTCTTACAGCTGAACTCGAAGAAACCACTGCGTTCCCAGACAGCTGAACATGTAGGTCCAAAAAGGAAGGTATTTTTAACTGTCACATTCGCTCCGAAGCCCATGCATCTCCTTCAGCACCCCAGAGACCAAGCAGAGGTTCTATAATAAAGTGGCCAAGGGCACACTGACATCACTGGACAGCTGCCTGTGAAACTGGACTTTGACCTGGGCTCCCGCCTCCCCTCCTCACAGGCCGTCCCCCGGGGAGCGGTGGTCCGGGCGACCTCTGGGTCACGCTCACACTGCGCTGCCAGAGCTGGGTCCATGACCACCTCTGGGGGGCGAGAGCGGGCCTGGCGACAGACCCCAAGTGAGGGTCCCCCCGTTGATCGTCTCCCCGCAAGCCAGAGGAAGGGCTTCTCAAAGTCGTAGTTGCTTTGGCAGCAATGTCGTAGAAGATTCTCCTTCCGGTGAAGACCACTGACTTCGCCTTCCCTTTCCTGTCCTTAGTGTCCGCTCTGTCACCACACAGCACGGTGGGGACGTTCTCACACACTCGCCGGGCCTCCCTGCCGGTGAGGCACCTTCCTGGAAGTCACGCTGGAAGTTCCAGCAGGCGTTCCCCGGCGCATCGGGCTGAGATGTGGCCGCCTCGGCCGGCCGAGCCTCTCCGGGCCCGGGGTCGCGCAGGGCACTGGACAGGCCCCTGCTGGCGTGGAGCACGACGGGCCGGGCACCTGACACCCAGGGCGGCTCCTACTTCTCAGGCTCCCCGTCAGATGCCGCTTCACGAAGCTGGTTTTCCCAGTCCCACCATCACCACCTAGTACAAGTTGGAACTGAACTTGGGGTTCTCCTTGGGCGATGTCACTTCCAGAAGCGTCTCCAGGGCTCTGAGCCGACCGACGGCGGAAGCGCAGTTCAAGTGCCCGGAGCCGCAGCCGATGGGGCGCACTCCCAAGGGGGCTAACAATCGATTTTAAGCTAATGGACCGTTTAGAAAACACACCGTACGATGTGCCTCTAAAAGCCTGAGGACAGGATGGTAAGGGCTGAGGGGCTGTCTTCTCCCTTCTCCCTTTGGAAAGGCAGAGGGGGGCTGGGTCACGGCGGCCCAGCTGCTGGTGACTCCGCAAAACTGAGGTTGACAGAGCCGGTGCGGCTCAGGCAAGATTCAAAGGAATCGTGAAACAGAAGGGAGACGGAGCCCGGCAGGTGGGAGAGTCAGAGCAGAAGGGAGCCGGAGCCTGGCAGGTAGGCGAGTCAGAGCAGAAGGGAGACGGAGCCCGGCAGGTAGGAGAGTCAGAGCAGAAGGGAGCCGGAGCCTGGCAGGTAGGCGAGTCAGAGCAGAAGGGAGACGGAGCCCGGCAGGTGGGAGAGTCAGAGCAGAAGGGAGACGGAGCCCGGCAGGTAGGCGAGTCAGAGCAGAAGGGAGACGGAGCCCGGCAGGTAGGAGAGTCAGAGCAGAAGGGAGACGGAGCCCGGCAGGTAGGAGAGTCAGAGCAGAAGGGAGACGGAGCCCGGCAGGTGGGAGAGTCAGAGCAGAAGGGAGACGGAGCCCGGCAGGTGGGAGAGTCAGAGCAGAAGGGAGACGGAGCCCGGCAGGTGGGAGAGTCAGAGCAGAAGGGAGACGGAGCCTGGCAGGTGGGAGAGTCAGAGCAGAAGGGAGACGGAGCCCGGCAGGTGGGAGAGTCAGAGCAGAAGGGAGACGGAGCCCGGCAGGTAGGAGAGTCAGAGCATGAGCCGGGAAGCAAGAGGAACGGGGACTGTCAGATGGGCCGTGGGAGGGCCTCCCAGGGCAGGGCTGCGAGACAGCTACTCTCTGAACCTGGATGGCCAAGGTCAGGACTATTGGACACCAGGTGGATGAGGTCATTATGTATGGACATGCTAGAAGACTGAGCCTCTTTATAGCTCAATAATGGGATAACCAGCAATTTCCTCAGGTTTATTAATATCATTAGACAGGTTTTTATAAGACTTCAGAGCTGGGAGGGTATCAAACTCTGGGGAGGCCCCTGAAGCAACATCTACAGAGTGCTACAGCCTCACCAGTCCACACGGGGCCCCAGAACCGCCCGGGTCTTCAGTGGAACAGGGAGTGTGGTAGCCCCTCTAGGAGCCCACCACTAAAACCTCTGGGTTATGAGAAGCTGTATGTGTGCACATACCCACAAGTTTGCACGCTCACTGTACGTCCTGCAACACTCTTGTGCAAAACAACAAGCACTGGGAAAGAACACATCATGATGACCACTTCTATTTAAAATCCAAGTTTGGCCCTGGCCGATGTGGCTCGTTGGTTGGACATCGTCCCATGCACAGAAAGGTCGCTCGTTTGACTCTCAGTCAGGGCACATGCCTGGGTTGTGGGCTCCATCCCCAACAGGGGCGTGCAAGAGGCAGCCGATCAGTGTTTCACTCTCACATGGATGTTTCTCTCTTCTCCCTTCCTCTCTCTCTAAAATCAATAAACTATTCTTTTAAAAAAAAATAATAAAATAAAATTTGAGTTCTGCATCTTTGGGTGATTTTGTCTAGATTCTCTTCCTTAGAGTCTTATATTGCTGAACAGGTCATTTGGCCCTAATTTTATATATTTCACAGAGAAAAAATGAAATCAATGACTGGGGGCCCCATTTCTGAAAGTCAGGTTGTTCTTGTAATATGAGGCACACACTGTGGGAAGGGTCTCATAGGGGTGAGGAGACAAACACTGATTTAATGTCTACTGTGTATACCACCTCAACCAATTCTTGCAACTCAGAGTGGAATAAGCCAAAGCCTCTGGGAAGTAAAACAATGTATCCGAGGTTATCCAGCCAGTGAGTGGCAGGGCCAGAGTTCAGAACTCAGGCACCTCTGAGACTACGCCTGTGCTTTCTCCCATCATCCCACACGGAGCTCATCAATCTTTTGAAATTTCTATTGAGACAGGTCCACTGAAAACCTAACTGTGGTTGGTAATAGGTTATGTTTAAAGTGGTATGTAAATATACTAGTATACAAGCCAGGGGAATTTTTACATAGGGTCGAAAATTCTTTTTATGTCTCTTAACCTTTGCTCCATTAAAAATCAAACTATAGCCCTGGCCAGTTTGGCTCAGCGACTAGAGCATTGGCCCACGGACCAGAGAGTCCCGGGTTCAGTTCCCTCTAGGGCCATGTACCTCAGTTGCAGTTTGTCCCCGCCCCCGGTTGGGGTCGAGTGGGTGGCAGCCAGTCGATGTGTCTATCTCACATTGATATTTCTCTCTCCCTCTTCCTACCTCTCTCCCTCCTGCTCTGTCTGAAGATAAATGCAAAAAAAAAAAAAAAAAAATCAAACTATAAAATATGATTTATTGCTTTCCTAAAATTAGAGCTCTCAAGAACATTGTACGCTGGCAATAAGAAAATCTACTGTAAAGGGATGGAATCTACCCATGAACGTAAACTGCCTAAATCAGATGTGATAATCCCTTAACAGAAGGATGACGCTGCACATAAGAATTTTATTTACAATAAGTATCAATTAACAATACTTCCTTAATTGATTAGAAGAGCTGTAATGAGCTTTGCCATCACATTAACATACAGATAATCATTGTTAAATGGCACAATGGGCATCTTTTGATCAGTCCATAATGCTACATAACAGCAGCTAATTACTAAATGACAACCTAGCGTTCTAAAAGAACATGTCATCCAAATCTACCCTACCCAAGAGGAGGCCGATTCCTCCCAGGAGATCTGGTCCGATTCTATTACAAAACAGAAAGTCAGCTCGGTAAGAAAAGGCTTCCCGGGGCTCACCCAGTCAAAGATGCCATCCTGAAATGAAAACATGGAATTCTACTCAAATAGGATGCAATTAATCATTCTGACTGACTTTCAAAATGTTTGATTAGGATAACATCTAATAAGTAAATAAGTCCAGATTACTGTCTCCATACTCACATTTAGGTTTCTTCACGAATTTAATCCCTGGTTTATAAACAGGAGGAGGAGCTGGGAAAACAACACAAGAACAAGCAGCCTCTCTGCACCGTCTATGATTACCCAGCTTAGTCAGCTTCGCACATTGCAAGTGCACAACCCATATGAGAACTCAACTCAATTCTCAGAACTCGGGCTGCTATTCTATAACACTAACAGCAAGAAGAGAAAAAAGAAAACAAAGGAAAAAGAGATGATTACAATAACATGATGTTTTGCATTTGCTTTCAGAATACCTCCTTCCAAAAAAGTGGGAGTCCTGGCCAAGTGGTTTAGTTAGTTGGAGCATCATCCCATACACCAAAAGGTTGCAGGTTTGATTCTCTGTCTAGGCACGTGCCAGAGGCAATCAAATGAAATTTCTCTCTCACATCCATGTTCCTCTCTCTCTCTCTCTCTCTCTCTCTCTCTCTCTCCATCTCTCTCTCTCTCTCTCTCTCTCTCGCCTCTGGCAATCAAATGAAATTTCTCTCTCACATCCATGTTCCTCTCTCTCTCTCTCTCTCTCTCTCTCTCTCTCCATCTCTCTCTCTCTCTCTCTCTCTCTCTCTCCACCCCACCCCACCCTCCCTTTCTCTCTAAGAACAATAAACATATCCTCAAGTGAGGATTTTTTTTAAGTGGCAGAAAGATGCTATAAGGTTGGCAACAATGCTGTTCATTGTCAAACCTGGGTTTCCTGAGTACCTGGTGTTTGTTATACTTGTCTCTCTTCTTTTGTATGTACATGAAATTTCCTGCAATAAACAGTTTTGTCAATGTTATCATCTCGAACCAGAATTAGGAGTCTTCAAACATTATCTCTTCCCAAAAGTAAACTCAACAGTATTAGATCACAATGCCTAGAATTACAGATCGGCATCAAAGTATTGTCTTTTTTTTCCCCAATTTTACACAGGAGTTACAAGAATGATACAAAGAACTCCTAGAGTCACCAAATGTTAAAATTCGCCACATTTTCTTTACTTCTTTCTTCTTGTTATAATACACATATAAATGTGCACATAGATACATACATTTTTCCCTAAACCATTTGAGATTTGTTGCAGACAGCAGGTCTTCTTACCCCTAAATTCTTCAGTTTCCCCTGAAAAGAAAGATATTCCCCTTCAAAATGCAATAAAAACATCACATTTAGCCTGGCCGGTGTGGCTCCAGTGGCTGAGCGTCAACCCATGCACCAAGAGGTCACCAATTCGATTCCCGGTCAGGACACAGGCCCAGGTTGTGGGCCAAATCCCCAGTGGGGGGCATGCAGGAGGCGGCCATTCAATGTTCTCTCTCATCGATGTTTCTATCTCTTTCTCCCCCTTCCTCTCTAAATCAATAAATAAAAAATAAAATAAAATATCACATTTAGGGAATTTCACCTTGATATAAGGCTATTATCCAATATCCAATCCATACTCAAATGTCATCATTTATCATAGTATTGCTGTTTGTAGCACTTCCCCCATTTTAGGACCTGTGTCTCTTTAGTCCTTCCCTCTGGAACAATGCCTCTGTCATCGTTCATGACACTGACTTCTGTGCAGTGTCTCTCAGTCTGGGTTTGTCTGATATTTCCTCCTAATTGGAACCAGGTTATACATTTTTGGCATAAGTGGCATTGTGTCCTCCTGGGTGCGTCATAGCAGGAAGCACAGTATACCAGCTGGCCCTTTACTGGTGATGACAACCTTGCTTGGCTAAGGTAGTGCACCCCAGGGCTCGCCACTGTAAAAGTACCCTTCTCCCCTTTGCAATTAATAGATCATCTTGGAAACTTCTCCAAGGATCGTCTTCAAGTTTTCACATAATGGTTGAGCACCCATGGATGATTCTTATTTGGATCAATGATTACTGGGAAGGTTGCAAAGTAGTAATTTTCTAATTCTGTATTCTTTAGGTGGCATCATTTGTACGCTTTTTAATAATTAGGATTGAAAATAATTTCACTCGAGAATGCGAGTCCATTTTCAATCAAAATCAAGCAATTGTCTTTTAAATCCTAAATCTCAAACATCTCAACTGGCAGATGTTCATAACCTTTACCTGCTTGGCGCCTAAGTGCGATTTTTCCCTCTCCTGCTCTCTCTGCCCTGTCCGTCAGCAATGAGCATGCAGTGGAAATGGCTGAGGAGGTCGGTGGGACGGGGAGGAAGGGAACTGCAGGTTGCTGACCGGTAAATGGAAGGCGGGGAATGACCACGGATAGAGGTTACCTGTGGGTTCGTAACAATCAGCTTGTGGATGGACCAGGCAAAATGACATCAGATCAACCTGTAAACCAGGAGCAATCAGATGGGGACAAGATGTTTCCCTTATGACATCAATTGTTCATCAGCAATAGCCCCAAAACCCACACACCCAGGAAATGCACGCTATTTCCAGAGCATAATATAGTTACATATTTCCAACATTGCCCAAACTTGCCTGCTGTTCCTGAGAAATTAATCTTATCAAGAGACTACAGGGCTTTCAACAATAAAGACTCATAAGGAGAAGTATTAATAAGGCAAAAAAATTACATAAATGAAAGAAAAAGAGAAAAAAACACTTCACTATGATCTGGAAACACAAAATTATCTGGAATACCTGCCACGGAAGAAGTCTTGGAGCACAGTTCAAATACCTAGGTACCACCACTTGATAGAACAAACCAGCTGCTCATGCAAACAGGGCTTTTTCCTATTCGTCTCTTATATTCTTCTCTTCTAATTCCTCCCAATTCTTTCAAACTTTTAGAGATCTTATAAGCCTGGGATATCCAAATAAAAACGTGAATAGTTCAAGGGGAATTTAGTTTGAGGATTTCAAAATTCCCATTGATAAGTCACTGAGAAGGAAGTTGAGGCGCTCAGAATCCCCCTTCCTCCTCTGGAATTTGCCCTCAGACAGCACACCGTTTGGACACAAGAACATTTTCTTTCTATCGGTTACATTCTTCCCTG
This sequence comes from Molossus molossus, assembly GCF_014108415.1. NCBI lineage: Eukaryota > Metazoa > Chordata > Mammalia > Chiroptera > Molossidae > Molossus > Molossus molossus. The sequence goes on along the minus strand of NW_023425344.1, from coordinate 216,343,570 downwards.
TGAACATTACAAGTTCCCAGGCAAATATTTTTAAAATATCTTTGTATTTATATACATTTACATACCACATTCATAAAGAGATTTTTCTGGATTCCTTCCAGAGATGACTGGAGTAGAGAATTCAGATTTTGTCTGGTTTTAGAACCAATTTTTCCCCCAAGGGAAATTTCTTGGGGAGAAGAATGGAGAAAGCTGTCAGCTACAGCCCAAGGCAATACTGTGCCCAGGTCTGATGTATCATAATGAGGCCATGTACCCAGTGCATGGTGACAGGACAGGACTGTGATCCTGCCTGCCTGTCACCTGTCATTCTCTCATGACAAAGGTAAGAAGGACAGGGAGCACAGTAGCTTCACTAATACCTGGAACTCTGTTAGAAGTGAAAATTCTCAGGCTTGAACCCAGACTTACTGAATCAGAGACTCAGGGTGGGGCCTGCAATCTGTTTTTAACAAAACCTTCCAGGCGATTAGGACACATTAAAGTCTGAGACTTACTACATTAAAAAAAAAAAAAAGTAGCCCTGGCCAGGTAGCTCAGTTGGTTAAAGCATTGACCTGATACTCCAAAGTTATGGGTTCGATCCCCAGTCAGGACACATACAAGAATCAACCAATGAATGCATAAATAAGTGGAACAACAAATCGATGTTTCTTTCTCTCTCTTTCTCTCCCTCCATCCCTCTACCTTCCTCTCTCTCTCTCAAATCAGTGGAAATATATCCTTGGGTGAAGTTTTAAAAATAATAATGATTTAAAAAATAACTAAAGCCAGCATGATTTTTAAGCTCTTGGAGTAATTCTAATATGCAGCCAGTCTGAGGACTAGAGCTAACCGAAGAACTCCATGTGGGGGAGGAGCCTGGGCACTGCAGTTTCCGGGCCACCTCTATGCTAAGGACTGTGGGACTTTCAGGAGCAGACATGGCTAAGATCCGTAGAGAAGTTTTCAAGACACTGGCTGAGATTATGTCCCTTCTCCTCATTTCCATAGTAGGAACACAAAGTAAGTCTCTCTCATTACTTCTGAATAAGAACAAAAATGAATTAATTATTCTCCCCACTCTGGAAACCTTTCAGAGTTCCAGTTCCATCCCAGCTGAGAATGAGCATAATTAAGACTGAGCCTAAAAATCAACTCAAGAGCCAAGCTGCTTGAATACCATCATCATTTCTTCCATAAACAAGCAAAACCAATGGAATGAAGTTTGATTCTTCAGTACAGTTGAATCTACCAGGTAAGGAAGTGGAAGAAACAATTATCTAAATAAATTGCTACAGAGCATGGATAAATTTTTTCTAGGAAACTAAATGTATATCTTTACCCAAATTTTAAGAAAATGAGTAATATTACACTGTCCCACTGCATTAAGCCTATAGAGACTTCAAACCCCTTTGCCTTTATTTTTCTTAAGAAATACAGTAATAGGCCAAATCTAATTATCTTCCTCTTTGCTGTCTTACTTTGTTAATAAAGTTTAAATGCATTATTTCTTTTCCTAGACCCCCCCAAAAAAAATTAAGCCAGACTACACTTTTTATAAATGAGCAGAGAAAAGGAGAGCCTTTGTCCAGTTTAGCTGATTTTATTATAAACATGATCTACATTTATTAAATTTAAACAAGGAGGAGAGCCCTGGCTGGTTTGGCTCAGCGGTTAGAGCGCTGGCCCACAGACCAGAGAGACCCAGGTTCAGTTCCCGATCCGAGCATGTATCCCAGGTGCAGTTTGTCCCTGGCCCCGGTTAAGGTTGTGTGGTTGGCAACGGATCAGTGTGTCTCTCTCACATCGATGTTTCTCTCTCTCTCTCTTCCACCCTCTCTATCTGAAGATAAATGCAAAAATGTCTTTGGGTGAGGATTAAAAAAAAAAAGAAAAAAAGGAGAACATGTTGGTATCTTCACACATATAAAATAAGGGCAAACAGGGGAGGGAGGGCAACTGCCCTTTAGTAAAGGCCACTGTGTGCCCATGACTGTGCAAGAGATGTGACAGCTTTGTCCTGACTTCAGAGATAAAGAGCCAAAGAACACCTTCCATGGTCCCACATCTAGTGAATTTCAGAGGTTTAAAATACAGGTCTGTTTGGCTACAAAACCCCATGCTCTCTGCACTATATCAAAGCTGTGTTTTTGGCTGGGATAATAAATGGTTGAAAATAAAAATAATAAATTATTGCAGAAATGTTGACTCCCTTCTCACTTCTCAAAAATTCCTACCAAAGGTTATCTCGAACCAGTACACCATTCATTCATTCAGTGAGTCTCCAGTATGTGCCAGGTGTACTATGGGCTCTGACCACAGCACCTTCTTCATGCTAGGTATGCAGCAGGTGTGACTGGCGGTTTTACTCTGATCGCCCTTTGAGGCTCCACTAAAACATATAATATGTGCATAATATAATAATAACTAGCTTCCCATACATCTAACTTAATCGGCTTTCCATAGACTTGACTCCATTTCCAAAAAGCACTGAGCCAATAAAGCAGTGGTGCCAAGGAGCCCAAAGCAGGCCAACCCGGCGCCTTCCAACATTTCCATCCGGTAGTTTTAACCAGACATGCCCACCCGATAATCACATTCACTGTCCACAGTGACCGGCCCTGTCTGTGGCGGCCCTCCGCTGCCCTCTAGGAACACGGCCTGAGTGGGGCCACCGGGCAGCCCAGCAGTCCAGGTACCCTTATCCCCAAAGGCAAGTCCGTAAATCCAACCCAGATCTCGAGGTGAACCTTGAACTCAGCGCCAAGAGCTAGTGGCGCCTTGTGGCAGGGCTCCCCAAAGGCTGGCTCTGGGCCTGAGGGCACTGGCCCCAAAGGGCTGCGATGACAGGCCCCTCTGCCCCACCGCATAACAGCGTCCCCTCCATCTCGGCGCGGCGCGCGCCCTCTGCCACATGCCTCCCGAGTGGGCTGCCAGGACCACCTGCGCCTCTCGAGTCCTGCCTGTCGCGGTGGGCGATGGGCAGAGGAGCAGGGGCCCGTCCGGGGGCGACGGAGACCCTGGCCGCTCGTCCCGCGAGCCCCGCATAAAGACAGGCGTCGCGAAGAGGAGAACTTCCCACCCCTGGGCCCCGCGGCCTCCCACCCGGGGCCTCCACGGCGCGAGCGCACTTACTGTCCGTCGCCATGGTCGGCTAGGGGCTGCGGGGCGGCTGCCGGCGGCGGGGGGACCCTGCGTTGGCCCCGCCAGGCGCGCGCTCCTTGCCAGGCCCCGCGCGCTCGGGGGCCGCGCCGCGCACAGCCCCTCCCGCCGCGCGCCCCCGCCGCGCCGCCCCGCGCCCCGCCGCCGCCTCCCCACGGCCGCCCGCCGGCGCCCAGAGAGCCAGCCCCGCGGGCACAGCCGGCTGAGCTGCGGGCGCCGGGCAGCTGACCCACCCTAACGACGCCTCGCAGCATCCGCCCCCTGACCTCCCCTCCCCTCCCTTTCCCTCCCCCAAGACACTAAATGCAGCAACTTGAAAACACGCTCCTGGCCACGCCAGGGCCACCTCTCCAGGCCCCCTTTCCCATTATCGCTAGTTTCCACCTCATCCCTGCCTTGAGATCCTACCTGTGGCTTGGGGCGCAGGCCTCAGTGCTCAAGCCCTGCTGTAAGGAGCAAAACGTGAAATAGAGTTGAGAGCGAGCCAGGTGCTGGACATGAATCCTCCAGCGCGTGGGAACCTTCGGGAAACCCGCCCAACACACCATCCCGGTAGGTTCCAAGGGTCCTGTGCCCCTCGTGTTACCATCTGTTTTGTCTCCAGAGAGGATAGCGTCTGGCACATAGTAGGCTCTCAGTAAGTATCTGCTGGGTGGGTGACTATGCGACTGGAGGTTTGCATGAATAAATGAGTGGCCAACTAACTGATTGGATGCCAACCGGATGAGCAGCTAATTGGCCTATGAGCAGGTGCCAAACCACAGTCCTTCCAGCTGACTAGGAGTGATCGCTGGAGTCCTCGGATCAGCCTGAATGAGTGAGCCAGACCGTTGTGTGCCTTACAGGCCATTTGTGTTTCAGGAGGCTGCCCTGAAGCGTCTGTGAAAGTTGAATATATCTTCCTGAGGTCCAGAAACTGCTTTCTAATGGGCTGACTCTCCGTATGTCAGGGGGAGTGGTACATGAGAACCCCAGGTCCATATGTAAAGAATCAAATGGCTCAAACGGATGTCCTAAAGCATATGGCAGGGTATTTACTTCTTACAGATACAATATTGGATGCACTTGGGGTGCACATTCAACCCAATCAGTGTGTGATCCCAGCCCCGGGCTAGACACTGAGAAGAGGCAGGCACCATCAGAAGCAGCTCCCATTTGGCTGAGCAGACACAGGAAACAACCAGGGAACACACAGGCATCCTTTCTGATGAGGTCACAGAGCAAAGAAGAGGGGGGCGTGGATATTCTGCGTGGGCTCCACGTCCAGTCAGTACATCTGGAGTGGGACCTAAGGGTGTGCTGTTGTTTCTTTTTGTTTTCATCTTTTTGTGGTCAGCACAGGTGATTCTGAAGCAGCCCCCAGCTAACAACCACAGAGCTCTGGCCCATTTGTCTTCCACAACCACTCTGTGGTAGGTCCTGAAGCCAAAAGATTTGAAATGAGTTAGATGGGAAAGGGGCCGGGGGGGGGGGGGGGGGCTAAAAATGAGCCCTGAGCTTTGAATCTATTCGAAGTTCAGAAATCAGGAAGTTAAGCTGGTTTGAGGGGTAAGATGGTGAGTTGAGATTGGACTTACATGAAGAGTCAGTAGAACATCTGTGAGGCTCTTTATTCATTCATCGAACCTGCTTTTCTCAGAAAGAGGAAAAGTGGTAAGTCCAAGTATAAGTTCGATAAATGTACTCGGAGTGGCTGACCCATTAGATAGCAGTTTTATTCACCTGGAGCCAGATGTCAGATGAGAAGAGACTGAGGAGTAAGTAAATTTCAAAGAGGCAAAGGCTGGCAGGGAAGGGAATGGAAGGGGCTGGAGAGCTTCAGGGGAGAGCAGGATTGAGGTAAGACAGGGTTTTTTCTGTTGTCGTATGTTTGTTGTTGTTTTTTTAAGATAGAGGATTGTTCAGCAGGAAAGATATTTCTGTCCACATATTCAAGTACATAAAAGGAAAAACCTTCACTTTTCTATAACGAAATTAACTTTCTGGCCCAAGTCCCCCTCCCACCTGCTGTTAGGAGGTTCGATTTTAGTCAGTTCAAGGTAAACTCCATCCATTCAGGTTTTCCTCAGGCAATTCAGAGTTTTCCCTCCCTGCTTGGTCTTGGGTTGTGTCCCATTTTAGAGGAAAGTGTTGGATAGCGTCAGGGCTGCGAAAGGTACCTGGCCCTGTGCACTGTGTCCAGCCTGCAATGAACCTCCTCTGCCTGGACGCCTGAGCCCATTGCCCCTCCTCTGCCTGGACGTCTGAGCCCATTGTCCCTCCTCTGCCTGGACGTCTGAGCTCATTGCCCCTCCTCTGCCTGGACGTCTGAGCCCATTGCCCCTCCTCTGCCTGGACGCCTGAGCCCATTGCCCCTCCTCTGCCTGGACGTCTGAGCCCATTGCCCCTCCTCTGCCTGGACGCCTGAGCCCATTGCCCCTCCTCTGCCTGGACGCCTGAGCCCATTGCCCCTCCTCTGCCTGGACGTCTGAGCTCATTGTCCCTCCTCTGCCTGGACGTCTGAGCTCATTGCCCCTCCTCTGCCTGGACGTCTGAGCTCATTGCACGTCCTCAGTGGCGGACGGCCTCCAGGTATCCGTCTGCACGGCGCCCACGGCTCTGGCCTCTCACCCACACCCAAAGGCTCTCCAAGTCTGACTTCTTCCCCTTGAATTTCCCATGGGGAATGTGGCTTTTGCCCGTGTCATTCTCGGGAAATCTGTGACGTCTCAGGCCTTTTCTAACAGGCCACACAACCATTCCTTTCTTACCATTCGCTTCCCATGGTGGCTGAGAGGAGCTGGGTACCGTGCCAACAAAAAAGATGTTTAATATGATTGTGAGACCAAGGTTCCCTTAGGTCTCAATTTCTCCAACCTATTCCCACCCCACCCCCAGTCCTTGGCAATGGGACCTTTATCCAAGAAAGGGAGTGGAGGGAGTGGGAATGGGAAGTTTTCAACTACATGTAACCACACGAGGGTGGCCTACGCAGTAAGAACTGTGTATTTTCTCATGTAACGAGGAACACAAAAGTGGGTGGTCCCGTGGTTGGTTTAGCATCTCAGCAGCGTCCGTGAAAACTCAGCTCCTTTCCATCTTCCTACTCTGCCATCTGCGATTTGTCAGCAGGTCCCCCTCACGATCACAGTGGCACTGCACACTGCAATTGCTGCGGCACAAAACCTCATCTCACATGATGACCGTCCTAAAGTCACAGGGAGGATATACCGTCTTATCTCTTTTTATTAATGAAGACAATCTCTGTGAAAGCCCTCAGAAGCCTCCTCCACTAATTCTAGCTGCACTGGAGGCTGGGAAAGCCAGTGTCTGTTCTTTTCAGTTTTTATGACATGAACTGGGTTCTGCCAGCAAGGAAGCAGGAGGTAGGGAAGGGCTGCTGGGCTCACCGTCAGTGTCTGCCTTTATGTTCTCTCACCCAGTAGACTGGCCTCATTGCTCAGTGCTCACCTCGTTGCCCTTCCTCTCTCCATGGCCCAGAAATCTATCTCCAAGGGGGCTGCAAAACCGAGTCTCAAAAGACTCTGCACTCTTGCAAATCTTTGTATCTTTTACCTGGACCTTGGCTTTTAAAATTCAAAAGCCAAGGTTTTGGCTCCTATGATTCTCTTAGATGCCAGGGTGTAGATAGAGACAGGGAGACCCACAGGGGGAATGAAATTACATAACAGAAACAAAAAATACACAAGTCAGTATCAAACTAGGATGCCTGTAGTTCCAAGAGGAGAAGGAGCCACTGGAGGGAAGGATCTGAAGTATAGAGAGAGACTTGGTGTCGGGAGAGAGTGGCTGGCATCCCCAGCATAGACAGACCTTCGCCTTAGAGAGAAAGACCCGTTTCAGTCTCAGAAGCTTAAGTGGAGACAAAGAAAGTAATAGCACAAAAGCATTTGTGGTTGGAAGAGGGAGGTTGAGGGGGCTCAGGCATGCTGTGCGGTCCCCCGCTTCTCTATAAGGTAGGACGCATGCTTAGTTGCCAAGAAGGAAGGAAGCAGAGATGTGGTTGAGGACTCGGGACAGTGGGAAGGGTTTTCAGCTGCCACCAATTGGAGGGTGGGAAGGAATTCAAGGATGGCAGCCACAGTAGGGTCCCCCTGGAATCAGACCCCGGGAGCACGGCAGCAAGGTGGCTCTGTGGGAGCTTCCTCCACCACTGCTGAGGAATGCAGGCAAGGAAAGGAGATGGGACTTGAGGCAAAGCTAAAATGGGGAGGGAGCTACATCCCTGTGTCCTCACCACAGCCAGCAGCAGGGCTGGGGGTGGGGAAGGTTGGGGGGATAAGTGAAGCCACAGCAGGAATGAGGAGGGACTGGGGGGATACGAAGGGGCCCAGGGCCTGTGGACCCTGAGGATGGATGGCAAGTGGGAGGACAGGCTCAGCTGGTCCAGGGGAGCGTGAGCTTTGGGGGCTGTGTACACAAGAGAAAGGACGGGATTGAGCAACTGCTGATAAAATGTTTTAGCTGAGGTACAAATGGAGAGTCACTAGATGGGAACCAACCCCCATGCCCTTCCCGAATTGCCAGTTTGTAGTCAGGGGGATATAAAATATAGTATAGGAAATATAGTCAATAATATTGTAGTAACTGTGCGCGGTGTCAGATGGGTACCAGACTTGCTGGGCGGTCACGTCATATGCTACGCAACTGTCTAGTCACTATGTTGCACACATGGAACTAATATAATAGGGCATGTCAGCTGTAATTGAAAAGAAAACTTTTTTAAACAAAAAATTATTATAAAATAAAATGTTTTAGCTAAGGTAATTTATGATTATTGCAAGGCTCTTCTGATATATTATTTGCCATAATTGTGATTCAGATGTCACCATCCACATCGCTTGAGTTCATTTCCAGTATAAGACAGGACAAATATCTGACACACACTGCATGGAAGTTACCATATAGGATCTCTGACCCTTGGCCTATGACCACATCCTGTTGACTTTATCAACACTCCGGCTATAACAAGAAATGAGGGCAGGGAAGGGTGCAGGGCTGAAGCCACACACTGAGTGGTTCTGCGTCACCGTGGAGACTATTTTTGGTTGAAATGGCCATTGCTTTGTCTCTTTGTTAGAGTAGGTGAAAATAGAAAACTTATTTTAACTATGATTTGTGCATGTAGCTGGCAAGCTACTAAGCTTTTTATCTAACAAGAGGAGTTTTATATCGTTCTGTGTAAAACTTGCCTTTGCTTTTCATTCAGTCTCTGTACTATCCTAAGCTTCTGAAGTCAAATACTTCAGAGCTTTCAGACATGGCACGGATTATAATAATAAACCAATAAAGCTTTCCCAACTTCTGTCAAGCCATTAGGTATTATGACACTAAATTATGACCATATAGCACTTGGGTGACTTAAATGACTTAATAAACTCCCAAAGAATACTAAGTGGGATGTTGGTAACCTAGGAGACACTCAGGGCACAAACCCAGTGAAGGTTCAATAACCCAGTGAAGGTTCAATAACTTCTGGATAAATAGGAGGTGATGGTCTCGTTCCTTTCTGCAGCAAAAAAAGGAGGGTTGCAACCCTTGACAGAAGGAGAGATCCATACTTATACAACTTCACCCTGAGCTTACAGCCCTGCCCATGGAACAGGTGAAACTCAAGCAGAGAGCCTGAGTCTTACTCAACTGAAGGGTCAAGAATGGAGTCTGAGTTCGGCAGGTGTGGCTCAGTGGTTGAGCATCGACCCATGCACCAAGAGGTCGCCAGTTCGATTCCTGGCCAGGACACATGCCCAGGTGTGGGCCTAATCCCCAGTGGGGGGGAATGCAGGAGGCGGCCGATCGATGTTCTCTCTCATCGATGTTTCTATCTCTCTCTCTCTGTCTCACTTCCTCTCTCTCTAAAGTCAATAAAGATATAAAAAAAACTTTTTTAAAAGAATGGAGTCTGGGTGGTCGAGGTGGTTGGAAATCACGATGGGAAATCCCTGAAAGCAGCAGTTACACAAAGGCCAACCCCAAAATGTGAGTGTAAAATCCCCTCAGATCTTAGGCTGCAAGTGGACAAGAACTCCATTGAGTCCAGGCCAAAAAAATTGCTGCAGGGCAGTCAGTACTGAGCAGATGTTTCAGAAGCTGTCCACTTGGGGGTCTCCTGAGTTTAAATTTCAAGTCCTGCCAGGATAGAGCAATGTGGCAAACACTGTAAGCTATCTTTCTTTTTTTTTTTAGTATGTTTTTATTGGTTTTTAGAGAGAGAAAGGGAGAGGGAGAGAGAAAAACATCGATGTGAGAATGACACATCAATCGACTACCTCCTGCACGCCCCCCACTGGGGATCAAGCCCACAACCCAGGCATGTGCCCTTCCCGGGAATCGAACCAGCAATCTGTGGTGCATGGGTGGACTCCCAACCGCTGAGCCACACCAGGTGGGCTAACACTTTAAGCTTTCCATTAAAACTTAAGAAGGGCCACACCCTTAAAAATAAGGGCCACATACCAGGACCAAGGTATTTGTCATAAAACTAAGGACAAAACCAAAACAGATGCAGCTAACAAAGCCTACAATCAAACCTCTACAAGTTCAAGATGCTCTGTCAGTAATTTAACCATCTTTCAGAACAATACTCAACGTGCTTCAGAGAGAGATAATAGAGTCCAACAGGGGAAAAAAAAAACAACAGAAAAATGTCACCCATAGTCTATAGGGGAAAAAAACACACAACAGAAACACATACACTGATGACCTCAATGTTGGAACTAGCAAAGACTTCAGAATAACTAGATAAGTATATTAGACAATCTGCAGTAATGGGTAAAGAAATGGAGAATTTCAGCAGTGATATGAAAACCATAAAAAAGAACAATGGGGACACCTGAAAATTGAAAAATCCTACATCTAAATTTTAAAAGTTACTGGATGAGACTAACAGCAGGTTGAATACATGAGAAGAAAGGGTTTATGAGCTTGAAAACCAGCTGAAAGGAATCATCCAGAAGAACAGAGAAAATTTATCAGGGGGAAAAGTCACAATGACCTGTGGAACAATATCAAGCAGTCAACACACATGTAATCGGGGTCCTAAAAAGAAAAGAATGAGACCACTACAGAAAAACACAAAGGATAGCCTGAGAAAATAAACCACAACAGACACATACCAAACTGATGAAAACCAAAAATGAAGAAAAAAACAACTTTTTAAAAAAGCAGCCAGAAACAAAGGGACATATCATATATAAGGGAACAACAGTGAGAATCAAACTTTCTCATTAGAAACAATGAAGGCTGAAGACAATGGAACAATGTTTAAAGTGATGAAAGAAAAAAAAGCTGTCAACCTAGAATTCTAAATCCAGCAAAATATCTTTCAAACATGCAGGTGAAATAAAGACATTTTCAGACAAACAAAAGCTCATAGAATTTGTCTCCAACAGAGCTGAGCTACAAGAAATTAATATTCAAAGAAATTCTTCAGACTGGAGGGAAATTATTCCAAAATGCAAGCACAGATTTGCAAGAAGGAAAGAAGAGCACTGGAAAAGCTTCATATGTGGGTAAATATTTTTCTTTGTTTAAAGCAAGAAAAATGTATGATGAAGTTTATAGCATTTAGAAGTAAACCATATAACACTATCATGAGAGAGAAAATAGGATTTAAATAGAATTACATGAAGTGAAGGATATACATCCCCAACTTTTCACAAGAGAAGCCCAGAGCCAACCCAGGCAGTCAGGCCCCCGAGCAATTTCTCTTAACCACTATGCAATGCTACTGTTTGTCCAATGAACACGTTTGCCATTACTTGATTCCTTCACAAAGTTGCAATACTGACAATAATGTATAGCATCATTATCATTTTAATTGAATTCTGATTGGATCAAGAAATCCGTGAGATTCCAAAGGCCTGTCCTGCTCACTACCTCTTCTAAGTTGCCAAGGTTGGGTCCTTCCACATTATTTTCTGTGCCCTGTGACTTGTGAGCCTGCTATTCCGGCCACAATGGACCGTACCAGGAATCTATTCCTTCGTTAAGGACAGCCACCCTCTGGGTGGACATAGGAGAGACCAGAATGATCCAGTAATCTGTGCCCAATCAGAGGGCTTTCTTTTGGATTATAACTGGTAGAATCAGTCAGACCTCTTTCAGAGACACAAGTAGCAAGGACATGTGCAGAGACTCTGAAAAACACATGAATAAGAGTGTGATATTGTGACTTCCTGTCAAGACGGCGGGTAGGTAAACACGGTATCGTGTCCTACCATAACCACATCAAAGTTACAACTAAACTACAGAACAACCATCATTCAAAACCACCTGAAATCAAGCTGAATGGAAGTCCTTCAACTACAGAATTAAAGCAGCAGCCACATCCAGACTGGAAGGAGGGGCGGAGGCGGTCGGGCTGGTCCCACACCCACGTGTGGCGGATAAAAATCAGGAGGACACCTTGGCTGGGAAGGTCCTCCCTGAGGACTGAGGGGTCCCCGTCCCACACCAGGTGCCCTGCTCAGGGTTCCAGTGCCAGGAAGAGAAGTCCCCATCACTTCTGGCTGGAAAAACCAGCGGGAACTGAGGCTCAGGGAGGCTGAGGAGGCTGGAGCCCCAGGCAGCTCCTCTTAAAGGGCCCGCACACGGACTTATCAGACTCTCTCCCTCTAAGCTTGGAGGGGAGGCAGCTCGAGGGGCACCAGAGACACACAGGGAAGAACTGAGCTGTTTGGCACTGGAGCGAGGGCTGGAGAGGGGTCTTTCTCCAGGACAAACGTGCTGTCAGAGGCCTTTGTTCCTTTGGTGAGCCCTTCCCTGGGGCGGCAGACAGCTGCCATATCTGGGACTCCAGCAACCTGGCTCACACTGGTTGCCCCGCCCTGGTGATTCCCTGAGACCCAGCCCCACCCAACTTTCAGGCCCACCCAAGCTGTTGCCAGTTACTTAACCATAGGATTGGCCTGTCTTGGATCCTGCTTCAGGTTTTCCTAAATTCTTTAGAACAAGCAGCATCTGGTCTCAGATAGCCCCATACCTCTCATTAAGTAATACACAGAAACAAACACAGGGAGGCAGCCAAAATGAGGAGACAAAGAAACAGGTCCCAAATGAAAGAACAGAACAAAACCCCAGGAAAAGAACTAAGTGAAATGGAGATAAGCAACCTAACAGATGCTGAGTTCAAAATACTGCTTATAAGGATGCTCAATGAACTTAGTGAGAACCTCAGTGAACTTAGGGCCTCAAGAGCATAAAAAAGGACCAGTCAGAAATAATGGATGCACAGTCCGAAATGAAGGAGGCATTAACTGAAATAAAGAATAATTTACACAGCTACAATAGTAGAGTATGTAAATCCAAGAAGCAAACCATTTGGAATATAAGGAAGCAAAAAACGCCCAATCAGAACAGCAAAAAAGAATCCAAAAAAAATGACGATAGTGTAAGGAGCCTCTGGGACAACTTCAAGCATGCCAACATTCGCATCTTGGGGGTGCCAGAAGGAGAAGAGAGAGAACAAGAAATCGAAAACCTGTTTGAAACAATAATGGCAGAAAACTTTCCTAACGTGGTGAAGGAAGCAGATATACAAGTCCAGGAAGCACAGAGAGTCCCAAACAAGATGAACCCCAACAGGCCCACACCAAGACACATCATCATCAAAATGCAAAAGGTTCAAGACAAAGAGAGAATCTTAAAAGCAGCAAGAGAAATGCAGCTAGTTACCTACAAGGGAGTTCCCATTACGTTGTCAGCTGATTTCTCAAAAGAAACTTTGCAGGCCAGAAGGGAGTGGCAAGAAATATTCAGAGTGATGAAAACCAAGAACCTACAACCAAAATTACTCTATCCTGCAAAGCTGTCATTTAGAATCGATGGACATATAAAAACTTTCCCAGACAAGAAAAAGTTAAAGGAGTTCATCACCACCAAACCGTTATTATATGAAATGTTGAAGGGTCTTTTTGAAGAAAAAGATAAAATATATGAACAAACAAAATGGCAATTAATACATATCTATCGACAATGGAATCTACAAACAAAATGAACAGGCAGAACAGAAACATTCTCATAGATACAGAGAACATTTTGTTGGTTGCCAGATGGGAGGGGGGTTGGGGGGAATGGATGAAAAAGGTGAAGGGATTAAGAAGTACAAATTCATTGCTAGTCTGACAAACCTCAAAGGGAAAGGGGATGGGGGGTGGGAAGAAATAAACCAAAGAAGTTATATGCATAACCAATGGACACAGACAACAGTGTGGGGAAAGGCAGGAGGGGGGCGAGAGTGGGGAGGGAGGGGTCAATGGGGGAAAAATGAGGAACATCTGTAATACATTCAACAATAAAGATTAAAAAAAAAAAGAGTGTGATATTGTGACCACATAACAACGGACATCCATTTCAAGAGGAGGCCACAACCCGGCCAGCCGAGCTGCTGGGTGTACTACATGACAAAGACCTATTTTTTTCAGCTTTCCAGAAAGCTGTGCCTCATGAGATGATGGCCTTACTGTCCTCTATATTCTTTTTTTCTTATTATTGATTTTAGAGAAGGAAGAGGGAAACATCAACGTGAGAGTAAAACATCGATCAGTTGCTTCCTGCACACACCCCAACCGGGGATCAAACCCACAATCTGGGTATGTGCCCTGACCGGGGATCAAACCCATGACCTTTCTGTGTACGAGACAGTGCTCAACCACCTGAGCCACACTGGCCAGGACTGTCCTCCAGCATTTAAGATAATGTGCCTTTGTTCCTTGCAACCTCAAGGAGTCTGTCCAAACTTATATTTAAAAAAATAAAACCAGACCTGCAGAATACAGCACATTAAACCAAATGATTCAGGCATAAAAAATACCATGAAAAATAAGGGGCCATAAAGCCTGAGGCACTGGCATTTATTCGAATATAAGGAATTTTTTTAATATGCTATGAAAATTACTACATACTTGTTTAAAGATAAATGAAAATGTGAATAGTTAAGTACCCACCGAGTCCTCTCAATGCCATTTCAAAAGCAAGCATTCTTCAAACTGCAACTGAATTCAAGAATCAAGGGTGAATTGGGAAGGCATTAATAACTGCATATTTTCCTAGGCTCTTTATATCAAAGCAGAAGTAATTTTCAGCCCATAAAGTTCCTTTTCAAAGATAACGTCAGTTAAAGACATTTTATCTCTATATATGTATGAATCTTTTTGTCATAACCAAAATAGGCTATTAGGAAGAGGATATATATTGCACCTAATTCAACTTGAAAAAAGAAAACCAGGCACTCCTTAAATTGTCAATTGAGCTGTAAAAGCTTTGTCTCATATCAATATGAGGAATTTTGTAAACACATAAGCTTTCAATTATTATGACTTAAGAAAATCACCTCAAAAATCGCATGAAGCACTAATACTCACTTTGGTTTCCTTGGCATCCAAGTAGATTTTAAAAGCTTACACTTTCCACTGGTAATTATTTTGAAATTTAGCCTTCATATCTTTGCATTTTCAAAGCAGTATGCAGTTCTCAATATTGTTGACAAGTCGGTAATATAGTTCTGTATTATCTTGAATTTACAGTTGAGAACAGGATTTAAAAAAAACAAAATGTTTTAAGGACACACAGTGAGTCAGTCAGTGGCAGAACTGATACAAATGTTTGACTTTCTAGTTTCCAGGTGAGGAAATCACAAGTATTCAAACCATTTAAGTAAACAAATTTCAGTGCGTTTCCCTATTCTATCACTGGTCTAGAAATCCCTGTGGAGGACCAAGTCTTTGCCTAAACATTGGTTCATTCTCTCTCCTTTGGCAGTAGAGAATACCTTGCAGGGGGTACCACTGTGTTTGTTTCAGGGAAGGAGCACTTTAATTGGGCGTCAAAGAGATTGGGAGTGTTTCCCACACTGAACATAGCCACTCAGGAAACCTCTGAAGCATGGAGATTAGAAACCCAGATGGGAGTTTAGGTGTACTTACAACCACAGAAACCCATAGCAATACCAGGAAAGAAAACAAGGACAACACACTAGGATTTCTCATACAGAACTACACATTTTCAGGGTAGTTTCCTTCTGAAGGAATGAATTACAATATTTTCAAAGTAAAAAATATTCCCCCAATAAGCATCCATACAAGATCCATTTTCTTCATGGTCCCAATTCTTTTATTCATGGTTTGCTTTTTAGATCCTCCAAGTCAACCTGGCATATGACATTAAAACCACTATAATTCCAATTCTTTACTTTGAACAATACTTTCATATAAGATTTCTGAAAGTAAAGTGGTATGATTTTAAAATGCAGCTTGTTTATGAAAAATGCCATAATGCCTCTTCCCTTACAAAACATTTAGTAAATATTTAATATTAAAATCATGTATTTATGACTTGGTGCAGTTCCTTTATTATAATTAGAATGAAAAGGCAAACAACATAATTTTTTTTCTCAAATATCTTAGATATTTGAGATATTTTTCTCAAATATCTTCAGAGAGAGTAGGAGGGGGAGAGAGAGGGAGAGAGAGAAACATCGATGTGAGAGGGACACATCGACTGGTTGCCTTCTGCACGACCCCAACCAGGGCCATAAACTGCAACTGAGGTACGTGCCCTTGACTGGAATCAAACCTGAGACTCTGGTTCATGGGACAACGCTCTAACTGCTGAGCCAAACTGGCCAGGACAAACAGCATAATTTAATAGGAAACTAGTATTTAAACACATTTTAATTCTGAAAACCCACTGTTAAACACAAACCTTTTCTATTTTAATTATTCATTAAGTTTCAATTTCACATGTAAAGCACAGCTATCAAGTGACTGAACCGTATCTTCATAACATATTCATGAAAAACTCGCTAAAGCACTACACTGTCAGATGTAACTCACATCTGCTTAGTACAAACAATTCTGTTACTTTTACGGACCTTTCTACATGTCCTGTTAAGGTTCAAGCTGTATCCAGCTGACAATTACTAAGATAACCAGTGTATTGGCAGTGTGGAGAGTACCTTGCTACACTGTTACTAGGAATGTAAATTGGCAGTCTTTTTAGTTCAATTTGGCCACGATTATCAAAACTATATGTGTGTGTATACATACACAACACACATTATTTGATGGGCAAATTCACGTGAAGATTTATCCAACAGAAATAAACATAAGGGAGCCAACATACACACACCCAGCATTGTTTGAAATAGTGAAAAATCAAATGAACCCACCTGTGCAGAAGAGAGACCACAGCAGGCCTTGAGACTGCTGCCCTTAGCAAGGCTTGCTTGCAAAGTTGGCCTCTGGCTAGTGTCTGGGAACTTGGCTGGTGAACAGTTCCCTACACTGATAAAAAGCTTTCCCCAGGACCCAAACCTGGGTATGGAAGCCATGGTGAAACTGATGTACTCCGGTATTTAACCCAGAGCCACCCTGCACTGAGACTCAGCTGGTTTCAAAATAAACTTCATTGTTTAAGCAATTTTGAAATGGCTTAGTGCTTGCAGTGAAAAGTATTCCTCTGGATTTCTGTTTCTGTTGGCTTGTATAAAATGACAATTATCGGCCAGTTTGTTTTTGTACCCCCAGATGCACCACTTACTGTGTGAATGGGGGCAAGGCATCCTGAGATAGTTTCCTCATTGTACATGTGAAATAATACACTGTATTTTATAAGCACTGTTATGAAAAAAAAAGAGGGCTACTCAGTGTTAGCTATAAAATGTTTTTATTTTTTAAAATATGTTTCATTGATTTTTTTAGAGAGGGAGATAGAAACATCCATGTGAGAAACATCAATCAGCTGCCTCCTGCACGCCCCCTACCAGGGATCAAGCCAACAACCTGGGCATGTGCCCTGACTAGAAATCGAACCAGGACCTCTCAGTCCACGGGACAATGCTCAATTCACTGAGCCACACAGCCGGCTGCTATACAATGTTTTTAAACTTTAATGATTGACAAGTTCAGGCAAATAACCTGGTATACAAGTGGCCAGTAATGGATCCATACCTCCGAATATTCCAACCGTAGAATATTTAAATCCCTGAAGCTCTGGCCAGTGTCCACATTATAAAAACCACCCCATTTATCACCAGAAACATCAAAGTCAATCATGGGAAACAATTTTGTTTAGTAACTAGTGTGATGACATAGATTCTAATAAATAAACATTTTACTTGGGCTAGTGCTAGTATTTTTTTTTTAAAGATTATAGATATCACACATTGTCACTCATGGGACACTGGCAGAATTCCTGATTATACAATGCTGGGAAAACAGCGTGGAGTAGAATCGACTGAGAGACAGGCTGAGCCCACATGACGTGGAGAGGGTCTACTACTGGGAGCATGTAAACACATGGCTCAAACAGTCTCCATTTAAATGTCTCAAATGAGAAATTCACAGGGAGGCACATTCAGGAAGCGAAAGAATTTTTTTCTGAGTACCAACTATTTTGTACTATAGACATTTTAAAATTTACATTACCACTCTTAAAGGGTTTATCAGAAATAATCAGCATTTAAATGTACTTAATGTATTTACTAATCATTTTATTTTATATATATAGACAGATGCATACATATATCTTTACATATACATACAGAATGTATATATATATAAATGCTAGGCCAAAGGGAGCTTTAAAACAAGCACCAAAAAATATTTAATTGATTATAGAAGTAGAAACTGAGCTTCTTAAGTTATCAATCATATAACATACTGATCATGTAAGTTTCATATATTAAAAAATAAAGTAAGCCCTGGCCGGTTTGGCTCAGCGGTTGGAGCATCAGCCCACGGAGCAGAGAGTCCCCAGTTCGGTTCCCACTAAGGGCACGTACCTTGGTTGCGGTTCATCTCTGGTCCCAGTTGGGGTCCTGTGGGTGGCAACCAGTCAATGTGTCTCTCTCACGTCGATGTTTCTCTCTCCCTCTCTTCCTCCCGCTCTATCTGAAGATAAATACAAAAAAAAAAAAAAATGTCCTCAGGTGAGGATTAAAAAATAGAGCAAATAAGGCAAAAACTTTAGTGCACTTAACCATAGAATATATAAAATAGTTAATATACGTCATAAATCCATTACCAGATTGTACATACAAAATAATTACCCATTTACATGCAATAAACATTAATATTTCAAGAAAAAATATTTTAAATATTACCAAAACTGTACTAACATAGTATAATATCACAAAAGTTGTAGGAAATATTAAAAATCTGCAAGTAACAGGACTACTTCTATTACATTCTAAATCAAACTGTTCTCTCCACTTATGCAGATTTCATATAAGAAAATATTAAAAATAAATTTGAGTAAATTCTTACTCCAAGTATATTTTTATTTTAGAACTATGTTAAAGTATTACCATTTCAAAGAAACAAAGTTTCCCAGAAGAATTGTGTTCAATAATGGCAGTCTTCCTGTTCAATACACAAAAATATAAATCTTTTCTTCTGTCAGAAAGCTCAAAATGACAAACTCTACACCAGGCTCTTTGTTCTGAGTTTTCTTTTCCTCTTAGGTGCAGTGACCTCTAAAGACATAAAATTAAGAATCTGTCAGGTCTAAAAAAAAATAATTAATAATATACATTTAAAGTATACAGATGCTTAATTGGTATTAAATAAGAGTGTTGTCACAGCAAAGTTCCAACAAGAAATCTTAAACCTCATGTACGCATGATTTTTTCCTCAAAATGATATTGCAGTTGAAAACTTACTAATGTAGATTCTAGTCATCCTAAGTCCTGCTTAATAATAAGCTACTCTGAAGCTGTTTCATATGGGTCTGCTCTCCCTATAATTAGCATGGACCCAGCGTGCCAATCTGAAAGGTATCCAGGCCAGTGCTAAGACTTCAATAACTTCAACTAAACCTGAAAATGTAACCCACGACATTAGTACCATACATCTTTTTGGCTACCACAGCAGACACCAGAAACAACATACAAATAGGTGTCTATCTAGAAATAGCTATAAACGTAATAGTTATTGGTCATTAAAAACAAATAAAAAAAATATTCCCACCAATGAAAAACAAAAGGGGAAAGAGGAAAAAAAGTAAGAAAAGACACTGAAAAATGAAGAAAAGGAAAAGCAACTGCTAGAAGAGGGGCAGCCAGGAAGGTGCAGCAGGCCTCGTGAACAAGCTGGCCAGACTAAAGCAGGCCACAGGTCTGGAAGAGACCTCTTTATTTTAAAGATGAAGCTGATGCCCTGGCTGGTTTCGCTCAGTAGATGGGGTGTCGACCTGCGGACCAGAGAGTCCTGGGTTCAGTTCCCACTAACGGCTCGTACCTCGGTTGCAGTTTGTCCCTGGCCCCAGCTGGGGTCATGTGGGTGGCAACCACTCAATGTGTCTCTCTCACATCAATGTTTCTCTCTCTTCCTCCTTCTCTCCCTCCCACTCTATCTTAAGATAAATGCAAAAATGTCCTCCGGTGAGGATAAAAAAAAAAGATGAAACTGATGAAGTGCCTAATGTGTCTGAATATACCAAGAGATTTATATAATCGAGGCAAACTCTGGGGGTTAAATCAGTGATAAGCACATAGAAAAAATAAAATAAGGCAAAAACAGTTATTAACTCTCTAGGGAAAATAATAAGTGTGCAGATAAAGGACGAATCATAGTATATTAATGGACCTACTGCAATTAATGTTTTGTAAATGCTGAACACCAATACAACTAAAATAATTATACTAGGAGAGTGTGGGCTGAGAAGCATACATGTGTCTGGGGTGAGAGGCGAAAAATATAAGAGAATTAAATCCTCACCTTCCTCAGCAGGAAGTCAATAGATAATCCATAGAATTGTAATATGAAGAAATGGCAATATAAACATGTTATTTACAGACAAAGAGGTAAGAAACACAATAATTAGTAAAGGGTTAAAAGTGGCTGTCTCTGGCCCAGCCACTGTGGCTCAGTGGTTGAGCGCCAACCCACACACCAAGAGGTCGCTGGTTCAATTCCTGGTCAGGGCACATGCCCAGGTTGTGGGCCCAATCCCCATTGGGGGGCATGCAGGAGGCAGCCAGTCAATGTTCTCTCTCATCTATGTTTCTATCTCTCTCTCCCTCTCCTCTCCCTTCCTCTCTCTCAAATCAATAAAAAAAATAAATATATATTTTTAAAAAGTGGTTATCTCTGGAGAGTAACAAATGGGAGTCAGAGTTAGAAGACTGGATAATGAATATTATTTGAATTGTTAAAGTATGTGCATATGTAATAATGATAAATGAAAACCAAATTTTTTAAAATAACAAGCTGATAGATTTTGAAATAGGACTTGCCAGCTACCCATAAAGGTGTGTGTGTGATTAATAGTTTACACACACTAAAAGCCAGCAAACAAGACTGGAGAGAAGCTATGGTCTGAAACCACCACAAGATTATAAAGAAATACTTTATGCTGACATAAACAAACCACAGAAGCACTCGGATTTCTGAAGGAACAAATACTCCTATTTAATTGTCTATTCTTTGTCTTCCAAATGCTTCTACAGCACCCTGCTTCTCTTTACCATAAGTACTGGCTTATTTTCCTCCCACACTAAACTATAAGGTCCTTGGGGGCACAGACTGATATGATTCATTCAGCAAATATTTACTCAGGCCAGTCTATGAGCCAGTCACTGTGCTCACATCTATAATCACTGTGATTAAAGTAAAATGGTCCTTAAATTCTTGTAGCAAATTATCTTTATATCCCTGTGCCAAGCTAAGTGCTTGAAATATAAGAGGCAGCCAATAAATGTCTTCTGAACGAATACAGAGACCAAAATTTTTTAAAAAGTCATTAGGTTTTTTTTTTCTACCAGAGAGAGGAAGGGAGAGGATAAGGGGAAGAGAGGCGGGGGGGGGGGAGGGTAAGAAACATCGACTGGCTGCCTCTTGTACACACACTCCAACTGAGCACTGAACTCGCAACCTAGGTATGTGCCCTGACCGGGAATCGAACCCATGACCTTTCAGTGTACAGGACAATGCTCCAACTGAGCCACACCAGCCAGGGCTAGGCATTATTCTTTTCTTTTAAACAATTTTTTTCTTTATTGATTTTAGAGAGAGAGGAAGGGAGAGGGAGAGATGGAAATATCGATAAGAACATCAAATGTCCACCACCTGCACACCCCCAACTGGGAATCAGGCCCACAACCTGGGCATGTGTCCTGACTGGAAATCAAACTGGTGACCACTTGGTGCATGGGTTGACGCTCAACCAGTGAGCCACACTGGCCAGGCTAGGCATTATTCTTTTTTTTTTTTTATCCTCACCTGGGGACATTTTTTTCCATTTTTTGTTCAGATAGAGTGGGAGGGAGGGGGAGAGAGAGAGTGAGAGAGAAACATCAATGTGAAGGGGACACATTAAGTGGTTGCCACCCGCACGACCCAACCAGGGCCACGGACAAACTGCAATCGAGGTATGTGCCCTTAGCGGGAACCGAACCCGGGTCTTTCTGGACCGCAGGCTGACTCTCTAACCGCTGAGCCAATCCGGCCAGGGCAGGCATTATTCTTAATACATATTACACTCATTATCATTGACAAATTTTACCAGTTCCAACTCTTCAGTATCTTAATTAATAGTATGAATACTACTAAAATTCTCCAACATGCCAAAGATAAAAACATACTGAGCCAACCACCATGCTCCTCAAGGGCTCTAAACCTAATGCTCTACGAGATGGCTTTTCCTTAGCAGTCTGACAAAACTTCACCTGTACCTGTTTCCCTCTGACTTCCGTCCTCCCCGTCCTCTTCTGCAATCACAGGCATACTGAGACGCAAACATGTATCTTCCTTATGTACGTTCTTTATGTCATCTAGAAACAGAAGGAAAATGATTTTATATGAAAACAAAGAATGTTTCTTTGAGAAAAATATTTTATACAAATAATGTCATCATCATAACAAAAATTAGGTGTTTGAACTAAAAGCTAAAATTGTAATGGTAAACAGAAATATGTGTTTTAAAATATGTATCTTTTTTTAAGTATTAATATATTTGAATCTAGGCTTTGAAAATAGTCTCTACTTCTTCCATTAAAGAAAAGGGAGGAAACAGGAAGAAACAAATTAGCCAGACACAGATATCCTATTCCATCTTTTTCCCACACAAAGCAAGGTATATCTGCTGATATCAGGAAATAATCACAAGTTATTCGATTTTATTCATTAATCACAAATGTAATTTTAAAGTTAACAGCCTTGTTTTTGAATGAAGACACACTTCCTTTTATCACCACATATGCTCTACAAGATATATTTCTCTAGTCATAATTTGCCATTGACTTTCCATTTTCTAAAATTGGAGGTTTTCTATATCAATCTTTGGTTGCCTGAAAAAATACCCTGTTCAAATGTATCAGATTCCATTGTCATATCAAGTCTCATTTAGCACATAATGTGCATGTCCCAATAGCAACCCACACACACAATCACTCTATTCCTTATGCTGCCTTCTTCTTCTCCACCACACTTTTCCTGCCTGATATACTGTATATTAATTTGTTTCTTTATAGTCTGCCTCTTCCCACTAGGATGTAAGCTTCATAAGACCAGATTCTGGTTTAAACTGATGTATTCCAGTACTTAGAAAAGTGCCTGGCATATAGTAGGACCTCAATAAATATTTGTTAAATAATTACATATGGATTAACTATTTTATAATACAGTATTTCATATAGCATATAAGTTAATAAGTACCTGTCAGCACAGGAGGCAAGAAATTAAATGAAAATTAGTTTAAGCTGTCTGCTCTGAACACAAGTATACTTGGATCTTAACAGAGCGCAGATTTTATGGAAGAAAAAGTGTTCTGTGATGGAGTTAGGTAAACGGTAGCAACAATTAGCTTCCATTCTGAACACAATTCAAACTTAATACTAATTTCCCACTGAGTCATTAAAATAAAATTTTACCCTTCCTTGCAAGTTCTACATATTAATTACTACAATTTTTACATTTTTTAAATGATAATCTTTAGAAAATCTCTCCTCTAATTATGTATTTTTTTTTACCCTTTGAACCTATAAAATTTTTCAGTTGTTCCCAAGATTATAATTAGTGTGATTTACCTAAAAATTACTAACATTGTTCTCCACAATCTTTTAGGTATGTCTATCAGTATCAATTATTTTAATTTTTCTTAAATGTTTTTATTGATTTTTTTGTTTTTAGAGGAGAGAGACAGAAACATCGATGAGAGAGAAACACTGATCTGTTGCCTCCTGCACACACCCTACTGGGGCTCAAGCCAGAAACCCAGATGTGCCCCAACCAGACATCCAATCAGCGACCTCTTGGTACATGGGACAACACAACCAACAGCCACACTGGCTGGACTCCATGTCAATTATTACTGATTTTTTAAAATCCACATTTACAACCTAACAGAATCTATCCAACAGTGTCAAGGTAAGGATTTCTCTCTTTCTGGACTGCAGGCCAACACTCTAACTGCTGAGCCAGACAGGCCAGGGCAAGGTGAGGATTTCTGAGTTCAAACTGACAGCTGAGAAACAAACCTTCATCTAGTCACATGATGATTAACTGCATTTTAGAGATCTAGCACTTTTATATTAAATGAATGTTTAAAAAAGAAAAAGTAATGTTCTCTAAAAGCTCTTAAAAACACAATGCTACACACACACACACACACACAACATCATGCAGGCAGGAATCAAGAAGTAAGCATACAAATCTATAGGATATTTTATCTCAAATATTAAATACAGTTCATGAACTTCAGTCACAGGTATGTTCCTCAGGCCTTTATCCAGAACCTAATTACATTTATTTTACAGAACACTGAAAAAAAAAAAGGCAAACAGTCTCTTAACCATTACAGTTAAGAAGCAGCTAAAGAGCAAAAAAGCTACAAACCTGCACACTGGGAACAGAAAGATACACTCACCACAACAAATGTGACAAAAACTATACTTATAAAATAAGACGCAGAGCTGACATAAACTGCAGCATGAAGCCATCAGTTTAAAGGTACACTGTCCCACACTCTTAAGGTATTTCTTGATAGGATTATTTTATTATAAAACCCAATAAAATATTATGCTCATGATAATAACCCTGAGTCATAGACAAAATTAAATGCTGTTCAGGACACATGTTTTAGAAAACAGGAGAGCATAAAAAAAAATAGTATTTTTCTAATTGTAAAAACTATAAATGCACATTATAGAAAACAAGAAGCGGATTAAAAATGTAATGTTTTAGAAAGATATCAACCAGAATAAACTTCAAAAAGTAAATTTTGACATTTAAATAATTAACCTCAGTCATCCACAAAACTAATTCCCCAGAGGATGTCAGTTTTACTATGCTCAAAGCTAATCGTGTGGGATGCCATTTTAAGTAATAGACTATTGTCAATCTCAAAACTAATAATTACAAGACATGCAGCTCGAATACAACTTACTTAAGTGTATGTCTGTATGTCTAATTTGAGCTCCAGATCCACATTTCAATTACCTGAGAGACAGCAAGTATAGTTAAAGATTCAGTCTTGGATTTAGACAGACTGCCATTCAAGTCTCAGCTCTACTAGCTAGGTGACCTTAGACATGTGAAAAAAGTTGGGCAGATAATAAGGTTACATAATTACTATTACTGATGTCCTTCCAGAAATGTGCATGTTATATTCTAGGTATGGTGAATAGGTATAGCCAAAATTTAAGTAAAACAAACTTAGTAAATCCAATCAATATACTGAGCACCTACTTGTGCTAGACAGCTATTATAGGAATTGAGCTTGAAAAGGTAGATTGGTGTATATTTCCCACCCCCCAGGACATGAAATCTTCATCCTATGATTCTTATTTTGATAAAGGCACCAACAATCCCCAAGCTGCTTAGGTATTATGCATTCCTGTCTAATCCCTCTGCATTTGCCTCTATCTTTGATTACCTATAGATATACATGTCATATCAGCTAATCTGCTTGCCTAACTCTTACTACCACCTGGCCAGATACTCATTATTCCAATACAGCCTTTCACTTAGTGTTCCTGTTTTCAGTTTTCTCCCACCTACCTACAATGCTACTCCCAGTAGTAGCCAGGAGTGTGTTTTATATTAGGCATTAAATATTTACTAATGTTTCTAACGCTCCTTTTTCTTCCCTGAGCCTGCTAATCAGACTCCAACTTTATGTATGGTGAATATACATGTTACCTATATAATGTTTTAAAACTAAACTATTGCCCTAGCCAGTTTGGCTCAGCGGTTAGAGCGTCGGCCTGCGGTCCGGAGAGACCCGGGTTCGGTTCCCACTAAGGGCATGTACTTCGGTTGCAGTTTGTCCCCGGCCCTGGTTGGTCGTGCGGGTGGCAGCCACTCGATGTGTCCCTTCACGTCGATGTTTCTCTCTCTCTCTCTCTCTTCCTTCCTCTCTCTCCATCCCACTCTATCTGTACAAAAAAATGGAAAAATATCCTCAGGTGAGGATAAAAAAAATAAATAAATAAAACTAAACTATTAAAATAGTCATTTCTTTAAGAACCAAATACCAAAGGTAATGTTATAGTTATGCTATATCAAAAGGAAAGCAGATATAGTTTAATTTGTATAGCTAGAGAAAAATATGGTTTACAGGATGTAACTACTTATCATACCTTATTCTACGCATTTGTTTCACACACAAAAATTACTAATAAAGTATGATCTGGAAAATTCTAGACTGATTCTATAATTATCTAGCTATATCACTTTGAACAAGTTATATTATTAATACAAATGGACCTAAATTTCATCATATATAAAATGATGAATTTGATGACTCCTAGAGTCCCTTTCAGCAGTAAGATTCTAAGAATCTAAGATAACTCATTTATTTTTAATATTAAATCTCACAAGGTTCTCAGTCAAACAAGTATCTAATCGTCTTTAAAACAAAAAATCAGTGAGGAGCGATTGTAAATAAGTCCCATTTTCCTTTACTGAGTCTCAAAAGGACTTTAAAAAGTTACCTCTTTTTCTGGAAGATTTCTTCTTTCCTACTGATTTCACTGTTTCTTTGTTTCTTTTTCTCCTGGTTGCTTTGCTTTGTCCTTGACCAGACCCAGAATCAGAGTCAGACGAGTCAAGCCTGAGTTGACGATGCCTTCTTGACTTGGAAGCCTTAAGAGTTAGAAATCCAATTAACCACAATGAATTGCAAAATGAATCCAACTGATAGATAAAGACAAAATACACAATCAAAATGAGGAGCCCTGGCTGGTTTGGCTCAGCGGTTGGAGCATTGGCCTGCGGTCCAGAGACCTGGGTTCGGTTCCCGCTAAGGGCATGTACCTCGGTTGCCATTTGTCCCCAGCCCTGGTTGGGCCGTGCGGGTGGCAGCCATTCGATGTGTCCCTTTCACATCGATGTTTCTCTCTCTCTCTCTCTCTCTTCCTCTCTCTCCCTCCCGCTCTATCTGAATAAAAAATAAAAAAATGTCCTCGGGTGAGGATTAAAAAAAAAAAATGAGGAAAGATTTACAAAAATATTTGTCATAAGTACTTTACCATTATACTGGCTTGCTTAATGCTTGTCACATGTGCATACTCTTTTATCTCTACCACAGGAAAAGTTCCTGTGGCTGTCTTCACCAGCTCTCAAACTGGGTTAAAGTGCTCGTAGCTGCAAGGTTGAGAAAGGGAGGCATCAGGGACGAGGGCTGTGTTTTACTGCCGAACAACTTCTCCTCCCTCTCTTCTAATATTGTACTTTCCTTAGTTACCACCATGTGTTTCCAGTGGAACTACTTTATGACTGGCTCCAGGTCTGGCCGTGCAGCCCTGATCTAGTCCAATGAATTTCACAACTCAGTGGTCACTGGGATTTGTTCAGAGGTGGGCATATGATCTGTATCAGGACTGATGCAACTCAATTTTAGAATTCTGTTAAACTATTAGGAAATAAAGTTCTCCCTTTCCTTTGAACCTCAAGCTGGGAACATGCAAGGGTACAGCTGTCATGAACAGCAACTGAAGACATGAAAGCAACACAAAAAGTGAGAAATGGAGAGGCAGACAGCCCAAGGACCTTTTAGTTACATCAGTCGATGCTTACACAGAGTCCTGACTAATGGGAATTTTCAGTTAATGTCCTATATACAGAGGAGGTAGGTATTAACAATTGTTTAAAAGCTACCATGCATGGTATGTTAAAATTGAACCTCAATAAAGAAGAACCACAAGTATGCAATCATACGCACTTAAAACAATTTATGAGGATTATAATTTTATTATTTAATGATTTTAAAAATTATTTCATAACATCTTAAAACATTTGGTGACCACTATATAATATGGAAACAGTTCTGGTTTATAAGTATTTGGAGACTTGGGAGGTTTTGTTCCGTGGTTAGAGTGTCGGCCTGCGTACCAATGAGTCGCGGGTTCAATTCTGGTCAAGGCACGTACCTCGGCTGCAGTTCGTCTGGGAGGCAACTGGTTGGTGTGGCTCTATCACATCAATGTTTCCCTCTGTTTCTCTCTCTCCCTCCCTCCCACTCTATCTGATGATAAATAGAAAACTATCCTTGGGTGAGGAATAAAAAAAAAAAAGAATTCGGAATTAATTTATTGTTGTTAGTGCTTTCATTCAATAATATTTTGCACTCAATTTACTGTGGTATAGCAAATATATAACACTTAACTGATCTAAAACCATTTTTCATTTTTTTACTTATTCTTTTTATTTCCACAACCAGAGAATGATAGTAATTTCCCACAGTTTACATTCTTAGGTTCAGGAAAAAAATGAAATTAATCAGTCTGGCTGGTGTGGCTCAGTGGTGAGCATCGACCCATGCACCAAGAGGTCTCTGGTTCAATTCCCGGTCAGGACACATGCCCAGGTTGTGGGCCCAATCCCCAGTGGGGGACGTGCAGGAGGCGGCCAATCGATGTTCTCTCTCATCGATTTCTATCTCTCCCTCTCACTTCCTCTCTCTCTAAAATCAATAAAGGAAAAAAAATTTTTTTAATGAAATTAATCATAAATTTGTCAGTGTTCCCTCCTGCAACCCACAAAAATGAAAGTAAAGGAACAAAAATGAACAAATTCACAGAACAAAAATAATAAGAAACAAAGCATCTAAAAAACAACAAGATGTTGGGAGTGGGCAAGTGAGTGATAACTGACAAGAGAATGAAGAAAGCTAAAACTCAACTGCCTATATTGAAGAAGTGACTATAAACCAAGCTGATCCAAGTGGATCAGGAACTGGAGTCATGAGAAATGGGACCAAAAAATGGGTAGGTATGTTGAAAATATACATAGGGAATAGAGTCCCATTTCTCAGCCTCAAACCTAAACGACTGGCTTCCTCCTGCAGAAAACAGGAGGTTTGCTCTTAGGAGAGTCTAAACACCAGAGAAGAAAACCGGTATAGCTGAGGAAGGAGACAGAGCTTCTTACTGAAAAAAGGGAGGGTAAGTGAAACCTGCAAAAGGAATGAGAAGCCTCCCAGCTGATTCTCTCCGTAGGTTTCCCAAACATTGACAGCTGGGCTTATTTACCATGTTCCTCCCCTAGAGAGGGAATGGAAGATTGCTACCTGGTAAAAATGACTAGATCGAAGAGAAAAAACATTCAAAATTAAAAAGCTGTATCTCTACATGACCACTCTTAAATATGATCTTCAAACATTTGAAAAAGCCAGCAAAATAGGAAATCCAAGAGAAAAGGAGGAAGCTTCAAAAAAACTGTAATTAGCCCTGGCCGGTTTGGCTCAGCGGTTGGAGCATCGTCCTGCAGTATAGAGAGACCCGGGTTCGGTTCCCGCTAAGGGCATGTACCTCGGTTGCAGTTTGTCCCCGGCCCTGGTTGGTCGTGCGGGTGGCAGCCACTCGATGTGTCCCTTCACATCGATATTTCTCTCTCTCTCTCTCTCTCCCTCCCGCTCTATCTGAACAAAAAGTGGAAAAATGTCCTTGGGTGAGGATAAAAAAAAAACAAAAAACTGTAATTAACATCCACAAAGAGAGAAGATAATGCAGCCACAAAAAAAAGATAAAGAATATTTTTAAGTAGAAAAAGATTTAAAGAAAAAAATATCAGTAATGAAAAAAATGTCAGCAGAAATAAAATAATTCAATGTAATGTTCAGAAAACAAAGTTTAAGAAATCTCCCTGAAAGGGATTAAAAACAGAAAAGAAAAACAAGATAAAAGTTCAAGAAAAGAAAAGGAGCAAAAATGCAACAAAGAACTCTATCAAAGAACAATACAAAAAAACCCCTCTGAACAGAAGGCTATCAGATCAAAGGATGCCCACCAGGAGAGCAAAGGATAATGATGGGGAAAGACCAATATCAAGTTACATTATCATAAACTTTCAGAACTCCAGGGATAGAGAAAATCCTAAAACTTTCCATGAACAGAAAAACAAAAGCTGGAAGACAATAAAGAACAATACCATCAAAATTCCAGGTAAATACCAGAAGGAATTAAGGGAGAAAAAGTTTTAAATGTTTTTATTTTTCTTTTTATTTATTATTTATTTATTTATTTACTTATTTATTTTTCATCCTCACCAGAGGACACTTTTCCATTTTGTTCAGGTAGAGTGGAAAGGAGAGCAAGGAAGAGAGAGAGAAACATCGACGTGAAAGGGACACATCGAGTGGCTGCCTCCCACACAACCCAACCGGGTGAGGGACAAACTGTAACCGAGGTACACGCCCTTAGTGGGAACCGAACCCAGGTCTCTCTGGACTGCAGGCCAGCGCTCTAACCACTGAGCCAAACTGGCCAGGGCTTATTTTTCTTTTTTTTAATGAAGTTTTAGATAGAAAGGGAAAGGGAGGGAGAGAGAGAGACTTAGAAACATCTATGATAGAAAAAGAAACATCGATCAGCTGCCTCCTGCACGCCCCATACTGGATCCAGCCTACAATCCAGGCATGTACCAATGCTCAATCCACTGAGCCACACAGGCCAGGCAAGAGAGAAAACGTTTTAAAAATTAAATAAATTTATAAAAAAGAGAAAAAGTTGAAGACAGTGGCCTCTTGAGATTAGGAATAGAGGGGAGGGGTGAGAAGTGGTAGAACAGGAGACTGTTGGGTTATGCAAGCTGTATAGTATTATTAGACTTTTTAAACAATATACATTTATTACTTAGAATTCAGTGGTTCTCAACCTTCCTAATGCCGCGACACTTCAATACAGTTCCTCATGTTGTGGTGACCCCCAACCATAAAATTATTTTCACTGCTACTTCATAACTGTAATTTTGCTACTGTTATGTCTTAGGTGACCTCTGTGAAAGGGTCATTCAACCCCCAAAGGGGTTGCAACCCACAGGTTGAGAACCACTGACTTAGATAAAAAACAAAAATGGAATTAAAAAATCATCAAGTCAATTTCTAAATTACCTTACTATAAAGAAGTAACTTACCTGAACAACAGCTGAAAAGGCCTTTAATTTCAGTTTTGCTAATGATTCTGCCCTTTCACATCTCTGGAAGTAAAAACACACAGGAAGGGGGAAAAGTTACACATGGAAACATTAAGTGAAATTATGAATACCTGAAGAAATAAGATTTTAGACCAGAGGCAGCGTACAAGAAAGTAACACTTATTGCATGCATACTGAGTAACACACCACATTGTCACGGCACATGCCATGATACCATCCCCAGAGCTACTGATTGTTTCCAATCAGGATTTAAGGAGGTTAATATGAACAAAAGCCTTTGTGATGAAGCCAGTCCCACCTCATCAGCCTATGCCCAAAGATGGCTGTGTGTCTCATCCACTAAGATGGATGAAAACTCTAAAGGCAGGAAGCAATACTGAGTAACTTGAGCTCCACACCAACTGAAAGGCTGACAGGAACTGAGAAAAGAAGTATTACAAAATCCCTACTCCGCCCCTGTAAGAACCCAGGGCACTCCAGCATCATCCTTCCCGTCCCCTGCTGAAAACTGTCAACATCCTCACTGCCTATCTACACCTGAAGTGGTCCTACCCAGGGTTTCCAGTAATAAACAGACTAGTTCTTCACAGAACCCATGAACCCATGTTTCAGAATTTTCTAAGACATTTATTATAATACTGACCAAGGATCATAATACTTAGTATACAGAATCACAACCACACATTAAAAAAAAAAAAAAGAAAGCTAATTAAACTACTGCCCCATAAGCAATCACAGGAATTTTTCTGACCTCCGATTTTTGTGACTTTTCTTCCATCTTTTCTTCTCCATCTTTACCTTTTGATTTTAAGGACAGATTCTGAAAAAGCAAAATATTTATATATACATATTAACAATTCAAATGATCTAAACATTAATTGCAAATCAACTTCAGAATGATGAAAATCATTTACTTAATTACTGAAAAACTAAAAGATCATTTCACGTTATTGCAATATGGTTCACCATCTGACATTAAGATCCTGGTTAGAACCCGGCTGGTGTGACTCAACAGATGAGTGTTGACCCATTCACCAAGAGGTCGCTGGTTCGATTCCCAGTCAGGGAACATGCCCAGGTTGTGGGACAAATCCCCAGTGGGGGGCATGCAAGAGGCGGCCAATCAATGTTCTAACTCTCATCGATGTTTCTCTCTCTTTCTAAAATCAATAAAGGAAAAAAAATAGTTTATTAAGAGAATACTGTTCAAACATTCTAAATGTACTACTTCATTAAAATAAATATGGGTAGAGGAAGCAAAGTACAGCCAGCTTCCCAAGACATAATCTCCTCATCACTTTCCTTGTATATTTTTTCCAAAATTAATTTGAGCCAGCTTCTTTTATACAATGGAAAGCCAAAAAAAGGCAATAAATCTTTCTGAAACACAGTATGTAAGATAATAATACCTATCTAGCATTTGAAAAAACAGTAACACATTATCACAAACACAGTAAGTAATCAGAAATTGCTTAGTTTTACTTTTTTTTTAGGAGTATTCACTAAAATAAGATGGAGTAGTAGAGTTGTTTCAAAGGTAGAGTTAGCAAGGCTGGCCTTTGGACTTCCAGAGTAAAAGTTTCTCCAGCTGACAAGGTCAATGTGGAATCTGGATAGCTGTAGCCTCAATATTTGGGTCAGAAAATTAATCTGATGTGTGTTGATGAGATTTGTAAATGGATAATCTGAGACTGGCAGAGCACAATGGGAGCAGCCACCACTTGGGTCTAGCTATCTGCTGCCGTGCAGCAAAGGGGGAACAGCACTGCCAACTCTTTGACTTTTTTTTAATGTTTTTATTGATTTTTCAGAGAGAGAGGAAGGGAGAGAAAGATAGAAACATCCATCGGCCACCTCCTGCATGCCCCCTACTGGGGATGGAGCCCACAACCTAGGTATGCGCCCTGACTGGGAATCAAACTGGGATCTCTCAGTCCATGGGACGACACTCAATCCACTAAGCCACACCAGCCAGGCCCAAACCTCTGACTTTTAAGAGAAGCTGGGTATCTGGAATTTTACATGCGGTCTACAAATATTTACGTTAGTAATTAATTTTTAAAATAATGTTAGGATCAGTGCTGTGCCAAGCAAAACACCCAAAGGCGGCCAGAATGCAACCTCCAGAGAATGCTAAATTATAAAGATTACAATAAATCTGTGGTATACCAAGATGACTCATTCCTCTATAATTATATATGCAATTATATATTATTTAATTATATATTATATCATTGTTATTAATTATAATTATTTGGTTTTCTATGTAATATAAAGAGAATTGTTTGTAAGGTTAAATGACATCATATAGCTAATAAGTAGCAAAGAAAAGTAAACTCCTCTAAATCTTAGCTCCACGGCAACGTAGCCTCTCAACATTTCGCCGTGCCCAGCCTTGCGTGCACAGTGCAAACGCAAAGGCAAGATATCACACACTCAGGCACATACCTTCCTGTCTTTGTGCCACTGCTGATGCTCCAAAACAATGTTCTTAATATTATCAAAAAAATCATCTTTTACCAAGCTGAGGGTTTTGTCTGGATTGGACTTATCAGCTGAAATTACTTGTTTCATGTTCTGATAATGATCATGAACATTCAGCATTTCCTAAAAGTAAAAAAAAAATAAGTCTTTTATTTCACTTTTATAGAAAAAACTTAGAGGCAAAACCAACACAAAATAAAATGACATTCCAAAGTGACTGTGTTGATGAGAATAACATGCTATAGTAAACTTAAAATCATATAATTATGTAAACAAAATAGTACAACTTTTTTTTTCCTTTATTGATTTTACAGAGAGAGGAAGTGAGAGGGGGAGAGAGAGAAATATCGATGAGAGAAAACATCGACTGGCCGCCTCTTGCATGCCCCCCATTGGGGATCAGGCCCATAACCTGAGCATGTGTCCTGACCAAGAATCAAACCAGTGACCTCCTCGTGCATGGGTCGATGCTCAACCACTGAGCCACACCGGTTGGACAATAGTACAATTTTATTAATAAAGTGGCTGCTTTCCAGAGGTATGGAATCATCTAATTCAACCCAACAAATAAGTAATATATACTGTATGGGGAAAGACTAATTGATTACTAAAGGATTGCATTCCTGGATATAACAACACTTATTTATAATATAACATATCATTAAACATGACTACTGATAACTAAAATCACACTTTTACTTTATATTGTCCTATCAAGGATATTCACACAATTCTCTATGCTCAACTAAAGTTCCTATATAATGACTCACTTAATCCTCCACAGAGATTCGCTGACTTTCAAAAGTCTCAAAGCATATGTGCCAGTATCGATAAGCTTCATCATTACTTCAGTGTTAAAATTTAGGACTGAAAGAAATACAGGGGATTTATGGCACCATTTGAGGCACTGTTTATTAATTAGACCTTCCTCCCCAAATGGGCAGATCTATGGGGTAAGGAGAAAGACAGCACATTGCAGGCAGACTTAAGAAATCAAATAAAACCAGTACTGGGACTTGGCTTGAAGGTCAGCAAGGAACTATTGACACTCCCTTCATAGATGGCCACTACAACATTTGAGTCATCCCGAAGTTGGGCTACTCAATTCATTTCTAGATTTTCTAGATTTTGATGGAATAACAGACATCTGCTCAAGGAATCAGAAACTGCTCGGCAGTGATGAGTACTCCTACATGCACAATCTTTAAAAGGGAACAGTGTCCAGCACTGGGGAGCCCCTAACTTGTACAGTTTACAATCTGCTACACTCCCATTATTTTGCTACATGGAATACAATACAGGGAAAAGACCACTAATTGGACCTGGTTTGGGCATGAGTTCTATCACTTGCTAGATTGTGACCTTGAGCAAATCCCTCAATCTGAGAATCATGTTCCACATTTGTACAAAATTAAGTAATGTCACCTAACCCAATGTAAAAATATTAAGTAAGCTTATACTAGTGAGAGTGTTCTATACAATGGAAAGCTTTATATAAAATTAAAGTGTTAAGAAATAAAGTGCCTCTACTTTGGAACCTTACAGACTTGGACATTCAAATCCAGTATCTGCACCTCACTTTCTGCAAATTACTTAACTTCCCTGAGCCTCAGTTTCCTTGTTTTTAAAATCAGGAAAATGCCACCTCCTCTGCAAGGTTACTATGATGATTAGTGAGCTAACATCCATAAAACATGTAACACAGTTCTTGGCACATGTTGAAAATCAACAAATAATGGCCATTATTATAACTGTATAAATTAAAAAACAGACTTAGAAATAAAATACTTAGTTGAAGATCATATTTAAGTAGCAAAGCTAGAATTAAAAATCAGATGTTTTGATTCAATATCCTATCCTCTTCATTTTATTATGCCGCCTTAACCACAAAACTAGAACAAATGAGAGGCAGAAACAAATGAGAGACATGGAGACATCAAAGCATTTGCAAGCAGTAGATGAAAAGTAGAAAAGCATTAAAGTGAAGGATTATCAATGAGGATGGGTCAACGGTTATACAAGAACAGGACAAACAGAATCAACAGAGATGTTGAGAGAAAAGGTTCTCAAAGCAGATCTGTGGCGAGTCAAAAATCTGAGATAAAGTCAGGATGACTTCACAGAAGCTTCTAGAAATAGGCACCTCGCCCTGGCCGGTTTGGCTCAGCGGTTAGAGCGTCGGCCTGCGGTCTAGAGAGACCCGGGTTCGGTTCCCGCTAAGGGCATGTACCTCGGTTGCAGTTTGTCCCTGGCCCTGGTTGGTCGTGCGGGTGGCAGCCACTCGATGTGTCTCTTTCGCATCGACGTTTCTCTCTCTCTCTCTCTCTCTCTCTCTGTCCTCTCTCTCCCTCCCACTCTATCTGAACAAAAAATGGAAAAAAAAAAAAAGAAATAGGTACCTCATGACCTGGCCCTTCTAACCCTCCTCTCCACTCACCCAAAAAGAATAGGCCTTTGTGCATCACCCCAAGTCTGATCTCTTAAATCTTCCTAGTCTTCAACATTGGGTTTTTAAATAAGCATTGTAAAAAAGGAACTTAGGAAATAAACACATATTGTTAAAAATAAATGAATAAAAACAGTCACTTCCAATTCTTGTTTTATGACCTAAAAAGTCAAATACAAATGGTGGTTTCAGTATCTAAATCTAAATATCCTGCATCCAACTCCAGTCTTTTACATCTGTTTCTTACTGTGTTCCAAGATTTATTCCATAAATTTTGATATATTTAGGGTATATTATTTCTGATACTTTAGAGAAAATAATATTCATTCTATGATTGGTTAAAATCATTTAAAAAGTTTCAGTATGCAGTAGATGAAGGTGTAACCTCAATATATAGTTAACAACAAAACAATTTTTTTAATTTCAAGAGAATAAAAGCAAATTTACCTCTAATACATCAGAAGTGATAAGTTTCATTACACGATCATTTGGGTCCTTAAATTCTTCCGTAACTTCAGCTCGCGGCATTTTTTTCTTCATTCTATATGACAGCTATATGATAATGAATGTCTTTTAAAGTATATTTGTTAAGTTTGGAAATAAGTAAGACAGCAACAAGAACTGTCTATCAGTAAACATGGATGAAACAAAAACAGCACTAAGAATATATTAAATAATCCATTTTTTAAAGACTATTAGAATTTTGAAATAATCTTTAAGATGCCACATGCATGCCTACAAATTCAGATGAGATTCAGAAAAGTTCCATATTTGCCAGCTGATGGCAAAACCAGAACTAGAACCTAGTGCTCTTCTAATCTAGTTTCTCAATTGTCATAAGCTCAAAGAAATGTTATATTTTATTAGTGGAAGTTTTCAACTTTTCACCAACTGACATTAAAATTCCTTGGTCCTCTTTCAGTAGTACCCTCTCTGATGTCTGAATAAAGAAATGAACAAATGCAGAAACTGAATTTAATGTCCTTTCTAACAATCTGCTTTATCTGTCTAACAGGTGGCATTCAGAAACACACTGCATTTAAAAGCAGAGACTGAATTTTGATTGTAACAAAAAATAATCAGAAAGCATTTTCTCCTATTTTAAGAAGACTTTCTACAAGTACTGGAAACTATATAATATTTTTTCCACATTATGGAGACTGAGGTACTTTGTGGACAATAAAGTATAATTTCTCATTTTGAAGAAACAATGTATTTTTGGTAACATACCAATTTGGGCATTGCTGTAAAGTGAAATGCTTTGTCTAGTCGTAGCTTTCTAAAAATATAGGCTGCATCAAAATGTTGTGCATTTATCAAATCTTGTTGAAATTTCAAAACTTCATCCCAGTCCTTCAGGGCAACTCTAATCTGCAAACATGAGAATTAAAAAAGTTGTTACTATATGTAAATCTTCTTTCACAAATGTTTTATATTTTGAAACACTGGCATTTCTATATAAATCAGTTTGTTGTAAAAATATGGTACCCATTTTGTTTCTGCTGGTGGAAAACAACTCATCAAGTATTACCTTTTGTTTTGGTTGACACAGTTGGGTGTTATATAATCCATACAGCAGATACAACGCACCAACTCTGATCTGGAAGGTGTATGGAGGTAAAAAATATCGCCAAGCCAAAGCTAAAGCTTCTTTTGTAAATGTGTTCTTTTCTAAATTTCTCATTTTACCACTAGAAAACAAAGAGAAAACATGTTATAACTTTAAGTAATGAAGTAATGAACAAAAACTAGAAGACGTACATTCTAGCAGCTGCTAGAAACTGGATAGGTGTTCCACATCTGACCCCTCCCTGATTCAAGCACAAAGACCTAATCCAAGGTTGTGTTTCTTCCACTGAGGCACAGGCATACTCTAGGTAAACATGATGACTCTTCATAAAGCATCAACTTGACCTACTGAATTGGGTAGCAAAAGGGGAGGGGTCGCAAATTATTCCTGGTTAAGAATTTAAAACATTTAATACATTAAGACAACCATGGTTATGTTATAGAATAAAATACATAAGCTACATAAATTTTAATATATAATAGTATCCCTAATACTCTCGGGGATTCATACTAAACCTCATTTGTCCTTGGGACACCTACATAAGTTAGAGACCACAATACAATGTAATCCACCCCGTCCTTCCAATTCTTCAGGGCAAAGCTCACCAAAGTAAAGAAAGATCGGGATAGGAAAGCAGACTCCCTGATACTCCCAAAGCCTGGGTTCTTCAAAATAATACAATAAAAGAATGCAAAATACCTACTGTAAATATAGGCAGCCAAAGGTACTTCTAAAGAAAATCCCCACTCCTCAAGTGGTCTCTACCACCACTTTTCCCAAGAGGGTTACAGTGAAAGATCATGGGTTTTGGAAACAGGAAAACAGATTTCAACATCTGTTCTACCACCTACTAGCTGTGTGATCAGGAAGAAATTACTTAACTTCCTTCAGCCTCATTTTCCTATCTATAAACATCCATTATACCTGCTTTTCAGAGCTGTCCTATGTATTAAATACATTAAGCTATAAATGCATTACATTTAGTAGCCATTAAAGAAAATAGTTTCTCTCCTATCATTAATTGTACAACAAACAGCTCTCCATCCTCCATCACCTGCAATGTACAATGCAGGTAATTAGTTTACATCAACAGAGAGAAAAAAGAGAACTTTTACATTTTATTAGCAAACTAAAGTTTTAATCACAAGAACTCATTCAATGATTTACTCTTTTCAATATTTTATATATTATACTAACGGACACCAGATTCTTCGGGTCACTGTCCTCACAGAGCTCTGTCTAATGGAGGGAAAATTTTAAATAATAGAAATAATGAACATTTACTGAGCATTTGGAGTGCACTTAACATACATTAATTAGCTCATTTAGTCCCCAGAACTACAATATGAGGTATTACCATTGTCCCTCTTCTACAAATAAAGCAGCTCAGCCAAGTCCACAGGGCACCAGTCTGCCAGCTTCCTGCCTGGCGGCCCCTCCCCCCAGCTTTGGAGCGGCAACTGCCCCACCTCCCCACCCCCAAGTGGGCACCATTCCCCTCTCTTGCCCAGGGCAGGTGGGTGTGGTGTCCACCCTCATCCCTTCTTGGTGCCCAGCCCACCTCTTGGTGCCCACCGTGGATACTGCATGATGTGAACCATGGTTTTCAACTCTGTTCCCGCCCCCTCCCTGAGAGCCCCACCCCGCCTGCCACAGCCACAGGCATTGTGGTGGGGCAGGTGGGCCCCTGCCCAGCGCCTGCTGGCATGAGAAGCACAGACTCTGCAAAGGACTAGTTTTTCCTCCTCCCCCAGCCCTGATCCCCCCCATCCCGCCAGGCTGGGCTGCCCCCACCCTCCTCGCAAACCATACTGGGGGTAGCGAGGGGCAATGGTTGTTTCTCGTGGTTGTGTGTATTTATTGTTCTGGTTTAAAAAAAGGGAAATTGAGACTGAAAGTGGGTGAGGTTGTGGGTTTGGGGGTTCCCCCCCAATCCAGGCATGCCCCCCTGTAAACGAGTCTCCTTTATTGCCTGCCTCTGCTGTGAATTAACTTGTTCTGTGTATTAAACTGGGCCTGACCCCTCTGCCACGACTGAAAAAAAAAAAAAAAAAGCTCAGGCAAGTAATTTACCAAAAGTCACAGTATGTGGACTCTGATTCAAATTCAGACACTTGGGCTCCATAATCTGTGCTCTCAAACAGTAATACCGTTTTTTGAACTACACACTTAAATAAAATGTGGTTAGGTCAAGTGATAAAATAAGCTGAATGCTATGGGGAAAAAAGATTAGTACCCTTATTTAGTCTAGAAGGGCAAGGGAAGACTTCTCTGAGGAATTATCATTTGGACTTAAACCTGAGTGAAGAACAAAGTGGCCAGGCAAAGGGAGTTGGGGGAAAGCTCCAGGCTGAGCAAACGCCTGGGCAGGACCACAGACGATGGAAACGCCTGCAGAGGGCGGGAGCAAGACGGTGAGCGCAAGGAGGGGATTGGTGGGCGAAGCTGCAGAGAAGGGCAGAGGCCAATCACAGAGGAGCTAGCCAACCAAGCTAGGGATTTGAGTTGTATCCCAAAGGCCAAGAAGACTACTTGACAAGTAACAAGCTCAAATTTGCACTTTAGAAAGACAACTCTGGTTACAGATAAAATGAATTCAATCGTGTTGTTTTTGCTTAGGTGTTTCTTTTGTTTTGAAACATGAGGTTCTAGAACAAGGCTGGAGAAGGGCAAACGATGGTGACCTAGGTCAGGCTGGGGCAGTGGACAGGAAGAGGAGAGTTGAGAAGAGCGGCCAGGCAGAAATACAGATTCGGGAAGGGGCCGCAAAAGGATGCTACTGAAGCCTAAGAAATCGCCCAGGGAAAGCGCGTAGCCTGAACACAGAAAAGGGCCCAGGAGAGATGGAGGTAGCCTTCAGAGACTGCCATTTTTCTAAGCCCGACACAGGAGGGCGATGGGGGGCGGGGATAGGGTGGGGGAGAAAGTATGCAACTTCCTACGCCGCTCTGAGCAGACGCGGGGAGAGAGGTGGGTAGCGGACGAGAAACACCCACCAGAAGATGGCCCCGAACTTCATGTTCCTCCAGAGCTCCGTGAAGTCCTCGAAGCGCACGCTGTCCATCTCCTGGAAGCGGCTGAGCAGCGCCTCGCAGTCGGCCTGCAGGCCTGGCGGGGTCGCCATGCTTGCAAAGCTTGCGCACACCTCAAGCGGTGCGGCCCCCAGCCGTCGCCGAGGAAACCCAGCCCGGAAGCCCCGCCTCCTACGACGTGACGCGCACGCGCTCCTTTACGTTTTATCCGGCCCCTTTAGCTCCACCTCCAGCCGGACCTGCGCATAGCGCTCCGCTCTCCGTTAATCCCAGGACTGAGATCAATCCTATCAATTTCTTGAAGAGGTTTAGATCAGCGGTGTCCTAGGAGGCCAAGAAGGAATTTAGGTCAACACTAGTTAGGCTAGCTTATGAAAATGAGCTTTACCCTTACTTTCTCTCTCTAAATTGGCAGAGTGACAAAAGTCAACCTTTATAGCTAGGGGAGAACAGTCGGAGCCTCAACCCACCTTGGAAAGAGGATCTAAAGAGGGTTTACTAGAAAATGGACTGGACTGACTGACTGACAGTGTGGACCCACATAATAGGGAGCTTACTGTGTGGCTCTCTCCTTGTAGCCCTAGCAATCTCTGCAACAATCACTCTTGAGAAGCCGTTTTGTAAACATCTGCCCCCACCCGCCCACCCCTACACTATAATATATTACTTACTGATTATTTGGCTACACTAGCTTTCTGTGTACACGCCGTCTCTTAGCTTACCCCTGGAACAAGATAAGGAGTTGTATTCTGTTCTTTTAACTATTTCTCTGATTGCAGGGCATATTGTTTTTATGTTTTAGGATAGGTATCCTAGGATAATAGAAAAGCATGAGGATTTCTGTCTGTAGATGGAGGTTCAACTCAACTTTCCTGATCATCTGTTTTTTTAATGTTACGTAATATTTTATGTATACAGAATAACACGTTATGTGTGAGATAAAAAGCACAGCAGAAAAATGAACATATGTGTGCATTCTTCCTGTGTGTGAACCAGAACATTACCAACACTGCACATTAATCTGTGAATACCTCCTTTAAACTATGCATGCCCCTGCCTCTACCACTACCAACTACTTTATTATTCTTGTTTTTATTTTATTTTATTTGTTTGAGCCCCTATCCGGAACCAAACCCAGGACTCTCTGGTTCGAAGGCCAATGCTCCAACCGCTGAGCCAAACTGGCCAGGGCACAACTACTTTAATTTGTTCCACATAAACTTGTATATACTTTATCACATGTGTACAGCATATTGTTCAGTTGTGAATGGTTTTGAGTTGTATGAAAATGGTATTGTGATGTACATTTTTTGAGTTGCTTTTTATTTATTTATTTTTATCCTCACCTGAGGACATTTTTTGTTCAGATAGAGTGGGAGAGAGAGAGAGGAAGAGAGAGAGAGAGAGAGAGAAATATCGATGTGAAAGGGACACATCGATTGGCTGCCACCACATGACCCAATCAGGGCCGGGGACAAACTGCAACCGAGGTACAGGACCCTAGCGGGAACCGAACCCAGGTCTCTCTGGACCACAGGCCAACGCTTTAACCGCTGAGCCAAACCAGCCAGGGCTGAGTTGCTTTTTAAATTTAGTAATGTTTCTAAGATTCATTCATGTTATTACTCATGGCTGTAGTTCATTCATTTTCACTGCTGCCTAATACTCACTCCATTGTGTGAATATCCATTATTTCCTGAAGGCAAATGTAGGTGGTTTCCAGATTTTGCTATTATAAACAATGCTATAAACACTTTTGTACATACCTCCACTTATTTAGAGGATTCCAGATAAAGCATATGAGGCCCAATAAAATTTGAATTAAAAATATTATTTATCTTAAATACAGTTTAACCTTACCCTTCATTTTTGTTTGCTAAACATGGTAATTCTACTACCATGTAACAGCAGTCTAGATTGTATATACCTATCAGTGAAAGATAATGTTAAATTGTTTTTCTAGAGTGGTTGAACTGACTTGCTTTCATTGTCAGTGAATGAGAGTTTCCAATTCAGCTCTATCATTTCAGACCCTTGGTACCTAATGGTGGTCTTAATTTGCATTTCTCTGTTATTAATATGGTTGTATATCTTCTCAAGTTCTAATTTTTATTCATATTTCCTCTACTGTGAAACACTTGCTTATATATTTTGTTCATTTTTCAATTGGGTTGTTCGGCTTTTTCATGTTGATTTGTAAAATCACCTTATATACTCTGAAAACTAAATTGATGTTTGTTTTATGTATTATAAATGTCTTTTCCCCGTTTGTGACTTGTTTTTAGTTACTATGTTTATGGTGATTTTTGATGTACAGAAAATCTTATTTTTAGTGTGGTCAGTTTTAAAATTCTTTCTGATAAGGACTTCAGTATATTAGGGCCAAAAATATTTTTCCTATATTACATTATTCGTTAAGCTAATACCAATAGTATAACTAATAAACTTTGACTGCTCAGTGGCTTAACACAAATTAATTTTATTTTTCTTTCACCTCAGGTTCAATTAGTGGCAAAATGGGGTGGGAAGGGTTCTGCTCCAAGAAGTCACCTGGGGATTCAGGCAAGTGAAGACTTACAATCTTCAGCCATTGGCTTTCCAGGACAGCCAAATTATAGACATTTCGCCTGTAGACATGGGAGGAAAGAGAATGTGAAAGACTGGGTGAGAGATTTTTTTGGGCCATGTCAGGAAATGACATACACCCAAAGGGTGATCCACTGACTTCTGCTGGTCTGCAAACTGTTTATTACCTCTCCATCACCCAGTAGTATAGAAATTGAGAATAAGTGTTTGTAAATTTTTAATAGCAACTTGACAAAGTGATTTTATGTTTGTTGAGTCTAATAATAAAAAAAATGAGCTTGTATTTGGTGTGAATTGTTTTATTTTAATTTTTTGGTTATTTTTATTTTTGTTTACAAAAGTACTGATCCAGGTCCGAATCAGTGGGGGGGAAAGGAGAAACATCTGTAACAAAAGTAAATAAATTAATTTTAAAAAATAAAAATAAAAAAAGAAATCTGAAAAAAAAAAAAAGTACTGATCCATGATAAATTGGGAAGAAATGGTATATTACCACAGATGGTTTGAGATGGTGTACACTATGTCAGTCCACATTCCATTGTCCAAAACCCATTCATGTGGCCCCATTTAAAGGCAAAGAATCCTGGGAAATGTAGTCCCTATCTGGGGAACCTGATCCCAACAACTCTAATCTATGAAAAAGGTACACAATCTTTGTTGAACTGCTAACATCACTACCACAATTTTATTCCAAGAGTCTTAAAGTACTACCTTTCACTTTTAATCCACTGTATCCATCTAAAATTGACTTATATGAATGGTATGAGTTAAGGATCCAATTTCACTTTTTTGCATGTGTAAACCATATATATGTATGTATGTGTATTTTCTATATGTATAATTCCCCAGCATCTGTGATTGCATAATCCATCCTTACCCCAGTGATCACTTCTGTCACATCAAGTATGCAGGACTAATTGAAGCCAGTACACAACTGTATGACTTGTACCTGTTGTTAAAATACCAAAATATTTCTGCTCAACTGCTGTGGCTCAATGGTTGAACATTGACCCGTGCACCAAGAGGTCACCAGTTCGATTCTCAGTTAGGGCACATGCCCAGGTTGTGGGCCAAATCCCCAGTGGGGGGCATGCAGGAGGTAGCTAATTGATGTTTTCTCTCATCAATGTTTCTCTCTCTCTCTCTCTCTCTCTCCCTTCAGCTCTCTCTAAAAATCAATAAAGAAAAAAAATTTTTTTTTAATATTTCCAAAACTGTTAGTAAATAGGTACTTACCTAAGTTTCCTTACTACCCTCAAACCATCACTTGGGCCACCCAGGCCCCTCTCCTGGAATCCCCTAACCTCCCCACGATCCAAAAGTGAAATGGTTAAGTCTGGCACGGGAAAAGACCTCCAGTACCCACTCCAGCTT
Organism: Molossus molossus; assembly: GCF_014108415.1. Taxonomy (NCBI): domain Eukaryota; kingdom Metazoa; phylum Chordata; class Mammalia; order Chiroptera; family Molossidae; genus Molossus; species Molossus molossus. The sequence goes on along the minus strand of NW_023425344.1, from coordinate 216,299,560 downwards.
CAGTCTGATCTGGGGTTACGGACATCTACTTCCAAAGATTAATTTAGATTTTACTACACTAGTGCTGTACTCTAATTACCATGGCTGTTTTAAAAAGAAAATCTTATCTAGGAAAGAAAGTCCTCTTATCTTCTTTTTCTTCAAGAGTATCTTGACTATTCTTGGACTTTTGCTTTTTCATAGAAATTTTAAAATCAACTTGTCAAATGTCTCTAATAGTATCACTTGGATTTTGATTGATTACATTCAATCAATGAGTCAATTTGAGATGGAATAGCATCTTTATTATACTGAGTCTTCCTATCCATACGTTTAAGTCATCTTTAGCATCTTCAGTAAAATTTTTGGAATTTTTCTCCATGAACTTTTTACATGTCTTTTGTTGGACTTATTCCTATATACTTTGTTTTTCTGTAGCTATTCTATTTGGTATCTGTCACATCCTTATATTTTCTAGCTGATTACAATGTATTAAAATGTAATTGAATTGTATATGTTGATCTAAGATCCAATGCCCTTCCTAAATTCTTATTAACGATCATAGTTTCTCTATAGATTTGTATACATTTTATAGAGATGATATTAGCAGCTATGAATAATGATAGTTTGCTTTTTTTCTTTATAACCCTTATTCCTTTGTTTCTTTTCCTCCTGTTACTTCAATTCCCTCACTAAGACCTCTTATACTATGTGAAATATAAATATAGGAACATAGGTATGTGTCTATTTCCTACTATACTACCAGCACCCAAAAGTGTTCATAGTAGATGCTCAGTGAAAAGTTTAGTGACATTTTTTATACATTTCTTAAATTACTTTATTATAATGTAATTAATATCTTTCTTATTTTGTTTTCTTTATTCAATTTTATTTTCCATCACCATTTATAGCCCCTATACCCTCTTCCACCTCCACACACCCCCTCTCCCCGCAACATACTGACTTTCTCATTTCACTTTACTTTTCAATTCTAGAATTCTTCTGGCTATTTATTAATTTCTATGTTTATATTCTGTATTTGATCAGCCATTGTCATCCTACAGTTCTTTACGTCTTTAAGAATGGTTTCCTTTGGTGCTTCGGACAGATTTTTAATAGCTGCTTTAAGTATTTTTCTATTAAGTCTGCCATCTGCCATCTGGACTGTCTGATATGTCATTTCTGTTGTCTGTGTTTTTCCTGTGTATGGACTAAAACTCCTGTTTCTTTCCATGGCTCATAATATTTTTTGTTAAAAACTGGACACTTTAGCCCTGGCCGGTTTGGCTCAGCGGTTGGAGCGTTGTTAGCCTGCGGTCCACAGAGACCCGGGTTTGGTTCCCACTAAGGGCACGTACCTTGGTTGCAGTTTGTCCCCGGCCCTGGTTGGGGTTGTGCGGGTGGCAGCCACTCAATGTGTCCCTTTCACATCAATGTTTCTCTCTCTCTCTCTCTTCCTCTCTCTCCCTCCCACTCTATCTGAATAAAAATGGAAAAATGTCCTTGGGTGAGAATTAAAAAAAAAAAACAACTGGACACTTTAAATAATTTATTGTACAATTTTGAATGTTGATGTCCCCCCTTTCTATTGGGGCTTGTTGCTCTTTGTTTATTTGTTTAATGACGTGCTGGACTATTTTAGTGACGTCCATTTCCCCCAGAGTGTGCTGCCTATTCAGTAGCTCTCAGAAAGCACAGCCCTGGCTACACCACAGTCTCCTGGATGCCAGTGCTTTCAGCAGGGCTCCCTTTGGCTACCTCTTTCCTGATCTCTCGGTTAAGCTGTCTGCCTCTATTGGTATCACACCTAGCTACTAGGCTCCACTAATTGCTAGCAGATTGCTCTATTGCTTTCACAATATTCAGGGGCATGAATTGCTTTAGTCTAATTCAATTACATTTAGGATGGAAACCAAGGGCACTTTGATTAAATTGTTTTAAATTCTAGTTCTCAAAACTATATATATATATATCTCACAGAGGCTGCAGAAGACTGTGGCTTGGACCTGAATAATGGCCACAAGGTCGGGCCCTCTAGCATGCTAAAGATAACATCATGACCTAACTTATGTTTTTGTGCCCCAAAATGGAAAAACTCCCCTGGCTATTTTCCCATGCGACAGACGGAGGGACATGGGAACAAACCTCAACACCTGAAGAACTAATTTATTACTGTTACCTCACCTCTGACCAATCAGCTCCCAGCACAACCTCAACTCCCCCTAACCCATGATGCCTGTCAATTCCCCCCATATAATCTGTCACCTACAAACCACTGGAGAGTCAGGTCTTCAGAGCGTAAATTCCTTGCCTTCATATTGGCCAATTCAGTATTAAACTGTCCTTTCTTTCTATACTGCAAACTCTGTGCATTTCTTTGGGCCAGTGCACCAGACAGACGAATTCAAGAAAAAGGTTGGGGTCCCGGTAACACGATCCTTTACAGAAATGGTCTTTGAGTCCAGTCTTGAGGTTTGTTCTGATCCCAAGAGGGCTCTCTCATTGCCTTTCCCTGGCTGTTTCTCTGGTAAGCCATGGACCTGCCTGAATATAAGTCCTAAAGATAGAACACAGAAGCCATTTAGAGACTTCTCTTCCCTGCAGCCATTGCAGGGTGATGAAGGAAAGATGAAGACCTTCCCTCCCCCCTCCCCAGAGCAGATTTGTTTACATTTCCTAGCAATGTTCCCTGGGGAGGATGGATAGGTGTGCCAGCTCCTAAACAAAAGCTCCAAATCTCATAATTTGGGGTTTCATCTCCTACAGTACAAACCCTGCTGCACCTACAGGTGAATATCTGGCCCTCACTGTGCAGCCTCTGGGGAACTGGGGCAGGGGGCCAGCATTAATATGCTCTGTGAGCACGAGATGGTCTGTTCTCATTCCGGAGGTCTGGTGTTTCTGTCAGTGTGCATAAATACAGAAATCTCAGGCCCTTCACAGTTTTGGACTCAGCATCAAATATGAAAAGCATTTAAACTCTCATCTAAAAACAATCAATAGCTCCTAATTTTAAAAAATGTTTTATTAACAAAAGTAATCATATTCCTTATAAAATATTACAAAGATACAGAAATGAGTTCTGTAGGAAATGAAAGGCCTTTGGCACTCCCCAAGGACAGTCACTGATTTACATTGTTAAAAAAAAAAAAAAAACCACAGGCCCCAAATGGCATCATCTGCGCTAAAAGCCCATGATGCCAAACCTAGATTTACTACCTCACCTAATTGCAGATTCAGCCTCTCTCCCCGGAGTGGACTTTTAAACCGATCACTTTGGAATTGTCTGATCCACTCTGGTGAGGTAACCTGCCTGCTAAGAGGCCCTGCCTTCCCCTAATGGATGGTGTCCTTGCCTCAAATAATCCACTCTTAACTCCTCAGTCCCACCCTCTTTGTCCCGATAAAAACCTTCCATCTTGTACAACCGCTCGGAGAATCCTCTAGTGGCTACATCAGGTGTTGCCCAATTCATAAATCACTTAATACAGCCAATTAGATCTTTCAACTTACTCGATTAAATTTCGTTTTCTAAGAACATTCATTATACTATTCCACTGAGGGAATTGTTAAGTATGGAAAAAACATAATGACAATTTTGTTTTAGAAAGGTCATTTTGGCAACAGGACAATGTGGTAGGGATGGGACGGGTAAGGGAGGAGGTAGAGAAAACTCGGGCAAGAACTGATGAGGCAGTGCCAGTGGACATGTAGAGAAGGGGATGTTTAAAGAACATCTAGAGACCAAAAACAAACCCTGGCTGGTTTGCCTCAGCGGTTAGAGTGTCAGCCCACAGACTGAAGGGTCGCACGTTCAATTCCAGGCAAGGGCATGTACCTCAGTTGCACTTTGATCCCCAGTCCTGGTTGGGGTTGTGCAGGAGGCAACCAATCGATGTCTCCCTCTCACATTGATGTGTTCCCCTCCCCCTCTTTCTCTCTCCCTCCCACTTTATCTGAAAATCAATGGAAAAATATCCTTGGGTGAGGATTAAAAACAAATAAAAAACAAAAGAACTGTAGTTGAAAGAGACCACATACTAAACCTGACAAGCTCAGAGGCCTGCATGGTGACCTTACAGACTCAGAGACTGAAAGCAATCACGTGGTGTTACCAGAAAGGGGACTGGCCCGGAGCAGGTCTGCCTCAGGCAGGCCAGTAGTATGTGGCTTCTTGACTTCATGCAGGAGAGATTTCACAAACTATCCAGGTGACTATGAGAGTACATTTATTAAAGCTGGTGACAGCGAAACAAGGAAGGGCTTAGGACAGAAGCAGCTGTAAATGTTCATTGTTAGCTACCCTGTACCCGCCAATGTAAAAGAAGTGTGTGACTTTCTGTTTTACTCTTTATCCAATCCCAGAGACTTCCCAGCTTGCTTTCTCTGGTCCCCTTAGTATACCACTAATGGATTTCATCCTCCTTACAGCTCCTCCTTTGATTCTAATTTATAAAATAAGCTGCAAAATTGCCATTCTCTGGAGCATTTTCTCAATTCGTTGAGACTTTGCTTCCTGACTTTATGTTTGGCTCAAATAAACTCATAAAAACTCTCTACAGGTTTGATGTTTCTTCCATGGACAGAACTTTGAATCACTGATTTGATGCTACTAAAGCACTGTTGTTAAATTTTTAGATGTAATAATAGTATTATGGTTATGTCAAAAAAAACGTAACCTTTAGAGATACATACTGAATTATTTACAAATTAAATTATATGATGTCTGAAAAGATTGTAAAAATAATGATGGGGAGGGAAAGAGTGTGCAAAGGTGTAGATGAAAAAAGCCACGTGGATGATGGCTGAAGCTGCTACTGACTGTGGCTGATGCTGTGCTCAGATATCCAGATGTCTCGGAACGAAAGGCTCACTCACAGAAGATGGTCCTCAGCTCAGTCCTCTTTAGGGATTCTCTCCGCTGGAGCAAACTATCTTACTTTAGGTCATGTCCTTCTTGGGAAGCAGCCCACAGCCAGGGAATGATCAGTGTGGGGGTGTAAAGGCCCCGCCCTCCCTGTAACTTGGGACAACCCTCAAGGGCTCCCCGAGTCCAGAGGCGCCCCATGTGGCGGCTGCAGGGCCGCTTCTGCTTTTCCCTTTCACGTGTGCTGTTCCCTAAGGCACTAGGCACTCGCTACTAAATCACCTGCGGCCTTCAGCTCAGAGCCTCTCCCCAGGGAACCGAACTGCAGATGCGTTGGCATCAGTACACTATTTTCTTTACATTTGCATATGTTCAAAAGTTTCCATAATAAAACATTAAGGAAAGAAAAGAACTGAGTCAGACTCGATGTGATGGATAAAGGTATTACAAGCGACTGCTAGAGGTCTGGTTTTGGAGACTGGGTGGCGCCATTAACGATGCAGGAGGGGGGGCCATTTGGAGGACATGTGAGGAGCTAGTCATTTAGAGGCCAAATGTGAGGTGCCTAAGGGGAGCAGTGTGGCCTGGACATAGATGATCAAGGTAGAGACGATCAGAAAAGGAGGGGCAATGGTGACTTCAGAACATCTTAAATGGCCAATAAAAATTCTTTGTAGCCCTGGCTGTTGCGGCTCAGTTGGTTGGGCATTGTCCTGTGCACTGAAAGGTTGCCAGTTTGATTCTGGTCAGGGCACATGCTTGGGTTTTGGTTTTCGGGCTGCAGGCCTGATCCCCGGTAGGGGGTGTGCAGGAGGCAGCTGATCAATGTTTTATTCTCACATCGATATTTCTTCCCCTCTCTCTCTCTCTCTCCCTCTCCTTTCCTCTCTCTCTAAAATTCAATTAAAAATATTTTAAAAGTTATTTGTAGACTTCAATTATTTGCACAATGAATGTGTGAGTGCCTCACAGAGTGGGAATTAACCAGGCTCTCATTGGTCATATTCTAGAATATTTATATCACATGTTATGTCTTAGAATAACGTTGTTGTAGTCTGTTCAAGCTGCTGTAACAAAATAGCACTAATTGCCATAAACCGGGTAGCTTATAAACAATAAAAGTTTATTCCTCAGAGTTCTGGAAGCTGGAAGTCCAAGATCAGAGTGTTAGCATGTAATGAGAGCCCTCTTCCAGATTACAGATTGCTGGCTTCTCACTGTATCTTCACATGGCCAAAGGGGCGGTGGAACTTTCCGGGGCCTCGTTTGTAAGGGTATGAATCCCATTCACGAGGGCTCCATCCTCATGACCTAATCACCTCCCAAAGGCCCCCACCTAATACTCATCATCTTGGAGCTTAGGTTTCAACATATAAATTGGAGGGAACACAAACATTCAGAACAGAGCAAACATCTTGGACTCACTCAACCCTCAGTAGTTGTTCAATGACTGAATGAATTTCATTGGAAAAGCTAGACAGTTGTAAATTAAACCACAGTGGGCTGGAGAGTGGGAAAGGGACAACTGAAGCACTCAGTGAACATCCGTGGGCCAAAACTAAGAAAAAACACTATTCACATTCCTGAATGTTTGTTGCAAGTTCGACCCAACCAGACACCACTACATCCTGCTTTATGCGTGAACTTTTCTTGGGACTCTTGCCCACAACTAATCAAGCAGTGGTAAATGTCTTCCTAATGGACTAGACACCTATCCAGGAACTGCCCTGCTTCACCTTTTCTCACCCACCCCTGCCCCCCTTACCTACAATCAATGTAAATTCTTTCCAAACAACTTACCTCCTTTCCCCCAGACTCACTGTACAGAAGAGTACCATCAGCTCCAGGATGGCAACACGCTGTCTCCTCCATCTGGCCCTGCTGCTGGTGGTTTCGACTGTACGTCCTAGGACATGGTCCTTTTTCTGGCGCGAATGTGGCTCAATAAACTCTTTTTTCCACAAAAGTATTGAACTGTTTTCCCCATTCTTCAACTTGGATCACAATTCTTCTCAGGTCCCCCATGAAACATGAATTCCTCTCCCACCTTAATCATGTGTGAGCTATCCTTGTGCAAACAGAGGAGATGGCGTTAGTAATAATCAACGATCGATCAGATGGGAAACATGCTCCGAAGGAGCTGAGTTTAGTAGGGAGATAAGACGTACATAAATGATCAGAGAAGGTAAAAAAAGTGAGCAGTAAAGTAAGAAACCTGAAGGTGAAGTGACATGGAGGTCCTCAGGGGTAGCAAGTACTTGCAGTTGAATTTGCCCAGAAAGAGGCAAATTTGACAAGCTGGATCCCCTCTAATTTGCAGGTCAGTAGTTCAGTTTGGTTAGGTTTTTGCTTTAAATATTCTACCAGCTGACAGGGCAGCGAGGCCAACAGTTTATACTGGCTCACCCCACAGCTGCTCAGTGCTCCTGTTAAAGCGTTTGTCGTTGCAGTTGTGTGTAGAAACATTGAAATCTGTTTCAAGGACCAAATATTATCCAGAAATATTTGGAAAGGATCTCTACATAAAATAGTGTTTCTTAATGTTTTACTATTTCAAAAATCTCTAAAAAATAGACTCGACTTCAGAGTCTAGTTTACTTGCCAGGCTATATATGATGTTTTCTCAATGTTTTAAAATGCATCCCATTCCCCTTTGTGATAAACACTGTACACACCTCCCCCACCACACATCCCAGTCTGTTCTCTGGGGAGAGTCACCAGTTCATAATGATTAAGCATCCATAAAACCAAGAGTTGTAGCACCTTTCTAATTAAACACAAACCATGATTGAGCCTACCGATCCGTTTTTATTAGTAAATATGTATTTAAAGCACCTTGATCGCTTAAAAAAAAAAAAAGACTATTACTTTCCAGAAAATTCTGTTTGAAATATAAACAGCGAAGTCTCCTGAAGAAAGTAATTTACTATAAAATGTAAATTGTAGTCAGCTGTGGCTCTGCAGGGGCGAGGTTCTTTATTCTAACCTTCGTACTTTACAAGGAACTGTGCAATCCTAACATACTAATTACAGCAGATTAAATTTAGAGCCCCAAGCTTTTCTGTATTCAGTAAACTCAGCTCCCTTTTGTCCATCATGGTTATCTTTTCCCGAAGAACTCTCAGTAGCTGAGCTCAATAAGGTGCAGGCACACAACGAATTCCAAAAACACCTGGGGCAGCTCACGTTTCCATTTGCCTAATCTGGGACACCTCTGCTTTATTTAAAATAAACTGTCTTTGAGTGCCTTAAGGAGAATATATTTAAACAAACAAACCTCTATTTTTGATCAAACTAGTAGATGACATTTAAATAAAACCTTGTTACAGCGGTAACCAAGGTCCAACGTTAGGACCTCAGGTGTTTTTCTCTTCTACAAAGCAAGCTTCACACCCCAAAGCAGCGGACTGGGAATTCCGGAGACGGTTCTGCAACGACACACGTTTCATTCCGCCTCGACGCCCCCAATCTAAATAGAAAGTTTGGGGGGAAGGGCTAAGCACCAGAACTGAACAAGTCACCGAAGACAAAGGGCAGTTCTGACCTCCTCTGCCCCGCCGGCCGTGCAAAGGCCGGGAGGGGCCGGCCTCCCAACATGCGCGCTCACACGTAGACCGGAGCCGGGAGCAGACGCCCAGGACTCGCGCCGGCCTCACGCCCCAGGGAAGCGGGGCTGTGGGCGGGGCCGGGCTGCGGTTCTGCGGCCCAGCACGTACCGGGGCGTGGCCTGCAGTGAGGTGGGCGGGGCAGGGGTAAGTTTCTGCCCGCGGCTCCAGTTTCGCATCCTTCTGTAGAACTTGCGGCACCAGGGACTAAAGGGATGCCAGGTCCCTTCTGTATCCTTGGTATTTTTCCCGCTGAGGCTCTGATCACTGGCGCTCTCAGGCACCTGCGTTTCCTCTCCGTCCCGGAATGGAGCCAACACAATGGAATAAAGGAAATAAAGTAATACAAGGAGATCGGGTGTCTGAGCAGCGTCTTGGGTAAAATCGTCCACCACAGGTAAGAATAAAAATTATGTCCAAACCTCTGAGGGGTGTGAACACAACAAAGCTACTGAAGGCATTCAAATTTGTGGTGAGGTGTAGCTTTTATCTTATATAAGTGGATTATTTCGTATCAATTCTATAGGTTGAACTAATTCTCTGTAAAATGATCTAGGGACAACAGGTTCGGCGCTATTTAAAGGGATGAAATATGAGCTAAGTGGTAAGTGGCAAACTTAAAAACACACCCGAATTAAAAAAAATGTTTAAAATGTTTTCTTTACACTTTTGTTTAAAATGTTTTCTTTACACTTTTATTTAAAAATTTTTTTCTTTATTGATCTGAGAGAGGAAGGGAGAGGGGGAGATAGAAACATCCACAAGAACATGAGAGAGAACATCGATTGGCCGCCTCCAGCATGCCCCCCACTGGGGATTTGGCCCACAACCTGGGCGTGTGCCCTGACCAGGAATCGAACCTGCGACCTCTTGGTGCATGGGTCGACGTTCAAACACTGAGCCACACTGGACAGGCTCTTTACATTTTGTTGGTTCCAGCTAGCAGTATCTTTGCAAAGGTTTTATTTAACCAGCTCAATTGTTTAAAAAAAAAGGATTCCATATTTTTTGCAACTTGTTTTTGATGTTGCTACAATGGAAATTTGAACTTTTAGAATTTTTTAGATTCTGCCAAAGCCAGTAACTTTAAGTTAATCTTTTCTGTGTTTTAGAAGTTATAGGGGGGAATCAAAATTTGCAATGAAACAAACATAAAAGAACTGCAATAATTGTGAGGTTAAACAAATAGAAAAGAAGCATGTCTTGTGCTACGAAATCAAACCGCACAATATGGTATGGAAGAATCATACCATATATTCCTATAGTCCTTTAGTTTATTATTGTTCTTTTCATATATTATTTCATTTACCTGATGTCTCCAAAACCAAACACCTGAATCTGTAGTTCAAACTAAAACCCAGCTGAATAGCACTTCAAACACCACTTTTATTTCCATTTATGTCTTGTCATTCCTCGTTGGACATCCCTTCAAAGTCCTTTATTATTTTATTACTACTCAAGAGACACACAACCCTCACTCAGTTCCCTACACCCCCACTGCTTCTCCTGTTTTCTATTTAAACAGTTAATGGGGAAAAGGGTATGGTTTGCTGGACTGGATAGAACTGCCAAGTGGTTATGGAGTTACTGATGGCCTGCTCAAATCCTCTGAACTCGGGCCATCTCTCCAAGACTATTTTCTTATCTATAAAACAAGATACAAGTACTAATTCATAGGGTTATTTTTTAAGATTGTGTGACAACATGCAAAATGCTTAGCACAAAGTCTAGCATATAATATTTGAGATGTTAGATTCATTTTAATTCCTAATTTTTGTGTCACTTCACCCAGCTGTGCTAGGCTGTTTGGCGACCTAGTTCCAGTTCCCAGGTTAATCGTGAGGCTTAGAACAAATGAGCAAAATACACTAAACTCCTTTACCATACTCTTCAAGTGTGAAAATAATACAATGGTCATTCACTCATAGTAGCAGCAACGGGGAAGTAGACATGCATAGGGAGGGGACAGGATTATTAAGGGAAGAGCTATTATAGAATTCTAGGTGTTAGGGTAGGGTTATACTTCCATCTGGATAAAGACAATACTTTTAAAAAGTCTGTGACAGTGTCAGAGAGAGAGCACAATGCTGGAAGGAAGAGCAGGTTCTGCTATTTCAGCTTCAAGCACTCCAGGGGGTTTGCTTTTTGAATGACCCAGAGGTGGGTACTTCTTCCAGCTCTACTGTCCTTTAAAGTGGATCTCTCTTCTAAATCATTGCTCTCATAAGTCATTTTCTCAGCTTTCCTGGTCATTTCATAATCTGACCACTTACTAATATGACAACTGTACATAAACTTCTAGTTTTCAACTCAAGGTAATTTGCTAGTCAGAATAAGCAGGATTTTTGATATTTTGACCTAGGAATATTAAATTAGTTTATTCTAAAATACCACCTCTAGTACTATCTGTAATTAGTTAAATACACAAGAACGTTGAATCACAGTATTTATAGTGAAGCATGCCCCAGAGTCTTGTATTGTTTTCTAGTATTACAAACTTTTGTTTCCAAATTTTCATGTAACTGGAATCACATTTTCTTCATTTTAAGATAAAAACAGCCCCAAGATCCATGGCTGTTTATTTTATTCAGGGTATTTTGTTCCTGTAAGCTCAGGCTATAGTACCTAAGATCTAGCACAACCTATATAATTTGTCCATAAAAATAATTTGCAGTTACCTCTAGGTACAGGGGGATTCAGTGATTTTTGTTTCTTTTTTATCTTTTTCACAAAAATACACGGGAGAAAACAAATAAAGCTATTTTTAAAATTTATATACACAGCATCATTACAACAAAACAAAATTTTGTTTCATATTAGAGTTTAAATTTCTAGTCTGGCATTTATTACTTTTAGGGCTTAGACAACCTGTTTATTATTTGAGATCCAAAATTTTCATCTTTGAATGGGAGTAAATTTAGAGACCTTTATTATTTAAAAATAATTTTTAATGTATTGATTTGAGAGAGAGGAAGGGACAGAGAGAAGCTGGTTTGTTGTTCCACTTATTTATGTATTCATTGATTGATTCTTATATGTGCCCTGACCAGGGATTCAACCCTCAATCTTGGTGTATGGGCACAACATTCTAAGCTACCCCGCCAGGGGTAGAAATCTACAGAGGATCTTCTAGCCCTCTAACATTATGTGAGTATAATGTTCAGGATTTGTTTCATTCATCCCATTCATATTAAAACTGTTTTACTTTAATAGGTTCATAAACTTAAAAGCAACTTTCTCTTCTAAAAGAATACTCTTTACAGTGGAACATTATGGTTTGTTATTATTTAAAATGACATTTAGTGACACAATATACATTCAGGTGATAGCAAAATGGAAAAACAACCAATGGGATGCCAATAAATTTTCATAAAATACTTCAATTGCTGGCAAACAATTTTAGGAGTTTGAGGTACTGAAATAAACATGAACATATAAGCTGATCAAGAGGGGGCATGGTCCACAGATGTTTATTTGAAGTAACAAAACAATACAATACAGTTAGTGTTAGATCCAACCACAAAGAGCAAAAGGAATGAAAAATTTGTACAATGCACATAGAAAAACAAGATATTATTTACTGTGGCAACTATATATTTCTAAAATAATACTTCTAAAATCACTCAATTATTGAAATCTATATGAAAACAGAAGGATGTTAATCGCGACAAAGTGCATAAAACCAAACATAAAAATTTGAGCAAATTAACATACTAGGCAATTCTGCTAACAAAGCATGATTTTTGTTCACAATTTGCTCAAAATGTATTTATACCAACAGGGTGGGCAGAACATCTGGGTTTAATATCAATTACACAATATTAGCATAAATTTTACAACTACAGCTAGGGTATTGTTTTCTTGTGAGCTGGCAAAGTGACTATAGAAACATTAAGTTCATTTCTCTGAATTGAGAATTTTATCCAAATAAATGCCACATACCTTCCAGATATATGCATCTTTCTATATCATGTAAATGGCTTTACCCATTTAATAATAAACCATACAAGCATTTAAGAATCATTATATGATTAACAATGTCATGTTCCAGGTTTAACAATTTCATAGGCCAAAAAAAAGTTCTTCTTAAAAACTAGTTTTATAAATGCAGAATATATTGCATGAGTAACTGCTGGTATTTTTTAAGAAAATATATTGTGCAATTGTGGCTACCATGTACTGCTGGCAAATCATTACTGTCTATGCAAAATGTGAAAAAAAATGAGAAAAACTTTTTTTCAAACTGATCATGATGAAAGGTTACTGCCTTCTTAAAAAGATTATATTGGCATCTTATTAAAAATAATCCGATAAGGGACAAACTCCCTAGCCCAAAATAAATAAATAAAAAGGTGCATTTAAAAAATGATGCTACTGCGATGCAATGGTTAAATACCAAAGAACTGTGAAAATGTGTTGTCTGTGATCTGGTATTAACGTGAATTAAGTAAAAAGGGGATCAAAACTGAACTAACAGAGTGTGTGCAGTATTGTAGCCAGGCTTCTAAAATTAGATAGATATAGAAAATATAAATAGACTGCTTTAGGTAATGAGTCACCAGTGTCCAAAAAAAGGAATGAGATTATGAAAAAGCTCAGTTAACTTGATCCAATGCTCTGAGTAATTCTTCACCCTGCAGTAGGTTTCTGCTGCCTTGTACAGGAGCATTAACTTCACAATCGTAACTGGTCAGCTGTGGTAATCCACTTTCATCCATTGATTGCCCCAGCAGTCTACAAGCTAAATCTGGAAAACAAAGAGATACCTAAGTATTCATTCATCTTAGTCAATGATTATTAAACACTACTGTATGCTAGGTATTGGGAAAATAAGCTCTTTCTGGAAGGGCTTTTAGTCTATGGTGCAAAACCACAGCTATGTAAACAAGTAAGTGCAATCAAGTGTTAATGGTGCTATGTCAGAAATGTTTACAAAATACAATGAAGGCACAAAGGAGTGATAAATCAATTTAGAAAATAGCATAAAAGTATCAAGGTTCAGCATCTATTTAATATTAGTAGTACATAGACATACCAAAGACAATTACTAAAAAATTTAAAGTTCCATCTTGAAATAGCTATTTCTGTGTTACAGACAGTGGCTAAAATGCTACTTTACTTTTTAATCTTGCTAAGGAATGAAAGCCACTCTCACTTGGAGCAAAGCTCCTAAATAAAAAGTCACATAGCCCACAGCTGGTGTGGCTCAGTGGACTGAGTCGTCCATGGACTGAGAGGTCCTGGTTGATTCCCAGTCAGGGCACATGGCTGAGTTGTGGGCTAGATCCCCAGTGGGAGGCCTGTAGGAGGCAGCCGATAGAGGTTTTTCTCTCACATCAATGTTTCTATCTGTCTCTCCCTTTCTCTCTAGAAAAATCAATAAAAACATATTTGTAAAAAATCATATAATTCTCCTTTTGATATTCAGGGCAAAACAATAAACTAACCAGAAGGTATTAAAATAATAGTCTTTTGCTCCATTCCATTCTGCTCACTAGATCTGCATCCTTTAACACGTTTCCAAGAAAGTGATGTAGTAGTTGCATGATCATCTGGCTGCTGTAATAATGTTCCCTAAAAAGAGTAAAATTATTTCAATTTTACTATGTTTAGTTTTTTTTTTTAAATAAAGAACTTTTGATAACATGGAATAAGCAGGTTTCTTAAATCAAATACTGACCCAAATTGTTTTTCTTTCTCTTACCACTACTATGATAAAGACATTTATTTGCCACACATTATTGCTAACATCTGTAAATTCTTTCCATTTAATGAGAGTATCAGTATGGGTTATATAAACGTGGCCTTAACATAATTGTGTTTTGTGAGTAAGAAGGAGAAAGTAACAAAGGGAAGAGAACAAGACTGGTGGTGATGTTGGGTGGAATAAGGGAAGGGGAGAGCAACGTCACTTTTTACTCAAAATACTCTGTATTATCTGAAATTTTTACACAGATGATGTATTTATTAAGTCTTTGTTTTTAAGAAAGTGTGTACAAAGTGAAAAAAATCAATGTAGAAATTCTAAAAATACAACATTAGTATTTGGAAGAAAAAAGGAATTGCTTAAATATATAACTTATAAAGAGCACATTAGCTGGACTACAAAAGCAAACACATATTCTCACACTTACAATTCCTACTGCTTGAAAAAGTGAACCATCATGTTCTATTTTTCGTTTTCTTTGAGCATTCTGCAAAGCTAATATCTTTGGATTTAGTTCTTCCTCAGGAACAGTTGTTCTGGAAAAAAAATAAAATAAAAATATGGTTGTCTTATTATTTTAAAGAAGTATTCTAGCTTTTTTCAACAAAATATACATCTGCTTTCCAATTAAGGAATATTGTTACATATGAGAACTTTTCCTGTAGTTTATCACCTTTTTTATTATTGTTAATCCTCACCTGAGGATATTTTTCTACTCATTTCTTTTAGCTAGAGTGGAAGGGGGGGGGGGCATTAACGAGAAAGAAACACATCAATTGGCTGCCTCCCATATGACGCTGACCAGGGCCAGAGGTTGAACCTGCAACCCAGGATGATGCGCCCTTATCAGGGAATCAAACCGGAGACCCTTCGGTCCTTGGGCTGATGCTCTAAAACCACTGAGACAAACTGACCAGGACTAAAGTTTATCACTTCAAAAGCCAAATCTCAATTTTTAAAACAAAATATCCTAAAATCTGCATTTCCCTAATAAAACAGAAATGAACAGAACTAGATTGTTATTTTTGTAAGTCAAAAACTTAAATACTGGCTTTTCATTCCACCTAATATAATTCAGATATTCTTAGGACTACTGTGATAAAAGATTACTTTCACATTTATATAGCATTTTCAGTTCATAAAACATTTCATGTTCATTTGTTCATTTTTATTTCACTCCAATCCCAAAGACAGTAACACACATATATAATATCTATTTTATAAACGAGAAACCTGAAACCTGTTAGGTAACTATCTTGAAGTCCCATTGCTAATTAGTTGCAAATATGAAAGTACTTGATACCCATGTACCCTCTCAGTGATCTTCCTAAAGCCATTTTGCCTTCAGTATTGATCCTGTTATCAAACCTGTATCTAAAATATTAAATAGTGAATAACTGTTTTTTTGGGTCAAATACACCAATTACATCATAGCTACTTTGTCTTTTCAAGAACTCTCTCATCAATACATAATCATAAATGCCTCCTTGCTCTGTTCCACATAGCTGAGAATGCATATGGATAGGTAATATATTACTCTTAACTACCTTCCTACTTTTGTAAAACTTCCAATATACAGACGGGCAGGTTTTAAAATCCTTATATAACTATATTATCTTCATGAAATATGACTCAGTGTATCAATTGCCACTTTTCAGTGTATGGAACAATGCTCCAACCAACTGAGCTACACTGGCCAGGGTAGTAGTAGTATTTCTAATGGTTATTTTAATCTTTGCTATAAAGCTATAAGTTGCCTGGTTTAGTACGGCACTTTGACTCTGCAAATAATTACCTATAAAAACAGTAGTGAAAAGTCTCCATATAGTTCTTAAAATTCATCTCTTAAAAGTATTTAGTGTATACTGTAGTGACACTAATGTAAAAAAAAATTGCTAATATGATCAGATATTAAGACTTTGGTTTGACAAATATAGTTGTTCAGAAAAATGGATATCCCATAGTCTCCTGAGGCTATGACTAAACTGTAAATTACAGGTCATCGTTATCATTATTTATATTACTATATACATTCACCTGCCCATCCAATAACCATTTATTGAGCAACTACTACACATTAGATACTGAGATTAGTATTAATACCATTAAAATGTCCAAGACACTGTCATTGCCCCTAAGAGTCTAGTTAAGTTGGTGACATTAATTTATCAAGTAATGTAAAATGCTTCTTTGTTCATCTAAAGCTCCAAGATCTTTTCTTAGCTCTAGGAAAAGGCCTCTCCCAGCATTCTAGGTCAAAGTAGTGATGAAAGGCCAGAGAAATAAGCCATGAACTCTGGCTATGGCAGTGCTTTTTCCTGCTGCTACTGATATCTGGATCAGTCTAGGGACAGTAGAAAATGAATCATTTCCCTCCTCCACACATTGCCCCCACCACTGACCAGCTAAAAGTTATTTCCTCTGACTATAGCCGCAAATTTAAAATGTTAAATCCTCCTGGAAAGTCCTAAGCCCAGTTCTGGGGACACTTGGGGTCCAGAATTCCACATCAGCACTATAGGTTTTGGACTCCATGAATATATATTTTTACCTTGTGCCTAATAAAGAAGTTATGAAATAAGAATAAATAAAATAAAATGTTAATCCCATTGCAAATTATATACAGAAATTATAATTTAAAATCTGGTTGGTATCCAATTATTTGCTCAAATTTGCTCCACAGAAGCAGTGACATAAAATCAGGTTTAGATTCCTACTGCAGCTCTTAAAACCCTATTTAACCTATAATATATGATGTTCTATAAATATGTAATAAAAAATAAAAGCAATTGTAACATAACTATACATACAATTTAAAAAGAAGTCTTGTAAATATCCATATTGAATACTGAGCACTAACGACCATCAGGCTCAATGTGGAATTGGAAATACCCTTATGTTGGAAGGGCTTTTGTTCGGATTAGTTTAACAAGAGCTCAATGAAATGGAAGTAGTGAGGATAATTAACTAGCCCGATTTAAACAACCATAAGAAACTGGGCCCGTTTTTGTACATTTACAGAACTATTGGCTAGATTTTATTTTTAGAGGTACTAGAAGACCCTCCTACATTCAGATAGGTGATATGATTATTTTAGAGAAAATAAATACATAAGCTAATTTAGAACAGTTCCTGGAGTGCTTGTTTTAAGTTCAGAATTTGTATATCAAGTTCATGTTCCTTAAAACACACACATAAGGAAGATTGCTATGTTTAGAAATAATTTACCATCACACACATTTTCTAAAAAATAGAACTATAACTTTAATGTTACATATAAATAAATACCTTTGACTCAAAGTGATAGATAACACGTTAGGGCTTCTTGGATGAGATTTTTCTGTTTGTTCTATAACTCCTTTTCCTGCTCTGTTTGGTGAGGCTGCCCGACTCTGAGTATCACTATATGGTGATGTTGTGGTACTAGTAGTTTCTTTAGGTACGTGGGTAGGAGATGGAGATGCAATCAATATTTTAATGTCTTCCATACCATCTTTTGTGAGCGTTTTTAAATCATCAGTGGTGGCAGTAATAGCTGGTTCTTGCATTTGAGTTGGCTGGACTACTATAATTGTGCTCGCACTTTGAGGGCTTGTAGAACTGCTTTCCAATGGTGACAACTGATCGAAGGAACGTAACTGGAAGTCATCATCCATTGGGATATAAGGAGCTAACATCTCCAAGTCTAAATCCGTGTCCTATAAAACAACAAATGTGTATTTTTACAATGGCCACATCTTACAAAAGTTAAATATAAAAAATAATAAATGAATTTATATACTTGAGTGGAAAATGGATTCTTTGCTTCTGTGTCTTCAGCAAAAAGTTTCTCAACCAATTCCAACTTGAATTCATTGACCATATCACTATCCACATCAAAACAATATTCACTGGGACTGGTAGGCTGTAAAAGGAATTAAACGTGTTTACTTTCCCAGAAGAAGCCTGTGTGTTTTGCTAGTTGTTAGAATTCTCAAACCAGATCTCAGAGAACACACAACAAAGTCCATCTGTAGTATCAAATTTTATCTAAATAGTGAGAAGTTAAATTTTGAGCTTACACTTTTAACTAATTTTGCCATTACAGTAGTTCCCCCGTATCTGGGGTTTCATGTTCTGCAGTTTCAGTTACCCACGGTCAACCGAGGTCTGAAACTATTAAAAAGGAAATTCCAGAACTAAGCAATTGGTAAGTTTTACATTTCACACGGTTCTGAGTAGTGGGATGAAATCTCGCACTGTCCCACATCCTGCCACGGACATGAATCATCCTTGTCCAGTATACTCATCCATACTGTATATACTACCCACCTATTAGTCACTTAGTAGCTGCCTTGGTTATCAGATCAATTATCAAAGTATTGCAGTGCTTATGCTCAAAGTAACTCTTTTTAACTTAATAATGGCCTAAAGTGCAAGAGTAGTGATGCTTGCGATTCAGATATGCCAAAGAGAAGCTGTCAAATACTTCCTTTAAATGAAAATGTGAAAGTTCTAGACTTAATAAGAAAAAAAAAAACTCGTATGCCAAGGTTGCTAAGATACACAGTAAGAATAAATCTCATGCCCATGAAATTGTGAAGGGAAAGAAATTAGTGCTAGTTTTGCATCTTAAACTCAACAGTTAGTCACAGTGATGGTAAGCACTTAGTTAAGATGGGAAAGGCATTAATATGTGGGTGGAAGGCACGAACAGAAAACATGTTCCAGCCAACGGCAATGTGTGTGCCAGAAAGCACTGAGCCCATATGAAGACTGCAGCAAGGGATCACCTGACATGAGTGACACTAAGCCATTTACTGTAAGGAATGAAAAATAACAAATAACAATTAGCCCTGGCCAGTTTTGCTCAGTGGTTAGAGCGCCGGCCTGCGGTCCAGAGAGACCTAGGCTCAGTTTCTGCTAAGGGCACGTACCTCAGTTGCAGTTTGTCCCCAGCCCTGGTTGGGTTGTGCGGGTGGCAGTCACTCGATGTGTCCCCTTCACGTTGATGTTTCTTTCTCTCTCTCTCCCTCCCTCCCTCCCTATCTGAAAAAGTGGAAAAATGTCCTCAGGTGAGGATAAAAAAAAAGAAAGAAAAATATAACAATTACTGAAGAGCCTGCATCTACCAATGAAGAAGCTGCTGCCCCATTTCCAGCAGAGCTGAGGAAGTTGATTAGGGTTTATTACTATCCAGTTTCAGGCATCCACTGGGGATCTTGGAATGTGCCCCCCCCCCCATGGACAAGGGGGAACTACTGTATACACATTTCTGACTAAATGTAATATAACATCATTAATAAAATTAAGATTAAAGGATGCATTTATCTGTTTATCCTAAAGAATGAAACTCATTTATAATTCAACTCCCACATGGTACCCAAATGGCAAACAACTAGATGTATACTCACTGGAATCTACATGTGTACTGAGAGGGCACATTCCTGTGGTGATCTACCTAAAAACCTTACAAGTAACTCAGGGGGATAAGTGTGGAGACTTAAGTTCTTTTAGTTGTATTCACCTTAATGAATGTACTATTCTTTTAGAAGTTCTAAGCAAGAGACCCTGGCTATTGTGGCTCAGTTGGTTGAGTGTCATCCCGTGCACTGAAAAGTTGCCTATTTGATTCCTGGTCAGGGTGCATGCATAAGGCAACTGATCGATGTTTCTCTGTCTCTTCCTTTCTCTCACTCTAGAATCAATAAAAACATATTTAAAAAAACAAAGTTCTGCCCTGGGCGGTTTGGCTCAGCGGTTAGAGCGTCGGCCTGCAGTCCAGAGAGACCCGGGTTCGGTTCCCGCTAAGGGCATGTACCTCGGTTGCAGTTTGTCCCCGGCCCTGGTTGGGTCGTGCGGGTGGCAATCACTCGATGTGTCCCTTTCACATCGATGTTTCTCTCTCTCTCTACCTCCCACTCTATCTGAACAAAATGTGGAAATGTCCTCGGGTGAGGATAAAAAAAAATTAAAAAAAAAACAAACAACAAAGTTCTGAGCAAGAATTCTAACCAAAAAATTACTGCTATGTATTCTAAGTATAAACTTTTGCTAAGTATAAAAAAAAAATGAATAAAAAACATTTTGTGTTAGGTAGGCAAACTGAACCACCAGAGTATAGGATGTCTTCTCTAGAGGGCTACAAAATGTCAAATCTCCTACTTTTAGCTTGCCCGTTTGGATCCATAAATATTTAATATAAAATTATTTACCACCTATAAAGGCTTATTTGTGCCTCATTTATCAAGTCATCATATTCAGATCTCAGTTACCCAACTCTTGAGCATATTTTTTAGATGCAGGAAACTCTGAAATTAAAGATCTTTAGATTTAGACATGGAGCCCTATGTAATACCTTTAATCTTAGCCTAGCCTAGCCCTTAAAGAGGATTTTTACTGTGTTTATAGGAAAACTAATATCAAGACAGAACTCACATAAAAACAGCTATTAATATTTACTCTGTGTAAGATTTGGTATTTTCATGTTATACTTATCCAGAATTTCAAAATAGTCATGGAGACTGGGCTAAACTGGGCAGAGCTTAGCATCCCTTCTCTTTTTGAGTCTTTGCCACTAGACAATTCTCCAACTCAAAGGGTAGCATGTATGGGCTTAGAGCTATCATAGGCACATAGTGTCTTCTCTGTAGGTGTGTAAATTCAAGACTTTTTTTTGTCTTGATATAAATATATACAGGAGCAACATAAGTTTTTCTTTTGATTTTTGTTAAGCCAGTTCCTTCCTGTGTTTCTGTCTTTGACTAAAACATGCACTGAGATCCAAGTTAAGTGCTTAACAATTACTGTAGTAATTTGAAAGTGCTAAAATGCACACAAACAAAACCGTAACATGTAAGCAAAATTAAAGTTTGAATCAAGTCTACAAATACACCCTTTCCCGAACATTAAAATCTTAAATATCCTTTCCTTACTGTATCATGACACCTACCTCAGGTGAACTTTGTCTAGTGCTTCCATCAGAAGGACTAGCTGGCTGATCTTGAATCTGGGGCATGGTAAAAGAAAGTTCCAGCGTCTCTGGATTTGGTTCTAATTTTAATGCAACTTCTTGATTGAGTGCAGGGTCGGCACTACTTCGAAGCGGCTCTGGAGTTTCAGAGGCAGGTAATGGAGACATTGCCAAATTTATATTCTCTAATTTTTCATTAGATGAGGGGAGCATTACATCATTATATAAGGGAACTTCCTCAAGTTGCTGGTCATCAGTTTCTGTGTCTGTTGGGAAAAAATTAGTCAATTTAAAGAATATCTAGAATTTAACATATACAGAAATTTGTCCCCTTTTACTAAAGGTTTGTCAAGTTCGCTCAAACAACAAAATGTTACAAAAAAAAAAAAAAGCCCTGGCTGGCCTGGCTCTGCGGTTAGTGTTAGCCCGCAGACCGACGAGTCATGGGTTCGATTCCAGTCAAGGGCAGGTACCTCAGTTGCGGTTTGTCCCTGGCCCTGGTTGGGTTGTGTGGGAGGCAACCAGTCGATGTGGTTCTATCTTTGTCTCTCTCCTCTTCCTCCCTCTCACTCTGTCTGATGATAAATTGAAAAATATCCTCAGGTGAGGAATGAAAAAAAACCCAAAAAAACCCAAAACCAAAAAAAAAAACCCAACAGGTGACCTTTTGGTCACAGGATGATGCCTAACCAACTGAGCCACAGCAGCCAGGGCTATAGTTTGCATTCTTAATGTTTGATATTGGCATGACTGCTTATTTATCCTTTAATGCAACTATACCTATTACAATATAACTTTACTAAATTGAGGAGAAAATATGACAGTAGGACACAGAAATAGCAGAGTAGCTGAGAAAAATTAAAGTGGGAAGAAGAAATACCTTAAGGATACTCTGAAGCACAATATCCAACAATGTGACAAAAGCAGGAATGCTGAGAAATTACAGAGGCAAAATATTTAAGCAAATAATTTCAAGAAGACTATGAAAAACAAAATATAGAAGACCACAATGCCCAGCCCTGGCCAGTGTGCTCAGTAGTTAGAGCAGCCGCCTGCACACTGAAAGGTCAAGGGTTCGATTTCCGGCCCCAGTTGGGGCAATGTTGATTTTTCTCTCCCCCTACCCCTCTAATTTAAAAAAAAAAAATCAATGGTAAAAATATCCCTGGGTGAGGATTAACAAAACCATAAAACAAACAAACAAAACCATGATGTCCAAATGATTACCAACAAAAAATGTCAGCCTCAAGTTCAGTTAAAATGGGCTTGCATCAGCAGACACAGTGTAGGCAATTAACAAAATAACCAAAGACCCACCATTGGTGCCAAAATCTAAAGATATGATTGTGTCTCCAGCAGCTGGGGCCAGCAAAGTTAAAGCATCAGGTTCCTTCTTAAGTTTATCAAAGAGGCTACTTGTATCTTCTGATTCAACTTTGGTGAATAGCTGAGTCATTTTCATATCTGAAGATTCAACTGGTTTGAGGACACATTCTGTTTGTTGAAGGGAGAAGATCAAGTCGTGCTGAATAATACCACTGTCAAAAAAGAGATCGGTAATTCTTGAATGAGCACTTGACACAAAAGGGGAAAGGGACTCTGAAAAGACCTTACCCCCTAAAAAAAAAAAAAAAAAATTCAACTGTATGAAAAGGAACATTTTAAGATGCTTTGACCTAATCTCTCTTTTATTCCAGGTTTGAAATACCAATATTAAGTGAAAACCTATTAAAATTCACAGTATAAGATAATTCAAAGATTTGACTAATTTCAATTAAGAAACTTCAGCTATCCCTTTGGGAAGAGTGGTGGTGACAAAGAGATGTAACAGTCAAGTACATGAAAGACATAAATTAGACCTTCCCAATTTTTGTGCTAATTCACATATAATGAAATTGGGCCAGAAAAAACTCTTTGGCACTAAGCATGGTCCCAGAACATAAAGGTATATAGGTAAATGACCGAGGTCTTTCTAAGAGGAGTGCTATATTTTTGTAGGTGGTAGGAAAATGATATGGTGATATCACCTGCAGGGATAAAATTGAAAGGGATTATTAACAGCTCCATATTCATTTGGCTTAAACATAAATTGTTTTGCTCTTTTAATCAACAAGTGTTTACTATGTGAAATAAACAGATACAAAAATTAAAATATCTAATCCTTCCCCTTAAGTTTATAGCCCAGTGTTTAAGTAAATGTGTAGACAATTAAAATACAAAGTGATAACTGCTGAAATGGAAAAGGCTAGCTTCAGAGAGGGACCTACAAGCGGAAACTTGGACTCAAGTAGTATTTGTTAGGTAGATTGGGGTGAAGGGTAAAGGGCACTGCAAGTAACTGATTATTATAAAATGGGAAAGTCAGCAAAGAACTCTTTGACACTAATATTAAAACATTAATGGATGGTGTCAGAATTGACAGGAAAAAAAAAAAAGTCAAAGTCTTCCTAGAAGAGGTGGCCATAGATTTTCAAATATGTTTTTTGATTTTTTTTAGAGAGAGAGAAAGGGAGAGAGGGATAGAAACATCGATGTGAGAGAGAAACATCAACTGGTTGCCTCCTGCATGCCCCCCACTAGGGATCGAGCCCACAACCTGGGCATGTGCCCTGACCGGGAACTGAACCAGGACCTTCTCAGTCCATGGGACGAAACTCAATCCACTGAGCCACACTGGCTGGGCAGTCACACAGACTTTAGAAAAAGGGCTACATTTATGAAAGTGTGGGAGTATAGAAGATAATGACAAGAAATGATACTCTGCAAGTAGGTGAGGCTTTATCATGAAGTGACACAGGGATCTTTAAAACAATTCTAAAGAGAATGAGATGAGCAGGTATCCATGCAAGAAAAATCAGCCTGGTGGTAAGATGTGAGATGGACTAGAAGTGCGTATTCGCCTACAGAAATTGATCAAATGAAAGATTAGTTTATGATACCCATAATATTCTCAAACCCATGAGCTAAGGGAAGAATTCAAGAATACTCAAGAACCATGTATCACATTATATAGCCTTTTATAGTAATCTCACAAGGAAATTCATTTAATTTTCATTATAACCTTTTGAGTTAAGTATCATCATCTCTCCAATATGGATGAAATTGAGAAATGAGACCTCCCCAAGGTTATGGAGAAATGACAGAATTATAATACAAACTTAACTATCCCAAGGCCAGTACTGTTTCTACAAAAATAACATAGTTGCTGTGAGGTAATACATGCTGACAACTGTTGACTAGAATAAACTAATCCATAGATTTTTTTCAAGGTCTTTTAAAAAAAGGAGTGAGCCCTGGCCGGTTTGGCTTAGCAGCTGGAGCATCAGCCTGTGGTCTGGAGAGACCCAGGTTCGGTTCCCGCTAAGGGCATGTACCTCTCGCTCTTATGAATGCAAAAAGTGTGCTCAGGCGAGGATTAAAAAAACAAACAAACAAACAAAAAAGCAAACAGGAGTGAAAAGACTGGGGACAGACAGTTGCTGGTAGTAGTTAGTGGAATCACTGTAGAACAGCTGGCCTGGAAACAGATTACAGTACTGAAAACCATAATTAGATAGAAATGAGAAAATAAAATAAAATTCAGTTAATGTTTATAATCTCTTCTTCCTTTAAAAGAACAGAGTATCCAAAAAGGGTTATTACTTGTTCCCCCAAAATATTTATTTTCCAAACTTACCTCACAACAAAATTTACACAGACAATGCATTGTGGTTGAGAGTTCTTAGTGTTATATATGACAGTTGCTTGAGTTTCAACCCAGACATATCCACCTCTTTTGGCAAGCATCCTGTACTGTCCTGTGGTGACTTGTCCTTTAGTAAACACTAGGAGTAAAATGGAGAAAGACTCATGCAGAGAAAATAACTGAATTGTCAAGCAAATGAATGGATGATAAATGTTGATTGTTTTAGAAAATGAGAGATATTTATATTCATGGAATCAGTTGTAATTGTTTAAATTGAAAGTGAGAGAAAAAGCCCCAGCACAGCTGAAAATGTACCCAAATTCATTCTTCTAACTCCCAAAATAAACTCCTGTCTTGCCAATTTTCACTTTAAATAAAATGAAAGCCAGGAATGAGGGACAACAGTGACTAAAATTCCTTTACTGACTTACTGTTGAAAAGCATCAGAAAGACTAGAGAATGAGCCCTGACCAGTTTGGCGCAGCGGTTGAGCGTCGGCCTGCGGACCAGAGAGTCCTGGGCTCGGTTCCTGCTAGGGGCACGCACCACCAAAAAAAAAAAAAGACTAGAGAATGAACAATCTTGATTCCACAGAGAACATTCAAGAAAGAAGTAGTGCTATCATTTTCTTTTCTTTTTTTCTTTTTTGGTACGTGCCCCTAGCGGGAACCGAACCCAGGATTCTCTGGTCCGCAGGCCGACGCTCCAACCGCTAAGCCAAACCAGCCAGGGCCTGCTATCTTTTTCTTAAATTCCTGCTGTAGTTTCCGATAACCAAAGATGCTTCAAAGAGCTGTGCTAGCATATTTGAATCTCAACTGATATCATGCTTAAGTCTTTGGCACTTTAGGCAATCTAATTACTGACTTGGGAGAAAGTACTATAGAAATAGTAAAGATGATATTATCATGAGTATTGGTGCCCATTCTGTAGTTCAGGGCTAGTCACCCTAACTCAGTGACATTCAGGCATCCCCAGTCACATTGGGAAGTTCCCTTTAGGTACAGATTCAACAGGCAAGTGAGAAATTCCAAAGTTTTATTTACCATGGGATCTTTAAATAACATTGAGCAAAACTGAGAAACCTATCTTATGTCCAGGGTACTTGTTATCACTAGGCATGCTGTTGATCACTTTCACTTCACTAAACAACTCACTTCATTGAACAATTATTTTCTGAATGCTTCCAATTCAAACATCTGTTCTGAATACTTAAGTATGAATTCTGAAAATGATGCTATAATATCCTATGCTGTATTTTTTCAATCTTTGTATTTAAAATACCAGGGACATTTTAGATATCAAGTGATTCTGCTTTAATGGGTATTGCTTGTACAAATATAAAACATAGATTTAATGGTCAAGATCCCTTATGAAGAGTTTAAGATATTTAGGCTAGAAAGACTGGTTAATATTAACCAAAAAGTTAGATGTATGACCAAAAAGCAACGAGACTGCAAGAGTCAAACACAATACCTTTCAGTTCTATGAGATCCTCCACTGTACTTACTATCATGATGGGTTTTAGTCAGATGATCCGAGTCCAAAGCATGATAATATTCATAAATTGAGCGGCCCAAAAGTTCTTCTGGTTCATATCCCATCAATTCAGTAATTCTGTTAAGTAAAGAAATGTAATAAGAAAAAAGAGCAACTAATAATGAAAAACTTTGCTTCTTTAGAGTAATGAATATACATTAATCTTATGAACAAGTTTTTTATGAAGAATTTTCAAAAATAAAGAACATTTTCTTTGCTGAATATAATTTTACATCTCACCTTTAGTAACTCTACAGTTACTAAATATGGCACCAACCGTTTCTCTAAGTCCTCTGGATTTATCGTGTTATCTGACCCTTTAAAATCCCCTTTATTCAAACTTGTTACCTATTTTTTATCACATTTCAGAGTCCACACTTTTGGTAACAAGACAGGGTATGAATAAGTAGATATGAAGTACTGCTAAATTAAATGATAAATGTTATAAAAGTAGTCACTGACATTTAATTTAAAATATAGCCAGATTATATCTGTAACATTATCATAAAACCAGATTCCTTTGTGTGTGTGTGTGTGTGTGTGTGTGTGTGTGTGTACACAAAACCATATTCTTTATATAACAAGTTCCTAGGCAAAGCTTCACTTTGTAGGATCAATATCCACTATAAAATTTTCATATCATTAACCAAAGAGTATCCACACTAAATGGGAATAAAGGAATACCTATTATGTTGATTTTGGAAGATGCTCTTATACTTCATTTTTCAAATTAATCACATCAAATTACAGGAATTATTTTCAATGAAAACAATGATATCAAATTGAGAATGCACTAGAAATTAATCCAGTTACTCCTTCTGATTTTCTGGCAGTTCCTTTAGGACAGAGACTAAATCTTACTATTCTCTGTAACCACAGTCTGAAATGGAACCCTTTTCATGGGAAAGAGAAGGCTGTTTTCTTAGCACTATCTTAGAAGAGAAATGTTCTTTTCTGAAAGCAAAACATGAGTTAAGCTTTTGATTTCTCAAACTATAGATTTCAAAGGGCTTTCTGAGGTGCAAGCAAAAGTTATGTAACAATTATTACTGCGTTAAAAAAAAAATCACACCCCCATCAATTACAGAAAGCATAAAGGGAAGATATCCTTCTCCTAAGAAATGTATACAAATAACACTGTTGTGCTGTCACGCTTTAAGGAAAGATCTGCCATAGTTTATTCCAAAATAAATAAATAGATAAACAGAAAGTTGATTTGCAACAAAAAACAAAAATTAAACCAAATCAAGTCAAATCCAAAATTCTTTATAAAGGGATCCCCCTAAACCACATTTACACTAGGTGGCAGCATTTCAAAGGAAACTATTGGTTTTTTTTAATTTTTTTTTTTTTTTTTATCCTCACCCGAGGACATTTTTCCATTTTTTGTACAGACAGAGTGAGAGGGAGAGAGAGGAAGAGAGAGAGAGGGAAACATCGATGTGAAAGGGACACATCGAGTGGCTGCCACCCGCACGACCAACCAGGGCCGGGGACAAACTGCAACCGAGGTACATGCCCTTAGCGGGAACCGAACCCGGGTCTCTCCGGACCGCAGGTGGACACTCTAACCGCTGAGCCAAACCGGCCAGGGCGAAACTATTGTTTTAAAAAAACACAAAACAACCCAGCCTTCTTTCTTTAAATTATGCTTTAAAAATAATTTTAATTGGTCGTATGTGGGTATATGTTTAAATAATATTCCTATGGAATTGATTTTTATCATTAACCTTTATATGCCCACGTATGCCTGGCACTGTTCTGGGTGTGAAATGGAGAGGAAAAACTCAACACGTGGATGATCTTCTGGTATACTTACCACATTACTTAGGAAATAATGTGGTAAGTACAGTGATAAGAACTTGCTGCAGAAATCAGAGGCACCACACCCATTAGAAGGAATGGTGGGATAAAGGACAGCTTTCTATAGGAGATTTATGAGTTGCATATAGAAGAGAGCAAAACCAATTCTGGAAGAAGGTACACCACAAGCAAAGACAGAGGTGAGAAAATGCTTGACATTGTACGGGCAACAAAGACTAATGTGGTTAGTGGGGGCAAGCAGAAAGAGATGAGGCCAGAAAAGTAGTCAGGAGAATCAGATTAATGAGGATCTTGCATATCATGTTAAGCTCTGATTTAATTAGATGTTAATCAGTGCTTCTCAATCTGAGTTGAGGTACAGCTACCACTAAGGGATGCAAGATGTCAAAATATAAATAGCACATATTTTCCCAGGAGGTCAATTTTATTCCTATTGAAGGAAGAAGGGTGAAAAATTCATTTAACTTTAGAGAATTACATACTTTATATTCTGTACCAAAAAGAGGAAGAGTGATCCAGAAAATTTGATCAAAAAGTATTTTTAATGGACTAGGAAAGCTGTGATTTAAAACAACTATGCAGTGTACCATTCATTCACTACAAGGGTCTTGAGGGCAGGAACTGTTAATCTTCATTTCTACTTTAGTGCCAGTTACAGTGCCGTGCACATAGTAGGTGCTCAAATAAATGTGTTGAATGATTGATTTTAAGTAGAAATTAGTATAGTAAATAATAGCTGTTGATGGAATATTTTAGATGTTGTAAGTTTGATATGTTAGATTTTCTTAAAATTTGGCAAAATTTGTTCTGTATCTTTGTTCTTAGGAGTTATAGATGTAAAAAGATTCCTAGAAAGAGCTCTAACCAGAAAACTAACTGGTCAAACTTAAAGGCTTACTTCACTGATCTCCATGCTAGCTGTCTTTACTCCTCTGTAATGATCATTTTGCCAATTTTCTGATATAACCTTTCTCTTTCTAGCTCCACCACTTTCCTTTCTCCTCAGCCTGCCCCTATACTTTAAGTTCAAAAAATAAAAATAATTCCTCAAAAAAAGAATGGGCATTTCTGTTCTATCACACATTCACATGGCCACTGGAAGTCAATGCCATAAAATACTTATTAGCTTTTCTTTTCTTTTTTCTTTTTAAATTTTAGAGAGTATTTATTAAAGCTAGGAACAGTGAGCCCTGGCTGGTTTTGCTCAGTGGTTAGAGCCTAAGCCTATGGACCAATGAGTCGTGGGTTCGATTCTGGTCAAGGGCACATACCTGGGTTGTGTGGTTCGTCCACAGCCCTGGTCAGAGTCCTGCAGGAGGTAACCAATCGATGTGTCTCTCTCACACTGATGTTTCTTTCTCTCCCTCTCCCGCCCTCTCTATCTGAAGATAAATGAAAAAATATACTCGGGTAAGGATAAAAAAAAAAAAAGCTAGGGACAGTGAAACAAGGAAGGGCCTAGGATAACAGGAGAGGGACAAGGTTGGGAAATGATCCTAGGCTGGCTGGTGTGGCTCACTAAGGAGTCAGAGAAAAAGGGCCATGGGGACAGGTTCAGGGGTTTGCCTGGGATGAACTGCACTGCCCACTGCTTCCCTGGTTGTTAAGTCTCCTGGGGTCCCTTAGTTTAGGATACATGCCTATGGGGAAAGGACGGGGGGGAGACACAGTCCTCTCCCAGAAGGCAGAACATGCCCTTCTTAGCTTTTCTATCTTCATTTTTCTTAAAGCTGACATCAGAGGTGAAGCATTCACTACATGTACTAGGCACTCAACAAACTCTTATGATCCTGGCAACAGCCTTTTGAAATATGAACCTTATTTTAGATAAGGAACATGAGATTTGGAACAGTTAAGTTCTAAGACCAAGGCCATACTGTTAGTACCAGAGGTGCAGAGCAGGGCAGAATCTAGGATGATGTGGCTCCAAAGCCAGCACTCTGACATTTCCTTGTCCTATGAAGTGGGGCATTCTTATCTATGTTATGACTAAGTGCTTACGATTGATTTTCTCATACAACCTTCAAGATGACCCAAATAAAGTAGGTGTCACCAAAGATGAAAATAAACTGATATTCAAAGAGTAGAACTGAGTCTAAGATCATTCCAAAAAAAGGCAGCAAAGTCAGGACTTAGTAGTCTGACTACAGAATCTATGCCTCTAGCCACTGTGTTATACAGCCTTATAGTGCAAAAAAAAGGGGGGGGGGGGAACGGCAGGCAAATAATCACAACAGTAGAATAAATGCTATGACAGAGTTATAAAGAGTTTAATTTTAAGGAATATGGCAAACGCCACAAAGGAACGGATGCAGGAGGTGGCCCCTGGAAGGTAGGTATGAGTTAGGAGTTGTAGAAAGCCTCACCGCAGAATGGTAAAGTATGTGCAGGGCACTAAGTCAACAAGTCAGCATGTGCAGCGCTCTGGTTAGAGACACCTCAGAAGGGGTCTCCTGCTCCTACTGATTAATCTGAAGAAGTAGGCAGGGACCAGATCGTAAATATCCTTGCCTGGCATGCTACTTTAATTCTTTCAGCTTTCACAAATGTTTATCTTCTTTTGATGTGGGAGGCAAACCATTTGATGTTTCTCTCTTTCCCCCTCTCTTCCACTCCCTAGAAATCAATGAAAAAAATATCCTTGGATGAGGATTAACACAATTAAAAAAAAAAAAAAAAAGAAACCTGAATGAGAGAGTATAAGGCACAAGTCTGTTAGTAGGGAGATAGCTTAAGAGACCATGGCCACAGTTCAAGCCAAAGGTAATAACGAGCTGAAGAATTCAATGGCAGAAGAACAAGGGTGGGAAGGAGGGAATGGATCAAGAGATAAAAATAGATAGTACATCTATATGATTTAGAGACCAATTAAGTGTAGATAATGACTGTAAAGAAAAGTTAAGCATGACTTCCAAATTTTTTCTGGAGTCATGTGTCTATAGTGGTATGTTTAACCATGATAAGCATTATAGGAGGAAAGCCAGTTTCTGAAGTTATTATTTGGGGCAGTAGTGGTGCAGTTCAGTTGGAAGATTTAGTTTACAATACAGAAGAATACCCATTAAAAAATATTAAACTGGCAATTAAATACAGATAGGAATATAAATTTGGAAATGGCAATAGAAACCAAGGGAAAGGAAAAAACACAGGGTGAGGAGAGGACCAAAGATTTTTCTCTCTAGTCCATAAACTAAAGTAATCCATATCTAAAGTAATCCATCCTTCTTTAAATTATGTATTGTATGTATCTGAAAAACAAATGAGTCCCTAAAGGAAAAGACCTCATCTTAATAATTTTTGAAAAGCACCTGGTAGAGTATTCAGTGTGCCTAATCTACAAAATTAATATAATATAACTGAGTTCTAGGATGTATCATGATATTCAGCTTAGAAGAAGTCTTTACTATATACAAATAGTTTTTAAAAAATTTTGGACTAATTAAAAATTTCAAGTTACATATTTTATATTTCACTAACCTTTCATCACAATAAGAAAATTTCATATCCAGACTGTGACGACTGAGAAAAGTCTTGCTATCTAATGGAATTTCAATATTTGATGGATGAGGAATGGGTTCACAAATCAGCACCAAGCACGTCATAGGTGGTTTCTTATACCCACACTGAGACTGGTTACTGTTGGTATCGTACACATGAATATGTCCTGTGCAGTGAAGTACCTGTGCATGAAGAAAAAGCAGTTTAAAAAAAATATGCAATGCTAGAACAAAACCAAAATGCAGAGATAAGTAGTTGAGTCTGATATGGCAAGTAAGCTTTGATAAAATCTACTGCCATTAGTAGATTAACTATATTTCTGAAAAATCAATGTTTTCCCTACAACACCCATGACCTACTTCGCAGGCACCATAGGTTACTTTTTTTTTTTTTAATCTTCAACCGAGGTTTTTTCATTGATTTTTTTTAGATAGAGCAGAAGGGGGGGGGGGAGAGAGAGAGAGAGAGAGTGAGTCATTGATGCGAGAGAGACATATTGACTGGTTGCCTCCCAAATGAACTGACTAGGGGCCAGGGATCAAACCTGCAACCCAAGTATGTGCCCTTGACCAGATATCAAACCCAAGGCCCTTCGGTCAGCAGGTCAACACTCTAACCACTGTGCAACTGGCCAGGGCTAAATTACTCTTTTAAAAAACCTCCTTCATACACACCTGGGCTGATTTTTCATTCATCTGGTCATTGTAGCTATTTGATGGTTATTTCTTGCTTTAAAGACTGTTTAACATTGAGCAAAAAAAGATACAACAATAAATAAAAAATTAAGTTCTATCAAAATTCAAACTGGATGATTGGCAAAGCCAACTGATTAAGTTAGATCAGTACACTCTAAGTTTTCCTTCACAGTTCTAAAGCTACCTTAATACTAGCAATGTTAAGATGTATGAAGTTATCTATAAATCAAGTATATCACCACTCACAAATCATTTTTACTTACCTTCCATGTTGCAGACTTGATGTTCATAGTTCTTCCCCGGCTAGTTAGGGTACACTTCATTCTGAGAAAAAAGCTTCGCTGTGTATTTTGCTCTTTACCCTTTTTCACAAGGCCTAAGGAAAGCATGAAATAAAGTTTAAAAATTTAGTTAAATGTGCAAATTTGTTACAGTAAGACCAGTACAGTACCCAGCTCCTAGGAGCTGTTCAATTAAACATCCCAGCAAAAACAAAGAGATTCACACTAGCTTTGCTCACATTGACACATTCAGCAACCAGTATCAGGTTTATAACAGCAGTGATTCCCTGAGTTGGTAGGAGAATCCATAATTGAGTAACAATTAATCATTCACATGAAAGCCAATCAAGTAGGTCAAATTGCAAAGAAATATACATTTGGTATGAAGTTAACTGTGCTATCAGTGTATAAGCATACCCCCCAAAAAGAAACTTCTGCAAACTCTTCCAAACTTTTACTAAATATGTTAGTTCAATTTATAATACACATTCCATTATTTATAGAACTTTTAAAATAGAAAATTTCTTTAGTAACAAATAAACATTTTTATATATCTGATTTTTCCTTAAATTTTCCTATAAAGCAGGTAGGTAATATTTTTATTTTGTTACTAGGGGGGGAAAAAAAGTAAATGACTTTTCTTGTTTTTTCATCCTCACCTGAGGACATTTTTTGTTCAGATAGAGCAGGAGGGAGAGGGAGAGAGAGAGAGAGAGAGAGAGAGAGAGAGAGAGATAGATATTGATGTGAAAGGGACACATTGAGTGGTTGCCACCCGCATGACCCAACCAGGGCCAAGAACAAACTGCAACCAAGGTATGTGCCCTTAGCGGGAACAGAACCTGGGTCTCTCTGGACTGCAGGCTGACGCTCTAACTGCTGAGCCAAACCGGCCAGGGCGTAAATGACTTTTCAAAGCAAAGTTGGAATTAAATCAATTCAGATCTATTTACTCATATTCCAAACCTCATATAACTAAAAAAATGAGACTACAACACTCAGGTGACCAAGCAAACAGCAACTTGATTTCTGATCTTCATTGATCAGTCTGATTCAGTATTCATTATTCAGGAATTGGACTAGGTATTGCAGGCAATACAAAGATGAATAAGATAACACTGCCTGTCCTGAAGAAGTTAAACGTTTAGTAGATGCAGGGAAGGCTATGACAACAATACAATGCAGAGTCTAAGCGCCCGAGACTTACAAGAACACTTTGAAGACGTATAGAGTTTAGAAGATAACTTCTAGTCCAGGGGAAATAAGGTAGTTCTTAGAAAAAGAAACATTAGAATTTCAATAAGTATAGATGAGTTAGAAGGGTATTCCAAGCAGAAGGAAGGGGGAAAAAAGCACATAGGTGGGAAAAATAGCACATTTGGGGGCCAGGATTAGACAGTTCAGTTTGGCTAAAATATAAAATACATGCAGAAGAGTAATGAGACAAAGTTAGAAGAGAAGGTTAGAGCTATAAGTATGGTGGGCTACAATGAGTTGTTCAGACTTAAATATGCAACATGGAGCCACAAAATACAGGATTCCTGGGTGAAGTAGAATACATGATGATAATGAAGGGCTGAACAGTAGCAGAAAAAGGATAACAAAAGATAAATGAAGAGGTAGAACCTAGAAACTTAAAAATCGATGGAAATAAGGCAGCAGAGACATTTTAAGATCTGAAGATTTTTAAGACTAGTATATTGAAAAAAAAAGTGTCAAGTAGAAAAGAAATAACTTAAATTCAAATTTAGGCCTGATTAGCTAGAAATGCTAGACTCTTGAAGAAAAGGAGTTATAGTCAGACTTATAATAATGGAACTAGGCATGTTAGGGCAGTATTGGTGGTGATACAAAGAATTTGGGTTTACCTAAAAGACTGAATTGGTCCTTCTTAGAAGTATTTGAGAGTTGATTTTAAAAAAATGCCACACAACCATACTGGTCTTGGTGATGGTATAAGGCGCACACGTGTGTGTGTGTGTGTGTGTGTGTGGGGGGGGTTGGTAGTGATGGTGGTGGCAAGTGATCCACATGTAGACTCTTTGGGGTATTTTCAGTCCTTCATAATCTAAGCTTGAACTGGACTGACCTTTGGAAACCCAAAACCATTGAACTGGGACATAAAGATAAGTTTTAATACCAAGGTCATGGAAAAGTTCTAGTATTTTCCTAATGAAATACTAGAAATAAATCATATTTTATAATAATGTATTAAATTTAAATAATCTTTTTACCATTTAAATGAAAGAATAACAGGGCTGGCCCTGGCCAGGTAGCTCAATTGATTAGAGTACTGTCCCAATACACCAAGGTTGTGGGTTCAATCCCCAGTCAGGGCACATACAAGAATCAACCAATGAATGCAAAAATGAAACAACAAATCGATGTTTCTCTCTCCACCCTATGTCGTGTAAATACACCATTGGTTCTTAACGTATCATTAAAATGTGATGCACTGTAGTAGCCCCTTTCCTAAAAGTGAAAATCTCCATTTTTGTTTCTCAATAAAACATGAAAAATTCATTAGCTGCATTAGGACTGATTTCAAAAAATGTCATGTGCTTTAAGCAGACTATATCTGATTTAGACTAACATATTAACATCACTACCAAATCAAAACAAGATTTCCTGATATTTTCCCACTTACAGTAGTCTAGTCTAATGGAAGCACTGAGCAGCCAGTACAAATTCTCAAGTCTAACCACTTGAATTCATATATTAAACTCATTGACAACCCACTTAGGTCCTTGCTCAGAATGTATTTGCTCCTCCTTTATACAGAATTCTAAAAAGTATGCATTTGCTTTCCAAGTTCACAAAAAAACACACTGTACAAAATTTAAAAACAGGAGATGGCTGCCCTGGCCAGTGTGGCTCAATGGTTCAAGAGTCGCCCACACACCAAAGGGTCATGGGTTCGATTCCCAGTGAAGGGCACGTGCAGGAGGCAACCAATCGATGTGTCTCTCTCACATTGATGTTTCTCTCTCTGTCTCCCTCATTCCCTCCCTCCCTCTCTCCCTTCCACTCTAAAAAAAAAAATCTATGGAAAAAATAGCTTCCAGTGAGGATTTTATTTTTATCCTCACCCAAGGACATTTTTCCATTTTGTTCAGAGAGAGTGTGAGGGGTGGGTGGGGGTGGGGAGGGGGACGGGGGAGAGAGAGAGAGAGAGAGAGAGAGAGAGAGAGAGAGAGAGAAACATCGATGTGAAAGGGACACATTGAGTGGCTGCCTCCTGTACGACCCCAACCAGGGCCAGGGTCGAATCACAACTGAGGTATGTGCCCTTGACCGGAATCAAACCTGCAACTCATTGGTCTGAGGGCCGACACTCTAACCACTGAGAAAAACTGGCCAGGGCTCCAGTGAGGATTAACCAACAACAACAACAACAGAAAAAGGGAGATGGTTCCTGTTGACAATGTAAAAATGGCAGTAGGGCCCTGGCCGGTTTGGCTCAGCGGTTGGAGCGTCGGCCTGCGGTACAGAGAGACCCGGGTTCGGTTCCCGCTAAGGGCACGTACCTCGGTTGCAGTTTGTCCCCGGCCCTGGTTGGTCGTGCGGGTGGCAGCCACTCGATGTGTCCCTTCACATCGATGTTTCTCTCTCTCTCTCTTCCTCTCTCTCCCTCCCGCTCTATCTGAACAAAAAATTTAAAAGTGTCCTCGGGTGAGGGTAAAAAAAAAAAAATGGCAGTAGGATATAGTGAGAGACTGTGAACATGATAAGAGCTCTAAAGCGCTAATGACTGTGGACTCTGGAGCCAGCCCACCCGCATTTAATCCAGTAACTGTGCCCATTTCCTCAGTAAAATGGAAATAATAACAGTAACTTCACAGGGTTGTTGTGGGGAATGAAGGAGTTAAAGCACATAAATTCAGAGAACATTTTCCTGGCACAGTGTAATCTCTCAATAGAGCTCAACTATTATTATAAATGAGAGATGAAAAAGAAACCATAAACTATCCAAAAAGTATTATAATTTTTAATACAGAAGCAAACAAATATACACTTAAATTAGAGAGCTGCAAAGACCAACTACAGAACACAATGACAAATATATCTTTCAGTCATGAAAGATATACTGAGCCCTGGCCAGTTTTGCTCAGTGGTTAGAGCACTGGCCCGTGGACCAGATTAGTCATGGGTTCGGTTCCTGCTAAGGGCACAAACCTCGGTTGCAGTTTGTCCCCTGCCCTGGTTGGGGACGTGTGGGTGGCAACCAGTCGATGTATGTCTCTCACATCAATGTTCCCCTCTCTCTCTTCCTCCTTCTCTCCCTCCCGCTCTATCTGAAGATAAATGCAAAACTGTCCTCAGGTGAGGATAAAAAAAAAAGAAAAAATAAAGACATACTGAGAAAATTTACAAATTATGATCAGGATACTCAATTAAAGAGGGCACAAGGATGAAAAGACTTTAAGTTTTTAAGTGACAATTCCTGATAGGCTGTAGAATAAGTAGTAGGGCAGTGACAGAGGATTCTCTGAGTATAGTAGTCACCTCCCTATCTGGCGGTTTGCTTTCTGTGGTTTCAGTTATCCACAGTTAACCTTGGGACCAAAAATATTAAATGGAAAATTCCAGAAATAAACAATTCATGTTTTTTTTTTTTTTTTTTATCCTCACCCGAGGACATTTTTCGATATTTTGTTCAGATAGAGTGAGAGGGGGAGAGAGAGAGAGAAACATCGACGTGAAAGCGACACATCGAGTGGTTGCCACCCACACGACCCAAACAGGGCTGGGGACAAACTGCAACCAAGGTACGTGCCCTTAGCGGGAACCGAACCCGGGTCTCTCCGGACCGCAGGCCGACGCTCTAACCGCTGAGCCAAACCGGCCAGGGCAACAATTCATGTTTTAAATTGTGAAGGGGGGGTGTCCCTTCCTAAAATCTTGGAACATTTGATTAAATAATCCATTCCTAAGAGGTAGAGTCTGAACAGGTCTTTTTTGTTGTTGTTAATGTGGGGGCAGTCATAATGTAATATCTATAATCAAACTACATACCCTCAAGTCATTGCAAACATCATGAGAGGTCAAATAAGCATGTCCTTTAAAATCTGGTGAACCTTCTCTTTTCTTTTTCTTGGGCCCTTAGAAAGCCTGAATCGAATCCAAACCAGCACCTCAACTTTAGTTAACTGTCTAAAATCTTATTATCTGCCATTTATATTATGATTTCTCCTTGTCTTAAAGTTGTATTTTAATTTGTAACTTCCTTGGTCCTGATTTTTATTTTTCCATTTTATTTTATCTATTCTTATATCTATATATGTATGGAATTAGGTGGTCTTTAAATTTGTTTTTACACATTTTAATGAAAGTTCTTAAAAACTGAATGGACTTAACAAAGAACAGTAAAATTTTATTAAACATGAAATGATGTTCAGCCTTAGATTAGTACAAAATTAAAAAATTAGTAACAGAATCTGATCAGGTAAAATCACGTCACATTAAATCAAACAACAGACTGTTCTTCTTACCATTTCTGTGCGTAAGCATTTCTCTCATTTCCTCATGGTCACACGGATGAGTAAAATCAAACACACTGTGTCCAGTTAGTTCAAACTGTAAACACATTTTAAAAAATTAGATCTACATCATAAAATCATAAAAACATAAAAAGGAACTCTTAATATATGGGTATTTTACCTGAGTTAATCCCATGTACTTGTTCACATTATCAGAAATGTAAATCATGTCACCATCGTCTGTGAGAACCATAACAAAACCATCCAGGGCTTTCAAATAAAAGCAGTTCATTTGTGCCTTCATTTCATCTTCAATATCCAAATCACCTAAAGAGACCCAAAAAGAGGAAAAGATTTAGTTTGAAAGTTATACTTGAATGATATTTAGATTTTTAATTGTTTTCCCCATTTATTTAATATACACAGCATATATTTTTTTCTGCATATTAACTCCCCCACCCCCACCGCCATCACTCTCTTTTTAACATAGAACAGTCAAGACCAAAGAACAGGGAGACTAAAATTAGATTTGCCAGCTGCTTTGAACAATTATTTAAAGTAATATAGCGAGGCAAGGCAAACCAATGAAAAGAAAAAGAGTCATGTTATTATTAAAAGATAGGTAGGTAGGGCCCTGGCCAGGTGGCTCAGTTGGTTGGAGTGTTGTCCTATACGCCCAAAGGTTTTGGGTTCGATTCCTGGTCAGGACATATGCCTGGGTTCTGGGTTCAATCCCTGGTCCGGGAATGTGCAGGA
The DNA here is from genome assembly GCF_014108415.1 of Molossus molossus. NCBI lineage: Eukaryota > Metazoa > Chordata > Mammalia > Chiroptera > Molossidae > Molossus > Molossus molossus. The sequence goes on along the minus strand of NW_023425344.1, from coordinate 216,260,692 downwards.
GGCAACTGACTGATGTTTCTCTCTCACATAGATGTTTCTTTCTCTCTCTCTCAAATCAGTAAACATATCCTCGGGTGAGGATTAAAAAACAAAACAAAACACACACAATAAAGAGGAGCAAAAGGCCTGAAACTTTAAAAGCACATAATAAAAAGGCAATCATATTAAGAAAGAATTGAGAGTATGGTCATCCTGTAAATATAATTTCTAATTACTTTTAATTTCTATAATTTTTAGGCCTATTATGCCCTTGTAAAACAACTCACCAGCATCCAGAAGTTTCCTCACACGCAAATAGCTGATGGTAAGCCTCATGACAGAAGCCTTATCAAGATGTGAACTCACGTTATGGGGAAGTGGCAACTGATGAGCAAGCTCATAAAAAACTTCAGACTCTTTACTTCGCCGAGATCTGGCTGCATCTCTAGACTTTTCTTTTCGGCGTTCAGAACTTATCCTGTATAACAAAAAAGAATGGGAGAGGAAGAAAACAGACAGAAAATGTATATGTTAGTATGCCTTTGCTTAAATAAATCTAATTTTACATTCTGCTTATCATAAAAAGATTAGAAGATACTACATAATTAAATTATATAGAGATTTGTCTACTGCCTGAAAGTATTAGAAAGCTATGGAAATTTTTGGATTACTGGCAGACATAAGAATTCTCAAGAAGTCCAAGCTGAAACTTTAAACCTGTCTGAAATAGGTGTTTCCTCCCTGGCATGTCAAATTGAAGAGGATGTTTTTGTTTTAGCCCAAATCTGAAAAATATCCTGTATATGAAAGCTGCACCTTCATAGCCATTCAAAAAGTCTCAATATAGAGAGCAATCATAATTAAGTCTAGAAAAATAAAATCTGTGCATAGTAACTTGAAAATAGGTGTTTTTAAGCAAGCAGAACAGTAATAGCTCCAAATATATTTTTGACTAGTTTCTTTTGACTCCAATACTCTCCCACCCTCCACTTCACCAAGTGAGCAATAATGACTATAAGTTACAGGAATTTATACTAGCAGCTATAATAAGCTACTGTTTTCAGATTGCTTACTCCCTTAACAACCTCTTATCTATCACTAGCACAACAGGCACTAAATAAATGTGGGATCATAGAAGAAAAACAAAGATGTTTAATACTAAGAATTTAAAGGAATGAGTTAACAAAGGTTAATAAAGGTGTCAATAATGTATCTTTGAGGAATTCTTCCAAGAATAAAGACAGCCAAAAAGATTTTCATAAATTAGACCAAGCAGAGTTGACTTTTTTTGCTTAACTGCTTAGCAACAAGGCTAAACCGAGTTCTGACCTTAGCTTCTTCCTTTATAGCTATCTACCTACTTTGTGCCAATAGGTTAAATATTATCCCTATTTTACAGATGATGAAATGGGGATGTAGTTGGTTAAAAATAGCCATTATGTAGCAGATAGGATTTGAACCCAAGTGTTTTGTTTTACTCCAAAGTCTTTGTTTTTCCACAATGTTTTATCTTCTTAATGGAGAATGCTGCTTCCATCTCACTCAGCTATTCTATGACCCTCAACTTAATCCTATTGTCAATTATTTATTAAATATTGAAAATAGTCATTACCATTTACTCTGCACTTAGTAGTATGCTAAGGACTTTGCCAGTCACATTTCACTTAATCCTCCTTATGTCCTATGAACAAAGTACATAACTGTCTTCACCTCAACTCTCTCCTCCCTCCAAATGATCTGCAGAGCTGCAAGGCTCAATCATAAAAGCAACATTCTCAAGAAACAGGCAGGGTTCTCAGCACATGCTCCTGTTATGCTTTGTAACAAATGAATACCTAACAGTTATACTGTGACAATAGTGATAATATAGTTTTTAGCATTTACTCAAGTTCATATGCTTACTTGACTTTTACATTTTAAACCATTGAAAGTCTATTAAAAGTATTAAAAATCTATTTTAAACATATACTAGAGTTCCTGGGGGTGGGGGGGTGGGATGGAGGTAGATCCAGTGTGTCCCGGAGCATCTGGGATACTGATTCCCTCACGTCTTTCCTCTCTTGAATTGGCAGGTGTGAGGCAGCAATGGCAGTGGGAAAGATTCCTATCTGGTTCAAGAACCATCAAAAGAGGGCTTAATCAATGATCTCATGATAAACACGAATATTAGTTCATATCTGAATGCCACAATTAGTCTAGATCAGCGGTTCTCAACCTATGGGTCGCGACCCCTTTGGGAGTTGAACAACCCTTTCACAGGGGTCACCTAAAACATAACAGTAGCAAAATTACAGTTATGAAGTAGCAGTGAAAATAACTTTATGGTTGGGCGTCACCACAACCCGAGGAACTGTATTAAAGGGTCGCAGCATTAGGAAGGTTGAAAACCACTGGTCTAGATGATGAGAATTTTTTTTCTTTTTTTTTAAATAGAGCGGGGGGGGGGGGGGGCGACGACATCGATGTGAGAGAGACATATCTACTGGTTGCCACCCACATGACCCTAACCAGGGCCTAGGACAAACTGTAATGGAGGTACGTGCCCTTAGCAGGAACCGAATCCAGGACTCTGGTCCATGGGCTGATGCTCTAACCACTGAGCAAAACTGGCCAGGGCTAGATGATGAGAATTTTATCAGCAACTTTCAGACTTAGTATCCCTTTCTCTTAATTACTCAACCAAATCCAAGCTACCAACAAATTACTACTCGAATAAAACTTTGTGAAAAATGTAAATCCTTTTATTACCTGTATCTGATCAAGCTAACCATGGTGATGGATTATCTCCATACCTTTGGAAATACTTAATACTTATATTGTCTAGAACTTTGAAGATTGATTGTCCAAGACATGGCAAACTAAATTTCTGAGATAAATTAATTAGAAACGTGAGATCAGATAAAACATTTAAAGGACAACATATTTAAACTAGTGAAGACTGTAAGAATAAGAATTTGAACATGTGCCAGAGTTTTGAAAGAAAAACAAGCCTCAATGAAACAAGTAATATGATACTTCAAGAGTTGACACTAAATTAGATGAAGGTGATGAAAATCAGTATGTCCAATATTACATAATCAATCTAGACATAAAGCAATTAAGAAACCTGTAATAAAATTTAATGAAGAAATTTATCTGATATTCATCGTGTGACTATGGGAGTCCTTAAAACATTTCTAAGCTTAAAGCTTCCAAAGTTCTTATGAGTCTCAGCACCTGCACTGCCCAGCTTCTTGTCTACTCACAGGAAGGCTCTTTTTATCAGGTTATACCCCAAAGAATTACTGTACTGACCAAGAATTATTTCTGTTAGACCATGTGGTGAATGAAGAGATGAATCCTGTACTAGTTATTTACTTACTAATTTAGATTGCACAGTAAAAGGTTTGCAGACCAGATGGAAACTGGCAGATTTTTCAGCATGCAAAAAACTCTCTGTATTACTCAAAATTGTCAATTCCATCTATGTTGTATAGATCATTAAGTACAGATCAAGTAAGTTTCTGGTACTTAAGTATCTGTATAAGGTGCTAATTCACAGACTGCTCGACATACTGGAAATCAGTTAAGAGTACAGTAAAGATTTTGTCTTTTAGTTTGCTTACTCAATTCCATGACTGTCCTAGAAATAGAAAAATAGCACAATCTTCATGGCAGTCACACACTTATAATTGTATTATTTAACACATAGTACTGGATAAGAAACTAGTAATTATATCTTAAGATTACTTTGTATAGGAAATGTATTTAGGAAGACAATTTAGGAAGACACTGTCTTATTAAACTTATTGTGTACAGAGTTCATGAATAAGCAATAGCCATTTGACAGAGAATGCCTATTCTTCTTTAGATTAACAAAATAATCGCAGATATTTTAAGTCATCTATCTGTGTTGCCTACTAATTGTATAAGAAAAGCCTGTTAAGTGTTCCTGATTGTAAATATATGACCTTAAGAAGTGAAGTTAGATAACCATCATTCAAAATGTTAACAGTTTATCAGTTATTTCTAATAAAGTTAATATATAAATTTTTAAAAATCTGAATTCCTTTACTTGGTGATTTTAAAACTCTTTCTGGTCCATGAAGCTGTACATTGTGTTCTGCACTTCTTGCACCAGTACTTCTACAGGACAGACATTGTGAAGTGAAGTTCCATGATCTAAAGGATGTGGCATTTAACAATTCCTTTCCAAAAATATCTATACCCATTTTTGTCTCTGCCAATCCATAAATGTGTGTATTCATGTCCCCATGTACTCTGCAGTAATATATATTATGGATCCTCTATATCTTTTTAATTTTTGCCAAGCTGAGAAGTGAAAATTACCTTATTGCTTTAACTGACTGCACTACTTCAAGTTTCAGGCCAAAGGAAATTTTCATGTTCCTTAGTTGGCATTTTAGCCTGCAGCTTTAAATTCAAACATTTCTACATGGTGTATAGTATGTACACAGTGGTATCCTAAACATTTTTCAACTATTAACTTAGCTAACCTTTATTATCATAACCATGTTATAAATAGGAACCTGGTTAAACAGCTTACCCAAGATTACAGAGTTAATGGCAGAGCCGGCTGATTCTGAAGACTGTCACAGGGGTGTTCAGAATTAGACGTCGGCCGGCTAATAAATGACTCTTATTTGGGGGGGGGGGGCAGAAATGGTAGAGTCTATATTCAGATCCAAGCAATCTATCTGGCTCTGAAACCATGCTATTAACAAGTCTATGCTGCCTTTCAGAAACTTATTCTAATTACCAAGATAAGTATTCATAAGTCATTATTATAAAGTTCAAAATGTGTTTTTCATATCTCCAAAGACATTAAAAAGGTATAGGGGTTGGCTTTAAATTTAGGACTTGACCCCAAGCTATTTGGAGGAACTCATGGCCAGGCTCTTTCCTGGAGCCTGCTAGTAATCCAAAATCCTAAATCAAAGGCATCTACAATGGCAATGCTCTCTGCTTCACTGCCTACTAGTTCTTCAAAGCAAGGCAAACTTTAACGAGTACTGCCAACCACAAAGGGGACAGAATCAGAGGTTGGTCTACCTCATATACTCCCACTATACTTTATTTTTTAATTTGTACAGAGAAACTATTTGAACATCTTAGCTGACTAGTGTTGGTGTTGTGTTTGCTCAATATCTGGATCCCCAACTAAAAGCAATCTGCGTACTTATTTCAAGAGATCTTGTTAGGCATAAGCCAACTGCCAATCATACAAAGTATCATTAGAGAAAAGTTGAAGAGAATTCTCTCCTTCTAACATCTATTGAGCACTTACTATGTGCCAGGCACTGTGTTAAGTGCTTTCATGCATTAGCTCATTTAATGATCATAACTCTAGAGAGAAAACAAGAGATGGGAAGTGGCCTTCCTGAACCTCAGAATAACCTCCTCCATTCAAGAAATATTTATTCGGTAAATGTTTACTAAGCATCTATCAAAAACCATGACCTGTGCTAGGTACTAGGAATATATTGATAAGCAGAACAGCCCTGATGATGCTTAAACAGCCTCCCACTTAAGTACTGAAATAGCTATGTCCACAAATGCAGGTTTGTTGCATGAAAATCACTTAGGGACACTGATCAACAGTATATCTGAAGCAGGGTCCTCTAATCTGGATTTTAAAAAACTCCAAAGGTGCAGGTGCATATGATACACAGTGGGATTTGGGAACCACTGAGTGAGCCAGAAGGATGAATTCAGTCAGTGGTTCCCAAATCCCACTGTGTATCATATGCACCTGCACCTTTGGAGTTTTTTAAAATCCAGATTAGGGCTCACTCAGCCCACTCTTCTCTGCCTGGAGTACTCTTTTGAATATGTAACCTGGTAAATTTATGTAAGAAACTTTCAAGTTTTTGTTTTCTTTTTCATCCTCACCAGAAGATATTTTTTCTGTTTATCTTAAGATAAAGTGAGAGAGGGGGAGAGAACCATTGACGTGAGAGAGACAGATACACATTGACCAGTTGCCTCCTGTACCACCCTGACCAGGGCCAGAGACCAAACCGCAACTGAGGTACATGCCCTTGACTGGACCCAAACCCACGACTCTTAGATCTGTGGGCCGATGCTCTAACTGCTGAGCCAAACTGGCCAAGGCGAAACTTTCAAGTTTTAACTCTAGCATCATTTTGTCTCTGTTCTGTCTTGTAAACCTACTCCTCTCCCCTAGATCTGAGCACTTTGGTTATTTTGATCTTTTATCTTCCTCTACAATCCTAAAGCTTCCTGAAGTCAGGAAACTGACTCATTTATCCTTGTCTTCTTAGTAGGGATGTGCATAAGTTATACTTGGCTTTAGTATTGGCACAAATCTGCTATTTGACCTTGGCTTCAACCCATGGAAGGTTGACTGTCCTTTGAACATTCTTTTTGGGATCTCTGAATCTGTGCTTCATCAGTGCTCCTGTAAGCCTATAAATTACAGTCATAATTAACAACATAACAATGTCAGAACTATGAACAAGGCATACTATTTGGATTTACTGTGATTATCTGGATAAGCACTTACAAATACAGGTAAACAGATGTAAGTGAAAAGAAAAATCTAGCCCTGGCCGGTTTGGCTCAGCGGTTAGAGCTTCAGCCACTGAAGTGAAGGGTCTAGGATTCAATTTCCAGTCAAGGGCACGTACCTGGGTTGCAGCCAACTGATGTGTCTCTCACATCAATCTCTCTCTCTCTCTCTCTCTCTCTCTCTCTCTCTCTCTCTCTCTCTCTCTCTCTCCCTCCCTCCCTCCCTCCCTCCCACTGTATCTAAAAATCAATGGAAAAATACCATTGGGTAAGGATTAACAAAAAGAAAAGAAAGATCCACCAAGCAGTGTAAAGTGAACAGCACCAATACCTTCACCAAGGAGAGTATGGGATCTGGCCAGAGAAGAGATTTAGAGGCACAGGGAGAGAGCTGAGAACACAGGATTACCAATTTGCTGAAAAGAGGTTCGAGGTTTAAGAGCATTTCCCTCATCATTATGATCTACAATGTCTTTTACTGTTTTGTCCAAAGTTAATGTGGTCAAGAAAATACATCAGTTGTAGTTAATGTTGTTAACCAATTTACAATCAACACCTTTATCACTTTTTTAAATGTCTTCCTAGCCCAGCTGGAAACACAAGTGTTGACTCATTTTGTTTTCTATAGTCTTTATCAAGAAAAGTGTTGGAATTTTCATTCAGACATGAAAGTTTTAAGTTGATTTCTAATCCTAGTAGCTTTCCCAAGCTGGGTTACTCTTAGACAAGTATTTTATATTTATTATTAGGAGTATTAAGATTGTTATACTTTCTATCTGATAAATGATGCAAAACCAGAATACTTCAGATTTTAATTCTAAGCAATTTGTACTTAATTAAAAAAAAAAAAAACACAAAAAACAACAGCAAAAATCTGACATTTCAAATTAAATATAAATTACATTTTCAGGACAGCTATCTATTATTCATAATTATTTTCTCCAGGAAAATGTCTTCTGAGTTCTAGTCATTATCAATAAACTTAAAACAAAAATTTTGGTATACTCATGTTAGAGAATGTTCCTTTAGTCAACAAATATTTCTTGATTATCTCCTATGAGCCAGACACTGTTATAGTTCAATGAACAAAATAGACCAAGTTCCTACCCTCATGGAGGGTACATTCTAGGACAAATATATCTTTATGTTTTTTGTCTTTATTTAATAGCAGTTACCAGGGTCAATCCTTAACTGATTATCTTTCCATAAAATCAAGTAACATAACATTTTAGGAGACAAGGCAAATTCTACAAAAATTAATCTGTGCTTATGGGAAATGTTCCAGTATAGTACTATGTGCAAAGAGCATGTTATACAATAAAATTTGAGCATGAGTCCACATGTAGAAACACACATACACACACACTTTATACATGCTAACATGTTGTATCTTTCTGGTTTTATCTGTGCAAAGTTTACAAAATATTAATAGCCAGTTTCAAGATGACAGAAATACAGGTTTAGTGTTTTAAGAAACTGACACTATTAGTGTACCTGCAATTGTCAGAAAAATCAGAAAGAAGTGGTCACCTAACTTTTAAACTTATGATTCAGGAAGTAGAAAGTAAAGACTGAGTAAGCAATATTATTTAATATTTTCAATTTTTCATTCTAATCTAATTTTCAGGTTTTGAAAATTTGGCATTTCCTAACTTGAAATTCCAAAATGTAGGTGAAATAGATTTTCCAGAATACACACACACACACAGACATTTTAATTTTTAAATGTGTTTATTGATTTTTCAGATACAGGAAAGGAGGAGAGAAAAACATCAATCAGCTACCTCCTGCACGCCCCCTACTGGGGATCAAGCCCAAACACCAGGCATGTGTCCTGACCAGGAATAGAACCAGGACCTCTAAGTCCATGGGATGATGCTCAATCCATTGAGCCACACAAGCAGGGCTACACTTATTTTATTGTTGAAAGCAACTTAAATTTCTTGCTTGAGGTGATCATTATCTTACCAGTATGGAAATATCTTTTATATACCCACAATTAGAGAAAAGATGGACTGTTTACCTTCCAATAATCTCACAAAAATGCTTAGTTTAAATCCTTGATATTTTAATGTTATAATAAAATAAATAGGGAAAAAGAATCACTGTTTTAAATTAGAGGGTACATTCTGAAAATGAAATCTGTCACATCTGAGGTAGCATTAATAGGTAAATGTTCTATTTATATATTAATTAAACTGATTAATTAGCTAATAGATTTCCAACTATTTACATTAATGTGTATTTATGTTCTGTTTATTAAAAAATATGCATTTGTTTTTTAGATTATTCCTAAATAGTGATTTCAATCAACTCTCTCCTGGTTCAGAATTGGTATTGAGCCTCTCAAAAAAATCTCGGATCCCTTACTATGTCAAGTACTAGATAAATAAAATAAAAAAATGTGTATGCGAAACTTTTCCTCTAAGATGGAAGTTCTCAACATTTAGTTTGCATCACAATCACCTGGAGGGATTCTTAAACCACAGACTACTGGGCTTTCTGATAGCAACAGAAGTGAGACTGGAACTTAAGAGGTCAGTGACACTAAAATTTGTGCATGTTTGTTATGTGTATTGAGAAAAATGAGTCCTTATTTAAATATAATAGAAGACACATAAGTTATAATAAAGTACTTATATAACAAAAAAATCTATCTATATATATATATATATATATATATATCTGAATAAAGGTATACACAGAGAAATCATACCCTGAAAAATTTTCCTATTTAGTTTAAAACTCTGACCATGATTAAGATTCTGGAAACAACTGACAAAGGAGAAGCTCTCCTAAGGCAAATGTCTTGGTTCTCTACCTATACTAATCTATCCTAGCCAAAGCCACCAAATAAATTTTCCCAAAAACCCTTTGATCCTGTTTCCTTGTCTATAAAAAGGGGATAAGTAACACTATCAGTAAGTGGTAGGTCTCAGATTCCACGTGAGACTGAAGTTCCTGTATTTAACACAGCCCATGCCTTTCCACAAATCAGATGTTCAATATATAACTTTTAAATGTAAAGATTTAAGACAATTTTGGGATGTTTTTACTTAGGAATAAAAGGAAGAGACATGATAACTACCTTCAGATATTTTAAAGGGATGTCGTATGGAAGATAGATTTGATGATTTACGCAATTCCAGCGATGAGTAAGTGGGAATTACAACATGGCAGGGTTTTGCTTAAGAGTTAAATCAGTGTTGAACGTAAACTTTATAAGAATTTAAAAACTGTTACCATTCTGTTGGCCATGTAAAAAGAAAAGGCATATTCTGGGTCATCTAAATGATCTCTATATAGGTCTATATTCTTGCTACAAGCCTTCTGGGTTTAATGTTGCATTTATTTATAATCACGTTGGTACTAAATGGGCAGGGTGGCATTTTTTGTGGTATACTCAGATTGAGGTCACCGGGCACATCTCAAAAAAGATTAGAGAGATTACTATGCTCTGAAAGAGATCTAAACGTTAGTCAGAGTCGAGAAGTAGTGGAATAAAGAACTTTCTAACATTTAAAGTTGACAAAAATAGACTGTCCTGTAAGGGTGTTTGTGTGTCTAGGAAAATTCTTACAGCAGACTGGCCAAATTAGTGAACACAACTATAGAAGATGTTCCTGTGATGGTTTAAAATAGAATTATTTTGTTATTAAAGTAACAAAACTTAAATCCTAAAGTCAATATTTTGCAAGACCCTCTAACTTGAAACCACAATGCACTAAAAAAAAAATAAACTGAATATTCAACTGTGGCCTATGCCATCAGCAATTCAATGCTTTGCCTGCCAAATCAGATGCACAATATCTCTTGAATAAATGAATGCACAATAATCCATTATAAGTTAGAGTGGTTAGGTGCTAGAGTAGTGGTCAAGGGTTGAGAAATAATTTTTTGAACAATTGAAATAAATCAAATTATTCATATTATCCAAGAAATACCCCTTCCTCCATTCACAGTGAATGCTCTGACTACTGTTTTGACATATAACCCATTTAAACATTTTAACTGTGTTCTCTGCAGAGACAGGCAATTTCCAAATCTTTTCTGCCACAGGCTTAATAAAAGGCATTTAATAAATTGGTACCAAAAGAGCATGGAAGAATAGGCTTTCTTAATATCCCATCCTTTGACAGTCAAATAAACACCCTTGAGAATATATTTCTTCCTTTACTATTATCAATATGGAAAATGATTTTAGAATTACATGTATGTACAAAACAACAACAAAAAACTTCATTTAATTTGTAAAGACCAGATATTCATAAGGAAAAGTACCAAAATAGAGGAAAAGCAGCACTAACTATTCTACCACTATTGTACGTTCACTGATAGTTTGGACCAAAGAACTACATTAACCTTTGTCAGAATGAATCAAAGAAGGTTCGAATGATTCTGCGCAATATCTTGAGACTTCAAGGGAGTGAAACTCCTCCGAAAACAACTTAATAACTATTCTAATAACATGAATATAATAACAATTCCTAATTCAGTAAGCCTTTACTTTGTGGCAAGAAATGTTCTGAGTGTTCCACATGGGTTAATATCTCTTATTTTCACAACAATCCTATAATAAGGCAATTATTTTTTTTTATTAATTTATTTTTGTTAGATGTCCCTCCTTTCCCCCCATTGACATCTTCCTCCCCATTCCCAACCCCAAGGCAACTACTTTTTTTTTTAAATATATTTTTTCTATTGATTTTAGAGACAGAGGGAGGGAGAGGGAGAGAGAGACAGAAACATTGATGAGAGAGAACATCTATGGTTTCCTCCTGCATGCCCCACACTGAGGACTGGGCCCACCACCTGGATATGTGGCATGGCTAGGAATCAAACTGGTGACCTCTTGGTGCATGGGTCAGCTGTTCAACCACTGACCCATACCAGCCAGACCCAAGGGAATTATTCTTATCCTAATTTATAAATGAAGAAAGTGAGATGTAGAAAGAGGTAAAGCATCTTGTGCAAGATCAGTTAGTAAATGGCAATCTAAGCAGCCAATCTCTAGAGCCTAAACTTTTAGCCACTGGTCATTACTACCTGTTAAGGAAATGAAATGAAACCCTTAGTCATCCATGGCAGAAGAGAATCTAAGCTTCCCAAAACACACAGCAAGAACATTTGCAGAATGACTATGCTTGATAGAAAACTGTAGAAGACAAATTCTAGTGATTTGCAACAAAAACCTATAGCCCATTTATTACAATACCAGCAATGATCAAGAGTACTGTGTATGAAGATAATTAATCTACATCAAGACAATCAAATAATCTACAAGACATTTGACTCATGTAATCAGGGAACCCCACTGGCATGGTAAAAAAATAAACAGCCAAGCAGGGCAAACTGGCATTCATCCAGAAAACTGATATATGGATACTAGAAGTGAGAGAAAGTTTCTTTTGGTTTTTATCATCACAAACTACGGATACAGGCACAGAAATGCTGGTGGCCATCTTTCCTATCATATAGAGAGCCTGTTAGTGGCAGAATGAGGCCAACATGCAAATAGAGCAAAGGCATATAAACCAAGTAATATTCAAGAGAAAGTGAGGGATAATACTCTGAGGACAGCACTTGAGACTTTGGATCTAATTATCCCTTAAACCAAAGCTAGTCAATAACATCCTTACTTCCCCACTTAAACTAGTTTAAGTTGTGCTTCATCACTTTTGTTGTTAATCCTCATCAGAGGATATTTTCCCACTGATCCTCAGAGAAGGAAGGAGCGAGAAGAAGGGAGGGAGAAGGGAGGGAGAAGAGAGGGAGAAGAGAGGGAGAAACACCAACCAGGGCCAGGAGTCAAACTGAGACCCCTCGGTGCCTGGGCTGATTCTCTAACCACTAAGCCAAACTGGCCAGGGTGCTTCATTACTTGAAATAAAAAGAGTACCAGTATACCTATCAAACTGCCATTGTTTCTTTTTTCATTTTGTACATGCCCCTAGCAGGAACCGAACCTGGGATTCTCTGGTCCGCAGGCAGACGCTCCAACCACTGAGCTAAACTGGCCAGGGCTCAAACTGCCAGTGTTTCAAATTAAAAACAAAATTTAACAATGACCAACTACAAGAAAATGGCATTCTCATATACTACTAGAGTATAAAGTGGACCAAGCTTTCTGAAAGTTTACAGTAGACTTAAGAAATGTTTGCTAAAGATAAAATTAAGGGTAAAAATACTTTCCATGCATTTACCTAGCTGACTTTCTGCAGTCATAGTCATAGGCCTCTTTTAGCAAACTTCTTTTTTTACTCAGTGTTCTGGATAGACTGGCAGGCACTAACCTTTAACATACCGTAAAGTAGGGCACTGAGTTCATTTCAAGGCCAAGTACATGTTACACAGCTGAATATATTAACAAAGTGTTTACTAGCCTGGCTCTAACAAATACTATAAATATTTTTAAACTACAAAAAATTAAAGTTCAAGATTCAAGAAAGTTCTAAAGTAGCATAAGGGTTTCCCAAACATAAGAAAAATTCCTATGAAAAGTCGGACATAGAAGGAAGGACAATGACTTTCCAAAAACCTTTTAAAAATATTAAAACCTTACTCTTTGTTCATTCCATTATTCTTTCATTGCTGCATTTGTTTGTTCAAATACTACCTGAATTAGGAGCTCACTGTGTGCTAGTATTCATTTTTATTTATTTTTAATCCTCACCCGAGGATATTTTTTTTATTTATCTTCAGAGAGAGTGGGAGGGAGACAGAGAGAAACATCAACGTGAGAGGGACACATAGACTCATTGCCTCCCGCATGACCTCAACCAGGGCTGGGGATGAACAGGAACCAAGGTATGTGCCCTTGCCCATAATCGAACTCGAGATTCACTGATCCTCAGGCCGATGCTCTACCGCTGAGCCAAATTGGCCAGGGCAGTATTCACTTTATATCACAAGCTTCAAATTCAGTTTATTTGTGATCTTGCTTACTGAAACAGGTTTTAATTTTATAATTAAAAGGGGGAAGGGGTCACTTTAAAGAAATGTACTTAACATTTGAATTTATGAGAAAAAGCCTGTAAGAACAGATACATATAAATCCTAATTCTTAAAAACTTAAAACTTTTCTACCTTTAAACTTTTCTGTTTATTTTTACCATAAAATTTTTCAGTTAAAAAAACAAATTCTCACAAATAGGAAAAGGGGAGAAGCACAGGGGGAACTGTCACCAATGGGTGAAAATTGCAACATTAACACTTCAAATTTGCTTAAATATATTATGACTTTGAAAATAATTCGGTAAGCACGGCCAGTGTGGGTCATTTGAAAATAATTCGGTGAGCACGGCCAGTGTGGGTCATTGGTTAAGCATCGACCCATGCATCAAGAGGTCACAGGTTCAATTCCGGGTCAGAGCACATGCCTAGGTTGTGGGCCCAATCCCCAGTGGGGGGCATGCAGGAGGTGGCCAATCAATGTTTCTATCTCTCCCTTTCCCTTCCTCTCTCTCTAGAAATCAATAAAGAAAAAAAAAGAAAGAATTGGGTGAAGAACTGCAGTATGTTCCATCACCAGATTTTTTTCACATTTATAAAACAATAAATTTTTAGAACCATACTTTGTTTTTTTTTATCCTCACCTGAGGACATTTTTGCATTTATCTTTAGATAGAGTGGGAGGGAGGCAGGGAGGAGCAGAGAGAGAAACATCGATGTGAGAGAGACATATGGAGTGGTTGCCACCCACACGACCCCAACGGGGACCGGGGACAAACTGCAACAGAGGTATGTGCCCTTAGCGGAAACCGAACCTGGGACTCTCTGGTCTGCCAGCCAACGCTCTAACTGCTGAGCCAAATCGGCCAGGGCTAAAATCATACTTTGAAATAATCTTCACGTTTAATAATTATAACCAGTGAAATTTTAAAAATAAAATAAAATAAAATAAAATAAAATGAAGACACACTCATAAATGACAGTTGAGATCACCTGAACTAAAAGGTAACATACAGGGGACAGGTGTCATAAAAATAAGAAATTTCAATTATTATATAAATCTTTTAAAACAAAGCTATTAGGTTAAATAGGACTTGACTGGCAACAGATATAGAACACTTTACACAGTATTTTTCTGAAAAAGTACTGGCAAACCAAATCTTTCTAAGTCACTAGGAAAACTTAATTCTTACTTTAGGGGTGCTTAACTTTTCTTCTGATAAAGTTCCCACTGGCAACTGTTCTCTGTTAACTTTAGGTTAGTTAACAAACCTTTAAAAACAATCACTTCAACACATCTATTAGGATGACTACAATTAAAAAAATAAAACACCTCAGAAAATAATGATAAGCAATGAGAAGGGAATGGGCAAATAGGAACCATTGTGCACTGTTGATGGAAAAGTAAAATGCTGTAGCCACTCAGTATGGCAGTTCCTTCAAAAAGTAAAACTACAGAAACTTCCGATCAAGATGGCGGCATAGGTAAATATGGTACTCACCTCCTCCCCCACAACCACATCAAAATTACAACTAAACTACAGAACAGCCATCATTCAGACTGCCTGAAATTGAGCTGAATGGAAGTCCTACAACTAGGAAATTAAAGAAGCAGCCACGTTGAGACTGGTAGGAGGAGCGGAGCAAGGAAGGGTTGGTCCCACACCCATGTGTGGTGGATAAAAACCAGGAGGGAACCTTGGCAGTACAGGTCCTCCCCGAGGAGCAAGGGGTCCTAATCCCACACCAGGCACCCCAGGTCTGGGTTCCAGTGCCAGGAAGAGAAGTCCCCATAACTTCTGGCTGTAAAAACCAGCAAAAATTGAGGCTGAGGGAGGCAGTGGCTGAGTCCCTGGCAGTTCCTTTTAAAGAGCCCATGCACAGACTTAACTCAGACTCACTCCCTCCCTTCAGGCTCCTTGCAAGGCACCAGACACACTGGGAAGAACTGAGTTGTTTGGCATGGGGTGAGAGCTAGAGAGGCAGCTTTCTCCCAGGCAGACACACTGGTGGAGGCTGTTGTTCCTTTGGAGAGCCCTTCCCCCACAGGGCAGGCAGATGGTCGCCATATATGGCACTCCATTAACCTGGCTCACACTATTTGAGGCCCTGCCCCACCCAAGCTTTTCCCTGAGGCTTTACCATAGGAATGGCTGTCTGGGCTCATGCTTCAGATTCTCCTAAAATCTCTCTAACAAGCAGCATCTGGCCTCAGTGAGCTTCTACTTCTCACTAAGAGGCCCCGGATCTGACACTAACAGCAGCTAGTCTTGGTTCACAGACTGGCCTTGCCTGGGCACCTTCACACTCAGCACAAGCAGCCACCTGCAGATAGCTTTATAGCTTATGCTTGGTGGCCCTGGATAGATCACAAGCAGTGGCTGACCCTGGCCTGTGCCTCCAAGTAGACAGCTTCAGACCACATTGAAGCACCACCACTCAACCTCCAAAAGTGACACACACACTCAAGGGGTGGGCTCAGTGGGTACCAGAGCCCTGTGGAAGTAAGTCTTGCTCTGTATGGTGGGGCCCTGCACAGCTGATCCTCCAAGGTGGTCAGAGGTCAGCAATCAGAGGTCACAACCAGCCCTTGCAACTGATTAGCCTGAGAAAATCCCTCCCACTGACATGCCAACAGCAATCAAGACTCAATTACAACTGAAGGTTGTACAGTCCACATGGGGGGGGGGGGGGGCGGTGCACCTCTAGTGTCCAGCTGGGGTGATCAAAAAGGCTGTGGAAGAAACTGACTACAACAGGCCACCTTACCAAGCCTAGAGACATAGCAGCTCTACCTAATACATAGAAACAAACACAGGGAGGCAGCCAAAATGAGGAGACAAAGAAACATGTCCCAAATGAAAGAACAAAACTACAGGAAAAGAACTAAACAAAATGGAGATAGATACAGAATTCAAAACCCTGTTATAAGGATGCTCAAGAACTTGGACCTCAAGAGCATAATAAAAGACCAGTCAGAAATGAAGGATGCACTAACTAAAATAAAAAATAATTTACAAGGAGTCAATAGCAGAGTAGGTGAAGCTGAGAAGAAAACCATCAATTGCAATATAAGGAAGCAAAAAACACCCAATCAGAACAGCAAAAAGAAAAAAAGAATAAGCATACCAACATTCACATCATGGGGATGCCACAAGGAAAAGAGAGATAACAATAAATTGAAAACTTATTTAAAAAAAATAACAGCCCTGGCCGGTCTGGCTCAGTGGTTGGAGCATCAGCCTGTGGACCAGAGAGTCCCAGGTTCGGTTCCTGCTAGGGGCACGTACCAAAAAATAAAAAAATAAAAATAAAAAAATAACAGAAAACTTCCCTAACTTGGTGAAGGTTACAGACATACAAGTCCAGGAACCACACAGTGTCCCAAACAAGATGGACCCAAAGAGGCCCACACCTAAGCACATCATAATTATAATGCAAAAGGTTAAAGGCAAAGAGAATCTTAAAAGCAACAAGAGAAAAGCAGTTAGTTACCTACAAGGGAGCTCCCATAAGACTGTCACCTGACTTCTCAAAAGAAACTTTGCAGGCCAGAAGGGAGTGGCAAGAAATACTCAAAGTGATAAAAAGCAAGGACCTACAACCAAGATTACTCTGTTCTGCAAAGAATTAATGGACATATAAGAGAGCTTCTCAGACAAGAGAGGCCTGGGTTCGGTTCCCACTAAGGGTGCGTACCCCAGTTGCAGTTTGTCCCTGGCCCAGTTGGGTCACATGGGTGGCAGCCACTCGATGTGTCTCTCTCACATCAATGTTTCTCTCTCTTCCTCCCTCTCTCCCTCCCGCTCTATCTGAAAATAAACGCAGGAAAGTGTCCACAGGTGAGGATTTAAAAAAAAAAAAAAAGGAAAAGAAAAAGCTAAAGGAGTTCATCACCACCAAACCAGTATTATATGAAATATTGAAGGGTCTTCTTGAAGAAGAAAATATGAACAATAAAATGGCAATAAATACATAGCTATTAATGACTGAATCCACAAACAAAATGAACAAGCAGAACAGAAACAGACTCATAGATACAGAGAACTTTTTGTTGGTTGCCAGATGGGAGTGTGGTTAGGAGAATGGGTGAAAAAGGTGAAGGGATTAAGAAGTATAAATTGATTGTTATACTGATGAATCCCAGAGGGAAGGGAGGAGGAGGGCTGGGAAGAGATAAACCAAAGAACTTATATGCATATAGGCATAACCAATGGACACAGACAATAGTATGGAGAATGCAGGAGGGTGGGGCAGGAGCAGGAAGGAGGAGGTCAAAGGGGGGGAAAAGGAGGACGAGCAGGAAGGAGGAGGTCAAAGGGGGGGGAAGGGGGACATCTATGATACTTTAAACAATAAATTTTTTTAAAAATTAAAACTACAGGGGACTTTCCTGGCCCTCACCATGTGGACCAGTGAACCTCACCAGGGAACGCTCCAATAAAATGTTCTTGCCCACTTTTGCGACTGTTTCTTTCTTCCTCAACGAGATACTTTACATTTGATGCCCAAACCCGGGAGGAACTTGATCCTGCCTGGGCCGCTCCTCTCCCTCCCTCCCAAGGAAAACCAAGGACCACCAACCTTCCACCCAGTTCGGCACACCGTGTGATTTTTGCAGAACCGCATCCGCGAGGTTTCTCCAGTCGCTGTGAACCAGATGTTGCTTCACCCCTACATGCGACTCCCAACTGAGCCGCTGGCCACCGACCTCCCCCACCCACAATGCCCCTACAGCAGGAAGCAGCCAGAGAGAAAGCGGAACCCCTATCTAACACAAAACGTCAGAATGTAAGGCTGGCGGGCTCTGGGGAGTCACACGACCCGGAAATGGATGGCCAGAGGAAAAATTGAAACCTAATTCAAGACGCTCTGCCTTGCCTGGATGCGGCTGAGGCAACACTCCTGGTCATGTCCCACTACCCTTCCCAGCCAATCAACATATGCCACACCCGAATCTCCCCAGCAGCTAGCCAGTCACCTGATGCCACACCTAATCACCCCACCAGGTCTCTAACATCCCTATAAATCTTCCCTGGGAGAAAGTAGCAGCACTACTTCCCTGGCCCATGCCACATGGACCAGTGAACCTCTCCCCAAACGCTTCAATAAAATGTTCTTGCCCACCAAAAAAAATAAATAAAAATAAAATTAAAAATTAAAACTACAGTTACCATATAATCCAGCAATCCCACTGTTGGGGATATATCCAAAACAATTAAAATCAAGATCCTGAAGAGATGTGTTTATAAACTCATGTTCACAGCAGCACTATTCACAACAGCCAACAGGTGGAAGCAACTTAAGTATTTATGGAAAGATGAATGCATAAACAAAATGTGGTATACAACTGTATTCGGTCTTAATAAGGAAGGAAATTCTCACACTTGCTACAACATAGATTAATCTTGAGGACATTATGCTAAGTGAAATAAACCAGTCAGAAAACACAAAAACTGTAAAATTTCACTTATAGGTAGTATATTTAGTAGTCAAATTCATAAGAGAGAGAGTGAATGATGGTTGTCAGGGACAAAGAGGAGGGGGAAATTGAGCGTAGGTCTTTCATGGTTATAGAATTCGTTTTACAAGATGAAAAAGTTCTAGAGATTGGTTACACTTCATTGTGAATATACTTAACACTACTGAACTGTACACTAAGAAATGATTGAAAGGGAAAATTTCATGTTTTTTTTAACCACAATTAAATTTAGGTTTTACATGTTACATAAATTTGGGTATTACATATTATATTTTTCTAAAAAGGTCATGTCTAGCAAATAGATATGGGTTTATTTTTAGTGCAGAAAACACAAATTTTTATATAAAACCCAATGCACTTACAAAAAAAAAAAAAAGAGTTCATTCTTCATGCTCTAGGAGATGTAGGCAGATACAATTATTTTTAAAATTCCATGACCTATAGTCAACTTAAAACTTCTCATCACACTTTACCAAAAATACTGAACAAGATTGGCTTATCTTAGTTTCAAATTGTTTTTCTAACCCTCTAGGTTAAGCAGAAAGCATACACAACACATATACAAGTAGAAGAAGGCTGGGTAAAATCCATCAATTGGATAATTAGTTCCAACATTATATAAAAAAGAAACAAAAAATAGAATGTTCTTTTTATGAATTAAGATCTCTACTTCTTTCTTTTTTTTTTTTATCCTCACCCGAGGACATTTTTCCACTTTTTTTGTTCAGGTAGAGTGGGAGGGAGAGAGAGGAACAGAGAGAGAGAGAGAAACATCGATGTGAAAGGGACACACACATCAAGTGGTTGCCACCCGCACAACCAACCAGGGCCGGGGACAAACTGCAACCGAGGTACATGCCCTTAGCGGGAACCGAACCTGGGTCTCTTGGGACCGCAGGCCGACGCTCTAACCGCTGAGCCAAACCGGCCAGGGCAAGATCTCTACTTCTTAATAGAAAATGAATCCAACAACACATTTACATTTTTTTTCTAGTTCAGAAATAGACATGTTAACAATCTTAGATATGAATTTATTTATTTTAATTTTTTTCCTTTTTTTGATTTCAGAGAAAGAGGAAGGGAGAGGGAGAGAGAGATAGAAACATCGATGAGAGAGAACATCAGTTGGCTGCTTCCTGCATGCCCCCTGCTGGGGATTTGGCCCACAATCTATCTGGGCATGTGCCCTGACCAGGAATCAAAGCAGAGACCTCTTGGTGCATGGGTTGATGTGCTCAACCACTAAGCCACACTGGCCGGGCTTAGATAAGATTTTAACCTTTTTAAATACGTACCTAAATTTTTAAAAAATTACATTTTAAGACACATCTATGAAGAAGCACACTAATCTAACCCAACTTCTTAACATCTATGCATAAGTTTTAAATTTCACCAACAACAAATTCTTACAAACTCTTAAAAAAAAAAAAAAAAAAGTCAGTCAAGAGAGTAATCCCCCTATGTTTCCTAGCACTCCTCTTAACATACAATAAAATGTAACCACAAAAATCTTAACCTTAAGCCTAAACACCAACAGAGATACAAAGACAATGAAGTCAACATGTAGAAAGATGGGAAGATTAGGCATTCTCCAAACTGCACAAAATGCTTTACTGTGGAACATAGCAATGAACTAACCACACTTCATCAGTCTAAAACAACACACACATGTGGAAAAGTGCACTAATATAAATTTCATACAAATCAAGCCACAAAAATCAGACTAACAATACATGCTTGAAGCTTTGCCTTGAGATGGAAGCCAATGGTCTTAACTCTGCAGAAATTCATAAGCAAAGGACAGTTCTACCACAGAGGTTTATATGCTTTATTGGAAATACTTTATTAACTCATGTTTAGCAAAGATTAATATTTAAAAATTTGTCTAAACTGTAGCATCAAAACTAAAATGTTTTAAGTTACTGCCATTTCTAAGACTGCAGTGCCTTGCACACCTTGCTGAAAAGATCTATATGACTAGAATGTGTTTATGACCTAGTCTCTGAAGTCCAGAGTAAATTCAAAGTAACTTACTGGGAGGAAACAATGTGTAAGAAATTGTAAAGAAGGGGGCCTAGAATAGACAGTAGATCAGATGCTCAAAAAAAAAATACTGGATGCTAGATGCCAACATAACTTAGGAACGTACAGTTTTAACCAGAAAGAACACCCCTCCCCTTTCTAATTTTTTTTTTTAGAGAGAGGAAGGGAGAAAGAGAGAGAGAGAGAGAGAGAGAAACATCGATGTGAGTGAGAGAGAAACAATGATCGGCCCCCACTGGGGATGGAGCCCGCAACCCAGCATGTGCCTGAATCCAGACCTCTCAGTCCATGGGATTCTGCTCAATCCACTAAGCCACACCAGTTGGGCCCCCTTTTAAAGCTCTGGATCTAATGTTTGTCTTTTCATTTTTAGAAGGCATAGAAAAGATGTATGAGGTGATGAGAATAGGAACTAAAACAAATATTTGGAAGGACTTGCAAAAAGAATTTTTAAGTGTGTGGAAAATTTTCAAGTACTTAGTGTCATCAAGACTCCCCAACAACCAGGCACTGCGCATTATCTCATTTAATCTTCACAATAACTTCTAATTTGGCTTCAATTATTGTCATCATTTCAAAAGGAGGACATAGGCTAAGACGCATTCAGTAATTTGTCCAAGCTCACAGAGCTAACAAAGTGAAAAGGCTGGACTCTAACTCAGAGGTGTTTGGCTCAAGATCCTATGTTCTTAACCACTAGACATGTCTTCAAACAAGCGGAAAATCAAAGTAAAATTGTAACAAGAAATAAGTTATTAATAAAGTAGAGAGCTTCTTGATTTTTAATAACCTAAGTTAAAGAGGGAGTTAAGGAATGTTCATTCTCAGAGATTTTACTTTAATGATCCACTAACTCTTTTGGAAAACTTTAAAGGAGTCTGGTTGGAAACCTGAAACTGAACGACGAACCTTTTGACATTCCTTTGAAATCTAAAAATCTGTATCAATGTGCTATTAAATAAAGCCAGCTTCTACCCCTAAGGAATCAACATTAAAGGCCTTATGTTAAATCTATTGTAACCATACCCATCCTCTGTTCTGATTTCTTTCAATCCTTCAGCTATGAGTTTCCTAGACATTCTTTTAAAAACACAAATTTGTCTCCCTCACCCAGATACTGGAGACTCATTTAAAATGGAAAAATTGTAAGGAGAAAATCCCTGCCCCTCAATCTCTCAGTTATCGTTTCAGAAGTTTAAAAATTATTAGTTAGAAAAGGGAAAAACTGAAAAGCTGCTTATAATATTCTCAACTGATGAATTGCAAAGGAGAAATAAGTATAATATTGCCTATGAAAAGGAAGTGATTGGTGCATAACTTGATGCACAGTATTAAGTATGATTCAGCATATAAAACGGACAGAAAATTGGCATTACACATAGGTAATCTGCCTTAGGTTTACAATATAGCAGGCACATCATTTCATCAAAAACACTGTAATCACTTCTGCAAAATTAATTGCAATTTATTCCTGGCAACTCTTGGAATTAAGTCTAGACCTGTTTAGTCACTTTTTGAATTTTATACGTGCTTTCTCTGGTGTACACAAACTGATAATTTATCTTTTTACTGAATAAGGACCAAAAAAGGACCTACAACACAGCATGAACATAAACAAGTTTATCTTCTGCTGATACTGATTAGGGAAATTAATCTCTCCTTGAAGAGTGGAAGGACTTAACAGTAAAGACAATCTACTAACCATAACTCTTACTATAAATCTTCAATTCCTTAAAACGATTTTCTCAAAGGCTAAAATAAAGTGGATCAAACTGTGTGTGCGCGCGCGCGCGCGCGCGCGGGGAAGGGGTGTCACTCTTAATTCCGCCAGTTCAGCTAACAATTCTTAATCCTGTACTATACCACCTAGACTCAAACTTCAAGACATTTTTAAAACTTGCATTAAGTTCTAACAGAATGATTATTTACTTCGGATATATTTGGAAGGTTTTCCTTTAAGATACTTTAATTTCAGGAAAACAGGACAGTTCTAAAAATGTTAGTGATGCCATTTCATTTGCTCTGATCACACAGTTTTTTCAATCTCATTAAAATCGTTTGCCTAAACAGAGACAGCCGCTACGTTTTCACTCCCATCCTTCCAAGAATTAATTAGGCACACATTCATTCGTAACGTCTGGGCTCCCTTGACAGGTGGAAGAAACATAAGTGACCAAGTCTGAGGTTCTCTCGGAAATGCTGTTATTTCTTTAATCCCCATCACTACGACTCTCAGTCCAGGCAACTTTTTCAAGGCGATTAAAGCCAAACCAAACCTGCACGTGCAAACTGAAAAAGTTAGCACCTCCAGGCCATCGCGGCCCCTCGCTCAGGGCACAAAGGCAGACAGCCGCCGCGGCTGGACACCGAGCCCCCTGGGGGGCCAGGACCCGCGAGCAGGGTGCGCTCCGGGGCCGAGTCTTCCGTGGAAGCGGAGAGGACGGGGGGAAGGAGCGGAAGCTCCGGGACTCCCGCGGCCACCGAGCTGCGGCTCGCTCCTCTCCCGGGCTCTCCGGCCAGCGCAAGCCCACCGAGCGGGGCCCGGGGCAAGGCGGCACGGACGGCGGGGCGAGGCCCCGGCGGCCGGGAAGGAGGGCGAGCTGGCCCAGCCCCCAGCCCCAGAAAGCACTTTCGATGCGTCTCCCGCCCCCCACGCCAAGATGGCGACGTGGACAGAGGGGGAGCCCGGCCCGCGAGGCTGGGAGAGAGGGGAGGGGAGAAGAGGCAGAAACAAAAAGGCGCCCCCGGAACGCCGAGGCGGCCGCGAGCCCGACGGCCGGCGGGCGGGCGGGCGTCGGCGGAGAACGCGGCGGGCCGAGCCCGGGCTTACTTTTTCTTGTCGTTCGCGCCGCCGGCGCCCTCCATGGCGAATCGGCCCCCGCGATGCCTTCACGGCCAGCGCCCCCCAGGCTCGCTCCGGCCTAAGCTCGCTCCCTCCACACGCGGGGAGAGGAGAGGCACGTCCAGAGGTGCGAAACCCCTCGGGAGATCAGAGGCGGGATGAGCAGGCGGCAATCGCAGGACTCCACGGCGGGCTCAGGAGAGCCTCCCCTGCGGCGGCTTGTCAAGGCCGGGCCGGACCACTGGCTCAGGCGGCGACGAGGGCGATCCTCGCGTCCCCTCAGACGAGGCGGCTCTGTGCACTGTGGAGCTGATGCAGCGGCAGGGGGCGGGCAAGGGCGGAGACGCGCGCGGGGGCGCGCGGGGGGCGGGAAGGAGAGTGTCGGGGGCGCGCCCGCCCGCGGAGCCCGGCTCGCGCTCCCGCAAACCCGCCTCACCTGAGGGGGAGGTGGGTTCCCTGAGAGCCAATGGCGAGCGACGCAGGCGGCCAGACCCCACCCCAGCCCACGTCTGTTCCAGCCAATCAAGAGTCGGTCAGCTGAGGCACAGCTGGGACGCGCTGCCGCGCTCACGTGCTCGTCTGTGTGCTGCTGCGGAGTCAAGAGAAAGGATCTGGGGTGCGGCCAGCTTGGTGTGGGGACCCCAAGCCTTCTCCTAGGGAAAGCAGTGGCTGACTTTGGGGGGCGCTGCTGAGAAGGGATTTCAGCTTGTGGGTCCCAAGTCTGCATCACATTTCCTGCTCTCGGTACAGCAAGTCTCCCGCCCTCTTTCTCAGCGGCTGTGCTGTGCAGGTTTGCCGCCAGCTCGACTGAATCCCCGTTCAAAACAGCAGAATTTTCGAGTTGTGGCAGCAAACCCTTTGGTCTCTTTGCTCAGATGTGTTACAGTGGAGTCTTTCTTGCCAGATTACCTGACCACGGGCCATGTCACCGACCACAGTTTTTGCCAGAGAACACCAGGGTACTTTCTTTGTCCACTAAACTTTTGTGATGAAGTTTGATTACTGAGTAAATGGCAAGCAAAAATATAAAACAAATTCCTTTTGCTGTAAACCTCTCAAAGGAAGTAGTTAAGGTAGTAGGAAAATCTTAAATTATCTTAAGCAGTTACAAATAGGTATAAGTGGTTTAACTGAAGAACATAAATCTGAATTTCAGGGACAGAGGAGGAGAAATGGCTTTAGGTAAACTTTTATTTTACTTGTTGCTTTCAAACAAGCCAAAAAATAATCTTAGATGGATTTTAAGGGGGGGGGCGGGGGAGACGACCCCTAGTTTGGGACTTACCACCTGAAATTGAGTTCATTGTGTGGACTGGAAAGAGGAAGATTCTCCATACCCCCACCAAATCCTTACTTAGCAGGGAACCTCTGAACCGGAGTGAACTGGATACGCTGAAGGCCAGTATGACCTGTTTTCTAACATGACTTTGCAAGTTACTGGATAAGACTTAATCACTTTTTGGCTTTGGAAGCACACATTTCAAGCCTGTCAGTCTTTTAAAGGAAAAAAGAAGTATTGTGTGTGTATCTCCACTTAACACTAGGTTATTTTACTTCTCACCGTTGCCTTATTAGTAATATTGTTACAGACTAGCTTTGGGTTATCCATGAATGTGAATATCTGTAATGGGTTTCAATTATATTGGTGTGTAATAATGGCCTATATAACAAAGCATTAAGTTCTGGTAAAACAATAGCCGATTCACATAGCACCTCTTTTTAACTGGTCAATAGACCCATAAGGATAATGGTTAAATATTGATCTTAATATCCTTTTTTCTTTTTTTTTCCAGGTCTACTGCACTGAGTGATACATCTTTTTGAAAAGTATTGTGGGAAATGCTGAAAAGAGAAAAGGACCGAAAATAACTAGTCATTTTTCTGTTTTAATTGTAGAAAGAACAACTGTAAGCTACAAACCTTTTAGCATTCTGAAAATTTGGTATTAAGAACTCTGGTGTCCCAGTCAAGAGTGAGCTTGAATACAGTCTCTGACACGTATCTCTCTATGCCTCAGTTTTCTCATTTGTGTCTGTGCTACAGAATTATGGGATGATTAAATGAGATAATACATGTAAAGCACTTAGAACAATACCTGGAACATAGTAAGCAGTCAATAAATGTTAGCCATTAGTATTGGTGGTGGTCTTGTTTTTATTATTATTATCATTGCTATTACTCCAAATTTGTGCCTCTGCTAGCAGTAATTGAACTTCTGCCCGAGTTCAGCCAGTTTTAACTATCAATAATTCCAATTATGGTAATATAAATCCACATATATTCTCTATTTTCAACTTTGGAACTGCCCATAGTATTCCTACCTTCATATATAAGCATGGTGGCAGAGATATTTAATCATTTTCTTTTTTAAAAAATCCTCATCTGAGGATATTTTTCCATTTATTTACAGATAGTGGGAGGGAGAGAGAGAAAGAGATAGAGAAACATCAATGTGAGAGGGACACATCAATTGGTTGCCTCCCACACAACCCCAACCAAGGCTGGGGATCGAACCACAGCCTGAGGTACATGCTTTTGACTGGAATTGAACCTGAGACTCTTTGGTCCACAGGCCGACACTCCAACCGCTGAGCCAAACCAGCTAAGGCTCATTTTCTTTCTTATTATTCTCGTAAGCCAATTCTCTCTGGCCACTGAGTATAGCTAAAGTATATAATATTTGGTACATTAACAAAAACAAGTAAAAACTGAGCATTATGTAATAGCAAATCTGTCATTAAAATTTTTTTTAAGCATTTCAAAAGTTTAAACCAGAATAGTCCAATCAGCAGAAGATATTTTTGAACATTCATTAATTTTGCCTCAGAATTCAATTTTTCCTTTTTTTTTATCCTCACCCGAGGACATTTTTCCATTTTTTGTACAGACAGAGTGGGAGGGAGAGAGAGGAAGAGAGAGAGAGAGGGAAACATCGATGTGAAAGGGACACATCGAGTGGCTGCTACCCACACGACCAACCAGGGCTGGGGACAAACTGCAACCGAGGTACATGCCCTTAGCGGGAACCGAACCCAGGTCTCTCCGGACCGCAGGTGGACACTCTAACCGCTGAGCCAAACCGGCCAGGGCCAATTTTTCCTTTTAAAAAATGTATAAAATATGGTAGTTAAGTATATAGGTATACACATGTATGTTTTTATGTGTATATATACATATATATATATATGAACATGAAAAGCAGTAATATTCAACCAACTTTTTTTTTTTTTGGTATGTGCCCCTAGCGGGAACCAAACCCAGGACTCTCTGGTCTGCAGGCCAACGCTCCAATTGCTGAGCCAAACCGGCCAGAGCATTTTTTTTTATTATTTATTAATTTTTTTCCTTTATTGATCTTTCAAAAAGAGGAAGTGAGAGGGAGAGAGAGATAGAAACATCAATGAAAGAGAACATCGATTGGCCGCCTCCTGCATGTTCCCTACCAGGGATCAGGCCCACAACCTGGGTATGTGTCCTGACCAGGAATCGAACCAGCGACCTCTTAGTGCATGGGTCGACACTCAACCACTGAGCCACACTGGCTTGACTCAACCAACTTGTTTTTACATAATTACAAAGGAGCCAAATAGTGTTCCCAAATTTAATCAATCCTGTTCAAAAAAATAAATTCTAAAAGGCAACATTTTCTGTGGGAAAAATTGTAAATCCTCTTTAAATCAACTATTAATAAATGCACTAAGGTCATTATAATGTAAATAAAAGTTCATGAACAGCCTTATTAAATCACTTTCTAATCTTTGTAAGTGTTCAGAGTTTATTCCAAATAAGTTGCAGAACTTTCTAAGTTGACTGAAAGATTACTGGCAGATGACTCAATTGACCCTTAACCCATATTTAGTAGGAAGTTGGACAGTGATTCAGGAGAAGGCAAGTTAAGTTTGAAATTTGGATTATTACTACATGATATAGAACACTCGACCTTTTTTTTTTTTTTTTTTTTTTTTTTTTATACTCATCCGAGGACATTTTTCCATTTTTTGTACAGACAGAGTGGGAGGGAGAGAGAGGAAGAGAGAGAGAGGGAAACATCGATGTGAAAGGGACACATCGAGTGGCTGCCACCCGCACGACCAACCAGGGCCGGGGACAAACTGGAACCGAGGTACATGCCCTTAGCGGGAACCGAACCCGGGTCTCTCTGGACCGCAGGCGGACGCTCTAACCGCTGAGCCAAACCGGCCAGGGCACACTCGACCTTTTAAAGAATGAAACACTTCAGATTCAGATAATTTAGGTTGTATCAAACTATGTAAGAAAACCTAGTGGTCAATAAGAGATTCTTAGCTCACTATTACCCTTACTTTTCACTCCCCTCCCTTTGCCCCATTCCAGTACAAGAACAACACAATGTTTATCATTTGGAAGGAAAGTGCTTAGAAGATAACAGACATTAAGTCGTCTTTTTAAAGGATCAAAACAAAATAAATATGTATCTTTGAGTTTATGGAGAATAAGAATAGACAGGAAATTTGACACGCGCTTTCCCAAGGGATTTTTGTTTTTTGATCCAACGTGTAAAGAGTTTGGAAGCTCCCATCCTCAAAATAAGAAAAAAGCTGAACTAACTGAAAATCAACTTTTCTTAGATCCATCAGAGAATATTCAGGTGACAGGGAAAACTGCTGGCCTGAAAAACTGCAGACAGGGATATGGAGAATCCACAGTTTACCGGAGGATCACAATTTACTAGGGAGGGAAAGTCAGCAGCTGAAGCTGATGTCACAGTTGTAGCCAGTATTAGTAGGAACACTTTACACTGTAATTGAGGAATTGCTGGAGGCTCTGTGTGGACCAGCTTAAGTTAAAAACTCCAAGGGGGCTCAGCCTTAGAGGGGCCCCACAGGTTTTACCTCCAGGAACCCTAACAGATTCTCACTGTGAAGACCTGAGAAAAACCTCCTCTTGCTTTTCAGGGGACCGGGAAAACTAACCCTTTTGAAATACTCCCATAGCTATCTGTTCTTCTTGATAAGATCTGCCCTCAAGGGAAACTATTTTATCAGAGCCTAACCAGCATTAGGGAAGAAAAATATTCAATTCCAGCCCTCTCTAGCCTCCAACATTGGAGGAGGGAAATACTCAAGTAGGGCTCACTGAAAGACTGAGACCTAATCATAGGACTATAGAATGCTTTCCCTCCTCCCACACCTTACCATAACACCACAACAGTAGGGTTTTTGTGTAATAACGGGATTCTAGCTAAAAGAACTGCAAGCCTCAGACCCTATTTAAAGTCACTAGGGACATCCAAAGACAACAAGAGAAACAAAAACAAGAACACTAGAGTAAATTTTAGCTTCAGACACCATGGCTACAGCAAACAAAAACACAACCTAACTCCTATCCAGATATACATAAAACTTTATAGTAAAGGCCTATCTACCTAAGTAAGCTCCTATCACCTAATACAATATGTTTGCCTTTGAACAAAAAACAATTACAAGAAATGCTAAGAACAAAAAAACAAAACACACACACAGTGTGAAGAGATAAACCAAACATCAGAATCAGACTCAGATATGGCAAAGGTTTTGGAATTATCAGACCGGGAATTTAAAATAATGATTAATATGCTAAAGGCTCTAATGGAAAAAGTGAACATTTAAAAACAGATGGGTAATATGAGCAGACATATGAAAACTAAGGAATAACTAAAAGAAAATGCTAAACATTAAAATCAATGTGACAGAAATAAAGAATGCTTTTTTAAAAATCTATTTTATTGATTTTTTTAGAGAGAGAGAGTAAGGGAGAGAGAGATAGAAACATTGATATCGATCAGCTGCCTCCTGCATGCCCCCTACTGGGGATCGAGTGCAACCCAGGCATGTGCCCTGACCAGGAATTGAACCAGGACCTCTCAGTCCATGGGAAGTGCTCAATACACTGAGCCACTCCAGCCAGGCTGAAGAATGCTTTTGATGGGCTCATCAGGAGACTGAACATAGTTAAGGAAAGAAAGAATGGTCCTGAAGCTACATCAATATCAACTTCTAGAACTAAAGTGCAAAGAAAAATATTAATTATCCCGGGTGGTGTGGCTCGGTGGTTGAGCGTTGACCCATGTACCAGGAAGTCGTTGGTTTGATTCCCTGTCAGGGCACATACCCAGGTTGTAGGCCCAATCACCAGTGGGGGGTGTGCAGGAGGTGGCCAATTAATGTTCTCTCTCATCGATATTTCTATCTTTCTCTCCTTCTCCCTTTCTCTCTCTCTCAAATCAATATTTTTTTTAAAAATAAAAATAAATTAATTAAAAAGATGCAACCGAATACCCAAGAACTGTAGGATAATTATAACTGTAATGGGAATACCAGAAAAGTTAGAGACAGAGAGAAACATAAGAACTATTTAAAGAAATAGTGGCTGACACTTTTCCAAAATTAATGACAAACACCAAACCACATATCTAGGAAGCTCAGAGAACACCAAGCAGGATAAATACAAAAAAAAAAAAAAGACATATATTCAAACTGCCAAAATAAAAGACAAAAATAAAATCGTAAAAGAAGCTGGATGGGGTGGGTTCAGAAGAGCGATGATGAAAATACCTTATTTATATGGGAAGAAGGATAAGAATTACACTGGATTTTTCTTCAGGGACCATGCAAGCAAGAAGAGAGTGGAGTAAAATATTTACAATGTTGAAAGAAAAAAATAAGACTCCAACCTAGATTTCTGTATCCAGCAAAAAAATTATTCTTTTAAAAAAATCAATTATGATTTATTTCTACAATGCAATTCTGCATAGAGCAAATTTATTTTTCAAAAAAGTGAAGGAGAAATAAAATTGGAGTTTGTTGTTTTGCAAGAAATGTTAAAAGAAGTCTTTCAGAGAGAAGAAAAATATTATAGGTTAGACTCTTGAATCTATACAATAAAAAGAAGAGTGCTATAGAAAGAATAAATGAAGGTAAAAAATTTTAAGTTTCTCTTATTCTTAGTTGATCTAGCAAATAACAGTTTGTTCACAAAAATAATAGTAAAATATATTCAATGATTATATCATATGAATAAATGAAATGAATGACAGCAATGTTAAAAAGGGACAGGAGGGAGGAATTGGGGAAATTCTCTTAAAAGGTATTTGCATTACTGGTGAAGCGGTATAATGTTATTTGAAAGTAGACTTTAATTGGTCATAAATGTATATTGCAAACTCTAGGATAACCACTAAAAATGTTTTAAGGTAAAATTGACATGCTAAGAGAGAAGAGAAAATGTAATCATACAGAATGAATCATATGCAATGCTTCTTTTTAAACCACAGAAGGCAGAAAAACAGTAGAAGACAAGAAACAAAGGACAAGGGCGACAGAATTCCAAAGGATTGACAAAACAAAACAAACCGGAAAACTCCTGGAATGAATAAGCAATTATAGCAAGATTGTAGGACATAACTTTAATATACAAAAGTTGATTGATTTCCTATATACAGAAATGAGCAATTGGAATTTAAATTAAAAACACAGCCATTGACTATAGTTAACAATACCATATTGTATACTTGAAAGTTGCTATGAGAGTAGATCTTTAATGTTTAATGTTCTCACCATAACAAGAACAACAAAATGGTAATTATGTGAGATAAAGAAAGTGTTAACTAACATTATTGTAGTAAACATTTTGCATTATATATGTGTATCAAATCATCACATTGTACACCTTAAGCTTATACAATGTTACATATCAATTATATCTCAATAAAGCTGGGGGACGGAACACAACATCATTTACATTAGCACCAAAAAAAGAGAAAGAAAATAAATACTATAAATCTAACTTACTGTGTATAAGACCTATAGGAGGGAAACTATAAAGCTCTCATAAAAGAAATCAAAGAAAATCTAAATAAAAGGGGAGAGAGTTTATGTACAGGGATAGGAAAACTTAGTATTATTAGAGATGTCATCCTGCTCCTCAGTTGATCTATAGATTCAATGTAATCCAAATCCCCACCAACTTATCGATAAACTGATCCTAAAGTTTATATGCAAAGGCAAAAGATCAGAATAGCTATCATAGTATTGAAGAAGAACGAAGTAGGATTACTGATACTACCTAACTTCAAGATTTACCATAGAGCTAAAGTAATCAAGCTGGTGTGGTACAGGCAAAAGAATAGACAAATAGCTCTGGTGAGATGGCTCAGTTGGTTGGAGTGTTGTCCCATACACCAAAAGGTTACGAGTTTGATTCCCGGTCGGGGCACACACCTAGGTTCCGGGTTCCACCCTAGGTCGGGGCATGTAAGGGAAACAACTGACTGATGTTTCTCTGTCACATCCATGTTTCTCACGAGTGCACTCTCTTTCTCTCTTCCTCTCTCTAAAAAATCAATGAATGTGTCTGGGATGAGGGGAAAAAAAGAAAAGACAAGACAAATAGAACAATGGAACAGAATAGAGAGCTTAGAAATAAACCCACATAAAAATAGCCAAATGATCTTTGACAAAGGAGCAAAGACAGTTTAATGGAGAATAGTCATTTCAACAAATGCTGAAATAACTGCATATTCACATTAAAAAATGAACCTAGACTTTGACCTTATCACACTTTTCAAAAAATTAACTCACAATAGGTCCTAGACCTAAATGTAAATGCAAAACTATAAAATTTCTTGATGATAACATAGGAGAAAACCTATGTGACCTTGGCTTTAACACCAAAAGTATGAGCCATGAACGAAAAGACAGCTAAATTTGATTCCATTAAGTTAAAATCTTCTACTCTGCAAAAGACACTACTTGGAAAATTTAAAAAAAACAAACCACATACTGGGAAAGAAATATTTGTAAACACATATCTAACAGAGAACTTGTGTCCAAAATATATAAAGCACTCAACAATAAGAAAATAGAAGGCCCAATTAAAAAGGAGGCAAAAAAGCCCTGGCCAGTTTGGCTCAGTGGTAGAGCATCGGCTCACGGATCAGTGAGTCCTGAGTTCGAATGTAGCCAAGGGCACTTACCTCAGTTGCAGTTCATCCCCGGCCCTGGTTGGGGTTGTGTGGGAGGCAACCAGTCTATGTGTCCCTCTCAAGTCGATGTTTCTCTCTCTCTTCCTGTTTCTCCCTTTCTCTCTACCCGAAGATAAATAGAAAAATACCTCAGGCGAGGATTAAAAAAGTCAAATAAAAAGTAGGCAAAAGATCTGAACAGACAACTTACCTAAGAAGATACACAGATGGCAAATAAGCATATAAAAATATTCTCAACATATTACGTTATCAGGGAATTGCAAATTTAAATAAGAATGAAATACGACTACACATTTAAAATGGCTAAAATTTATAACACCAAATGCTGACAAGTATGTGGAGCAATAGGAACATTCCTTTAGTGTTGGTAGGAGTGCAAAATGGTACAGCTACTCTGGAAGACAGCTTGTCAGTTTATTACAGAGCCAAACATGGTCTACCATACAATCCAGCAATCAGGTTTCTAGGTATTTACCAGATGAGTTGAAAACTTAGGTTTGCACTAAAACTTGCACATGAATGTTTATGGCAACTTTATTCATAATTGCCAAGAATTGAAAGCGAGCAAGATTTACCAATAGGTAAGTTGATAAACTGTGGTACCGACAATGGAATATTATTTAGACAATGGAATATTATAAAAAGAAATGAGCCATCAAGCCACCAAAAGACATTAAATACATATTTAAGAAAGATCTTAAATGCATATTGCTAAGAAAAAAAGGCCAATTTTAAAAGGCTTCATATTGTATGATTCTAATTGTATGACATTCTAGAAAAGGAAAAACTATGGAGACAGTAAAAAGATCAGTAGTTGCCAAAGATTACGGGGAGGAGGGGAGAAATGCATAGGTGAAGCACAGGGGATTTTTAAGGCAGTGAAATTATTCTGTCTGGTACTCGAATGGTGGATACATGACATAATGTATTGGGCAAAACCCACAGAACTCTTCAACACAAAGTATGAACCCTAATTAAACCATGGACTTTATTTAATAATAATGTATGAATATTGATTCATCATTTATAACAAATGTACCAAACCAATACAAGATGTCAATAATAGGGGAAATTGCGGGGGAGACAGGGAAAATATGGGAACTCTCTTATCTTTGAAAATTAATGGTAATATTACCTCCTGTTCCAAACATTTATGGGATTTCAACATCTGTTTTTTCACATACATGTAAGTTGGTATATTAATGAACCAAAGAAAGATGTTTATTAAGAATCTGCCTTGCCCTGGCCAGTTTGGCTCAGCAGTTAGAGTGTCGGCCCGTGGACTGGAGAGTCCCGGGTTTGGTTCCCACTAAGGGCGCGTACGTCAGTTGCAGTTTGTCCCCAGCCCTGGCTGGGGTTGTGTGGGTGGTAATCACTTGATGTGTCTCTCTCGAGTCGATGTTTCTCTCTCTCTCTTCCTCCCTTTCTCCCTCCTGCTCTATCTGAAGATAAATGCGAAAATGTCCTTGGGTGAGGGGAAAAAAAAGAATCTGCCTTGTGCTCTGGCCTGCGTGACTCACTTGGCTGGTGCATCCTCCAGTGAACTGAAGGGTCGTGGGTTTGATTCCTGGTCAGGACTCATAACCAGGTTTCGGGTTCAATCCCTGGTCAGGGCACATACAGGAGACAACTGATCAGTGTTTCTGTCTCACATCAATGTTTCTCTCTTTTCCCCTCTCTCTAGAATCAATGAAAAACAGCCCTGGCCGGTTTGGCTCAGCGGTTAGAGCGCTGACCTGCGGTCCAGAGAGACCCGGGTTCAGTTCCCGCTAAGGGCATGTACCTCGGTTGCAGTTTGTCCCCGGCCCTGGTTGGTCGTGCTGGTGGCAGCCACTCGATGTGTCCCTTTCACATCGATGTTTCTCTCTCTCTCTCTCGTCCTCTCTCTACCTGAACAAAGAATGGAAAAATGTCCTCGGGTGAGGATAAAACAAACAAACAAACAAACAAAAACACTATCAGAACACTAAAAATGCCAGTGAACCTGGTATTTAAAAGGTATTTTCCTCTAGCTGTTAATTTTCACTGCAAGTTGTGTCTTTTTTCTTATTCAGGGATTTTAAAGTAATCATTTACAATGAAAAACTGTGAGAGAAAAATTAAAGCAAAAAGAAAAGAAGCTCCGTACGTTGCTTAACATTCACTCATCCTCGCCTGGTTTTCTTTCCATGTGCACTAAGTCACTGGCAACTCATAATTTCCAAATTTTCGATGGATAATGTTTTCTCTTTGATTTTTTTTTGTAGTTAATGCAAAAACATTAGCTGTTTGGCTCTTATATTGGAAAACTTTTAAAGGCTCTTTTGATTATGTATGTCAGAACTTGTCTATGAAGAACCAGACACAGGAAGTTGATTAATATTATACCTGGACTTGCAAAGACAGGTTAGCTACTCTCCTATGTGCATGTGAATTACATGGCAATGCCAAGCAAGCCAAAGCCTCACAGTATTATCTTATTATCAGGGCTTGTGATATTAAACATGCACTACGTGCCAAGGGTTGGGGTGAATCCTGGGAATTACAGACATTGTCTATCATTACTTCAACCAACACCTTCTAGTCTTGACTCTCACACCTCCACTACCCTCTTCCTGTCCACTCTTCTGGGATTATGAGGGGTAAAGGAAAGACAATTCCGCGAGTTGTTAAAAGTTTTTGTATGTGGACAGGCAAGTGTCTGGATCTATGAACTGACTGTTCCCTCTATACTCCCCATATGACCAGGCAGCAGAACCTCTGTGATCCTTGCTGCATCGATGTCCTCCAAGTCCTTTGCAGATCCTATTAGCATCTGTGGCAATTAGTTTCAGGGACAGGAGTTTACCTTAAGGTCTTGTTGCTATTCATATTTCACTGATTCTTTCTGGTGGAGCAAAGACAAATCCCAGAGTTTGGCTATCCTAGGACATGCAAAAGGAAATAGCTGAAAAGATTACGTGGTGGGCCCTGGCTGGTTTGGCTCAGCAGTTAGAGTATCGGCCTGCGGACCAGAGAGTCCCAGGTTCGGTTCTGCCAAGGGCACGTACCTCGATTGCAGTTTGTCCCCAGCCCGGGTTGGGGTCGAATGGGTGGCAGCCACTCAATGTGTCTCTCTCACGTCAATGTTTCTCTCTCTCTCTTCCTCCCTCTCTCACTCCCCCTCTATCTGAGGATAAATGCAAAAGTATCCTCGAGTGAGGATAAAAAAAAAAGATTATGTGGTAGGAAAACAGGCATACAATCCAAAACTCTATGATAATGGTGTGGTGGCAGATACACAAGTATACACAGATTTCAAAACACATTGAACTCACATAAAATGGGTTTATTTTATTGTATGTAAAGTATACCTCAATAAAGGTAATTAGAAATGACACTACCATAAAGAGGCTGACCACCTTCTAATTTCTGACCTTTTCCTTGGTATCATCCCCACCAGGCTACATTTCAACTATATGTTGTCAACAGCCTAGCTTTTGGTTGTTCATCTGGGCTCTGTCTATGGTCCATTGGCTCCTGGATCCTGGCTTCATTTTTCAGAGCTTTGCATACCTTCGTCTCACACTTCAACTAGAAGAATATGCACAGCAGTTCATTGTCAGCTGGCATAAAGGAAAATAATTCGGGAGGATTGCCCTCGCTGGTGTTGCCCAGTGGTCAGAGCGCTGGCCCATGGACCAAAAGGTCATGGGTTTGATTTCCGGTCAAGAGCTCATACCTGGGTTGCAGGTTCGATTCCCTGCCTGGTTGGGGCATGTTCGGAGACAATCAATTGATGATTCTCTCTCTCTCTCTTTCCCCTTCCCTTCTTACCTCCTTTCTATTCTCTTTAACAATTACTGGAAAAAATATCCTCAGGTGAGGATTAACAAAACAAAAAGAAGAAGAAGAAGAAAGAAAAGAATTCAGGAGGATAGAATAGCTGAATGAATTCCTTCTGCTCCAAAATGTGGAGGGAAAATACAGTGGCTAGACACAGATGTTAAAAGCTGGCTCTTTGCTCCTTCCTGCTCAACCAAGAGCCGCTCTGTGTTTAGGGAATAAAAGCAACCCAGGGTATTAGCAGAATACATTTGTCATTGAGAACAAGGCAGATATATGAGACACAAGGTGGTTCTCATATTGCATGTGGGCTTCCATAGATATATTCTTACATGGCCTAAGAACTTGGAAACCACCTCAAAGAAGACTGACACTTGAACATTGGTCCAATATGGACAAGAAATGTTCCAACAGAGCCTTCCAACTAAAGAAATGCACTGCCAAGGAGAGCAATAACTGTGTGTCCTGTAAGTTTGAGAGAACAGGTTACTTTCCTTTTAACAAATACATGGCTTTTATGCCAAGCATTTTAGTAGAATATAAGCTCTATTAAGGAAGTGATGTGTCTATCTTGTTACATGCTATATTTTCAGTGCCTTGAACAGTGCCTAGCACAGAAAAACAACTCAATAAATGCAATTTTGTTGGTCTCCTAAAAACTGGGGTCTATGAGCACTGGTACATAAAAGCTCTGGAAATAGGGAATGGTGCGGATTAATATCACAGAGCTTATTTGGAGGTCGTGTGAATAAACCTGGTGGACAAATGTTCATGTTGAATAATCTCTGAAAAGAAAGATGTAACATCCTTGAGAAGACTCTTCCATGATGTGGTAAGATGAGTACTATGTGTGGATCAGGATCTTGGGTTCCTGACCTTTTACACCATCCACAGTCTCGATAACCTACCCTTCTTTGGGATTCAATTTCCTTATCTGAAAAAAAAGTGAGGGATTTGAGCTAGGTAACCTCCATAGTCCCTTCCAGCTCTAAAGTTTTATGGCAAACCTCTAAAATAATTGATCTCACATAGCTTTTATTTTCTTTATTTTTTAAAAATAATTTTTCTTTATTGATTTGAGAGAGAAAGAGAGAGGGAGAGAGATATCGATGAGAGAGAACATCAATTGGCCACCTCCTGTATGCCCTGCACTGGGGATTGGGCCCACAACCTGGGCATGTGCCTTGACCAGGAATTGAACCGGTGACCTCTTGGTGCATGGGTGGATGCTCAACCAGTGAGCTACAATGGCCAGGCAGTACATTTAATATTTTTAAAGCACATTCACATCTACCATCCCATTTGATATGCAAAACCACCTCATGAAAGTATATTTAATATAATGCACTAAGCCCTGGCCAGTTTGGCTCAGCAGTTAGAGTGTTGACCTGTAGATTGAAGGATCTTGGGTTGGATTCTTGGTCAAGGGCAGGTACCTCGGTTGCAAGTTTGATCTGCAGCCCTGGTCAGGGTTGTTCAGGAGGCAACCAATCGATGTGTCTCCCTTATGTTGATATTTTGCTCTCTCTCTCCCCCCCATTTCTTTTCTTTTTTAAAAAATCTTTATTGTTGGATGTAAAATGTATTACAGATGTTCCACATTTTTCCCCCCATTGACCCCCTCCTCCCCACTCCCAACCCCTTCCCACCTTTTCCCGCACTATTGTCTGTGTCCATTGGTTATGCATATAAGTTCTTTGGTTTATTTCTTCCCACCACCCATCCCCTTTCCCTTTGAGATTTGTCAGTCTAGCAATGAATTTGTACTTCTTAATCTCTTCACCTTTTTCATCCATTCTCCCAACCCCCCTCCCAACTGGCAACCAACAAAATGTTCTCTGTATCTATGAGAATGTTTCTGTTCTACCTGTTCATTTTGTTTGTAGATTCCATTGTCGATAGATATGTATTCATTGCCATTTTGTTTGTTCATATATTTTATCTTTTTCTTCAAAAAGACCCTTCATCATTTCATATAATAATGGTTTGGTGGTGATGAACTCCTTTAACTTTTTCTTGTCTGGGAAACTCTTTATATGGCCATCCATTTAAATGACAGCTTTGCAGGATAGAGTAATCTTGGTTGTAGATTCTTGCTTTTCATCACTCTGAATATTTCTTGCCACTCCCTTCTGGCCTGCAAAGTTTCTTTTGAGAAATCAGCTGACAGCCTAATGGGATCTCCCTTGTAGGTAACTAGCTGCCTTTCTCTTGCTGCTTTTAAGATTCTCTCTTTGTCTTGAACCTTTTGCATTTTGATGATGATGTGTCTTGGTGTGGCCCTCTTGGGGTTCATCTTGTTTGGGACTCTCTGTGCTTCCTGGACTTGTATGTCTGCTTCCTTCACCAAGTTAGGAAAGTTTTCTGCCATTATTGTTTCAAACAGGTTTTCGATTTCTTGTTCTCGCTCTTCTCCTTCTGGCACCCCTAAGATGCGAATGTTGGTACGCTTGAAGTTGTCCCAGAGGCTCCTTACACTATCCTCATTTTTTTTGGATTCTTTTTTTTGCTGTTCTGATTGGGCATTTTTTGCTTCCTTATATTCCAAATCGATGGCTTGCTCCTTGGACTTACATACTCTATTATTGAAACTGTGTAAATTATTCTTTATTTCAGTTAATGCCTCCTTCAATTCTAACTGTGTATCCATGATTTCTGACTGATCCTTTTTTATGCTCTTGAGGCCCTGACTAAGTTCACTGAGGTCCTCAATAAGTTCATTGAGCATCCTTATAAGCAGTATTTTGAACTCAGTATCTGTTAGGTTGCTTATCTCCAATTCGCTTAGTTCTTTTATTGGGGTTTTGTTCTGTTCTTTCATTTGGGACCTGGTTCTTTGTCTCCTCATTTTGGCTGCCTCCCTGTGTTTGTTTCAGTGTATTACTTAATGAGAGGTATGGGGCTCGCTGAGACCCGATGCTGCTCGTTTGAAAGAATTTAGGAAAAATTTGAAGCAGGATCCAAGACAGGCTGATCCTATGGTTAAGCAAGTGGCAACAGCTTGGGTGGGCTTGAAAGTTGGGTGCAGCAGGGTGGGGCCTCAGGGAGTCACCAGGGCGGGGCTACCAGTGTGAGCCAGGTTGCTGGAGTCCCAGATATGGCGACTGTCTGCCGCCCCAGGGAAGGGCTCACCAAAGGAACAAAGGCCTCTTACAGCACGTTTGTCCAAGAGAAAGCCCCCTCTCCAGCCCTCGCTCCAATGCCAAACAGCTCAGTTCTTCCCTGTGTGTCTCTGGTGCCCCTCGAGCTGTCTCCCCTCCAAGCTTAGAGGGAGAGAGTCCGATAAGTCCGTGCGCGGGCCCTTTAGGGAGCTGCCTGGGGCTCCAGCTGCTCCAGCCTCCCTGAGCCTCAGTTCCCGCTGGTTTTTCCAGCCAGAAGTTATGGAGACTTCTCTTCCTGGCACTGGAACCCTCAGCAGGGCACCTGGTGTGGGACGGGGACCCCTCAGTCCTCAGGAAGGACCTTCTTAGCCGAGGTATCCTCCTGATTTTTATCTGCCACACGTGGGTGTGGGACCAGCCCGATGTGCCTCTGCCCCTCCTACCGGTCTGGATGTGGCTGCTGCTTTAATTCCGTAGTTGTAGGACTTCCATTCAGCTTGATTCAGGCGGTTTTGAATGATGGTTGTTCTGTAATTTAGTTGTAACTTTGATGTGGTTGTGGGAGGATGCCATCTTGACCGGAAGTCTCTCCCCCCATTTCTTTCTTTCTTCTCCACTCTATTTAAAAATCAATGAAAAGCCCTGGCTGTTTTAGCTCAGTGGTTAGAGCGTTGGTCTGCAGTACAGAGAGACACGGGTTCAGTTCCCACTAAGGACACGTACCTCAGTTGCAGTTTGTCTCTGACCTGGTTGGGTCGTGCGAGAGGCAGCCACTCAATGTGTCCCTTTCACATCAATGTTTCTCTCTCTCCCTCCCACTCTACCTGAACAAAAAATGGAAAAATGGAAAAACAAAAAAATCAATGAAAAAATATCCTTGGGTGAGGATTTTTAAAAAAGAAATATGTTCATGGCATGAGATTGCACAGAAAACTAGTAACAAAGATAAGCCCAGAATCCAAATTTCTAGAATTTTAGTTTTAGTAGTTTTCCTGTATATGTTTTAAGTCACCGAGCAAAAAAATCTTTTAGGGTTTTGTTTGTTTGTTTGTTTACTTGTTTGGTTGGTTTTGAGAATGTAATAGGGCATCCTAGCTTGGCCAAAACTAAGTTTCTAATACAGCTATGGGCAGAGACCAGTAACTTTCTTTCTACTTACACTTGTTCTATTTTATTTTATTTCTACAGATATTGATAAACTTTTTAGAGACATAATTGGGAGAGTGTCAATTATTGAATTTCAAGCATGTATAAGCACCTATATATTATAAAGAAGTCAATGGAAGCAAATTGCAATAAAAGGAGAGCTGAGGCCTAAAGACAATTTATCTTAGAGAGAGAAAATCTCGTGTGGGTTGGATTTAGCAACATGAACTAAGGGATTGAAGAAAGCGGTTCTGCATCTTTTCTTTCTTTTTTTTTCTTTTTCTTTTTTTTAGCATAAGTAGCATTTAAGGATGTTGCTGTGAGACCCTTTAACAGCACCATAGAGAGGGGAGAAAACTGTTTCCCTTTCCACTCTGCAGCTCACTATTATTACACACAGCAAGGATTGACAGCACTGGCGGCTGGAGCGGGTGGCGAGAGCCTGAGCCTCGTGTAGAACAGCGACATGCACAAGTGAGCAACCGCGTCTCGGCAGATCTTCAACTGGCGTTTAATCACCGCGGAGCCCCAGCCCGACAGAGGCCAGCCTTAGTAAGGAAGGTGAATGACCTGAATTAATTAATTAATGCATATAAGATTCTCCCCTGCAAGTGCCAGAAATACTTTGGGGAATTGGACTTCCTACCTAAACAAGTAGAGACTTCTACTAACAAAATGTCGTGTAGGATTACAAAACAATGAATTTTTTTTTGTCCCTGGATTTTGGCTCTTAAGCCAGCTTGCTTTCTGGTTAAAAGTTTGACTTCTTAAACTATCTGAAAAATTCTTAAACTCATTCGCAGTGAGTAATCCATTAATTTCAGTTAATTCCTGCATATCCTGAAATCATATTCTCCTTAAATTGATTTAAAATATCTTTGTGCCCTGGCCGGTTTGGCTCAACGGTTAGAACGTCAGCCTGCGGTCCAGAGAGATCCGGGTTCGGTTCCCGCTAGGGGCATGTACCTCCGTTGCAGTTTGTTCTCAGCCCTGGTTGGTTCGTGCGGGTGTCCCTTTCACGGACACATCAATGTTTCTCTCTCTCTCCCTCCCACTCTATCTGAACAAAAAATGAAAAAAATAAAATATCTTCGTGTTTTTGCATATTTATCATAATTTCACTTGAAGTTTAAATAATACTTCATTAAGTCTGAACAATTTGAATCATGGAACATAAGCTGGGTTTTGTGTGTGTGTGTGTGTGTGTGTGTGTGTGTGTTTGCTGATCTCTTTTGAAATCTGTCTCCTTTACCTTCTGAAAACTGAAATGATCATATCAAGAAGGCTTACAAATCTTGTTAGACAGTTTCTTTCAGAGAGCCATCTAACTTCTGTTTGTAGAAGAAACCTCCATATTGTTCCTTATCAATGTTAAATGTTCTGAAAAGGTGGTCATACTTGTTATGTGACTTTGTTTAATTCATGGTTCTAATTAGAATAATGAGATAAAGAATTGCACTAATTTTTTTTTTTTTTTTTGCAGTGAGTTGATGTTGATACACAATACAGTTTATTGCAAGAACTTCAGGACGTACTGCCTTTGGGTGGGCTATACATCTTTATATCTTTCTGTGCATTTTGCTCCATCAGAAGCACAGGGTACATAATTCTCCAGTGTTACTTGTGCTTCATCAAACCAACATTTTACAGAAGCAAAAATGAACACTCTAGTATAGTCAGTTCCTAAAGAATTTATAAACATCCCTCTTACAATTAGAATCATCATAAAGAAAACAAACAGTTGCCATTAGGAGGGCCTTATTGTTAGTAACTCTGTTTCATCAGTCTGAATAAAAATTTTTCTTTGTTTCAATGTATCAATTAACTACTTTTCTTTTCTGATGTGAGAGCATTTTTTTTTTTTTTAATCCTCACCCAAGGACTTTTTTTTTTTGCATTCATCCTCAGATAGAGCGGGAGGGAGAGAGGAAGGGAGAGAGAGAGAGAAACATCTATGTGAAACAAACACATCAAGTGGTTGCCACCCACACGACCCCAACCGGGGTCGGGGACAAACTGCAACCAAGGTACGTACCCTTGGCAGGAACCAAACCCAGGACTCTCAGGTCTGCGGGCCAACACTCTAATGGCTGAGCCAAACCAGCCAGGGCGATGTGGGGGCATTTTTTAAAAATATATATTTTTTATCGATTGTTTTAGAGAGAGAGGAAGGGAGAGAGAGAGAGACAGGAACATTGATGTGAGAAAGATACATCAGACAGCTGCCTCCGGTACACCTCCTAATGGGGATTGAGCCCACAACCTGGGCATGTGCCCTGACCAGGAATTAAACCAGGACCTCTTAGTCCATGGGAGGACACTCAATCCACTGAGCCACAGGCCAATTAACTGCTTTTCAATGTTAACTGACAACTCATTGATATATCTTTGAATTGAGTCATTGCTCAACGGCAGTTCTTTTACAATATTGGATTTTGCTGCCTCACTATTGCAACTGGAGTCTTTATATTCATACAACAGTTTCAGCAACTGTGTGAGCACAATTTTGCAATGACTTCCGCAACTTTATATGACCCAGTCATTCCATTGTCACTTACTTGTGTGTTCTTCACTAAGGAAGTAGCAATGTTATATAGCTCAAAATTTTGTTATAAAGTTTTAAAATATTCTGTATGTTTACCTGCTTTATCAGGATGCTTCCTTTTCAAATGATCCAAAAGTCCTAATGGTGTCATAGCTGGAATGGTTTCATAGTTGGAAATGAGCTATCACCATATATGACACATAAACTGTCTTGAGTTGAACGGCTTTCATTAAAACCATGGCTGATATTCAGTAAGATATTGTTGACATCTTTTCTTTTTAGCACTTAT
The DNA here is from genome assembly GCF_014108415.1 of Molossus molossus. Classification (NCBI taxonomy): domain Eukaryota; kingdom Metazoa; phylum Chordata; class Mammalia; order Chiroptera; family Molossidae; genus Molossus; species Molossus molossus. The sequence goes on along the minus strand of NW_023425344.1, from coordinate 216,216,978 downwards.
CATAATTGATGATGGGTTGAAGGACCTTTGTAGGAATTTTGTAGAATGAAATAATAAAATATCAACTATTTTTGCTTCATTCTCCAAGTCCAAGTCACACACATAGGCACTGAGGATCAAACAGACAACACCCACAAGGTTGTCAGTGGCAGCCAATAGATACATGCAAGCACACTCTCACCCATATGACTTTGAAACAGAGAAGTCCATAGAGAGAAACTATGCCAATCATGGCCATTGCTCACTAGAGCTTTATAGCACTCATCTAATATACCTTTTGAGTATTTTCCATGAAATTAATGTCAATGCTGCTCATGCCCAGAAAATCCAATAAGAGAAAGGAAATATTAAGGAATATGATTTTATTAGACAGGGCTGAGCTTTGGAGAGTCAGAGTTTACTTCCTCTCAAGTATCAATTTTTGCCCTCTTGTGAGCAATATTACCCTCATTCAAAATGCTTGTGCTCGAGGTATTTATGATAGGAAATGTCATCATTTGCAGTTCATGGCAAGTTTTAAAAGGAAAATGATAATGTAGGCCTCTGGGGTTCTGGCACAAGGTCATGCCTTCTGCTGCAAGGAACTATAAGCCACTCAAAAAACACTCAGTGGGCTGTTGGGCCGTGGTAGAGACAGAACATGTGACCATGAGACATCAAGTAGCCATTTGGCTATTGCTGCCCATAATGAGCTGGATTCATTCAGACTCACCTAGAAACCCACTTTACTGCAAAGGGATATAGTAGTGGCACATGGCCATGGGGTCCATTGGTCCTGTCTCATACTGTATCTGTCAGAAGCCATCAGCCTGATAGAGTGGTGAAACATCTGAGGCTCCATCTTGGAGATGATAGCCCATGAGGTTGGATGCCTTAGGATACTTATTAATCCTAAATAACAAACATTATATGGGTTAAAATACAAGAGTTTGGGAACCAAATGATGGAATGGGACTCAGTGACTCATTTGAGAAATCTGTAGTTCTCATCCCTGCTCTAGGCATTATAGATCTGGTGGTCCTGTTATCAGAGGACATAATGAGAATGCCATTGCACTTCAAGCTTCAGCTTTCACCTTGTCACTTTGAAACAGAGAAGTTTCAGGTGCCAAGAGACTAGCATGCAAGAAGAGGAGTCATTATCTTGGCAAGAGTAATTGACCCTAATCATCAGGAGGAAGTAGGGCTACTGCTCTGTAGCAGGGGCAGGGAACAATATGATTGACACTGGAGTGACTCACTGGAGCCTCTCTTAGATTTCTTGTGCTGTCTGGTTAAGAGTAAATGGACACCATCAGCAGCCACCACCTGCAGAGGGCAATGGGAACTAGAGACTTAGATTCCTCATACGGTCTGGGTTACCCTTCTTGGCATTTTGCCTAGATCAACAGAGATGCTTAATGAAGGTGGACAGTGGAGGAGATAATGAGAATCAGTTATGATTCTAAGATTAATTGCAGCAGCAGCAGGAAGTATATTAAGCTTTCTGAGTCACCCAGAGAACATGAGGTTTCCCAACAAAACTGGAGAAACTACTCCTCGATGGAGCAAATGTGTAAGAAACAAATGGACTACGCTGAGTGACAGTGGACTTGAGTGGATTCCATGGTACTCTACTCAAATGCCCTCTTCAGGCTAGCTCAGCTAATCCCAGCTGCTGGGAATATCAACTAATAGTTGCACCTGTGTCTCTCACAGGCATTGCCTGCAGCTACAGAGAATGGCCTTGCCACATGCTGTATGCTCCCCTATGGAGTGGCCTGTAGCCTGTGCTTGGCTGATGTGGAGGTAAAAGGCACTGTCCAGTTGCCTCAGTTCAAGTCAACTCTGAAAGGCTATCTCAGCTTTAGAGCTTGCTGTTGGATTAGTTGAAGTCTCAACTGCAAACGCATTGTGGCCTGACTTCTTCCTCTACCCAGCTCTATTTTCCTCTCTGCTTTGTAGGTATATCTCCTTAAGCAAAACTTGCTGATGACATTATTATTGTTGTTGTTGACTTCAGGTAAAATAATTGTTCCTTGGTTCATTAATATTTTAAGAAATCTTTGTTTAAAATGTAGTTTACCTGAACAAGCACAACAAAATTTGTAGAACAGTAGCAGAGCTTTGTGGAAATGTATACAGTCATGCATCGTTTAATGACAGGCATACATTCTGAGAAATGCACTGTTGTGCAATTTCATTGTTGTGCAAACATCACAGAGCGCACTTACACAAACCCAGATGGTAGAGCCTATTGTTTCTTGGCTCTAAACCTGTACAGCGTGTTACTGTGCCAAATACTGCAAGGTATTTGTGGCGTTTGTGTATGTAAATATTTCTAAACATAGAAAAGGTACAATAAAAATACAACAAAAATGGCATAGGGTCTTCCTATGAATGGAGCTTGCAGGATTGTAAGTTGCTCTGGGTAAGTCGGTAAGTGGGTGGTGAGAGAATGTGAAGGCCCAGGACCCTGCTGGGCACTACTGTAGACTTTATAAACACTGTACACTTAGGCTACACAGAATTTTAAGAAAAAATTTTTCCCTCAACAATAAATTAACCTTAGCTTACTACAAAATTTTTACTTTATAAACTTAGTTTTTAAAAACTTTTTGACATTTTTATAATAACACTTAATTTGAAACACACATTGTACAGTTGTACAAAAATATATATATTTTTAATATCCTTATTCTGTATTAATAACTGTGAGCAAGGCATTGCACCACAACGTTGCGACAGCTAGGATGTTTGGTGGCTGTAACATCACTATGGCTGCGACTTTATGACAGCTACTGCCTCACTAGGCAGTAGAAATTTTTCGGCTCTATTATAATCTTATGGGACCACTGTCATTGTCATACATGCTGTCTGTGGTTGACAAAAACGTTGTTGTACGGCATGACTGTAAGTGTTTATCACTAACTAGAAAGTTGATTGATTTTTGTGGGGGAAATACAGTGAGGTGGTAGAGGTAAAAGGCAGAAAGAACCTGTTCTTTCATCTACTTAGTTCATGAATGTTGTGTTTAAAATAATGGCTTTGGTTACTGATGGCTGAGAAAAAAGTGCTCCTCGTTTAAGTCACGTGTTAAAAAAAAAAATCTTTTTCCCGAAAGCGGCCAGAGGTGACCTCTGAAAATGGTTCGCTATTCACTTGACCCAGAAAACCCCACAAAATCATGCAAGTCAAGAGGTTCAAATCTTCGTGTTCACATTAAGAACACTCGGGAAAATGCCCAGGCCATCAAATGTATGCATATTCGAAAAGCCACCAAGTATCTGAAGGATGTCACTTTACAGAAGCAGTGTGTACCTTTCCGTCCTTAGAATGGTGGAGTTGGTAGGTGTGCCCAGGCAAAACAGTGGGCTGGACACAGGGTCAGTGGCCCCAAAAGAGTGCTGAGTTTTTGCTGCACATGCTTAAAAATGCAGAGAGCAATGCTAAACTTAAGGGTTTCGATGTGGATTCTCTGAGCGCATCCAGGTAAACAAAGCTCCCAGGACGCACCGTCGAATTTACAGAGCTCATGGGCGGATTAACTCATACATGAGCACTCCCTGCCACATTGAGATGATCCTCACTGAGAAAGAGAAGATTGTTCCTAAACCAGAAGAGGACATTGCACAGAAAAAAAAGATATCCCAGAAGAAACTGAAGAAACAAAAACTTATGGCCCGGGAGTAAATTCAGCATAAAATAAAGACGAATAAAAGTGAAAAAAAAAAAAAAAGAAGAAAGAAAAAGAAACCCCTAGTCTTAGAGCAGTCTTAAGACAATGTCTTATCATTAAACACGTCTGCTAATTTTAAAATTTAAGGCTTTTTGGTTTATTCTTCATTCTTTAAACATGAGCTTTTCAACTTTCTACCTTATAATTATCCATGCTGTTTAGGAGGGAGATTACTGAGGTAACTTGCACTGAAATGGATTCTTAGCCCAGAGCAATTTTTTGCTACGTGAAAGCTGTGTTAAGACATTTTTTGAATACTTCTTAAGAAAACACCTTTAAAAACATTGCCCTGAGACTAAAGTATCCGGTACAATGCATAGGTGCACTAAAACCCCGCATGTGTATTAACCATAAGAATTGAGGCCCACCGGATTGTGGTCTAGCGCTTTGTTTACATAGGAGTGTTGTTAGTTGCAGGGAGATTATTTCTATCAACAAGCACTTTTTAAAGCAGATTGGACTGTAATCCTAATGGCAATGAAAACCTTAAGGAAAGATTAAATCATGTATGAATAGTCTGGTATAGAATTGATTATATTCTATCCTACAGTTCTTTTTTTTCTTTTTCTTTTTTTAAATTAATTAATTTTTTTGTTACAGATGTTTCTTTTTTACCCCATTGGCACCCCTCTCCCCACCCCACCCCCGCCCCGTCCCCGGCTTTGTTGTCCATGTCCATTGGTCATGCATACATGCATATAAGTTCTGTGGTCCTACAGTTCTTTAATTCCATGAAAATTGGTAAACATGCACCATATATGCGGAAGCTTTATTAAGCACATGATTCTGCTCCATCATCTTGCTCTTTGGGTTGTTCCCTCTCCATCCCTATTAGCCGATGTCCTTACCAACATTTCATAGAGAACTAGAGGTAGATGGACAAGAATTCACTCTACTTCCTATATCCTCTTAAATGTACCTGCATCTACACCTATCCTTATCTCTTTGTCTCTAGAAAGAGCTCCCTCTCCAGGTGCCAGCAGCTAATCTCGGCACTTCATCACCTGCGCTTTCTTCAGGAATCTGGAAATGCATTTATCTCCTCTCTCACCTGCAACTTCTACTCTCATTCTTTTGCTCTGAGTACTAATAGGTTCAGATGCTTCCCACCTCAAAAAGAGATTCTTTCAATAGCCCCCCCCAGCTGTCATCTGATATTGCTTTCCCTTCACACCCAACTTTTCTTAAAAGATAGTCAACACTCATTGTGTCCACTTTTTATGTCCTTCTTGCTACTTATTCCCACTCTCTTCTATTCTCACCAGTCCACGGAACTGCTTTACCTGAGTTTGATATTGCTTAGTTCAATGAATGATTAGTGCACTTAGCTCACTTGACTGGTCTGCAGAGTTCGACACTGTTAACTGCTTCCTCCTCCTTGAAACACTTGCCTTGATTCCTAGAACACTACCCTTCGTTGCTTTTCCATCTTCCTCTTAGTGGCATATTCTTTATTTTATTTTATTATTTTTATTCTGTTCTATTTTTCATTATTTTCTTCATCCTCTTCTCACTTTATCTTCTCAACACTTTATTATGAAAAATATTGAGTTAGAGGGAAGTTGGGGGAACTGCTCACTGAACATCCATGTACCTATCCCTTTTCTCACTTGACTTTCTCGCTCCGATAGACACTCCTCCAGGTTAGACCATTTCTGAGTTCAGACCTATCTAATCCAAATGGACATTTCCCCTTTGGTGGCCAAGAGGCACTTCAAACCCAACATGGTGAAATTGAACTCATAATTCCAGATTCGCCCTTTATTTTTCCCTTTACCTTATCAGTCAGTCACCCTGTTTGGTCAATTCCGTTTCTTTATATCTCTTCACCCAAGTTCCAGCCTTCATCACTTCTTGTCTCAACTGTTCTTCCTGCGAGCAGTCTTGCTCATCTTTAGTTTATTCACCATACAGTGGCCGGCGTGTCATTTATAATCGCAGGTGTGATCACAAGACTCCCTCGTTTAACATCTTTCAGAAATTTCAGTGTAAGCTCTTCACCTTCTAGCAAGACCTTTCATTATCCCTAATTAGCCTCATCTTTCACCAGCTTTCCTCTCAAAACTGATGACTCAGGCCTTATAGAGCTACCTACAATTCCTGGAATGAGCCTCTGTGTTCATACGATGCTAACTGTCCTCCCTGACATGCTATCTCTTGCTTTTTAACCTACTTTTTGTCCTCCTGACTTCTAGCAACTGCTCCAAGTTATTCTCCAAAATACAGCTTCTGTACTACCTTCTTCAAGATAATACTTTGGCAATCTTCCCTTCCTACCACTACCACCCCCCGTTCTAGGTGAGATGCTTCTACTGGGACACCTTCGTATAGCATCTTGTGCTTATTAGTTAATTCAGCGAATTGTTTAATAAAGATTTGACATCCTATGTGTACTGAACACTGTGTTAGGTGATGGGAATACAGCAGTGAATGAATTAGAGCTCCTACTTTCAAGGAATTTCCACACTATCTGAAGATTTAGATCTATAAAAGGACTTTTTGTTGTTGTTGTTAATCCTCACCCGAGGATATTTTTCCATTGATTTTTAGATAGAGTGGAAGGCAGGGAGGGAGGAAGGGAAAGAGAGAGAAAACAAACATCAATGTGAGAGAAACACATTGATTGGTTGCCTCCCTCACAACCCCAACTTGGGCGGGGATCAAACCTGCTACCAAGGTACATGCCCTTGATTGGGAATTGAACCCGAGACCCTTCAGTCCCTGAGCTGACACTTTAATTGCTGAGCCAAACTGGCCAGGCTGTAAAAGGACTTTTGATAAAGTAGGTATGAGAAGATAACTTAAGAAGTAGGCATAAGACACTCTAGGGACACTTAGAAGGAAAACAAGTTTAGACTTAGAGAATGAGTTACAGCTCCTTGGAGGAAGATTTATTTAAGATATGAAGTAAGAATAAGAATAAACTTGAGGAATAAAGGGGGTGGAGGAGCGTGTGCTAAGGAAGAGGAAGAAGAGAGGGAACGTGGTTTAGGGTGCTGGTTTGTGAGAACCGGGCTCATTCAGGGTAGGGATGTACCCACTGCATGCCCAGTGGCTGACAGAGCAGGTATTCAATGAACATACATTAAAGGAATAAATACATGCATGCATAAATGAATGAATGAATGAATGAGTAATGAATGAGGCTGAAGAAGAAGGGGCTAGATTAGAAGGACCTCATATGAAAAGGAGTTTAGACTTTATTCTGAGGACATTCCATAACTTCTAGAAGAAAGATTTTAAGCAAGAGGGTGATATAATCAGATTTGTTCTTTATAAAATGAATTGGAAGGAGAGCAAGAGGCAAGTCTAGCAGCAGGTGATCAGTTAGAAGGCTGGTGTGGTCATTGATGTTAGAGATGATGGTGACCTGATAACTGATGTGTGGTTGGGATGGAGAACAACTGTTTTGAGAGATTAAGGGGACAGAGGTCAAATGACATAGTGATTATCAGAATGAGGATGAGAAAGCAATCGATGATAATATTTAGATTTTGGGCTTGGGCAATTGTTGGCAGCAATCAGTAAGACAGGAAACAGAGGAGGATGAAGGGGTTTCTGGAGATAAGGTTGGGGGAGATGAAGAGTTCAGTGTTGAACATTTTGAGTGAGTTTGAGGCATGTGTTGGTCCTGGGTCTGTTTGCCCATAGATGATTTTTCTAGATCTGTCCCCCTTTTTTAAAAAAAAATTTTTTTTTGCCCTGTCTGGTTTGGCTCAGTGGTTAGAACATTGGTCTGCGGTCCAGAGATACCCGGGTTCAGTTCTCACTAAGGGCCCGCACCTCACTTGCAGTTTGTCCTGGCCCTGGTTGGGTTGTGTGTGTGGCAGCCACTCGATGTGTCCCTTTCACGTTGATGTTTTGCTCTCTCTTTCTCTTTCTCTCTCTCTCCATCCCACTCTGTCTGAACAAAAAATGGAGGGGTGTCCTCGGGTGAGGATTAAAAAAATTTTTTTTTCCTTTATTGAATTTTAGGAAGGGAGAGGGAGAGAGAGATAGAAGCATCGATGAAAGAAAACATTGATTTGCTGCCTCCTGCATGCCCCCTACTGGGGATTGGGCCCACAACCTGGGCATGTGCCCTGACCGGGAATTGAACCGGTGACCTCTTGGTGCATGGGTTGATGCTCAACCACTGAGCCATACCAGCCAGGCAGATCTGTCCCTTTTTGTTGTGCATCTCCAGGAGCTGACTTGCTGGCTACGATTCCCAGGCTCCCATTCAGCTGGCTTCTGGCTTGGTTTGGGCAAAAGGAGGCACTGGCAAGGGATTGGAGAACAAGGGGAGGGGAGAAGCCAGGATATGGTTCCCCTTCCCTTTCTACCCTGCAGTGTCTCCAGCAGCAGCTATGATGCTGTGTGGCCCCAGCTCCCGCAACAGGCTTGTCTGTCTCCTCTAGTAGCCCCATGCCTAACGTTCTGGTGACACAATGACCTTGTTTTGTCCCTCCAGTCTTGGAGTGATAGTGGCTTCCTGTTGTTCCCCGGTTGTCCTCTCAGCTTCTCTCTCACTTGTGTAGAATTCAACTCTGGGTTTTGCATACTCAGAATGGGCTCTGTTTTTCTGAGGAGCATCCAAGTGGAGATATCCAGAAAGCAGGCGAGTATGTGGATAGGACAACACATAGATACTGAGTTTCTATCATATCACTTACCTCCCTGAGGAGCAATTGTTTTCTTACTTGACTGTCTGGCACCAGCCTGACAGATCCTTAAATACAGAAAGACTGTCTTATCTCTGTCCATATTTTCCCCCCAGCCAACTCAACATCTGACACAGAATAGGGACGAAATAATGCTTGTTTATTGAATGAAGAATAGAAGGCACATGCCCTATGTATTATTTTTAGGTGATATTAATTGCTGGATACATTTTTATACTAGCGCTCAACTCCATCAACTCGGGAGTGCCCAATCTGAATTAAGAAATTTGAATCACTGAATATGTTAGCATATGCAGTTTTACTGCCCTCAGGATTGTCATGATACAAATAAATGAACAACAATAAGTTGCCCCAGTTGTTAAGTTATTTACTGAGCAGATAAGAATAATTAGAAATCATTGCAACTGTGTATACAACTGTGTATATAAGGGCTATTGCAAAATAAACTGAAGATAGCAAGTTTGTTTAAATGGGTTAAACATTCCCCGGAATCCTTTAATCTTGGGAACACAATCAGTTTCCCTGGAAATGATCTGCAGCAGTAACCCTAGCCAGGTAGGTTCCACAACTCTAAGTTGGAGCTGAATAAACTGATGTTACAAACAGGGCACTACAAAGTGTAGATGTTGGCTTTGGCCCAAAGGAGAGTTAGATCAGTCCCAGACAGCTATGGATCTCTGCTCCTGTCCCCAGTGGAGGGGTCCATGCTGGGCTCAGGGGCTGTGCAGACTTGCATGCAACTAGATCCGTGGTAGGGAAGGAGGGACTGTGTGTCCTCTGTCTTCTGGTGGTTCAGAATCCATCAGAAATATTTTCTCCTGCTACCTACATTGTGATTTATAAGAAATACATATTTCGGCCCAGCCAATGTGGCTCAGTGGTTGAGCATCGACCCCATGTACCAAGAGATCACCAGTTCGATTTCCGGTCAGGGCACATGCCCAGGTTGTGGGCCCGATCCCCAGAGCGGGGCATGCAGGAGGCGGCTAATCAATCTTCTCTCTCACTGATGTTTCTATCTCTCTCTCCCTCTCCCTTCCTCTCTCTCTCTCTAAATCAATAAAGAAAAAAAGAAAGAAAGAAAGAAGAAAAACATATCTGGTCACTCGGATGACCAAATATATATGAGAAATATATGTCCAGAATTCCTGGCTCATAGCTCCAATAACTCTCAGAATTTCCTAAGTGTTAAGAGGCTTCCTTTTTTTTTTAGTGTCTTTTGTTATGTGAATGAAGCAGCTCTTGGAAAGCACCTGCATGGTGGGGGTTGTTTGCCAGGGGAACCAACCTTGGAATAGAGGGTTGGAACTCTCAGGGCTACTCCCTGATTTCCCAAAAGGGCGGAGGAGCTGGAGGTTGAAGAAATCACCAGTGCTCAGTGATTTATTTAATCAATCATGCCTATGTAATGAAACCTCCATAAAAGGACAGGGTTTGGAGAGCTTCCCATGTGGAGATGAAGAGGGAGTGGTGTACCAGGAGAGGGCCTGGGAGCTCCTCCCCTTCCCCCACCCCTTGCCCTGTGCATTTTCCCATTTAGCTGTTCCTGAGTTATAGCCTTTTTCACTAAACCAGTGATCTAGTAAGTGACATGTTTCTCTGAGTTCTGTGAGCCATTCTAGCAAATTAATCAAAACCAAGGAGGGAGTCATGGGAACTTTTGATTGGTCAGAAGTGCAGGTGACACCATAGACTTGCAACTGGCATTTTGAGTCAGAAGGAGTAGTTGGAATCTCCAATATGTGGCCAGTCAGTCAGAAGCACAGGTGGCCTGTGCTTGTGCCTGGCATCTGCTGTGCGGCGGTGGGAGGGCCAGTCTGTGGGAACGAACCCTTTACTTGTGGATTCTGAGGCCATTTCTGGGTAGATAGTGTCAGAACTGAGTTAAATTCTCAGACACACTGCTGGTGCCTGAGAACTGCTTGTTGATAAGAGGGAATCCCCCTGCCCCCACTCCCTGTTGACATTGGGTCTGGGAATCCAATTTACATACGTAAAAAACGGAAGCATGGGAGTATATCAAGCTAAAAAGCTTCTGCACAACAAAAGAAACAACCATCAAAATGGAAAGGCAGCCCACTGTATGGGAGAACATCATTGCCAATGATACATCAGATAAGGGGTTAATTTTCAAAATATATAGAGTACCCACAAAACTCAACAAAAGGAAGACAAAGAATCCAATTAAAAAATGGGCAGAGGACCTAAAGAGACACCCCTCCAAACAGGACATACAAATGGTCAAGAGACATATGAAAAAATGTTCAGCATCACTCATCAGAGAGATGCAAATTAAAACAACTATGAGGTATCACCTCACACCTGTCAGAATGGCCGCCATCAACAAATCATCAAACAACAAGTGTTGGTGAGGATGTGGAGAAAAGGGGACTCGAGTGCACTGCTGGTGGGAATGCAGACTGGTGCAGCCACTATGGAAAACACTATGGTGTTACCTCAAAAATTTAAACGAGTAACTGCCATTTGACCCAGTGATCCCACTTCTAGGAATATATCCTAAGAAGCCTGAAACACTAATCAGAAAGAATATATGTACCCCTATGTTCATAGCAGCACTATTTGCAATAGCTAAGATCTGGAAACAGCCCAAGTGTCCATGAATAGATGAATGGATAAAAAAGCAGTGGTACATATACACAATGGAGTACTATGCAGCTGTAAGAAAGAAAGATCTCTGATCCTTTGAGACAACATGGAGGGACCTAGAGAGAATTATGCTAAGTGAAATAAGTCAGTCAGAGAAATACAAGTATCACATGATCTCACTTATTTGTGGAATATAATGAACAAAACAAACTGATGAACAAAATAGACCCAGAGACAGAGAAGTAGGGTACAGACTGACAAACCTCAGAGGAGGGGGCGGCGAAGAGAGAAGAGATAAACCAAAGAACTTATGCATATGAGCATAACCAATGGACATAGACAACAATGTTGGGGTCGGCAAGTGGGGGACAGGAATGGGAGGAGGGTGTCAATGGGGGAAAAAGAAGTAACATCTGTAACAAAAATAAATTAATTAAATGAAATAAAAAATGGAAGCAGCAGTGAGAAGCTGGGAAAGTGCATCTTTGATGTGTTGCTTTGAGTAGTGTTAATAACCTTTGCATTTTGGTAACATTTTAATTTTGTAAAAGAAACAACAATATGGATTTATCACAAAACTAAAATATAAAAACAAATAAAATGAAATTATTCCTAATTTTACTCCATAAAGGCAACCTCTCTAACAATTTGCAATAAATTCTTCTTAAATTATTGTCAGTTAAATTGTTATAGGCAGAATATTGTGTTCCTCCAAATTCATGTTAAAACCTAATCCTCAGGTCCTGGCTGGTTTGGCTCAGCGGTTAGAGCGTCAGCCCACAGACCAGAGAGTCCTGGGTTCGGTTCCCGCTAAGGGCATGGACCTCAGTTGCAGTTTGTCCCTGGCCCCGGTTGGGGTTGTGCAGGGGGGGCAGCCAGTCAATGTGTCTCTCTCACATTGATGTTTCTCTCTCTCTCTTCCTCCCACTCTATCTGAAGATAAATGCAAAAATGTCCTCGGGTGAGGATAAAACAAAACAAAACAAAAAACCTCTCATCCTCAGTGTGGATGGTATTAAAGGTGGGGCCTGTGGGAGGTGATTAGGTCATGAGCATGGCGCCCTCATGAACGGGATTATTGCCCTTTTAAAAGAGACCCCAGATTCCTCCCTTTTCCCCTTCTCCTTGTGAAGATGCAATGATAAGATGGCCATCTATGAACTAGAAGTGGGCTTTCCTCAAAAACCAAATCAGCTGGCACCTTGACTTCGGACTTCTTAGCCTTCAGAACCGAGAGAAATAAATATTGTTTATAGGCCACCCAGTCTATGGCATCCTGTTAGAGCAGCCTAAACAGACAGAGACATAAACAGGTATATTTTAAAGTGTCTTCAAACCATACGCACTGTTCTGTAACTGACTTTTTTCATGCACAAATATGTCACAAGCTTTTATGTCAGTAAACGGTTGCACTTTTAGTGGTTGTGTGGTATTTTATTTTATGAATTTACCATAATTTATTTAACCAATTGCCCACTGAGAAACATTTGAGTCAGCTCCAATTTTTCACTTTTTCATACATATGGTGAACCATGAGCAACTGACTTTCAAGGTGAATCTTCAAGCACTTATAATAAGATATTTCGGGGCAGGCTGTGGAAAGAATAAATAGTGATATGAAAAGGCCCAAGGGAGGGAAGTGTTTATGTGTTGATATTGTTCTTAGTATATAAAGGATATCAATTCACAGGGGCGGGGTGGGGGGAGATAGAGTGAGGTGGGAGAAAGTAAGAGACAGTGAAATGACAGATATGAAGAGAGAAACAGAGTGTCAGACAACAGCCTGAAAGAGAGGTACTAGACAAAGGGAAAGAAAGAATGTGTCTAGAACAAATAAAAAGAATCAAATGCTTATTAAGGCTGCTCAAAAAGAAAAAGTGTTGTGATGATTGCCAAATAAAACAGTGGCATTCAAGTGATGACATAGCATTGAATGAATGATGAGGGGAACAAATTGCCACTAACCTGAGGATAGATACAGAGTAAACTTTTTAAAACTCAAAAACAAAAGAAAAATAAGAAATCTCATTCTACTTTACCTAATTCACACATCCACACATGTATGCATATCACGTGCTGAATGTTGTCACTGAAAAACATAGCTTTTTAAAATGCTTGTCTCTGATACTTCAAATTATATTTTCTCTTGTGGTGACTGACTGGGGTGAACATTTTTTTGCACCATGGCTTAGTATCATAGCACCAGAGAAAATGAAAGAGGAAGGAGCTAGCTTCCCCTTTCCCCTGCTGTGGTGAATGCTTTCTGTTTTAGGGAAATTAAAATTAGTGGTGAACAGCCACTTTCTCTTGAAAATCATTCTTCTGTATATTTTGGGTGTGCATTTGTGGGGGCTGGCGGATGGTTTCTGTTCCAAAGCTTCCTATATTGTATACACTTGTAAGGAACAAAGGAAAGCACTTGTACAATGAACATCACTTGCACACATGTTACAGTGCATTTGAAGTTTTTAAAAAGTCGACTTACGTAAAGAGAACAATCCTAACATCTCATAGGAAGCTGTGGAGGCACTAATCAAGTGATTTGTGTCAGTACAACTGCGAGGTCTTTTTAATAGGTGAAACCTCATTATACCTTGGCATTGGTAGAATCTTATCAAGCCCAGAAATGTCTGCTACTTGCCCACACCTAGGGGCTGGGATGGGAAATATATTCACAAATAGCCTTGCCCTTTGTTCTCTCCCCGTGTTATCTTTTGCATGGCCAAAAATTAGGAAAGTGCTTTTCCCTTGGTCAAATCTATAAGAAGTGGTCAGATTTCCCTTCTTCTAATTAGAAAAATAAACCTACTCAAGACTGGCATATTAACTACCCTGAGTGGAATTCTGTCCTGTGTCATTGACACACACTGAGCAAAGAAGGGAGAGGGTGGGTCGTTGCTTCCAAATGCTCCTAAGGACACTTTAATTAAAGCACTAATGCTACATGCCCAACAAGTTTAGCATGACCCAGCAAGGTTAGTCACTTATGTCATTCCACCCCAGGAGTACAGGGGCCTGGCCAATCACATGACCTCAGAGAACAAGGAACTAAACCAGACTGAGTTCGCTGAACCGCTTACTCAAATCAGTCGTGTTACTGAGGTCCAGTGAGGGGACTCGGGCAGAGCGAGGGTGGCATATGCTACTAAGGATGATCATGGTGACATTTCTGTACTATGTTACTCTGTGTCTAGCAGAGTATGTGCCAACCACCTCTAGGGGGGCCGAGGCACACCTCCTCAGACAAAGATTCTGACTTGCATCTTGCATTTGGAAAGGACTTTAATTCTGTCATATCTGTGGCTTTTCTTTGTTCCATGAAGGACAAATGAGTCCAAAGTATTTTAAGTGAAAAACAGCTCCAAGCCCACCTTCACCAGCTTCACTGCTACCTCTTCAGTTTTCCGTGGTATCTGCACGTATTTAGTCCTTACCTCACATTTTTCCACGAGTGTAAGCACTGTATGTGCAATTTGCTTGCCTCGTCATTCTGAAATCTTTTATGCATACTGTTCACACATCCTGTCTGTTTAGTGTGCAGTGCCACCTTAATTACTGTGAAATACTTCTGGGGAGAAAGGAAAATTAAATACAACACACACGTGTAAGCTGTTGCTGCATTCCGGTCTAATCCTGAGGCTGCTGCTGGAACACTTGCATGCAGTGTCCGGGAATTCCACCATCCTGTTGACTTTTTGGTTTCATATTTGTATGTTTTTAAAAAAACATGTTGTATTGTTTAATTGCTACCGCACAGGGTGGGAGGATGTTTTGTGTTTGAATGATGCATAGTCTCTTCACTCACTTTGGAAGTCTTAAAATTGGCCAATTCTGCCCTGGCTGGTTTGGCTCAGCGGTTAGAGCGTCAACCTGCGGTCCTGAGAGACCCGGGTTCGGTTCCCGCTAAGGGCATGTACCTCGGTTGCAGTTTGTCCCCGGCCCTGGTCGGTCGTGCGGGTGGCAGCCACTCGATGTGTCCCTTTCACGTCGATGTTTCTCTCTCTCTCTCTCTGTTCCTCTCTCTCCCTCCCACTCTACCTGAACAAAAAAATGGGAAAATGTCCTCGGGTGAGGATTTAAAAAAAAAAAAAAAAAAAAATTGGCCAATTCTGATAGCGACAGTGTTCAAGAAAACTAACATATGTAGTCAATTATACTTTTTAGGACTCAGCTTTGTGTTTCAGAGATGTTATGAACTCATTAAAAACAAGCAAATAAACATACCTGCAACTGCTCTAGCAATTCTGGAGTATAAAATATTTGCTGGTTTTGTGTAGGAGATTTATAATGTGTATGATATTACTCATATGTATTTGTGGGTTTGGATGTGGGAAGGATTTTACCACTTGGTAAACCCCCCCCCCCTTTTGCTTCTTGGAATTTTTGTGTTCAGCTAAAAAATCTCTAATATTTGCTCCTTTGGGTTTTAGGTAACCCTTGGACTCTACATTTATATTTCTGCCCCCCATCCCCCCATAAAAAACTTGATGATGAATGTTTTGGAATGTCCTCTGTACAAATTCACTCTCCTCTGTAGCAGAGATATTTTGTTTCTTTCAACCCTCTTCCACTTGATTTTCTGTAAACAAATTGTCTAGCAGCTCTTCCTATAACATGTTTTTTGTTTTTTTGTTTTTTTATCCTCACCCGAGGACATTTTTCCATTTTTTGTTCAGTTAGAGTGAGAGGGAGAGAGAAGAGAGAAACATCAACGTGAAAGGGACACATCGAGTGGCTGCCACCCGCACGACCAACCAGGGCCAGGGACAAACTGCAACGGAGGTACGTGCCCTTAGTGGGAACCGAACCCGGGTCTCTCTGGACCGTGGGCTGACACTCTAACTGCTGAGCCAAACCGGCCAGGGCTCGTCCTATAGCATGTTTAGACCTCAGAGTCTAGCCACTGTGGTAGATAATATCTGAAATTCTATATATGAATATGTTGCTTTCTGACCCCTTGGAAAATGAGGTCTTTTAGAAGCTTTCAAATGCTGGCTGGTTTCAAATTGAACATCATTTCCTGTGAGGTTGTTGCTAGGAAATGATTTGACTAACAAGTCTAGTCATCATCATATACTGATAACCCATCAGGAAGATAAATTACTTCCTGTTAGTTATGACAGTTCACCTCCACCCACAGTAATTCATTACGTTACCTGTTCTCTTCTAAGTAAACAATCGCTCTGAAAATAGTTAAATGGAATCTAATTTACAATATACTCAAGTATTGACCTAAGTACAAAGACATAGTATTTAAAAATAAATAATTAACTCAGCCTTTTTTCCCCTTTAAATGTGTCAATTACTAAAGCTTTCAATGGCATGTTGATCCTAAACTGAGCCTCAGAAAGCCATTTAATCCATTCCCAGACATCTGGACAGACCACCTAGCATTATGTTAGTTTTCCACAAATGTTGCCAAGGCTCCTCGTGGCCTTTACAGTTTTGCTTTATTTGTATGCCGATTGCAGTTGAGGAGTGACCTCACAATGGATTCATGTCACAATGACCCAGAGGTGTATGGATGTTTTAGGAATGAAAAAGACAGGTCATTTAATCTATAGCAAATTTGTTCCTCCTCTGGTCCAACCAGTTGGGCAGACCTGTGGCTATCTCATGAGGTGTGTGCTTATCTCCTGTTGTTTCTTTTGCATGCTTGAAGCCTTTTATGGCTTTCAATGTCCAGATGAAACTGAGCATGTCTCTCCAAGTAGACTTTTTTAAAAAGCATATATTTTGTGCTTGTTGTTTTCTATCATTTGTTTGCTTCATCATTCATTCAGAAAGTCTTTCATACTTTTAACCCAGAATCCTGTGTATGTAGGGAAATTTATTCACTTGTCAATATTTATTTCGTTGTCTTAAAAGCATTGCTTTTTTAAATTTTAATCCTAAAGGGAATCTATTTAATCTATTCCTCTCATTTTAGGGTTGAAAAAACTGAGCCCAAAGGAACTAAGTAAGCATTCTGAAGTTAATAGACTCTGGGGTGGTTGACAGAGCTGAGACCAGAACCAGAGCCTTCTGGTTTCTAGTCCAGAGTATTTCTGTTTTGGTGGGGGGGAGGGTACATGGGGTTTATCGCCTAGTGTATTTTACCATAGGAATTTCAAAAATCCTACCGGTTGTTTAAATGCGTGGCAAATTTTTGCTGATTGTTAAGATTATATCACTAGTCCTTTAATGGTTTAAAATTTAGGGCAAGCAGGGTTTTCTCTCACTTGAAAGTAGAAACAGCAATTTCCAGACTCATTCTTCTAGGGGCTACTAAAAAATAAGCAAAATATTTATACTTATGTGTATATGGTATTGTACCATTTAACTTGCTAGTAATCAGCCTGGACCCATGCCAGGAACAGCTATATTCACATTTTACTTCTCCTTCCAGAGAGTGCCAAGAATGCAACCCCACCTATCTCCTTGAATCTCCCTAGAAAGAATTTCAGAAAACATTGTCAAATATACTGTAGGAGGAATTCAGACTGTATCTGCAAAGTAGGTAGAGCACACACTTCCGAACCATTGTTCCCAAAACGTATCTTTTCGTTTGTGAAAGTACTTCCTTTAAGAAAGATCTTTTGCAAATTAGTATCACATCTAAAACCAAACTAGCACACAAATCCAGAAACAACTAGGGGAAACAGTTTTTAAAAAGCTAGATAATATAAATGGGAAATTACTTTCCTAACCTATTTGGCTCTGAACAGAATCTTTTGCCCAATTTTTGTTCTAGCCATGATACCTGGTATTTCTTCCAAAGAGAATCTTTAAATTAAAGCTCTTAAAAAGCAACTATTTTTGTTTGGGCTGGAAGTATCACTGACTAGTGCATGTCAGTGATACCAAGATTCACTACATAGTAATCATCTTAGAAGCAGAAATAGGGCTTTTCTGGATTTGGATCCATTTTTAGAGAGTTCAGGTACAGGTGGGATGGGCTAGAACCATATTCCCTAACCCTTAGTCATGTGCCAATCACCTTTATAATTTTTGCCACTTCATGTGCCACTTACACATTTCTTATGTCATATTTTTCTTTCTTTAATTTATTGATTTTTTTTTTTAATCCTCACCCAAGGACACTTTTCCATTCATACTCAGATAGAGTGGGAGGAGAGAGGGAGGAAGAGAAAGAGAGAAACATTGACGTGAGAGAGACACCTCAAGTGGTTGCCACCCACATGACTGGGGCCGGGGATGAACTGTAACTGAGGTACATGCCCTTAGTAGGAACCAAACCTGGGACCAGTCCGTAGGCCAACACTCTAACCACTGAGTCAAACAAGCCAGGAAGAATTTATTGATTTTAGGAAGGAAAAAGAGAGAAAGAGAAAAACATCATTTTGTTGTTTTACTTATTGAGGCATCCACTGGTTGATTCCTGTATGCACCTTGACCGAGGATCAAACCTGCCATCTTGGCATATTGGGATGATGCTCTAACCAAATAAGCTACCTGGCCAGGCCTGTCATATTTTTCTTTAAGTGGATTTAATTAAAAAGTTAAATGTTTATTTTAAAATAAAACTTTAGCCCTTGCTGGTTTGGTTCAGTGGTTAGAGTGCCGGCCTGTGGACTGAGGAGGCAGGGGTTCGATTCCCAGTCAAGGGCATGTACCTGGGTTGCAGGTTTGATTCCCGGCCCTGGTCAGGGTCATGAGGGAAGAAACCAATCAATGTGTCTGTCTCCAAACAATGTTTCATTCTGTCTCTCTCTCCTTTCTTTCCTCCCATTCTATCTGAAGAAAGAAATAAAAAGAACAAAACTTTATCACTCCTATAAATGGAAAACCAGCATTATTAGCCATAATAGATAGTAACTGTGACAATAAATGAAATAAAAACTAAACAATGTTGTTATATTTTAGTTAAACACTGTGTGCTAAGAAGGCTGTGATCCCCAAAGCTGCTGTCTTTCTGTTAAAAGGTAGAGTAGCAAATGTCAGAAGACTTTTAAGTACACACTTGCTTCAAACTGAGACCCTTTTCTTGAGATAATCAGAAGGATTGAAAGAAATTAGAAAAGGGAAAACCTACCTTTGCAACGTAATTTCCCGCCACACTCTCTCATGAGCACCCTACACCAGTTCCGGAGGTCTCCACGCTGCCCTGCTGAGAGGTCCCGCTGGCTTCAGCCCCTTCACACTTGCTCCTCCCCTGGATGGATTTCCCCTGGGTCCTTACAAGTCCCTCTCTAACTGGCCTCTACTCAAATCTACTTTTCCAGAGAGGTCTTCCCTGATTGACTACAGCTGGTAAAATGGCATCTCATTTATTATCTGTCTATCCATCCATCCATTTAGTTGTTCATTCATTCAGTTTGTCTCTCTGGCTTCCTCTCTCATCTGACTCTGTTCCTCCCTGAATGGCTGGGTTCCCTTTGATATACACCAACCAAGGAAAAAAGTAATTCATTCTCTTCTTGTTAGCTAAATAATATTGTATGGTATGTACAGTAGGATTATTATTATTTTTTTTTATCCTCACCCAAGGACATTTTTGCAACTATCCTCAGATACAGCGGGAGGGAGAGAGGGGGGAAGAGAGAGAGAGATACATTGATGCAAGAGAGACACATTGACTGGTTGCCACCCACACGACCCCAACTGGGACCGGGGACAAACTGCAACCGAGGTACGTGTCCTTAGCGGAAACTGAACCCAGGGTTCTCTGGTCTGTGGGCCAACACTCTAACTGTTGAGTCAAACTGGCCAGGGACAGTAGGATTAATTTTTATGAAAAAGAAGTATGCACTACAAAAGGTACAAAAGAATGTAGAAAACCTCCTAACCATTTCATCTCCAGATAATGCAAGTTTTCGTGATTTTCATTTCCTTTGTTATACTTTTATTCATTGACTGATTGAATTCCCAGTAAAATCAGTCAGATTACCAAATTTCTGTGTTTGTAATCAGAAAAAAACCATAGTGCTAGTTCCACGTAGAAAACTGAGTGATGTTGAACGTAAGTCCTCAGAGCATTAAACTAGGGAGCCAATGCAGAACCGAGCCTCATCGAGGTGAAGAAATTGAGTGAGAGGCAGTCTGTTCTACAAAGCTACACTTTAAATCCCTAACCCCAGGCAGCCATTTCACAATGGTTTTCTTTGGTCACAGAAGGTGACCGTGGGTCACATGAGGTGATGTGAGGAAAATACACCAGGGCTTCTGTCGCACTGGTGGATTAGTTATCTCTCTCTCCCATGAAGAAAGGCTGCTCTATAAAGCCAATAAGCTTGTCAAGTCTTCAGACACCCCCTCCTCCCACCGCCCCACCCGGCCAATTCTGCGTGGAGCACTATAGGGCAGGCTAATAGTTCAAACAAAATTAAGATTTGTTAAATTTGTAATTCCACTTTTCCAATTAAGAATTTGTTGTGCACTTATAAAATTGAACTATAGCCTTGCGTTTATTTTTAATGCAGAACAATACTAGCGAAGCAAATTTGTCTTCTTCATTTATGTAGATTGGAACCTGGTCTATTTATATTCAGGGAAATGAAAGCTTTTCTGGTCATTTCTCCTTTTCCCAGGAAAGAAACCTTAATCTCCTTTCTGAAAATGGTTCTATTTGGGCAGCAAATCCTATGTTGAAAATTGTTCCAGATCACAAGTTATGTAACCTGAACAGATGGCATTAGCGTGGCTTTGACATGTCAGGCTGCAGTCACAAGACATGCTGAGGAGCCAGCTGGGGAGCCTTCCAGTGGACAGGCAGGCAGGTCCCATGAGCAGCAGACACACAGGATAACATCGACTGCACTCTGGCTCAGCTTCCCCTGTTCACGGCCCAGGAGTAAATTCCTCAGGATCCTGAAACAGGTACAAATAATCCTGGAGAAACTAGTGGTAAATTTGGTTGAATCATAAAAATAAATTAATCTTTCCTGTGGGAGAAAACAGTCTCTCAGGGAGTGTTCTACCAGAAGAATGATTTAATTTTGGTAATAGTTGAAACGTCACAGGCAGATGGACACTGAGCTGAATGTGTTCTAATTGTACCTTGGGCGTGGAGCACAAAGAGGCAAAATGGATAAGGATCCCGGTCTTCACAGAGCTTGCAGTTCAGTGTGGGAGAAAGACAATCAATCAAACAAATAAACACATGAGAGTGATAAATGTCAAGAAAAATAATAATGCAGAGAAAAGGGGTAAGAAGAGATTTGTATGAAATTTTAGATAGAGTGGCCACAGAAATCCTCTTTTTTTTTTTCCTTTTCTTTTTTTTTATCCTCACCTGAAGACATTTTTCCATATTTTGTTCAGATAGAGTGGGAGGGAGAGAGAGAGAGAGAGAGAAACATTGACGTGAAAGGGACACACCAGGTGGTTGCCACCTGCACAACCCAACCAGGGCCGGGGACAAACTGCAACCAAGGTACGTGCCCTTAGTGGGAACCAAACCTGGGTCTCTCTGGACCGCAGGCCGACGCTCTAACCGCTAAGCAGAAATTCTGCCAGGGCAGAAATTCTCTTTTAAAAAGATAACATTGGCCCTGGCCAGTTTGGCTCAGCGGTTAGAGCATCAGTCCCATGGACCAGAGACCTGGGTTACCTTTAAGAGCACATACCTCGGTTGCAGTTTGTCTCCAGTCCAGATTGGGGTTGTGTAGGTGGCAACCAGTCGATGTGTCTCTCTCACATCGATGTTTCTCTCTCTCTTTCTTTCTTCCTCTCTCTCTTCCATTCTATCTGAAGATAAACACAAAAAAATGTCCTCGGGTGAGGATTAAAAACATTAAAAAGATGACATTGGAGTAAAGACCTAAAGGGAATGAGAGTGTAAATCATGTATATGTCAAGGGAAGAGCATCCTGGAGAGAGGGAACAGTGAGTGAAATGCCCGGAGTCAGGGGATATCTGGAGTGTCCAAAGAACCACAAAACATCCAATGTGGTTGAAGCAGAGTACACCAGAGGAGAGCTGTGCAAGATGAGATTTGAGAGAGAACATTTTAAAGATCATAGTTTGGACTTTGCCTTTTATTTTGAGTGTTATAGAAGCCATGAGGAGAGTTTGAGCTGACAAAGCATATGATCTGAATTACTATCAGGATCATTCTTTGTAGAAAATAAACTGTAGGGTAGTAAGGACAGAGTTGAGGGGTGAGGGAGCGAGGGGCAGGGAAGAAGCATTTAGGAGACTACCGAGAGAGAATGAGGGGAGAGACAATGGTGCTTTGAGGCAGCAGTGCACGTGGTGGGAAGTGGGCAAATCCTGGCTATATCTTAAAGGTAGAGCCAACAGTTCTGGATAATGGATTCGGTGTACTGGTGTGTAAGAAAAAGAGAGGAGTCTAGGATCATTCCAAGATTTGGGGCTGTACAACCGGAGGATGGAGTAGAACTGAGCTGATGAAACGGAGAAGAATGTGGGAGGGAGGAAGAGGTTTGGGAGATATTAGTAGTTCAGTTTGAGAAGTCTAATAGACATCCAAGTAGAGTGTTGAGTGAGCAGTGGGATGTACAAATCTGGTGTGCCAAGGGGTGATTTGGGTTAAAGATATACATTTGGAAGTCATGGATATACATGATATCTAAGGCCACGAGGCTGAATGAGTTCGCCTAGAGAGAGAGTGAGCATTGAACCAGGTGAGTATGGAAAGAGTGACCATCTGTATGGAAAGCTGTTGCTAAGTAAAATGAGGCAACTTGGTGATTGGATTTAGCCATATGCAAGTTATCATTGATCTTCATAACAGCAACTATATGGAGTTTAGGGCAAATGCTTTTTGGAGTGGATTCAAGAGAAAACAGATTCAACACTATTTTGTATAAGTTTCAGGTGTACAGCACAGTAGGTAGACATTCATATAGGTTACAAAGTATTCCCTCTGATAATTCAAGTGCCCACCTGGCACCACAGATGGTTGTTACAATATTGTTAACTGTGTTCCCTATGCTTTAGCTTATATCCCCATGACTATTTGTACCTACTAATTAGCATTTCTTAATACCATCACCTTATTTCACCCTGTCCCTCGATACCCCTCCACTCTGGCCTTTGTCAGTTTGTTCTCTGTATCTTTAAATCTGTTATGATTTTGTTTGTTCATTTATTTTGTTTTTTAGATTCCACATATAAGTGATATCACATGGCATTTGTTCCCTGCTTCCAATGTCTCCATTCTCTCTTTAAAATTTTTTAAAATAATTTTTTATTATTTTATTTTTTGATTATAGGTTACATTCAACACTATTCTCCATTCAAGAAACAATTTTATTCAACTATAGTACAGTTTGATGAACAGTTTCCTTTGCCATTAGTCATACAGATTTCACCCATTTCTAAAATCACTTAGATCAGCACCTTTCCCACCTACTTCCTTCAGTGAAGTTGTTTCATATATATTTTTAAATAGTTAGATTATATCTGTTACTTCCTGCTTTCTATCCTAGGATCCCTCAATCTTAAATTTGCATACATTAAGGTTGACTCTTTGTGCTATAAAGTTCTATGGATTTTGACATATGCAGAGTGTCACGTATCCATAATTACAGTATCATACAGAATAGTTTCACCACCCTAAGAAATAGCCTGTGCTTAATTTATATAACTCTTCTGCCCCTCCCCTGGAAATTAGTGATCTTTTTACTGTCTCTATAGTTTTGCCTTTTCCAAAATGTCATATAATTGGAACCAAGCAGAATGTAGCTTTTTCAGACAGTCTTCTTTCATTTAGCGCTATGCATTTAAGACTCATCCATGCCTTTTTGTGACTTGATAAATTAGTTTTTTTAATCTCTGAATAATATTTCATTACATGTGTGGATGTGCCCAAGTTTATTTATTCACCTATTGAAGGACATTTTAGTTGCTTCCAATTTTTGGTGATTATAAATAAAGCTGCTATAAACCTTCATGTGCAGGTTTTTGTGTGGACATAAATTCTCAAATCAGTTGGGTGAATACTTAGGAGCGCAATTGCTGGATTACATGGTAAGACTACATTTAAATAGCAACCTATTTAACTAACATTTGCTACTACTCAAAATCACCCCTGTAATCATCGACAGCCGTCACCATTAGTTACCTATTTCTTCTACCCCCATTCCAATTGTCAGCACATGAATATGCTTACTGAGCTTCCCTTCTATGTGCGAATACTCGAATACTCGGTTGTTGTACTTGTTAAAGTTCTTTAACGTACATGATCACAGTAGCAGTACACCAGCCAATCTGTTCAAGAGAGAATCCTGACTCTGCCTGTAAGCCTTGAACTGACCCTGGGAAAGTAAATCCTTTTGCCTGCAAAAGAGGATACTAATAGCACATATCTAAACTGTCCTCAGTGTGTTGTGAGGATTTAATGAGTGCTTAGAATGGTGCCCTTTTTTGACCAAGCCACACTGCTGTTTGAAGGCTCAGCTGGGATTAGAATGCAAATCTGCCTGTTTCCATTCCTATGCTTCTCCCACTAGAGATGAGATAACACCCCAACCTTATTTTCCTGCCACCTTACCAATATGTGGATCTCATTGACACCAAAGCAACTGATGTAACCATTCAATTTAGGGAAGCCTATGGTAATTTTTGTGTATATGTATGGTAGGCAAAGGGAGATGGGAGAATCAATGTCATTGGCAGAAACAGTCAGTCTTTTCTCGTCTTTAAATGGAAGGGAAAGAACAATAGACTTCATTTTAAGGTATAGGCTCTCAGATCAATGAATGGGCTGAGCACTGAAGTGGTTTAATGATCCATGAATTAAACTATATGAACATGATCTAGTGTATTAAACTCTATGGACACAAATGGATCTGTTCAGAAACAAGTTTGGACAGTTCACATCTGGTATGTAGTGTTTCCAGAGTAAGGTTTAATTATTTCGAGAGGTTTGAGAGCTCTGTATTCCAGCCAGAGAATGCTTATCCGTTTTATGCTAGTTTTTACCTGCAGAGTTTTTGTGTCTGTGACATCATTTCTTTTCTTTTCTTTTTTTTAATCCTCCACCAAGGATATGTTTTTATTGATTTTTAGAGAGATGGGGTGGGGATATCAATGTGAGAGAAAACATCGATCAATTGCCTCCCATATGCACCCTTAAGAGGTTCAAACCTGCAATGTAGGTATGTTACCTTGACTGGGAATCAAACCCGCAACCTTTTGGTGCATAGGATAATGCTCCCATCAACTGAGCCACCTTGTCAGGGCTGCTTCTGTATTTTTAAGTGCATTGCACAAAGGTGGGAACTGATCTAAGAAGTTTAATCATACCCTGGCAACCCCTGAGTACACTGGCAGGTACTGAGAAAATTTTAAGAAGGATATTATTTCAAGATACACTAGGGTCTCCTTTATATGGTCAAGTTGACTTCCTATGATCATTTAGTTGCTTATGTAAATAGTGAAATGCAGAGATTAATATTGTGTTATCAAAATAAACAAACAAAATATTCACAAATGCTTTCATACATGCACACACGTGCACATATATATATATATATATGTGCATAGACATACACATGCACAAACATATCTTTGCTGCAAGCTGTTTGGCTTAGTCTGGATTTATGTGTGGGATGTAACTGGAACTATCAAAGAGGATCACCAGGTTTCCAAATCCCTTGCAATAATTGGTATCAGTTAAAAATGCTTGAATTATCCAATTAATCAGGGTCAGACTCTAGTTTTGAAACCATTCATAGATAAAATTTTAGACACAACAGAAAAATTTTAATATGCAGATGTCTTTATAAAGATATAAATCTTTCAGCTAGGTGCTAATTACATCCTAGCTCTTTGTCAGGGAAGAATTATGATCAGATCATCCAGTGTTCCTTTTACAATGATCATGTGATGATAGCTCTCTTTTGGGTGGGTCATATGTTTGTCTCTTAAATATTGGTATCAGAATTCAGAATTACTTACTGACCTATATACACCTATCAGGAAAGCAGAAGGTGTGGAATTTTTGTTCATTAATTCACTTAGCTCCTTCATTCTACAAATATTCCACACTTACTATATACCTCACATTGGACTTCACAGTGGAGAACAGACAATCCAATGGTATTTGGGGAATTGAAACAGTTATAGAGTCAAGTGATTTGATGAACTAAATGTTTTTTTTTTCCCCAAATCTTTATTGTTGGATGTAAAATGTATTACAGATGTTTCACATTTTTCCCCCATTGACCCCCTCCTCCCCACTCCTGCCCCCCTCCACCTTCTCCCATACTATTGTCTGTGTCCATTGGTTATGCATATAAGTTCTTTGGTTTATTTCTTCCCACCCCCCATCCCCTTTCCCTTTGAGGTTTGTCAGTCTAGCAATTAATTTGTGCTTCTTAATCCCTTCACCTTTTTCACCTATTCCCCCAACCCCCTTCCCAACTGGCAACCAACAAAATGTTCTCTGTATCTATGAGAATGTTTCTGTTCTTCCTGTTCATTTTGTTTGTAGATTCCATTGTTGATAGATATGTATTCATTGCCATTTTGTTTGTTCATATATTTTATCTTTTTCTTCAAAAAGACCCTTCATCATTTCATATAATAACGGTTTGGTAGTGATGAACTCCTTTAACTTTTTCTTGTCTGGGAAAGTTTTTATATGGCCATCCATTCTAAATGACAGCTTTGCAGGATAGAGTAATTTTGGTTGTAGGTTCTTGGTTTTCATCACTCTGAATATTTCTTGCCACTCCCTTCTGGCCTGCAAAGTTTCTTTTGAGAAATCAGCTGACAGCCTAATGGGATCTCCCTTGTAGGTAACTAGCTGCCTTTCTCTTGCTGCTTTTAAGATTCTCTCTTTGTCTTGAACCTTTTGCATTTTGATGATGATGTGTCTTGGTGTGGGCCTCTTGGGGTTCATCTTGTTTGGGACTCTCTGTGCTTCCTGGACTTGTATGTCTGTTTCCTTCACCAAGTTAGGAAAGTTTTCTGCCATTATTGTTTCAAACAGGTTTTCGATTTCTTGTTCTCTCTCTTCTCCTTCAGGCACCCCCAAGATGTGAATGTTGGCACGCTTGAAATTGTCCCAGAGGCTCCTTACACTATCCTCATTTTTTTGGATTCTTTTTTCTTTTTGCTGTTCTGATTGGGGATTTTCTGCACCCTTATATTCCAAATCGATGGTTTGCTCCTTGGATTTACATACTCTATTATTGAAGCTGTGTAAATTATTCTTTATTTCAGTTAATGCCTCCTTCAATTCTAACTGTGTATCCATGATTTCTGACTGGTCCTTTTTTATGCTCTTGAGGCCCTCCCTAAGTTCACTGAGGTTCTCACTAAGTTCATTGAGCATCCTTATAAGCAGTATTTTGAACTCAGTATCTGTTAGGTTGCTTATCTCCCTTTCGCTTAGTTCTTTTATTGGGGTTTTGTTCTGTTCTTTCATTTGGGACCTGTTTCTTTGTCTCCTCATTTTGGCTGCCTCCCTGTGTTTGTTTCTGTGTATTACTTAATGAGAGGTATGGGCTGCTCGTTTGAAAGAATTTAGGAAAAACCTGAAGCAGGATCCAAGACCGGCCAATCCTATGGTTAAGCAAGTGGCAACAGCTTGGGTGGGCTTGAAAGTTGTGTGGGGCGGGGCCTCAGGGAGTCAGCAGGGCGGGGCTACCAGTGTGAGCCAGGTTGCTGGAGTCCCAGATATGGCTTCTGTCTGCCGCCCCAGGGAAGGGCTCACCAAAGGAACAAAGGCCTCTGACAGCACGTTTGTCCCCGAAGAAGCCCCCTCTCCAGCCCTCGCTCCAGTGCCAAACAGCTCAGTTCTTCCCTGTATGTCTCTGGCGCCCCTCGAGCTGCCTCCCCTCTGAGCTTAGAGGGAGAGAGTCTGATAGGTCCGTGCGTGGGCCCTTTAGGGAGCTGCCTGGGGCTCCAGCCAGGTCAGCTTCCCTGAGCCTCAGTTCCCACTGGTTTTTCCAGCCAGAAGTTATGGGGATTCTCTTCCTGGCACTGAAACCCTGAACGGGGCACCTGGTGTGGGACGGGGACCCCTCAGTCCTCAGGAAGGACCTTCCCAGCCACGGGAGCCTCCTGATTTTTATCCACCACGCTTGGGTGTGGGACCAGCCCGTCTCGCCGCTGCGCGCCGCCACCCCCCCTCGCGCCGCTGCTTGTCCTACCAGTCTGGATGTAGCTGCTTTTTTTTCCTTAGTTCCGTAGTTGTACGACTTCCATTCAGCTTGATTTCAGGCGGTTTTGAATGATGGTTGTTCTGTAGTTTAGTTGTAACTTTGATGTGGTTGTGGGAGGACACGATACCGCGTTTACCTACCCGCCATCTTGACCGGAAGTTGATGAACTAAATGTTTTTATTTGACGTTGAAGGCTTGTGGGGATTAAAATGACCAAAAAGTTTTGACTAGTTTTACCTGTGCACACCCAGTATGACCACAGCCACCTTCCACTACATCTCTCTTGCCTGCTTTCTAACCTATAGTCTATTGGCTATAACTCCAACAGTTCTATTGGCTATAACTGCCAAAGTTAATGGCTTACAACTGTAAATAGTCTTAATCTATTCACTTCAACTACTCTAAGTGCAATGAGTCACATAAACGTACCATTTCATACCATACTATAAAATGAGGTATAAAGTTTTAAATTTTCACTTAAAAAACACAAGATAGACCCCAAAATAATCATAACAGAGGTGGGTAAACTCTTTCTACTGTCCATTTCTTGGGAGATTTTCTATAAATTATTTCTTCATTTTGCATCATAGACAACTACTTTGTAAGTATATTAATTCCCTTGCAATTAGATTTGCAGAACATATCATTTTATTTTAATGAAAAAGTTTTTGAACTGCAGCCAAATTGCTGTAGGACCAATAGATTTTGTTTTCTTACAATTTTATTAGTAACAAAAATGAGAAAACCAATATTGAAATATCATAAATATGAAGTTTTAAGTCAACCATCTGTGTCCCCTTGAAGGAGAATATCATCTCTCTCTCTCTCTTTTTTTTTTTCCTTCTACTTATTATCAGAGAGAGTGGGAGGAAGGGAGAAAGAGAGAGAGACAGAGAGAAACATCGATGTGATAGAGCCACATCAACTGGTTGCCTCCCACACGACCTGACCAGGGCCAAGGTACGTGCTCTTGACTGGAATAGAACCCGTGACTCACTGGTCTGCAGGCCAACGTTCTAACCGCTGAGCCAAACCAGCCAGGGAAGGAGAATATCATTTCTGAAGCTTAGGAACTTTCATTAGTCAACAAATCAGTTAAACGTATGTTTGCGATGAAAAAACTTCCCATTGGTTTGCTTGAATTCTTTTTGTTGTTGTTAATCCTCACCCAAGGATATTTTTCCCATTGATTCTTAGAGCGGAAGAAAAGGGTGGGAAAAGAGAGAGAGTAAGAGAAAGAGAAAGAGAGAGAGAGAAACATCAATGTGAGAGAGACACACTGATTGGTTGCCTCTCCCACACATGCCCTGAATGGGACAGATATAGAATCTGCAACCCAGGTACATGCCCTTGACAGGGAATCAAACCCACGACCCTTTGGTGTATGGGCCAATGCCCACCGGCTAGGGTTGCTTGAATTCTTTTTTATTTATTACAGGATTATTTCATTGTTATAAAAATAGGAAAAAAAACTTATAAAATTATAGAAAATAAGAACAATGGGAGGTAATTAGGTCCCCACGGTAGAGCCGTCATGAATGGGATCAGTGCCACTACGAGAACAGACACAAGAGAGATCATCTCAGCCATGTGAGGACACAGTAAGAAGGTGGCCATCGATAGGGCAAGAAGTAGGCTCTCACCAGAACCCAACCATGCTGGCAACTTGATTTCAAACTTCACAGACTCCAAAACCGTAAGACATAAGTTTCTGTGTAAGTCACCCAGTCTATAATATTTTGTTATAGTAACCCAAGCAGACTAAGACATTCTTGTACCAAAAAGAAAAATAACACTTAGTGCATGGCCCATGGTTGTACAAACAATAAGGAACACTGTGTCCGGTACCACAAATAAGCAAGTGAAAGGAAATAATAACCTCCTGTTTAGATGCAGTGAAGGACTCAGATTCAGGACCATGAAGGGGCGTCTGCCCCTCTTCGTTCTGGGGAGTGCTATCCTCAGAGGGACGCCGAAAGCTGGAAGGTGCGTGTGGGACCGCTGTGTTCCCTGCTGAATAAAGCATCCTGGCGCAGAGGTCTCAGTGGACCCTCAGAAGTACTTCTTGAGTGAATGAAAGGAGAGCAGCTAGAACTGTGGTTTCTAATACAGGCCTTGTGGTCAAAGGAATGAAGACATTTAGCCAGGGAGGAGGAGACTCAGTGGACACAATAGTGCTCTTCAAAGTATTTGAAAGAAACTTTCATGTAGAAGAAGACTTTTAGACTCAATCTAGTAACAAAATAAGTGACTGTATAAAGAGGAATGTATAGTTACAGCTGCCCCAAATGGAAGAGTAACCCTGTAAAAACTATTGATAAGTCTTGACCATTCTAATTAAAAAAAAAATTTTTTTTTCTATATTGATTTTAGACAGAGAGGAAGGGAGAGAGAGAGAGAGAGAAACATCAATGAGAGAGAATATCGATTGGCTGCTTCCTGCATGCCTCTCACTGGGGATCAGGCCCACAACCTGGGCATGTGCCCTGACCGGGAATCAAACTGGCGACCTCTTGGTGCATGGTTTGATGCTCAACCACTGAACCACACCAGCCAGGCGACCATTCTAATTTTTAATTAATTGCCACATCTTCCTGCCCCTGGAGTTGCCCATTCATTCATCTACTCATTCAAAAATATATATTGAACACTTTTGCTATACTACGGACTTTATTGGGTGCTGGGAAAACAACCGTGAACCCAAGACACATGGCCTCATCCCTCCTTTAGTTTACAAGCTAGTGGAAGAATCAGGCAACAATGAAACCAGACACTACGAAGTGAATTGCTTAAACAGAAACTGCATGCTCATTTGTTAAAGATAGCAAAAAGGGAAATTCTGAATCACGTCTAAGGACTGGACAAAACGACCTTGCTAGTCCTTCCAAGATAGAGATTCCTGGGATTCTACGTTTTCTCCCCGGATTCTCCTCTCTTAGGGGCCTCATGACGACACCCAGGAGTCTTTGTGTTCATTTTCCTTCTCCTCACCTTCACTTCAAGTCACCCTGAATCTTTACCCTTCTAATTCTAGTTCCCACACCCCTATCATAAGGTCATTCCCACGGTGTCTGACACCCCCAACTGGGTTCACGTCTCTAGTCCAGCAATGTACAAACGACAGTGTCGCGTTCCAAAACCTAAGCGCTGGTCTGCTTACCGCAGGTGGGAAACACGCTTCTGGTGTGTGGTGGGGTGAGCGATGCCTCCCAGAAAGAGGTGTCTACGTCCACGTCCCTGGAACCTGTGAATATTACCTCATTTGGAAAAAAGTCCTTGCAGACGTAATTAAGTTATGAGTCTTGAGATAAGATCATCCTGCATTCCCCAGGTGGGCTCCAAGTGCAATGACAGTGTCCTCACAGGAGACAAAAGAGGAAAACAGGAGAGAGGGCGATGTGAAGCCCCGAGGCAGAGACTGAAGGGATCCGGCCACAAGCCAAGGGAGGCGTGGGTTCGACAGCCACTGGAGGCTGGAAGAGGCAAGGAAAGTGTCTTCCTGACACCTCGATTTTGGACTTCTGGCCTCCAGAACTTTGAGAAAATAAATTTCTGTTGTTTTAAGCCACCAGTTTGTGGTATTACAGCAGCCTTCGGAACTTATGCATCCTACCTCTCACCATCCAACACAAATAATTCTTCCCAACGCTGTGGGGGCGGGGGGTCTTGTTAAATGCAAATGTAACCATCTCACACTCCTGCAGTCAACCACTCTGATGTCTCTTTGTAGCCTGTAGCAGCACTTGAGTGACACACGGGGGTACACAGGTGACCCTCACTGGAGTCGATGCCCCTTTCCCTCCCGCCCAAGAACACCTATCAGCATGGAACTGAGTGTGACAAAACTCTGATAGGGATAGACACGCTGATTTAATCATGAAAACAAAAGCAGGAAAGAGACAACTGTCAAACTGCTGCCTGCCAGTGGATTACGAGGGACACACCCTGGCTGATCACACTTCGCCGACTGTCTGGCATCACCTGGCGCCTGCCTCCCTCGCCAGACTTCTTCCCCGAGCGTGGTGCTTCAGCAGTGCCAACACGCTTCCATTTTTGAAGACACGGCCCGCTAGTTCCGTGCCTGCCCTTTGACTGGGCCACACTTTCTTCCCGTTGCTTGCAATGCCCTTCCACACTTCGCCGCTGCCTCCTAACTCCTACTCATCTTTTAGAGTCAAGTTCATATGCCATTTACTACAGGAAGCCTTTTTTGCTTTTTTGCTCACAAAAGTTTCTGATGATTGTCTCTCTTATGCAGTGACCTTACTTTTTAGAATTATTGTGCTATACTAGGACCCTTGGTTCGTATGTCCATATCCTTGAAGACCAGGCCATTTGAAACTCATCTTAGTGTTCTGAGCATCTAGCACGTAGAAGTCTATTAATTACATCGATTCAGAATGTGTGCTCTGGAATCAGAAATCACGTTTGAGGCTTGTAATACTTCTTTTGTGAAGAAAATAGCACAAACATCAATGTTTAATGACATTTTTCATAATTTTAAGGAAGCAGTTCTGAGAGGCTGGGAGAGATAAGTGAAGAAAATGCATTTACTCCTTAGGACACTCATTAGGCAGCTGAACTAGGTTTCACAGAATCAATATGAGAACTGAGGACATGATCATCTACTTTACAAAGACCCGGTAATAAAATTGAAAAAGAGATCGTTTTATTTCCCACAGACACACACACAAAAACAACAAAAAACTAAAAGTGGTTTTGAGAGCAAGACCCATTTTCTCTTCCTGTTTCACATGCGGATTTGTCCTGGAACCCGGTCCTTGTACACTGTCATGTGTCCCTTCCCGTAGCTCTCAGGCCTCCCAGAATAGTCCGCTTTGCCAGAGTCACTGAAGGGCAATGTGGCTTAGAGTTCTTTGGGGAATGGATGCTGGGAATAAAAATAACAATACCATTTCCACAAGGGCTCTAAAATGACTTAAAAGGAAGTCTCTCGGCAAAAGCACTGTTTCCATCCCTGTCCTGAAGCTGGGGTTCTGCCTGAGCTATTTTTGGCCTTGTTTCCAGTTGCCGCTGGCCAGGGGCAGGATTTCACACCGGGCTGCCACTTCTTACTATTGCCCACTGCTTCCTTCCTCAATCAGGCTTCTTCCCGGCTGACCCCACCAGGGTGCTGCCCTTTTCTTTCTGGGCCAGGTGGATGCTGTTGGCAGTCTGGGGTATTTGCACATGACTGGACAGGGTCTGCACCTTACCTTTCAGGAAAAAAAAAAAAATGCATCCTTCCCTTAAACTGTGAGTGCAGGAGATTTAACCACTTTCTTAGGAAGTTGTAGTTAGAAATTTATCCAAGTAAATGCAAACAAAGTAGACTCCTCTACCCTGGGACACGGAGAGTGTAGGCTTTCTTGCACTCTGGCTTCAGGTGCGGTACAGCCAATGGGGAGCCACGGAAGTACACTGGGCAGGGAAGTGAGGTCAGGACTATTTCCCTATGAAGTCGCCTCAGGCTGTCTGTGTTTCTTGACCTCAGTCACTGCTCCTCTCAAGGTGTTTCTCTGCACAGGACTCTCTCTTGAGTTCCAGTAACTGCTCTTTTGGGTGCAGGTATGGTAAGTGCTCTGCAGTTCTTAACCTTGGGTGTGGCTCCACTAATCCCCCCACACCTTTGTATATCTTCAAGTTAAATGTGCCATCTGTTTGCTGTTGGGACTCTTACTGATACAGTCACCTAGACTGGAGTTACACTAAAAGGTTTCATGAACAGGGGTCCTTTTGGTTTTAAGGGATTATTTGGTTTTAAGGAACAGAGACTCATTGAGACTTCGAATGAAAAGAGGAATAAGCCTTGGCCGGTTTGGCTTAGTGGTTAGAGAGTTGGCCTGCGGTCCGGGTTCGGTTCCCACTAAGGGCACGTTTTTAGGTTGCAGTTTGTCCCTGACCCTGGTTGGGTTGTGCAGGAGGCAGCCATTCGATGTGTCCCTTTTACGTTGATGTTTCTCTCTCTCTCTTTCTTCCTTTCTCCCTCCCACTCTGTCTGAACAAAAATGGAAAAGTGTCCTTCGGTGAGGATTAAAAAAGAAAATGGGCAAAGGACCTGAATAGACACTTCTCCAAACAAGATGTACAAATGGCCAAGAGACATGTGAAAAAATGCTCAACATTACTAATCATTGCAAATTAAAAAGACAATGAGATATTACCTCATACCTGTCAGATGGCTAAAATCGACAAATCAACAAAAAAATTATGACAAGGATGTGGAGAAAAGAGGACTCTAGTACCCTGTTGGTGGGATTGCAGACTGGTGCAGCCACTATGAAAAACAATATGGTGATTCCTTAAAAAATTTAAAGTGGAACTGCAATTTGACCCAGTGATCCCACTTCTAGGAATATATCCTAAGAATCCTGAAACATCAATCAGAAAGAATATATGCACTCCTATGTCATAGCAGCACTATTTACAATAGCTAAGATGTGGAAACAGCCCAAATGCCCATCAGTAGATGAGTGGATAAATGGGTGGTACATTTACACAATGGAACACTATGCAGCTGTAAAAAAGAAAGATCTTTTACTTTTTGAGACAGCATGGAGGGACCTAGAGAGCATTATGCTAAGCAAAATAAGCCAGTCAGAGAGAGACAAGTATCACAGGATCTCACTTATTTGTGGAATATAATGAACAAAATAAGCTGACAATCAAAACAGATCCAGAGACATGGACGTAGGGAACAGACTGACAAACCTCAGAAGGAAGGGGGTTTGGGGGTAGGGAAAAGAAAAACCAAAAAACTTATATGCATATATGCACAACCAATGGACATAGACAATAGTGTGGTGAAGGCAGGAGTGTCAATGGGGGAAAAAGGAGGACATCTGTAATACTTTCAACAATAAAGATAAATTTTAGGACTTCTGGTCAAGATGGCGGAGTAGTAAATGCAGTACTCACCTCCTCCCACAAGCACATCAAAATTACAACTAAACTACAGCACAACCATCATTCAGAACTGCTTGAAATCGAACTGAATGGAAGTCCTACAACTACGAAATTAAAGAAGCCACATCAAGACTGCCCCACCCTGGTGATTCCCTGAGGCCTTGCCCCACTCGATTTTGGGCCCACCCAAGCTGTTTCCAAAGGCTTTACCATAGGATTGGCCTGTCTTGGATCCTGCTTCAGAGTTTCCTAAAATCTCTCAAATGAGCAGCATCTGGTCTCAGCAAGCCCCATACCTCATTAAGTGGTCCCAGGCCTGGCACTAGAAGCAGCCATTGGTAGATCACTTTGTAGCTTATGCTGGGTGGCCCCAGATAGAACACGGGCAGTGGCTGACCTTGCCCCAGAACCAGCATACCCAGTGGACAGCTTCAAACCATGTCGAAGCACCACCGCCCAACCACATCCACAAGTGATGCACTATATGAGTGGACTCAGTGGGTACCAGAGCCCTGCTGAAGTAAGTCTTGCTCTGTGTGGTGGGCCCCTGCACAGCTGATCCTCCAAGGTGGTCAGAGGCCAGGGGTCAGTGAGCACAGCCAGTCCTTGCAACTGATTAGCCTGAGTAAATCCCTCCCATTGATGTGCCAACAGCAATCAAGACTCAATTACAACAGAAGGGTGTACAGGGCACACTATGGGGTGCACCTCGAGGCCCAGCTGGGGTGATCAGGGAGGCTGTGCCACTGGATTCTATGGGACACCTACAACAGCAGGCCACCCTACAAAGTCTAGGAGACATAGCAACTCTACCTAATACATAGAAACAATC
The DNA here is from genome assembly GCF_014108415.1 of Molossus molossus. Lineage (NCBI taxonomy): Eukaryota > Metazoa > Chordata > Mammalia > Chiroptera > Molossidae > Molossus > Molossus molossus. The sequence continues at coordinate 216,181,171 of NW_023425344.1, read as the reverse complement.
ATAGGGAAGCAGCCAAAATGAGGAGACAAAGAAATATGTCCCAAATGAAAGAAAAGAACAAAACTCCAGAAAAAGAACTAAACAAAATGGAGATAAGCAATCAATGCAGAGTTCAAAACACTGGTTATAAGGCTGCTCAAGGAACTTGGTGAGACATTGAAGGAACTTAGTGAGACCTTCAAGGAACTTAAGGAGACCTCTGAGGAACTTAGTGAGAACATCAACAGCATAAAAAGGGACCAGTCAGAAATGAAGGATGCACTAACTGAAATAAAGAATAATTTATAGGAAATCAATAGTAGAGTAGGTAAAGCCAAGAAGCAAACCATCAATTTGGAATATAAAGAAGCAAAAAACTCCAAATCAGAACACTAAGAGGAATCCAAAATATTGAGGATAGTGTAAGGAGCCTCTGGGACAACTTCAAGCATGCCAACATTCACATCATAGGGGTGCCAGAAGGAGAGGAGAGAGAGCAAGAAATTGAAAATTTATTTGAAAAAATAATGACAGAAAACTTCCCTAGCTTGGTGTAGGAAACAGACATACAAGTCCAGGAAGCACAGAGAGTCCCAAACAAGATGAACCCAAAGAGGTCCACACCAAGACAAATCATCATCAAAATGCCAAAGGTTAAAGACAAAAAGAGAATCTTAAAAGCAGCAAGAGAAAAGCAGTTTGTTACCTATAAAGGAGCTTTCATAAGACTGTCAGCTGACTTCTTCAAAGAAACTTTACAGGCAAGAAAGAAGTGGAAAGAGATATTCAAGATGATGGAAAGCAATGACCTATAACCAAGATTATTCCATCCTGCAAAGCTATCCTTTAGAATAGGTGGACACATCAAGAGTTTCCCAGACATGAAAAAGCTAAAGGAGTTCATCACCACCAAACCAGTATTATATGAAATGTTGAAGGGTCTTCTTGAAGGAGAAGAAGAACAAAAATATGAACAATAAAATGGCAATTAATACATATCTATCAACAATTGAATCCACAAACAAAATGAGCAAGCAGAACAGAAAGAGACTCATAGATACAGAGAACTTTGGATTGCTTGCCAGATGGGTGGGGATGGAGGGATGGATGAAAAAGATGAAGGAATTAAGAAGTGCAAATTTGTTGTTAGACTAATGAATCTCAAAGGGAAGGGGGGAGGGAGGGCGGGAGGAGATAAACCAAAGAACTTCTATGCATATATGCACAACCAATGAACACCGACAATAATGTGGGGAAGGTAGGAGGGGGTGGAATTGGGGAGGATGGGGTCAATGGGGGAAAAAAGGGAGGAACATCTGTAATACATTCAATAATAAAGATGAGTTTAAAAAAGATAAAAGGATCGATTGAAAGGATACAGGGAATAGAAAAACAAAGCACAACAAGGGCAAGTCATCTCCTATGACGACTAGAAAGATTCTTTTTATTGATCTCAGATCTTGCTTCTCAGTTTCTTGTCCCTGTCATCTCTTACATTTTCTCTATAGAGCATCCTCCTCTGTTTTCTCTTGATTCTTCCTTCACATTCTATCCCATGACTTCACTTTGTGCATTATTTTGGTTTGCTAAGAAACTGACTTAATTTTTCACTTCTGACCTGGCCGTTGCCCTTAGAAACTAAGTAGAAATTATTGGATCATAAAAAAAAATTAATAAAAAAACGAACAAGATTGTAGTTATCCCAATGAGGAGATGAAAGCAAGGTGAAATCCTTTTTGGAAGAGGTAGAGTACAATGAATGCTTTGCAAATGATGGGGAGTTGAGGGGGTTAAGATTGCCACCTATTACTAGAGTCAACGGTGAGCCATGCCTACTATGTCTTGTTTTTCTCAGAAATGAAAGTCAAGTCTTTCAAGCAGTTGAAGAGAACATTGTTCTCAGTCATGATACTTTCGGGAGGATGGAGTTTTCTGTACACAGCAGTCTGGTGGCTCTTCCTCCCTCAAGCTGGTCTGAATGCCTCTGGGAGCTCAGGAAAGTTTGTTTGAATCTTAAAATGGTGATAAAGAATCCACAGCAGTTTCATAATGGTTGAGTTTATTAGATAGACTTCAAAAGAAACTTTGAATAGTCTATGACAGGACACCCGACCCTTCCTTCTGGTGTGCCTAAGCCCTACGGGTGAATTGGAGAAATGAGTAGAGGGGCAAAACTGGGTTGCTTTCAGCCAAGATGTCATTTGTTGCTAAACAAACAATCATTTATTTTAATGTCCTTATTTTCCATGAGGAAATTGAGGCCCAGGAAATTGAAATGACTTACTCATAGTCACACAGAAAAGTGATGTATACTGTCCCAATAACTTTTCTTTAATTGATTATCTGAAGTACTGAAGGTATTTTCAGATCTAGAATGGCCAGCATAGAGGCAGATTTCAGAGTTTATGGAATACCCTTAGAAGAGTGACTTCCACATTGGGTTGATAAGGCATGGGAGCAACCATATAATTTACTGTTCCAACTGGGACCATTTTGAGAGTGAAAATGAGAGCTGTTAATAATTGGGCCAGACAGCAGGCATAATCTGAGATTGTCTCTCTAAATAAGAGGCCCTTACAGAGAAGCCAAAAGGAGAAAACTTTATGTTAATGCATAAAACCAGTGAGGCTTGAAGAATAAAGTAGGTGTCTATGTGACCTGGCCTTTGTCAGCAATGTTTGCAATGTTCTGAGCTGAACTCTAGAAGATGGACTCATTTAAAACACAAAGCCTTGGGCTGAGGTTCTTTATATAATTGGGGGTTTACTGTTCTCTTTGATGGGAAAGGGGAGCCATTTATCTCTCAAATTATAGCCCAGTAGTCTGTTGGATAACTCTCAGAAGCACTCATGTTTTCTCAAATTATGGGATCAAGTGTTTCAGTGTAGTACCTTGTGTGAGGAACAAAGAGGCTATGGCGTCAATTCCACTAATGATTTTGCTCTGTTCCCTTTTATTTCAGAAAAGAAAATAGGCACAAATAATGGAAGTCCTTTTATAGTCCAGATCAATTTTCTCATTTATTGCACTTTATAAACAGGGTACCAAACTATATCATCTGTTTCCAGGTTACTGGCCATTAACGCTGCTTCTACGTCATGGCACCACTGTCAAAGTGTTGTGTTCATTGAACTCCAGTCCTAAATTGTAGAAAATAGGGCTGTTTTCTAAGTCCATTACCTCTTTTTTTTTTTAATATATATATTTAAATTAACTTGTTACCATTATACAAATGAATAGGATCTATGCCTTCCAGGTAGATCAAAAAGGAAATAAAATTTCTGTTGAGGGCTAAAACAGAAGCAGATGAACCTACTGACTAATAATTTCCAGAAAGAGCAATATGGCTGAAGAATACCCAAACTAAAATCTCTCCATTGTTAATCTTCCTCGATTAGTTGAAATAGAAAACAACTCCATCAAATAGACCATTTATTTCTTTGTTTTTTGCTCCCATCAGTAACTCTTGAGTTCCTTTGGCCTGACCCTGAGCTAGATAGATGCTAGGTGCTAGATTAATTTATCATGTTCATTTTTGGTATATTTTTCTTCTAATCTATTTACCTAGCCTATCAAAAAATATTAGGAAAAATTAGATATTTCCAGAAGACTTAGTGGAATTCCTTTAAAATCAAGGCAATCAATTGTTAACCCTATTTTTAATATTTGTTCATGTCAATATCATATTTTCCATGTTGGCCCAGAACTCTGCAGTGTGAACCTGTCATATAGTCATGGAATGACGTAAAGGTTTTTCTTTTGGAAAAACATTAGCCTAACTCCAGGGACCCTCACAGATTTGCCAACATCGAAGAGGAATGACTTTCTGGCCAGATCTCCCTGCAGTCAAAAATAGGGTCTGCACACTTTCCACGGTTAGATGATGCCCTTCAACATTTTCCGAGGTTTCCCTTGTGACATCTGATATTTAACAGCCCTGGCCTGTTTGACTCAGCAGTTAGAGCATCGGCCCGCAAATCAGAGAGTCCCAGGTTCGGTTCCCACTAAGGGCACCTACCTAGGTCCCCAGCCCCGGCTGGGGTTGTGTGGGTGGCAACCAGTCGATGCGTCTCTCTCACATCGATGTTTCTCTCCCTCTCTTTCTTCCTCCCACTCTGTCTGAAAATAAATGCAGAAATGTCCTCAGGAGAGGATAAAAATAAATAAATAAATAAAAGGGACAACCCAGAGGAGATTGCCTGGTTATCCTTCCAGTTTCTGTTGGGAGTAGCTTCTCTGCCACAGTGTCTACACACACCTGCATGACCTCTGGGAAAGTCTCAGGATTATGTAACCTGGAAGTCATTCCAGGACCTCATTATTAATTACTTTATTTAAGGAAACATGCTGTATAACAAAGAAATTTAATGTTTAAATATAAAATTATATTTATATACAATGTTATGGCCGGTTTGGCTCAGCGGTTAGAGCATCGGCCTGCGGTCCAGAGAGACCCAGGTTCAGTTCCCACTAAGGGCACGTACCTTGGTTGCAGTTTGTCCCCGGCCCTGGTTGGTCGTGCGGGTGGCAACCACTCGATGTGTCCTTTTCACGTCGATGTTTCTCTCTCTCTCTGCTCCTCTCTCTCCCTCCCACTCTACCTGAACAAAAAATGGAAAAATGTCCTTGGGTGAGGATGATAAAAAAAAACAAAAAACAATTGTATATCTTCTATGAAATAAAAGGAACCATATTTCTGTCATTTACTTTTCTACTTAAGGAAAAGGCATCCCTCCTAATCCTTCCAAGTCTAACTTGAAGTCAGGCTGTTTCATATTTGACACCACTGGGAAAATATCAAAAGGAGAAAATCATGGAGAAGCCACAGATTGAGGAGTTTTTAGTTTGTGATACTCTTTAGGTAAATTATAGTTTTTCTTGAGTCATTCTCTCTACTTGGAATTTTGAGAACGTAGGCGCTATTGTTGGACTACTCTTTGTGCCCTAATTCCTACAAAATCCAAGCAGAGGTTTCTACGAGGTTGTCATCTGTAATTAACTCTACTATAAATAGAGGATCAAGTGAAGTTGAAGGCAAAACCACAATCAAGGTATGGAGTTTCTCGGAGGTAATTCTTTCTATTTTCTATTATGAGAAAACATAAGGGTTGTATGTACTGAGAAATTAAATTGTCAGTACAGTTTGATCCTCATGAATAGATAGTAAATAATTCTATTTAGTATATATTCATCACTTAAAAATTAAACATAGACTCTTTAAATATTTAAGTTGAGAGGGATCATGGGAATGGAAGAAAAGAGAAGGACCATTTTGAAAAAGAGCTCATGTTGCAAGCAATTTGATATTAACACAATTAGAGCTGAATTTTGCCATGATTTACCTTATTTTCTAAAATAAACAGTATTAAAATGGAGTGGTAGAGGACATAGAGGGGATAAATGGTGATGAAAAAAACACAATATTAAGATTATACCGATAGTAATGTCCCCTTTAACTGCAACTAAATGTGCTCTTTTGAATGGGAGAGAAACCGAGGAAAGGGAAGAAGATATTAATTATCCTGTGAAATAGGACAATTAATATATATATTAATAATAAATAACTGAAATTTTCATGGCAATATGTTATACTTATAAGCATATATTTACTTCTGTTTTGATGGAATCACAGAATTAAATCTTTATATAATGTCACATAATCTTTCTAATAAAATGCCATCACTGGGTTACAATTAATTTTATGTCTTCTGGCTTTATATAGGATCACTATATGATAGTTTTCTAGAACACTTTTATAATTTTATAAAATTGTAGTTGGAAATATTGTGTCCCATTGTCTAAGGCCCACACATTAATTAATCCTTGAATTCAGGCTAAAAATGTTTATACGTAACCAGAAACTTCCTTTTTTTTCAGACAAAGATACAAAATAACCCAGCATATTTTTATTTTTGTCAAAGCTACTAAAAATCTTCAAATTAGATCCATTGCCCAGTGGTAGCAATTTATTAAGTTCAAGTGCCTGGTGACTCTTATTTCTCTTATTTTAAAAGTTGGCCATATATTTTTTAAGTATGATGATTTATATTAGCCACATTGAAATGAAAAGAGATAGAAATACGAAATAGATTAGAGTAGGCATTGACATTTATAAATTCTGTTTTTAGTTGCTCTTTAAAAAAATTCTCATTATCCAAGAGTTGTAAAGCTTTGTTTTGTTTTTGAACAAAACAAAACATGAGGCTGAAATATAACTTCATTAATATTGTAAATGGGTATCATTATAAATAGAAAGTTCACTGAAAATATACACACATTTTTTTTTCTGGCACAGTTATTAGAGGTGATCATAAAAATAACTTCTAATCCTTTGCCAAATTGGCCAATGGTCAAGAATACATATTAGTTGCTTTGTTAAAGTATTTATTTTCAGGTCTTTATGATCTTCCAGACACTATTAGCCTTAAAAATAAAATATGGGTATAGATTTTGTTCAGCACTTCAGAGTTCACTTTGGTAAATGAATGCATGCTCTCCATGTCTTGATGGAAAAAAGGAATATATTTACATGAAGTAAGTAGCATATTGCCTGGGGAGAGATGAGCCTTGGCTGACAAGATGGAATTAGTTTTATATGACAGCAGCTGTTCTGCAATATGTGTAACACTATTAACTAATATTGATTCTTGGAAGAAGTATACTCACATTTCCTCCTGACTTCCAACCAAAGTCGTGCTTTGGTAGGGACTTTACTTCCACAGGGTACTCATGTCATCAGTAGTAAATGTAATAACTATAACTAAAAAATGTATGTGACTTTATGGTTTGCAATATAAATGGATAGCCCTGGCCGGTTTGGCTCACTGGTTGGAGCATCGGCCTGCGGTCCAGAGAGACCCAGGTTTGGTTCCTGCCAAGGGCATGTACCTTGATTGCAGTTTGTCCCTGGCCCTGGTTGGGTCGGGCGGGTGGCAGCCACTCGATGTGTCCCTTTTGCGTCAATGTTTCTCTCTCTCTCTCCCTCCCACTCTGTCTCAACAAAAAATGGAAAAATGTCCTTGGGTGAGGATAAACTATATATATATAAATGGATAGGCATGCAGCTAAAAATTTTGTCAACTTTTGTATCAGTTAGGATTAGATTTGGCTACACAGACAACAATAATAAAAGCACACACACACGCACATATACACACGTTGGTTAAAGGAAGTGAAAGGGTAATTCTCTCTTAGCCTAAAAAATCTGAAATCGGAGAGAGGTGAGGGGGATGGATGAGATGCACCAAAGAACGTATATGCATGTATGCATAACCAATGGACATAGACAACAATGCTGGGTGGCTGAGGGGGCGGGATGGGGAAGGGGGTGTCTGGTGGGAAGGGGGGAGGAGAAACATCTGTAACAAAAATAAATTAATAAAAATTGAAAAGAAAAAAAGATCTGAAATAGGCTATCTGTGGTTCACTTACTGGCTCCCAAACATCTTGCTGCTATCTCAAGTTTATTATGTCACTTCATGGCCCGTAATAGCTACTTGTACTCCAGCCTTTGTATCTAAATTCCAGTCAGAAGAAAGAAGAAAAGGTGTAAATATGAAATATATTAGAGTAGGCATTGACATTTATAAATTCTGCTTTTAGTGGTTCTTGAAAAACAGAGAAGGGCCTGACTTCTTCCGTTGTAAGGAAACTCCCCAAATGTACCACATAACAGTTCCACTTACACACATCGGTCAGAAGTTAGTCACATGATCACACCTCACTGCAAGAAGCTGGGAGCTATAGTCATTTAACTGGTGCATTGCTGCCCCAGTAAGTGCAGGTTCTGTAACCAAGGAGGAGAGAGAGAACAGATGTTGTGCTGGGCACTGCTTTGCTCACTGGGTGAAGATCATGTAATAGTTCGGGGTATAGGCTTGGAGTCAGGGTGCCTGCTTTCAAATTCTGGCTCCATCCATACTAGTTAAATTAAGCAAGTAACTTAACCTTTTAATGCCTCAGTTGTAAAATGGAGTTGACAATGGAATCTCATCCATAGGTTATTGAAAAGAATATAAATCACTTCCTGCAGTGCCCACACATGGAAAATTATCAGTGATGGATGTTAATGTTCTTCTTATACACATTTCCTCACTGAGGCTTCAGAACTCGATGAAGTACAAATTCTTATCCTCATTTCATGGATGAAGACTCTGAAAGCCAGAGAAGATAAGGAGCCTCTTTATGGCATTCAGTCAGCAAATGGCAGAGACTAGACAGAACCCAAGTCCCTTATGCTTTCTATGCTGCAGACTGCGTCATTGCTAGGTGTCAGGTACATGGTATCTTAACCTGGGTTTTCCAGAAAGCAGATCCCAAGGTAAATCTGGGCATCCCTTTGTATCAAATACAACTGATTCCTTGATTCCCAAGGCCTGTTTTATGAAAGGTCATATGAATTACTGCATCTCAGGACAGCCAGTATTAGAGGAGGAAGGGAAAACACTATATTTGCCAGCTCCTGTCTCCTGTGGATGAAAATTCTCCTCCCTAAGTAGGCAGCAAGAGGACTTCAGAATATCACATTTCAGTGGTGGTCAGAAATCCCCAAGGTAGACGGTCAGACACCGTCGGGTGAGTATTAAGGACACGAGGCAAGGCATTTTCAGGTTGTTCTTGTGCAAAACTAACTAAAACCCACCCAGAGCTGGTACCACAGAAGTGGCTGGAGCAGAACCAATACCCATGGACCCTGGAGATAGGTGAGTCAAGAGGATCTGAGGAATATATAAGAAATGTTCAACAGATATGGCAACTGATACTTCCTTAACCTTTTATAGCTCTTCACTTGCAGCTAGGCCAAACAAAATATTGCTTGTATACACATATAAGTTCTGTGGTTTATCTCTTCCCTCCCCACCCCCAACCCCTCTTCTGAGGTTTGTCAGTCTGTATCCTACTTCTATGACTTTGGGACTATTTTGTTCATCAGTTTGTTTTGTTCATTATATTCCACAAATAAGTGAGATCATGTGATATTTGTCTTTCTCTGATTGGCTTGTTTAGCTTAGGATAATACTCTTCAGGTCTCTCCATGTCATCTCAAAGGATAAGAGATCTTTCTTATAGCAGTATAGTGTTCCATTGTGTATATGTACCACTGCTTTTTTATCCACTCATCTATTGATGGACACTTGGGTTGTTTCCAGATCTCAGTAATTGTAAATAGTACTGCTATGAACATAGTGGTACATATATTCTTTCTGATTGGTGTTTCAGGTTTCTTAGGGTATATTCCTAGAAGTGGGATCACTGGGTCAAATGGCAGTTCCAATTTTTAATTTTTTGAGGAAATACCATAGTGTTTTCCATAGTGGCTACACCAGTCTGCATTCCCACCAGCAGTGTATTAGAGTCCCCTTTTTTTCCCACACCCTCGCCAGCACTTGTTGTTTGATGATTTGTTGATGGCGGCCATTCTGACAGATATGAGGTGATACTTCATTGTTGTTTTAACTTGCATCTCTCTGATGATTAGTGACAGTGAGCATTTTTTCATATGTCTCTTTGCCATTTGTATGTCCTATTTGGAGAGGTGTCTCTTTAGGTCCTCTGCCCATTTTTAAATTGGGTTCTTTGTCTTCCTTTTGTGGAGTTGTATGAGTACTCTATATATTTTGGAAATTAACCCCTTATCTGATGTATCATTGGCAATGATGTTCTCCCATATAGTGGGTTCCCTTTCCATTTTGATGGTTGTTTCTTTCACTGTGCAGAAGCTTTTTAGTTTGATGTAGTTCTATGTGTTCATTTTTTCCTTTGTTTCTCTTGCCTTAGGTGATGTATCAGTGAAAATTCTCTTGTATGTAATGTCTGAAATTTTGTTGCCTACATTTTCTTCTAGGATTTTTATGGATTCATGAGTTACATTTAAGTCTTTTATCCATTTTGAGTTTATTCTTCTGTATGGTGTAAGTTGGTGGTCTAGCTTCATTTTTTTGCATGTAGTTAGCTGTCCATTTTCCCAGCACCATTTATTGAAGAGGCTGTCTTGACTCCATTGTATGCTCTTGTCACCTTAGTCAAGTATTAATTGAGCTTATTGTCTTGGGCCATTTTCTGGGTTTTCTGTTCTGTTCCATTGATCTATCTGCCCATTCTTGTGCCAGTACCAGGCTGTTTTGATTACAGTGGCTTTGTAGTATAACCTGATATCCAGTATTGTGACTCCCTCCTACTTTGTTCTTCTTTTTTAAGATTGCTGTGGCGCCCTGGCCGGTTTGGCTCAGGGGTTAGAGCGTCGGCCTGCAGTCCTGAGAGACCCGGGTTCGGTTCCCGCTAAGGGCATGTACCTTGGTTGCAGTTTGTCCCCGGCCCTGGTCGGTTGTGCGGGTGGCAGCCACTCGATGTGTCCCTTCACATCGATGTTTCTCTCTCTCTGTTCCTCTCTTTCCCTCCCACTCTACCTGAACAAAAAATGGAAAAATGTCCTCGGGTGAGGATTAAAAAAAAAAAAAAAAGATTGCTGTGGCTATTCGGGGTCATTCTTACATTTTAAAAGTATGGAAAAGAAATTAGCCTTAAGGTAAGAGAATCAACATGCTTGTTACCATATCTTAAGGTTAAAGACAAGGTAAATCAAGATGCTTGGTTCGTGGACAATGGGCCATGTCCTAAGGACAGGGAATGGAGATATGAATTTAAATTTAATAAAGCTTGTCCTCTATTCAGTGTCTTAAACATTTGGTTAAATCCTAGAAAGAGAGGGCAGCAATAAACATTCAAGTTAAGAACAACAGTGACAAGTTATATTACAAAAAACTTTGTTAAAAACTAGTACCCTGCCCCGGCTGGTTTGGCTCAGAGATAGAGTGTCGGCCTGTGGACCTATGAGTCACAGGTTTGATGTTGGCCAAGGGCATGTACCTTGGTTGCATTTCATCCTCGACCCTGGTCGGGGTCATGCGGGAGACAACCAGTTGATGTTTCTTTCTCTCTCCCTCTCTCTCCCTTCCATTCTATCTGAAGATAAATAGAAAAATATCTTAGAGTGAGGATTTAAAAAAAAAAAAAACTAGGACCCAAGTCAGGCTTGCTTTGTGAATGCATATCTTAAGTAGGTGTGGAAGGCATTTGCCACACCTCCACATGGTACATTTATAAGTACTGGCCAATACATATTAGTAAGAGGAAGAAGACATCACAACAACTAGGGTAAAAAATTAGGGTCAAAAAGTTGATGCTGGAGAGGAAGAAGTGGTCGAGATCAGGGCAGGAAGCACCTATGTGGGCACCCCAGACAGGATAATAATTTGACATCTCTTTTAATTGACACATTGTGATATCAGTTCCTTAGGGGATAAAGTCCTAGCTACATGGGGAAAGGACTACATGTTCACTAAAGGCTCTAATTAATTTTGGACAACTTATAGACTGAAATGACTTGTGGAAAGGACAAAATTTCTGACATTTTCTGGAAGGAAATTTACTCAACAGGCAAGACAGGGATTAATTGTGGATTAATCAGTGTCCATGTAGTGTGGCTGACTGGCATCTGGAAAGTGCCTCCTCACTGGACCTTGAGATGGTACATCCAATAACTAGAAATTCCTTCATATGGCTTAGTGGTTTTTTGTTCCTTCTTTTTTCTTGTAAACTGAAAATGCCCCAAGAGTTAGAACATCTTTCATTCATTTAATTCTTCTTTTATTAAACACTTGCTGGTTTATTGTCTCTTAGTAGCTTGTCAAACATTGGAGTAACAAATATGAACAAGGCAGTCCTTGTCCTCAAGGGGCTCATACCTAATGGAAATTGGACAAAGTTTTCAAGAATTCCAGAGTTGGTTGGTATATGCTTCAGTAGAGGTATCACAAGATACTATGGGGGAATGTCTAACTCTTTCTTAGAGGATAGAAGAAAGGAAGGAGGGTGGTGAGGATGGAGAAAGACGCTTCACAAATAAAATAATAGCTGAACTGAAGATAAATGAAAGTGGACCAGGTGGATAGAGGCGAATGTAGAAATTAGACTTTGCAGGGAAAAAAATGAGCCCTTCATCAGCTCATATTCAGAAGATATAACTAGAAGAGTGCTCTTTGAGTGCCATTGCAAGGAGTCAATAAAGGGTTAAGTGGTGACATGCTCCTTTAACGTTTGACCTACAGAAAAATCATTCTTGAGACAGTGCAGAGGACTGGATGGAGGCAAGGCTAGAGAATGAGTCAGTTAAGAGGGCCTTGTAATAGTTTGAGCAAGAGATGAGAAAGTGTGAACTAATGAGGTGACAGTGAAAGTAGAGAGGATGGAGGGATTCTTACAATATTTAGGTGGTGAGCATGACTTTGTAACCAAGTCATTGTGGTGAAGATAGGAGAGAGTATGAATAATTGAGGAAGAAAGATTAGAATGACTCCCATGTTTTTGTCTTGGGAGACTGGGTAGAGGCTGCAGCATCAACCACTAGCAGAGGTTTTGCATGTCTGCAAAGGAAACTGATTGAGTTTGATTTTAAACATCTTGAAAGAGCCTGGGAGAGAGATCTGAGGGGGTCAGAGCACAGGTGGTAATTAAAGCAGTGGGCCCACAGTAGCTCTCCTCCATGGGGTAAGCAGAGAAGAGGTTTAAACAACAATCTTGTGGGAAGCCCCTATGTTTGAGGGAAACGTGAAGAGGAATACATAGATGAGAACCAGAGCTAAGTGGGATTATGGAAAAAAGAGTTTTTAAGGGAAAAGTGGTCTACAATATCAAATGTTACAGAGAGAGGGTGTGTTAATTAGATTATAACAGAATAAAAGTGACCTGTATTATTACAGACGACTTATCAAGAAGTCTGAGGCAGGTGGTCTCTGGAAGTTTTGTGACTCAGCAATGTTATGAAAGACCCAAGCACTTTCCACCTTCCGTTCTGCCATCTTCAGTGTGTCAAAAAGCCTCCCCTAAGGACCACAGGTTAGGCATGCTAACTGAGGGCATTGCAAGCAGAAAGCTAGGGGAGTGGAGCCAATAAGGCTTTCTCTTTGTGTGCTTCATTTGCTTTTAAGGAGGAAAATCTTTCTCAGGAGATCTATCAGACTTCCCCTTATGTCTCATTAACCAAGGCTCATTCCCGCTCCTAGATTAATCATTGGTAAAATGAATGCGTTGACATGACTGGCTTAGGTTAATTATGACTCATCCTGGAGGGCTAGGCAAGTAAAAAAAAGTTCTATTAGCAAAAATGATGGGAAAACAGCAATTTTCAATATCTTTCTTTTACCAGAGTGTAGCAAGAATAGGACTGAGAAGTATCCCTGGGATTTTGGAGGTTATTGGTGGCTTCAGTGAGGGATGCTTCCATGAAGGTGAGTTAGAGATTAGCACTGGAACCAGATGACAAAGGGTTGACGAGTCTATAGAAGTGGGCCCTGGATTACTTTTCAACTAAAAATAAATATTGCCGTCTCTCGGCCTGCCAGGATCAGTGCAACACAATGAAACTATAAGCAAACGCTGCTTGGAGTGAGGGGGAGCTTTGCAAGGTAGCAAATGCTCCAGTTCTCTGGACGCAGTCCCATTTATTTGCAGATCGGTACTCCCAGGTCACAGGTGGATTTAAGTAAATTATTTCCTTGAGATGGCATTACTGCAAACATACACCCTAGCTTTGTATCTTGCTTTTTTACGGGAAGAGACTTTGAAGCCAAAAGATAACAAACCCTTATTCACATGCAGATGAAGCACCCAACACACCTGGGCAGGCCAGGTTTCCCCCTGGCTAGGATTCTGAGAATGCATTAACACAAGATTGAGAGTGCTTAACACAAGGTTAAAAAACGTCCATCTTCCAACCAACCAACCCCACAAAATATGTTTGCCTAATCCTTTTCTGAAAACATCTTGATGAATGGAGAGATGACAAGAGTTACCTAATGGTTCAGGGAAAAAGACACTAAGAAGCTGGAACACGGAAGACAAACTTTGCCTAATTCATCACTGAACAAGAACCTCTCTTTGGTAAGTTTTAGAAATCTAAGTCAGCAACAAGAAAGGGAGTTGCTTGGAACTTTGACTGGATTCTTACTATTCCACAGCTGTGTACAGTTGGGGAGAGGGGAATGTGATTAAAAGGTTTCTACAAAGCCCTGAAATTAAATTAGCTAGGAGGAGATTCAATTTTGAACTCCTTCCAAGATTTCTAATAGAGAGATTATATATTTCACTAAAAAAAAAAAAAATAGGAAGAAGGCAGAGGGTGGAGTGATACAACTAATTGAATAAGAGCATAGATTTTTCTACTGAATCCAGGCACTGTACTTTTTCCCTGGCAGTTGGGAATAGTTTGTGTGTGCCTGTTCAGCCTCAAGTGCACCTTTTCTCCTGTCTGCCCATCGCTAAGTAGAAAGGTAGGTAGCTGCCTCTTCATATCAATCAGCTTGAGAACAGATGTAATCAGCTAGCTAATCTTTTTGGTTGATGAATCTCATTTTGGCCTCTTTTGTTTGTTTATTTTTAATAGACTTTATTTTTTAGAGTAGTTTTAGATCCACAACAATATTGAGCAGACAATGCAGAAATTTTCTTTATATCCCATGTCCCCCACACATGCACAACCTCCACTGTTATCAACCCCCCCCCTCCCAACTAAGTGGTGCATTTGTTGCAACTGATGAACCTTCATTGACACATCATCACCCAAAGGCCATAGTTTAGAGTTCTTGATGTTGTGTATTCTATGGGTTTGAAAAAAATGTTTAATGACATATATTCATCATTGTAGTATACAAAGATATGTATGCTCTAAAAATCCTCTATGCTTCTTCAATTCATTCCTCCCCAAAACCTCCTGGCAACCACTAATCTTTTTACTGTCTACAGTTTTGCCTTTTCCAGAATGTCATATAGGTGAAAGCTTACAATATGTAACCTTTCAGATTGGCTTCTTCCACTTACTGATTTGCATTTAGGGTTTCTTCATATCTTTTTGTGGCCTCATAGCTCATTTCTACTTAGTACTGAATACTATTGCATTGTCTGGATGTACCACAGTTTATTCATTCACCTACTGAAGAATATCTGCTTTCTTGTTTTGCAATTATGAATAATGAAGACATAAAACAAACATAATCAGCCAGTCTTTTTGGTCGATGAGTTGTTTCTTATCCAGCTCTGGTCACTAGAGTCTTAGCTTTTGAGCTAAAGAAAATGTAAAGCAGTCGGAGAAAGGTTGCAGCTTGTAAATTAATTCACTGGTCAGAGTAAATAGAAGATAACAGATGACCTCATTTCCTTATAGTAAGGCACTATCTCTACATTGCATTTTAGTTATAAAGTCTTAAGTACAGAGAAGTTAAATACAGGGTAATTTAGTTAGACTCTGGCTGGCGCCGTTTTGAGCTGTTTGACCAATTTGGAACAGAATTCACTCTGGGTTTTAACAATTTAGAAGTAGTGTATCTGAGATGAAGGAACCTAAGCAATCATCTGATGAATATGAGAAAACAGAGACCTGGGTCTCCTGATTTCCAATTCAACTTTTACTCTATTTTACCTGGTGGCCTCAGTTTTACAATGTCTTATTTAATTAAGATAAAACCCTGAGAAATCCTAAAATCTAAACCATTGTCAAACTCACTTTAATTTCCAGGCACCTTAAATAGCTTGGAACCCATGTTGACCTTGCAGCTCCTGGTCTGGGCAATGATGAGCAGCTGGCTCAGAAAAGCCTCTCTGTGAGGAATTACTAAAGGAGGGTTAAGCTGCTATTTATGTATTTATCCAACCCCTCAAATTTCTTTTTTTTTCTTCTTAATTGATAGTTAAAGAGTGCTCCATCTAGGTCTTATAATTATTCTTTCTTGCAATAACAGGCCAAAAGCTAGTCATTGTACCAGTCGGGGTTCTTAGCTGCAAACAACAGATACCAAACTCTGGCTAATTTAAGCAGAAAATGGAATTTAATAAAAGGATATTGGATAGTTCTCAAACTTTCCAAAAAGTGTAGGAATCGGGCTGGGAAATAATGCCAAACATCATGTCACGGGACTTGTTCTGTGAGCTCACCCTGCTCCTGCTGCTGGGTGGCCGAGGTTGCCGATGGCATTCCCAGAATCAGCCGAATTAGACCTAGATGTTTCCACTTTCCCTGCTGATTCTGGAAACTGGATGTCGCTGCCATTTTTGCCACTACCCATCGCCCGAAAGGTTTTTGTTCAGTCTCCTCTTTGTATCTCTAGTTTCCAATTTAGTGTCTGCGGTAACTGCACCCCATTGGCAGAACTCTGGTCACATGCCAATGCCCTAGCAGCAAAGGAGGCAGGAAAAGTATCTGGAATATTCAGTTTCCACAGCGGGAGGTTAACTCTTCTCCATAAAGTGAGTTGTTCAGATGCTGGGCAGCCTACAGAAGGAAAAATGTTGACTATAGCGACCTATCACAGTAATTTCATTTTAATATTTTTACTATTACGTATAGTAGGCAACGTATTTATATGTTGTCAAATTTAAAAGGTAAGAAAAGATATATAGTAAAAAAAAGGTCTTTCTCTCCCCTGTCTCCCAGCCATCTCCTTAGCTTCCCTTGCATTGTGGATTGTTTACTATCACCAATATTCACTTCCTCTCTCTGGAGCAGTATATCACCCTCCCACTTCCAAGTCCTTTGAAGTGAGGTTTGGCCATGTGATCACTTCCTGGCAGGAGCTTTACTTATTTATTTATTTATTTAATTATTTTTTTAATCCTCACCCGAGGATATTTTTGCATTTATCTTCAGACTGAGGGGGAGGGAGAGGGAGAAAGAGAGAGAGACACATGGATTGGTTGCCACCTGCATGACCCCAACTAGACTGGGAAAGAACCACAACTGAGGTACACGCCCTTGGCTGGAATCGAACCTGGGGCTCTTTGGTCCTCGGGCTGATGCTCCAACTGCTGAGCCATACCAGCCAGGGCTGGGCAAGAGCTTTAAAAGCCAGTTTATGTTTTGCCTCATTGTCTTTCCTTCTACCTGTTGACTGGCAGTGTTCCAGGTGGTGCCAGCCTGGGTTCCAGAGTGTACTAGACATTTTGTATTTGCCCCTACAGATTCCACTCTGTCCATGGTGTTCCGTGCCCTGGGAGGCTGCCTTTATGGACTGTAGCAACAGATCCCTTTGTCCTTTGTCTTCTGGTTCAGTTCAACTAATGAGAGCTTCTGGCTAGAGATCAGAGGGCAGAAGGAGGG